>NC_054826.1:79453232-80669660 GCF_018345385.1 Vulpes lagopus
TGGGGGCAGTGGAGGGTATCAAGGAGGAATGACCGTCTCCCTCATGGTCTATGCTAAAGTAGTACAATCGACCTGAGGAACAAGTCGCCAGAATTCCAGATGGACACACCTTCAGTCCTGCTGAGCCTCGACTCCCAGCCATTTATCCTAGAGAAGTACCCATGAATTGCACAAAGAGCTGTAAACTAGAATGCTCCTTGTATCTTTTTTTTTTTAATAGTAACAGATTAGAAATAACCCAAGTTGTTTCTTCATAGGTGACTGGCTGAAATACTACAGTAGTGTTTAAAGGTTGTACATCTCTGAATATACTAAAAACTGAATTATATACCCTAAATAAATAAAAATTATGGTATGTGACTTTAATCTCAATCAAACTGTTAGAAGGTACTCTGGTAGATCCATACGAAGGACTGCATGAAATGCTGCTATAAAAAATTATGATGGAGCACGTGAGTGGCTCAGTCAGTCTGCTTTGGGCTCAGGTCATGATCCCAAGATCCTGGGATTGAGTTCCTCATGGGGCTTCCTGCTCAATGAGAAGTCTGTCACTCTCTTTCCTGTTCCCCTTGCTTATAATCTCTCTCTCTCTCTCTCTCTCTCTCTCCTCTCTCTCTCTCTCATATTCTCTCTCAAATAAATACAATTTTAAGAAAATTATGATGATTATAAGCTGTCCAGGATTTCCCAACTGAAAAAACAAAATAAAGTAGCATATTCCATATGCAACCTTTGGGCAAAAAAAAGGGTAGAAAAATAATCATATGCACTTATATTTGCTGATATCTGCATAAAGAAATACTACAAAAGAAAGTTACATTGGAGCAGGTGGGAGAAGAAGAAGGTAGGGTTGGAATATGCATCTCAGTATATATCATGTTACATCATTTTTATTTTTGAACCACTGATGTGTGTTAACTAATGAAAAATATGATAAAATAATAAAATGCCACATAACTTTTACAAGTTCTATTTCTTTTACAACTAACTGCAGTCTAAGAAATGTCATTTTACTTTTCTGAGTTTCCATTTTGTCTTCTGTTAAGTGGATTTATTGGTCTTTGATCCCTTGGCCGTCACTGGAAGTGTTTCCTCAGCTACATATGCTGTTCCCCACAGCCACACTCCACTTGTCACCTGAATTATAGGTCTGGTGTCTGAGAACACAGAAGCTTCTGGAGAACTTGATCTGTAACCCACATCTCCATGGAACATTCCCACATGTAACTGTGGGGTGGAGAGGGACATCGGTAACTAAGATCAAAAGCCATGTCTGGTCCTACAGATAAAATGAGTAAAAATAGAAATGAGAGGAAATGCAATTTTGCAATAGCAAAAACTGGCCAGAACAGGGCAGGAAACAAGACAACTGGAATATTCAAAAGACAAGACAGTGACATATAGATGTCTCATGCCATCATCTCAGATTTAGAGTTTATTGTAGACATAGATGATACAACAGAGACGCTGAGACTCTCCCTGGCCCTGTGCCCCTCCACCTGCAGATTGCTCACATTCCTACACCATAGCAATCACTGGATCAAGCCTTTGTCTACAGGAGACTCCTGTTAATACACATGGAACCAGAGTGACACATTGAGCTTCTGGCACTCTCGAGCACACGAGGATGGTGACAGCAGAACCCCTAGTTAACTCCAGCATAGAAGGAAACAAGTCCTTTGAATGAAAAGAGCACCGTGCTGTAGAAGGAGACCTCAGTGGGCAGCACTGTGAGGGCAGCGGAAAGATGGAAAGAGGCCCCAGTATCCCAGGAGGAGTCTGGCGAGCAGCAAAGACTAGACTTGCTCACTTGACACTGAACACTTGAAGGCTGTCATGTTGATGAAAGGGTCGAGTTTGACTTTTCTGGAAAGCATGTTGAACTGGTGGCAGTTAGAGGAAGGAGTATGGCTCCGGGAAAGAAGCTTTCTACTCAGGCTGTGTGCCACCAGCAGAGCAGGCTGGCTCTGGTGTGGGGGGGGGGGGCCGTCACTCAGGGAAGCAGTCTGGAGGACTGCCTTCTCTCAAGGATCCCGACAGCAGCGTCCACCCCCAAATACAAATCAGAATCACCCAGAAGAGCTTGACAAACATCAGTGTCCCAAACCTCATCCCTTGAGATTCAGTTTAGCAGGTCAAGGAGGGATCCCTGATTTTGTAGTCTCAATCGGCACCCAGGTGACTCTGCGACAATAGTGTGTGAACTGACGTTTGGGAGACACTTAGATAAATAATCTAAAAATGATTCCTTTCAAAGTTTCATTTTCTCTAGCATTCACTCTGTCCAAAGGAGAGGTCAATTATACTAATCCTTTCTATTTCTTCCCAAGAAAGAAAATGACTTGGTTCTGCAACTTTTGTTTGCCATGGTGACATATCCCTTGGAGTTCTGTATTTCATCGCCCAAATCCTAACTCCACAGGGGAACACAGGACTACAGGGGGAGCATCATAACCACCAGCATAGGCTCTGATACTGAACTAATGGGTCCCAGTGGTGTAGTGCTCTCCCTAGAAAGGAGGCCTCCCTGAAAAGGATGCCTCCTCAAAGGGGCTTATCATTGTTCCTAGGTATTTGGACAAGAGGTAGTCAGGGTGAAAATGAACCATGCTGGGGCTTAGGGGGAGATCAGTGTTCATGTCTTTTGTGGCCTGGCTCTGGGCGTATCATCAGATTTTCCTGAGCCTTGATTTCCCATCTGTAAATAGACTAGGTGATTTTCAGATAACTTTATTATTTTTTACAAGATTTTATTCTTAAGTAATCTCTACACCCAATGTGGGGCTTGAACTCACAACCCCGAGCTCAAGAGTCACATGATCCACCAACTGAGCCAGCCAGGTGCCCCTCAGATACATTTTTATTAATTCTGAAACGATAGTGACTAGCATTTACTGAGTACTTACCATGTACACAACTGCTCACTTTCTGTCATACATGTGTGTGTACATAAGTATGTATGGCACATGCATAGGTACTGTGTGCGTATACATGCCACATAGGTGTATACTCACATATGCATATATGTCTCTGTGTATGTATATAAATATATGTGTGTGTATGTGTATACACACATGCATATAAGTGTATACACACAAATACTCACTCACATATAAGTGTATACACACAAATACTCAAATATGTATACATATATTGTGTTTCTATGTATGTTTATTTCTCATCCTTACAACAGCCCCAAAGGTTTCCATTTTCTGGTACAGACAGTGAAGCTCTAGGACTGTAGGCATCTTCAGGCAGGTCTCATAGCTGGTGAGTGAGCCAGGATGAAATTCAGTTCCACTGTAATGGATCCTCTGGAAAGACTGACTGGATGGTGTCAAGCTAGTGGACTCCCTCTGATTTTCTCACAGGCTTGTAGCATCGGCCCATAGGGGGCGCTCTATGTGTTAAGGCTGCTTGGCTGGGTTTCCCCCACAGCTGTCTCTGCTAGCGAGGCCTTCGGACATTCACCAGCCTTCTCACTCTCCCAGCCTTGCCATCTGCTTCTTGCTCTAGGTGAGGCCAGACAAGAAGGGACTGAGGCTTCTGATGCCCACCTTCAACGGACCCCACAGTGTCTGGGGCTGAGCTCCTGTTTCTAAGTCAGCCAGATTCTCTGCCCTCCCAGTTCCCTTGCAGAGGACACCATCCTTTGACTGCTGAGTCCAAACCCAGCGGGGCCTTTGGGCTCTTCCGAAAGCTCCGTATTTTCCATAACACTGTCCTATGCACTCCATCTTTTGTAACTGGCTTCAGACTGCCTTTGTCCTGCCCTTACTCCCAAGGAGACAACACGTGGACTCCTCCTTTGTGGCCAGCTGCACTTGGGTCACTAACTTTAGTCTTCCTTGGCTTGACACTCCATGGCCAGAAGCTCCACCCAAGCTGGGGCCGATCTCAAGACCTTCCCTAACTGCTTCTCATTGCAGAGGACAGATAATTGAGCTGTCTCTTTAAGGCTGTTTGACAGTGGCACGCCCCAAGAGAACCCTAGCATTTTCTATTAGGAATCTATCTGCACCCAAAACAACTCCAAGTGGACGTAGAATCTAAATTGAAGCAGTGTTCTTGCTGTCTAAGTGCAAGTTCAGGACAATCTCCTCTATCTAACCAGCAAAGTTCTGAAAGTTTGATTACATACTAAGTGAGTGAAGACGTGGGGCAACAGCCCCTCCTATATAACTGGTGAAACTGTAAATTGGTCATACTTCCAAGGACAGCAGTTTGACAGTATCTACCAAAATGCTAAATGCATATACTCTTCGACCCAGCTCTTCTACTATTCCACAGGGTGTTTTTCTCTTGCTTCTGTCATAGATTACCACAAATTTAGTGCTTAAAATAACACAGGTTTATTATCTCATGGTTGTGTAGCTTAGAGAGTTAAAAGGCTCATCTAGTTTCTTGCTTCCAGGACCCACAAGGCTGAAACCAAGGAGTTGATGGCCTGACTCTTCTGGAGAGTCTTGGGGAAGAATACATTACCAGGCTCATTCTGATTGTTGGTAGAATTCAGTCCGCTCAATCATAGCATTGAAGTCCCCCTTCCTTTGTTGGCTGTTGGCCAGGGCTTCTAGAAGCTGCCAGATTCCCTGGCTCTTGGTTCCCTCCGTCTTTAAAGCCAATAATGGTGGACTGAGTCCTTCTCAAGATTCAAATCTTTCTGTCAACCTCTCATCTCTCCTGCCTCTAGCTGGAAATAGTTCTGTGCTGTTAATGGCTCATATGATTAAACGGTATGCCTAGGATAACCTTTCTTTCTTAAGGTTCATAATCATAATCACATCTGCAAAGTCCCTTTCACCAGGGGACGTAGCATTTTCACCAGCTCAAGGAATTAGAGCATGAACAACTTGAGGGAGAGCCAGTCTGCTTGCCACAGCCTCACTTGCACAAAATGATGTAGCTACAAGAAGTTCATTGCAGCATTGTCATAATAGTAAAATAATGGAAACAGCCTAAATGTGAGTCAGTAGGCAGTAGGTTATAAATTATGGCTGATACAATGAACTATGCTCTGCAGTTGTTTAAAAGAATAAACTGATATGGAAAGATCACATTCTTGTCTTTGGTGCAAAAAAGGTGAGTATAAATGTTACTATTTGAAGAAAGAAAAAATATATATCTATGTTCTGTATGTGTATGATATATGTGCATGTGTGTATATAAATGTATAAATGCCCTGCAGTATTTTTTTTAAAGATACATAAGTCTATTGACAGTCGTAGCCTCCAGAGGAGTCTGGAGAGTAGAGCAGGGTGAGGGCACTGGGCTGGGCGGAGGCTGTCTACATTCCCAACCCAGCTCTGTCCCTTGCCGTCTAACTCAGAGAAGATAATCTCTCCTGGCTTTATCTCTTCATCTGTTCGTTTTTTTAACCGTAATCTCTCTGTGCCTCACATCCTCCTCTGTAAATGGGAATGGTCATAGTAGCATCTCTCTCTTGAGTTGTAAGGATCAAATGAATTAGTATATGTAATGGTTTAGAGCAGGGTCCAGTACAGAGTAAATGCCATGTCAGTATTTGCTATCATGACCTGGTCAAAAACAAGTAAATTGTAATAATAAATTATATAAAGTATAAGAAATTGTATTGTACATTATAATATAGAAATATGACATATAATTAAGTTGTATTATATAAAAATAATAAATATATTATATATTATAATAAATGATGATAAATAGAGGATGGGGGGACCCTGCACCACATTAGTAACCTGGCGACTCCCATGTGGAACTTCCAGGCCCTCCCTGCTAGTGCACCTCTCAGAGCAAGGGTCTGGAGAGGGCAGGGACTTGCCTCAGTCACTCTGGGAGTGGAAGGGGTGGTGGGTGGCTCCAGCTCTGGTGGTCCATCCCATGCCCTGTCGGTGGCAGGTGCAGGCACCCAAGAGGCAGTGAGTCCTACTCTGTCGCTTCCCATCCATGAGGGCTTTCCTGGGGCTTCAGGCTGTAATAACAATTTTTAGAGGAGGACATGTCAAGCCAGCACCTTTTCTGCTTTTCTTCAAGTGTTCCCCTTGCAGGGCTCCAGATCTCTGGGCGTGCAAGCCAGACCTATCTGAAGTGGGCCTGCAACCCCTCTCTCTGTCTTCTTTTGAGCTGCGAAATGGGTAAATTAAGACAGAGCAGTTTCACTGGAAGAACCTGAGTCACTCGGGCCATGTGCTATTTTCTGAAGCTCTGGGAAGTAGTGTCAGAGAAACACCAGAACGTCTTCAGAAGCAGCTCTCACCAACTGCCAGGGGAAGTCCTGCACCACTGACGAGTTACGGGAAAATCCAGACATTCCCATGATGGACCAAAAGGGAAGACAGGGGAAAGGAAATAGGGAATTCGTACTAAATGGCCTCACTTGGAGCGGACACTTGAATCCTGGCGATTCTTTCTCAGCACTCCTCCTGCCAAAGGGAAAAAAGGAAAGAAGCAGTGAAAATCCCCTTCTCCTCTCTCTTTGTCCTGATTTCTTATTTTTCCTTCTAAACATCCAGCATATGGGTCAGGCTGCCCCCAGAAGTCCCCGCCTTCCTCTCAGGAGCTGAAACCCTTTTGCTGCAATGAGGCAATGGAGTAAAAGTGGAAAGACCTCAGGCGGCGGGTGGTCCAGGGACCAGCCTGGCGAGGATGCCCGCGCCACAGAGGCTGACTGTCCTCACAAAAGCAGACGTGCCCATCCAGCGTGCAGGATTGCCGCTCCCTGGTTTTCTCTCTCTCTCTCCTTCTCTCTTGGCTACATCTTCGATTTCGGCCTGTGGTGAATTATTTACTCGGAGCAGAGCTAGGAGAGCGCAAGTTGTAGAGAGCCCAGCGGGAGCAATGAGGAAGCCAGGGCATGAGCCGTGCGGGGTGCTTCAGCAGCTGGCAGGCAGAGCACGGGGGGCTTCAGAGATCGCTCCCAGGTAGCGCCTAAGTCAACAGGTATTTGCCCAAATGAGGCTCTTATAACGCAGCCAGCACGGAGCCCGCCCGACATGCCAGGATGTGCCCCGGGCCAAATCCTGGGGAGCCGCGTGCCAGTCAGGCCAGCAGGAGCTCTGTCTCCCCATCTGGACACTCACTCCCGCTTGGTGACACCTGCCCCTGCCGGGAGAGGGAGGAGAGCGCCGCCGGTCCCCTGGTTTCTCAATTGCTCACAAGGCCTTGCTCCGGCTTCTCCGGCTTCTCCGGGGTGAGGTGGGAAACCCTGGAGCCTGTGCTAAGAGCCCAGTGGGTTCCTGAGGACATCGACCTACTCCTGTCCCAGCACCTGCACAGGTAACAGGCCTTGGCCCGGGGGCCGCCCCCAGCGCCTTCTGAAAGAGTCAAGGCGACTTCCAAAACCTCTCCTGCCTTATGGGCCACAAGAGAGACTGCTGCTTCCTTTGAGGAATCAGCCGCGGCCTATGCTATTTTTGGTCCCATTTTCAGGGTCTGCCTAACACGAGGTAAAGCACTACTGTTTATCCTGGGGTTTTCAGCTGTTTTCCCTGGAAGCCGTGCACTGTGCACGAGCTGGAAGCAGGAAGCGGAGTGAGCCAGGGGAGAGGGCAGGCCCGTGGCCACACAGACCCCGCCGCTCTGGCTCCAGGCAAGTGGGGGGCGGGGGGGGGGGGGCGTCCGGCCTGGGAGCTGACACGCAGAGAGCTGTTTTACTTTTGTGTCTGCATTTCACAACCAGTCACTTTTGATGGACTAGAGAGATACAGTTTATGAAAAAGAACACAGACTTGCCCTGGAGTGACTCTGGTTACAGTTGCCGTGGAACCGGACGAGCTGTGCCCAAATCCCCGCTGGCCCGTTTGCTCTGTGTCTGCTTCACTTAACGCACACAGACTCTTCGGACTTCCCAGCGGCCCTGCAAGGCAGGCGCTGTTTGCGTCCTCCTCCTATGGGCTGAACGCCAGGCTTAGGGAGCTGACTTGCTCAGGATCACACGGTTGGGAAGGGCCTGAGCAGGAATTTGATACCAGACAGTCTGATTCCAGAATGAAGTGATCGTAACTGGAACGGGTCCAGTAGAGGTACAGTTATGAACACACCCCTGCCTTCGTCTGCTGGGGCGGCCAGAACAAAGTAGCACAGACTGAGAGGCTTAAACAAACATTTATTTTCTCACAGTTCTGGAGGCTGTTGGTCTAAGATCAAGGTGTTGGTAGGGTTGGTTCCTCCAGAGGCCAATCTGCTCGGCATGCAGACGGCCACTCTCTTGATGTGTCCTCACATGGCCTCTCCTCTGTGTACACACATCCCCAGGGTCTCTCTGCATGTCCCGATTTCCCCTCCTTGTAAGGACACCAGTCAGACTAGATCAGGACCCACTGTAAGGGCCTCCTTTTTACCTTAATTACCTCTTTCAAGACCCTATGTCTGAATATAGTCTCATTCTGAGGCACTGGGGGGTTAGGACTTCAACATAGGAATGTGGGTGGATACGACTCAGCCCATAGCACCCAGACATCTCAGATGAGGAGACTGAGGCACAGAGGGGTTAAATCGTACAGAAAGTAGGACCAGCATTTGGACCTGGGCAGACCAGTTGCAAGGTCCCACTGTCAACCTCTACTCCACTCTATTTGCCAGCCTCTTGTGCTGGGTCACTCCATCCCTCTATGTTTTGAGGCCATGATACTGGATGTTAGAAAATGAAGGTGCTGGACTTCCAAGAACTGGTAGAGGCTAACATCAGACCCCATATCCAAGGCAAGAACAAAAAGGTACATCAGGAGAAATGTCTGATGAAAGGTCTTAGAATAAGTCCGCAGGAAAAAAAGAGATTTCCAGAAAGCAAACTCTCTGGGTTACACCCTCCAATGGGACCAGTGTATCCAGACCCTGAGACCTGGTCCCATTAAGAGCTCAGGCCTAGAGTCAGACAGCGTGGGTTTATAGGTGGTTCAGACAAGCACCTCGAATACTCTGAGCCTTCATCCCCTCAGTGAGGGAGATGCACAAGGCTGATGGTGAGCGTGATGGGAGATAACGCGCATTCCAAGCACTTTGCACAACACTGGGCACAGGGTGAGCTGTCAACAACCCAGCCCTGGCTGTCCTGAGTATGAGGGCACCTCGCTGTGGTGCAGCAGGAGGAGCTGTGAGAGAGCCCAGAGAGCCCTGTCTGCAAGGAAGCGACCTCAGGCAGCAGCCCGGGGCCCTAATCTGAACCACGTCTCTCCCCCACCCCAGGAGCAAGGAGACTGGAGGGCGATTCTATCCCTGCTTCTCTCCTCCCCCGGTTTGCAGGCAGAGCCAACTATGCTGAGAGGCTTAAAATTCCAGACTGATTTCTTCTCTCCAGCGGTTTGCAAAAGCTGTGAGCCTGAAAAGAAAGTCAAACTTTGACCGGGGAGGGGGCGGGTAAGTAGGCCATGGAAGTGGGGGGGGGGGGGCGTCCATGTAAGTTTCTAGACAAAGCCCCAGGTGACATAGGCTGTGTCAAGGCTTTACTGCTGCTCTGAGGGGACAACAAGATTGCCTTGGCCTGGAGCCAAACTAATCCTGGTTTTCTGCCTCAGGATCTCAGGGGCAAGAACAAGCCTCTCTTCCATGGGAGAGAAGGAGGCAACCCCAGGAATCCTTTCACCAAGAATTGGGAAGCCTGATGGGAACTTGCTCTCCCCCAGATGGGGCAAGAAGCATCCTGGGCTCTGGGCACAGCCAGGTCTTTACCCAATGACATCTGTGGCCCAGGGTGGGCCCTTTTTCTCCTTAAAAGTGCCTTTCCTTGGGGTGCCTGGGTGGCTCAGTCAGTTAAGCATCTGCCTTTGGCTCAGGTCAAGATCCCAGGGTCCTGGGATTGAGCCCCACATCGGGCTCCCTGCTCAGTGGGGATCTGTTTCTCCCTCTGCCCTCCCCTACTCCTACTGGTGCTCTCTCTCTCTTTAATAAATAAATAATTTTTTTTAAAGTGCCTCTCCTCATCTAGAAAGCCAGTCTGCCATGGTCAATATTGCCTACACCTCCAATGTCCAGAGGACTAGATCAAGTATGTGCATAACTATGTGCAAAAGTAACCGAAAGGTACTCCACAGAACCCAAGATGCTCTTGAGCATCCTCCAAGAAAGCAGCCTTGCTGGCTGGACTCCCCCATGGAGCCCAGTGCAGGTTAGAGAGACCCAAATGATTGATGCTGCCTGGAATAATCAGAAAATATATTTGTAGTAAGCTCTGGGCATTTCCCTTCATCCTCCCCATAGGAGGTGGGTAAAAAATCATGACATGAGATAAGATGATTATAATCGTAAGCTCCATGAAATGAACACGTTAGCTGTTTGTGGAGAAGCAATGAGATCTAAGACCATGCTGATTACTGCAGAGGGGTCCAGGTAAAGGCAGCTTTCGCTATACCCACTTGCTCATTCTTGCCTTTATTCAGTTCAACAAGCATCTACTTAGTACCTGTGGCCGAACACTGGTAATCTCAGTCATGGTCTTTCTCAAGATTCATCTCTGCCCTGGTTCTACCATAAGCACGAGGTGAAGAAGAGAATCATTAACCTCAACTGTTACTACTATCCCCTGCCCAGCATCACCCCTGACACGTGGTGGACCTGAGACACGGTGCCCTTTTTGCTGGAGTCTCATTATAGGCTCAGACTGACTTGGCATCAATACTGACCCAGAAACTGAAAGGCACATGGGTGCCCCAGCTCTCTCCTCACCTCTGCTATGGCCTGCCTGGGCCCACTTTGCTTCTCCCTCTGTCCTGTTCCTTCAGGTGTCTCAGAGTGGAACAGGTGCAAGACCATGTATGCTTTCCTTAGAGCATAATTCCAGGGAAGTGTTATCATAATGGACTAGCATTTTCTTTCTTCTCTTTTGCTAACTGTTCCCCTACCAGTTCCCTGACAAGGGGCAAGTAGGGGGAAAGCTCTCTGCTCACCACACACACCATGCTGAATTTCCTGCCCCCTGTGCCCCCCACCCCCGCTCCCCAGGTTGCAGAGCATCTCAAATACAACAGTGAGGAGCCATTGAAGGGATCCGGGCTGGGCAGCTGTATTTTGTGAAGGTGACTCTGCGGTTCAGGACAGATGGATCAGGGTGGGGAAGGTTGGAGGCGGGTGATAGTGACATCTGGAGGCTGCTGCTTTGTCTAAGGGAGACACGGTGAAGACTTGAACTCTGGAAAAACCAAATGGAATGAAAAGACAGGAAGACATGTGGGAGGTAGACTACCAGGGATCGCCAATGGCCTGCACTTGGCAGGTTCAGGTGAGGCAAGATTACAGATGATGCTACGGTTTTGGGGCTGGGTGAGCAAGAGGATGTTCGTGCTATTAGCTGAGTAAGGAAGGAAAGGGGAGGAACATGTGTGCACGCGCGTGTATGTGTGTGTGTGTGTGTGTGTGTGTGTGTGTGTGTGTGTGTGTGTGTTGGGGAGGTGGCTGCTGAGGCAGACACATTCAGATGGGTACCTTGAGTTAGAACAGTTCCCTGCTACTGCTGTAGCAGATAGACAGGTTGGACAGTCAACCTGGGGCCTCTGGTTCACAACACTCGGCAAGAGGTCAAGCCACAGACTGAGATGGGAAAGATGGGGGAGGCCAACATCACGGAGCCTCAGAAATGGCCATGGAAAGTTCTGCGCCTGGCCTGGCAAGCCCCTCCCTCGGCCGACCACCCATGAGGGAAACTCACGGGGAGGTCCTAGTGTCAGTAAAGGGTGCTCTGATGTGCTGTGTTCTCAGACTAAAATCATTTCTGCTCCCCATGGATATTTGTCCTCCAGATAGTCATGCTCAGTGTTCTGGGGTTTTCCTCCATACTCCAGTGTGAAACTGTAACTCTAGATCATGAAACCTCTTTCAGGGAGACTCTTTGGAAGAATAATGAATTATCATGAGGGTTTTTCCACATGGCAGGAAACCAAGATCCATCAGCAAATCCTAAAAGGAGGCAGGTAGGAGGCAGATAGAATACTGAGCTTTGCCAGAAGTGGCCAAGGCATGCTGGGAGTTCCTATTTCTTTCCAGTGGCTGGTGATCACCCAGAGCGTTTGTCTCCATCCGGCCTCAGATAACAATATGAATCATCTTCTCTTCCTCCTCTGTGGTGTGAGCAGATTGCTGGAGGGAGATTGCAGGGGCTTTGCTTTCTTTTCTGCAGGTGTGCGGAGAGGTGAAGGTCACCCCTCCCTTGGAGAAGCCAGTGCTGGCTCCCAACGGGCCCTTAGGACTGCTTGTTGTCATTGGCTGCCAGCCCCTGGGCTGCCACCCCTTCCTCGGGGTGGCCTGTGTCCTCCCACGCTTCCCCACAGCAGCCCCCATTGTATCCATCTGTGCACACTGCGGGGAGAAGCAGCCCAGCCCGGGTGACTTACAGCACAGGTTCATAGTGTCCCACCTGAGCCGTAGGTGCGGGCAGGGCTGGTTCCCCCCCAGGGCCGAGCAGCAGACCCCCTGCCAGCCTCGGGGACTTGCGGGAGGCTTCAGTACTCCTTGGCTGTGGAAGCATCATCCCATCCCTGCCTCATTTCACGTGGCGCTCTCCAAGTGTGCCTGTCTGTGTCCCAGTTCCCCTGTTATAAGGACACCAGGCCTGCTGGATTAGGGCCCAGTTTCCTCCAGTGTGACCTCGTCATAATTACATCCTCTCTCACCCTATTTCCAGAAAGGGTCACACTCTGACACTCCAAGGTACTGATGGCTATGCCTTCAGCATATGAATTTGGGGGTGACACAGTTCAACCCAAAGCATCCCTCCTCTCTCTCTATCAAAACCTTTTCAGAAAGCCCTAGTTCCCAGAGGAATAAGTGGCTGCTAAGTCACAATGCCTGGCCCCCACGTCCTGGCCTCACAAAAGAGCATCAGAACCCTCAGCTTCTCGAGGAAGCTCCCAGTGGGAAAGTTAGGCACCCATCAGGGCCTATCTGAGCTCTGGGCTCCCTGGAGCACCAGAGACCTACGGCACCAGATCATTGCCAGCTGACCTCGCTGAGCCAAAGACCACCGGATTCATTCTCCTTCCCTTCTCTGAAGACAGTAGATACAGGACCCCTGAGAATTAATGGTTTTTGTGTCCAGGATGTTTTCCCTGGAGAGAATTCAGTCAATCCTGGGTTCAGGTGTTTACTTCTCTACCCACCTAAAACACTCCTTTGATTAAATATTACTCAAAGAACACTAGGAGCTTTGGTCCGTGTAGAAGAACAAATATTCTGGTTTTGGCACTCTCTGCTAATAAAATTCTTTTCCTTTGTCTTTCTGAATTGCCTTCTTGCTTGACACCCTTCTCAGACCCCTCATCCATGACATTTTGGAAGGACACCCTGCTGGTTCAGGGCAAGGAGCAGTGTGTCTCAGACTCCCAGAGGGCTATCTGTGGAGACATGCCACACGTGATGCCCTGTGGAGGCCTCCACCAAGGGGAGTCATGACCAGGTGCGTGTGATAACCAATACCATGTTTGGCCCAGGCCCCACAGGGTTTGCCACCTGGGCCTTGTTGGAAATTTCTAAGCAGGGTGAGACCAGTTTCCTGGTGCCCCCTTCCCTCTAGCTCACCTTCTCCAAAGAGAGTTCTGAATTATCACTGGGGAGGGAGGATTTCGGGGTGGGACCAGCCTGGATGGGAAGAGCTGGGGATTCATCTTGAAGCCGCATTTGCATCCAAACACAGTGGTGTTTGTTTAAAGAATATTCTCTTCTGGATGATAGGTGATCAGGAGCCCTTGCCCACAAGAACTTTGGTGGAGTTTCAGACCACTCCTCAAATGAAGGACCCATTCTCATTCTCCAGCTCTTCCTAGAGGAGTCATACCTGTTTCCCACAGTCAGGCTGGTCACTTGTACCCCCCTCCCCGACATTTGTGTGCCACACCCAGGCTATGCCTAAGGCTATGGACTTGCTGTAGAAGGATAATTCCCTGGATCCTAGCTTAAGGAACTCCTCCCTTCCAAGAGGAAATGCCTTCTACATCTTTACTTCTCAGCTCCCAAAGTGCTTGACTCTTGCATCATAATCTCTTGGTCTGGTTTTGTCCAGTTTAGATTTGTCATTGGCCTCTTACTTCTGCTGCCAGGGACCCTGCAGGATGTGGTCTGTGAGCACCATACTCCACAAACAAGAGCCAAAGGAGCACGAGCTGGCCTGTTGAAAGCTGGGGCACTGCTGACCCATCCACCACAGCTCTCTGAGACTCACACTCAGTGACCCCAGGCACCCCCCATCTTCTTGAGTGTCGAAAGGGGATCAGAAAAATTTCCACTTCACATCACTGGGACGATGCGACAGGGCTGTCCACACAGCAGGCAGTCTGCCATGTCACCGAATCTTGGTCATTGCTAATGTGACCACCACAGTTTGTGCAGCTCACACCATAAATGCAACGTGCCACAGCCTCAGAGAATAGTGGCTTCCAAGAACCTGCAATTCTGGTGGGAGTGACTTCATCAGGGTTCCCTGCAAGGCAGATCCTGAGGCAAGTATGTGAGTGAGGTGGCTTATTTGGGTGTTGACCCAAAGAGAGGGAGATGGAGAGGAAGGATGGGCTGACTCTGTGGCTTCAATCTGTCAGACTCTGTCAAAAGAATGCCTCCTGGAGCTTTCGTTCTGAAGGACGAAGGACTGGAACTTTACCCACTAATCCACTTCCCCATCAAAAGTGGCTCCTTGGGGCTTCGAATCCCCTGGACCTCTCAGGTGTCAGACTCAGAGCATTAGTAAAGGTCCTGGGGTAGAAAGCAGTAGGACTTGGCAATGGGCCTGTAGCAATGCTAATTGCTGGAAGTAAGTCTAAACTCATGGCAGCAAAAATCGGGGGTAAGCCGGGAGATGTGGGGGGCCTTCCAGTGGCATCTGCTATGGGGAACAAGACTGGAAAATGGGGCCAGCAGACCCACAGAGGCTATGCAGGTGTATGTGCACATGTTTTCACTTCTTTATTTCGGTTTCTTTCCTTGTGTTGCTTTGCAAAAGTAATATATGCTCATGGTAAGATTCAAATAATTTATAAAGTTGTCAAATGAAAAGTAAATAAAAGCACCTGTCTTACCTAAACCTTGATTCCCACTCTCTAGAAGTAATGTCATGTTAAGTTTTCTCATGTTCCTCTCTTAGTATTCTTTTTTTTTGTCTCTTAGTATTCTATACACATTTAAACACAAATACCCATTTTACCCAATTTCACTTTCCCCAAAATGAATCCCAAGCATGCATACTGCTTTTTCATGAAAGAGATTGTTCCATAATCCACAGTATAGATCTAGCTCATTCTTCTTAATATTTGAACAGGAATCCATTGTGTGGTGGTGCCTTAATGTACATACTGTTTTCTACTAATAGACTTTTAGGTTGTTTCCAGAATTTGCTATGATAAACAAGGCTGTAGGGATCATTCTTACGTGTTTTGCTTGCTTCTTCAAACATACCTGTAGAGTAAGATCTTTGAAATTGTTTCATGAAAGTCATATGTATTTAAAACTATAACATTTACTTATAATTTTGGTAGAGATTGCTAACTGGCTCTGCAAACACAGTATATCAATTCACATTCCCACCAACAGGGTGCAAAAATGTGGGTTTCCTCACACCCTGCCATGCTAAGAATTATCCAGTGTTTTCAGTGTTACCAATTTGTTGTATAAAAACAATCACATTTGGTTGCTTCAATGGTGTAGTAGTAAGGATGAACATCTTTCCATGTGACTATTGATGATCTGTATTTTTTTATCTGTATTTTTTTAAAGTAAAACTGCCTTTGCCTTAATTTCCCCAGTACTGTTCATATTTTTCTTACTGATTTTAGAAGAGTTCTTTGCATGTTAATAGGGTTTCAAGGATTGAATCACCAATGTGAGAATTCTGTTTGGATTCTTTATGTCAGATTTTCCCTGACCTGGTTTATAATCTGAGTCACCCAGGAAGTTTGATAAAGTACACACTCCTGGACTCCACCCCAGAATTCTGGATCCAGTGTGTCTGGGTTGCGGTCCAAATATCTGCATGCTTTTTTTTTAAGCTCCCCAGGTGATGCCGATGATCAGATTACTCAGCATCTGGCTTAAAGACAGCTGAATTTATTACCCTCGGGTTTACCTTTTTGTAAGGCAGGTTCCCATCTCCCTGAAACAGAGGTAAGCGACTTCAAGTTTCAGGTCCCTGGATCCATTAATGGCCCTTTCCAAGTGTGTTCTCACAAAGGCTCAGAGGATAGGAGAACAGAGACTCGGCACAGCTGACCCTGACTCCCAATTGACCTTAGAAGAGTATTGCCCGAGGCCAGGAGAGGCAGCAGGCACCCCGGCTCCCAACTCCTGGCCAGGCAGGTCAGGTGCTGAACTCTGCCAGCCCTAAGCCTCCCCCCAGAGGGTAGTGATCCGATTGCTTGCTTTGGGTGGAATTAGGGTGTGGCACACTTTTTCTGTTTGGTTAGCTGGTTTTCTTAAGGTACCCCTTGCTTGCCCTCCTCCTGAGCAGTGGAAGGCTGACTCATTCTCCTGAGCTTGATTGACATGAGCTTCTTCCCACCCACTATCCAGAGCCAAGGTCAGCTCTCCCTGATTAGACCAAGTATTCTGGGGCTTGAGAGCAAAGTGAGTTCCCTCAATGAAGCAGGGAATCTTTCTTCTTGTTTTTATGTCATTGTTATCAGGCTTTGCATGCCTCCCATGTGAGTGTGAGTTGCAAAAATTGATTAAATTCAGCTGTTTGTAACTCAGAATTCATTTTCCCATGGAGACCCTACTTGGATGAAAGTTAACTGCTAGCATAGTGTTTATTTAATAAAGTCCATTTTGTCAGTGGTGGAAGTCTGTGTTATGTGAATGGAGGGCTCAGTCCTTGGAATTCCCCCTGAGATTTAGGTGGGGATCCATGCTCTAATAAAGACAGCCAGAAAGAAAATAGCAAGCACAACACAGTTTATCAGAGCGAAAATACACTCTCAAGGTGGAAGAGTGAGAATGTTCCTCTAGGTGGAACCAGGCCCTATGTTGTTTTGGGATTGGATATTACTGAGTCTCTCTAGGCTGAGAGGAGCTGTGATGTAGAGTGCGTGATATCTAACGGAGGATGTTTCCAGTCTTTGGGAAACTCCTCCCACAGGTTGGGCGAGGGGGTTTTGACCCTTCAAAGTTTGGTACCCGACTGATTGGGAGGGAGCTGTACCCACAAAGCAAATGCATTATAATGAGTTTAGGGGTTCCCCTGGGGCAGAGGTGGAAGAGGAGAGCTGATGTTCTGCACCTATGACTTTTCATCTATCAGGCCCAAGGGCTTGGAAGCCACAGGGTCAGAATATTGTGCTCCCAGCCACCAGCCCCACTGCAGAGCTATTTTATCACCATCCTTGCCTCTAGCTCCTGTCTGTTATCATTCTCCCCTCAAGGACTTGGGACTCTGCCTCCAGGGCATTCCTTCCCCTGCTCAGGTCTAGCTTCTACCTAACAATTTCACCCACGGAGTAGATGAATGTCAATTCCAAGGGGCAGGTGAGCAGGGCAGCAGTATCCTCCCTCAAGACCCTGGCTCTTGTATCACTATGGAGCACCAGAGGCGCTCCCCACGTGGCTCAACACAGCAAGACCTGGGCAGGGAGGGCAGTTCCCAGAAGTGGCCAGGTAGAGGAGAGAAACTCCCATCCTAGAAATCGTTCATAAATGTGGTTTATAAATTAGACATATCCAGGTTTCATAAGTTGAGGACCTCTGATATTTCACACTTGTGCTGGCTGCTTCACAATCCAAGTAACATGAGGCTGGCTTAGCCTATTTTATGCAAAGTAACAGAAAATAGATCAAGTTTAAGTTCATAAATAAAGCTGATTTATAGATTGTAAAATCCACTTTTTAAAAACTCTGGCACTGAAACAGATTTACGACTGGCCACAACCCACAAAATCTGTTTCTTACTTTCCCTCAAAAAGGGTTTGATTTAAGCATACTTCTTCCCAAACCCTTTCAAATGCTGAATTCTAATAACACTTCACACTTCCCTCTTAGTCCCATGAGTTCCGGATCAATTAGGTTGTTACTTTTTCTCTAAAGCTGGGACATATAGGATTGGCTACCAACAGTCACCCGCAAATTGCTGAATGGCGAGTCCCCTCACTGCCCATGACTGCACTGATCTTCACAGATTGTCCCTTTAAAAGGTCAGGGATGGCTGTTCACAATGTCCTGTTTTTTTCTTTTCTTTTCTTTTCTTTTCTTTTCTTTTCTTTTCTTTTCTTTTCTTTTCTTTTCTTTTCTTTTCCGTCCCTTTGGGTAGGTGTGTGGGGCAGGCAGGAGGCAGTCCGGCTCCTAAGATGGTGAAGGCAGAGATAGAACCAAAAGTTCTTACACTTGCTAAAAAAAAAAAAAAAAAAAAAAAAAATCAACCAAGTACTTTGGAAGCTCTAATTGGCTTTACTAATGATCCAAGAATCGGGTGGCCTCCCCATAGAGGGCTGCTCCAAGGAGTGGTACAAATAGAAGGCTTTTATAGGGAAAAGGATGGGGCAAGGAGTTACCAGCAAGAGAAAAGAAAGGATTGTTTTCAGGCAAATTCACCTTCCCTGAGGGAGACAGACAGGGGGGCTTGTTTGGAGGATGGCCTCATCTTCCTTTGGCAGAGAGGGCACAACTCATTGGTCCCGATCAGGAAATTCCTGACTGACCGGTTAAGACTTCCATTTCTGGGGTAGGTTGAAACCGCAGTGGGGCTTGGTGACTTGGCCTAAGTGATACCATTTGGGGCTTGTGGGATTTTTTTCCTTACAGACATGTGTGCACTAGCCTCCGTCGTGAGGATGGAGTTTAATTTATCCTTGCCCTTCTTTCCAACATTCCTCATCCCCTGCCCCTGCTTGATTTTTCTCCTTTACATATATCCTCCTGCAGCATGCTAAATATTTTACTTATTTATTTATAACCTTCATAAGGGCAGGCATTCGGTCTGTTTTATTCACTATTATCTTACCAACCCCTAAAACAATTGCTGGCACATTTTATATGCTCAATAAATATTTGTTGAAGGAATGAATGTTGAAAATGTTGTTCAAGGTCTATCTGTTTTACATCAGATGTGTCTCTAGATTTATTCCTTTGTTTATGAATTTCCTTCTTTGCCTTCTTCCTCCTTTCATCCTACTCCTTCCTTCCGCGTTCAGGTTCCTTACTCCTGAAACACATACTTATTAATTCCTTCAGTGAGGCTCTCTTAGCAGAAAATTATTTTAATCCTTGTTTGTCTGAAAATACCTTTGTTTTCCCCTCTTAAATAATGTTTATATTGACATAGATTTCCAGAATATCACTTATTTTCTCCTAGTACTTTAAAATGAAATCCAGTGTGGTTTACATTCTGTTGTTGCTATTGAGAATTGTACTGCCAATCTCACAATATTTACTTTTTAAACTGCTTTCTTTTCTGTGATTGTTTTTAAGATCTTTATGTTGGGTATTCTGTAGGTTCACTCTGATGAGTCAACATAAGGATTCACTTTTCTTGATCTTGCTTGGGATTCCTCTGGCACACTCTGGACCACTATCCCCATGCCCTCATCACCCAAGTAGGGTACAAGACAATTACAGGTACCAGAGCTCTCAAAATAGCCAACCCTGAGCCTTTTTTTCCCTACCTGTTCTTTCCCATGGGGACTATGGTAAAGGTTCTGCCCACATTTCCCCCTCCTCTGTCTGCCTCCTAACCAACCCAATGCTTCCCCCGCCTCTTGAAAGCTGTGTGTATAACTCTTAGCTTACCTATCTTGAGCCACTGTAACAAAATTCCAGAGACTAAGTGGTTCATAAATAATAAACATTTATCCTTCACAGTTCTGGAGGCTGGAAGCCCAACATCATGGTGCCAGCAGATTCAACATCTGGTGAGGTCCTGCTTCCCGGTTCATAGAAGGCCATCTTCTTACTGTGTCCTCACAGAGCAGAAGAGGCAAGGGAGCTCTTGGTAGAGTAGGTGGTTAGACATGAGCTGGAGGCAAGGGTGGAGATACACAGGTGACCCATTCAAAGCCCCAGGGCTCAACATCCTGACCCAGTAGTTTCCAAGACCCTGGGGGTCTAACAGACTAAGTGCAGAACATGCTCTCTCTTCTTCTACCTCTGCCCCAGGGTGACCCCTAGACTCATTTTATCTCACTGGCATTGACGTTTTGCCCCGCTGATGGGACAAGGATGCCATGAGGGTCCGGTACCAACCTTGTAGGCCCAACAACTCCCCCTCCTGACCTGTGGGAGGGGTCCCCCAAATGACTGTGAGCAGCCTCCATCAGAGACCACTCTACAATGCAAGACCCTGCTTACATAACAAGAAAATACCCTGCAGCCTCAGGGCAGTTGCCACCTCTGGGCCTCTGTGTTCTCTGTTCTTGTGGGTGTAGTGTCCTTAGTACACTGTGTTATGCTTGCTGCTTTCCTTCTGGATGGCTTCATCTGAGCATGGATCCTCATGTAAATCTTTCATGGGGAATCCAAGAACTGAGACCTTCATTCACACAGCACAGAATCTCCCACCGGTAACTCTCCCTGGGCCTCTTTTACAGGGGCACTGGTCCCATTCAGGAGGGCTCTGAAAAAACCAGCACATTGGGCATCAAGTTTCCAATACAGGAATGGAGTTGGGGGGAGCACCCAAACATTTATTCCATAGCTGTAACAAACCCTCTTTTCTATGTATCGTCTCCTGATCTGTTGGCCTCACCATACTTAAAGAGTAATAGGATCGGTATTTTAAAATAAAAAGAGAAGGGCACTTCTGATTCCAGGAGCACTAAGATCAAAGAATTTAGTAGGTTCCAGAAACTATCAAGGCCAGTGTGGCTAAAGCAGAAAGAGAAGGTCTTGTGGCCCTTTCCCGGGTAACTAGCAAGGGCCCGCATGAGATGAGACCACAGAGGGCCTAGTGCCCTTTTCTTATATTTCCACATCAGCTGTACCACACACCACTACTCCTCAGACACCTTGCGACTTGGCGCTTTCCAAAAGCCCTTCAGTATGGAACCTCACTGGGCCTGTCCCAACATATTCCCTGGAACCATTCTGTTATAGATCTTCCTCCTCTTTGCCTGAAACTACTCCTCTTCATTCCTCCCCATAAATGTTCTATGATCTTTGTCCTACCACTTGACAACTGATTTTTAGGGTAGATTTATCCTGGCCAATTTATTGTCGGGTACGAGTGGGTTACTATAATTTCCTTCATCTAGGAGACATGTTCATCCATTTATTCAGAGCGTATGTAACATACTTATTGGACACATGTTATGGGAGAGCTGGATTACACAGTTAGAGGACAACAGAGGACACTCCAGGGGGGAAAGAAAGCAGTTGAATTCAAAGGAGCAGGGGAGAATGGTAACCACATCCTGCCAGAAGCATTTGGAGCAGACCATCGGGATGGGGGAGGGAGTGTACCTAAGTAGCTGAGGGTCTGCCCTACAGGCCACTGTGTCTTGCTCACTCTGGCATTCCTATTAGCCCAGGTTCGTCCTCTGGTTTTTATGAATCTTCTGTGTCTCTATGAGTCTCCTTTCTTTAAAAAACAAAACCAAGTTCTTTAGACTTGATTTTGCTCTCAGACAGCTTAGAGCAGAGGGTGAATATTTAGTTTATGTATCATTGGGTCTCCTGGCTTTTCATCCTATTCAGATCGAGAACAGCCTCTTGACCTTGACATGAGATTTGGATTTTGTTTTGACATAAGTCAATAGAGAGCCATAGAGAAGTCTAAATCCCAGGAGTGATTTTAAAAAGATTTCCTCGGCAGCACCATGGAGAGTGTCGGGAGGAGTGTGTGTTATTGGGAGAGATGATAAGGCCTCACAGAAGTCAGGCATGGATGAAGAGAAAGTGACCAGACAAATGAGAGGTGACTTTGCGTGACATCAGGAATGACAGTGGCCTTCAAAGAGAAAAAACATGAGACAAATATTTAGAAAAAGGGGCAGCAAGTTCTATCTGGGGCTTGATAGAGCTTGGGGAAGATGGAGCCTGAAGTGCCTGTGGGACATTTGATAGGACATTTAATAGGTATTGAGCTTTGGGGATCTGGAGTTCCGTGGGGAGGTTCTGAGTCACACCCTGAGGTTTGAAAATTGTAAGGACAGAGATAGCAGATGAGAGTCATGAGAACAGACAGAGATATTTGCATCTAAGAGCCAGAGAACTCTGGGAAGGATCAGCTTACAGATGAGAGGGAACAGGAGTCACTATGGCCTGGGCACCGGAAGTGGGGATGTTTCTGGAAGAGTCAAACAAAGAGAAGAATTGAAAACTCTGCCTTGAATCAAACAACTGGAGGGCACTAGGAAACTAGGGCACTAGGGAAGTTTTAGAAGAACATTGAAAGCCCCCAGGTGTTGGGGGCTGACAAGCAGCTGGTGGTGAGCCAGAGGCCACACACAGCCTGCTGATGTGTCCACTTTTTCAAGAGGCAGGTGCTTTTGGTGGGAGGAAGGCAAGCGGGCAAGTGGGCTGTGGGCAGCAGAAGATCAGGTTGTGATCCTCCACACACCCAGCAAGGATAATGAAAAGGATAAAGCAGAGAGAAAGATGGTCTAGAGGAACAAAATTCCACCATGAATACTAAGGCAAGAAAGCTTGGTCTTTCTTGTAGTTGTTTTATTTGGGGGCTGGACCACGATGGGCCATTTTCCTCTGTCCCCTTCTTCCACTCTCAAGATCCAGAGTCCCTGAAACCTCCTTCATCCCAGCAGAAAACCAGATGGCACCCATGAAACCAGCACCCCAGCCCCAGGCCCAGAGGAAGAGCCACACAACCTGAGGTCTGGGCAGGGTGCGAGGCCAGGGAAGGGCATAAAGAGGGAGGGGGCCAGAGGGCCGCATCCCTGGAGCTGAGCTCTATGTGGCCCAAATGACTACAAGGAGGACAGAAACATAAGGCCATTTGCCCCATCCTCTGGTCAAGGATCACCTGATGGCCAAGAAGGGAGTTTTGATTCTCTTTCTGTTGAGGTACAGCCTTCCCTCTGAATGCTACATATGGATGGGGTGCTTGTGATGTGGGGCAGGAGAGGGCGAGGTAGGTGGTTCCCAGGTGGAGGTGGCTGTGGGAGAGGAGCCAGGGCGCGGCCCCGTTAGGCCACAGGAGGGTGTCTAGGACAGCAGAGGGACAGGAGCTTGATGCTTCCAGATGGGCTCTATTTCTTCTGTGGACTAAGAGGCAAGGTCATTCTATGAAGAAGGCTTGGGGAGGTTTGAGGAAAGTGACAAAGCCTGGAAATAAATACTCACTGACAGGAAGGTGAGCGAAGTGGCTGTGACATGAAGAACCGGGCCCTCAGAACCTGACAGGTGCCCATTTCACCCTGGCATGGGAGCCCCGTGAGGGCCGAAAGGACAGGTGGCCCCATGAGGGACCGCGTGGGGACAGAGGAGGAGGAGGCAGCTGAGGATGGCCCACACATCACTGAGAGGGTGGCAAGAGATCAAAGCCAGAGAGGAGACCAGAGTTGAAAATTCCCCCTCTGACTCATTTCCACTTAAGGCTTGGGCGATGTAACGCCCCAGGGAAATTTTCAGTTCAGTACCAGGCCAATTGATTTCGTTTTAATTACAGCTTGGTTGCAATGCTCTGAAATTTGGGGATTCATGGTTTGCATTTCTGTGTCCTCGAAGACTGAAGATTCAGCTGTTTCCTGTAAAGTGTCACTCTTTTGTTGATTTCTTCTTTATAGACAGGCAGATCTATTCCGCTTCACAGAGGTGACATGATCCTGGAGTTGAAAAAGTCCACATGGGATCTTGGGTATCAGAGTGAGGGGACAGGTTCCAGGGGAACCCCAATCTCCTCACCTTTGTCTAGCCCACAAGCATCGGCAGTGGCACTTACGTCCAGCCTTGGGTGGGCAGTTAGAAACTGTGCATGGGAGCGTGGCAGGAAGGGTGAAGCCGGTGTTACTAAAATTCCTGCGTGGGAGTCTTTTTTTTTTTTTAAGTATTTATTTATTTATTTACTTATTTACTTATTTATTTATTTATGATAGTTACAGAGAGGGAGAGAGAGAGGCAGAGACACAGGCAGAGGGAGAAGCAGGCTCCATGCACCGGGAGCCCGATGTGGGATTCGATCCCAGGTCTCCAGGATCGCGCCCTGGGCCAAAGGCAGGCGCCAAACCGCTGCGCCACCCAGGAATCCCCCCTGCGTGGGAGTCTTAATTTGCATACACCTGCCCCGCCCTCCTCTAAGAAGCTGATTTCCCCATCCCTTTATCAGGCACCTTCCAGGTGAGGACTACAGCTCTAATGCCAATATCTGTTTCAAAGGGAGTAAACAGACACCCAGAAAGACAAGGTGTCTCCCCAAGGTCATAAGACCACCCACCTGTAGGGGAGCAGCAACAGAATCCAGGCCTCCTGACCCCCCAGCCAGGGTCTGGCCAGCTCTACAACTGCACCAATCCAACCGACAGTGACAACCTTCTTTTGCTTCTATCCAGTGGTTCATGTGGGGGATGAAGCAGTGAGGACTGATTGTACCCATCTTATTTCCAAACTAAGGACACGCTGGAAGTAAGCACGCTTACGCCTCTCTGCGGGCCCCCTGCACTTGCGAGCCAATCTGGGCTCCCGGGGCTACTCACAAGGGCCTTGGGTTTGGTCTGGTGTAGGCTCTCCCCAGATCGGTGCATTTGGTTCCCTGGATTCCTCTCCATCCTAAGAGGCCTCGAAAAGTCAGAGGCTTCGGGGAGAAGAGACCAGGACTTCCACCATGAAAAGGAACCGGGATCACAGAATCACGTTAGGCTCGAGCCCGCTGCCTACTCCAGCTGGGTTCCCTCCAGCAACTCGAAGCGGCGCCTCTGAGCTGGCTGCTGTGTGTTCATGTGCCTCTTAGCTGCTCTCCACGTGCACCTGTTAGTGGGGGGACATCCGCCAACTCAGGGAGACTCTTCCTCACTCCCCTTGGGTGGGCTTCAAGGGCAACGCCCTCCACCCACCGAATCAAGCCGTGCACTCCTGCAGACTCCTGGATCCCGCTGCTCTTCCACTCTCTCCCCTTCCCCTCCTCTCCCTTCTCTGCTCCTGAGCTCCTCCCAATGCTCGCCTGGAAGCTTCCAGTATGCTCTGCACATTCTCGCCTTGGGGCATGTGCTCTTCTGCCTGATACAGATCAAACACACAATAGACATTTGTTGAGCAAATAATTTTTTGAATGAGCAAATGAATACTGTGATTGTGTCAGCCTAGAAAAGAGCTCCTTCCCTGTCCTCATAGATTTAAAACCCTTATGCTCCGCAGACTTTACCCATTTTTCAGAACGAATCCAAGAACCCCTGCCCAAACCTATTCGTTGATCTCTTTCCCACACAGGGGGGGGGGGGCACACACTGTGGATCAGCCCCTGGGTGTCCCAATGTCCCCCACGCTCTGCCGTCACAAGGGTCCCCTACGTGCTGTTGATCAGTTTAGTCAACTGCTTCCTGTGCCTGTTTATTATATAACCAGTCTCATTTAATAAACATATGGAATATCTTGGTAGCGCTTTACAGCTTTCCACAGGCTTGGACATATGTCACCCCAGGCAGCGGCTATGTCAACAAGGATGGGTAGGGACTGGGTCCCCATTGGCCAGATAAGAAAACTGAGGCTCCTGCCCAGAATTGTAGAGATTGAGACAGACTTTCCAGAGGCAAAACTCACCTCCCCGCCCCCTGGACCAAGGACTGACTCTCAGAACTGAAGCCTGTTAGGAACTGAGGGTCGACCTAGCCCATTCTCAATATCCATGTGTCCTTTGTTTCCTTTATTTTGTCCTTCATGTCCTTGTCCTTTTACTGGCTTTCCTGGTCTGCCTGGACCAGGCGTTCTGCTCAGGTGGATGCTGCATTATTCCCCAACAACCAGGTGTTAAATAGAAAACTATAAGCCCCAAATGGTGGCACTTAAGACAAGTTTTGGCTTCCCCTGGAAATGTAATTTTAACTGGTCAGTCGGAAACTTTCTGCCCAGCATAGGGAGGTAGTCTCACCAGGGCCCTCTCCATCCTCTCCCCTAAAATGTGAGGAACTCACTCTGCATGGTAAGATCCTCTAGTCTTCCCCCTAAGGGAAAGTGACATTGCCTGAAACAATCCTTAGTTTTTTTCTTTTGCTGATAAACAATCCTGTCTTTCCTTTTGCTGATAACTCCTTGGCTCTTCCTCCTTCCTATAAAAACCTTCCATTTTGTACAACTCCACAGACAGAGCTCCTCTCTATTTGCTCGATGGGCTGCTGCCCAATTCATTAATCGATTTATAAAGACAATTAGGTCTTCAAATTTATTCAGTTGATTTTGTTTTTTAAAACAGGTAACCCACAACACATTCTTGATCAGCCCCCTAAATTAATTCTACCTTCCCTTCTCTCCAAGAGTTTGGTCCCAGCAGGTAATAATTATTAGACACTTTGAAACTACTATTTCTTCAGGTAAATATGTTTTTTTCTTATTTGCACATTATGCAAAGGGTAGAAATCCTGGATTTCCATATTGTGTTGATTGCTTCACCTGATTAAGTTTTTAATTAGATTAAATTTTGCACCAGTTAGAAGGAATGCAGAAATAAATTGGCTGTTGCATGAAAGCTTAGGTTGTTCGGGCTTGAGGACAGCTGGGAGGAGGAATAAAAGGACATAAAAGTGGTGTTCACTTATACTGGCTTCGATTGAGCAAAAAGGGCACCCAATCATTTTTATCCAGAATCATCCTGGGTCACAGGAAAGCCAGGTGAAGGCTCCCAGTCTTGGTGCCTCAGAGAGATCTTTCTCTCAGTCAAGTCCTTCAGTTTGATGAGTTTGGTTCATTTAAATGCAAATGTCCTTGGGAATGGCTCACACCTCGGGGTATTATCAGCAATCTTTGTTTTTCTTTGAGAGAACCACAGGTTGGGGGGGGTTGAGGGCGAGCCCTAGAGAAAACCTTCATTTTGCCTGTCAGTCCAGTTAGACACCGATTCTCAGTGGTTCCCAGCTTGCACCTAGAAAGATTAAGCACTAGACACCAATTAAGCTGAATATTTTTTCAGGTCAAGCTTCTCCTTCAGTGTGTTCATTTTATGCCTCAGGAGGCGGGGGTTGGGGGGGGGGGGGGACCAATGTCATCTTGTGGTTACTTCTCTTCCAAAAGCAATTTGAAGAAGGGCCTGGCTTTCTCGGTTTGTATTTACACAGTGGCTTCCTAGAGCTTGATTTGCAAGTCTCAGCAGGCAGGATCTGTCTCTGGAGAAAGACTGCTTCTTTAGATTTCATGTTGATTTACCCCATTCTACTTAACGATCTATAGTCTCTGCAGTTTCAAAGTCCCCACCGCCCCCACCCCCCCCCCCCCCCCCCCCGCCCAGACTCTGGTTCTTCCGTCCTTGGGTGTCCCAAGGGCTGATTTTCCTAGGAGCAGAGGAACTGAATGGAGGAGGGATTCCCTGGGAACCCCCAGGTGCTCCCTAGCAGGGTTTAGAAACCTGGGATCTCAGGTTTCACAGGCTCCCGTCCAACAGGGGATTTATCTTTTTCTCCACGTTGCTACACAACACACATGGCTAACACTGTTATCTCTCCGCTAGCCTAACACCACAGTGGTTTAAGGAAATCTGTGACCTATTCACCAGTGGAAGAAACATGAACCAGTCCTCTAAAGGCCACCTCAAGGCTGAGCCCCACTCCCACTCCTGGTGGCTCAAAGAGTGCCCCACATTTTATACGTAGAAGGAAGCACCACAGAGGATGAACAGCCTTCTTTCTTGTCCAGAAAGGTATTTTTGGTGACTTTTCTGTTTGTTAACTTCTTGTTGTGCATGTTAATTTCCCCAGTGTGGTGGCAACCATCCTGATTACGTCACTCGCAGGTCTCTATTTACATGTTGACCCCTCTGACAGTGACTGGCCCCTCCCCTAGAGAGCAATGCTTTTACATTGAACCCAGCCACCAGTAATCCAGGAAACTCAAACACAACCCCAGGGGAAGCCTGTGCGCTGCTAAGGTCTTTCATTAGACAGATCTTTTGCCCCCAGTTTTGTTGAGATGTAATTGACGTGAAACATTGTATGAGTCCCAGGCGTACAACATAGTGATTTGATATACATGTAGATGTTGTGAAATGATCACCACAGTCATCACCGGCTTTAATATCAGTCACCTAGTTATAATTTTTTTCTTGTGATGAGAACTTTTCAGATCTACTCCATTAGCTACTTTCAAATATACCAGACAGTACTGTTAACTGTACTCTCCATGCTGTACATTACACTCCTTGACTTATTTATCTTACACTGGAAGTTCGTACCTTTCATCACCTTCACATATTCCCACTCTGCCTCTTACAACCGTCAATCTGTTCTCTGTATCTATTGATACGAGAAAAAAGGCAGAAGAAAAACTATTAAATTTCCTTATTACTTATAGCCCACTGACATGTCCTTTTTTTTTTTTTAAGATTTTATTTATTCATGAGAGACACAGAGAGTGGCAGAGACACAGGCAGAGGGAGAAGCAGGCTCCATGCAGGGAGCTGGATGTAGGACTCGATCCTGAGACTCCAGGATGGCGCCCTGGGCCAAAGGCAGGCGCTAAACCGCTGAGCCACCCAGGGATCCCCATGACCTTAAAACAGGCAAAATCTTGCTTCCAAAAGTCCTTAGAGACTTGCGCTCTCCCTAACCCCCTCCCGACTGGAGAGTACATAATGGGCCTCTTCTTTTTTTTTTTTTTTTTTTTTTTTTTTTTATAATGGGCCTCTTCTTATGACCTCAGTGCAGCTTTTTCTGCCCACAGTTCCCATCCCCATGCTTTATATAATAAAACTACCTTTTTGCACCAAAGATGTCTCAAGAATTCTTTCTTGGTGATTGGCTTCGAACCCTAACATCTTTCTTACGTCATCTATGAATTTGTTTTGTTTTTAAGATTCCACGTGTAAGTGGAATATCCTCCACTACTTGTCTTTCTCTGACTTATTTCACTACACACACACACACACACACACACACACACACACACACGTTGTTTCTGTGTTTTGGCTAGTGTAAATAAAGTTTCAATGAATATAGGTGCAGATATCTTTTCAAGATAGTGATTTCATTTCCTTCATTCAAATACCCAGGAGTGGAATTACTAGTGGGTAGTTAGTTCTATTTTCAGTTTTTGGAGGAGCCTCCATACTATCTTCCATAGTGACTACACCAGCTTCCATTCCCACCAACAGTACACAAGGGTTCCCCTCTCTCCACAGTCTGGCCAATGCTAATTGTCCCATCTTTTTGATGGCAGCCATTCTAACAACTATGAGGGGATATCTCATTGTGGTTTTGATTTGCATGTCCCTAATGATTAGTGATGCAGAGCATCTTTATTGTACCTGTATGTCTGGGAAAATGTCCACTTAGTTTCTCTGCCCATTTTTAAAATCAGATTGCTTTTGCTATTGATTTGTATGAGCTCTTTATACTTGGGGAGTATTAACACCTTATCAGATATATGATTTGTGGAAATATTCTCCCATTCTGTAAATTGTCTTTTCAGTTTGTTTATGATTTCCTTTGCTATACAGTAAGCTGAGACACAGTCTGATTTTGGCTAATAAAAAGAAAAACAAGTGTGGGATTTTGGCTTATAAAATGAATTTATAAGTGTTCCCTCTTCTTTTGGTTTTTGGAAGAGTTTGGGAAGGATTGGAATTAATTTTTCTTTAAATGTTTGGTAGAGGGGATCCCTGGGTGGCTCAGCGGTTTAGCGCCTGCCTTCAGCCCAGGGCGTGATCCTGGAGTCCCAGGATCCAGTCCCAGGAACAAGTCCCATATTGGGCTCCCTGCATGGAGCTGCTTCTCTGCCTTTCTCTCTCTGTGTGTCTCTCATGAATAAATAAATAAAATCTTTTAAAAAAAAATGTTTGGTAGAATTCACCACTAAAGCCATCTGGCCCTGCACTTTTATTTGTTGGAAATTTTTTGGATTACTGATTCAATCTCCTTATTAATAACTGGTTAGCTCAGACTTTCAATTTTCAATTTTTATGATTCAATCTTAGTAGGTTATATTTTTCTAGCAAGATCTGATTTCTTATTACTCTCTTATCTAATCTCTGATTTCTACTGGGCTCCTCCTAGGCTCCTAAAACTTCAAAGCTTGGTTTCCCCTCTGACCTTGAAGATTGCTTCAGTACTCTGGCTCTTACTAACTGATGTTGGCATGAAAACTGAAACCTAATCTTCTTCCTTGACATAACCCGTTTTAATGGTAGAAGGGCTTGTCACTAGACTAGAGAAATGGACTTAGTGCCATGTGATATAATACAATAATTTTGGCAGAGAGGCAATATGTTATTCAGAAGGAGGGTAAAGGTATAGATTAACATTAGCTTGTGATAAATTAAGAACATATGTTGCAATTCCTAAGGTAACCACTAAAAGTGTAGAAATATACTGCATAACTCTCCAGCCAAGAGAGGGAAGGTGCAAAATTCTGTGACCTGGAGACTGATCTCAAATTGGGCAGGAGATCAAAAGTGAGAAGTCAGAGCACCAGCAGGTAAATGAGACTATGGGATGTGGTGGCCGTGTTGCTCTTTCAGGTGGGAGCAAAAAGTTCTAGGGAAACATAAAATGTACTGGACAACTGCAGCTTCTCCCATACCTACTTATATTTGGTCACCTTTTTGTATGTAGCACTATGAGCCAAACAATGCTATTGCTATGGCCCCGAGATGCCCTCAGCAGGGGAGGTGTTCAAAGTTGGCATCAGAGGGGGCCTGTTCTCTCAGAAAGAGTTTGAATTCTGGAGAAATTTTAAAAATCATCTGCCAAAGATTATTTTCTTCCTTATTTCTCCATGCTTTACCTATACCTTCACCTTTTGACCCAGAGATTAGAGTTCAACAATCACCACTACTATCCTCAATCCCATTAGCACCCCAAAGACAAGACTAATTCTAGGAAATAATTAGAAATAATCAGAGAGAGTGCACAGCTCAGACAAATGTCTAGTGACTAATTATGATTCATGAATGCCTCTATTCATTAAACTAAGACCTACTTAGTGCTTACTATGTAAAATTATATTAAAACTAGCATTTATTGACCACTTACTATGCCCCAGACATTTTCCAAAGCATATTACTTATATTTATGCATTTAATTCTCCCCAAAACTCCACAAGTCCTATTATCATGTTCATTTTACAGATAAAAAACTAAGACATGGAGAAGTAAATAATGTGCAAGATAGGAAAGGGGAGACTTGGAAATTAAACATGGACTGTCTGGCTCTACCTCATGCTCTTCTCCACACCGTGTATATGATGGTTCCCAGAATGATCCCTGCCCTCAGCAAACCTTTTGTATAGTAAGAAAGTAAACAGGTACATGCATATCTCTAAAAGCAGACAAACAGGATGAAAAATAAAAAAGTGTTGTAGGTGGCATAAGAAAAAGGAAGAGAAAAGAAAAAAAGAAAAAGGAAGAGATCATGTAACAATAAGAAAGAGAATGTCTTTGAAAAGATAAGAAGGATTTATTTCTACTAGCCTCATCAATAAATATTAGCTATCAAGTTAGTATTAGGAAGAGATGGGACAAGCATGCCAAGAGCAGAAAACAGTGTGAGCAAAGGCATTAGATCAAGTAACCAAGTTATGTTTAGAAATGGCCAGCAAGGCTGATTTGCCTGGAATGTGATAGTAAGAACACCATTTTTCACAGTGAAAGAAACCATCAACAAAACAAAAAGGGAACTACCTAAATGGGAGGAGATATTTGCAAATATTATATCCAGTAAGGGGTTAATATCCGAAGTATGTAAAGAACTTATACAATTCTACACCAGAACCCCCCAAAATCCAAGTTAAAAATGGACAGAGGATCTGAATAGATATTTTTCCAAAGAAGACATATTAGATGGCCAACAGATACATGAAAAGATGCTCAGCATCACTAATCATCAGGACAATGCAAATCAAAACCACAAGGAGAGGCACCTGGGTGGCTCATTTGGTTGAGCATCTTGATCTTAGCTCAGGTCTTGATCTCAGGGTTGTGTTGTGAGTTCAAGCCCCACGTTGGGCTCCACTGGGCATGAAGTCTACTTAAACAAAACAAAAACAAAAACAAACAACAACAAAACCACAATGAGATGTCACCTTACATCTGTTAGAATGGCTAAAATCAAAATGACAGGAAATAAAAAGTATTGGTGAGGAGGTGGAGAAAAAGGAACCCTCATGCATTGCCGTTGAAAATGCAAACTGGTGCAGCCACTGTGGAAAACAGTATGGAGGTTACTCAAAAATTAAAAATAGAAATATTGTAGGATCCAATAATTCTGCTATTTACCCAAAGAAATGAAAACACTAATTCAAAAATATATATGCACCTCTGTGTTTATTACACCATGATTTACAGCGGCTGAAATATGTAAGCAACACAAGTGCTTCCATAACTGGAAGTGTGTATCTCCCACTCCCTTTCATCCATTTTGCCCAGCCCCCAGCCCTCTTCTCACATGCCAACTCTCAGTCTAACTGAGAAATACAAATACCATATGATTTCACTCATCTATGGAATTAAAAAAAAAGTAAACAAACAAAAAAGCAGAATCAGACCTGTAAACACAGAGAACAAACTGGTGGTTGCCATTAGGGAAGGATGTGGGGGATGGGCAAAATGGGTGAAGGGGAGTGGGAGATACAGGCTTCTAGTTATGGCATGAATAAGTCATGGGGATAAAAGGCACAGCATAAGGAATACAGTCAATGATATTGTAAGACCCTTGTATAATGACTACACATGTGGTGAGCATAACATAACATATAAACTTGTCAAATCACTATGTTGTACACCTGAGACTAATGTAATATTGTGTGTCAACTACATTCAAATAAAAAAGAATTTTTTAAACAACAATTTAAAATAATCATCTCACATATGTTGAAAACTGCCTTTAAGAACTTTGTGCCAGGGGATCTCTGGGTGGCTCAGCAGTTTGGCACCTGCCTTCGGCCCAGGGTGTGATCCTGGAGTCCCAGGATCGAGTCCTACATCGGACTCCTTGCATGGAGCCTGCTTCTCCCTCTGCCTGTGTCCCTGCCTCTCTCTCTCTCTCTCTCTCTCTCTCTCTCTATCTCTCATGAATAAATGAATAAAATCTTTTAAAAAAACAGCTTTGTGCCAATTTACACCTTCAGCAATAGAATAAAATATACCTGTCCTGCTGTCCCCTCATCAGCACTGAGTATTAGAGTGGTTTGAATGATCTGTTGTATTAATTTGTGAAGAAAAAATACTAATATATTGTTTAATTTGCATTTCTCTAGCTTACCAGTGAGATTAGACATTTTTCACGTATTTAAAACAAAACAGTAAGAACAACAATGATGGGACGCTGGGTGGCTCAGTGGTTGAGCATCTGCCTTCAGCTCAGGGTGTGATCCCAGGATCCAGGATCGAGTCCCACATTGCGCTCCTTGCAGGGAGCCTGCTTCTCCCCCTGCCTGTATCGCTGCCTCTCTCTGTGTCTCTCATGAATAAATAAATAAGATCTTAAAAAAAAAGAACAACAATGATGATGGTGATGATAATAAAAGTAATTAATATTCCAATGCACTGGGCACAAGCCTAAGCACTTTATGTATAGTAAATAATTTAATCTTTACCACACACCTATGAGGTGGCTACTATTATTATCCACATCTTAGAGATGAGGAAATAAGAATAGACAAAGAATGTATCTCACATGAGGTCACAAGGCTAGATGTAAACCTGGTGTACAAATTCTGGAAGACTGGCTCCTGCATGTGTAGCAGGTTGCCTCTCTCCTGTAAGGCTGGATTGGAGCATTAGGAAGAGTCACCCAGGGAAAGAACACAGGCTTTACAGACCTGGATTCAAATACCCATTAATTAGTGATGTGACCTTGGGCAAGTTATCAAACTTCTCTTAATATCGATTTCCATGCCATAAAATGAGACAAAACTACCTGCCTCAGGCCACTGTGAGGATTAGAGATAATGTGTGTAAAGTGCCTGGCACATAACTAGAAAAAAGGTCTGGGAATGTCAGGTTAAGGAATAAATATCTAATTCAGTACCAGCTCTTAAAGAACTACAAGTCGCAGGATTGCAGCTGAGTTCTAAGAAGAATCATTTGAAAGAGTTTATTAGAGGCATAGGCTCTTAACTGGAATATTCTAGACCTTGAAGGGAATTTGAGACTCCTAAATTTACCTCATCAAAAATTATAGGTATATCATCCAGGAATTCATCCTATGGAAATACACGTGTACTAAAGAAAATTAGAAAAGGATGTGATATTTATAAACAAATAGAAATAGCTGAAACATCTTTTATTTAAATATAGGATCCCCGTTATATAAATGATGCAAGGTATATGATGGAACGTTATCAAGGGCATTAAAAATATGATTGTGGGGGAGTATGTGAAGACTAAATGCTCATAGTGGATTATTAAAAGAAGCAGGTTATAAAACAGTATATGTATAGTATGACCACACAAACCCTCGTAAATCAGTTGTACATATCCATAAAAAAAACTGAAAAGCTATAAAATAATTCTAACAGTAATCTTTCACCACTGGAATTATGAGCCATTTTAGTTTTCTTCTTTGTATATTCTCTATTTTCCAAATTTAGGAAATTGGCCGGATATTTATTTCTTTTTATATTTTTATTTTATTTTTTAAGATTTTATTTATTTATTCATGATAGTCACACAGAGAGAGACAGAGAGGCAGAGACACAGGCAGAGGGAGATGCAGGCTCCATGCAGGGAGCCCAACATGGGATTTGATCCTGGGTCTCCAGGATCGCGCCCTGGGCCAAAGGCAAGTGCCAAACCGCTGCGCCACCCAGGGATCCCTCTTTTTATATTTTTAAAATATTATATATATGTATTTATGTATTCTACATATGTTTATTTTTTTATATATTCTACATATGTTTAAAGCTTTAATTAGGAAATTTTTAATAACTATAATAAACCCATATGAGGGAAAGTGATTCTGAAGCATTTGTCTGGTTAATATGGTGAGTTAGCAAGTGCTTTGTTTTGTTTTTATATTGTTATATGTTAATTGCTTTTGCTTTTAAGGTAAAGATTTAGAATTTGAAATAATTTAAAATAAGCTTGACCAAATGCAAGCCCTGGGAGTTTTTTTCTTTACTAAACATTTTGAGAACTGAGGCTTTCATGCCAATGAGTCAGGGAGGCAACAGCGTCCCAAATCAGTGCGTTGGTGTGAAGAGACTTTCCACATAGGCAGGGTGAAAGGTGGCAGAAGAGGCATTAGTTCTGCCGCCATCAAAGTGGGGGAAGATGTAGGCTTGATCTTACTGGTGACTTTCTGTCTCAGAAAAATCTTAGTGTCATGGTAGAAAAAACATTAAATTATTAAAGTCTATGCTTAAGAAGCTGAGGAGAGGTGTTTTATGAACACCACTGTGACCATTAAATCTATTTTACTGTGGACTCTGATTTTATTTTCTTAAATTCATGGTGACATGCTCCTTTGACTCATGTAGGGTGGCAGGCACATTGCTTTATGAGGTAGTTCCTTGGTATGAAAAGTGCCCTGGAACCAAAAGGAGAATGAACAACAAAGGGAAGTTTGCTTGTCTGGAAAATACTCCCAGTGGGCAGGCCAACTTGCAGTTAGCTGTGCCCATGTGCTGAGGACTCAGCCTAAGAAGGAATAGAATTGACATGATGAATGCGGGGGTGGGGTGGGGGATGGGGGGATGGGGAGGTGGGAAGGGGGGGCACAAAAGGAGTTGGGGGGAGGGGAGTTTCAGGGGGAGTTAGTGCTATCATATAATGCAGGGTAGACGTCTCATCTGTGTGCTATACATCAAACTCCAATTAGATTGAGGGCGGTGATTATAAACTTTCACTGGAGTTATAACATTAATGTCCATTTGTTCATTTTTTCTACCTATCTTTTCCAGTTGTGGGTATATACTGGGTTTAATTAAAGCAAATGTGGATTCATTTCTTTTTAAGGCTTTCTTTACATCCTTTGACATGATTTAAGACACTTTGCTTGCCAAGACTGGGTTGGTCTCAGTTGTTATATTTGGAAGTGGTGAGTGAGGTCATGTGGGGATGAGATCAGTCATGCCCAGCATTTTGAGGAGAGCAGAGGACTGAAAACACAAGCATCTTAGTGAAGACCAACCTCTAAGGGCCAGACAGAAAAACTTGAAAAGAAAACCAAAATGAAGCAAGAGGTGAGGGCAACACAGGAGACAGGGAGATTAAGAAAGCCAGCAGAGAAAACACTGAAGGAAAAGGAATGACCAAAACATGAAATGTGGAAGACAGAGTAGCTGGAGACTGAAGTAACTGGCAGCTCATGGACCTAGAGATGAGCTGGGAGGAAGGTGAGGACAGAACAAATGACTGTATGTCCTGAGCTGTGATGAGGGTGGAGGGGGGACATGAAATGAGTGTTACTCACTCTATGTGTTTTTAAATTAGCTTTATTGAGATATAAGTTTACAATCAATAATGCCCATTTTAAGCATATATATTGATGATCTTTGGCAAATGTATATAGTTGTGTAACTGCCGTGCTACGGAACAATTTCATTATACCAAACATTCCCTGTGTTCTTTACAGTCAACCCTGTTTCCAGCCCCCTAGCAAACACTGATCTATTACTACTTCCTGTCACTATAGTTTTGGCTTTTTGTAAGAATTTTATATAAATGGCAGTATACATTATGCAGTGTTCTGTTTCTGGTTTTTTCCGCTTAGCGTATGCTGTTGAGATACATCCATGTTACTGTGTGTCTCAGCAGATTGCCCATTTATTTGTGCTGAATACTATTCCCTCCTATACCAAATAATATATTATATTTCTAAGATCCAAAAAAGTGCTGATCCATTCACCAGTTGATGGACATTTGGTTATCAGTTTGGAACTATTATGAATAAATCTGCTAGAAACAAATGAGAACATGTGGACATATATCTTCATTTCTCTTCTGCAAACACCTAGGAAAAACAAAAGATTTCTAGGCATAAGGTAAGTTTACACTTAACTTTATAAGAAATTGGTAAACTGCTTATATCAAAGTGGCTATCATTTTGCATTCCGACCAGCAATGGGTGAGAGTTCCACCAAAGTTGCCATGCATCTTTGCCAAAACTTGATACCAACAAGCTCTTTATATTTAGCTATCTTAATGGATGTGTGATAGAATATCACTGGGATAGCAATTTTTGTTTCTCTGATAACAAATAATGTTGAACATCTTTTATAGGCTTATTTATATATATAATTTAGTGAAGTGTCTATTTAAAACATTGCCTATTTTTTAATTGAGTTATCTTCTTGTTATTGAGTTGTAAAAGTTCTTTATATGTTCTAGATTTAAATTCTTTATTAGATATATATATATATATTTTTTTTAGATTTTATTTATTCATGAAAGACACAGAGAGAGGCAGAGACACAGGCAGAGGGAGAAGCAGGCTCCCTGCTGGGAACCTGATGTGGGATTTGATCCCAGGACAGGGATCACACCCTGGGTGGAAGGGAGGCGCTCAACCACTGAGCCACCCAGGCATCCCTAGATACATTTTCTACAAATATTCTTTCCCTGGCTGTGGTTTCCCTTTTCATTTTCTTATCAGCATTTTTTGAATAGTAAAATCTTTAATTTTGATGATGTCCAACCTATTGGTTTTTTCATGTTGATGATTTTTGTGTCATACCTAAGAAATTTTTACTCAACACAAGAAAAAATATATTCCTATTTTATCTAGGAGTTTCCTCTATAATTTTATATCTTAATTTAGGTTTACTATCCAATAAGAATTAATATTGAACATGATCTAAGATTCATTTTTATATGGTGCTCTAATATTTGTCAAACAGATAATCTACCCCCCATTGAGTTATTTTTCCCCCCATTGAATTATCCTGATAACTTTGCCCCAAATTAATTCAACATATGCATGTGGGTCTCTTTCTGGTCTCTATTTTTCCCTTTTAATCTAATTATTGATTTCTACAATTGTACTTTCAATCAGTCAAGAGAAAAAAACAGTGAGAAATTAAAAAATACAGGGCCATTTGGATGGCTCAGTTGGTAAAGCATCTGCCTTCATCTCAGGTCATGATCCCAGGTAGAGCCCCACATTGGGCTTCCTACTCAGTGGAGAACCTGCTTCTCCCTTTCCCTCTGCCCCTCCCCCCACTCATTTGCTCTCTCTCTATCTTAAATAAATAAATAAAATCTTTTTTAAGATAAAAAAATTTAAAAATACATTTATACTGTATTTGTATTTTATACTTATATTTACCCATGTAGTTATCTGTACTAGAGCTCTTTATTTTTTCATGTGGATTTAAACTACTGTTTGTCTTTTCATTTCAGCTGAGAATACTCCCATCAGTATTTCTTGTAGAGCTTGTTGGCTAGAAACCAATTCTCCCAGTTTTGGTTTATGTGGGAATGTCATAATTTCTCCTTCATTTTTGAAAGATTGTCTTGCTGGATATAGAATTCTTGATTAACTTTCTTTTTCTTTCAGCACTTTGAATAAGTTGTCCCACTGCCATCTGGCTTCTATGGTTTCCTTTTTTTTCTTTTTGCTTCTATGGTTTCCGATGCACTGTTGATCTTCTTGAGATTCCATTGCATTGTTTGTTTCTTGCTGCTTTCGTGGCTCTCTCTTTGTCTTTGACTTTCAACAATGTGATTATGATGTGTCTAGGTATGGATTTTTAAAAAATTTATCCTACTTGAAGTTCATTGAGCTTCTTGACTATGTAGATTAATGTTTTGCATCAAATTTGGGAAGTTTTCAACCATTATTTCTTCAAATATTCTTTCTGCCTGTTTCTTCTTTCCTGTCTTTCTAGAATTCCTATTATGCATATGTTGATGTGTTTGATAGAATTTCAGAGTTCTCTGAAGCTCTGTTTACATTTCTTCATTTTTCTTTCTCTTCCCCAACTGAATAACCTCAATGGGCTTATTTTCAAGTTTTCTGATTCTTTTACCAGTTCAAATTTGCTGTTGAGCTCCTCTTGCCCCTCATGTCAGGCATTGTACCCTTTGATTCCAGAATTTCTAATTTCCTTTTGTGCATACATGCATATATAATTTATATTAGATACATACATATAGACACATACATAATTTTTGTCTCTATTATTATTTTCTTTGTTGAGACATTGTTTTCAATATTCTTATACTCTCAATTGTTCTCATGCTTTCCTTTAGTTCTTTAGACATGATCTCCTTTAGTTCTTTGAATATATTCAAACTAGCTGACCTAAAGTCTTGTCTAATAAGCCTAATGTCTATAGAGATAGTTTCATTCACTGTTTTTTCCCTGTCCATGGGCCATATGTACTTGTGTCTTTGCATCTCTCATACTTTTTATTAATAGAATGAGGCAATTCTGAAAGTCAGAATCTACCCCTCTCTAGGGTTTATAGTTATTGTTGTTGTTGCTGTTTGTGTAATGACCCTTCTGAATTAATTCAATTGAGCCTATACTTTTTGTCATGTTTGGCCTCTGAAGTCTCTGCATGAATAGCTTAGTAGTCAGCTCATTGGAAATTCCCTTAAATGCTTGAAACCAATAAGACTCCCAATCTTTATTGTGGAACTCTGTGTATATATTGAGGAATACATTCAACCCTTAGCCAAGCAGTCTACATTTCTGCCCTGGCCTTCACGTATTGCTTGTACGTAGCCTCAAGGTCAGGGTGAGAATATAGACCTTCTCAGATCCTTCCTGAGGATCCTCATAGCTCTGAGCATGCACATAGCCCTACATGAACATGTGAACTTCTAGATTGCCAGGAATATCTCAGAGCTTTCAAAGCTTTCTGTAGACATCTCATTCCTCAGCACTTGCTTTTAAACTTTTGGGTAACTTTTGTTCTCCCAAAATGTTAACCTACTGCTTCAGACAGCTGCAAGGTTAAGCAATTGCCCCTGACTATTTCTAACAAATACTCCTTGAAAAAAGGCTTTTCACATTTGGCAAGCTCCTAGTCAAGTCAAATAAAGAGAAGTCTTGGAAGTGGTCTCTTTTAAAGAACCACCAAATGGATCAAATAATGACAATTCTCTGGGAAAGGGCTTCAAAGAGTTCCAACCTGCTTCTGCCTCCTCTAGTGGCTATCAACAGGCTGCTGGTTCTCATGTGACTGTAAGCTGTTTGTTTTCAAAGCCACTGCAGAGCTGGGAAAAGGGGATGAGAATAGGGCAAGTTAAAATACCACAAAAGGGATGCCTGGGTGGCTCAGTGGTTGGGTGTCTACCTTTGGCGCAGGATGTGATCCTAGAGTTCCAGGATCGAGTCCCACGTTGGGCTCCCTGCATGGAGCCTGCTTCTCCCTTTGCCTCTCTCTGTGTGTTTCTCATGAATAAATAAAGAAAACCTTTTTCAAAACCCTACAAAAGTCAACATTCTTACTGAGATTCTGCTGTTTTTCTTGACTAAAGACTCCCAGTTTGCTTCAAGCTTTGAGTAATTTCTAGAGATCAGAAAAAGCTGAACTTGACTGATTTTTTCCAGTGGTCTTATGGCCCTAATGGAAGAGGTGATTTTCAGGGTCTTTACTCTGCCCTTCTTGCTGAAACCCTGTCTCTTGCTCTCCTATCTAAATACAAATGCCACACTATCTCTAATATTGTGTCTTTGTGGTAAATCTTAAAATTAGGTAGTCTGAATATTCCAACTTGGATCTTATTTTTCAAAATTATTTTGGCTTTTCTAGGTCATTTGCATTTACATATAAATTTTAGATAATGGCTTACCAATATTTACCCAATGAACCTGCTGGGATTTTGATTGGAATTCTCTAAATCTATAAATCAATTTAGGTGGAAGTGACACTAAAAATATTAAATCTTCCAATTCATGAACATGATATATCACCCCATTTCTTTAGGTCTTATCTAATTTTTCTCAACACTAGTTTTGCAGTGTGTCTTGTGCATATTTTGTAAAATATATCCCTAAATATTTTTTGATATAAGTATAAATGGTATTAAATTTTAAAATTTAATTGTTCATTGCTAGTATATAGAAATACAGTTGACTTTTGTATGTTGATATTGTTAAACTCACCTAATATGTAGCCACCGTTTTTGTAAATTCATTAATGTTTTGTACACGTACATGTCACAATACCTGGGAATATAATCAGTTTTATATTTTTGCTTTTGAATTCTGTGCATTTGGATTCTTTTTCTAGACTTACTGAATCAGTAAACTTCTCCAGTACAAAGTGAAATGGAAAAATCAAGAGCAAACATTCTTGTCTTGCTCTAGATCTAAGGGATAAAATATCTGTCTTTCATCACAAAGCATGATGTATCAGATTAAGAAAATTCCCTTCCATTTCTAGTTTGGTGAGTTTTTTTATTTTAATTTTTAAAAAAGATTTTATTTATTTATTTGAGAAAGAGTGAGAGTGAGAGGGATCATGGAGGGAGAAGAAGAAGCATATTTTCCACTGAGCAGAAACCCCAAAGTGGGACTTGATCCCAGGACCCTGGGATCATGCCCTGAGCCAAAGGCAAACACTTAACTGACTGAGCCACCCAGGCACCCCAAGTATTGAGTTTTTTAAAATCATAAATAAGTATTAAATTTTGTCAATTACTATTTTTGCATTTGTTGAGCTCATTATATGGCTTTTCTTTTTAAAACCTATTTACATGGTGAATTTCATTGACTTTTCACATGTTAAACCAAACTTGCATTCCTGATGTAAATTCTATTTGGTAATGATATATTCTAGATTATGTCACTAGATTCTATTTACTAAACTTTTTTTTAAGATTTTTTTATTTACTAAACTTATGCTAAGACTTTTTTTCTCTGTTCTGAAGAATTTTAGTCTACATTTTTCTTTTATTGTATTGTCTTTTTATGTTTTTGTTATCAGGACAACATTGGTCTCACAGAAAAAGTTGGAAAATGTTCTCCCTTCTTATTTTCTTGAAAAGTTGCTATAAAATTGATATTATTCCTTTAATGTTTCATTGAATTCACCAGTGAACTGGGCCTGGGGTTTTCTTTATAAGCAGTTTTCTGTGTGTGTGGTTTTTTAAATACACTTTCTATTTTAGGAGGGTTCTAGACTTACAGAGAAACTATGAAGATAGTACAGAGAGCTTCCATGTACTCTACTAATATTTTGCATTTATATGGCAACTTTGTCACAACTATTAGCTGATATTGGTGTTTTTTGTTTTCGTTCATGTGTTTGTTTTTGGTTCCAGAATCCCATCTAAGGTACCACATTAGCTCTGGTCATCATGTCACTTTAGGATTTTCTGGGTTGTGACAGTTTCAGACTTTCCTTGTTTTGTTGACCTTGATGGTTTTCAGGAATATTGGTCAGTTATTTTGTAGAATACCTCTCAGTTAGGGTTTGTTTGATGCTTTTTCATGATTAGACTGGGGTGATGAGTTTTGGGGAGGAAGACCACAAAGGTAAAGTACCATTCATCACATTATACCAAGTGTACATGCTATTAACACAACTTATCACTGTTTATACTAACTTTGACTACCTAGCTGAGGTAGTCTTTTTTAGGTTTCTCTACCTTAAATTTTATTTTATTTTTTATCCTTAGGAAGTTTTAAACTATAAATTTAACTTCATTAATAGATACAGGGTTATTAATAACTTATTTCCTGCTAAGTGAAATTTGTTTTTTCAAGGCCTTTGCCCATTTTATTTAATTGATCGAATTTTTTGACATAAATTGTTCAGACTGTTCCCTTATATCCCTTAGTGGATATCCCTTGTATACTTTTAGAATCTGGAATAGTGCTCATCTCTCATTCCTAATATTAGTAATGTGTCTTCTTGTTGACTTCCTCTTTTAGCAGAAACCAAAAAATTGGGATGCCTGGTGACTCAATGGTTGAGCATCTGCCTTTGGCTCAGGGCCTGATCCCGGGGTCCTGGGATCAAGTTGCACATGGGGCTCCCCATGGGGAGTCTGCTTCTGCCTCTGTGTATGTCTCTGCCTCTTCCTCTGTGTCTCTCATGAATAAATAAACAAAATCTTTTTAAAAAAAAAAAAAAGAAAAGAAAAAAGAAAGAAACCAAAAAATTGTGATATATTTTTTGGTTCAAATATTTTCTAATTTCCCTGTGACTTCTTCTTTGACCCATGGGTTATTGAGAAGTATATTGTCTCATTTCCAAATATTTCCAAATATTTTATGCTGTGTGGCACGTTCTGATGACAGAAGAAATGATTGCTCAGATTCAATATCTTGGAACAAAGAGAGGCCTAAAAGAGCTATACCATCAGGCACTGCCAAGAAGTACAGGTGCCAAGATGAAGCCTCAAGTCCTGGCTCTTGGTTTTATTATCATAGAATGTAGAGTATGCAGAAGCAAGGAAGGAAAAACAACTCAAGAAACCAATCACACGAGAGGCAGCAGGGAACTGCATATGTGACTATCTGCAAGGGTCTCAGAGAAGCATTAACTAGGGAGCTGTAGGGAATGGGAGAACTGACCTCAGCAGACCTGGCTATCTTATACACCATCATTGCTGTTTTCATTGTGTACTGTTTTCGGTTTGAACCAAGGGCAGGAATAACTGACTTTTGCCACAGGCATAAAGCTATGTGTATTCCTATTCTTATTGTTTCTTTTACCCACTAAAGTCCTGATCTCCCACAAAATTTATTGGAAACTGACCCAAATTTCATTTTCTTCTCTTTGAAGAACTAGCTTCCTGTAATATTTCTTATGGTGCAGGTTTGCTGAAGATAAGCAGCTCAGCTTTTATTTATCTGAAAAGTTTTTATTTTTATTTCACTTTTGAAAGCTATTTTTGCTGGGTGTGAAATTTTAGATTGACAGGTTGTTTGGTCAAAACTTTATGTCATCCCGTTGTCATCTGGATTATATAGTTTCTGGCAAGAATTCTTCTGACATTCTTATTTTTGTTTCTCTGTGTTGTTTTCTTCTGGTTGCTTGCAAAATTTCCCCTGTATCTTAGGATAAACAGCATTAGAACTAAAATTTGCAATTCAAAGAAAAAACAATTGTTTCTCTATACTCTAACAATATTTCAGATACCAAATATGTGGTGGGGTTTTTTCCCCCCCTACATTAGACAGTTCTTACAATCACTACCTAGAGTTAGCATGGACCCCACAGGTTAAGGGCTCAGTCCCACAAGATTGCCTCTATGTCAGACATTAGAGTCTCAGGCTGTAACCTGTACTTCCAACTGACCAGTTGTAAATCACAGTCCTCACTACTCCGTCCTTGGTTTAATAACTTTCTAGAATGGCTCATAGAACTCAGAGAAATGGTTACTTATATTTTGTTTAAGTTATAACTCAGGAACAGCTAAATGGAAGAAATGCATAGGGCAAGATCTGTGAGTGGGGGTGCTCAGAGCTTCCATACCACCTCCAGATGCACCACCCTCCTAGTATCTCAATGTGGCCATGGACCTGGCAGCTCTCTGAACCCCATTGGTCACGTTTTTTTATGGAGGCTTCATCACATGACATGATTTACTAGATCATTAGCTATTAATAATTAACTTACCCTCCAGGCTCTTTCTCCCTTTCATGGAGGTAGGGAGTGGGGTTGAAAGTTCCAAACTTCTAATCATATGATTGGTTGCCCTAGCAAATGGTCTCCCATCCTTAGAACCTTTTAGAAAGCCACCTCATTAACATAAATGCCTGTGGATGACAGGGACTTGTTATGAACAACAGAAGATACTCGTTTCATCTTTATTACTCCATTCTTGAGCTGAGATAAAAACTAAATATTATCATGAAAGACACTCCCATTGCTCTTATCACTTAGGAAATCACAATGGTTTTAGGAGCTCTGGTCAGAAACCACAGACAAAATATGTATTTCTTATTATATCACAATAACACAGCAACACTGGGTAGAAAGTTTCAAGGAGCTCATCTCTGGGGACATTTATATTCTCTGAAATGTGGGAAGCACAGTAATCCAGTAAAAATGGTGTGAAACTTAGAAAATGGGAAGATTTAAAGAGTAGTTGGTAGGGGCACCCAGGTGGCTCAGTTGGTTAAGTACCTGCCTTTGGCTTAAGTCATGATCCCAGGACCCTGGGATTGAGCCCTGCATTGGGCTCCCTGCTCAACGAGGAGTCTGCTTCTCCCTCTCCCTCTGCCCCTCCCCAGTGCTCATGCACTTGCTCTCTCTCAAATGTATAAATAAAATCTGTAAAGAAAATAAAATAAAGAGTAGCTGGTAGAGGCAAGGAACGTAAAGTAGAGCTAATTAGGGGGAGAAAAGACAGGTGACCAGATTAGAAGATGCATAAATTTATAACAAAACTGACCAAGAAGAAGAAAGGTAACTTGAAGAGCAGGAGTAAACCCTATCTGAAACCCTTCACCATGAGACCACTACTCACCATCAAAGGTTCATGTACATTGTAACTTATTAAACATCGCTCTTCTAGGCTCCCTCAGCCACTGGAAATCTAAGCAAGATTGACAGCCCAGAGCCAAAAGACCATCAGGGTAGCATTTCCAGTCCATTCCTAGGCCTGACTGTAAAGCCTTCCTAAAATCCTTGGCTCTTGTTACTCTATTAAAAATAGAGAAGAGTTCATGTATGGTCAGATGCTGAGGTTAGAACTACACCTTTAACTCTTATGAGAGAGTACCACGGGGTGGGCACTTGGAGCTTTCAGAAAGACACTGAATAGGGCAGTTGGGTTCACCTGGAGTGACCACATATGAGGCCCTTTCTCTGTGTCTTGTTTGCCTGTCAATCATTGCCAGCTTTAGATTTTGGATTTGCCTATTGTCTCAGCTTATGACCCAAGTTTTTTTTTTTTTTTTTTTTTTAATTTTTATTTATTTATGATAGGAACACAGTGAGAGAGAGAGGCAGAGACACAGGCAGAGGGAGAAGCAGGCTCCATGCACCGGGAGCCTGACGTGGGATTCGATCCAGGGTCTCCAGGATCGCGCCCTGGGCCAAAGGCAGACGCCAAACCGCTGCGCCACCCAGGGATCCCTGCCCAAATTTTGTATGTCAAGTGTGCTTAGTGACCCCAGCCAGGTCCCTTTTCTTCTTCCACTTCACAAGTTAAGGTTTCACTTCACACCCATCTGGATATCTTAGACTTTGCATGAATTTATAAAAGATACTCCTTTCTATAAGTACACATAGTTCCATATGAGGGTTCTTAGCTCTGCAAGTGGATGTAGGCTAGATTTCAGCCCCTGCACATCTCCTTGACTAGTCACCCTTGTACAGCATAGAGCTCACACAATTGCTCACAGCTGGCATGGTACCCTAACTCTTCTTGCCTTGGTTTCCTTTTTCTTGGCTTTAAAAATTAACAGTGGCTTTGCCTGCTGGGCTGGGTCTTGACCTCTGAATTTACTGAATTTTTATAAAACCACTACGGCTATCCCTCCAGGTTGGCCCCAATCCCACCCAGGTGGATTATACCTGCTGGCTATTTGCTCCATATTTCTAATCCCCAAACCAATGAAGGTCAAGACAGGGAATGTATTCACAGAAACTACCTCTCTACTTGGGTCATGGAATCTAGTGCCATTGTCTGCTAGCCAGGTTGTTTTAGATGAACTGAATTCCTGGAGCCCATTATGGGAATGGAGCTATGATTATCCACCCACCCCACCAAAGGCTGTCAATCTATAGGACAAGCCAGTCCTTCTATCCTTTCATGTTCCTGCTAGTCACTCCCATTTCCAAAAGAGCATGGGCCATACCCTTCAAACTGTAAGCTGCTAAGCTGAGGCCTTGTTCTGACCCCATACCTGAATGCTACCAGACTTGCTCTGACCCTGGGCCTGAACTGTAGGATCTTTTTAGGAAGCACTTCACTGCAGGTGGAGTCTGGGCTCTTTCTTGACTTCAGTATTTGGGATCTTCTGCTGTTCCTCAGTGTCACTCCTAGAATGTGGGTAGCATGAACACATGAAAGTCCAGTTTCAAACTGTAAAGTGGTTCTTTCACAAAGTTTCGGTAGAAGAATCTGAAGTTGGGCAGCCCAGGTGGCTCAGCGGTTGAGCATCTACCTTTGACCCAGGGGTGATCCTGGAGACCCAGGATCGAGTCCCATATCGGGCTCCCTGCATAGAGCCTGCTTATCCCTCTGCCTGCGTCTCTGCTTCTCTCTCTCTTTCTGTGTCTCTCACGAATAAATAAAATCTTTAAAAAAAAAAAAAAAGAAGAAGAAGAAGAGTCTGAAGTTGATGGCCAAAATGTGACCTGGAAATGGGCCAAGGCAATATTTCTCAAATTATGCTCTATGAAACACTAGTACTACAGGCATGTTATGGGTAAAAAAAAAATTTTTTGTCTGGCCAAATATACTTGAGAAATCCAGGAGAAGAGACAACTAAACAGACTCCTTTGCTGCAGAACTTCTCAGGGTTTTTTTTTTTTTTTTTTTTTCTTCTCAGGGTTTTTAACATGCCAATTCCCTGCAAGGGAATTCAGATTAAAGAGGATTTCTCAAATTTAGGTGATTACAGAGCATCTCACGATACAAACACTGCTCAGAATATTCTTGGGGGAAGTTGTTGTGTGGATTTTTGTTTTCCCTGTTTCCCATTGTTGCTTTCTCTGGAATTTAAAGAGGGATTGGGGGCTCTCTTCAGGTAAAGAGGCAATGCCAAGGCCCCTCTGTAATCATGCCAGCTGCATGTGAAACAGAAATAATTACGGAAAATGCCTGCTGATTATGTCTCTGAATCCAGCCCCTTCAGCACTGAGACCTGATTGATCTCTGTTTAACATTCGGCGTGTGATTTTCCTGCTTTTGCATTCTCAAACCTGCTTTACCAATGCTGTTCTTGAAATATGCTAATAATTTCCTTTGAAACAACTGTCCTGCTCATTTAAAAAATGACAGGTTTTCTCTTTCAGCCCTTCTACTGAGTTCTCTTTGATTAAAGGTGTCTTTAAAAAAAAAAAAAAAGTCATCTTCTCAGTTCTCATCCCTACCCAACCAAGGAAAGAATGACAGGGAGAAGTTTTTTCAATTATGAGCCACCATCTCTACTTCAAACTGCTTACTTAGTTGATCCAAGTGGAGAGCTTCTTTCAACATCAAAGCCAGGTCTTGACCACTCTCCTACCCAACTTCATTTAGTTTTCAATGAGCAGGGAAGGGCATATGCTTCCCCGGGATGAAAATGCTCCATGGTGACAAAAGACAGAGCAGAAGTGGTAGCAATGGCACGAAGACTGTTTGGAGAAAGCTAGAGGCCTGACTCCTCAGCACCTTGCAATTAACTAAGTAACTAACAAATATATAAATAAATTAAAAGTTGAGCTATTCATGTTTTCATAGTGCAAGTTCTTATGGAACAGAAATCCTGGTAGACCAGGCTTGAGACTCCTAGGAGGGGATGGAATTAGGGACTTTGAGGGGGCTGTTCATTCAGCAGCCACCCTGTGCTGTCAGGTGCAAGGCAGCATGCAAGGCAGCTGAAACTTCAGTTTTCATAGGCAGCAGAGGCAGGAGCCCTAGGTGATGACGCTTGTTGTAGCCTCCCAGGCCCCAACTTCCCCCAACCTTTCCACTTCCTAGCAGAAGACAGATATTAATTCTGGTATCTGCTTCTTGCCAGCACAACCCATGTCCTTTGGAAAAACATTTAGCTCAATTTTTTTTATTTTTATTATTATTATTTTTTTATGATAGGCACAGAGAAAGAGAGGCAGAGACAGAAGCAGGCAGAGGGAGAAGCAGGCTCCATGCACCGGGGGCCTGACGTGGGATTTGATCCCGGGTCTCCAGGATCGCGCCCTGGGCCAAAGGCAGGCGCCAAACCGCTGCGCCACCCAGGGATCCCCATTTAGCTCAATTGAAGCCAATTGGCACCTTCTGTTCCCTGAGCCACATCATTTTTTTTTTTTTTTTTTTTTTTTGGTGTGGAATATGACCTGAGGCAGTCCAATCAGAACTTCTGGAATCTTGCTTGGGAATCTGGGGCAGAAGCACTCTCTCTCTCACTGGATACCAATGAGAAAAATCCCTTATTGGCATGTGACAGTTGGATAACAGGGGAGCCACCTAAGCCGGACAACTGATTGGAGAAATAGCAATAGTCTTGGATGCCATCCAGCCTGATCAACTAAACCTGAAATCCCTTCTTTGTCAGTCACAGATCTTCCTCTAGCTAGTTCAGGGGAAGGGATACCACAGAGAATATTTCGAAGCCCAGAGAATGACTGGAAATAGGCTTTAGACTGTGTTTATAGACACACACACACACACACACACACACACACACACACACACACTCCTTTGCAGAAACAGTATGAAAAGAAACTGCAACCAACATCACCCTATGCCACCTCTGCCCCAGGCCCACAAACAGGATGCCCTAGTCTAGCCTGTTTCCACACATAGGTAGTGTCAGATGGGGTGATCAATTTGGTGAAATTTGTCAGGGACTTGGCCAATTTTAGCATCAAAAGTGTCATATACCCTCAGTGTCAGGCAAACCAGGATGGCCTACCTACCAATCGAAGCTTTAGGAGGGCACAACCGATTGGTGGAATCCATGTCAAGGCAGCAAGGGGGCTGAGCCTCTGCATTGAAAAAGTGGCAGTCACAATGTGGCCAATGATCAAAACACGAGGAGGATGTTTAAAAGATTTTGAGCAGCCAAGATTGACAAACATACAGTAAATCACTATTGCCAGGCTTTCCGGGTCCATGAATAACATTATTCACCACTTCTGTTTTTCTTTCTTTCTTTTCTTTGTTTTAAGATTTTATTTATTTATTCCTGAGAGACACACACAGAGAAAGACAGAGAGAGAGGCAGAGACACAGGCAGAGGGAGAGGCAGGCTCCATGCAGGGAGCCCGATGTGGGACTCCATCCGGGTCTCCAGGATCACACCCTGGGCTGAAGGCAGCGCTAAACTGCTGAGCCACCCGGGCTGCCCTATTCGCCACTTCTAATTGGACTTGTAACCAAAACATCCTGCCTGATCCAGGAGGCCTTCAGCAGCTTCTGCGAGCCCTTGAGCTGAACTGGGAGTGCGTGCCCTCGTGCTGTTCACAAGGATACGGGGCCATGTATGCCTGGGGCTTTTCCTCATGGGATTGCAGATCCAGCACATTTTGCCTTGGGGCCCCAGGAACAAAGGAACGAAAAATCATTGAATAGATAGAAGGGAGAGGAACAAAATTCATCTTATTTGTTAAATGAAACAATGGATTTAATTTGTTAACTTTGATGACAGTGAGCTACACTACCTTGCTGTGAATATGGTATTTTGACTCTGGCACCAGGGTCCAGATTACGGAGCAATAAACCTGGAAGACTCTGAATTTATATCTCCATGAACTACCGAACTAGCGAATGAGGGCGTATGTAGAAGATGGTGGTTGCACTCATCGTTTATAAAACTGTCTACACTGTAGCATTCAGCATGTGGAGTTCTGTCTACGTCACTGTCACTTACAGTTGCTGCTGAAACGCATGTAACATGGCAAGTCCCCAGTGGGTCTGGGCTGGCAGCCAGTCAGTCTGCACTGCAGCAGTGCCTGGGTAGGAGATGGGGCTTCCTACGCCCTTGTCCACCACCACCACCGCTGACAGCCACAGCTGTAGAGCAAGACACAGGAGAATGTCATGCACCTCCCCACAGGTGCAGGTGAGCCGAACGACATAATTAGCTCTGCTCTTTGCCAAATCCCTCCACACACAGCAAGTCTCCAGTAGTAGCCTGGAGAGGTTGGAGGACAGGTGTTACGGTATCCATTTTCAAGACAAGCAAACCCATGGTCTTCTGGTAAGACAAGGCCCAGTAAGAAAAGATTTGTCACCTCTGGCTCTTTGCCTTTGAGGGCTTAGAAGGGCCAAGAAGGCAGAACTAGTCTTATTTGTTAAATTCCAATCATCAAAAACAAAGTCAGTGATTTTTTTAAAGGTTTGAATATTTCCCAAATTTCTATCTTTGGGCAGATTAATTTCATTCTAGAGTGGGTTGGTTTCTGCATTTGGGTTGAACTACTTGATAAACACAAACTGCGGGTCATTTTTCCTCTTTATTCTCTACAGAAAAAACTAATTTGCCTGAAGTTACCATTTGTGTTCTAAGTCCATGAATGGCACAAAACCATGGTAAGTTATTTGTAGCAGCCCCTCGAAAGTGTCTGAGACCTCACTCATTTCCCTACTGTTCTGCCTCATTATATGCAATCACACTCCACAGAACATTACCTGGCCTGAATGGTCCTCCTCTGGGGAAATTTCACTTTCTTTCCTGTATGTTCCTGATTCTCACACTCCCATAGCCAGTCACACCCAGTCCTGGCTTCTCTTGCTCTCGTCTAATCTGCACACAGGCTACTTCTGGCTTTCTGAAAACCCGCAGCTCTAACTCCTTCCTCCCTACCTAGCCCACCCCTTACCTTCTCCAGTAGCTGCCCAGGTTGGCCTGTGCATGCTCTCTCTACCAGCAGCCTGGAAGAGAACCTCAGATGTACTTGTTCTCCATGGACCTTAGCTGTCTGGGGGAAAGGGGGATGCATTTTACTCAACCCAGCCAATCAAATTTTCAATTCCTGGGGATCAGGAGTTCAATCTCAGAGAGCATCCCTATAATCTGTTGGTCATAGGACTGGGGAGCCATGTGAGGCCAGGCCCGGGGAGGGCCATGTCTGGCCTGATCAGCCCAGAGGTGCAGAAAGCAGGTGCTTTGAGAGAAGAATGAAGCAATGAACATAACTGGGGGCTCTGGGAAGGGGCAGGGAAGCCATTTCTCATGGAAATCTCAGTTGTGAAAACCAGTTCCTTTGGGGCCTGGCCATGTTTCCTGGCCTTCCCATTTCTGCTTAAGTGGAGAAGAATCTGTGTATTGTACCCCTCACCATTGCTGCTCCTGACCTCACTCTTAATTTGGTGGGGAGATTTAGCTGACAGCATCTTCCTCTAGTTTAACTGCAGCCTTATTCTGACATTAGCTTTACCATCTCAGGAGGAAATGAGGTCTAATCTACTCTCTATGTGCTATGGGCTGAATTATATCATCCCAAAATTTGTACATGGAAGCCCTAATTCCCAGTTCCTCAGAATGTGACTGTGTTTGAATGTCTTAAATGGTAATTAAGGTAAAATGAGGTCATTGGGGTGGACCCTAATCCCAGGACTGGTGTCCTTATAAGAGGACATTAGGCTGCAGACACACACAGAAGGAAGATCAGGAAGACATGGAGAGAAACTGGCCACAGGTAAGCCCAGGAGAGAGGCCTCAGAAGGAGCCACACCTGCCAACACCTTGACCTCAGACCTCCAGCCTCCAAACTGTTGTTGAATGACCTGCTGAAGCCCCCAGTCTGTGGTGGTTTGTCATGGCAGCCCCAGTCAACAGAACACCATAGATCTCCATCCTCCTGGCCTATGACTTGGTCACGCTATTCCTCAGGAGGCCAGTCTCCACCCCTTGAAGGAATCCCTGTCCCTGTGGCTAATGTCTCTTGCTGAGGCTCCCCTGGTCCCATGTCACCCTTCTATTTCTTTCTGCAGGCCGGGCATCCCTTCCAGTGTATCTCCATTCATTTTTTTCCTTTTTTTAAATAATAAATTTATTTTTTATTGGTGTTCAATTTGCCAACATACAGAATAACACCCAGTGCTCATCTCGTCAAATGCCTCCCTCAGTGCCCATCACCCATTCACCCCCACCCCCCGCCCTCCTCCCCTTCCACCACCCCTAGTTCGTTTCCCAGAGTTAGGAGTCTTTATGTTCTGTCTCCCTTCCTGATATTTCCTACCCATTTCTTCTCCCTTCCCTTCTATTCCTTTTCACTATTATTTATATTCTCCAAATGAATGAGAACATATAATGTTTGTGCTTCTCCGATTGACTTATTTCACTCAGCATAATACCCTCCAGTTCCATCCACGTTGAAGCAAATGGTGGGTATTTGTCGTTTCTAATGGCTGAGGAATATTCCATTGTATACATAAACCACATCTTCTTTATCCATTCATCTTTCGATAGACACCGAGGCTCCTTCCACAGTTTGGCTATTGTGGCCATTGCTGCTATAAACATCAGGGTGCAGGTGTCCCGGCGTTTCATTGCATCTGTATTTTTGGGATAAATCCCAACAGTGCAATTGCTGGGTCGTAGGGCAGGTCTATTTTTGACTCTTTGAGGAACCTCCACACAGTTTTCCAGAGTGGCTGCACCAGTTCACATTCCCACCAACAGTGCAGGAGGGTTCCCTTTTCTCCGCATCCTCTCCAACATTTGTTGTTTCCTGCCTTGTTAATTTTCCCCATTCTCACTGGTGTGAGGAGGTATCTCATTGTGGTTTTGATTTGTATTTCCCTGATGGCAAGTGATGCAGAGCATTTTCTCATGTGCATGTTGGCCATGTCCATGTCTTCCTCTGTGAGATTTCTCTTCATGTCTTTTGCCCATTTCATGATTGGATTGTTTGTTTCTTTGGTGTCGAGTTTAATAAGTTCTTTATAGATCTTGGAAACTAGCCCTTTATCTGATACGTCATTTGCGAATATCTTCTCCCATTCTGTAGGTTGTCTTTGAGTTTTGTTGACTGTATCCTTTGCTGTGCAAAAGCTTCTTATCTTGATGAAGTCCCAATAGTTCATTTTTGCTTTTGTTTCTTTTGCCTTCGTGGATGTATCTTGCAAGAAGTTACTGTGGCTGAGTTCAAAAAGGGTGTTGCCTGTGTTCTCCTCTAGGATTTTGATGGAATCTTGTCTCACGTTTAGATCTTTCATCCATTTTGAGTTTATCTTTGTGTATGGTACAAGAGAGTGGTCTAGTTTCATTCTTCTGCATGTGGATGTCCAATTTTCCCAGCACCATTTATTGAAGAGACTGTCTTTCTTCCAATGGATAGTCTTTCCTCCTTTATGGAATATTAATTGACCATAAAGTTGAGGGTCCACTTCTGGGTTCTCTATTCTGTTCCATTGATCTATGTGTCTGTTTTTGTGCCAGTACCACACTGTCTTGATGACCACAACTTTGTAGTACAACCTGAAATCTGGCATTGTGATGCCCCCGGATATGGTTTTCTTTTTTAAAATTCCCCTGGCTATTCGGGGTCTTTTCTGATTCATTTTTAACTCGCTTCTGCCCCTCTCTCATGTTGGGGACCCATCTATCACAGACCCTAACTAAGGAAAGGAACAGGTAAGCTCTGGAGCACTGTTGGGACCAAAAGCTCCATCCTAAGAAACCCCAAGGGCTGGACAAATCAGAGGCATAGCTCTTGGTTGGGTTGGCCAACACTGTTGCCCAACAAACATGGACACACTTGTCACAAGAGTAAGCCAATAATTCAAGAGATGAGAGTTTGGACAAGAGAAACAGAGAACTTTAGTTCAGGTGCCAGCAGCCAAGGGAGGTGTCAGGCTCATGCCTCCACCGACCTCTCTGCCTGCAGGATGGACACCTAGAATTTTATAGGAGAGGTTCAAGGGGTATGTATGAGACAGCAGGCTGTGATTGCATGATCATGGCTGGGGGCAGGATGTGTTCAGCCCATGATCACAGACAGAAAAGCAGATGTGTGGGGAGTGGTCTTTCAGGTAATTCCACTGCTATCAGGGCTTTTCTGCTCTGGGAGTTGGGAAGTTCTAGTCATTGCAAAACACCATCATCAATGTCTCAAGGAAGTGCAACAAGAAATAGTCACAATGGGTTTAGTTAGAGCATGAGTTAAGTAGTCTTGTCTATTTCTGGTTTTAACCATTGGGGTCCACAGACCCGAGCAGGTGCTGGTGGCCTCACTTGTGTGATGCCCTTTCTCAGCGGGCCCTCACAGTGCTGACAGTGACTAGCATTTTCACCAGATGGCCTGCCATCTCCTCAGTCTCAAAGTCATCTCGCCATCCAATCTGGTCCCCTTCACAAACTCCTCTTCCTCAAATACAATGTTTATTTCTTGATCCCTGTCTCACCGATCACACCCCATTTCTTTGCTCCTCTGTGCAGCAAAACTTAAGAGCACATTCAGTTCTCTCCCTCTGATTCCCCTCGCCCCGTTCTCTTTATTTGCATGCTAGACGTATAGCGTGTTTTACTGAGTTTAACTTTTAAGTAACATTAGAGAGAGCTCAGTCCTTGGCCTGCCTCTTGGTGTTCTCTGCCATCTCTCGGCTTTACCACCACCTCTCCACCCAGACCCTCAGGTGTCTCTTCCCCACGCCCCCTCCCAACCTCCAGGCACATGCATCTAACTGCCTCTTGACTTCCTCACTTGGGCGTCTTGGAGATGGCTCAGATCCCACACATCCTACAGTGAACTCCCGACCATCCCTCAAGAACCAGCCCTGCTTCTCACCTTCCCTTCTCAGCTGAGGCAGCTCCTAACTTGCAGGGGCTCAGGGCCATGTCCCAGGGATCACCTGTTCTTTAACTTCCGTACCCCACCTCCCACCTCGCAGGTAATCTTGCTGGTTCTACCTTCAAAACATCCAGAGGCTGAGCCTCTTGCCTCCTCCACTGTCCACACCCTGGTCTGAGCTACCACATCTCGGTGCCTTCCCGAGATCTTCCCGAATGATCTTCCTGCTTCTGCCCCCGCCCTCTGTGATCAAATCTCAACAGGGCCCTCAGTGCCACACTATCATCTTCTGCTCCAGGCCCTCTGCAGGCTTTTTGTTGTGTTCAGAATAGAAGCAAAATCCTTATGTTAGCCCTTTGGGATCTTCCATTTTCACCTCCCTGTGGCCTCGGTCCATCTGATCTTCCCCTTTCCCCCTTTCTCGCTGTGTTCCAGCAACACTGGCCTCCTGGGGTTCGTCTCTCTGGCCAGGCTAGCTCCCGCCCCGGGGGGCCTTTGCACTGGCTGCTCTGGCTCCTGCTTGGGATCCCGTCCCTCCAGCTACCTGCTTGGCTAATTCTCCTCCCTACTCCCTTCCTAGGCTTGGATCTCGCCTGCACCACGTGCCTGAGCACTCGCTGGGCATGCACATCACCCCCTTCCCAGGCTCTGCGGGCGCTCTGTCCAGCACCTTCTACCTCCCGGCACACCGTTCATGTACTGATCATGTGCAATGCTTAGGGCCCAGCCCTCGCTCCCTCGTCTCATGGCTCTGCTAGAACAGAAACTCGAGAGAGAACCTAAGTCTGTTCTGTCCCAGATATAACCCAAGTTCCTAGCACAGTGCCTGGCGCCAAGCATGTGCCTAATAGGTACTGGTTGGAGGAAGAACTAGAACTCTCTGGTAAGCCATCCACCACTGTCCTCGCGCCCCCTGAAGTGGGAGGCTCAGGAGGCAGCTTCTGTCTTTCACACCGGGCCTCCTTCCTTCACCTCCTTCCTTCGTAAACATTCTCACTCCCCACCGAGCAGTCGGCCCCCCCTAGGCAGGGGATGGTTCTCTTCACCCCAGGGCCTCCTGGAATCATCTATTGAATTCATTTTTTAAAAAAGCTCTGCTCTGGCTCCCTCTGGCTCCCGCCTCACCAAGCTGGAGGTAGCGGTCTGAGGGGTGGTCCCACGCTGACGTGGGTGTCCCTTCTCTGACTTCTCATACCTGCGGTCGAGGGCAGCTTCTGATTTAAAGACAGATCGTCAGCAGGAGATGAAGCACCGTAAGCCTTTTTTATTTGGAAATCCAAGAGACTCGGGTGGAAACCTGGCTTGCTCTCTATCATGTATATTGCATTTTAAATTTTCCGTTGACCCCTTAATTGTCCCTACCCAGCATTTTGTCACTTTATTTATTGCCTTCCTATCTATTCCATGGGTGTGTGCTCTGTCTTTCAAGCAAGGCCGTAAGTTCCTTGAGGGCAAAGGCTGTTTTATACAGCGATACCTTGATTAGAAATTCCTCAGAAACAAGGCTCATTTACTCAAAGTCAACTACGTGCAAAAATAAAAACAAAACATCTTCATAAATCATTCTAAGCAGAGCTGCCTGCTTACAGTTGCGTGTCAGAAATACTTCAGCGCAGGTTCTGTTTGTCTCCTCGGATGCTGAAGTCAATGGGGCCTATCACAGGGGGTGTCAGCAGCCTGGAAGGTTTGTGGCTGAACCTGGAGCCTCTTCACTGTCTCTGGCCTCAGTAGCACCATCGTCAGGCCCCTCAGGGAACTCTTCAGGACATACCCCCTGCTCCCCCGCTCCCAGGGCCTCCTCTGGAGCAGATGGGTGCCGGAGCCTGTCCTTCCTGCTCACTGATGAGTGCTTGTATACACCACACTAGACACCTCGAGATTTCTCTGACAGCAGAGACTTCTACGTGCTCTTCCTCAAAGTGCTCCAGTAATCCTGAACAGAGCTTGGCATGAAGCACAAACTTGAAAATACTCTTATGGAACAAGTGACTCTTACCTCCATGGGAGTTCATACTTTGAACCCTTTATCCCCAATTACTCAATGAAATGTTGAGGAATTATCAATGATCTTCATGGGGAGAAATGTGCTCATTCCCTCTACCCTTTTAAGCAAAAATACCCCTGAAATATTACCATTAGGCTTGTGAAAGGGATCCCATAGCTGGCCTGACCTGCCCCCAGGGTAAGGCGATGCCCAGAGACTTCCTCACTGGCTGCCATCCCTGCTCCCTGCTGGTCCCTGGAGGAGGTCGGGCTATGGCTGTGTCTCTCTCTCCTGAACCGTCTTCATTGTGTCTACAGGCTCTTTGGGCCTCTCCAGCTCTCTTCTCTCCTGGGCTTCCTGCATCCTTCATCGCTACTGAGGTCCCACCTTGCTTCCACTTGCCCTTAACATTGACCCAGCTCTGCTCTCACCTCCCTTCAGACACAGCAGGTCACATTTCTATAATCTTTGGCCATATTTGGGATTTGGTTCAAGAATTTTCTTTTCTTTTCTTTCTTTCTTTTTTTTTTTTTTTAGATTTTATTTATTTATTCATGAGAGACACAGAGAGAAAGAGAGGCAGAGACACAGGCAGAGGGAGAAGCAGGCTCCCTGCAGGGAGCCCGAGGTGGGACTCGATCCCAGATCCGGGATCACGCCCTGAGCTGAAGGCAGATGCTTAACCGCTGAGCCACCCAGGTGTCCCATGGTTCAGGAATTTTCTTAGTATAACCTTTTTTTTTTTTTTTTTTTTTTCTGAAAATCTGGAACATCCTGTATTATTTCTCTTCCCGGTAAAGTTTCTGACAAAGACATTCTTCTTGGGGCTGAAAAGTCTTTGCTCACAGAGGTATCACTTAGGTGCTTTTTTAGATTATACCAAGAAATTAGATCCAGAGCAAAAAAGCTTCATGAAATGGGGGCGCCTGGGTGGCTCATTGGTTGAGCGTCTGCCTTTGGCTCAGGGCATGATTCCAGGGTCCTGGAATTGAGTCCTGCATTGGGTTCCCCAAGGGGAGCCTACACCTCTCTCTGCCTCTCACGAATAAATAAATAAAATCTTAAAAAAAAAGTTTCATGAAATGGAATTTAATCATTAGGGCCTCGAGGACAGGAACACCATGTATACAACTTTGTTTCCCTTTCACTGTTTAGAGAAGTTTTAGCCCAGCACAGACCCATAATAAACACCTGTTGAATAATTGATTGACTGACAGCCAGCCAAGCATGCCGGATGTTTCTGTCTGGCTGCGATGTCTGGGATTTTTTTTTTCTCCAGGAAAAATTGTGATTATTTTCACTGCAATTATTCACCAGATCTCCCTCATTTGTTCTTTATTCTTTCTTTCTCTCCCCATTTTTCATTTTGAAAAATTTTAAACATAGACAAAACTGAAAGAATGCAACAATAACCCTATTATGCTCTCCAACTTGGATTCAACAATTAGCATTTTACTACATTTGTTTTTTCTATCTCTCTCCATATATTTCTCTCACTAAATCTACACCCATATTTTTACAACTCTGTATAATAGAAAAACTTTGTTGCTGGGTCATTTGAAAGTCAGTTGCTGACATCATGACACTTCACTTTCTAAATACTTCAGCCTGTGCCTCCTAAGAATGAGGACATTTTCCATATAACCACAATTGCATTATCATAGCTAAAAATTAATAATAATTTCAAAATATAATCCAATACCCCTTTGGGATGCCTGGGTGGCTCAAGTGGTTGAGCATCTGCCTTTGGCTCAGGTAACGATCCTGGGGTCCTGGAATCGAGTCCCAGATCGGGCTCCCAGTAGGAAGTCTGCTTCTCCATCCTGCCTCTCTCTGTGTGCCTCTCATGAATAAATAAATAAATCTTAAAAAAAAATAATAATCCAATATCCTTTCATGTTGGAAGACATTCTTAAGTTGAAGACATTTGTTTTTGGACCACAAAATGACTTTGCTTTCCAAAACTGTATTCTTGTTCCTTATAGATTCCTTGGGTTTTATAGGTGTGGTAAAGACCTGTAGTTCACAGGATAGTATTGCATTCTCTGTTTGTTGGATGATAAAGGGTTGTTTAGGCCCCAAAGAGGGTTGTTTCCAGAATAGACCGTGTCCATCCTTAAGCAGGAGCAGGAAAAGTGTGGTTTTGGGAACACTAAGGCCTGCCATGGGCCCCAGATAGTCATTAGAGCTCTTTAGCCCATATCAGCCATACACTGTATGATCTTCTTCTCTTAAATCTGTTGCTAGCCTCCTTTATCTCGTTGTATTTGGAATAAAAACACTATATACAAGTCAGCTCATCTCTTGGCAATTCTGATTCAGTAGGTCTGGGATGGGAATCTCAGGAAATTATATTTTTACAAAGCTCTCCAGGATTAGAAATCTGGCAGGGGGAAGGAGGTATGGAAAATCCCCCATTACATGGTCTGCCTACACAACACTTCTCTGTACATCTTATGGATGTGTGTTTGTGGGTTTTGTAAGATGACTCCAATTATCTTTGGAAGTGAGTGGAGTATAGACTATAAATAAATCAGAGACTTCCTCAGAACATCCACGCGCACCGGAGCCAATCTTGGGACTCTGCAGCTGGCATGGGCAGGCCGTGGGGGAGAAGGCTGGGGATTTGGAGGGAGGTGACCTGTTTCTACCCTTGGTGCTGCTGTCAGCTAGCTCCTGGATGGTTTGGGATAACGTCCCTGAATTCTCTGAGCCTCAGGTCATCCTCCAAGATGAGCAGAGTACTACCTACCTCAGGAGGAATTTGATGGGATAGTGTATATGAAAACGCTGTAAAATACGCAGCAGGAGTCTAGTTGAGTTGGAGATATATTCACCCCAGAACCCAGATCTATCTGGGGGACTGCTGGGACAGGCACACTGGGAGTTCATTTACTCAATGAACTGAGAGACCTCCCAGGAAGAAGCTCATTGGAAAGGAAGGGAGCTCATCCACAGGCTGAAGGGGAGGAAGGGGAAGGGCATCTGAGGTTAGGGAAGCATCTGCCCTTCACCTGGAAGGTTCTACTCGCTGTCCAGGGCATGGGGGGGGGGGGGAGGTTATCATGCCAGAGTGTACAAAAACTAAAGGAACTGGTTCTTTGCCATCTCTGTGGAATGTGGACAGGGCACATTGCCAGGACAGCTGAAGGCTGCCCCCTACTTCCCCGGTCAGCTCTCAAACTCACCGGCACCGCAGGTCTGCATCGGCATTAACAGAGGTTGTACTGCAGGGGGCGCTAGTGGCATAGCCACCCGGTGGACTTGTCTTCTGGGAGTCTTGGGTAAAGGGATTTACAAAAGGGGAAGGTGGAGCAAGAACACTACCTTTCACCTGGCAACATGATGTTGCCAAAGAGAACAGGAATCACTACAGAGGACTTGGAGGGGCTGGGGGTCACCCTGAAGCCACCAACAAGAATTCCCTTTTAGGGTAGTTGTGCTGATGTTCTTTCCCCAGGCCCATTTGGCAGGGGGTTATGGGGCAAGAGCTATGCGTAATGAGAGACTATGGTGCTGACATCCCAGCTCTTCCCTGGAGCTCCTCTCCCCACCTCTGGACCAAGAGAGGCAGAGATGAGGCGCCAGGTAGAAAGATCTATGGGATGCAAAGCAAGAATCAAGTGTGTGAGCAGCCCAGTGGCCTGTTCATCATCATTAATGGCTTGACATTCCCCTAATGTGAGGTGAGGAGCTCCGTGTCCAGACACCCAGGAGGCTGTGTGGAGGTTTCTGGGGATGTTTCCAGCAGCGTGGGTTGCAGGGCAGGCGTGGAAGGGAAGTGGAGACAGGAAGTAGTTGTGCTGCGGTTGGTCCAGACAGAGGCTGATGAGTGAGGGTGAGCTTCACCCTGCATTTACAGAGACTGAAAGGAAATCAGTGATTTTTCACCCTGGTTTTTTTTTTTTTTTTTTTTTTTTTACTGAACTATAATTTCATATAGAGAGTACATACATCACAAGCCATTGACCTTTTTCACATCCAGCACAGCATGGAATCAGCACCCAGACCAAGAGCCAGAAGTTGTCTGACTCCCCAAAGCCCCTGCTGTGCTATTTTAGTCAAGTCCCAGTCCCAGCCCTCCAGGTTACCCATTTTGCCTGTGGTGTGGCCAAATGTTTCCTTGTCACTCACCTTCCCAGGCTCTGCAGTGCACAGAGCTGCCCTGGGCGAGGAATGCAACAGTGTCACCCCTCAATATAAAGCTGGAATAATGGCATTTACATCATCGGCTGTTGTGAAGATTAATAATAATTGCATAAAATAATACATGAACTGCACTTGGAACAGTGCCTGGAATGTAGTAAGCACATCATTAATGTTTATATTTTTAGGGGAATTGAATTCCTTAACTTAACTCACATTGATGAATTCTTTCTCAGTTATGATGCAAGTCAGATTTCAGGGAAGATTGTGGCAGGTGGTCACCACATGTCTCTATGGGGTATGCAAGTTTTGAGCTTCTGTCACTCAGAGTGGCACTTTTGAGGGACAGTAGTCCTTGACTTACTATGGATAGAAGTGTTATACTCCAACGTGTCCCTTCCCATTAAAGCCAGCCTGTGGTGGGTCCTGGGACTGTGACAGGACCTGAGCCACACTCTTTAATCTCCTCTTTCGACAAAAGCCTCTGCATAAACACATTTCAAATTTGGGGGCAGCAGGGGAGAAAGAGCTCTGATATTCCAATCTCAGTGTTTAATATTTTGGTCCTAGTTAAGGCGTTGTAATTTTGTTTTTCTGTTCTCTCTTAGTTGGGTATTTTGCCTTCATTCAAATATTTGAGGCAAAGAAAAATTGAGCTACCAGATCATAAAGTTTCCATTGTATAAAGACACAAATATCATTAAATTGTGCAGGGCTCCTGACATCTCTGACAACAGTAACAGTGAACTGGCAGGAGAAATACTGAAGCTACATTTCTGTGTTGCTACAAATAGGTAGGTGTTCATACTGTACTATACAGTCAAGAAAAAAACCCTAAGGGCTTCCAGCATGAGAATATTACATTGATAAATGACAGCCACAGTGCTGTACAGTGCCAGGGGCTGAATAAAGGGCAAGTCAACATTTATAGAGACTTAGCTACTCAGCTCGTTACCTGTAAAAACACAGAAACCATGCACGAGTGGCTGAAAGTGTGTGTTGAGGTGTGGTAGGAAAGTCAGCAAAGGTAAAAGTCGTGGAAAGACAGAGCTGCGTGAGTGCTGGCTGCAGTGGGGTTTAGAGTCCTAAGTTATAATAGCTTTAGCCAAATGATTTCAGGCTTCTACAGCTTTCCTAACCTGCAAGATGAAACTAACAACCAGGCTGCACACACGGTAAGTTAAATCACTTTTTAAAGAAAATGATTTCAATATCTATAATATCACCCTTACAGAAAAGTTAGGAAGACAATTCCCATATGTTCTTTACCCAGACCCTCTAATATTTTGCCATATTTGTTGCAGCATCCTCTGTGCATATTTCTTCTGAAATTTTGAGAGCAACTTGTGTTCTATCTTGCCCCTTGGACCTTTGAACCTTCAGTTCACATTTCCTGAGAACAAGAATCTCCCGTGTAACAATAGCACAGTTATCAGCATCAGAAAGTACAACGCTGTGTGATACCCTAAGGCATGCTATAGTATGTAACACCATACTGTTGCCTAATCTACGGTGGTCCGTAGTCCAGTTTTGTTAATTGTCCTATTTATGTCCTCTACAGCGTTCTTTGAGTTCCTAACACAAGATCATGTATTGCATTCAGTTAGGTCTCATTAGGTCCACTAGTCTGTAATGCTTCTTTGCCTATTCCCTGTCTTTCACAATAGTGACATTTCTGCAGATACAAACTAGTTGTTTTACAGAATGTTCCTCAATTTTGTTTTTTTCCAGTATTTATTCATTATGAGATTCAAGTTACAAGTTCTCAGCCAGAATACCAAACAGTGATATGTCCTTCTCAGGGTATCTGAGATATCTATGATATCCATCTGACCCTTGTGAGTGATGTTAATTTTAATCACCTGGCCAATGTGTTGTCCAGTTTCTCACTATACAGTTACTAAGTTCCTTCTGCAATGAATAAATGTCCTATTGAAAGATATTTGAAGACACTGTAAAATCCTCTTTATCAAACTCCCTTTTCACCAACCAATCTTTACTGTGATGGTGATTTTCAATTTCACCCTTCCATTCACATTTATCAGTTGGCATTCTATGGAAACAAAGATCTCCCCCATCTCCTTTATTTAGTTATCTGTTTACTATCAGTATGTACTCAAGATTCCTAATTTATTCAATATTTATTTTGATACATATATGTCTAGATTTAGCCAGTAGAGGCCCTTCAAGCTGACTCCTGTGATGTTTTGACATTCCTCCACCACTATTTCTTACTCTCCATTACAAAAAGATCTTCTAGGCTCATCTAGTACCTTCTATACTCTGGTCATTGAATCGATCATTTCTTCAAGGAAATCTTATGGTGGAAAATGGTGTTAGAAACCAAGATCTGGTTGCAAATGTGCTCATTGCTATTGAGGTATTGCTCTGGGATCTTTTCAGTGGACCGATCTAGGGAATATGTACATGCATGTAGATGTATAAACATATATGTATATATTTACTGTTAATTCTGATTTCAAATCTACTCCACAAGAATCTTATTTGCTTTCCTCACCCTTTCCTTGTCTTTCATTATAGATCATTCCACATCACATCTTCTTTCTTCCATAGTAAAAATCTTAGCTCCCCAAAGCAATGCATTTTCTTATGTGTTCAATTGCACAATATGCATAAAACAGTTTAATTGCCACACCATAACACTATGAAAAAAACATAAGGAAGAGCTCAAAAATTTTTTGAAGTTGTTTCCTTCTGTAGGCTGAGGTTATATAGCCCAAGTACTTTGTTTGAAAGGTATGCATATTAGTTCTTTTACCCTCTCACAGTGTGGCATTCATTTGCAATATAGTTGGGTTCAGGTCTTTCTTTTTGGATTACATTTTAAGGAACCTCCCCATCTTTGTTAATTTTATTTTACTTTTTGGAGGACCTTAACATGTTTCCAAAAGTCAAACCTAGGAAAAGGTTGCACCCAGGGAGGTGTCCCTCCTTCTATCCCCTCCATCTTATCCTCTCACCATGTATAGGTAACTAATTTCATTGTTTTCTGGTGTATCATTATTATATGCTTGTGATTGTGTTAATTATCCAGGAGTTTTCTCTTGGATGAAGGAAGTTAATTCTCCAGGAAAGGTATATAATGGTCTCTGAATTTTTGCACTCAGTTCCTATCTGTTGTGTTGCAAAAAAAAAAAAAAAAAAAAAAAAAAAGCAGATATTTGTATGGTTTATTTTCCTTTATATCTTATAAAAATAGCACATAATATATACTCTTTTTTAACTTAATAACATATCCTGGAAGTTATCTCCATATCTGTTCACAGAAGTGTTCCTTATTCTTTCTTATAGTCCAGTCAATGGTGTTTTATCAAGTTTTTGAATTTTTGCCAGTTTGTGAGGGGGTAGTTTCTCTGTAGTGTTAATTTGTGGCTCCACCATGAGTGAAGTTTAACATTTTTTCATGTTTACAGACTCTTTTTTTTTTTTAAAAGATTTTATTTATTTATTTATTCATGAGAGAGAGAGAGAGGCAGAGACACAGGCAGAGGGAGAAGCAGGCTCCATGCACCGGGAGCCCGACATGGGATTCGATTCCGGGTCTCCAGGATCGCGCCCTGGGCCAAAGGCAGGTGCTAAACCGCTGCGCCACCCAGGGATCCCACACTTGCACAATTTTTAAGTATGTAGCTCTGTTGGCATTAAGTATACATTCACACTGTTGTGCAACCACACCCTCATCCATCTCCAGAACTTTTTCATCTTCGCAAACTGAAATTCTGTACTTAGGAGTTGTACTATTCTAGGTACTTCGTATCAGTGGAGTCATATAGTATTTGTCTTCCTGTGACTGGCTTATTTTCTTGGCCTCACATCCTCAAGGTTCAGTGACTTCAATGGCTTCAGACTGTCACTTCTAGCATTTAAAAAATTTTTTTGACTGCCAGGTCTGAAAATTGCAATGACTTCAGAACTGTTGCCACACAAATGGAAACAGACTTCCTACCTGAAGTCTGACTTTTTTCCTACCCTTCAACATTGTAAAAGTTTAAACCCTATCATATGTTCCTTATTCTATAACATTAATAATGGTTTTACTCCTCTGATCAAAGCCTTACTGATATACAATTGATATGTCTTCATTGGGAATTGAAGTTTTGGCTATTAATTGTCCTTTGTTTCATTTGATGTTCTTTGGTTTGTTCTGCTTTGATATTAGGATCACAGCTCCTGCATTTTTTTAGATTTGGGCTTTCTTTCTTTTTTTTAAAGACTTGTTTGTTTGTTTATTTAATCAGGAGAGGGGCCAAAGGAGAAGGAGAGAGAATCCTTAAGCAGACTCCTGCTGAGCACAGAGACCCACTGGGGCTGGATCCCAGGACCCTGAGATCAGGACCTCAGCTGATTAATTGAGCCACCCAGGTACCCCTTGGAAATCTTTTATTTGGTAAATTAAGCCCATTTGTAATGATACTGTGATATCAATTCTGTCATATTATTTTCTTTTACAATACCACATGTATTATGCTATACTTACTGTTTTTTTGCCCCCACTATCTGGCATGTATTCTTTGCTGTTTTAAAATTTTTTCTCTTAGGGTTTTAAAATAGGATTTGATATTTGAGAATATTTATATTTTGCTTTGTGGTCAAGTTTTATATTATTATATTACCCTTAGTTCCTTCCTTTGTTTCTTTTAACATCTCATCTGTCCATTCTACATGGTCTCCTTTGACTTCCATCCATCTATTGCCTATTTTTTTCATCTATTGCCTATTTAATAGTCAATGATATGATTCTGTTTTTTTCTTTCTCCCTTCTCCTTCAATTGCTTCTAGTTGCTTGTGTTTTACTTTACCAGAAAATATAATGCATACATATTATTCTTTCCACCAATTAAATATATAAATGCTCTCCATCAATCATTTTGCTGGTTTTCCTCAGTTATCTCTCAGATGAGGGAAGTTAATTATCCAGGAGTTTTCTCTTGGATGAAGGAAGTTAATTCTCCAGGAAAGGCATATAATGGTCCCTGAATTTTTGCACTCAGTTCCTATCTGTTGGTTCGTAGCTGGACACAAAAATCCTTGGCTGGCATTTTCTTGCATTGAGTTTCTTATAAATGTTGCTCCATTGTTGTGTTGCTTTGTATGTTGATTTTAAGAAGTCTGATGCAGGGATGCCTGGGTGGCGCCTGCCTTAGGCTCAGATCATGATCCCGGGATCCGGGGTCGAGTCCCACATCAGGCTCCCTGCAAGGAGCCCATTTCTCCCTCTGCCTATGTCTCTGTCTGTGTGTCTCATGAATAAATAAATAAATAAATCTTTTTTTTAAAAAAAAGAAGTCTGATGCCAGCCTAAATTTGTGATCCCCATAAGTAATTTGATCTTGTTGCCTTTAAAATCCAATAGTTTAACTCAGATATATTTTGGAGTTGATTATTCCAGAATAGTTTTTCAAGGTACATGGAAGGTAATTTTGATATATAATTGAAATTTTCTCCTATTTCTGAATTCATAATTTACATAACTACATAAGCACCATATAATTTGTACAGCATAATGAATTGACTAACATATATTATGAAATGATGACCACAATAAAGTTAACATTCATCACCTCATATAGATACAAAAAGAGAAAAGAAAAGTTTCCCTTGTAATGAGAACTCCTAGGACCTACTCTCCTAATAACTTTCAAATATGCCATAGAGCATTACCCATGATGATGTAGTTAACATGTCAAACATTACATCTGGGATTCGTTTTAATACTAATTCTGCTTCACTGGTGTGTCCACATTGAGGACTCCAGTTATATGTATTTTGGTTCTTCTTTCCTTTTACCTCAACCACTTCTCTGAACACTTTTTGCTTCTTTCTTTCTTATTGTTCAATTTCTTGATTATTTTCTTGCCATTCTTCAGTGTCCTTTTACATATATTTGACAATATTCTCCCATGGGCATTTCATAATTATTTTTTGTTTCTCAGATTGTTTTGTCTTCTTTTCCATATTTTTCCTGAATTTGATGAGCTTTAATTGTATTGCTTCTTAATTTTTGTCTAGTCTGTTCTTAGTTTTTGAATTTCTGATTGTAGTTGTCTAGATGTACACATATTGTGTATGTGTGTGTGTGTCCATATACATGAGGCTTTGTTCAGTTTGGTAGTTTGATGTGTGGTGTAACAATTTCTTCTGCTTCCTGGTTTTGTGTGTGTGTGTGTGTGTGTGTGTGTGTGTGAGATCAGCCAAAAATGTCAGGATTCATTTTTTTTGTCATAGGAAATGTGATTCCTTTTTTGTTTTCTTTTTGTGGTAGTTTTGTATTCATTCAATTTGATGTTATCCCGTTACTAAGAATTTTGACACTGGATTCCCAGTTCTATTTGTAGAGTGAAGTGCAGTTTTTAATAGATAACTGTCTGGGGGAGGGACTGGCCATCTTTTATTTCTGTAGGATCTTTAATTTGCCCTTTGTACTTCCTTCTTTCCCTTCTCTGCTAGGCCTCCAAAGGGCATTACCCTCTCTTTATTTATTTGACTTCTCCCAGAAGCAAGGCTTCTTCAAGGCTGCCACCTCCTGTCCCATTCTCTTTCAAACCTCTTCCCTGTTAAGTACCTGACCTGTGTTCAGTTTTAGTTTTTGGTGTTGGACTTTCTCTTTGTAGAGGCTTTAAGCCGGGACTTCACTTAAGTCCTTGGCAGCAGTGCAAGGAGCGCTGCTGGAATCGGATGTCTTTTCTTTCTTCTACTTAAGAAGTAATTAGAAGTTCAGTTCCCGGCATTCCCTCTCCTAGTGGTGCTGAAGGCTTGTTTGTGTTTGTATTTTGGTGAGTAGAGCTTCAGATTCAGGCAGCTGCCTTATCCTGCAGACGGGGAAGCTCCTGAAATCGCGTTCGAAACAACCAGCGCCAAGTAACAGTTCCTTCTGTCTTAGGAGCACGGGGAAACTTTGCGTGTGGCAAGGGCATCGTCAAGGTTACAGAGATCTGTTACAAGACAGATGTATTTTCCCGAGATGTTTACGTGCTAACTCTTCTTTCTTCTCTTAAGAAAGCAACACATTCAAAGGAAAAGATCGAAAAAAAAAAATACGTTGCATCCCTTCTTCCTCTGTCGCGTTTCTTAACAACAAAATAAAACAAAAACAATCCTGCTACTGAGGGCTGCCCATTCTCGGAAAAACGTTCCCTTGACCGCTCGCCTTCTCCCCGTGGGCCCCCACCTCTGACTAAATAAATACATACAATTGGCAACCGGGGACCAGGGATGTTCTGCTGCGAGATTAGAAAGAAAACTGCAGCGAGCGGGGCGAAGTCGGGTCCAGCAGGCGGGTCTGCAGCAAGGCGCGCAGGCGGGCCGGCGGGCAGGGCGAGCGCGGGGCGGTCCCCAGGCCCGGGAGCGGGGCGCCCACGGCCTCCTCGGCGGGCCCCGGCGGCCCCGGGGCGTGTGCACGTGTGTGTGCGCACGTGCGCGCGCTCCGCCGGGCCGGGCCGGGCCGGGCCGGGCCGCGCCGCCACCTGTCACTCACGGGGGCGGCGGGGCCGCGGCGGGGAGGACGCCGAGGGGCGGGGCGGACGCCGAGGGGCGGGGCGGACGCCGAGGGGCGGGGCGGGGCGGGGCGGGGCCGGGGCCGGGCCCGCGGACGCCCTCCCGCCCGAGCCCCGCGTGCTGCCGCCATGGAGACGCGGCAGTCCCCTCCTCCTGCCCGCGTCCCGGCCCCCGCAGCCGCCGCCGATTGGTCGCCCTTTGCTCCCTGACCCGCTCGCCGCCTCCGAGGCCGCCGCTTCCTGCTCGGGCGCCGCGCCGCGCTCCCGGCCCGGGGCGGAGCTCGGGCGCCGGGCGCGCGCCGCCTTCGCCGCCGCCGAGCAGCCGCCCGCGCCGGAGGAGGAGCCGCCGCCGCGCCCTTCCCCTTCCTCCGCTCCTCCCCCGGCCCGCTCCCCGCCCGCGCCGGCCCCAGGCAGCACTCGCGAGCAGCGGCGGCCGCGGCCGGCGGCCGAGAGGGGAGAATGCGGCGGCGCTCGCGGATGCTGCTCTGCTTCGCCTTCCTGTGGGTGCTGGGCATCGCCTACTACATGTACTCGGGGGGCGGCTCCGCGCTGGCCGCGGGCGCGGGCGGCGGCGCCGGCAGGAAGGTGAGTGGGGCGCCCTGCCCGGGCCCGGCTCCCCGGCTCCCCGGCTCCCCTTCCCCTTCCCCTTCCCCCGCCAGCCCCGCCAGCCCCGCCCGCGCCGACGCGCCCCCTGCCCCGCTGCGGACCCCGCGCCGGGACGAGGCGCGCCGGGCGCCGACGCGGGCTCGCGCCCCTCCGGCTCCCCTCCCCCGGCCTCCCAGCCGGGCCCCCGGGGCAGGGGCGCAGGGGCGCAGGGGCGCGGGGGCGCAGCGGCCCCTCGGCGCTCGGCCGGCCCGGGAGGCGGCGGCCCTGCCGGACCCCGGACGCCTTCCCCGGCGCCCCCGGCCGGTCCGTGCGCGTCCTCCTGTGTAGACGTGCCCCTCTCTGCTCCGCGTAATTGAGTTGAGTCTGGTCCGGCCGCCGGGAGCCCCGTCCCCTGCGGTGGGAAGTTTAGCGGTGGGGGTGTTGGGACACCCAGAAGGGGGTGGGGGGAGGCGGGGAGGCGCTGCCTTTCCGGAGTGTCCTGTGCGGGGGGGGGGGGGGGAGTCCAAGTTTCTTTCCAGCCCTTTGGTACAAGCCGCTGCAGATCCTCACCCCTTTCCCGCTTGTCACCGCGCGGCGGGAGTTGGGGGGCAGCTCGGGGTCTCATCGCCCTGGGGCGGCGGCGGGGGGTGCAGCCAGCGGGTGCCGGACGCAAGGGGCTCCCTGGGCGGGGGAGAGCCGAGGGCCCGCGCGCCCCTGCGCCCGGAGTGGGGCCGGCCGCGGACACCCCCGACTTCCCCCTCGGTCGCGGCTCTGGGCTCTGGGCTCTGGGCTCTGGGCTCTGGGCTCTGGGCTCAGGCCAGCTCGGCCCGACCCTCCTGGCCCCGCCTGGCCCGGGCGCCCTGCGCGTGCCTCTCCCAGCCCGGCTGCCTGGTTACGCGGGGATGGTCCCTGTCCTATGGGCGTGCTTTGAGCAGGCTCCCAGGGGCCGAGGGGGGGCCCCGGGACCGCACCAGCCCCCCGGACAGCCAGGCGTTTTCGGGAGGAAGGGGGCGGCCAGGGAAGCCCGACGGCGGGGTCCCGCGCCCGCGCCCGCGCCCGCGCCCGCTGCCCCCGGAGGGCTTTGGCTGCGCACATGCCGCCGGCGGGGTCGTGGCGCTGAGTGGGCCAGAGGCTTTGGAAGCAGCGCTGTCTTTCCCAGGGTCCTGTAACCCTCGTCACTGTGGCGTTCAGTGTCACCGCGAGCCCAGGAAATTCTGAGTTCGTGGAGCTGGACGGAGGGTTGGGCTGGAACTAGGCGATGGTGCTCTCAAACAGGCCAGACGGGACCGACTGCACATGAACAGACTTTTTAGCCTTAAAGTCAGACAGGTGAAGTCAACGCTGAGGTTTGGTCGCTTCTGAGGTTTCCCCCCTTGTTTGTGTCATTGATTCACTGATTCATTCATTCTCACCTGAAGGCATTATTAGATGGAGGTAGGTATCTTGTTTGAGTCTTGGGAAATTGCATGGGTTTGCTTTATCCGGAGGGAACAGAAATGGAAAGTCTTTCCATGTGCTGAATTGGCCTAGCTTAGTTCTGCGCCAACAGGGTGCTCTTAGCCCAATTTCTTTTTCTTTTTTTAATGCAGAGAACTGCTGTAGATGTACCTGAAGTCTCTTGTTTATTCCTGAATGGTGAAGAGCAGTACATCCAGTAGGAGCACTGCAGCCCTTTAAAAACTATGCTCATGTTAAACTGAAATTCTTTTCAAAACTTTGCTTTGCAATAAACTAGGCCTTGGCAGCTCTGCAAGGTCTGGTATGCTGGTGGGACCTGGCAAAGCCTTCTGCCTTTCGTGCAAAAGAAAAACAAACAAATAAGCCACACTGCTATTTCTCTTTCCTTGGGTTTAGTACTTTCCTTAGTACCTGTGATTAGAAACAGCAACAGTGTGTCCTTAGCATCCAGAGAGGCTGCTTTCTCCCTGGTGGCCTTCAGCCGCTGGTTTTTGAGGGGTATCCTTAATTGAAAGAAAAAAACCCAAGAACTCTTTGTGATCTAGTGGCAATGGGAAGGTATGGAGATCAGGTAGGAAAAAAATGTGTGGGAAATGAACAATTATACATGGATTGGTGATTTGGGATTCTATTCTTTCTGTCAACGAACCATAAAATTTAATCCTAGCCCTTAGAATGGTTTAGTGATTTGTCAGTTGAGGAAGAGGTGTGTAAATGCAATAGCTTTTGAAATCACAGCAAAAGACTCATTAACTTAGGGTTGTGGATGCTGGTATAAAAGTCGAAGCTGTGAGACCATTCTGGAGGGCCTGAATAGAACCCCGCTGTCCTGAATTTCCTAATCTAGAGTGTAAAACTGGGTAGTCTTCCTTCCTCCTGAATTGTTTCCATGGATTTAAAGACTAAAGAGTCTTCAAATTTAGTTCATCCTTATGATGAAAGGAAATCTGTTGGGTTTGGGGGGTGGGGGTCTTGCAAAGTATGGACTTAAAAAAGATCATGTGGTATGCAAGTGAAGGCAGAATGTAAATAATAGCTATAGTTCTTTAGATGCAAGTGGAATTAATGTTTCTTCTCTTGATTCATACTATGCTATAATAAGTCAAGGCTCTTGTTCTGTATTTAGCACGTTTCGCTCTGCCCTGATGTTTTTCACGGGGTACCAGGCTTCAGTATTAGGCTTTGGGGGATTGTCTGACGGGAGCCTGCCTGGTGTTTCTGCTGCTTCAGCACCCCTGCCCGGGCTTGTCGCTGTGTGCCCTGCCTGTTAAATAACTGATCTCAGGACTGTTATTCTCCATTTGGCAAAACCCACAAAGTCAACTCACCTCAGATTGCAGATCTAATACAGTGAACAGGAACAGGTGCTCAAAAGCAATCTGGGCATCGCAGCACCATTTGGGACTCAATGCTGAGGTTCAGGGTGGGTAGTCAATCAGTTTATGCATAATGTTTAAAATTATACCATTTACACATGTATAGATCTCTGCACTCCTCCCATAGTGTGCTTCCCCCCCCCCCCCCAAATTGATGATCTGCACTTCAATGATGCCTTTCCTTCAAACATCTTAAATGCTTTACAATTTTAATCATGTTAAGTCTCCCCAGGCCTTGGCAGGTTGGCAGTGGATAGAGCTATAGAAGAGAAGAAGGGATTTCTGTTGCAGTGAGCCTGCCTCTGGGTAAAGTGTGGCCGTTGAGGATGGAAAGGGAATGGTTTCCCAGTTTGTGAAGAATGATCTCTACCAAAAGAGAGCATGTCCAGCCTGAGATCCCTTGTCTGTGCTGCTCACATTCTCGGGAGGTAGGGGAGAGTGTTAGCTGAAGGACGTGACCAAGGCCTGGGCATCCTGTTCACTTCCCATCCTTCCTTGATGAGTGGATGAACTGCTGCAGCCCTCGCTTTGGGGGTTCGAGGGTGGAGGGCTGGGGGGGGGGTATTCTTGTAGGAGGCATTTGCAGGGAGGAGGGAGTGGTGAGAGACCTTACTTGGTTGGAGTGTGGCACGTGTATAGGGGAACAGTGGGGTATGAAATTGGAGAAGGAGGTGGGGACTGGGCCGAAGAGGGCTTCACATGCCAAGCTGACTCATTGATTCTCAGTTTGGTCTATCAGGGAAACAGTCATGTTTTTTGAGCTGGGTTATGGACATTCACAGGAAGAGGAATGGCATGAATCCGTTTATTGGCACTGAGTGACGTTAGCTCTCTACCACTTCTGCTTAGTGACCTTTAGTAATTCACTCTCTGACCCTCAGTTTTTCATCTTTACAGTGGCGATAATCATTTTCACCTTATGCCAGAGAGCTAAATGCCATTAGTAGGTGTTGAGAAATAGTAGATGCTGAATAAATGGTTTTGGGGCTGGGGGTGGTGATAAAGAACAAGTAAAAAGCCACAATACTCCTTGAAAAAGCCGAATATTGAACCAGGAATCTGCAGTGTCTTCTTGCTCTCTGGAAAATCGTTGATGTTTTTATTTTTTCTTTAGCTTTCATCCATTCCTCTGAGATTGATTTGTTTGGTTTATTTGGGCTTGTTCTAAAGAACCTTGAATGACATTAAGGACTGCCTTTGGGGGACGCAGTCCGGACTCGCCAGCTCTCTCGTGCCTAGCTGCGGTATAGGAGTGGGGTCCCCACCTGTTGGCAGCCAGCAGGCAAGCTGGATGGAGGGCACATCTTTCTCTGGCGATTGTGTGAACAGAGTGTGTGATAAACGTGCCCTTCAGTGGAGACTTCCTGTGGCAAGGAAGCCAGCCTGCTCCATTCCCCACCTACGATCTGGGCTCCCCTCTGTCTCTGCAGCCTTGCTTCTCCTGGCGGGAGGGGAGCTATGACTGCTCTCGACTGAGTGGTTTGAGGTGGAACATGAAGCTGCCATGTGCTTTGATGGGTGTCAGTAGATATGTGAGTCTGTGGGTGTATGTGCAGGAGGGGACCCATACTACACCTCGCCACCTATAATCAGTTTGGAGTTTAAAGAAATTCCATTTGAAATGAGAGTTTGAAGCTGAGGCAGGGAGGGCAGCAGAGGGGGGGAAAAACACTATCGCCAGAGAATCTGACAAATGGCACTGTAATATAAACTTTTCTCTAAAGAAAATCAAGTTTCCCTGTTCCCAAGTTATGTTGTGGCTGCCTCCGGGTGCTCAAACATAATGGAAACAGATTGTGACTGATAAACAGTGCCAAAGTAATGAGCGCTTCCCTTAACCCTCTAGCAAAAATGGAAAAGAAGTGGCTGTACCCAGTACAGAGTAGGGTCAGCTTGCTCAGGCTGTCAAACCTTGAGGTAGGGTTAAGGAGACCCAACTGGTAGAGGTTGTACGTGGCCTTCAGGCCCTCTGTAAATCTCTCCAACATACCTCCTCATGCGTGGTGGGTTTCCTATTTGGATCAGAGGAAGAGGTAATCAAGAGGTGGTCAGGAAAATGACTGGGCATGTACGCATTTATATTTATATCTCTATATGCATATAATATTTTGTTTCTGCCATTCATGTTTTTCAGATCTTTGGGGAGTGGGAAGTAAGTTTGGGAGGATGTCGATTTCAAAGCAGGCAATGCTATGCTGCCTACCTTCTAGCAAATCCGAGGCAGTTGGCTTAGTGGAAGGAGGAGGTGGTGGTAGTGGTGTTGGTGGTGGTGATGGTGATGAGGGTGAGGCTGAGACTGCCTGGGGCAGAGACACAGGCACACACAGGAGTTCACTTTGAGGTTCTGGCTGAGATCCCAGGAAGGACTCAGGGTATTCCTGGGGAAAAAAAAAGAAAATCAATGCAGCCTCCTAGCTGGCCCAGCAGAATTCGAGGGATGAGAAAAGTAGCCAAACCTGGCCAAATCCACTCCCTGCTTTTGTTCTTCTGCATTTCTCCTTGTGAATCCTCTTCTGGAAGGTTTGCATGGATGGGATGATGCTGAGACATATAAGCTGGGTGGATGTCCAAATGGAAACACACCCATACAGTGATGCCACACAGATTAAAATAGGGGGATGCTTCCATACTGGTTGGTAAGTAAATGTCACTCCTAAGACTCTGAATGATTCCCAGCCCCTGGCTATCCTGGTCTCTTCCCTTGGGAATCCCTTCACCATGATCAGCAACCAAAGAATTGAAAGCTGCCACTGCAGGGGCCTTTTGTACCCTACCTCTGTATCCACATCACAGTGATACATAAACATGCTGAGTATCACTCATGTAAGTGTGCCGCTTGGATCCAAGGAAGCGTTGGCCTGGTCTCACTTCTCTGACCTGAAGGGTCATCTTTCCCCTTGAGGGTGTGTTTGAGTCTCTGCTACTGGGGACCCTTGTTCCCCTCTTGTTGTCTTGGATCCTTGCCTCCAGACTGCCTTTTTGGTGAAGTTTTTGAAGGCAGACCTCCTTCTGGTGGTACTTCCACAAGCAAACCCACCTGAGAGGGTTTTAGGAAAGGCTGGGCCTGGTAAGGAATGTCCCCCTTCTTTGAGAGTTTAGATTGAATGTGTTGGAGGGAGTACTCCTGTGGACACTCATGCCTGCGTGTTGGAGGGAGCCCTCCTATGGACACTCATGCCCGCAGAGTGGAACCAGACTTTGTCTCTTAGCTGGTGTGAAGGTTCTCTAGCCTTCAGCCATGTGCTTGACCTTAAGGATTGGTTCCATGGCAGGAGGTACCAGGAGGACCTGTCTGGTTTACCTGTCTACTCAGGAGAGCCTCCTCCACCTTTCTCCTTTCTGATCATGGGACCATTTCTAGGAAATAAAAAACCAGACTCGGGGGCACCTGGGTGGCTTCATGGTCGAGCATCTGCCATTGGCTCAGGTCGTGATTCCGGGATCGAGTCCTGCATCGGGCTCCCTGTAGGGAGCCTACTTTTCCCTCTGCCAATGTCTCTGCCTCTCTCTCTCTCTCTCTTTCTCTCTCTCTTTCCTAAATAAATAAAATCTTAAAAAAAAAAAACCCCAAAAACCAGACTCAAGGAGCCAACAAGGCCTTCCCTGGTGGAGCATGTCACCCTCACCCCTGGTCCCTTGGCCTAGGCAGGTAGATCTCTGCTCCTGCCCTCACTCTGCCTCTTGGAGCATAGAGTGAGACACTTGGCATTTTTGCATTTCGTCATGTCCGGGATTACAGGCCTGGGAAACATGTCGTTTTATACACATTGGGTTTCTTAGCAGGCTGGAATGTAGAAGGCAGTGATTCATTGGGGCTGGGTCTGAGAAAACCAAAAACGGTCACATAGAATCTCACTCCCGGGCCTAAATTGAAACAGCTCTGCCAGGCTTTGGGAATTCTGTGCCGTGAGCCCCACGTGTTACAGGAGCTGGCTGTTGTGAAGCAGTGGCTGAGGGGTGGCTGTCTGGGGACGTGGAATGGGCCTGTCACTGTGGCCCACAGTGGGCATCAAAGCTGCCTTGGGCCGCCTGCCTGGGCAAACTCTCCTCTGTCTCCTCGGCCTCTGCCCTCCCCAGGGTCTCTCGGGCCCTGAGTGCTGGTTACCCGATCCTGCCGGGGTAGCTGTTTGTGGCCTGGGGATTCTTTGCGGGGAGGAATGGTCAGTCTGGCTGGGACGGAGTTACTGACTTTCCAGAACCCCAAACTGGACATGTGTTTTGTCAGGGTCCTTGTGGGGTGTGATCACCCCCAATCAGGGTTGCTCAGGCTTGACCTGGTTGACATTTGGAGACAGATAATCTTTGTTGTGCGGGGCTACACTGCGTATCATCTGGTGTTTAGTGGCTTCCGTGGCCTTGACCCCACATGTGACAACCAATAGCGTCTTGAGGCACTGCCAAGTGTCACCTGGAGGACAGAGACGTCCCTCATTGAGAGCCACTGCTGTGTCTATGTTAACTTTCATTTCTTTTCTCTCTGTGACTTTAATGGTTAGATCCTAGCAGAACAGGATGGCCTCTTTGTGTGGTCAGGGGTGGAACCCCTGGGCAAGGGTTTTAATCTAATAAACACTTAGGCTGTTAGCACCCACTGTGTGCCAGGCCATGTCCTAATGCTGCTCTGTCAGTATGAACTCAGTGACTCCTCCTGATAGCCCCTTCGGTTCTGTCATTTTACTGATGGAGCCTGAAGCACAGAGAGGGGGAGTGACTTTCCCAAGGTGGCGGAGCTGGTGGATGGCTGACCCAGAGTCGTCTGCTGGGAGGAATCTCCCGGGGCCTCGGGGGGTGGTGGGCTTTGTGGCAGCTCAGGGCTTGGAAGGTGTCTGGCGGCCAGCAGCGTGGCATGTGGCTTGCTGTCGGGAGCCGGCCTTGCCGTGCTCTTGGCATGCCCTCATCCTGCTGCCCCTTGTCAGAGCATTCCTGGAAGTCATTTTGGAGCACTCATAGTAATGCTTTGATGGTAGTGTCAGTCTGTTTTGCTTTCTTCATTTTTTAACCTTTTGCGCTGTGAGAGGTTTTGTGTGTTCTCCATCTGCCATCTATCTGCCTGTCCTGAAGACGACCGTCCCCAGCTGCCCCTCTGGCAGGAGCAGAAGTCAAAACAGGCTCTGGTCCCTTTAATTCATCCTTTCAGTGAGTATTTCTTTAACATCTAGTGTGTGACAGGCACTATTTGGGTGCTTGGGAACGTGGCAGGACCATAACAGGCAGGATCCCTGTCCTCATGGAACTTTGATTTTAGTGGGGAGCTAGACGAAACCCGGGATAGGTAAGTAGCCGCTGCAGTGTGAAGAAAGGTGCCAAGTACAGAGGGAGGGGATAGGGACCGAGTGGGGGTCCAGCTCACTGGAGAAGTGAGCTTTGAGCCAAAACTGGAAGCAGATGAATGTTTGGGACTCACTTCGCTTCACACGCAAGCAATGGTTTTAGCTGTGTCCTGTCTTCATGATGCCTCCTTTTGCTGACTTTTGCCAAATAAATGAGCTAGTTTTTTACCTCTGAAGATTGATGCCTTTGGTTTGTCATAGGTGGGGTTTCCTGTGTGGCGTGGGAACCTTGGGTCTTCTTGTTCCCGTGGAGCCTTGGGCCACGTGTACCCATCCTAGGGAGAATGGTACGCCTGCTCCCATGCCCCTGTGTTCCACTTTGGACCTGGGGCTGCTTTATGTGCCTGCAGGTTAGTTTGCTCATCAACTCAGTAAAATGTGCCTTTGGAACAATCTCGTTGCTTGATTCCTGGGCTGATCTCTATGAGATGCTAAGTTGGACCTGGGAAGCATGCATTGTCCATTGTTGAGTACACTGTTAGATGGCATTGAACATTGATAGAATGCTTTCCACGCATGTTATCACTTAACAAGAAATCCTTGTGGTCCCTGCACACCTGTTCCAGCGCAGGATTTCCACTGTGATGTAATCTCTGGGAGTTGCTATGGGCGATGGGGCTTGTTGATTCCTGCAGGAAAACCAGCCTGTAGGAAACCAGAGGTCAGAAGCCTCCCTGATGCCCAGGCCTTGGAGAGGTTGTGCTTGGCAACATGGCCTACGTTGATGCTCTGCAATCTGTAGTATTTGTGGGAAATAAAATGGACGTGTGACTTCATTACCTACAGCTGTTGTAGGGAGGTGGCATGGTAGGAAACTGCAGATTCTCCTGGTTCTCAAGTGGGAGCATCCAGTTGCTTTTCAGAGAAAATGTTGGCATTTATGAGGGATCTTAGGTCCTTAATGGGGGTTATGCATGATGCCACCAGTTGTTTCTGGATGAAACAACTGGAATATTTGCATGGCAGCAAAGGAAAGGTAATTTTAAAGACTTTCAGACTTAAGAGCATTTGGGATGGTTTCTTTGACTCTGCTTCTTCAGAGGCCAGTGAAGGAGTGAACTCCTCTAGAAGCTCTAGAAGGATGACACACTTCAATGGAAGGGTCTAAGCTGAATCACCTGGGATTGCTGAGCAGTTGATGGAAATTAGAGGTCTGCCTTTGGGAAATGCCCATAAACTAATACTCTGTTATCAGGCTGTGGCAAGTGGCAGTGCCTCTTGTGCATGGGGATGCCCAAGGCTGTCCTTGATGATGGGCCGATTGGCCAGCGTGGGAGGCTTCAAGTGTCATTATCTTGCCGCTTTCCACCTCAGGGGCTCTCCCACTGACCAAGATTTTGAGCTTTTGCTGTGACCTTCACGTGGCTCACCTTCTTTTCCTCTTTTCACTGTCCCTGCCCACTTCTGTTCCTTCCCTCTTCCCTCGTGTGGACAAGCTCACCCACTTGTTTTTCTTGCTCCTCACTTTTGATAATCTCTGATTTTCCCCTTCATATAGAATACCTCTTTTGATCAAATCTAAGATGCCATTATTCATAAAACCACCACTTTATGTACCAGTAGGCAAGGAAAAAACACTGTTCATTGAACTGTGATACATGGTTTCTTTATCAGTTAACACTTTTATTTGTCTACTTATTTAAAGAGCTCTTTTAGACTTAATTAGACATTGATTTTTCCATATATCACTCTTGTACGCAGATAAAAAGGAAAATACACATGAAGTGTAGGGGTAAGGTGTTCCTAAAACTTTTCCAGTGTCTAGTTTTTGACCCCAAGATATTTGTGCCAATTTTCCTCAAAGTCATCTGTGCCACCAAGACCTTTGGTGATGCAGCATTAAAAAAAATCAATGAAAGCACTAAAAGCTCTTGGTTCTGGGCTTTTAATGTAGCTTGGCAGTTATGTAGAGTTAGCCAGTTTTTTACTCATTTGGGAATATTTCCTGATTCCCCAATTCACCATCTACTTCTCCACTTGATTTGGTTTCTAAGGACTGTGAGAGCTTTATTGTTGTTTCTGGGATTTTCTTCCAGGCCACTGACATGCATCGTGTAGACTTTGCTGCTAGTCTGTTGTATGTTTGACCATGTGCTGGTAATGACCTAATTCTCAGGATCTGTATAAACAGAAGTTTACTTCCTTTTATTTATTTATTTATTATTATTTTTTTACTTTTTATTTTTGAGAGGTGAACAGTGATGAGCACGAACCCACTCAAACACTTTTGGAGCATTCTCTATTTACAAATTACCCTGTTGAATTCTGGGATCTGCAGAAGTGAGCAAGATACTCTGTCTTCCTTCATGGAGCTCAGGATCACTGAACAAACCAACTAGGGAAAGACCTAAAAAGAAAAAAAAAATTAGAAGTAAGTCAAATAGGGACTGAATAGTAGATGAAATATAAAGCATCACTATTAATTTTATTAGTGGAGTCTTGGGGTTGTTTTTTGAAAATCCTAATCTTTTGTAAATCCAATCTTAAGTGTTTATGGATGCAATAGATACCATGTCTGGAGGGAAAATTATGGGAGAATAAGATAGGGCTATGTGTTATTGAATTTGGCTGATGGTTACCTGGGGTCCATCCTACTATTTTATTTTTGTGTACTTTTGAAAATTTCATTAATGTTTTTAAAAAGAAATTTACAGTTGTTCATAGCTACAACTAGCAAACCGGGTGAAAACTAATATTTTTTAAAAAGCAACTTGAAGGCTTAGTGATAGAGTCAGTGGAAGGTTTCTGCTCTCAGTTTCCAGCATGTGCATCACAGGGAAGGTTCTACCAAGCAATGCCCCAACACCTGCTGAGTGTCTTACAGTTTGGTCGGATTCAGATACAGTCTGCCCAGAGACAGCACCAGGTCCCGCAGGGTAAAGGCTCAGTCCTATGAGATTCTCCTCCACTTCTGACGCCGGAGTTGCAGGCCCAGGTTGTCCCCTGTGCTTCTGACTGACTGGCTGTAAATCAGAGGTTACCATCCCCCTTTTCTTGGGTTTAATTAGTTTGCTAGAGCAGCTCACAGAATTCAAGAAGCCTGTTTACTGACTAGATTACTGGTTTATTACAAAGAACATCAAAGGATATGAAGGAACAGCCAGAGGAAGAGATACGCAGGGCACAGTCCCAAACAAAGAAGCTTCTGTCCTCATGGAATTTGGGGCCTGGCATGGTGGCATAAGGAAGCATTCTGGTTCTCCAACCTGGAAGCTCTCCGTACCCCCTCCTTTAGGGTTTTTGTTACAAAGGCATGACTGATCAAATCGTTGGCCATTGGTAATTTATTCAGTCTTTTCCTCCTCAGCCACCCTCAGAAATCAGGGGATGGAAAGTTCCAGCCCTCTAGTCCTGTGGTTGGTTCCCCTGGTGCTTTTCAAAAGTCACCTCATTAACATAACCCCAGTTGTGGGAGGGGGCTTGTTATAAATTAGGAGACACTTCTTTCACCTTTCTGGCTGTAAGGAGTTTTCAGGAACAGAAGACGAGAGACTAAAGTATTATGAGAAAAGATGCTCCCTTTGCTCCCAGGAAATTCAAGGGTTTGGGGAATCATGAGCCAGGAACTGTGGATGAAATTTGAATTTCTTGTAAATCACAGTATCATAGTTAGCAAAGACATAATCAGCCTTGTGTATCCTCTGTAATTTAGGAATGTTTAGTGGTGATTCTTCCAAAGGATGCTTCAGGGTTGCCTAAGATCTTGGAATTGTCACCCGTATAACAAGGAAAATATTCTTATGTTTGATACCATTTCTTTTATGAAAATTATTTAGGCCCGCCTGGGTGGTTCAGTTAAGTGTCTGCGGTCAGCTCAGGCAGGTCCTGATGTCTTGGGATCAAGCCCATGTTGTCTGGCTCCTTGCTCAGTGGGGAGTCTGCTTCTCCCTGTGTCTCTGCCCTTCCCCTATTCATGCTTGCTTGTGTTCTCTCTCTCTCAGATAAATAAAATCTTTAAAAAAAAATTATTTAAACTCCCTAGGAGATGGCTAATTTTGGTGATCATTTTGATGATAGAGTGTCAGTTTAGGGTGTTCTTTGAGTTTGCTTACACCTAACCAGCCTGCTCGGTGGCCCAGAGACCCTGTCACCCACCTGAGTTTGGTGGGTTATTATATTATGTTGACTCCATCCTTCTCATTTGACAGGAGTGAGTAGGCAGACAGCACGTTTCTATGTTTAGTCCTTCTGCCAGCTTTTCCACTCATCCTGGGCAGTTTGCTTGTTGCAATAAACAGTCCATTAGTGGGAGCTGTGGATGATTTGGGAAGCCAGGGTGGGAGACCTTTAATAAATACACATTATTCCCTTTTGTTTCTCCAGCAGGATATTATTGCTAACACCTCATATTTTACATCAGATTTGTAAATGAGCGACTTGTGACAAGTGAATGATAATGCATGTTTTCTGGAAGGTATAATTCTATAATTCCTAGTACTTCAAATTTGTATCAGCCTTGTCACAGAGATGCCCAAAACAGTTTTAGAGACAGTGCTCGTTTCTTTCATTTCTCTGTGCCCAGAACAACATCAGGAGCTGGTTTTCTTCCCGCACTTATGCATGTGGTTTTCCGCGGGCCCCAAGGTGGTGAACTTGCCCCCCAGGTCACATGGTAGCAGTGTCGTGGCTGGAATTGTCACGGTCCCCCAGCTAAGATACGGCTTTGGAGAAAGTCAGCTGTGGCTGTCCTGGTCTTAGAGCTGCAGTCAGGGACAAGTCACAAACAGGCTTCTTGTGTATGAACGCAGAGCTACAGCTGCAGGCCTGGAAGGTGCTGATTGCTGGGGCTGGGGATCATCTCGGTAACCTTTTTCAGTGAGAGCTGCTCGTGTGTGGGAGTTGGCAGTGAGCTGGGAGGGGGAGCGGCCTGGGTTCTTAGGAGATCGGAGCACCAGCCTGAGGGTGGGTGTGCAGGCCTCAGAGACGGTGGGGCCTCCTGTGGAGCATCCCCGCGTGAGGGCCGCGGAGGCTTGTCTCCTGGCCACATTGCACTGGCCCCAGAATGGGATTTCTGATGATGCCATCCGTCTAGTTTTTCATGCAAGCGCTAGAAAGCGCTGGTGTCCTAACCACCTGTGTCATAGGTATCTTGAAGCAGAGCTCTCCTCAGGACTGTGAGACTTTATTTTAGGTTTCAGCAGAGGGTAGGAGGCCTCTGTGCAGGGCTAGAGTGGGTTCAGGGTCTGAGCTGCCCATAGAGTGGAGTCTTGGTGACCCAGGTTCTGTGTGTGATGAGGGATGACTTCTGGGCACCGGTAGCTCAGCCTGCTTGGTGTCCGGAGGGGTACTGAGTGTCTGGAGGAGGACTGAGTCTCGCGGGGGTTGCCAGGACAGCTCAGTAAATCCATGTTGGAGCCTCGGGAAATGGTCTTGCAGAGCCCAGAGAGATTGTGCAGAGAAGTTATCTGTGGGCAGTTGGCTCTGGGGCGACACGCCTGAGGGGACATGTGGCACGGCGACCTTAGGCCTGGGTTGGATGTCTGGCTTTTCCAGTTAGCTGTGGAAACTCAGGCAAGTTACCTAACTCCTCTGTTCCTCCGTTCCCTCATTTATGTAGCTCATCAGATTGTTCAGTGAAGAATAAGTCCGAATGGGGCCTGGAACTTACGTGCTAAGTGCCCCTAGCTGCTGGTGCTGACACAAACTCTTGGGCTGGTAGGGTGGCAGGTGCTGGCACCCCGAGCTGGCTGGGGCTGTCCACCGTGGCTGGCTTTCACCAGCCTGGGGCTTCTGTGCCCACTGGAGCTGGCCTCCCTCTGCCGTGGTTAAGCAGAAGAGCCTCCTTTCCCAGAGAGCCCCTCCACCTCCACGGGCCTGGCCTGGAACCTTCACCGTGGAAGGAGGGTGAGGCCGGGAGGGATTCCCACAGATCTTGCTCCTTCTCCAGCGTGGAGGCTGAGCCCGGGGCGGCGGGGTGAGCGGGGCAAGGGCCCCGGGGGGCCAGTGCGGGCTCTGGGGGCCGCGGCAGGCCCCTTCTCCCGCACGTGGTTACCAAGAGCTTATTTCCCACTTTTACCCCTTAATCTCTCATCTTTGCAAATTACACCAGGATGTGGTTTTTAACTCTGTGACTGTATAATTAATTTTTTAACTCTAATTGGCAATTGGTTCGTTCAATATCTTGAGCTGTTATTATCCGAATGCAACGTGTTATTTGAAAACTTTTCCACAAGGTTTTAATTAGTAAACGTTCTTTTAGTTTCATTAGTTCAGTTTCTGACCTGCTTTTGAAACTGTAGGTGAGTGACAAGTGGAAGACAAATTAATAATCGTGGCAATGAAACAAAGTCCCCCACCCCGGGAGGGCCCAGGACTAGTTCTGTCAATTAGCACGGTGTTCGTGTGGTTTCTCTGATGCCTCTAATTAAGACAATTTATGACTAGATTGTAGATTAATAGATACACTGTGTGATGATTTTAAGAAGTATGATCTATACAAAATTCCGGATGTTTGGTTATGATAACTCAAAGATCCTGGCTCTGGCGGCAGGCCCACATTCAGATGCTGCTGGTATTTTGATTGGCCTCCATTTCCTCATCCATAAAAAGGGTTTTTGGAAATTCCTGAGCTGCTGGTGTGGTGCTGACCAGTTTAGTGAGGGCCTACTTTTATTTTTACTGGCACGTGTGCTCACCCTCCTTTCTTGCAGATGCTCCTTGGTGCCGGCTCTGGGCTTCTCCCATAGACGAGGGGGCTTGCTTGGAGGGAGACACCCTAGTGGGTGGTGATGTCATGGTATGACTCACTGGACTAGAAATGACATCAGGTGCAGAACCCCCGATGGTGGAAACTTTCCCTCCCTTTGTGGTTTGGCTCCCTTTCTTGGGCCCCACGAAATCGCGTGGATCTAAGGAGGGCCCCATTTATAATGGAAGCTGTGGTGCTGAGCGAAGCTAGAAGTGTCACATTTGGGTTACATTTTTAAGGTTCCGTGATTGGTCAAAGTGCTGTGTGGATCCCAGGGGCGTGAGAACAAAGCAGACTTAATGGATTAATGGCCTGAGGGAGTGAGCTGATGGGATGGCAATTTCATGGGTGTCTGACTTTAAGCCCTGCCTTCACAGTCCACGACGTTCAGGCTGGTCAGCTCGGGCCTCTGGAGCTGGCGCACCCTTGGAGATCCACCCGTGCTCTGTCGGCCCCCGAGGTGGGCTCTCCTCGTCCCTCCTCCTCAGGGCTGAGCTGGGGGAGAGTCTGGCTTAGGGACCTTCCACAGGGTCTGCAGTACTTACTTGTTTCAAGAAGGGAGTGTCGAGCTGTGAGAAGACAAGTCCTGGCTCTGGAGGTCCGCACACAGAGAAATAGGGAACCAGCCCTTGCCCATCGTAACGCTCAGGAAGGCCTGTGCATGGAACATACCCATTTAAGTGCTAATTAGGCAGCTGGGATGATGGAGCCGGGGAGCCAGGCTAAGAGATGACCTTTAAAGGTTGTCTGCAGCCCTCTGATACAGCACATTGAGATGTTTCAAGATATAGAATTCCGGTTCTAAGGCGTTGCTCTTTCCCTTAAAGAGGCTGTCTGGGCTGTTAAATGGTGCCCAGGGAGTTTAGGAGATGGACAACATTCAGCATTTAGTTTCTTGTGGGGGGTAATGGGGGGGGACGGGACACACTGTGTTTGTGCTCCGTGTCTCTGGAATGATTCGGACCAACATTACCTGTGTGTGTATGAAGTGTTGAGGATCCCCCTGGGCATTTCTTAGGCCTTCCCCCAAGAAGGAGCCCCACTGCCCTGTCCTCTGATCTGTGTGCAAGTAGAGGGAAGTGGTGGCCAGGACAAAGGAGGAAAGCGACTGGGTCGGGTGTTGGTCTGAGCTCTTCTCACCAGCCCCGAACGCTGGGCTGTGTGCCCTTGGGGGAGAAGGTCTGCAGCCCCAGACTCCTGCTAGTCCAGCAGATAGCAAGCCTATCTGGGTCCAAGGCTGTCCAGTCTCCCTGGGTCCTTAACTGTGTGCTGGTATTGACACCCAGGACCTCCCCAGCCTGCTGAGCCATGCCATATAATATTTGAATGCCTGCATCCTACAGGCTGTGAGCTGGCTGTGAGGGCTGGCATGTGCTTAGCTACTCCCCTTCTCTGCCCTTCTCCCTCCTAGGGAGATGCATTAACAACCATGGTGTGTTGACACTGAGGGAGGCTTTGGGGAATGAGGGCCCTGTGGGCTTGGGAATCTGCATTCTGGGAGAGGTGCAGGTTGAAGGCCACCAAAACGGTACTGGATAGCCCTACATGGTGCTCCAAGGGGACTCACATAACCAGCAGAGAGGACTGAAGGGGGGACATTTGGGGAAGAACTGATGACTGGAAGGATCCAGCCATGAGGACGTGGTGGAAGGGATGGAGAGGAATCATGTGCAAAGGTCCTGAGGCCAGTCAGTTTGATGTGATTGGGCAATTAAAAGCAAAAAGAAGGCTGGTGAATGGAAGCACAGTGGGCAAGGGAGGCACCAGGTCGGTAAGCACTTAGGAATTTATTCGTGTGTGTCATTGGGTTCCCTGAGTATGCACCCAACACACAGTTGGTGCTCTGTGACCATTGGTCAGTGAGATGAGTCTCAGACTGCTGGGGTCACTGTGATGAGAATGGCTGCAAGCCCAGACTCTGTGGAGGGTCTGCTGCTTGGTAAACATGCCATGCTATTACAGCACATGCTGGCCCCTGCCCCCACCCTCCCCTGGGCTTTCTCCCTGCCGGGTGACCCAGCCCTTCTGTTACAAGTCATTTGCCCCTTTATGCACTGTCTCTGGTCTGTAACAGTTGTGGTCTGGCAGACATGGTCAAGGTGGGGAGTCACCATCCTTTCTGGGTGTGAATCTGGCTTTTCCTCAAGTGCAGTGCATCCTAGAGCGTTTTTTCCTCCAGAAATGCTGCATTGCTCTTGCAGCCAAACAGGCCCCAGCTGTATCTGTGTGCTATTAAATCACTGGGCCTTAATCAGTGGGGGTGCCGCTTTACCTCGTCTGAGGAGCGCACGGAGACCACGCCAGGATGCTGAAGGAGAGGAGAGAGAGATAATGAACAATAAAATTATCAATTGTTTTTAAACCCTCTTAGTTCCTTCTAGCTGTATTTAGCAAAGTTTTTCCATTGTGAACTCTCCTTCCACCAATTCATCAAATCATAAAACTGCTCTGCACATGGATGGTAATCTGGAGGCAGTCACCTAGGTTAAAATAGTCTCTGGGTGGACACGCTGATAGGCTAGGGATTAGGCATCCATTGTTCTCTTATTCATTACATTTCTGAGTTTTGGGAGCTACCTCTGACTTCTTATTGTAATGCTCTGTGCCTTCGATGGCCACTTATAAAATAAAACTGTGTCTAAATAAATAAATAAAACTTGATAATACTACTGACTTCTGGTATAGAGGATGGGAGGTTTAGGGCATCGGACAGATAGGGTGGAGGTGGATGTGTGTTGTGAAATGTGGGGGCCACTGAGTCGGCACACGGCCTGGTCACACCTCAGTCAGTGCCCCTGAGGTCGTCGGACACTGTTTGCCAAAGGGGCAGACCCTTCTGGAGCATTTGTTGGGATGCCTGGAGCAATTTGTGAAGTGTATGGAGCCAACCCACCAAGGTAAGGGAGGAATGCGGGTGCCACGGGAAGTGTGCTGAGCCACAGGGCAGAGTTCTGTCCGCCTTTGTGCAATGTAGAGACCCAACAACAGGATTTTACTCCAGGACTTGGCATGCTTAGAAACCGAGAAAATTCTGTCCTCCATTATTTTCAGTGTTTGGAGGTACGGAATAATGAGACCCCAGGGATGGCATCTGAAGTCATTTGAGCAAGAATTTAGAATGGATAGTGATAATTAATGATACCTGCGCATCTCTCTGCCCTGTGCCGAGGAGTGGTTAATTCACTTTTAAACAACTGGTGGGTGAATGGGGTGTGGGTGGCTGGAATATTGCCCGTGTCAAGGGAAGAGGGCGAACGGGGGTTGGGGGGGAGCAAGCCTGGAGGGAGACTGTCCTGCAGCACAGCTGGCTCCCCTTTGGAGGTTGGAGCTTCCTGTCTCTGACCTATTTGGGGGTGTTCTCCTTGCCTGGGGAGGAAAACAGCTGCAAAGTGAGTTCTTTGTGTGCCAAGGGCATTGATTTCCCTCTTTGCTTCTTATTCCTCCTCCTCAATTACAACCCCTTCCGCCCGCCCGCCCGCCACCCAGGACATAATTTCTGTAGAAATGAGGATCCAATTGCAGACTGAATCTCCTGCATGGGAGCCCTAGGAGCAGTTAATAACTTATGATTAATAACATGGATTTAGGGCACAACACTTTCTCCCCAGCTGTGTGTTGGCCATGCTGCTTGTGCTTTTGGGGAACCCTGAGAGTGTGTATGGAGAGGTGGTGTGGGCAGCTTTGGGCTTCGGAATCATCATCTGGGTCCAGTCTAAGCCCTTCTTACTGCTGTCTGTCCCTGGGCAGGCACCTTCCTTAAGTCTCTGTCACCTCCCCCTGTAAGATGGAAATAACAAGACCTCTTTTGTTCCAAGGATTAAGTGAGATGTCTGTCAAGCACTTAGTATAAACCTGTGCCCCAGCATGTAGGTAGAAAGTGCTCAATATAGTGTGTGTGTGTTGTTAACTCAGCTCTCAGTCATTTTCTGTCTGCAGCTACAGACACATGTACTCATACACTTGTGTGTACACACACATGCAGCCACACACTCCCACAACTTTGCTTCTTCCTGGCTGAAAAGGTGTGTATGTCATTTCATTAGAAATGCGAGGTTACTTTGCGTAGGTTGCGTACTTTTTTGTCTACTACAGGGAGAAACGTACTTTACCAGGGAAGGTGGAAATGAAGATCCTGGTTTGAAGCTGGCTTCTGTCCCCTTCTTTCACGTGGCAGGCTCCGAGCAAGCATCTGGCACAGCCCCTTCAAAACCTGTACACAGTGTACCTGGAGAGGAGGGGACGTGGCCTATTAGGACATGCATAGTGTCCGTATTTTAAGAGCTGCCTCATCTGAGGACCAGTACTAACTAGTAATTTCACTAAGGCAATATATGTGGAGTGAAGGAATTTGTCCATTGATTGCACTTGATTTGCTGGCTTGAAATGAAATTTCGAGGACTGCAGTAGCCTTGGACTCTGTTATCTTCTTGATTCTCCCCACCCCCCCTTGCTTTTCCCCTGTGTCTTTTAATTGGTTTTCCTTGCAGCTTATTACATCTTTATCTTTCATACCCGCCCACCCTGCAAACTGTTGTCCAGTGTTTCTCAATCTGGCCACACAGGAGGAACACCTGGGGGGATTTAAAAGTACAGGCACCCAGTCACTACCCCAGACCAATTAAATTGGAATGTTGGGCCATAGGGCTGAAGAATGTTTTAGAAGAAGCTCCCCACTCTTGATTTACATGCAGTCAGGTTTGGAAACGGTGGTCAGGTAGGTTAATTACTGAGAGTTTCCATCTTTGGCCATAATTGCTAAACATCATGGAGTCCTTGTATATATGTTTGGTCAGTTTTGTGGACTTTGAGTTGGTTCTTCTCTGTGGGGTGCTTGATTTAGAGTTGAATATTGATGAGCATATAATGGATTGCCCATTGGATTACTGAATGAGGCTCTTAGTTATAACTAGTTATTCTGGAATCTCCAAGAAGCTTGCTGTTTACAATAGAAAATAATGATCAAAAGATACCAAAGTGACAGTTTAGAGCTTAAAGAAAATGTAACTTTTCTTATAGACTCTGGACTGAGTGATACAGGGAGTAGGGTATTCAGTCATTGAGCAATCATGGGTTCTATTTTTGTGTATTTTTTTATTCTGGATTTGGTGGTTTTTGTTGTTGTGTTTATGGGTTTTTGTTTTTGTTTTTGTTTTGAGGAGGGAGGTTTGACCCCATAATGTTGAGTGTCAGTGACCATGTGGTTGTAAATCTCCAGAAAAAAATCATTCTAGACAACCTATTATGGATCATGTACCCGCTGATTGGGAGTGTTGGGAACTTTTACATGATTAGAGGACACTGACATTTGTCGTTAGGCTGCCTGTTAGCCATTTATCTTCTGGGGGGGATATAAACAAAGCTGTCTGTCCCAGTCTGACCTGGAATTGGTGAGTGCTACTAAGCACTCTGCACAGCAGCCTGGCTGCTTCCCCTCCACAGTCTCACACATGCCCATTTGAACTGAAGGTAGAGGACCTTCCAGTAGCACTTCTGTCCTTGTCTCCCTATTGTTATCAACTCAGGATGATTTACTTTGTGTTGAGAAGCTGAGTTGGGAGGGAAGGGGAGGAGGTCCCCATGGTTCTGAGGTTTCTGAAATCTATGAACATCGGCTGATTTCTCTGTTGAAGGATAAACTGGCTAGAATTTAGGAATGCCATGAATGGGTTTATCCATGGGGAGGTTGAAGTTTTGCATCTGTTTTCTTTATTCTGCACAGGTGTGTGTGTGTGTGTGTGTGTGTGTGTAACCAATTTGTAGAAACAGTTGAGACTTCAGTTATTGTCTTTAGAATACCTGATAAATTTCCCAATGTGTAAATCACATGTGGTCAAACACACAGTTAAAATAACAGAAGCCACCAAGCTGTGTCAGAGCTTTGAGAGAGGAATTGACACAGGTCTGGGGTCTCACTCTGGGTTTTACAGGTTTTGAAACTCAATTTGATTAGTTCACCTTGGAATTTATCAATCAAAGGTTGGGGTTTCCATGAATCAGGGTTGTAAAATTTTGATAAATAAGATTGACAGTTTATTAACTGATGACGAGAACCATGCTGTTGTAAGAAGGCTCCTAGGGGCTCATGTAATCAGGAAACCACAACACTGCTGGGGGAGCAGCTATGTTTTCTGTAGGCTTATTTTCCTCTGCCTATGAAGCTTGATGAATTGGCCTTCACCATTCTGGGGATATTTCTGTATATAGAATCAATACCCTCTCCCTAAGGTGGCAGTGGAGACTCATTTTTCACAAAAACCCAGTGTACAATTTATGAAAGTATTATCTTAGCCCCAAATCCTTCCAGACTCTGCTCTGTGATACCCAAGCTAGTACTCTGCATGCCAGCTCATTTCTGCTCTTGCCAGCAGCTCCCTGGCAGGCCAGGTGTGGGTAGGGGGCAGTCAAAGGACCAGCAAAGGACTTGGTCCTTCCCCTAGGCTTCCTCTTCCCATGAGCAGTCCTCAGGGACACTTGTCCACTTCACCTGCAGCAGCTGAATCTAGCTTTCAAACTGCCTCATGGCCTCTGCCCTGTCCTTAGTGCTCTGGGCATCAGGGCCTCTTCTCTGAGTTTGTAAGGGTCAGTCCTTCCAACTTCTCCCCTTCATCCCCCCAGTCCTGGGGGCGCTGGCCGGTTCTGCAGTTGCTGTAGCCCTGATACCTCAGTTACCTAGTTAACAACTTTACACCTAGTTAACAATTCCTGTTAAAGCTACCCTCTGTTTAAAAAGCTCATGTGGCATCTGAATTCTAATTGAATCCTGACTGATACATCTGACTTTCTTGCCAACATTCTTTAGTATTCAGCCAGCAGAACTATTTCCTGAGACATATTGTACTTAATTAGATTACGGTTTATGTTACGTTCCATAGATTTTTTTGCTCAAGTCATTCTGATGAGATTTTGTTTTTGATTCCTCTATGAGATTTGAGACATACTCTTTTCTCATCAGCTACACTTCTAAGTCATCAGCTAGAGTGAGCTATTTCCTGGAAAGATCACCCCAGATGGCTAATGCCATTCATTCTCTTGGTTCTTTTTGGCTTTATTTTCAGAGGGTGACATTTTCCAACCTTATCACTAAATTCTATGCCCCTTATGTGACAACTCTGAAATTTCCTTCAACTATCTAGATCATGGCTGTTGTGTATTTAAGCCGTGTACACTCCAAAAAAGATTTGAGGCAGCACATAAGAAAAAATGCGTATATTGTATATAAACACAGACTCATTAAAACAAGAGCTTAAAAATCTAGGGCCCAATAATTTGCAGGGGTGGGAAGAAAGAGGGGAAGGAAACCGAAGTGGCTAGGAGAATTGAAGAATGAAGGAGAATGAACATGAAGCATCTCTGTGGGGCCAGATACTGGGTAAGTGTTGCCCATCTGTGTTGAGTTTAACCCCCAACATAATCCTGCCTGGTGGGTATTATTATCCCCATATGTAGAGCAGGAGCCTGAGACCCAAAGAGTTAACAGAATAGCTCAGTGCCCACGAGTTTTTTAACAAGTCCGCTGATACTGGACCAAGGGAAGTTCCGTCAGTTGTGCATAAGTTGGATCTTGGTAGCCGAAGGAAACATGTTGAGTTACATCGTCCTCGTTTTCTAACAGAATGAAGCACTTCCTCATGAGAGACAAACATCTCATAGCCTTTACACTTGATGAGAATACTGGACTTTAAAGATCACTGCACATCATAATGGATGGTGTCAATTGGACAAAAAAAATATCAAAAACTAAATGCAGAGAGGTGCATGTGGCCATTTATTTAAGTCAATGCCCAAAGCTGAAGCAAGGACATGGAGTTCATGTTTGTGAGAGAGAATGATTGCCTCTAAGGCCCGCCTTCTGCAGCCCTGACGGGTCATGGCTGAGACCCAGGGGTCTGTGGGCCACGTGCCTCATCCTGCTCACTTCACCCCTGAGAGGCACATGAGGCAGTTGCCAAGAGGGCAGGCTTTTGATAAGTGGGTTTGAATCCACCCTCTACCATATTGGCTGTGTAAACTCGGGCCGTGTAAGCTCCTCAATCTGTCGTAGCCTTAGTTTTGTCACTTAGAAGGTGGCGGGGGGGGGGGGGTAATTATAATGTTACTGTTCTTTTGATTTAAATCTTCACATTTTCCCAGAACATCTGATGTTAAATGGAATATATGTAGTAGAAGTAAAAACTATCAAATAGGAAATAGAACTAAACAATTTGAGGAAAGGAGCTGAAGAGCCAGGTGCGTGGGAACTAACCTCGAGTACTGTTCTGTGTACAGGTCTGTGGGGGGGCTGATACCCTCTTTCTAGACGAAACAGCTTCACACGTGGAACCTAGCCTGTGTTAGGTGTGTTCCTAACTCCCATTGGGGTGGCGAGGATTAAAGCGATGTGGAGAAAGCTCTCAGCACACGGCTTGAGTCACATATGGTTCCGGTTCCTGGTTTCTGGATTTTTACTGTGATTAAAAACTGGCCCCTCTGCCCGAGGTGTTCTGATTCCCAGATTTTTGTTATCTGTCTCTGATTGAATAGGGTGAGAGAGAAAAAGCGATCAGCGCGAGCTGGGGACCCAGAACCTGGCTCTTTTATGTATCCTGCCTGCAGAGAACTGGTATGGAATGTCGCAGTGGTCAGCAGACCTGTGGGGCTGCGTCTGTGCATTCTGTGGCTTGGACAGACTTTGGTGTGGCCCCTCCAGCGGGGAATAAAAACAGTGATCCCAAGAACTGATTATGTCCCATGGACTCTTTTGAGCACTTGGTAATGTGTTACTTCATCTAATCCTTATAAAAACGGCATGAGGCAGTTTTATCATCCCCTCCGTGGACAGACTGCCAGATAAAGAGGGGTTAAAGGAGTTACCTTAGGTGTTGGAGTTGACACCTGCTCTTGCTGGCCCCTTGGGCTGGGCCTGCCCTTAACCATCACACTCCACCGCTATCTCCACGTGATGGGTTCCAGTGCGCACTTCTCAGAACAAAACCAAGTAGTTCTGGCTTCATAGGAGATGGTGACTCCGGTGTCCTGTTGTGAGAGGAGGTCTGCAGTGACGTCCTGGCAGGTTCTCCTCCCTGTTTGCTCTGCATGCCCCTGCTCCAAGTGCTGAATTCACCTGGCTGGAGTCTGGGCCAGTCTAATAGCTTACATGACCAGTGGACTGCCAAAGGGGGGACACTGAGCTCTGTAGGCCCAGCCTTCAGAGGCCGGGCAGTCTCTGCCTTTCTCTCCTGGAGCTGGGCTACTGTGCTGTGAGAAGTCCCGACCCCTCTTGCTGGAGAGAGAAGCCTAGGGGAGTTTCCCCGGGGGATAGAACACTCCATTGTGGTGGTGGCATGGAGAACCACGGGCCTGCGCCTCTGGTAAGAGAGGCCTGCCCCCTTTATGCCCAGTGACACTGGTGGACCATCAGGACTGCCCCAGGCAGGGAGATCCCTGGGTAGCTCAGCGGTTTAGTGCCTGCCTTTGGCCCAGGACATGATCCTGGAGTCCGGGGATCGAGTCCCCACATCAGGCTCCCTGCATGGAGCCTGCTTCTCCTTCTGCCTGTGTCTCTGCCTCTCTCTCTCTCTCTCTCTCTCTGTGTGTGTCTCTCATGAATAAATAAAATCTTAAAAAAAAAAAAAAAAAAAAAAAAAAGGACTGCCCAGGCAGCCCAAAGTGCCCTGAGATCTGATAAATCATTGTCGTCCAGTCCACTGCTTTTGCAGAGGGCTTCTCTGTGGGAGTGTGCCTGGAGTTCCTGAGGCTGGGGAGTGGGAGGGAGTGGGCTCTGCCCTAGGTCTGAAGACAGTTGCCCTCACAATTCTTCTCACTGATCCTGGCTGGCTTCAGTTGGGTTTGCTTTCAGAAAACCTACAAATCAGCTTGCATTTGTGCTGTCTTCTCATTCTAGGACCTGTCAGTGTGGCTTGCACCAGGATAGAAAATATTACCTTTTCAGATTTTAATAGTGAAACCAAACATATTAAATACGTACTTATCTGTGATAATTATGAAGAAATAATTTCTTACCAATGCAGCTTAGTCATTTGCTGAAGTGATTTGGTGATTAGGGGCAATGCTAGCTGCTGGTCATTGAGGGGGCCAGGAGGCTGACCCGAGGGCCCCATAGCAGCCTCTCCCGCCTCCCCTCCAGGACCACTTTAATGCTTCTGCATTCGACTCTCATCTTACTTGAGAGATTTCTGTTATCCATCAAGCAGAGTCTTTCTTAATTCATAATTAATTCAGTTTTCCAGCCTCTTCTGTATAATCCTTAGCAGCCTGGGGTGCAGGTGGGGAGGTGCTGTCCACGTTGGGTTTCCTTAATGGCCCTTCATGTATTTCTTCTCAAGGGAAGAATCGGTGTGATCCGAGTTATATACAGGCGTAGAATCAGTGGGACCTGGAAGCTGCAAGTGTTTAATTCACTCTGAGGTCCTCCAGCTCAGGCTCCTTATTCAGTGAAGACTTCCCCTTCAGCAACAGATGGTAAATAGATTCTGCAGGATGAGTAATTCCTTCATTTCTGTCTGAATGGTTTGTTTAGAAGCAAACAAAATGATTCCCTCTTCCTATTAAATTTGTTGTGAGAACATCAGGATCATACTAAGTTACTGTCCAGAGCTACGTCTGTGGGGAGGGGATAGAGATTTCACAGTTCAGACTCAGGGTCATGGGGGACACCGATAACGTTCCTCACCAGACTCTTGAATTTAATGAACTGTTTATCCAGATTGTTAAACTGCTAGGTACTTTGCTCAGGAGATACAATTTTTATCATGTTGAGATTACTATGTTTCAGCAAACCAACTACTTTTTTTTCCCCATCGTAACCATATTTACAGGTGGCTATTCAGTGGCATTAAGTATGTTCACATTGTCTGTGTGTGCATCACCACCATTGAGCTCCAGAACTCTTCCATCTTCTAAAACGGAAACTCTGTCTCCATTCAACACTAACTGCCAGTTTCCCCTTCCCTAGCCCCTGGCCACCACCATTCTTCTTTTGTCTCTGTCAACTTGACTCCTCTAGGGACCTCTTATGAGCAGAATTGTGGAATATTTGTCCTTTTGTGATTGTTTATTTCACTTAGCAATATGTCTGAAGGTCCATCCACACCGTAGCAGGAGACAGAATTCCCTTCCTTTGTGAGGCTAGGTAACATTCCGTTGTACGGACGTAGGCCACGTTTCGTTTATCAGTTCATCTGTCAGTGGACACCTGGGTGGCTTTCACCTCTTGGCTGTTGTAAATAACATCGTCCCTTACATTTTAATTTTAAGAATGAAATAATTATCTATCTTTGATATTAGAAAGTTTGAAATACCTTTTTTTTTTTTTTTGAGAGAGAGAGAGAGAGAGAGAGAGAGAGAGAATGCCTGTCTGTGCACACAAGTGGGGAGGGGGCAGAGGAGAGGAGAATCACAGCAGACTTCCCATTGAGTGTGGAGTCCCAGGCAGGCCTTGAAACTCAACAACTCTGAGATCATGATCTGAGCTGAAATCATGAGTTGGACAGACGCTTAACTGACCAAGCCACTCATGCGCCATGAAATCTCTTTTAATAGTAGAGAATTATGGTAACATGTACCAAATAATATGTTGTATCATACTTAACTGGTTGGCAGTTTAGGGTGGACATGGTAACTGACTCTTTAGGTTGGCCCCTATAAAATAGATAATACTGCTAATTCTGCCTTGGTTTCAGAGATCAAAGATTAAGTTAATATGTATGAGTGCCCCTTGTAAAAAAAAAAGTATATAAATGCTAGTAATTAATAACCAGGATAAATTCTGAATTTCCTTGTTTGCCTTCTGGGTAAGTAGACATTTATAACCATGTTTGTCTAGAAACTTCAAACACTTTACACTCACTCTTTTTAGCACAGACTTGGACTATAAGGTGTTATTTGTGGGATTATGAGGTTTTGAAGGCATATCTAAATATTATGCAGGTTCTCTAGTAGTGTGGCAGGATGTCCTGTACCCCTGTAGAAGAATGCCAGAGTTTTCTCTTCTTTCCTGTTGTTCTGCTTGGCTGTATCTGTTCCTATGAGGTCTGATGGTCATAATGTAGGATAGTACTTTTTAGACTGTATGCACATGATTTTTTTCTTTCCTTCCTTCCTTCCTTCCTTCTCTCTCTCTCTCTCTCTCTCTCTCTCTCTTTTTTTTTGGCTCAGTGTAGATATTTATTGGCAGATGTTGAGTGCAAAATAGTAACAAATCCAGCATGATGAAAAAGGAGGTGAGGCATGGCTCCTCTTAACCTTGAGGGCCCTGGAACCAGGCAGGGTGCCAGAGCATTTGACTTGACTGTGGCTACTTTGGGCCCAATGTCCTCCAAAGAATGAGCTCCCAGGCAGGAGGGCTCCTCACAACACAGGTGAAGGGAGCAGCACTCCGGAGGTGGCATGGGCTATTTCCTACCCTAGGCTGCTTGGCTTCTGCCCACCACACACCTTGACAGCTCAGCTTAGGGTAGGGGTGTTAGAGGACTGGACTAAAACTGCCTCCTCCAAACTTGTGTGTCTACCTTATGCCTCAGTTTCTTTCCTCCCAGTGATTAACCAGGTTGGTCCGCTAGGCCGTGTTGGTAGCCCAATCCACCCCAAAGTGAGAACTTTCCAGATCATATCATATTTTAGCCATTGTGTGGGCTGCAGGCTCTTGGAGGCTGCTAGGATCCCTGAGGGCTGGCCATAGCCAAAAAGACCCTCTCTAGGACACAGAAATTAATCCAGGAGGATAGGCATCAAAGCTACCACCCAGATGTCTTGTGGATTTGCCATGTCCCCTTCCTGGATGTATTTATTGATCATATGCCAGGGACTGCCCAAGATGTGGCAGGAGATATGAGGGACTTCAGTCCTAGATGAATCTGGGAAATTCTAACTCGTAGAAATTCTAACTGGTATGGTGTTACAGACCCAATCATCTGTTGAGTTTTGATGTTCTTGATCACGCAAAATCACATATGTGAAAGGAGAATCTGAGCTTCAGCAGTGCCATTTAACCATAGACTTTTAATTGCCTTCTCAGCAGAGGTGGCCTTCCATATGCTCCTGTATCATACTGGCCATCTTTGATGGTGGCATTTTTACAAGCAACTCACCATGTGCTTTGTTGGGCTTGCTTGTGGACTTGGAGCAGTCTCAGTGCCCCCGGGCCCTGGTTTGTTTTCTTTACTGGCACCAATTTTATCCATTTTGCTAATTGGCAGTCATGTATACAGCCTATTCTACACCCCTATGATAGTGATTCCAGGGTTCCCTGAGCCCCAGGCTGGGGTGCATGGCAGGAGCACATCACATCAGACATCTTGGGAGTCTGAGACAGTAAACAGAGTTAATATGCATTCTTTGTTGCAAGTTTTTTGAAAGCATTAATCTACTAGTGCATTTCCGAATCTGCAGCAAGTCCATATAGCTCTGTAGCTCTGACCAGGATGGCTTGTTTCCCCTTGTCAGAGCTCTTCACATGTCCCATGCTGTGATACCCAGGAGACGCCAGCAGGGAAACCCCCGGGGGTGGCATATGTTACACCATTGTGGCCACAGCCATTGCAAGTCTTTTGGCAACTGCCCCTGCCCTCAGAGGGTTCACTGTGGACAGCTTAATGGTATTTTGGCCTTTGTTCCTGGAAGGAGACTTTTTCTTCCCCTATGTTCTGAGGCTGCCAGGCAGGAGTTCCTGGAGCCTCCCTCCATCTGGCTCTGCAGATGGCTTTGCAGACCCAAGCAAGAGGGCTCCATCCTTTCTTTGCGCCTGATGCTTGCAAGGAGGCCAGTTGCTCCCATCACTCTCAGCTTCTTTCCATTCTAGGGTTATGAGACACCTGGCTCTAAGGAATTGCTTCATCCATGGCTTGATGTCCCAGATGCTGCATATGTGAATATTTAGTTAATAGCATTTATTTCCTGTCCACTAGGACCCAGGTGCCTTGAGGGCAGGGCCCATGGTTTATCCCAGCTTCTCATGCAGTCTGTGGTGAAGAATTGAAGTTCAAAATGGTTTTTGCTCAATGAGCGACTGGAAAATGAAGGGTCAGGTTCTGAAAGTAGTTTTAACGTGCTACAATTGCAGGCAATGTGCCCCATTATTCTGCTTCAGTTTTCTAAGTTCTAAGGTGTAGCTAATATTCCTCAAGTGGCTCCAAAGAACATTGGAGAAACTTCCTTGGTTCTCCACCTACTGTGTGCCTGCTACCGTGCAGAACTGGGCCATCCAGGGTTTGTGGTCAACATTAGCAAATCCTGTGAGGTGTAGGCATTACTCCCCTGATTCTGCAATGAGCAACCACAGAGCTGAATAGCTCACTCATGGTCACAATGCTCTTAAGTTAGACCAGTGTAACATGCAGGGCTGCCTCCCTGCAGAATCTCTGTGTGTGTGTGCGTGTGCGTGCATATTTGTGTACACAGAAATATATATATGGCCTCTTCTCTGGCTGGAACCATGGAGGGTGCAGAAGAAAAGAAAAAAGAAGGTTCCTGCTTTGCCAGAAACCAATAAGAAAAAGCAAAGGAATTTTGCAGAGTTGAAGATCAAGTGTCTGAGAAAAAAGTTTGCCCAAAAGATGCTTCGAAAAGGCAAGGAGGAAGCTTATCTATGAAAAAGCTGAGCATTACCACAACTGAATATAGGCAGATGTAGAGAACTGTTATTTTCTGGAAGAGCTTTGAATGGTGGGGCTGGTAAGAAAAGCTGCCAATTTCCATGTGCCTGCAGAACCCAGGTTGGCATTTTTCATCAGGATCAGAGGCTTCAATGGTGTGAGCCCACAGGTTCTAAAAGTGTTACAGCTTCTTTGCTTTCACCAGATCTTTAATGGCACCTTGGTTAAGCTCAGCAAGGCTTCAGTTAACATGCTAAGGATTGTGGAACCATATATAGCATGGGGGGACCCAAACCTGAAGTCGGTGACTGAATTGATCTACGAGCGTGGTTATGGCAAGATTAACAAGAAGTGAATTACCATGTCAGAGAACACATTTGTTGCCCGATCTCTGGTAGATATGGCATCATCAGCATGGAGGGTCTGACTCATGAGATCTGTATGGTTGGAAAATGTTTCAAAGAAGCAAACAACTTTTTATGGCCCTTCAAATGTTCTTCTCCATTGGGGGTATGAAAAAAAAGACCACCCATTTTGTAGAAGGTGGAGATGCTGGCAACAGGGAAGACCAGATCAATAGGCTAATGAACTCAAGTATCTACCATGATTATTTTTATAATCTGGTCAGTTAATAAATGGCTACTTTCAAATGGGAAAAAAAGTATACACACATATGTGTGTACATATTTAGAAAGTGGAGAAATACATATATATGTGCATGATGTATACACGCACACCCCTGGTGTAGGACACATTTAGGAGGTGTATGTGTGGGAAATATGCACACACACACACACACACACACACACACAAAGACAATGTACCATTGACCCTTGAACAACACGGTTTTAGCTGTGCAGGCCCACTTATACACAGATCTTTTCTAATAGGGCACGGTATTGTGAATGTATTTTCTTTATGATTCTCTTAATATTTTCTTTAACTTGTTTCATTGTAAGAGTACAATATAGAATACATATACAGAGTGTATGTTAATCGACTCCTTATGTTCTCTATAATGCTTCTGGTCAACAGCAGGCTAGTCATAGTTATGTTTTGGGGGAGTCAAAAATTCGACGCAGATTTTTGACTCTGCGGTGCCCTTGACCGTCCTGTGGTTCAAGGGTCAGGTGTGTGTATATGTACGTGTAGGTTCCCCTGACACTCCTGAATGTGCTCTACAACAGGGGCATCTCACTGTAATTCTGGCTTTGGCAGTAAGTGTTATACAAGCATTTCCACCATGCTTTCCTTCTTTGGCTTTTGTGGCCGGCTCCTGTCAGGTGCTCCCTGGGTCCAGGCACTGGTACACCCATCTTCTCAGACAGTTTGTGCCTGCTCTTGAGCGTATCAGGTGCCAGGGCATGTTTGTTGAGCTGAGAAGATTCCCAAGCATGCCAAGTATATTCCCAGTTTGTCAAGACAGATAAAACAATGCCTTTTTAGATGACTTAAAAGATTCTTGACATGATCCTAATGGTGTTTGAACAGGTTTTCAAGTCCTGGTCAGCCAAACTCTGGGCTAGGAATAAGTGTTTAATAAACCATGTAAGGCTGATGGAGAAAAAACATGTATCATAAGTGGAAGTGTGGGTTTTATGAATATGATGGATTATTGTCTTTGCTTTTTTTGTGTGTAATGATTCCTATTCTTCCTGAGGTTTCCCCTCTTTCCTCAAGAAGCTGTATAGTATGGATTCCTTTCCTGGCACTTTGGAGTGAGTTGGCCTGGAATAGAGGTTGATGCGTGGTGAGAAGTTCATAGGGGAGATTTTGGGGATGGTGTATGTATTCCTCTTCTGTCCCTGTGCCAGACAGAAGCACAAGAAGTGGCTGCAGTGAAAAGTTGCCTCCTAAAATTAGCTCTCCTCTTCGTTCCTCGACACTTTTTACTGGTTGACATAGGCACTGTTTGCCCTCCTTGGTGAGCTGTCTGCATTGTGTAAAAGTGCAAAGACAAATTGTCCATCAGAGGAGCTAATTTTAGGTGCTAGTAAATTTTAAGGGCTTACGAGGCTCAAAACTGTTTCTGTTGTTTCAGAAGAAGCACCCTTCCCACCTGGAAAACAAGCCTAACTGTTTTCAAGGCAGACAAGGGGAGACCAGACAAGCCCCTTGAGGGCACATGTGTCTCGGGGGCAGATGTGTCTGATTTATTGTCTCCAGAGTGACTGGTGGTGGGCAAATGGGTCTTCTGAGCTGTAAATGCAGGGGCGGAGCATTCTCAGGGGAAGCTTCTGTTGGAGATGGCAACTGCAGCTTCAAAATAAATCAGTAATTTTGGTCTCAAGAGTGAAGTTGTGTCTCTCTGAAATTATAAGCCCAAATGGATGAATTCTTGTTTTAGAATTCCCAGTTTATTTTCTGGAAGAGCTTGTGGCAGATGTGGTTTTGTGGGGAAAGTTGATACCCATTTGGGGTCTTTGAAGTATTCATATCTGCAAGAGTGAGGTGGAAATTGCTTGTTGATCTGACATAAGGCTGCACAGGCTTCTTAGTTGTAATGACATGCACTTAGTATGAGAACTTGGGACAGCTTGTGGCTTTTTTTTTTTTTTTTTAAGAGCAAACTAAGTCTCACGCAGTTTTTCACGTAGGCATTGATGGAAACAGATTACGTGGGGCAGACTGCAAAGAGACACTCGAGTAATGCAGAAGTTGAAAACATTGCGGTAGCCGTGACAGTGGAAGTGCTACGGGACTGTTCTGGGGGCAGCCGTGGTGAGCGTGGGCCGTAGGAGAAGAGCGGAGAGTACTCAGAAGTGGCATGGAGAAGGGTGTTACTTGAGGACTCCCTCTGTGGGACCGGAAGTGACATTTTGCTTTTTGTAGGTCACTCTGAGGCTGAGACCCAGGCCTTCCTGGGGTGGCATTGGGAATACTGCACTTCGCACTAGGGCTATCTGAAGACCCTCGTCAAGTCTGGTTTTAGAGAAATTATAACAGCCTCCACTTCCTTCTAGGTGAGGCTGTCTGGAAAGACAGTTGCTAGAAAGAGCTGTTTACAGAGACAGAGGGTTGTGGTCCTTTGTGTTCTAGTCATCATCCCTTAGATCTCTGGGAGCCCCGAATCCCCTGAATGGACGTTGATAATGGTTGTGGGATCTCATTTTGCACATCCTGGGACGTAATGGGGCTCTTACTCTCTTCACCTTGGTTTACTTTGTCCTTGCTCATGGATGTGAGTGATTGTACTGCCTTCATGAGAAGGTGATTATTTTTCATTCGGCAGGAATTGGGTTGAGCATGGAGATGCTCTCCCACGACTGCTGTCTTTCCTCCAGATGAACATCCACAGCCATGAGCAAGCTTCTGTCTTCAGCCTTGGGGCTGAGAAGAAATGCTGGTGGGCTTCCCTCCTGCTTGGTTTGGATCAGATGTGGGCCAGGCTGTCCTTATCCCCAGGGGCTCTCAAGGATCAGTTGCTGCTTCTAGAAAGGAGAATCTTTCAGGATTTTTATGGTGTGGCTGTAAGGAGAGAATGAGGTGGCTAAGGAAGGAAGGAAGAAAAGGAAAAAAAGGAAGAGAAGGAAGGAGGGAAGGAAGGAAGGAAACAAAATGCCAAAACCCCCCAGCCATGTAATTATCATGTAGGCACTTTGCAGTTAACCCTGATTTTGGCCTCAATTCTGGAACAAGTCAGCTGCTTAGACAGACCCCTTATTAGGTAATGGCTTGTTATGTATGCCTTTCCTTCCCTAGTCATTTACTCAGCGAGCGTTGGTCCTGCCTGACCTTCGCTGATTTCCATTCAGCATGTTCTGGAGTGATGCTGTGCATCTCTGGCAGGACTCTCCTCACTCAGGGTGCAGACGCTTGTCCCAGGGAGCCATGTATTGGGTTCAATTAAACAAATCAACTCGACTCTTGCTCTCTGGGCGAGGCTCGCACTGTGTTCCTTTTCAGGATACAGCAACATTTGGGGTACAGCACCCTTGGCTTCTCTGTGTTCTCCTAGGATGTGGGACAGGGATCTTGGACCCCCTGAGGCCTGTAGGCTCTGGGGCCAGGAAGTGCTGCAGGAAGCAGGGCATATGGGCATGGACTTTATTTGGCACAGGGCTCTCTCACCCACTGTCACCCTGGCTCCTTTCCCCAAAGCTTCATGAAACCACTGTCTAAAAAACTGAAATCCTGTCTTCTGGGGAATCCTCCTCCTGCAGTGCAGTGCCTTGTCAGAACCAGCTGGTGGGCCTCGGAGGGCCGGAGCTGACATTTTAGCTTGAGGATCTGGATTCTCAGCCCCCTGGTGCTCTAGCATCAGAAATGGGAAGCTTTAAAACCCCTGCCTAGTTGGATACCTTGAGTCATAAAATAAATGTGATGTGCTAAGCAGGGGTGGGAGGAGGGAACAGGTGGCTGGAGCTGCTTCATGCTCGCCACCCACTTAGGCTCCCCTTTCTTAATAGGGTTTCAGAAATCCTGGAGTGCATAATTTGCAACCGTGGAGTTCCACCCATGTCCCCTGTCGCTTCAAAATGTAAATGAAATTTGCAGAGCTGGGAGGAAGGGGCCCTCATTCCTTCTCTTTCCCTGGGTCCCTGGAGGTGTGGCAAATGCGCCCCTGAGCAGTGATTGGCCTGTTATTACTGGTCTTTGCTGCTCGCTGAGCTAATAAAGGGGCAGAAGGAAGCCTCTATAAAGGCACTTGGGGCTTTGCCAGGCTGAGTCACAGCTGACTTAGGGAAATGCCACACAGGACGCCTTCAATTCCCCCCCTGTTCTAAATGGAGGTTTGCAACTGCATACTCAGAAAATGAATCAGAGTGGGGAGGGGGGAGTGTGCAAGAGAAACTCAGCAGAAATGGAAGTGTGGGAGGGCCACAGAATGGTGCTGTATGTAGAGACCCACAGCTTCAGTCCTGATCATTCTTTAGCGAAGGTGTGTTCTGATGCCTGAAGTTGGGGTAGGGGGAAGGATGGGGGAGCCACCGTGGAGTAGATCCATTCTGTAGTTTAGCTGGGCTTTAACCCTGGCTGGCACAGGGTGCTCAAGGCACGGAACCCTCTCTCCACCTTCTCAGCCCAGGGCATGGTTGTAGGGTGGTGTGGGACCAGCTGGTGGGAGGCAGGGACCCTTTCAGACTGGAGGGCCCTCCTGACCTATCATCTGAGGAGCTTTGTAAAAAGGATCCCCGGACACCATTCCAGATCCACACAGTCAGTCTGCAGGAGAGACAGGGAGTCTGGAATGTATGCAAGTTCCTGGTGGTTATAAAGAGCCTTCTCCGCTAGACCCCTCACTGCCCAGTGTGCTCAAATTGGCCTCGGACCTTGTCCAGTGAGGACTGGAGCCTGACTTCGAGGCCACCCTGGGGTCCTTGTCACACTGTGTCTCATGGATTCTAAAATGCACCTTTTTTCTCTCTCATGTTTTAACATCTCTGAAACCAGGGTGCATCTCACAATGGACAGTGTTCCATGGTTTAATACCATTTTTCTTCCTAAGTGGTATGTAAAACTAATGGCATGCCCTGCAGTCGATGGTATCTCCATTCAATGACCCATGTCACTCTTGCTTATGCTGTTGTGGGAGCAGATTCTTTCTGGCCCACCTCATATATATATAACTCATGGTAGTCAGCACGGGCGAAGCGTTGAAGCTTACATGAGCAGCGGCACACGACAGCGAGAGCTTCTGTCCCTGTCATCGCAGTGTGCCTTTTTAGGAGACTCATACTTGTGTTTTACTCTGTGTTGGGGTTTCATGTCCTCTTGGCTCACGAGGATGATCATCCCCCTTTACACATCAGGGTCCTGGCTCCCAGGGAGCGGCCCAGCAGCTTGTTGAGGATGGACAGTTAGTAAGCGGCAGAGTAGCTCTGTCTGATACCAAGTCCAGTACCCTGTGTGCGTGGCAACGTGTACACTGTCTCTCCAGTCCTTCTCGCTTACCTTTCCTGTCCCCGAGAGCAGTCGGGTGAATGCAGTAGATGTGATTCATTCTTTAGTCTTCAAACCTGCCAGTGTTGTGCAGTAGTTGTACATTAACCACATGGAGACTCCATGACCTAGGGCATACAGGCTCTTTTCTGCTTAGGATTGCGTACTGGAGAATTGCCAGGTATCGTCTGCTCTGGGTCCTGGACTTTGAGAGCAGAGTTCTGTGTTTTCTGCATGCATGAGCCATGTTATCTCTGGATGGCTTATTCCTCCGTGGGAGCCTGGCCGTGTGTGTGGGGAGAGTGTCTTATCGCCCGGAGTTTGCAGCATGAGGAGCAGCAGTGGATGGAGATCATTTCCCAGTGCTGGCCTCCAGAAGCCGGGGCATCCTGGTGGCCTGGAGGCAGGGCCCTGGACACTGAAGGCCCCATGTCCCTTCGGTTGCTGACACCTTTGGTGATTTGGCCCGCTGTCCCTCGACCTGGTCGCTAAGGTTGTGACCTCAGCGCTGATGTTTTATGTTGAGCGTTAGTCCCTGTTCCTCTTATTTTACGTTAAAGGCTCCAGGGGTTGAGATGGGAAGCGGATGATGGAACTGTCACGAGTAAGGGTCGACACTTACTGTAGGCCAGGCACTGGTGAGAGAGAATTTGATGATGCCCCTCATCAGCGCTGTTTAAACGGTCCCTCTTCGTTGGTTGGCCCCATGCTGCCATCCCGGGTGGTCGTGGGGCGCCCTGCTGCCCAGTGGCGACCAACACGTTCCCTCTCACTTCTGCAAGCATTCCTGTTTGGATGAAATGAGTGAGTTCATCCTATTTACATGTGTCATCTCATTTACTCCTTGTAATAACGCCATGAGAAAGGCAGTTGTATTCTCCCCATATTTTCAGTGATAATCGGGGCCCCCCGTTTATGAGACTTGCCAGTGGGCAAGTGACAGCAACGTGGGGGTCCCCCTGTGGGTCTGGGCAGGCCAAGCCCCGAATCCAATGCTCTGGTTGAACACAGAAACTCTGGTTCTGGAAGCTGGATCACAGTTCCAGGAAGGCAGGGCTCCTCAGCCACTCTGGAGAGGGTCGAGTCCCGTCAGCAGAAGGGGTGCTCTGGGGACATATGTTGCAGTGCGGGGACTGGCAGAGGTGGCAGTGGCTCAGATGGCAGCTGATACGTGCAGGCCCTCACCTCCTCCTTGAGGTCAGCTGCGTGTACGGACCGAGACATAGTTGGGAAGAAACGGGTTGTAGTTTCACAGATTCTGCGTGTGTATGAGCACATGTATGCATGTGCGCGTGTGTGCATTCTAAACTATTGATTAAAGAAAAGAGAATTGCGGAAGTCTTCTAACTTGCAAATAGGTTTTCTTTTCTTTTCTTTTTTTTTTTTAGAGATCTTGTTTATTTATTCATGAGAGACACAGAAAGAGAGGCAGAGACACAGGCAGAGGGAGAAGCAGGGTCCCTCTGGGGAGCCTGATGAGAGACTCAATCCCGGGACCCCAGGGTCACACCCTGGGCCAAAGGGAGGTGCTAAACTGCTAAGCCATCCAGGCGTCCCACAAATAGGTTTTCTATGAGTAAAAGTAGTTTACGTATCGTGGGTAGAGCATGAATTTCGTAGGGTAGTTTATATGAACAATTAAAACAAAAAATTTTCTTAGATCTTCATTAGACTTGAGATGTTAAAAATCAGAGACAGAGCTCAGGGAAGGGGGAAGCAGAGCCTGAGCAGTCCCTTGGGCAGCTTTGGTGGGGGATGAGCTTCTGGGCAATGGTGGTGTGACACCAGATGCCTGGATTCAGCTGCCCCGCTGGCTGTGCGGCCTTGGGCAGTGCATGTACCCCCATTCTTCCTGCGGGTGCAAACAGGTGGATGTCAGTGGTGTAAACCGTAAAGCACTGTGGAAGGTGTTGCTGAGGTCTGGACAGGCTCATTCATCAGGCTTACTGGCTTGCATCGCACAGGGTGTGGGGTGGGGCTAAACACGGTGGTAGAAGACGAGCTCAATGCCACCAGGAGCGCTCACTCTGAGCCACATGGATTTGTTCAGCCCACTGAACTGATCTCATACTCCACTGCTGGCCCTGGCCTCCTCTGGCAGTTGAAAAGCATTCCCCTAAGATCTGTGTCTCCTTAGGAGAAGTGGCTCCAGCAATCCTGTAAATGGGATCTAGTTGCTTAAAGAGGCTTTCTCAGATGGGTGAATTTGGGCCAGATGCTTAGGGAGTAGTGGATGGATGAGAATACCCAGGTGTTCTTGCTGTAGGCACGGGGGCGGGGCGGGGGGGGGGGGGAGCAGGTGTGTGACCTCAGGGAGCAGGTGGGTGACCTGCTGCAGCAGTGGGCATGGGACTGTGTAGGCTCCCTGTAGGGTATGGCAGGGACCTGCCAGTGGTCAGCAGGAGGAGGGCCACCAGCCCTGCCACCGGGTTTGCGTGGTCAGTCTCTCTGTGACATGTATCTGTATCTGGAGCCACCAATGCCTTTGGGCCATTAGGGGTTGCTCCTGAATTCTCTGGCCTGGCTGGGGCTGGATCCCATGTATGTATCGTGACTCCATTACCATTTAGGTTACAATATTATAAAATTGCTGCATCTATAAAGTTTAGACCTATTGACATTTAGAGACAGTGTTGAAATGGGGCAGGTGGAAGCTGCTCGGGTTGGACACTACAGGGTTAACAGCAAAACAATAAATGGACCTTGCTTATTAAAAGATAGCTCTTGGGGCACCTGGGTGGCTCAGTCAGTTGAGCATCTGACTTTCAGCTCAGGTCATGATCTCAGGGTCATGGGATTGAGTCCCATGTTGGGCTCTGTGCTCAGCACAGAATCTGCTTGAGATTCTCTCTCCCTCTCCCTCTCTGTCTGTCCCTCCCCTCTCCCTAAAATAAAATTTTAAAAGATCTTTTTAAAAAAAGGTAGCTCTTTTCTTTCAGAGCTGTGCATTTGATTGGCAGATCATTCATCAGGATTCACCAGAAACCAACCAGTGTTTATTCAGCAATTGTCCTAGGCTTTGTGGGATGCAAGAGGAGTGTAACATATGCCAAGACCATATTTGCCCATAAGGAACAAGGAGTGACCCTGGCTGCTTGTAAGCCAGAGGCTTGTTCTGATGCCAGGCCAGCCAGCCCTCTTTCAGGCTCAGAATCTCTTGGGGCATGGGGACAGGCATCCACAGGCAAGCTTAGGAACCACTGTGCTAAAATAAATCGCCTCTTTGCTGCTGCCAGAGTGTTTTCCTGTATCTCTTGTAACACTTAGTTACTTTTTCCCTGGCATAGTGGTTTACCTGTTTATTTTCCACACCGGGAATTTGTAAGGCAAGGATAAATAGAGTTACACCCTGGGACTTGAAGAAGAGCGTGTGGAGGGGCAGTTGCCATGTGGGCATGGACAGGGGGGCAGGAGGCCCCAGATGAAGCCTTCTAGGTTCACACCCCTGCGTGGCCCCCTCCTAGTCCCTGCTGCCTTTACGCCAGCCTGGAGGTGGGAGAGCTCCCCTTGAATTCTCTTGCCTAGACATGAGAACCCATCTCATGCTTCAGGTTTTTGTAGCACAGCTGGGGCCCATGTGAACATTTTGACAGAGGGCTTCACAGCTAGACTGCTGGGTAACCAGTTTAGATCTGACCACCTTCTTGCAGTTGGGGGCTGGCTTGGGTGCCCTGCCTTCTCCCAGCATTCTTCCGTGGGGCAGCAGCCATCATGCTCACAACTGGACTTGGGGTTTCCCTACTTAGGAAGAGAAGGAGATACAGACATCCATCTGTTATGATGCATGCAAAGGCTTATTAGCTCAGTGCTCGTGCTTACCAAGCACAGTGAATGTGAGTTGCTTTTCTGGACACCACCTGCCTTGCCCTACCTGAGGCCTCCAGACAGACTTCTGAGTCCTCCAGACAGACCCCCCGAGTCCTAGAACAGAGAGAGCCCAAGGAGGTGAGAGGACCCTTCCTAACTACATCCTGTTCACTTCCTGTTTTTCTGTCAGAAGACCTTTCTTCTGATGACCTGTACCCCCTCATCCAGAGGATGGGAGGAGCCTGGCAGCAGTGCGAGGCATTTGGGGGACCCTCCCGTCCCCCGCTGAGCCCAGCACAATGCAGCTGCTCAGCAAGTATTTCTCGATTGGCAGAATGCTACAGAATTTGAGTGCTTTCACAGTTACGAAGTTGGGGTCATGGAAAAGTAACCCCATGAGCAAGGTCAAAGAAAGATTGACTCAGAAAGATTTCTTCCCTATGAGTCCCCTGAGGGGGTGTGGAAAGCCTACCTCGTGCCTCTAGGCTGCTTTACCCATGTCCCTTGATGATCTTTGATCCAAAAGAAAAGGACATTGCCTGAAGGATATAGTGGAGGCTACACTTTGAAACTGCTTCTTGGGCTCCTACAGGCAGTGTGGCCAGAGTAGATGTGACTGCATGACTTATGCCATTTCATGTAATCATGAGCGCCTGGAGCGTGCATGGAAGCCTCTGGGCACAGTGTGGTAGGTGGCCTTATAGTTGATGAGCCCTGCCATTCACAGGGGCCAGTGTGGTGGAAACAGGTGGGGAGGAAGGACCACAGAGGCTGGGTGGTGTCCGGATGGAACCAGGAGAAGCGCAGGTTTGGGAAAGGAAGGGGGCAGCCGGGTTGGCCGGGGCAGAATGGTCGAGGGTGATTCTTGGGGCAGGACCTTGGGTCACTAGCACTGTGAGGAGTTACAGAAGTCTCAGCGGAGGCTGCAGACTGGAGTAATTTTCTGAAGCACATGCTGATGTGGTGCTCAGGCGACCTGGGCAGAAAGACTTGGGGTGTTGGGTCAGCCATAGGACACAGGGTGGTGGGTATGCTTAGGGAGGAGCCTTTAGGCAAGCAGTCAGTGAGCCCCCAAGTCAGAAGGCCAAATGAGTCCATTGCGCCAGTGTACTAATGGTTTACCTCCTTTTGGACGTGGGCTATCTACCGTTCAGGTTTATTTCTGTTTCTGTAGTAGGATCAAAGGTGGGGAACAACCTGCACAGCATGTGCCCCTGTGACTTGTCACCTTGCCCTCCGGCATGTCCTGGGGGTGATGGTCTCCCCTAGCCTGGTGCAGCTCTCCTGCTCAGAATACCAGCATGGAGCAACTGGTGAGAGCCACCAAAGCACCCTGACCACCCACCAAGTGGTCCTTCTAGTTCTTGCAGTCTGGCCTCTAGCTCCTTTTTTTCAATGCTATGGTGGTTTTTAATTTCTGTGCCTCTTTAACCTCTCTTTTATGTTTTTCCTGTGTGGTAGGAACATTTTAAGGGAAGAAGGGATCTCTGGCTTTGCCCTGTGCATGCCCTGTGCATGCTGTTCTTGTCTGAGTCACTGGGCTGTCAGGAGCTGTGGTGGCCAGGGTGTCCCACTAGCATCACACAGGGGCAGGCTATGGAGTGACCCCAGGATAGGTCATTGGGGTCTGTCCCCAGCCCTGTTACCTGGGGGATGCTCAACTTCTGCTCTGTTTCTCCTCTTAAACTGTGGGGATAACTAGAGGCTTGTGGGAGGATTGAATGAGTGAGTGTAACAGGACGTTGGACACAGTAATAATGCAATAAATTGCTCACACTGCCGCTGTTCTTTATTTATTTGGTTTCTAGACATCTATGCCTAAGCCCTGAGGGTCCCTCCTCAGCTGTGCTTTTTCTGTTTCTGTTTTGTTTTGTTTGTCTCCAAGATTTTTCTGGGGACTTTTCCTGGTTTGAGACCAGGAATGCAGATGCATTGAGTATGAGTTCAGAGGGGCTTGGACCTGAGCCTGGGCTTCTCGCAGAAATGGAGAGGTTGTGGTATATGGTTTTCTTTGGGCAGGTTACTAGTACAACTGTAGGACCTTGGGGGAAATTCATGTTCTTCTCTCTAATGCAAGAGACACCCGCTGCAAGGTAGAAGCTGATCACAGGTGAGTTGAAGGTGTCATGGGAATATGGGAAGGGTTGGGTGTATATTTATGTAAGCACCTGGGTGTGTGCACATGTGCATGTGTGTGTGTTTGCATGTTCCACAGTGAGGTTTCCCCATTAAGTTCTGACCAGAGATGCTCTCGGGTCCTCAAGACACTGTCCTGAGAAAGCTCTGTACCCTCATGCAGGGACCCAGGTGGGCTTTCTTTAGCCAGCTCAGATCATCAGGAATTGTTTTAAAGTTTTAACTTCTGATTTTCCCTTTAAACACCAGAGCCAGCCCTTGAATGGAAACAAGTTTGCTGTTATGCCTCTCACGGTGATTAGCTTGTTGCATTAAATTAATTGTCAGGTTGCCTGGCACCAAAGCTTCTTAAAATGAAAACTGTTTCCCTCTAGAATGTCTTATGGAGGAAAGAGAAAAGTACTCTGAATGCAGAGTCTAGAGCTAAAGACCTGAGATTTGGGTGCAAAATGCTTTTTGCTTTTTTCCTGGGAGGGGCTGCTGGATTCACATTGTAGCCACCTGCTTTTGTAGTTCTTCGCTTTCTAATGAAGGTCCTATTAACAGGTTCTCTCGGGATGCCTGGGTGGCTCAGCGGTTGAGCATCTGCCTTTGGCTCAGCGTGTGATCCCAGGGTCCTGGGATCAAGTCCCACACCAGGCTTCCTGCATGGAGCCTGCTTCTCCCTCTGCTCATGTCTCTGCCTCTCTTTCTGTGTCTCTCAAGAATAAATAAAATCTTAAAAAAAAAAAAAAAAAAGGTCCTCTTGATTACAAGCAAAAGCAGCCTAATGCAGGCTAGCTTAAGTGGAGAAAGGAATTTATTGTGAGGATGTGAGGGTATGCCACATTGCTGAGAGTAGGAAAGCTGCCTGGCCTCCTGAAGGCCAGGTGTGAGGTGAGACTTGGAAACAGCCTGGAGCATGGCCTAGGTCATGGCCTGGGTCATGACCCAGGCACAGCAGCGTGTGCCCCCCCCCCCCCCCCCCAGGTTGCTGCTCCCTCTTCTCTCTGCAGAGGGCTTCTCTCTGCCTTGGGAATCCTAATCTGCACACCCTGGTTGGGCCTTTCAGCCTAGACTGAGCCAGCACCTCCCCAGAGGAATTGCTTGGGTTAGCATAGCGTGGGTGTCTGCTCGCTGCTGGCACATCTGGAGGGACTGTGGCATGACCCGTGTGCCGGGGCAGGGGCACTGTGGGCTCCCAAGGTGCTAGGAGTACCTGCCTTTGAAGCATGTGTCCAAAGTGCCTAGGTTGCTCCTGGTGAAGGATCTGAAAGCGCTTGGTTTCCAGCTCTGCCCACGACGGTCCCCTGCCTGAGCCAACAGCAGGCAGGTGAGGAAGAGGGGAGGAAGTGGCAGCATGGGCCCAGGGATCTCTCCCGAGTGTTCCAGTGTCAGCCTTCCCTGTGTGTGGGCTGTGAGGGTGGCGATGGGGAGAAGAGGGAGGGGTGGCCAGGGAGAGGGGAAGTATGGCTGTTGCCTGCCCTGGGCCTGCGCAGGGAGCAGGGACCACCTGTGATCTGCCTTTGGGTGCCAGCCAGGCCAAAAGCACATCCTGAGCAAGCATCTTTCCTGGTAAAGCATGGTGTCTTCAGGTACTTACACAATGCATGGCATAATCGCGTCCTGTCCCGCCACCAAGGCGTCCTGGATGACTGCAGGAGTAGGCCAGGGGCATGGGGAGACCGTAGAAATGTCCTTGGCACCCTCCCACCTGCACCCTCCCTTCCGAGCACATCCTAGTGGGGCTCTCTTCCCTTGCCGTCTGGCCTGCTGAGGTGCTTTACGCCCACTTTGCTTAGGTGGCAGCTGGACATCAGGACCTGAGAGTCTGGGCTCGTGTGTGCAGGACTTTGAATCTCTGCTTCAGAAAGCTGTCTGCACTGTCCCTGTGCGTGGAGCACAGGGAGTGCTGGAGGGGCAAGCCCTGGGGCTGAGACCGTTGGAATGGTCTGGTCCAGGCCATGCTGGTGGTACCCAGAGCTCTGCTTGGGGCTGCAGCAGCCTAGCACAGAGAGCCAGGGGCCCTTGAGCAAAGGTGAGCCTTCCTTGTACAAGTTTCTTTCTCCTTTCTTCTCTCCTCCTTCACTCATAGCCCCATTTGCCTGGCATTTGTGTCTGGTCTGTACCTGGAACCAGAGGGTATAGCCGCTCTCAAGGAGGCTGGGGAAGGGACTGTGGGAGATGTGTAAGAACTAGAGGATGTGACCTTCCCTCAAGGGCAATGACCCTGCACAGAACAGCCAAAGACTGTCTTGGGGCAAGAGTTGAGCAAAAATGAGATAAGAGCAGAGTGCCCTGTACAGTGTGCCGAGGGAGTGGATGGCATGGCCCGTTGCTGCGTGAGGGGGCGGGGGGAGTTAAGAGCTGAGAGTTTTAGGGTTGATGGGGCCTGGACGTGGGGACCTCCCCAACACCACCAGCATGTGGAGTTTCAGGTACTCCTCGGGTTCCCTTCAGAGCCCAGTGAGTGACAGAGGCCTGTTTGTGCCTGAGTGGTTAAGGGGTCATGGTCTCATGAAGGTGCTTTCAGGGGAAGAGGGTCAGGGGTGCTCCTGGGCTTGCGGTTGGAGCACCCATTTGGGAGGTGCATGGGGGAGGCTCTCTTCCCTGTGCTTGGTGACGTGTCGCCGTGGCCGAGGGCGAGCCACTGGTTCTTTCTCATGGACTCGACTCAACATGTGCTGATCTCTGACATCCAGGGGGAGGCAGTTGCATGAAGGACTTAAATCTCTGTGCAGTGCTTGATGTGATAGAATGAAAGTCTTTTTGTGACAAGCCTTGAGTGTCAGAATCTCATCTTTTTCTATTTTTTTAATGATTTATTTATTTATTCGTGAGACAGAGAGGCAGAGACACAGGCCGAGGGAGAAGCAGGCTCCTCGCAAGGAGCCCAGTGTGGGACGCGATCCCAGGACCCCAGGATCGTGACCTGAGTGGAAGGCAGACGCTCAGCGGCTAGTCCCCCTGGGCGCCCCAGAATCTCCCCCTCAGGGAAGCCAGTTTTGATGTGTATTTCCTTGAAGTCTGGAGCTGGCTTCAGGTGCGGGCGGTGGGGGGGGGGGGCTTCCCACCCACTGAGCAGTTGCCGAGTCACCCAGGATTTGAGAACTAGGCCACTGTGATTCCTTTTTGACCGCATTTAATATGAGGTTTTCATTTTAGCTTCCTGGTGAATTCACACCTCATTCCTGCCTCTTGTCCGCTGTCACCTGGTGCCTACAGACTGTTACTTGTAAAGGAGTTTTCTCAAGTGACTCTCGGTGAAATTTAGGAAGACACTTGAGCTTAATACATTGACAGACGTTTTCCTTGTTATTATCTCTTTATCTTTGAAAGATTTATTTTTAGGTGGTAGTGAGGTGGGAGGGATTTCTTACAGAGAGGAGGGTGATTGGCTGTAAGTAGGTCCTGTAATGATCAGGACGCTGGAATTAGGGTTGGGCCGACCAGGTGGGTCAGAGCTATACTGACCACGTGAGTCATGATCTGACATAGCGAGCTGGCTTTCTGGGATGGGCATGGCCCACGGAATGTGCCTTCTGCTCACCTTTGCATCTAGAATGTTGGATTGGTCTTTTGAGCTTTGCCATAAACACTTGGTGTCGCATAACAGGATAGATGGCGATGTGTCATTTCGCCATTTCCAGTGTGCAGGCCTCACATTGACCAGGGTGGTTAGCCATGCATGGTGACCAGGACTGTCGGTGTGACTTCTGGGGTGGTCCCCCCCCTTTAGTCCCATTTAGTGCTACCATCTGCAGGGGCATCAGGATGATCTGCAGTATTTGAGCTATGAGTGACAGGGCTGGGCTCCCCATCAGAGTCCCCAGCTGACGACTAGGAGGCAAGGCCGTGCATGACCAGGCTTCTCCCCAACTCGCTCAGGTCTCAGCCTTCCTTCTCATCTGCCCTGTAAGGACTGTGTGGGGCTCAGTCCATTTGGGCTGTGACCAGAAACCCCACAGACCGGGTAAATAACGGGCATTAACTTCTCACAGCTCTGGAGGCTGGAAGGCTGAGTTCAGGGTGCCAGCATGGTCAGGCTCTGGGGGAGCCCTTTCTCAGGTTGCTTTCTTGCTGTGTCCTCACCTGGTGACCTGCTTAACCAACTGAGCCACCCCAGTGACCTGATGGAAGGGAGCTGGAAATGGTGGTCTCTTCTATAAGGGCACTACAGCCATACATGACGGAGTCACCTCCTGAGGCCCCACCTCCTAACATCATTATATTGGGCGTTAGGACATAAACATGAACTTGGGGGTGACACAGATGTTTGGACCATGGCAGACTGGGAGGCAGCTTGCTCTATGTGTGGCTCCACCTCACCTCAGAGCCTTTGTTCACGCCATCTTAGTGGCAACGCCATCCCAGCCAGTCCTTACCCTGCGAGGCTTGATTTGGATCTCACCTCCTCTGAGAGGCCCTTGTTCTCAGTTTAGCCTGATTTAAAAAATTTTGTGAAGAAGTTCAAATATGCATAAGTAGACAGAATATTATTATGAACTCCACATACTGTTCCCCTGCTCCAACTGCCATTAGCCTGGGGACAGTCTTGCCCCATCCATGTGCCTTCTCAAGCAGGCCCCAGAAATCATTATTTTCATCTGTAAATATTTTAGTATGCATTGTTAAAATATAAGGGCTCTTAAAATAACTCCTAGTATCATAAATCATACCTTTAAAAATTAGCACATTTATTTAATCATCAAATATTCAGTAGTTCAGATTTCCTGTTAGTTCATAAATGTCACAAATTTATCTTACGGTTTTTTTGTTAACTCAAGATTTAGATAAAGTCACTCTGATGATTCATTTGCCTTTAAATCTTTTTAAATATCTTTCTTTCTTTCTTTTTTATCTCTCTCATTTTTTTCTTGGTTTGTTTTTGCAATTCATTTGTTCGGGGGAACCAGGAGTTTGCCTTACACTTTTCCAGTCTGTATTTTGCTGATTGCATCCCCATGGTATAAATAAGCAAGCTCCTTTGTGCTCTTTATTTCTTGCAAATTAGAATTTGGACCTAGAAGTTTGATCAGATTCAGGTTTGAGTTTTAATTTTTCATTTTTGGGGAGAGTGAGCAAGATTAATGTTCATCATGTGTTGGGGTTGCATTGTTCAGTGAGTGTCCCATGGTATCTTGTGGTTGTCTCTTTGTGATGTTAGCAGCTGTGAATGTTCCATGCCTGGATCCCTAGTTCATGGGGATTGCAGCATCGTGGCATTTTCATTCTGTAAGCCATTTTTTACTGTCCTTGGTAGAATATTTGTAGAAAGGAAAACTCTTCCTCATCCACTGCCTACCTTGTGCTGCCCATATGGGAGAGACAACACACAGCTTGATTCTTTCTCTTTTATTTATTGGTTTTCAGTGAGTTGTGAACAAATAGAGTGTTTTGTTGGTTTGATTTGGCTTTGTATTATTATGAACCATGGATTTATTATTATTTTTTTAAAGATGTTATTTATTTGACAGAGCACAAGTAAAGGAAGCAGAGAGGGAGAGGGAAAAGCAGATTCTCCGCTGTGCAGGGAGTCCCATGTGGAGCTCAGTCCCAGGACCCCAGAATCATGACCTGAGTTGAAGGCACGTGCTTAACCAACTGAGCCAACCAGGTGCCGGGAACTCAGGGATTTAATGATGTATTTCAATTCGTTATAGTTTGTATTCTGTTTAATGTTCAGATTATCTCAGCCTTGGTCAGTGAGCCCTTCTCTAGGTGGCTCCTAGCTCCTTTCAATGTGATCCTGATCACCTTCGATCACTGTTTTGCTATCTGGTATGAAAAGATTTCTGAGGTCACATTGTGAATTTCTTGCCCCAGACCTGGAATTAGCCATTTTCCCAGAGAGCCTTGCTTCCTTTTATTAGGAAGTGGTGTTTGTAGCCATAGTCTGTTCCCCGGGGCGGCGGGCTTCTCATGCTCCTCCCCTAGACCCTCTCATACCTGGCTGATAGTTTTGCAGATACCACCACCATATGTTGCCAATACTTGTTACCCTTGTGACTCCTCCCATTACCTAGGATATAAGTGTCCCAGGGTCAGTAGCTGGCTCGCACATCTTTGGATGCTTAGCCACCAGCACTAACCTTGCCACATAGAACATCTTAATGCAGACCCCTGCTGACTAACCCTTCATCAGGCTTGTGAGGGGTTTCTCAAGGCTACCCCTGAGTTTCTCCAGGTCCCAACTCCTAGCCTGGGTTATAAGGAGGTTGTTAGATAGTAAGGGTAACCTCTGTTTCTTCTCAGAGTCTCCATTTGGTTCTAAGTGGTCCAGGGGTTGCTGCCCAGTAACAGCCTGTTGATGTATGATTTGATCTGCCTTGTGGATGTTGCCTGCACCCTAATCAGCCCTGCTGGGACTTTTCCTGAGAGGGATGAGCTCCCTGCCAAGGGTGTATCTCCTGGAGCTGCCAAGCTGCAAACCCTCTTGGTGTTTGAGTCCTACCAGTGCGTCCCTGGAGTCTTTGCTTCATGGAACACTGTGTTCCTTGTTTAAATGGAGCCCCTGCATCTCTTCCCTCCAGTGTCACTATGCCAGCTGGACACTGCTATCTGGACCTTCATGGTTCAGAGCTGGATGTGGAAATGCTCCTTTAGCTTCTTTTCTGCTCTTCCCTCCACAGGAGTCAAAGTTCCTCTCTTCTCTAGGCTGCCTGGGTGAAAAAGCTCTCTTACACACACACATACACAGACACACAAAAGCACACACACATCCTTACTCTTCAATAAATTTATTTCTAGTAGTGCCCGTGGCCGGAGGTCATCACACATGGCCAGACATGGCTGAGTCTCAGGCTAGGTCATGCTGGCATAGCTTCAACCCCTTGGTTAAGATAAAACTTCCAGTGACTTCCTTAATTTTTTGATAGACTGAATGGCTCATAGCAAACTTTGAGGTTTACACCAGGCTAGAAATTGGTTAATTTTGGTTTGGACTTCCCATCTTTCTCCAGCTTTATTGAAAGCATTCCCTAGGATGGGTATATGCCGGATGTTTCTCCATGGTGGTGCATGACGCTGGCCCTATGTTCCCTGAGGAGGGGTGATCTTAGAGCAGTGAGTGAGCTAGAGCCAGTGTCCAGTGGGTTGGAGCTGCCTCCCTTTATTTACACTCCCTGGATCTGGATCTGCTTCCAGATCTGGATGTCTGCTTCCCACTCTTCTCTCTTTTCTGCTGGAGCATCAGTCCTCCCTGTGCCTGCCATATGCTGGCAGAGGCCCGTGAGGATGTGAGGAAGTCTGAGCCACCCCAGCACTGGAGAAGCAGCTTCCAGTATTGGAAGAAGCAGGGACTCCTGGGGGGCTCAGCGGTTAGGCACCTCCCTTTGGCCCAGGGTATGATCCTGGAGTCCCAGGATCAAGTCTCACATTGGGATCCCTGCATGGAACCTGCTTCTCCCTCTGTCTATGTCTCTGCCTCTCTCTCTCTTTGTGTCTCTCATGAATAAATAAATAAAATCTTAAAAAAAAAAAAAAGGAAGCACCAGCAAGGTGTTCACGCATGAAGAGGCAATTCTGTTCTGCTGACCTGTCCTCACCTGTTCATTTCCTCATCATGCCCCCTCTCATATTCTCTGCTTCTTCCTCAGTCCTTGCTTCAATGCTCAGGATCTCTCTTTCCTTTAGTTCATCCATTTCCTGATGGACTCTGTCATTGGTAAGGAGAGTTCCAGCGTCTGAATACTCCAGGTTTGGGCAAGGAGACATTTTGCAAGGCTTTGTTTCTATTTTAAGGGAACACCAGTGTCTGTTTTTGTTTGGGGAAGATGCCCTCTTTCACTCTGATCTCCTAAAAGATGGATGGTATCACATTCGTTCATTTGTTTGTTTGTTTATTTATATTTTGTTTATTCATGAGAGACACACAGAGAGAGGCTGAGACACAGGTAGAAGGAGAAGCGGGCTCCCTGCGGGGAGCCCGATGTGGGACTCAATCCCAGGACCCGATCACGACCTGACCAAAGGCAGACAGTGAACCACTGAGTGACTCAGGTGCCCCGGTGTCACCTTTACAACCTGCTAATGCTGGTGTGTGTGTGTTCCCCTGGAGGAGGGTTACACTGGGGGAAATTTGTTGACTTCCCCATAAGGAAGAGCAGCTGGATAATGTCCCAGGCACTGCACCAAGCACTTAACATACAGATTCAGTCCTCCCAACAGCCTTGGGAGGACACACGCTATCACAGAACCCATTTTTTTATAGCTCCTGGAAAGGGGACAATGGGAAGGTAGCAACTAGCTCAAGGTCACACAGCTAGAAGGAGGGGAGATTGAGACTTCTCACCCAGGTCTCTCTGATTCTAACATCTCCCCTTCCCTCCTGGACGAGTACCGCCTCTTGTAAGCAGCCTAGGTGCTAGGACTTAGCAGAATGAACCTCTGCCCACAAGCATGGGTTGGCCGTTTGTTGCTTCTCTCAGATAGATTTGGTTAACTAGAGGCTAATCACCAACTCATTCCTAGTTGGGTGGGGAAAATAGTGTAACTCTGCCTTAAAAAAGTTCCTTCTGGATTAGGTCAGGGTTTAAAGAATATGAATCCCAAACCTCAAAGCTTCCAAACCAGTCACTGCACACTGATCCTACCTCTACCCCGATCTTGTCTCTCTGTGAAACCTACACTTTTTCAAGTTGTAAGTCAGGAAGCAGGTGTGTTGTGTTCAGGGGAAATCCTGTGTTGATGTTTGCACTTGCACTGTATCTTAGCTTTCTTAGTTGTATTTCTTTTTAATGCCCCTTTTTTCTTGCAAGGCTAGAGAAACCAGAAAACCACAGTCGATCAATTAATGTGAGGGCATATGAATGGGAGCGCTGTGTGTGTTTTCCTCCAGAGGATTTTAAAGGTCTCAGCTATTATTAACATTGAATTTATTATCTAAACTTAGGATAAACCCACTAAAGATGATTCGAGGATGAGCTGTAAATCTGTGCTGTATATATATACATATGTGTGTGTACCTGCACACACATGTGTATACTTCTGGACACTGATACATGCCCACAGGATGTGAATGTCCCTGCAGGGTTGTGGTTCAGGATTTTCTTGATTAGCTGTTGAAATGCCCAGTGTCCCTCATTAATAATAACTTATTTGGGGTTGTGTTGAGTTGGGGAAGGCATCAGGCATTGTAGTGATGGCTATAAAATCATGAGACTGGAATTTTTTTTAGATTTTAATTATTTATGAGAGAGGGAGAGAGCGAGTGCTTATGAGGGGGAGAGGGAGGGAGAGAATTCTAAGCAGACTCCATACTGAGCATGGAGCCTGACACAGGGCTCAGTGCCACAACTGCAAGAGCCTGACCTGAGCCACGTGATACTTAACCACTTGAGCCACCCAGGCGCCCCAGGAGACTGGGTTTAATCGACTCATCAGGGACGCCTGGGTGGCTCAGTGGTTGAGAGTCTGCCTTTGGCTCAGGGTGTGATCCTGGATCTGGGGATCGAGTCCCACATTGAGCTCCCTGGGAGGAGGAGCCTGCTTCTCCCTCTGCCTGTGTCTCTGCCTCTCTCTGTGTCTCTCATAAATAAATCTTTATAAAAATAATAGACTCAAAAAAAAATAATAGACTCATCAGTGTGTGTGCATTCAGAGGGAAGGATGATCTTCAAAGATGTTACTTTCAGAGGGGGCTATCCACTTACTTCACTGATGCTGTCCTTGCTCAGAGCAGTCCTGGAGCTCTGCCTTTAACAGCATCATCAACAGCTAGCTTACAGGCTGTGTGAGAAAATTGCACTTGCTGTTTGGGACCCACTGTGAGTGTCTGACCAAGAATGAAATTACTGAGCTTGATTGCCTGCTCTATTCATCACTCTTGACTCTGAGTGATTAGTAGCTATTTCCAAAAATCAAATATGCCTTAAAGGATGAAAATTATGCTGTTGGCTCTGGGGTGGGGGGAACCAAGCCATGACGGGCTCCAGAAATATTTTGGCTACTGGCACCTTCGTGGGTATACCAAAGGTCTCCCAAGGGGATTGTTTTGAAGGGCGGCCTACACAACAGGTGTGTGAGTTCTAGGATCTGAAAGTAGCCCACCTTACCCAATGATGGCCATATTTACATTGCCTCCACCCTTAAGTATAGACTCCTAAGCGATTCAGGCTTCTGGGAGTTGGCCCCTCACCACTTTTTACTTTTGTCTTTCACTTTGTACCCACTTGGGATCATCCTCCCTTAGTCTATGTTGTGAAAGACCTTTAGTGCATTTCTGAGGGGCCTTTTTTGCTTCCTCGCTTTCTGCTGAGATGAGAAGGGGAAGCGTGTGTGTGTGTGTGTGTGTGTGTGTGTGTGTGTGTGTAATTTGTATATAGATTATTTATAAGGCAGCAGGTGTACTTAAGCCCTTCTGTCCTGTGGGAACAGAATGTTCTAATTGCTTTCTTTTGTCTACTTTAGCCCCATGATCATAATTTTCGTTTGTTTTCTAGCATCTGCAGTTTTGAAAATGACTTGTACACTTAGCAGATGTGATACAGAAACCAAACCCCAAGCCCACACTGAGCAAGCACTCTGCAAATGCAGGAGTGCCATAAAAATGCTTTTCTTAGGCATTCTCCCTCATTGGTGAACTTTGTAGGGCCCCAAAGTACAGCTCTTGCCATGTAATGAAAGCATGCACAGAGTGATGTGTGCATGAGCTAGAGATTTTGTCCCTGTCGTCTGGACTTCTGTTGACACTTCAACTACTCACATGCCCAGCTCAGATTTAAAAAGAAACACAGATGTTCTCAGATCTGTATAATGTCAAAAATATCATCCAGCATAGATTTAGATGGAGTTAAATTAAGTACAGGTTTTGATAGGTACTTTCTTGCAGTAAATTTTGATCATTTCCTTTTAGTGTTGATACAAACATGGAGACTAGGAGAGTGGAACACCAACTCTTACGAATTCAGCATGTTGGTTTGTTGGTAAACATCGCTGGAAGAACTGTTTACCAGAAGAGCCCTTCTAAACCCAAGCTGTGGTTGTACTGGGTTTGTGACAAGCTGCCATGTCACCTTGTCACCAGTGGAATGTTTAATGTTATTAAAAAGCAAAGAAAATATAATTAGGAGTTCTCTAGAAGGCTGTCCATTGCATGAAAAATCTCCCTGGTTGTACTACATGGGGAAGTGGCTGTGGTGTAGCATAATGGGAGTAATTCCAGGGCTCCTGGTACTTCAAGGAAGCAGGTGGCTGTTCTCCTTAGAGAGATGGGAAGGTACTTTTCTTGTGTTCTGGAATATACCAAATTTCTTCAGGTCCTTGGAGAAAGCATAGACAGGGATCTTGGTACCTTCTACTGATTTTTGCCCCGAGTCCTTCCCATTAATTCAGCAATGAAAATGGAGGTCTTGAAGGCTTAGGGTCCATTAGGGAAAATGGTCTTTCCTTCTGAGAACCCAACTGTGTGGTCATCAAATCCAGGATATTGTGCTCTCATCAATTGTATGAATACTAGAAGATCATCACGTTCCCTTGCACTACCGTTTGTTTTCATGACTATTGTTCTTTACAAAGCAAACCACAACGTGACCTTCAGATTTTGCTTTATTTGTTGACGAAGTTGAAATGACTTGTCATGCCATGTAAGCTGATCTCCCCCAAGCTATTCTTTATTCTTGTTAAATATGAAGGCTTCCCAAGCCTGGTTATGCGTTGTCGGCTGAAAAAATGTTTGAAGTCAATAGACTTCCAAAGAAGACAGCCAAAGTCTGAAGTCAGTACCAGTTGGAGCATTTGTAGGTGAAGATGTGCTAACCCGTCACACAATTACAATATGGTGTCTTTCCCCAAAGCAAACTAACTGAAATGGGGGGAAGGAAGTTATATGAGGTGGGGTGGGGCAGTGGAGAAAGGAAGTAGAGCTGGGAAAGGTCTCTCTGTTTTCCGAATTCTGCAGTTTGCTGGGTACCCCTCCCTGAGGATGTCACGCCAGGCTGGGCTGGAATTTGATAGTTTAATTAAAGGCAGATTGAATAACGAAAGATGAAAGGTTTACTTTCTGGGTTTGGATTGTGAGTCTTTCAGCCAAGATTGTGTCTTAAATTTTGTATCTTATAATATCACCAACTATGGAAAGGCCAGTCACATTTAAAAAAAGTCCACAGTTGTGTGGAGGGCTAGTGGGAGTGTCTCACCAGAGCTCCTAGATTTTTGTAGGCTGGAGAGTGGGGTTTGTAGCAGCTTCCAGGCAATGAGAAAATTAAATTGGGGTGTGAAGGGTAATAGGCAACTTTGTGTTGGATGACCCGATCCTGAAAGCTCTTCCCGTGATATTCCAGTCTTCGGTTTAAGTGAAAAGTCAAGCTGTTTTTAAACCTCTTGTCTTGCCTCATACCACCATTTCTTCAGAACTACAACATGTGTGCCAATCCTTCTAAAAGGGATTTTTGGCAGAGTTCCTGATGTCCCCCTCCTGTCTGTCTTTCCTTCCCTCAAGTCTGTCTTTCAGTGACCAAAATAGGCCAGACGCAGGGAGAATGGTAGCCTCCTAGGAGCTTGGGGTCTAGGTGGAGGCCACGTGTAAATGGATAGCTGCCCTGTGATGTGGTGGGGCTGGGGTAGGTGTCGGTGGAGGGGGGAAAGAGGGAGGGCCCCTAATGGTGGAGAGGACAGCCGTGGGAAGGCCTATTGGAGCAGGGACCCCTGAGCCGTACCTGAGGATTGGTGAGTTATCCAGACGAGAGTGTATTTGCTGGCAGGGTGGGTGGGGACAGGACAGTCTTAGCTAAGGGGAAGGCTTGAGCAGAGACCCTGAGAACTTAGTGGAGCGGGGTGCCTGGGGGCTGGGTGTGGGGAGGCACTCCAGGAGGCCCCAAAGCCCGGAGTGGGGTCACGGGCAGGGCTAGATCGTGGGGTGGGGCAGAGGGCAGAGAGGCGCCCAATGAGGAGTGTAGTGGTGGGGGGCCTCCTGGGGTGCTGTGAGGAGGTGGGTGTGAATGGGACAAGGAGCCTGCTGACTGGGGAGCCATGTGCCTCTTTAGCTTGTTGGGGGCTATGGCTGAGGCCTAATGCATGCTGATGCTTTGAGAGGGTTAGAGTGAGAAGGAGAGGGCTTCACACCTCCCCACCCCAAGGTGTGTAGAAATACGTCAGCACCTCTAGGCCAAAGAGCAGGAATGAGGACAGCACATCAATGTCCATGCACCCAGCCAGGTCCAAAACCGTTGCATCTCTGAGTCGGACAAGGCCTGGGCTGCCAGCTTGCAGGCTTCTGTGGCCTTGGTGATGGGCTTTCCTGAAGCCAGTGGAGCCCCGTGGGATGACTGGCCCCAGGACCGCACAGTGCGCCGCTCTCCCCTCAGGGCTTACTGGGAGCAGGAGGGATCCAAGAGGCTGACTTTTGTTTCCAGACCCAAGCCCTGAGGTTGTAAACATACAACTCCATAGCTCAGTCTGGGGGTTTTATATTCCCAGTGGTTGGTTAACGGATGTTCATATTTTGCCAAGTGCTAGAGCCTGAGAAAGATCCAGAAGACATATGCTCTCTCCTGCCGGGTGCCAGCGGCCCTTGGTTTAAAAAGGGGGACAGGGTCTGAGGCTCCTCCCAAATCCACTGTGAGCCCCGCAACTGGCGCTCTGTGGCGGGTTCCCCTAGTTCACTGTTCCGCCTTCCCTTTCCCACCTGCTTTGGAGGACTCTTCATAGTTTGACTTAAAACCTGTGAGCAGTTGCTTTTAAGAAGAGTCAAATATGCTGGAGCACCTCACTGTGCACCTTAATCGCCCTGAGTGATGGGCTGCATTTCCACTTCCTCAGGGCTGCCTGTCTGCTACTCCAGGCCCGGTTACCCAGGCCCAGCATGGGGTGTATGCTGGGTGCCTGCGGTCTCCCCAGGTGTGAGGTCATCGTGCCACAACTCCCTCCCTTTCACCAGAGCATTGTGTCCAGGGTGCAGGATATAGAGCATCTTTGCAGGTGAAGACAGAGTGTCCTTGTGGTCGTGCCCTGTGTGTGGTGGCTCTGGCCCTTAATGCCCTCTGGGGTTCATTAACACAGTGGCCTTCCTGGGCTGCAGTAGGGGTGGGTGTGGGAGCAGAGAGCTGGCTTGTATGCCTCAGCTATCATTTTTCTCTTTCTTCTCTGGAGGTTCTCACCGCAAGCTTGCTGGTTAGGTCCTCTCTAGTCCCCGTGGGGGCGGGGAGCATATGGGCCCTAAAAGGGCACTGTGGGGCTCGGCTGTGACTTCGCGCCCTCCCAGCCCATCCTAGGCCATCTGTCCTGCCTTCCAAACAGGCCTCCTGTTATAACTGCTCTTTCACACCCCACTCACCATATGCAGCTCGTTCTAAATGCAGGTGCACTTGAGGATCGCATTCAGGGGGTTATAGAGAAAAGCAGTGTCTGCACCACCTTGTGTTGTCCCAGCCTTGAAGGGGTCACATGAGGGCCCTGGTGCTGCTGACTATGGTGGCTCCGGGCGCTGGCCCCTCAGTCCCTGGGAGGTGGCTCGTGCCCTGCCTTTTCTGTGGCGCGCCCCATCATTTGGAGGATGTGGAGCCCAGGTGTCCTCTGTCCGTCCCGTTTATTAAATAAAGCTCCTCAGTTGGTTCTTATACTAGGGTTGGAAACACTGGTTTCTGGGTCTGTCTGCATAGACTCATCGCTTCTTGGGCAGGGAGGTGCACGAGAAAGAAAAGCAGGAATTATCGGAAAGTAGAGAAGGGACTTTGATAAGGATGTTTACGTGAGACTTTTTTTCTGGGTGCGTCTTACCTGAATGGTCAGAGTACCTGAGCTTTGGCTGGGAAGCATTTTCCAGACCCTTTCCTCTGAAATCCCCTCTTGCCTGTGCCAGAGCGCTCTTCCATGTGCCCGGAAGGGCCCAGCGCAGAAGAGCCTTGTCGAACCACCGTCTTCTCGAATCTGGGTCAGTGGCCCTACACGCTGTCCCAGGGCACCCTGCACTTTGCCTGCCCGGGACTTTTAGTGCTTCCGCATCCTTCCGAGCGGCTCTACCTGGCATGTTCTGGATCTTTGAGAGTCCGTGGAGAGGATTTTCTGGGTGATCGGTAATACTTCCGCAAGCCCTTTCTTCCCAGAGCACCCGTGACACGGTTTTCACTCAGTAGCCACATGCCGCTGTTCGCGGTGCATAAGTAATGCAGTGTATTTTGGGCACTCTCATAGTTTTGTGATGAGTTTGCTGTTCGTTTGTAGTCTGTTTCTAATCTGGCTCATTAGGAATTAGCAAACTTGTCTTATGCTCAAAATAGATTATGTTGCCAGGATTTAAAGCCAAATTCTGACTGCAGATATGCTGTGAATTTTTCTATTTCTTAATACTTTTTTCTTTCCTATCCTCTAGCCTGTGTGCTATTTGGGGGAGAAAAGCCACAAATCTAGAATCTTTTGAGAGGAGACAGTACACCGCGTGTCCTTCAGGAGCGGCCATGTGCCCTGGTACTGAAAAGATTTCTTCGTTCTGTGACTCACTTAGTATCAGAGTCTTAGAACTCAGAGTGACCCCAGCTGGCCCCCGCCCAAGCATTTTGCTGCATCCTTGAGGACAGGCCTCACCTTCCTGCTGGGATTCCCGGAGCCAGCACCACTGCAGCCTCACTCAGGCTCTTGTCTGAGCCATGTAGAAAGGTCTGGGGGATCTCATTTTCTTTATTTGTAAACTACAGCGTTAGGGTAGACAGCCCCTGAAGACCCAGCTTCTGCGTGTCTAAAGCTTCTAGTTGCTGATCTACACCAAATCTGGAACTTACTGGTCCTCTACCTCTGGCACATGAGAATCTCCCAAATATTTGAAAACTACTCTCCCACCACCTTCTTCTGCCACTTGTGAAAGAAACCTGTCCAATTCCTTCACATTTTAGGATTTTTGAGAACTTCCTTCAACCAGCCCCCATCTGCTCCAGTTGCCTGTGCGCTCATTGGAGCTTCTTTACCAGAGCCGTGCTCCCTTTGTGTGTGATCTCACTGTCCATTGTAGTTAATGTCAGCGCAAAGCAGAGGCCACTATTGCTTTCCTTGTTAAATAAATTAAGTGGCTTTGGAAAAGCACTTAACATGGGGTCTGGCAGTTAGAGAACACTCATTAAATGCTCGTTTCTCGATGCTGCTGCGCGTTAACTTATGCAAAGGTTCCATTGTGCTGGGAGCCCAGCTGGAGGGGTCCAGGAGCCCTGTGTTTACCCCCACTATTGGCCGGGCTGCCTAAAGGAACACCAGTTGCACACAGAGGCTGTTAGGGGCTCACCGAGGAGCCAGCCAGCAGAAGCTGCACTGTATCTGGAGCACAGCGGGACCTTGGCTGACCCTGTCTCCTCTCCCAAGTAGGGAACCCCTGCCTGCGGTGCCCCAAGGAGTGTCTGGAATTTCCGCTTAGACAGGTTTGGTAGTCTCAGAGACAGCTCCGAGTGTCCAGGGTCAAACTTGGCTGATGATGGCTAAATCGCTTTAATGAGTTTTTAGGCCACCAGCAAAGCAGCAGACTGGGTCAGGATGGTAGCTGGGGGGATTAGTGTGGACCTAAGGTAGTAGGAGGATGATGAGCTCTGGGTGCATTGGCACAGAAGCAGCAGAGGCACTGGCCCCTCACTCCTTCCATGCCCAACTGCTCTCTGTTTCTCACGGGAGTGGAAAACTGGAATGTGAGCCCCAAAGAGGTAGGAATGTGGGGCCTTGGCTGGTCCAGGTGTGGGGTCCCTGGAGTAACTGTCTTCTGACCCGGTTTTTATTTATTTATTTATAATTTTTAAACATTTTTTAAAAAGCTTTTTTATTTATCCATGAGAGGTGCAGAGAGAGGCAGAGACACAGGCAAAGAGAGAAGCAGGCTCCATGCAGGGAGCTCCACGTGGGACCTGATCACGGGTCTCTAGGATCATGTACCAGGCTGAAGGCACCAAACTGCTCAGCCACCCTATTTATTTATTTTTAAAGATTTTATTTATTTGAGAGAAAGAAGCAGATTCCCCACTGAGCAGAGAGCCCAATGTGGGGCTTGATCCCAGGACCCTGAGATCATAACCTGAGCCAAAGGCAGACGCTTAACTGACTGAGCCACCCAGAGGCCCCTGAGCTGGTTTTTACAACCCGAGAAGGGACAGAGATGAGGGACATCAGGACCTCCATCCAGAACTGTAGGGGATAGAAACCCTGACTCCTCTCCTAGGAGGGTTTGGTGTCCATCTGTCTGGTGTACCCATGGTGTGGGTCCCTGATTATATGTGGAAGCTCCTTGAATGTTGGAAAAGCCCATGGGAGGACTAGGTCATGGGCCACTCCAGCTTGCCTTGCCCCCTCCTCTGGTTCTGTGTCAGGGCTGGGTCTTGCTAATAAATGTGAAATTAGGCATCTCAAGGAAGGAATCACAGTGAGCCGTGGTGACCTGCAAACTGTCTTGGAGCTTACTTAGGAAAAAGAAATTCAGGGTGGCAATACTCAAATGAAGGAGGGCAGTCTGTGCATTTCTTCAAGCGTGTACAAGCTAGTGTTGAAAGAATTAAACCAGTGATTAAAAACATGTTTTGAGCATTTTGTTGGAGAGTAAAGGCCTGCTATATTAGGTGCTTCTTTTCTTTCTGAATACCTCTAAAAATATCTAGTATCCGTTGTGCTGGCCTCCCTTTGCTTTGGAATTGTGTTTCTTGAGCATGGGGTGAGAGGGTGAGAATCTGTTTACCACCCCCCCACCCATTATAGAGCTGTTGTACATTAATGATAAACTCCAGAAGAGCACAGGAAGCTGAAAGAAGTAATACACAATCCGTATGTATAAGTGACATTGCCATGGTTCCTTCTAAGCTTCATTCTCTTTGTTTCTTAATATACTTGAGATAATAACATGTTAGGGGTTTTTTTTTCCTTACTTGAAAATTTTAACACTACATCATAAGTATTTTTACATGATCTGAAAAGGTTTTTTTTTTTTTTTTTTAAGATTGTATAGCTATGTCCCAGTCTACCTAGCTAATTCCCTGCCAGTCATTTAACTTGAAGTGAACATGTTTTTACACAAACCTTGGCTGAGTTTTTCACCATTTCCTTAGAAGAAATTCCTGGGAGTGGAATTACAGGGTCAGAGAGTTTGAACCTTGCTAAATCTTTTGATAGGTTTCCCGTGTGTACTAACTGGATTATTTTCCCCATCACTTTGTATACGCTGTTTAATAAGGGTTACAAATTATATCCCTTTGTCTATTTCTGGGGCTAATATTTCCTCTGACTTTGTTCTTGTCTTTTTTAAATAGGGAGGACCTCACGTTATACATTTAAATTCTCATTCTTTTCTTCTGTGGTTTCTTACAATGCTTTTAAATTTAGAAATGCCCTTCTCATCTAGAAATCAGATATAAAATAATTACATATTGTTCTGGTGTTTGGTTTGTTTGCTTGATTTCCATGTTTAACTCTTCATCTGAATTTATTTGGCATTTTTGAGAAGTGAAATTCTGAGTCTCTTTCCCTCTCTGCTCTCGGAAGCTAATAAAGCAGTGGTCCAGGCGTGAGAGCCATTCGCTATTTCTTTGTTTCCAGGGGAGCAGTTTCTAACTGTCCCTCCCTCGTGCTCCCCCCTCTCTGGGTTGGGGCCAGGTGGAGGGAGTCCCAGACTGGGTGGGGACTAGCTTCCTTGACTCAGCCTCTTTTGATGGCAGTGATGATCTGTATTGACAAAGCTCTTCCCCCACTTCGGCTCATGGGACGGCTCATGGGACATCTCGTGATTGGGATCTTCACCCTCCTGACCACGTGAGGGAGAGGCACTGGGGAAGGGGGAGGAGCGAAGCGAGTACACAGCGTGTCCTGGAGCATCCCACTCTGCATGGTCCACACTATAATTCCATACTCCTCCCCTGGGCCCAGCTCAGGTCTTGGGCCCAGCTCAAGTCCGGTCTTGATGCTGCCACTTGCTTGAACAAATCCCCAAGCAGTCTGCCTTGGTTGCTCCATTTTTATTTAAGTAAGAAGAGTGGGAATTAAAAAACTATCAGGGGGCAGCCCAGGTGGCTCAGTGGTTTAGCACGTGCCTTCAGCCCAGGGCCTGATCCTGGAGACCCGGGATTAGGTTACACGTCGAGCTCCTCCCTCCCTCTCTCTCTCTCTCTCTCTATGTGTCTCTCAGGAATAAATAAATAAAATCTAAAAAAAAACCAAAAAAACAACAAAACCTATTGGGCTTGCCTCTGAAGCTCAAATGAGACAAAGTATTTGAGGCTGTGTTGAATCCTCCAAATGTTAAATAATGAAATGTTATAATATTGAAGCATTATAGCCTACTGAATTCAACCTTAGGTGCTAAGGATTGTAAGACATACCATCACCTTATTATTCCTAACAAAACAAAACAAAACAGTGACCAAAGTGTTCTGCAATCAATTTTAAGACTCCTCTCTGTTTCAGAGATATCAAGATGGGAAAAATCATGCATCTTTGAGCAAATGACATTTGGTGTTTGGACCTGCCTCTCCTGAGGCATGCTCTCACCGCAGGCATGGCTTTTGGGTGCTCGTGTAAGGACAGTAGGGGAAGACAGTCATTGTGATACCCAGATTTTATTCTCCAATACAGAATCTTCATTTTGTGCCAGTTCCTGAGGCTCGTTTTTCCTCTTTGTAATTCCACTTGTGATGCTTTTCTTAGAGAGGATGCTATTCTCCAAATTTCTACATCTCATTTCCATTGTGCTGACAGAGAAGCTCTGAATTCAGCCCAGGTGTCTTCCTCTTGTCTTTGAATTGTCAGGCATAAGCCACAGAAGCCATCAGAATCTGCCTTCTGTGTGGAAGTCAGCAGCCCTTCATCCTGTCCCCTTGTGGAGATGTGGGGGTGGGGGGAGAACCCTTTGCAGTCTGGCTTTGAATTTGAATTCTGTCTCTGCCATTTATTGTTTGAGGGATCTGAGACCAGTGCCATCTTTCTGATCCTCAGTTTTTTCTTTTAGCAAATGAGGGTGAAAGGATTTTTTTCTGGAGCCTTGTCAAGAGGATTCAATGAGCCGATGTGTATGAAGCCCTAGCAGCGTATCTTGGGCATATTGTAGATTATCCATAAACATCACCTTCCTTTTTGCCTCTCTTACAAGTTGTAGATTACAGAAGAGTGCAGGAGATGTGAGTTTTACTCCCTTGGTGGTGTATCAAGTACCTCCAGTTGAACCTGCATGTGTATTTGCATGCGGTATTGGATCGTGCATGATCCGTTTGCTTCTCTTGTCTTGTGTCTAGGGTCCCCTTCAGTAGCTGTGTCTGGCTGTCCTCTATAGATGACCCTGCCACAGAGCTCCCACAAGAGAGTAAGGTCCATACCTTGTGGCCTGAGATGGCAAGCTGTACTTTTTACATTTAACCTAGCATTTCAAAATACAGTTAGGTCCATAGGCCTGTTTCTTCCTGTCATGATTTCTAGCACAGTTTGGCCTCCTGACCTCCTCCTGACCAGACTCACCATCTTCCCTGTCTGAATACATTCATCCTTAAGGAGGGAGGTGTGCTCTTCAGATCATCAACTTGTAGGGCTTCACTTCTGGAGTGCTGCTCCTTCTGGAGGACTGGACATGATAGAGTAAGGTCAGAAATTGTGGGGGCAATGTTCTGCTTTGATGCTATTATTAGACTCTTCAAACCACCGTGTGTCTTTAGCCTTACCAGACTTGGAGGGGGGCAAGTGGGAGGAGGGTCCTGATAATGTCATTTTGTAAGAATCTACAGTGTCGTATTTGGTCCAAGGTCATTCAGCAAGAACCTATTACAGTAAACCTCAGACCTGAGAGCTCACTGTCCGCATAGCTTGCTTTTCTCAAACCTGAGCCCTGGCTTTCCACTTTGCTTCCTTATCAGGCTTCTCTGATGGTATGCATGGGGTGGGAGACAGGCAGGGGGCTAAGGGGTGAGAGCAACCCTAGGTAGTCAGTGCGTTGTCCCTAAGTTAAGAGACCATTTTTTGAGACAAAAGGCTGATCTTTCCCTACCTGGAGCTTCTCTTTTCTACCCCATTTCCTTAGGGGAATGAGGGGGCTTCCCCAGGGTTTACTGGGTGGAGCCAGATGGTATTGCTCATTTTGGCATGAATGGGTGCTAGGAGGCACAAGTGCTTTGTGGAGAGGAATCACATGGTCTGTCTTGCTGCCGTGGGCTCCATCATGGAATGGAGTGTAGGCAGGGTCTGTGCTGCACAGCAGAAAGCCTGCGTGGACGTGGCAGACGCAGCAAGAAGATTTCAACTGGGAGCCAAGTCCATTTCTGACTCATACTGTGTCGGGTGCTGTTGCCCAGAAGTGCATGTGGTCAGGTGCTGCAGTTGGGGAGTGGGTCTCACACCTCCTCACCTGCTGCTGCTTGCAGAGGTGCTTGCTGGTGACCTTGGTCTAGCAGTGAAGAGGGGCAATTCCCTTCTCTTCCAAGGCTAGCAGGTGGACGTGAATTACCGACTGATTTGCAGAAGGGTTGTTGCCCTGCACTTGAGTTCTCCTGGCTCCGCTACACGTGCCAGACTCCAGTGCCACGTACCACCGTGGTGTCTGCCAAGCTTTCTGGACATGTCCAGTTCAAGAGTGGGACCTAGTTAGCGAAACACACTAAAAATGGGAGAATCAAAAACAAACAAAAAAAACCAGGAGAATGGGGCAGCCCGGGTGGCTCAGCGGTTTAGCGCCGCCTTCTGCCCAGGGTGTGATCCTGGGGACCTGGGATCGAGTACCGCGTCAGGTTTCTGGCATGGAGCCTCTTCTCCCTCTCCCTGTGTCTCTACCTCTCTCTCTCTGTGTCTTTCATGAATAAATAAATAAAATCTTTAAAAAAAAAAAGCAAACTGCCCTAAAGGTAAAGTAGGATTTAGCTCAGCTTCTATATGGTTAAGCCTTTATTTTCCTTCATTAATGAGAAATGTAATATATTCTCCTTAGATTTCTTTTGATGTGGTGTTAGAAATAAAGATTTCCTTCCAGACTTTAAATATTTTTATTATTCCCTGGCTTTTTAGTTCTGATTTGTTTTACAAGTTGCTGTGCTACATCCTGACGCCTCACTTATCCCTTCTGCCTTTTTCTCCTTGGATTTTGTTCAGTGCCAGTTTGATAGGAAAAAGTGACCTTGTTTGTCACTGCTTGCATCTCTCCTGTGACTTCTGGCTGTGGCCCCGCCCCACTGCCTCATCAGCTGTTGACCAAGCACCTGCTGGAGACCCAGGCAAGAGTGCCTGGCATCTGCTCTCCAGGGAGTTACAGACTGCTGAGTCCAGCGAGAAGCTTCTGGCTCTTCATAGCCACTACTGACCATCAACCATTGGCAGTCACCACTTCCTTGAGCTTCCCTTTGCTCGTTCTCAAAGCAGGTAGACTCATCCCCATCTCTGAGTTCTTACGTTAAATGAGGAAATTTAGGTGAACATTTAGCAAATACTATATTTAAATGAGGGAATTAGGTGAAACTTAAGCATGGGTATATCTTATAGTTAGGAAATTCCAGTAAATGAAGGTCTAACTGGCAAATCTGAAGAGTCATGGTTTTTATGTTGAAATGCATATGCGCTCGCTTACTTGCTTGCTTGCTTGCTTTCCTTCTTTCGAGAGAGAGAGAGACACAGACAGACAGACAGACAGACAGCATGAGCCAAAGAGGGGCACAATGGGGAGGAGAAGCAGCATCCCTGCTGAGCAGGGAGCCGGACATAGGACTTGATCCCAAGACCCCAGAATCACCACCTGAGCTGAAGGCAGATGCTCAACTGACTGAGCCACCCAAGTGCTTTTTCTTCCCTGTGTATGTTCCTTCTGATGAGAGGATGCATCTGTGTCCTGGGTTTCCTAGTGCGGCTCACTTCCACGGCGGGAGGCTTTTTTACAAATATATTACAGTTCCATCCTTTCCCCTCCTACGCCTGATTCTGCGTGTGTCAGTGTTTAGATATCATCTTGTTTACAAATCCTCCTCCTCAGCCCCCCTTCCCTTTCTCCTCAGGGAGAGGCCCGTGTATGTCTCAGTGGTAAATGAATTGTCTAAATCATTTAGCGTAACGGAAAATAAGGTGACTCTGGTAGCACGTGCCTTTATACAACCCACTTCTACAGTATTTAAATTTATGCAGAGGATCTTCTTTCTGATTACCAAATGATGATGTTAAGGGGAAGAAAAAAAATAAGATTTGTGCTTTCCTGGGTCCTTCGTGATTTTGGAAGAGCTCTATCCTTATTTCTCTGGTTTTGTGTCATCGTGGGGAAATGTCAGCATTCCCTGCAAATGTGTATATTTTGGAACAAACCAGAAACTAAGAAAGAATGCATGGCTATGAAATAAAGATTCTTAAAAACATGAAAACAGAAGATGTGTTCTTTTCGCGTGTGATTTGGGTGACCTTTGGGAGGATCACAGGAGCTGATTTATTTCAAAAACGTTCACAGTATTTCAATCATGGAGTCTTGATATTACCCCTGAAAGAAGGGGCCTTACCCATCATTTAAGATAATCATGGACTTCAGGTCCAGATGCTGGCTTCAGATGCTGGCTTCAGACCCTGGCTGTGCCCCTTACTTTGCTTTAAAATTTTTTAAAAAATTGTAGTAGAATATATATAACACAGAATTTTCCGTCAACCATTTTTAACTGTACAATTGAGTGACATTAAGAACATTCACACTATTGTACAACCATCACCACCATCCATCTCCAGAACTTTTTCATCATCCCAAACTATAATCCTGCCCCCATTAAACACTGACTCCTCATTCTCCTCCCTCACCCCCAGCCTCTGACCACCACCATTCTACTTTCTGTTTCTAGGAATTTCACTACCATTAGGAACCTCACATAAGCGGAATCATACGGTATTTGTTCTGGTGGGACTGGCATATTTCACTTGTGTGATGTCCTCAGGGTTCATCTATGTACCATTTTTCCCCCTTTTTAAGGGAATTACATTGTATGTATGTATCATGGTGTGTTGATCCATTCATCTGTAGATGGACACTTGTGTTGCTTCCACCATTCATCTATTACAAATCAACTATGAGCATCTGGTGAGATCTCTGCTTTCCATTCTTTTGGGTCTGTATTCAGAAGTGGGATTGCTAGATCATCTGGTAATTCTACTTTTAATTTTTTTAAGAACCACCATACTATCTTCTTTAACAGTTGTACCATTTAACATTCCCATCAGTAGTGCACAGGGTTCTAATTTCTCTACATCTTTGCCAACACTTGTTATTTTCTGAGTTTTGGGTGGGGTTTGTTTTTTTTTTTTTTTTTGATCTTACTTTGCTTTTTGACCTTGGATTGTTTTTGTTTGTTTGTTTTTTAAAGATTTTATTTCTTCATTTGAGAGAGAGAGAGTGTGTGTGAGCGAGTGAGTACGCAACTGGGGCGGGGGGCAGACAGAGAGGGAGAAGCAGGCTCTCCACTGAGCAGGAAGCCCAATGTGGGTCTCAATCCCAGGACCCTGAGATCATGACCTGAGCTGAAGGCAGATGCTTAACCGACTGAGCCACCCAGGTACCCTCGACCTTGGGTTGTTAAGAGAATGAAATAAGTTGATGATTATAAAGGGTACCAAGCCTTGTAAATGCTCTGTAGGCCTGACTAGATGATTTGTTCCAAGTTGAAGTTTGTGGATAAGGAAGCTGAGGGGAGACCCTGATGACAGCAACACACACCCTTCCTCAGGCTCAGGGTCATCTGCTATAGGTCAGAGGCACACCATGAGTCACCTCCCGGCCGCATCAAGGTGGTGGGATGGGATAGGTCCCCTCTTTCTCGTATTTCTCAGTGTCATGGCAGGTCCCCTCCTTGTTTTTGGCAAGTGATTTGAAAGCAGGTATAAAACATTTTTAGTTTTCTGTGAGTTGATTATTTGGAACTTGGAAAATCATCATACTTTGTGTGTGTGTTGGTGGAAGGGACTAAGCTGTTGCAGGATCAGGAATCCCTGCAGGGGTGTGTGGGACAGATAGAGGAGGCAGGCATATAAAGATAGATATGTGAAGATAGGCCAGGCTTCTGGTGAGTGTGGGAGTCTGGAATATAACTTCTATGAACTGGACATTGCCTGGTCTATTCAATCTCTTAATAAAATACATTTGCTTATTTGCTAAATGCTCTCTGGGTACTTAACTGGTCAGCTACTTCTCATCCCCCTGCCTCACCTGGGTAGGAAGGCTGGTTTTCATGGTTTTTCTCTGAATACTCACTTATAAATTATCCTTTTAATGTTCATTTTAAACCCAAAGTGCGGATGGGCCTGTATGCATACCAGGGGGAGATGGGGAGTCCCCAGCTGAGTCCCAGCAGTGGCTACTTGAAATTCAGAGCCTCAGCCCAGCTGGTTTTAGAAGAGAGGGCTGGAGGGCTGTCTGTGTGTGAGCAGCTGGCAGAGAGAATGGTGCTTGCTCAGTTTAGCTTCTGGTATTCCTGGAGTGTGAATCCAAAGGCAGAACCCTGGAGTCTTTTCCAGCAGTAGACCCTAGGAATCGGCACTGGAGCACTCTCTGGCTCATCACTGTGGGCCCTGTGACCTGGACAGGGTCCCTGCTCTCTGGCTTTCGGTTTCCACATCTGAAAACTTGGGGGGAGGGGCCATATGACTGGTTCTGTGGCAAGTAATTATTTTCTGGTAAGATGCCAAGGGGCCCCCTGTCCATCTGTCCATCTGTTGCAGCAGCAGGAATGAAACACAGAAACTGGATCATGAGGTGAGGTGGAAGCGGCAGCAGTGTGGGTGTGTTCAGGTGGCCACATTAGCATGACGTGCTGGCTTCTACCCTTCAGAGAAGCCTGATGTTCCATCAGGAACCTGCCACGGGGACCAGTTGCCTTTTCTGTGAATGCTGCTGTTCCTCTGTAAAGAGATGTGACAGATGCAGAAGGGATCAAGGAGAAAGAGATGGTCCAGCTGGCCCTGAACACTGTTTTTCCTTGGCTTTATGTAGCATATGGTTTTCATGTGGGAAAGTGTCAGCCCGACAACCCTTACTGAAGCCCCTGGTTTTCCCAGGCCTCTTTTACCATTCTGATGATTCAGAGGATACTAGGCCTGTCTTTATCTGTGACAGTCACGTGGGTGACATCCATAAGATGGCCACACTTTCCAGCTGCAACAGCTGTTCGTTGACGTTTCTCTCGGGCAGCATTTGACTGTCACCGTGTTCAGTGGTAAATAGCTCATTTTGTTTCTCCCAGATGATGTTCCTCCTGTCATTTGGGCATTTGTCAGATACCAAGAGTTTTGTTTTTAATAGCTTTAATTGCTAACCTTTGAATCTTAATCAGTTTTAAAATAGCACCCTTTCAAACACAACCATGCCTCTGAAATCTGCTGAAACATGCTCAACTTCCAAAAGCCTCACCCATGAATGCTTTGCAGCCTGGTGTCTGTAGCAAGGAGGTGTGCAGAAACAGATCTGGGTCAGTATTTTGACCTAGATCATGATTTAGAGCAGGTCAGGGGAATAAATGTTACTATGCTGCTTTTGGGCTGCGTTTCAAAGAGATAGTTCTGTTATGACAGGCTCATTGTTCCCTATATCCAGAGTGACTGCAATTTAGGATCCAGGGCCCTTTTGGGAGTGAAAGCAAAGGAGAGTCAGTAATTACAGGGGAACAGTAGCTCCAGATCAGGACAATTGGGGTCACTTGTATACCTCAGATGACCACAGATCCAGTGGTCTCTCCATGGTCTCTGTTCCTTGCTGTGAGAATTATGATAGTAACCAATATATAGAATTTTAGTATTTTTCTTGAAATTTTTTTTAATAATGAAAAACCCACAGAAGTAGATGCAACAAACTATGTACTGACCACCCTCTCAGTAGTCACTGGGATTTTACTGTGCTTGGTTTGTCTCTTTCCATGTGCACTTTATTCTGTCCCTGTAGTTTCACGCAAATCCCAGGCATCATTTTTCTCCTTGTGATACTTACTTCAAAGGAAGCATCTCTGGCCTGAGTCCCTGTTCTCATGAGGGGCAAGAGGAGCGAAGGGACTAATTAGAGACTGGAGGATGGGGGAGAAGCTGCATTTAGAAGGTGTCAAAACGCCCTGTGAGGAGCTGACTCAGGGCAGAGGTTATGGTGAGCATTTCTGATGTTATGGCTTCCAAACATGGAGGGGAGGATGGCGACTCATTTTCCCTTTGGCAACCTTTGGATATCTCCCTGCAGATCTTCAGGAAAGTTCTCAAGGGAGGTTGGGCTCCCTTTCCTTGATAACCTGCAAAAGCAGGGAGAGAAGGGGCTGAGCATCCCAGTGGCTCCCCGGTGGCTCCTCCAGAGTTAGGGCATCTGGAGACTTTCTCACTCATCCTTTCTTTCATCATACTACCAAGATGATCCTCACACCACCATTTCTCAGAGTGCCTCTGTGTTGCTTGACAACTGGCCAATTCAGTCCAGACACTCTGAATCAGAATCCCTGGAGGAGCAGGGAAGGGGCTCTGAAATCCATATTTTAAACTCCCACCCTCGGCACCCAAGGCTTGGGAGTCTCTGGGTCAGGCCTACAACTTGAAAGATGGTTTGTCATGGAAGCGTATGTGCATTTGTTCCTTGTGTGTCTAGTGTTTGAAGCCAGTCTCCAGTTTCCTCTGTATTTTGTTTTTAAAACACTTCAATGGTGGGTGAGAAAACACAGCCAAGTCAGTGGCTCTCAGCCCCCTGAAACACCTGGGGATGCTTGGATTGTTCAGCTTGGACTCAGCTGAGGCTGGGGCTTAGGCATTTCCATGTGAAAAACAAAAACAAAAACTCTGCTTCATAGCTAGTGTTGAAGGCCACCCCCCTTGGCATGATGCCTGTGTGGGGCTTGGCCAAGTGGGTGTTGGGTGCTGCCTCTGAGCAGTGGGTGCAGGAGGAAATGGGGTGGTATCTGTAGGCCCAGGTAGGATGCCCCACAGAGAACCAGCTCTTGCCTTAGTGGCAGTGGTTCTCTCTGAACTTGGAAAGATCACATTTGAAACAAGGTCTCTGTAAATAATTACAGAGAAAACAGGCGTTCACACTGCTTGTTTTCTTACCCACTTGCCCAGCTCCTTTGGGAAGTGCGTGTGTTTTCAAGAAGCTTACGGCATGCGTTTCCATTATCCTGAGATTAATTATCCAGAGAAGAGAGAAGACGGTCCACTCCTTGTCCAGGCCGCTTCAGGCAATCAGTGTACACGTTTCTAGTGCTCCCTGGAGGGTTTGGATCCAGTTCTGATCTCTTGTGAGATTTCTTTCTTCTCCTTTGCTCCTTATTGATCTGTAGATGCTTATGTTTTTGGCTTGGCTAAAAATAAGCGCTTTCTCCTTCTTCCTCCTGAGCTGGGAATTAAAAAGACAGTCATTGTACTTCTGCACTTTGGAGTCAGGCATGAGAAACTGATAAAGGCAGACTGGCTCTTTTTGCCCACCCCCTTTCATTATGACTGTGAGGGAGCCCCAGAGGAACAGGGTGGCTGGGGGGTGGTCCTGACTCACGTCTCTAGCCCCAGGCCGAGAATTTGATTACACTGCGTCATGTATGGACGTGACCATTCCTCCTTCTCCAGTATTTTTTGTTAATAATTAAATCATGTTTCAGAACCACTCCCCTATGTCTTTACGGTTGGGTCAGCTTTTACTGTGCGTGTACCACACGGTGGGCATCAGAGTAAGAAGCCAACCCTGTGGTCAGGGAGCCTATGTTTTTAGGAGAAAGAAGGCACCAGAATAATTGATAATGATGCAGTGTCATCAGGACTGAGCCGGAAGTGTGGCCCATGCTGGGGGTTGGGTGGGACAGGGAACAGGGGGTCTTGCCTAAGAAGTGGTGATGGCATGTCGGGGAGCTACGTGTAGCTCATTTGTGTGTGTGTGTGTGTGTGTGTGTGTGTGTGTGTGTGTGTGTGTGTTTGGAAATGTACCCATGAGAAGGTAAAGGGGAGAATCATGTAGGGCATGTGGATGGAATGTTCCCCTGGCAGCACTGCGTAGGAGAAGTGGGAAACCAGTCTAGAGGCAGGTGGGCCATTGGGAGGGTGTTTCTGAGAGAATCTGGAGGGAGAGGCTGGAGCCAGAGAAATGGGAAGTGGACTCAGAAGAACTCGAGGCCTGAGGCAGTGCTGGGGGTGAGAGGGAGGGCGGTGGAGTCACTGAGTCCAGGGAGATGGCCAGCGATGACTCTCCATCCTCAGTTCTGTGCTTTGACACCATCCTCAGTTTGGAGGGATTGCTTTTGTATTCTTCTCAGCATGTTGATCCCTGACTGATACATATGGCAACATTTATTAAGGTGGGACACCTGGGTGGCTCAGTCGCTTGAGCGTCTGACTCTTGATTTCTGCTCAGGTTGTGATCTCGGGGTCGTGGGATCGAGCCATGTGGGACTGCATGGTCAGTGGGGAGTCTGCTTAAGATTCTCTCTCTCTGTCTCCCTCTGCCCTATGCATGTGAGCTCGCTTGCTCTTAAATCTTTTCAAAAAACAAACCAAAAAAACGATTTATTATGGTGAAACTTCTCATAGACTGCAGCCTACTTCCTGGTGAAGTGTGGTTTCACCTAGTGTTCACTTTGCCTGTCCTCAACTTCTGGCAGAAATTGTTGGAGAGCTGGTCAGGCTGGGACTGCTGTGGTGCAGGGTGGGTGAGTGCGTCTCCCCTGGGAGAGAAGAAATAGAAACAGAGAGCTGGTTCCCCTTTCCTGGCCCTGAGGTCCCTTGTCTCTCTCTCCCTCCCCTCTCTTGAGATCTCAGGCCAGGGCTGCACCTCATGCCTGCTTTCAGCAGAGCTTGTCTTGATTGGGAGCACTTGCTGGCTGATGACCTTGCTGCACCCCTGAGCAGGGGCTGAGGCTTGGGGGTCACTGTTCGCGGAGGCTGCCTCCTGCAGGGAGCGCACCTGCCCCTGGCACTGCCCGGCTTGCATGGGAGGCTTCTGTCTTGGCTTTGCCTGGTGGGTGTCGTGGTTTCCAGCCTGGGAGCTTGAGCTGAGCAGTATTCCGAGGGTTGTTTATGTGCTGGAGGCCCTTGTACAAAGTACCTGGACAGAGGAAGGTACATGTCCCAGATCTTCATAGCAAACGCCACCTTATGCATCATCCAGTTTGCTTCTGAAACTCTTACACCTGCTGACCCTTCAGACAGTTGTTGATAGTAATAAATACAGGTGTAGCCCTTTGGCACCAGCCTAGAGGACCCAGACCCCACTCCTCACCACCTCTGCTTCTAGGCTCTGAGTCTTCAAAGACCGAAGCACTGACCCGGAGGGGAGAAGCAGTGGCCCTCAGATGAAGGCTACCCCTGCCCCTCCAACAGCCAGATCACTCAAGAAAGCCCGCATGTGCCCAGTGCTCAGTGAGGGAGAGTGCATGGTGATGAGCTACTTTTCTCCCAAACTGAAATGGGGAAGCCTGATACCTACCGGGGGCCTTCTACCAGGGGAAGATCTAGAACATTTCAATACAGTCTGCATGGTGGTGGGATGGTGGAGTCAGGGGTTCCTCCGGCCCTGCCGGACTGGAAGAGCACCCCGTGGCCCCCTTCCTGCTGCAGAGAGGGCCAGATGCCTTGCTCCTGAATATCTCTCCAGAAGGATGTGCCTCACTCCCTCAAAGTCAGTTCCAGGGTCTGTAGCATCTTGAGGAGCTTTCCTAGTCTGAGTCTTGGTTGTCTGGTTACAAGAGCTGCTGCTGCTGTCACCTGGCTCTAGAGGTCATCCTGTGGCCTAGATCTCGTCTCTCCTGGCAGGGAGTCATTGCAGGGCCACTTAGGGTTTAGCAGTGGTAGCCATGGGTGCAGCCTGATTGCAGGCTTCTGGGGCCCAGAGCATGTGCAGCTCTGCTGGTTTGGGCGCTCTATGATTATGGCAACTCTTAGGTCTGGTGTTGTGGGGAGGGACGTTTCTCAGCTGAACACATCCCCTCTCCTTTGTAGTGATACTGGGGTGGCCCAGTGTCATGGCAGGGGCACATAGGGCCCCCTCCATGCATTGGAGTACAACAGAAGTTTGAGGATCCTTGCATTTAGAGGATTGAAAACACCACTTGATTGGTGTGTGTGTGCACACGCATGTGCCGCCTCGGCTGGCTTAACGAGGTGGGCGATGGGCTTTGTTTTGGTTTTGTTGTTTTATATGTTGGCCATGTAAATATAAACAGACAGATATTGCATAATTCTGTGTCCAGAGCAGGAAATTGCAGCCAAATGCTCTTCACTTTTAGAATAGTGTGGCTGGACGGAACACCCACAAAACTGCCTTACAGGCTCTCCTGCCTCATTAGGATTTCCTCTCTGGAGATGGGGCAGATTGTTGAATTAGTCTGGCAGGGCTTCTCTGGTAGCCATCAGAGCCATCCATGCTGACGTGTACGCTCTGCGGGCTTCCCACTCTGATCTAATCCTCTCGAATGCTTCACGTCCTGCCTGTGTCTTACCTGATTGTGCCATAATGGAGTGTGACAGCCCCCAGGATGGGGATGGCTGCAGGGGCTTGGGAGCCAGTGAACCAGGGACCTGCCAGCTTGCTCTCCATTCCTGAGCTTCGGAGCCAGGGAGTCATCAGTTCATTTGGTGCCTGGGCAGCTGCCCACCTATGTGTGCTTGTTTCTCAGTACAGAAGACTCACTTCTTTATTTCACCAAAGGAAGCCTGAGATAGAAAACCCAGAAGAGACTTCACAGGCTTGAAATAAAAGGCAATATTTCATACATCTCCCAAGGTGGCATATTTGCTCCCAAAAACTTATGTTTGGATAAAACAAACAAAAATCCTTTCTCTCTCTCTTTTTTTTAAACTTTTGAACCTATTTCTCAAACCTGCTTTCAGAAGATGTACTAAAATAGCAACTTCACGTTTCCTCTTTGCTTATGCTTTGTTTTTGTCAACAGCCTCCCCGGAAAAGTGAATGTCTCCACTGGAGTTTGAGTTGGGAATCACGGAGGGGTGTGTGTGTGTCTTACTTTATTCTGGAAGGAAAGTCTAATCTCTTCTGTTGCAAAAACTTTTCTTACAGAGACGTCTTACCCCCTTATACAGCGGTTTCAGAGCCCTTCTTCTTCTTCTTCTTCCTTCTTCCTTCTTCCTTCTTTCTTCTTTCTTCTTCTCTTCTTTTGAAACTTAAAGCTCTACTTATAAAAATTCTGCCCAGGGCACCTCTGTAGAGCTGCTGCAGTGCTTGGCCTTCCCGTGGAAGATATGCTGGAACACCCAGCCCTCTGCTCAGCCTTTCAAGATGGCAAGAGGCATCCAGACAAGCTGGAGAGTGAGCCTCCCAAGTAGAGGCTCTGCTGCTCATCTCTGATGAGTTTTCTGGACAGAAGCCTGCTGTCTGTCTTCTGAGCACAGAGGAACCTGTCTTTGCCTTTCCCTTCCCTGAGGAATCTGTCCTTGTGGTCTCCAGGCAACTCACAGAACCTCTACTTAGGGCTGCTGTGTGCAACTCTTCGGACTAGGGTGGATGTAGCAGAAATATACAGGTGTGTCGGGGCTTTTATGTGATGTCATGCAGCTCTTTTCTGTTTACTCTGCGACCCAAGTTGCTTCCTGGCACGTAATATTCCTCCTGTTGGGCAGATGTGTTCAGGTTTTGTGTGGCCTTCTGGATCAGATTTTGTAGCTTTGTCATCATAGTGATTCCAGAGCAACTGATTGTCACTGCTGCCTCGCTGTCCCGCCCTGTCCCTTACGTCCCTGCAAGCTCTGGGAGGCAGGAGCCTGGAGGAGCATTTCCAGCAGAGCCTTCTGCATGTATCTCCCGCCCTGTTTCCATTCAGGTACAATCAGTGCTGCATGTTTAGACCCAGGCAAGGGTGATGATAAAGGTGGGGCTTTCTGTCTAGATGCCTCCAGGAGCCTGGTGATGGCCCAGCCAGAAATGAAAACTACCTCAGAGCACAGGATGCTAAAGAGGTAGTGCAGGGCCCGTGTTTCCTTAATAAGGCAGTGACCCTGAGCAGCCGACCTCCCCAGTGTGGCCCTGGGAGGAGGATTTCCAGTCCTCTGATCCACTCACAGTTGCCTTCGCCCAAGGTACCTTCCCTCCTAGGCCCTGCTCCTGCCACATGGGTGTGAGGAAGGACAACACAGCTGCTGGGCTCCTCAGCTGCAGGTGAATGGAAAGAAGGCCCTCGGAGGGTCCGGGCTGTTTATTCCCTTTTACTTCCTTGACTCAGGCTTGAACTTGTGGCCTGTGAGTAGACCCAACACCCAGTTGGAATCTGGAACATGACTCTTCCAAAGGCTAGGGCAGAGTTTTTCAGATTTTAAGTCACAACCCGTAGAGCAGATCATGAAACTCCTTTAGGAAGATGGCATCCATCTTTAAAAGAAAAGTAGAAGAGAAGATACTGGAGCACGTGACATCTACTAGCGTAGGTAGTATTGAATGAAACTTGTTACATGTATGTGGGTGTGTATACATCTGTGTATGTGTATATATTAATATAATGTATGTATTTATAATTAATAAATATATTAATATAATTAATATATAATACACAATATATGTATCATATATTAGATATGTGTTATTATATATTAATATATGAATTATGTAATACTAGGTCTCTACCTTGAGTTTATTTCTTTCTGTGGGTTTTGGCAAAAAAAAATTTGAAAGCTGCTGGGCCAGAGCATAGACAGGACAGGAGTAAGAGGAGAGGCTAGGGAGAGGAGAGGAGCTAGCCAATCCCATTTAGAACACGTATTCATGTTTCGGGTAAGTGTGACAAGATGGGCATCATTGTCATGTGCGGCCTTGGTCCACTCCTCAGATGGCTCCTCATAAATCATCTTCATGGGGCAGGGTCCCGTTCCACCTGCCCATGCCCCACATCTCCCTGCAGCGCCTGCTGCCTGGCTCCCAGGTGCACTACTCAGAAACTGCACTGCCCACCTTGGGTCACCTTTGCACCCTGTTACCTGTCCCCTGTCCCCTGTGTTCCTGCCTCGTGCCTGGCTCTGGTTTGGGACAGGCAGTCCCTCCCAGCTCCCTGCACTTAGATTTTCTTGTCCACCACTTTGAGTAAAGCTTTTAATACTTGGTGACCTGACTCCAGTGCATTCAGCCCGCCTAGGTACATCTAAAGGAGATAAGATTGAAACAGAGAACGAGGACAGGCAGGCTCAGTGCCATGCCTAGGACACACACACAGTAGAGACCCACTGATCACCAGTTCTGTTTCTCTTAGTAAAAAGAGCATTTCTGTAGTCAGATTTGACAGACACCCTAAATAGCAATTTATGAGGACCCATCTCTTAACATTTTAAAGATTTTTCTTTTCTTTTCTTTTTTTTTTTTTTTTTTTGTTTAACATCATGATAAGCACATTTTCATGTCTCTGGGAAACAGAAAACATCCCCGTAATTCTTGCTACGTTGAAACCAGCATTACAGTGGCCTTGGTGTTCATTTCCCCAGTCCTTTCGAAAAATACTTCTCAGGGAACATCCAGTCTTGTCTGAGGACGGCTTCTCAATTCACCAATCACCAGTCCCCCAGAGTGCCCTCCTGACCCCCCACCCCTGCTGCCTTTTCATAATTGCAACCCAAAGGTCTCAGTGGTGAAAAGTTCCTTTTGTCAGACCCAGTGAGCTGAGCCTGTCTGGCCATGGCCCTGGTCCCCACCCCCGCGGGATGGATTACGGCCATTTGTTGCCATTGTTTTGCTCTCCTGGCCCGCCTGGCACGCCAGCAGCCCGCAGGAGGCCCTGGGCCCCGGGGTGTGGGGTGGGGGGCCCTCCTGCCGGTGGCCCTGAACATTCATGCTCTCTCCTTCACTGGAGTCTGGTGGAATCGATATGTTCATAAAAACTACTGGTGTCCAGGCCTCTTAACAACTTCTGTGCAGATTTATTGTGTGGGCCTGTCTGCCTGGGTGTCTATCTTCTAAAGACTCAGAAATGGTTTCTCTTTTCACCCATTATTTGGAGAGCATAATAAGTCTCTGTCAGATTAGCTTCTTGGAGGCTCGATGCTTTTTGAAAAGCACTTGCATAATCAGAGTGTTGAGCTGTTACGCCAAGAACTTATCCCCATTGTGCAATGGGAATGTATATTTTGTACGTTTTAAATATTGCACTGTTCAGTCCTTTAGAAATCAAGCTGCCTGTGCCTGGAATCAAGATGTGGTTCCCTTGGTCACGCGGTGGGTGAGTTCTTCTCCACAGGAGATGAACTCTGCATAGAGGGGAGGACCACAGGCCTCTCAGCTCACTGACCTCTGCGCCAGCTTTCCCCCGTGGCACAGAGCCGATGCTTTCTGCCTTTTTAAGAAATAGTCTTGAGTCAGATGGGATGAAAACAAATAGCCTCAGGTCAGTGGGAAAACCCCGCAGCTGAGCCACAAGAAGTGTCTGGGCCCTTCTATTTGTATCCTCCGCCCCCGCTGTGAAATATCTGGGGGAGAGGTCATCTTTTTTCTTTTTTTTTTTTTTAAGATTTTTTAATTTATTTATTAGAGAGAGAGAGAGAGAGAGAGAGAGAGAGAGAGAGACAGGCAGATAGAGAAGCGGGCTCTATGCCTGGAGCCTGATGTGGGACTCGATCCCAGGTCGAAGGTGGCACTAAACCTGGGCCGAAGGCGGCACTAAACCACTAAGCCACTGGGGCTGCCCTGGAGGAGAGGTCATCTTACAGGCATCCCCTCAAAAAAGATATGGTGAATCTTAACCCCCTGTCCCTGAGAATGTGACCTTATCTTTTTTTTTTTTTTTTTTTTGTGACCTTATCTTGAAGCAAGTTCTCTACAGAGGTAATCAAATTAAAATAAGGTTATTAAGATGAGCCCTATTCCAGCAAGGATGGTATCCTTGTCAGATGGGAACATTTGGACTCAGAGACTTGCTGGTTGGGATCTAGGTTTGGGGCTTTGTTTTCTAGACATCAGGGCCTCCCAAGTAGGGCTGGCTCTCCACTCAGTTTTACTTTTAAGTACTTGGGTTTAGGTTTGGAGTCTGTGGCTGGCCTCTAAGCAGTTTCCCAAATTTGTGGGTTCCTTCCGGTCGAAGAGCTTCACTTTCCCCTGCATCTGGGTGAGCGAGTGCCCTCTGATTTTCGCCCAAGGATTCTCGAAGCTGTGCATGCTGAGCTCTGGCTCTGTCAGACTCTCTCTTGTGTTGCATCAGGCTCTCTATCTAGAATCTTGGTCTGATCTCTGCAGTTGGGCCTGCTGCCTCTGAACTGTGAGAGAGTGGCCCCCTCTCTGCCTTCCCCATCACAGCTCACCTCTCACTCCCAGCCCATACTTTGGCTTGGCTGTCCCTGAACCGGTGATTGGCGTACAACTCAACCCGGAGATTTTTTAGAAACGGCCATTAATTCAGATGTGTAGGAAAAAGAAATTTTAGGGGCACCTAGGTGGCTCAGTCAGTGAAGTGTCTGTGTTCCGCTCAGGTCATGATCTCCAAGTTGTAGAATCAAGCCCGACTTTGGGCTCCATGGTCAGTGGGGAGTCTGTTTCTCTCTGCTGCCCCCCACCCTGCCCCCAGCTTATGAGCATTCTCTCTCAAACAAATAAAATCTTAAGAAGAAAAAGAAATTTTATCTTATTCCAGGACCTTCAAAAACAGATCAGAAATGTTCAGGGATAGGTCAGTAAGTTCATCCCACCCCAAGTGTTATGATAGGGGTACAAGTGTAGGGTGTATGGCCAAATGGGGTCTCGTCCCCTGGGCTGGTAGCAACGGGGCAGGACTCTCCCAGCATGGCTCCACAGGCAGGGTCAGGCTTTGGGGTCTGCAGCTTTTATAACCTGAAGGCCATTTCCAAGAGAAAGAGTGATTATAAACCCAAACTGGATTCCCAAGTATGAAGAACACAGAACGGGGAAGTCACAGAAGGTCAAGAATCGCCTAGTGTGACTGGAGGACAAAGTGCTGACTAAGACAGGTTAGCTAAGGGGCCAGGTCAGGAGAGTGCCCTGAGGGTTCTAGGAAGTGAAACACGGCTTGCTCTAGGGCCTGAGCAGAGGATGAAGTGTTGCTGTGAAGGGCAGATTCCCTAGCGGCTCACACATGGAGAAAGAGGGAAGCACTGCATCAGGTCAGGAGACACCATGGAATCCATGCCACAGACTTGGGGTCCCTGGCTCTGCGGATGGCCAGAGCCATGTGAATGACACTGTGGTAGGACTCCAGGACACAGGCTGGGGTGAGGGAAGGTAACTGGGAGCTTTCTCTGGGTGACGGATAGAAATAGAGGCAAAGGCTTTCACTTTCTAGGATGTGGGTCCTGGATGTGAAATGCTGACCAGACAGCATGTAGGCCTCGCCTTTGGGTGCTGATGTCATGAGACTGGAGCTGGGGTCGGGGAGGAGAGGGAGCAGAGTACAGAGATGTGGACTTACAGCAAGGACCTGGCTCCTGAATCCTGTGGGCAAAGCAACATGATGGGGTTGAGCACGGGAGGAACTGGTGGGTGTGCTGGTTGGCCTCCAGGTGTGGCTGCTTTCCGGCAGCTTCTGGTGACGTGGCTGAGGCCTGCTGTGTCATTTTAGCATCTATTCTGGCTTCAGCACTACTTTGCATTGTCATCCTAAGAAGTTTCCTTGTCCCTGGTAGAATGTTAATTGGTTAATTAACTCAAGAGGCTCCATTTTGTGTTTCTTTTGCCTTCAGTGTTTGTTTCCTAAAACTGATCCTTCATGATGTCACCAACAATTTTCACCCTATTTTCCATACACTAAATATTTTATTATCATTTGTCATGGATCCGTTTATGGTAATTTTTGTTGGGTAGGGGAGGAATGTACTTTACCTTGACTCATAACCTATCTTATTTTCTGTAACTTAACTTCCTGGTCCCCCTGGTAGGGCAGATACCACCTGCAGGTTGTGGGTATGTAAAGCACTACGGAACTCTGAGGCCATGACATACAAGCACACCTCCCTCCTCAATTTTCAAACACTTTCTACAAGTTCTGATTCATTTCAATCAGTGCCTGAAATGTAGAGGGTGAAAAGTAGTGCTGGGAAGACAGGTGCTCTGGTCTCAAGAGGCTGAACATCCTGTTTGGGAAGCAAGAAACATGAGGTATTTGAAGAATACTTTGGTTTTCTAATTGAAGATAAATAATTAGGGAATTGATCAAGTACAATAGGATGCACACAAGGTCAGACTGGGCTGTGTTACATTATGATTTGGAGAAACTATCACGCAGGAAGTGAAATTTGAGCCAGAACCCAAAAGCAAGGAGAGAATTCAGGAAGGTATAAATAAGGTCATCCTAGGTGAAGTCTTATTTAAGGCCATGAACTTTGTAGTCATATGACCCTGGATCAAGTGCCACCTCAATTTCTGCATTTTTAAAAGATTTTATTTATTAGCACAGAAGGAGAGGGGACGGGCTCCCCACTGAGCAGGGAGCCCGACATGGGACTAGATCCCAGGACCCTGAGATCATGACCTGAACTGAAGGCAGAGGATTAACTGACTGAGCCACCCAGGTGCCCTTCAATTTCTGCATTTAAAAGCAGAGAAAATATAGGAACTTAGTCTGTTGAGTTGGAATAAGCATGAATCGAGATGTATATGAGCCACTAAACATGGTGCCTGGCAGGTAGGAAGTATAATTATAGCAAATAAGAAAGCTATATCGTGTCACCATACATCTGTGTAGAATGACTTAATAAAAAAACCAAAATGATAATACCAAGCACTGGCAGAGATATAGAGCAACTGGAATTCCCATGTTGTTGGTGGGAAAGCAAAATGGTGTGACTATTGTTGGCAGTTTCTTATAAAGTTCAACACATGCTCCCATGCCACCCAGCAATCCCACTTAGGTTTTTCTCCAAGGGAAATGAAAATTTTGTGCTCACAACATTTTTGATGACTTAATTCATATTTGCCCAAAACTGGAAACCACTTAACTGCCCCTCAGCTGGAGAATGGGTGAACAAGCTGTGGTACACCCATAAGAAAGAGCGTGGTGGTACGCAGTGGGATACCACCCCGTGGCAGAAAGGAAGCAAGTACTGATAAACATACACATGGACGGATCTCCATGCACAACATGAATGAAATAAGCAAAACAGAAGGTCACTTACTGTATGATTTATTTACATGATGTTCCAGAAAGGCAAAACTACAGAGAGAGAAGGCCGATCAGGGGATGCCAGGGGCTGAGTTAAGGTATGCAGGGGAATTTTTGAGGTGACAAAATTGCTGTATATCTTGCGTGTAGTGGTGGTTCATGAATGTGCAATTGTCCAAACTCACAGAGCTGAACACTAGAGTGAATTTCACTGTATGTAAATTGTATCTTAAAACAAATCATGAGCCAAGTCAGGGAACTTAGAACCATCATGTCATTGTAAAGAGCCTGCTGGAACAGGCCTGGAATTGGGCCGTTGGCAGGATCAGTAAGAAATAAGCCTGGGTGGGTAAGGTGGAGCCTGGCTACAGGGGGATTGAAAGTGTTTGTACCTCAGGGGATAGAAGATGGTGAGCCATCCTCAGGACTATCCAGGCAGTGGGAGGCAGAGTGATGGAGGCATTTTGTGTCATGCAAGGGACAGATAAGGGAGCAGCCAGAGACCAGTGCATTTCTCCAGCATGTGGGTAAAGCCTGCACACAGTGGATTTGTCGAGGTGTTGTAGAGAGGGGCTTGAGGCCATCACTAACATATGCTGCATGTTCTAGAGACGGGAATACTAAGATATGAAGTCAACAACTTTTGTTTTGGAAAAATGCCCAATAGAGGAGAAAGCTAAGACCTCCTGTGACACCGCCAGACTTTGCATATGGGACCAGTGGTAGTCTGCAAGATATTTTTAGCCAGATATCCCCCTCTTCCCATGAGAGCAGAAGTGGCCAGCAAGTGAGTAGAGCTTAAACCACCTCATGAGATAGCTGGTCTGGCCTACTGGAAGGGTTCGTTCCTACCATCTCTCCCTCCAGGTAAATCAAGTCAAGTTGACTCTCCCTCGGGAGCTCTTGTGTTTGCCATCCTAGCACAGATAAAGATTTTTGTACCATTGGCCCCTAAGTTGGTTGGATGAATGCTGTCTGATGGCTTTGTTTCTATGCAGAGCTGTGAACAAGCAGCCACAAAAAGAACCAGGCTCAGAGGCAGTGTTTCCGCACGGCTCCCAGCCCCTGCTACTTGAATGTCCAGCACCTGGGCAGCAGTGTGTTTCTTCTTGCATCACATGCCTGAAGTGGTGAAGGGGCTGACCCAGTGTGTCTGCCGAGGACACTGACACTGCTTTTTGATGATACAGAAAGCCGGGGTTGAAATAGAGCTTTATCAGAAGCACGCTCTTTCACCCATAGTCTGTAAACATGCGAGCTTACCCAGCCCAGGAAGAGCACCAATCACCCTGCAGTTTTGGCTGCTATCAATGTGATATTTTATTTCAGGGAACTGTCTTCTCTTCTCTTACTGGTTGCTCCTGCCTCCACAGAGATATCTGATGCACATGACTTCTATTTGCACGACACCAAGCCGTTCCATCCGTTTCTCTCAAAATGCTGAGCACTCCCTTGAGTTTATTAGGAGGATCTCCAGAAAGAAGATACTCATTGTGAGACTAGGGGATCAGCAAGAGAAGTTCACCTAATTGCATTTCGGCCAGGTGTGAAGAAAATACTTAAAAACTATAGTTTAGTTTGAGACCACATGGACCATACTTTCTTCAATGGGAAAGGGATGGTCACTTTGCTCTTCCCTTGGCCCTAGGGCTCCACACTGCCATGGCCAGCCTGAAGACCACACACCGAGTCCATAGGGAACTGTGGGGCGTGCTGTGGCCTCCGGGTGCCGAATCATCCTGGTCCATCTTGGTTCTGACAGGGTGGGCTGTACCACTGAACACAGTGAAGACTGAATTGGATGGCTCATGTGCAGCAAGGCCAGGTGAATATTGGTCAGCTCCAGGATGGAAATGCAGAGTCTTCTTACCACCTGCAGGCAGGCTGGCTCTGGCCATACTGCGCCTCCTCGTCCCTTCATCCCTTTTTCACCAGGGATTTGGTGGACCTGGTGGACCTGGTAGACCATTATGCCTCTAGGGAACCAGAATCCTGGAGGAGTGCCAGCTTTCTGAAGCCATTGGCCAACCCATGTTTGCCAGTTTGTTCCCAGCTCTGGAGGAGTTGGCCAGCATGCCTTCCATTTCTGCCTTTTGAGCCAGAATGACTATGGAGAGTTTTGGAGGAGTGGGTGGGGAGGCAGAAGTCACAGCCCTTGTGGGGTGTTCTGTCTCCAGGAGCTACCCACTAGGGGCTTCTTCCCTGACTTCTGGGCCAGTGTCCTAAGCCTCTGCTTATTGGTCAGACCTTCATCTCTTTTCTCCAGGATGACCATTGTCATGTGAAAGTCCCTCCTCCCTTCCTCCCATGACTTCTGCAGCCTGTCTTCTGTATCATAGCAAAGGGATATGGTGTTAGTTTTGGGATCATAGTACTGATGGCAGTATTAATAACAGTAATGTTGCTGAATATACAGTGTGCGTCCGGCACTATACCAAGAAATCCTGTGTGGTGACTATCAACTGCTGTTCCCATTCTTTAGACAAGAGCTGAGCCTTAGGGAGGGTGTAGATGTGCCCAAGATCACGGTGTCCACCTAGTACTCAGGAAGAATGCCTTGTGGTGTTCTTGAAGACAGGGCCTGACTGAGCAGTTATCTCTGCAGCTCTACTAGCTGGCAGAGGACCTGGCATATAGTAAGCATTCAAACTTGTTAAAGGAATAAATTGTCTCTGGCAGATGGCTTCAGAAGCTCAGAAACTCTTTCAGCCCTGCTGATGCACAGGTTATCCCAGATCCCTTTTTATATTTACTTAAGGGCGTGTATAATATTTAAACTGGGGGCTGTTGGCTCAGACTGTGTCTGATACTTGGTTTTGCTCCATGTAGCATCCTGTGACTGCCCTTCCATGTCATGCTCCCGCAGTTTTTATGGGCAACAGCCATGGAAAATCACTTCCTGTTTTCTGTCAGCTGTTGTTGAGGATTTCCTGTATTATTTCAGTCCACATCCTTGTCTGTTATCTGTTGCTTTTTGGCAGGTCCCCCTGAGCATAGTGGCCCTAATGGGAATGATTGATGACTCCCCACGACGCTGTGGGACAGTGCCTCTGCAGGTCTCTCCAGATCCGTCCGGGGCTCGCGTGTGTCCCTGCCGTCAAGTGGCAGCTCAGTTGGCTGGCTGGTCCAGGACTGCTGGCCGCGGCCTGGGAGCCTCCGTGCCCCAAGGCGCAGGTTAAGTGCCAGGGACCTCGGCTTCCTTGCGGCCTGTGCAGGCCTGTGCGGGCCTGAGAGGACACGCCCCCTGCACGGCAGGTGCAAGCCCCACCCCCAGGCCTTGGGGGCGGGCGTCCCATTGGCTGAGCCGTCCCACGGCCACGCCCACGCCCGGCCACGCCCACGCCCGGCGGCCGCGAGGGGCGGGAGGAGGAGCCTAGAAACGTGGCCGACTTGAATCCGCCACGTTACGTTTCTCCAGTCTGTGACTTTCGTGACAAATTTAGGATTTTGCACCAGAAATTCAGTCTCTCCTAAGGTAATTATGACTTCTCTTGGGGACTGAAAATGCAGTGCGTTGAAGCGGAGCCGTCGGATCTGGGCTGAATGGAGACGGACTCCATCACGCACCGCCTTGCCTTGGGGAGGTGACTTGCACCCATGTCTTCTGGCTCGTGGCTGATGCTCGTTGCAGCCTAGTTCTCGTGCCTCTTACTCCCTATACTCCTGTGCCTGGGAAGCTCAGAGTTAGCATTCAAGTTGACCACAGTATTTTGCTTCCCCATTTCCCCAGTCTCTGTGTCCCATCCCCTCCGTGTGTTGCTCTTTAAGTCTTTCGTTTTAAGCTTTTGGAAGATGGGGTGTAAACCTTTGGTAAGACCCACCAGCAAAATTCCTTAAAAAGGTAAAAGTTTCCGGCACTGCCAGTTCATTGGTTTTGCTGGTAAACCTCGGGGTTCTTGTACAGCTGCCCAAGCTTGTGTACACACGAATGCAAGTGAGTTTGCATGTCCTGCTTGATTTGACTCAGATAAACTTTGCCATTTTTCACGAGCACATGGGCGAGTCAACTTTGTAGTGTGTTCCTTCTGGCACGTGTTACACCTGGTCCGCCGTGTCCTCGAGGTGTTGGGCGAAGCTTCGGTATCTGAGCTGTATCACAGCTTCTCTGTCTATGTTCAGAGACACTTGCTCAAATACTCTTGGAGGCTAGCATTCTGGATAATGCCACCAAGACTTAGAGAGATGGATAATTTATACAGTTCTAGGGATGCCTGGCTGGCTCCGTTGGTTAAACATCTGCTTCGGCTCAGGTCATGATCCTGGGGTCCTGGGGTGAAGCCCCGCCTCAGTCTCCCTGTTCAGCGGGGAGCCTGCTTCTCCCTGTTCCCTCTGCTGCCACTCCCCCTGCTTGTGCACTCTCACGCATGTTCTCTCTCTCAAATAAAATCTTAAAAAAAAAAAAAAAGGTTCTAGAACCTGGATTTGCATCTAGTTCTTTCTTGTTTTAAAGCCAATGGGCACATGAATCTTTGGCTTAAAGAGAGTAAATTAGCAGGCAAACAGGCTCTTTGGAATGCAGCATTAAAAAAAAACAACACTGTGTCAAAAGAATGTAAACTTCTCAGACCTAGTATGTACTAGAGGAGAGATACAAGCACCACTTGAAACAAATTCTGTGGAGTTGACTCACCTTGGTGTCCATTTCTGAGTCCCACAGACTCTGTCTGCAGCAGAAAGAAGGCTCATGACTGGTTGTCAGTAACTATGAGGTCTTGGGTAACCCAGGTGATTTTCTGTGCTTAGTTTTCTCTGCTATAAGATAGAGTGCCTCATAACTTAGAAGACTATTGTGTGGGACAAAGGCTCACTTTTTTTTGGGAACCTACTGTGTGTCAGAACCTGCTGGCATCATTATCATCATGCATGTTAACTCATTTAATTCTTGCAACATCACCATGGGTGGAAAACACGATTCCTCTTGCTGTGAGCTCCGGAGCAGGAATCTGAATTTGCCTGCAAAGCCCAAGTTCCTTGCAGCAGATCACCTGCTCCCCAACTTTCCCTTTATGATTAAATGAGATAAGGTTTGTGAATAGGAAAAGCAGTCTTTGAGATGAAATATTAGTGTAAGATTATAATTTTCTGAAATTGAGTAAGATTAGATAAAGAGGAAGGGTGGGGAGCCCCCAGTTACTGTCTTATCAACTGTGGGCCAGAAACTTAGATGAGCTGGATTTGGTTATTCTAACTATGCAGGTAGGCACTGAGTCATCCAGTCCACCCCAGACCTGCCTGGGTATGATGCATGGATTACAGACCCTGGGCCGGTCAGACCTGGGTGTGACCCTGGATGGGCTGCCTGTTTGTCACATGCCCTCAGTTCTCTTTTTGGTGTTCAATTCTCTCATCTTTGAATGGGGGCATTAATACCGCATCTCCAGAATGCGGTGAGGATTGGCAGAAAGAGCATACGTACAGCTACCCCACCACTCCTGGCACCTAGGGACTTCTCTGTAAATGTCTGTTCTGTGGAGGCAGTGCCACTGCCACTGTGACTCCCATTGCCTACATGTTCTACACTAGAGGAACAGGGCCAGTCAAGCCAGAGATGGGTGACCTGGTGGAAGAGAATGGTTTGATTTCTGTGTCTATACTTGCCCATGAACTCAGTGTTAGGGCCCAGCGTACCCCTTAGTTCAGGTCAGCACCAGCAGTGGCCCTAAGTATCCAAGATCAGTTTGGTCTTTTGTCGACCATTCTGGAAGGAACATTCAATAGAGGAAGAGATGCACACAGAGGAGATGGGCCTCTCCATGGGTCTGGCAGTGCTGAATCCTGTCCAGAACAGCAGGGACCCTTCCAGGGCCTGAGGGAAGAGAAGACCTCCCCGACTTCTAGAATAGTGTCTTGTCCTCACACCTTGAAAGGAGAGGCTAGGCTCATCTCCATTTCCAGAAACAGGTCCTGTGCCACCACAGGTTTCCCTGGCTGCTTTGGGCAGCGTCCAGACCTTCTGGCCAGATACAAGCCTTCTGCCACAATGCCTTTAATGATGTGAAATAGTGCATAGGTTTGAAGTTCCAACCTAAACATGTCTGTGCTTAAATTTATTATTCATGAAGGTAATTTAAAAACATGACAGAAAGTTTAAGAAGTAGAGACAAAACTCATTATTCTTCACTCTAACACACCATTTTTATTTTAGTGCATTTCATTCCAAGCTAACCCATATGGCTACGTAGTTTTATATAGTTGTTTCATTGTGTACATAAAATTTTGTTTCCTGCTTTTTCATTTAACATATTATAAGCGTTTACATATGGCTGTGTGATCCTTATAATTAGAATTTTTAATGGTGGCATAATATTCTTTTGAGGGGCTATAACATAATTTAACCAACCTCTTATTGGTACTTTTTTTTCCCTAAGAAACAATGCTGCAACATTTGTGCATAAGATTTGTTCCTTATTCTGGGTTAGTTCATTAGGATAGATTCACAGTAATGCAATTTCTCAGCTTAAAGGTTATAGGTGTCTTTCTACTTCTTGATGTGTGGTGCCCAGTTGCTTTCCAGTCAGGCTGGACTAATTTACACTCTTTCCTTTTGTTTGTTTTTTTTTTTTTATTAAAAGAAAAAGATTTTGTTCATTTATTTGTCAGAGAGAGAGCACAAGCTGGGAGAGTGGCAGAGGGAGAAGCAGGGGGCTCCGTGTGGGGGCTTGATCCAGGGACCCTGGAATCACGACCTGAGCCCAAAGGCAGCAGTCAGTTGACTGAGCCACCCAGGCGCCCCTCCTTTTGCTTTTTAATAAGATAGTGGGGCATTTACAACTCATGTTGTAATACCACATACTGTAATAGTCTGGAAAATGTCCCAGCTGTTGGAGGCACAGAATGGACATGTAAGTAAATGTGCCAGGGGTTGAGGGAGCAAACAGCTTGTCCCTGACCAGGGCTGTCCGTCCTGTCCCATGACAGAACACAAGACGGTAGGAGACTCCTGTGGCAACCAGCACCCTGCAACATGCCAGCAGACTGTACCCAGCTGGGCGGGGCTTTCTGTGTTGTCGAGTGCAGTGTCCTGCTGCATGCCCCTCACACCAGACAAAGGATGCAAACACTCCACTTGGCTTCTGTGATCTGATGTAAATAACCTCCTAAGAGAAGAGCATGGAGCTTTGGGAAAAACACTGTTTGGAAACAGGCCGGAGTGGAATCTGGGCTCAGGCGGTGCTAGGTCACCCACTTTCCCCCATGTTTACCCATTTATAAAGTGGGCTGATGATGTACGACAGTGTTCTGTTTGCACAAATCATTTGTGAAAGAAGAATTTGTAATTCATAAAATGAAAGCCCAGTGAGAAAAACAGATTTAGGACAACCCATTCTAGGGTTTTTCTGTGATGTTCATGTGTTCCTATGGCAGAATGCCTTCCTAGGCATCGACCCCAGATGAAGAGAATGTTAATGAGAATAGATTTTACATTAATAAAGGTCAATGCTGTATAGTTCCCGTTTGCTGTTACTCATTGGTTAGAAACTTCAGAAAACTCCTCCCCACCATCTCACTGAGATGCTCATAGTTTATTTTCCTTCACTGCTCATGACATGCATCTTCCAAGGTGTGGCTCACATGTGGTGTCTCTGGTGCTCTAGCCATACACACTGATTTTCTAAAAAGACCCGAATTATCATTTGTTTTCCAAACACATCCTTCCTCAGCCTTCAGGTTGCACAGCCTTGGTGTTGGCCACAGAGGTGTGCTGGGCTTTGCTGCCTTCCCCTTCTCTCCTAGGGCAGCTTTGGGGGAGCCACTGCCTCTCCCCTCACTTCTCTGCTCCTTTCCTTTTTCTAACATCCAGATCTCTCTGAATTTAATTGGCCCCAAAGAAAAGAGAGTCGAAATCTCTGTTGTACCTGGACTGAGAGTCTTCCCTTTGAGGCACGCGGGTCAGGTACTGTAAGGGGAACCTCGGGTTTGGGGCAGAATGGCTGTATCAGCCTCACTGGACAGTCAGGAGGAGGAAATGAGACAAGACCAGCTGAGGCTTTAATAAGAGATCGTCCCTCCTGGTCAGCTGCACCTGGGCTGTGCTGCCAGGGATTTCTGACTCTAATGACCTATGATTCCAAAAGGGGGCGGGGGCATAATTCCATGTTTTCTATTTAATTTCTAATCCTGGGTCCCCTTGGAGCCCTTAGCATATCATTCTAGGACTCACTTTCTCCTGCAGATGTTCTTCCAAACAGATCTGTTGTTCCTGGAGGATCATTCCCTTATATCTGACTCAAGTGGTTACAGAGCTGAGCAAGGGGAGGACTCCCCCCCCCCCCCCCCCCCCCCCCCCCCCCCCCGCCAGCAGGTTGGATTTAATCAGCAAATGAGCAAGTTGGTGGCACCTACTGATGGCAGGGGAGCATTGCAGCACAGGTCTATGAGACCTGATATATCCGTGAGCTGAAGCAAAGTGGGGATGCAGCTCTACCGGGGTGTTGACACAGAAGTCAGGGTGCTGCCAGACTTGGAGGAATCCTGGTGACAGTGGGGGGTGGGGGAAGGTGGGACAGTGTGGGTGTGGCATGTAGAGAGGCTGGTGAGGGTAGGTTGTGGCTCTTGGTCCTCAAGGCTGAGGAGGGTACCACCTGTCTACTCCCCCTGCTGGCTGCTGCACACCATGCCATGCCCACTGCCTGCCTAACCTTTCTCTTCCCACTTTTATCTCCTCTACTGGGAATTATGTTTTTTTAATTTTAATATACAATTGATCTTCGCAAAAGTCATGGGGGAAATGATTTTATTTTTAAGATTTTATTTATTAGAGAGTGAGAACGTGTGTATGAGCAGCCAGAGGGGTAGAGAGAGAGGGAGAGAGAGAGAACCTCAAGCAGATTCCCTACCGAGTGCAGACCCCGATGTGGGGCTTGATCCCATGACCCTGAGATCATGACCTCAGCCAAAATCAAGAGTCAGATGCTTAACCAACTGAGTCACCCAGGCACCCCAGTAATTTTCTAGAATACTTTTTTTTTTTTTTTTTTGGGTAAAAAAGACATTTTCTTGTCAAGGTTGCTGCTGTTCATCATTTCCCTAAAGAGAATCTGCTTCAGCTAATGTTGAAGATTCCAGAACAAGAAGTAGAGTAGCTGTTGGCTTTGTCCAAGAGCCCCCTCCCCCAAATCGGAGAAGCTGTTTCTCTGTTTATAGGAAGAAAGAGGTAGAATCAGATCAAGTGATAGAAAATGAGACCATAAACAGCTCCTTAAAATAGCAGGTGCTTAGCTGACTTGTGGGCTCTCATTCTGCCATCCTGTGCCTCTGTATTAAAAGGCCTGCTGCTCTTGCCTTCAGGAATGTTTATGATCTGGCCCAAGAGTCGTCTTGCTTCATAAACTCTTATTTAGAAGCAGGAATAAGGAAAAGCAGCATGTTAATAGCCTGCCTTGTGCTCCCCCTGCTCTGGGCTTCCTACTGCTTTGGTCATCTACTGTGAACATGGGAGTTGAGGATGGATTGATTGCTCTTGAAAAGAGAATTGTGGTGTGAAATGGATTACTCCTGGGCTCTGTGTCTCATTGCAAAAATTGGCTTTAAAATCAGCATTTATCAAGAGATTCACACCTTAGCTCCCTGCAGGGAAAAGGAGTGGAATTAAAATTGCTATTAAAAATTGACAGACACCCTAGAAATACAGTTGACAGATGTTGGACCAGGAGTGTTTAATGTAATTATTTTCCCTTTATGTAAATAAGATTTATGCACACATTTAGTTTAAAAAATTTTAAGCTGTTTTTTAGAGTAGTCTTAGATTTGCAGAAAAAAACGAGAACACAAGTGCAGAGATTCTCATATTCTCTGTACCCAGTTTCCCCTATTATGACCATCTCAAATTAGGATGGTACGAATGTTATAATTAAAGAACCAATACTGATACATTTTTATGAACTGAAGTCCCTACTTTATTCAGATTTCTTGAGTTTTCCCCTAATGTTCTTTTTCTTTTCTATGATCTGTCCAGATCCAACATTACATTAAGTTGTCAGATATTTTTGGGCTGGGCTGTGACAGTCTTCAGCCTTCCTTATTTTTGATGACCTTGATAGCTTTTAGGCATCCTGGTCAAGCATTTGGTAAAAATATATCCCACATTTGGGGTTTATCTAATGTTTTCATCATGGTGAGACTGGGGTTTAGGATTTGGGGAGGGAAGACCACAGAGGTAACATATATATACATGTTAACAAGTCAGTGAATGAGCTAATGATGGGGGCAGGGAGGGATGTTCAGTAACCCTAGTGTGAGGACAAAGAGAGGAAGACCGGTCCCTCAGATTAGAAGAAGGCAAATATGATGTTCTCAGTAATGGGACTTTATGTCTAACGTGTATAATGCCTTACAGTCCATTGGAGCCTTGTCACATTTTATGGGATAGGATAGAGGGGTTTTAAAATTTCTGTGTTGCATATTGGAAACCCAAGGCCCTGAATTGCCCAGGGTGTTAGAGATAGACCAGGATCACCTTGCCATTCCCAAAGCACATCCCAAACCTTTCCTAATTGCATCTTAGGCTCTAGAGTTTCTAGATTTGAGCAGGCGGGGGTCACTGATGACATTTCATCTATATGTGGCCACCAAGTTTGAACAGGAAGACTTTGACCGAATTAAGGTTGTTGACTGACTGTGCGGGATAATGCACCTGGCCCCCTGCACGTTAGAAAAGTTAAGTAACAGAGGATAAAAAGCGGTGTTCTTCTAACTCATGCCTTCAGTACGATTGATCGTTACAGCTCCCAAATAACGAGCAGCCCCATGGTATTTCTCACCAGCCCACGTTTCTCTGAGACTACACTGTAAGATAAACAAAGCAGTGACCTTTATCATAATATATTTTTTTATTTGCGAGCAAGGGATTATGTATGAAGCAGCCTGTGACTTAAATCCACAGTAGAAATTTGCCCCTTCCATTTTAGCAGCATTGAGTTTCATGAACTCAGTTGGAGAAATGAATGTGAACAACTTTAAGTGCATTAGTGAAGCCAGTGGTTCTCAAGCCTGACTGTGCGTTAGAGCTGCCAGGGGAGCTTCTAGAAAACACCCAAGCTGAGACACAGACCAGGCCTTGGGGCAAGGACCTGGCCTTTCTGTCTTGTTTCTTCCCTCACCACTCTACCCAGCTCCTGATTCTTAAACCCTTCCTATACTTACCTGAATAAAAGTTTTGGAAACTGTTGGGAGGTTGCCGTTGGAAGCTACCCTGAGCTCTTCCTACTCTTCCAGCTTGTTTGACTCGCTCTCCTAAAGTGATGAAACCTGGCATTAGGGGTTCTCACTGGTACCCACGCACAAAATGCATGTTCAGAAATGGTTGAATAACTGAGCCAGTGTGGTTCTGGTCTCTACAGTATATTATGTCCCCTTTCTATCCTGAGAATCAGGGAGGAGCACACTCTTCCTCTTAAATTACTGCTTTCAGTGGGAACTGTTATTTAGAAGCAGAAATCTTTTTTCCCACCAATTATTTTCATGTCTTATTGCTTTGATTTGAAAAAAGATTACTATCTTTGTTGATATACAGTGTCACAGAAACCATCTCTTTTATAAATGCAGAGGTCATTGTTTGCAGGGTACAGGTTTCTGGTCTTAACTGAAATTTGATCATGGTTCAGAGTGACCTGACTCCTAGCCTAGCTAAGGAGGCTTCCCCTGAGTATTCTGACATTCTTTTCTTAGGCTGTTTCCCCAGTGAGTTAAAATTACATTTGCCACTTTATTAATGGGTCATACCTTATTTGGAAACTAAAATTTTGGTAGTGATACCTTATATCAGCAGATTTTTTCCATCCTCTCATAAGAAGACCCAGGAATACTCTTTTGCACTGATGTGGTGGGATATCCACCCTGAAGAATTAGAAATAATAAATAGTCCTTCCGTTCCTCTATGGATCACTTTATAGTGAGAATGCTGGAGTATGGGAAGTCTTGGTCTTTAGCAGGAAACTAAGTCTACTCTTTAAAAAATTTGCTTTCAAGTAACTAGTTAGTTTTCAGTATCAGTGGGCTGTGGAAATATAAATGATCATATCTTTTTAACAGGTCTAGCAACCTGGCTTTCTTTTTTACCTCCCAGAACTCAAATGTTGCTGTTAGAGATTGGTTGTGGTAGCGGTGATCACTGAACAGTCATTAAATAACAGTGGAAAGTAGACAGTTGATAAAGAAAAAAATCAAGTAGTCATTCAGATGATATTTTTGGTTACTTAATCTGCCTCTGAGCATATGGTCTAGCCGGCGGAAATAATTTAACAGTGACAAAATATATTTCAGTAACGGGAGATTAAAAACAACCTATTTATTTTCCTTTTTCCTTCCACAGTGATATATTTATCTCTGTTAACAAATACAATGTTAGCCACTTAAAATTTATGAAGACAGCCTTTGCTGAGTCTACAGTATACCCCGACCTTTATCATCTAGTTTTACGTGTGTAAGCATGTTTCCTTCGGTGTTCATGATTCAAACGTGTTACCATAAGTGGTGTTAGTCTTTATATTGGACTGTGGACAAGAGAATGTGAGATGAAATGACATTTTTACTGTGCAGACTTGACCCTTTCGTGACTCATCTCTTGGACTCCCATCATCTCATGGCTCCCATGTGTGGATAACTGACTGTCTGGGTCACAGCAGTGTTCTGTCTCCCTTTGGAATATTCTGTCCTCAGCTCTGCCATTCTCCGTCTTAGGCATTGACACACAGAGTGGTTTTAGAGTATGCTCACCAGTTTTTTGGCAGTCCTCTTCTCAAAATGTGGGATCTACTTCCCCTCCCCTTGAGTGTGAGCTGGACATAGTGATGTGCTCCCGGTCAACAGAATGTGCTGATGTGACAGGATATGGTTTCTAAGATTAAGTTGTAAAAGGAGCCCTGGTGTCTGCCCCTCTCCCTGTCTCCCCCAACTTTGCTCTCCTCTCTGATCTCTTACTACGGGGAAGGCCAGCTGCTGTATTGTGAGGGCACACCAGCAGCCCTGTGAGTGACCAATCTTGGGAGCAGCCCAGTCGGACCCTGAGATGGTGGCAGCCCGGGCTGACATCTTAACTGCAGCCTCATGAGGGACCATGAGCCACCCGGATTCCTGACTCGCAGAATCAGAGTGTGAGATAAAAAATGTTTCTTGTTTCAAGCTCCTCAGTTTTGAGGGAACTTGTTTTGCAGTGGTTAATAACGTAAGTCACTTAGCCCTTCTGGATCGCTTTCTCATCTGGGACAAGAAACAGGGATGAAATAGGGCCCTGAATAAGCTGATGATAATCTATTCCTATGTAAAAGGCTGCTCTCAAAAACCAGCTGACCCTCTCTGCACCTCCCCCCCAACCCCCAACTGGCCTTTCTGCCTCCACACCTCATAGCCACTGACGGCTGTTTCTGGCAAAAGTCAAGTCCACTTGTTACTTACTTTTTCTTATTTTGAAATGGAGACAAAGCATATTGGGAATATGGGTAATACTCTTTTAATAAGTAAAGCTATATTTACACTAAATTAATTTTCATAACTACTCAATAAACCAACCTACTGGATTTACTATTTCTGAAAATAATGTCATTTTATTAAAACTCATTGTTCTTTTATCTTCTTGGAAATAGGATGAATTTTGGCTTTTGTACTCTCTAATTACGGTAGATAAATAGATATCACTCAGTCATTTGTTTCCATCTGATTTCACTCCCGGCCTGATTTAATTCCATTTGTGCTTCAGGTAATAGACTGCTTCCGTTGTACACATTTGTAAGAACAATGTGGGCAAAGTGCATATCTCGAGCTTCTAAAGACTCTGTGAAAACTCAACCAATTCAAATACAAATAATAACAGCTGTGAGCTCACGTCAGTTAGTAAGTAGGAGAACAGGAAATTGAGTTTGCATTATCTGACTCAAACGTTTCACAGGGATGAGACCATCTCATGCCGTAGGTGAGGCTCTCCAGGGCTTTCCTGCAGTGTGGTCAAAATGATAAAGTCCAGGGCCGCGGGGAACAGCACACCCCCTGCTCCACTATGGGTGTGAAGGGTGTTGGCAGACCTCTGTTTAAACTTCCCTGACACAATCCAGTGTTGGGCCAGAAGCACTGAGCCCTCCCTGGTCTACATTTGCCAGCAGCATTGGCCCTCAGTGGGTTACTCATTATGCATTTGGTGTCAGCAGCCCTCCTCAGAGGGTGGGAGAGACAATGCAGGGATGGGGCTGCAGCCCAGGAATAAAAGCAGGCTTACCAGATCCCGGGCTTTGAATTCTCTGCAACTTCTGACCCAGCATCAAACCTCATCATGACTCCTCTAATCTCAGCAGTTTATCCTTGTCACTAAAAAGAGGACCTGTCTGTCACCGCATCGTTTTCTCTCAACTGGGAGAAAACAGATCAGTTGGTAGCGCATCCCGGCTGTCAGTGGGTCCTGGGCACCAGAGGCTTCTCCATCTATTTACATTCTGCACGTTTCCCGTTTGAAAGGAGCCTCCACGGGCGTAAATAAACCTCGTAATGTATGTAGATGTATGGCAGGGGGTTGTTGTAATGAAAAGCTTCCACTGAAAAGTGGGCGAAGCCAGTCAAATCAATCTGAGTAAGTAGTGTGAGAGCTTTTTTCAACTCTGTTTATTATTATGCATCTGACGTGCGACCAGCAGCATACTTGGTGCCATGGGGATACGACAAAGCCCTTCTGCCCTCAAAGGCCCTGAAGTGCTTTCGGATACCAAGCATATGGAAGATAGGTAGAAAGGATAAAAAAGTGCTGGGTGTATCTGGTCCCCAGGAATGCTTGGGCAAACAGGGACCATGGGACTTTCAGCCCAGGGCCCCCCTGGGGAGAGAGAGGCTGGTGACTTCCTCAGACTCCTGTGCTAGAACCCGAGGCTCCAGCTCCCGGGCCCAGACTCTTCCCAATATGCCCCTCAAGTATTGGTATCTCCCACTGGCCCAGGACCCATTCTCACTCAGCTCCTGCCCTCCCTGGGTGCTCTCACATGCTCATCCTGCCTTTCCAGAACTCCAGCCACATGTCTCCCATGTTTGCCAGCCACCTCCTCTCTGTATCTCGCAGTAACCCCAACATTTCCCAAACGCTCATTTCCCAGAGCTGTCTTTATTTCCCAGCACCATTCATTACCCCACCCACACAGCGTCGTCGTATTCCTTAGTGGTGAATGCCCCGCCTGTCTGAAATGTCCAGGTTGGAAGCCTCCATCTCTGATCCTTTCCTTCCTTCCTTGCTCTTCTCTTCCAGCCATCACCCCATGGCTGTGCCGACCTCCTCTCTGCATCTCCAAGACCCGGACATGAGCCAGCTCACCACCATCCCTTGCTGCATTCCCCTCATGGCCCCCTGGCCTCTCCTCTGTCTTCTCCCTCTGCTGCCTACACTACAGCCAGAGTGATGTTTCTGGAACACAAGTTTCAAGTCTCCGTATCTTGCCACTTCCACATCTTCTTGTTTCCTGTCTTTCATGGTGTTCTCTCCACCACAACCCTCCTCTCCCTCATGCCCATCATTTCTCCTTGCCAGGTTAATTCTTGACCCCCTCAGATCTCTACTAAGCTGTCAATTCTCATACATAGGCTTCTTGGAGCCTTCCTGGCACTCCTGCCAGTGTGCCCTGCCCCCACAGTCTTCAAGGTGTGCCAGTATTCAGTGGCGCAGTACCATCATTGTTGGATGCTTGTCTGCACCCCAGCGGACACACTCAGCTGAAGTGAAGCTGCCAGGTCCCCACCATGTCTCTGGGGACTTTCTTCCACCCAGCGAAGGCCACAGGTCAGGGTTTCAGGAAGAGAGTAGAACATGACAGGTGTCCGGAAGGGTGAGCTGTTGACAGGTGGTGGGTTGTACATGGGCACTGGCTGTCTCAGGCAGCGAATCCAATCAGTGATCGTGAACAATCAAGAATTTATGGTGCTCAGACATACTCTGAGATGAATAGTTAATACTTTGTTTTGCTTTACTGTGTCTATCTTGCTGGTAGAGGGGGAAGCTCTCTTATCTAAGGGCAGTGCATAGAATGATGGAGACCGTGGAGTCAATACTAAACCCCCTGGGGTTCGATTGTAGCCTTGTTGTGACCTTTGTGCTACTTTAGCTTTCAGTGCCTCAACTTCCTCATCTGTAAAATGGGGCTAGTTAGAGTACTGAAAGGAAGATCAGTGTGTGCACAGTGTTTAGAGGGGAGCTTGGCATCTCCTGAACGCTCCGTATTAGTAGCTTAGGCAGTTCCTCCTTTTCCTCCTCCTGCTCCTCATTTTCCTCTAGGAGAAGGTAGTTACCATGGTAATTTGCAGTTCTTGACTTGGGAGTCCAGAATAAGAGAGTCCTTCGCGAATGACCTCCTAGAAACGTATCCTTGGATTTTTATGATTTTGTGATAATTGGGCTTTTATAAGTTGGTTTAACCTGAGTCCTGATTTAGGAAAAGCCACCTTTAAGCTTCTTACTTTTTTCTTTGACCTGTGTGGGCAAATTGCTTAGGCTTGCTGGTCTTCCACGTCCCCATTGTGAAATAGGAATTATAAACTGCCAGGGTGGCTGTTGCAGGGATGGGAGGTATCTGTGTACAACACGTGGCACATGGTAGGTGTTCATAAACGGCACTTAGCTTTATTTCACCTGCTTGGGACTTTGTCATTCAGCACACTCTCATCTCCCACTTTAATTTTGTGGTGGGCTTCGTGGACTGGGGTGGGGAGCAGGGTTAAGGAATATTGCCTGTGGACTATTCAGTCTTGCCTGTGGGAAAAAAGAGGCATTTATTTTCTGAGAAAACATGGATGGTTGGCCTACCTCAATGTTGATTTTGTCAACAGTACAGCGAATGCCGTGGTTCTTACACGTAGAAAGTAAGGCTCCGGCCCCACCAGCAACTTTCACTTTTGATTTTATTCAAGTACAAGGTTAAATGGTTTGATCCGTTAACCAGTATAAGGCCTGTGGAGAAAAAAGTTATTAGCCACAAAATGCTACAAGCAAGCTGCAAAATAAAAATTAATAATGCTTAATTAAAAGCCTGCACAGCATGACTCTGGTTACTTTATAACTTACCGAATTAGTATTCACACGTTTCCATATATTGTAAAGGCAGTAGTAGGTTAGTCTCTCCCTCTCATGGATTTGCCAAACTTGCTGTGAAATCATTGCCAATAGTAAACCGGAAGTTTATTTTTAACCAAATAATCTCAAAAGCCAAATTATAAATACCTTTGGAAATTTTTTTTTTTTTTTTGCAGCAAAAAATACTTGAATGGGGATACAGATGCATTTTAATACATTTGTTAAAATGCAGGATAAAAATCTTCAAAAGTCCCAGGATTTGGGGCGCTTGGAGGACTGAGGCCATTATCACAGCTGGGTGGGACAAAGACCTCCAAGGTGCCAGAGGGCTCCTCACCAGCCCACTGTTTCTGCAGTGGGGTCATCCTCCTGGGTGCCTCAACCTGTCATTTCCATGTTGACCCTGCTGGGTTTTTTTGTTTGTTTGTTTGTTTGTTTGTTTTTTATGATAGTCACAGAGAGAGAGAGAGAGAGAGAGAGAGAGAGAGGCAGAGACACAGGCAGAGGGAGAAGCAGGCTCCATGCCGGGAGCCCGATGTGGGACTCGATCCTGGGTCTCCAGGATCACACCCCGGGCCGAAGGCAGCGCTAAACCACTGAGCCACCGGGGCTGCCCCTACATACCATCTTCTTAATAAATCTTTGCTTTGTCCTCCCATTGGTACTTCAGATGCCCTCCTGCTAAGCGCCAAACCGCTGCGCCACCCAGGGATCCCGACCCTGCTAGTTTAAACCTAGCTGTATCACTGAAGAAGCAGCTGAAGGAAAAGCTGGCCTCAAGAGGGAGGAAGCTTAGGCATGATTGCTCTTTAATTACCATACCATTTGAGTAAAAATGCAGATTATTGGCAAAGCAAGTCACATTTGGGAAAAATGTATGATTTGGCCCAGCCCCCGAGCGTTGCCCTCCTTGCAGATCTCACTTTACATGTTGAAGAGCCAAAATGTCTCCAGTGGACAGCTTTTGCACAGCGCACAGCCCACGCTGGTCTGGAGGAATGCTAGCTGGACAGACCTGCGTGGAACTGGTCGGGTCTCCCTGAGGAAGGGCTTAATGCTGCGTGCGGATCATCCCGGCAGCATCTGCTCGGGAGAATGGCCAGTCCGCAATGCTTGGCTCACACAAGTCTGTGTAGGAAAATGACTAGCCATGGGGCATTTCTGATCTGGGTTATATACAGAAGCCTTTCTTATTTGATTCGCAGAAATCAGATTCCAAGTGGTTGAAAAATATATTTAGCTCTGTGGTCATGGAGATGTTTTTTAGTTTGATTTAATGTTGATGGATTAAATTGTTTGTGCAGATGAGCTGAATAAATTCTGCCAGAACTTATATCTTATTCTGGTTTCACATTAAACCCTTAATTTACAGCTCTGTTCCATTGGCAGTCTTATTAGAGTTAGCCCTAGGAAAAGCTTGGCTGGTCCTTCCTCCTCTGTCCACTGTTATTCAGCGGAATTAAATCATTTAGCAACCTCAAGGGAGGGCTCCAAGGGGCCCGGAGGGAGAATGGGGTCCTAGGGTGTCCTTAAACCATCTAAGATGTCTGGAGAGCTACCCTGATTTTAATGGCTTTAATTTAACCACTATTGAGTTATTTAATCTACTTTCCCCCATCTCCCTTCCCTACCTTTGTGGATCCACAGAGACCTGGGATTTGCCCCGAGTATTTCCTTCCCATAGATACACAATGCAAATATAAAATGAAGAGGGACGTGGAAATCCTTCACTGAAAAAAGTCACTCCCATACTTTTCTCCCCTCAAATCTCCACCCTTTGAGAACTTCTAGGATGCAGGTCCTGGAGATGAGAATTCTCTCTCCCTCATCCTTTGCATCCCCGGGGGCCACTGGCATCCTAACACTTACTGTTTATTGAACTGGTGAACGCAGGTGTGCTTGAAAAACTGATCAACTCATTTGGTGTCTTTGTTCCCCGTAGGAGGACTGGAATGAAATTGACCCAATTAAAAAGAAAGACCTTCATCACAGCAACGGGGATGAGAAAGCACAAAGCATGGAGACCCTCCCTCCAGGTACCACAGCAGCCCCTGGGGACCCATCCAGCCTTGGGCTGGTGGCTGGTGGCTAGTGGCTGGGAAGTCCTCTTGCTCAGAAACTGTAGAGCTGAATGTGACCTGTAGAGCCTGTGGAGCCTGCGGGGTAGAATATGGATTTCATAGGGCTGCTGGAGACACTGCTCTATGGCAATGTGTTGTGGTCTTCCTTCAAGCCTATTAGTGGGTGGTGAAATAAGTGTACTAGGAAATGCCCAAAATTTGTTGAAAGAAAAAAAATAGAATAAAATAGAAAATACAGGATAGTATATCAATTCACAATTTTTTTAAAAGGCTGTTTTTTAGAGTGATTCTAGGTTCATAGCAAAATTGTGCGTGAAGTACAGAGGTTCCCATATACTTCCTGCCCCTACACATGCATACCACCCCCACTGACAACATATCCCACCAGAGTGATACATTGCTACAATCAGGGTACCAACAGGGACACATCACAATCATCCAAAGTCCATTGCTTTCATTAGTCTTCACTCTTGGTGGTGTACATTTGATAGGTTTTAACAAATCTATGGGGACATAAATCCACTGTTACAGTATCCTACGGAATCGTTTCACTGCCCTAAGCATCCTCTGTTTTCCAACTCTTCGTTCTCCTCTCCTCCCAATCCCTGAAACCACTCATCTTTTTCCTATTAGAATCATACAGTATGTTGCCCTTTCAGATTAGCTTCTTTCACTTGGTAATGTGTATTGAAGGCTCCTCCATGTCTCTTCATGGCTTAATAGTATATTTGTTCTTATCACTGAATAATATTCTGTTGTCTGAATGGACCACAGCTTATCCATTCACCTACTGCAAGACATGTGGTTGCTTCTCAGCTTTGGTAGTTGTAAATAAAACTGCTATAAACATCTGTGTGCAGGTTTTTTTGTAGATAATACATTTTCAGTTCATTTGGGTAAATCCCAAGGAATAAGACTGTTGGATCATATAGTAAGAGTATGTGTAGTGTTGTGAGAAGCTACCAAACTCTTCCAAAGTAGTTGTACCATTTTGCATTCCCACTAGCAATGAATGACAGTTCCTGTTTCTCCACGTCCTCAGCAGGCATTTGGTGTTGTCAGTGTTTTCAGTTTGGGCTATTATAATAGGTGGGAAGTGGAAATCTCATTGTTCAAGTTTGCATTTCCCTAATAATGTATGATATTGAGTTTCTTTTGATATGTTTATTTACCCTCTGTTTATCTCCTATGGGGAGGTATCTGTTCAGGTCTTCCACCCATTTTTTTAAGTGGGTTGCTCATTTTCTTACTGAATTTTAAGCATTTTTACAGATTTGGATAACAGTCCTCCATCAGATATTCATTTGCAGATATTTTCTCTCCATCTTTGTCTTCTAATTTTCTTGACAGTATCTTTCCCAAAACAGAAATTTTAATTTTAATGAAGTTTATCAGTTCTTTCATGGATCTTGGCTTTGATATTATACCTAAAAAGTAATTGCCCTACCCAAGGTCACCTAAGTTTTTTTTTCCTATATTACGTTTCAAGTGTCTTATAATTTGCTTTTATATTTAGGTTTGTGATCCATTTTGAGTTAATTTTTGAGAAGGGTGTAAGTTTTGTGTCTAGATTGATTGCATGTGGTTTTCCAGTTGTTGCAGCATCATTTGTTGGAAAGACTGTCTTTACCCCATTGTGTTGCTTTTGCACCTTTGTCAAAAATCAGTTGACTGTATTTATGTGGGTCCATTTCTGGACTCTATTATGTTCCATTGATCTGTTAGCCTAGTCTCTTCCCAATACCACATTACCACATTATCTTGATTACTTTATAGTAATTCTTGAATTCGAATAATGTTGGTCCTCCAACTTTGTTCTTTCTCTTTAATGTTGTGTTCCTTATTCTGTTTGTTTGTTGCCTTTCATATAAACTTTAGAATCTGTTGATACAAAATAATGTGCTGGGATTTTCATTTGGATTGCATCAAACTTCTAGATCAAGTTGGTAAGGATGGACATCTTGACGATACTGAGTCTTCCTCTTGTGAACATGGAATCTCTCTCCTTTTACCTAGTTTTTAAAAAATTTTTATAAGTTTTACAGTTTGCTCGTATGAATTTTGTGCCTGTTTTGTTAGATTTATATCAAAGTATTATATTTGGGGAGGCACTAAAGTATATGGTATTTTGTTTTTAATTTCAAATTCCACTTGTTCATTATTCATGTATAAGAAAACAATTGACTTTTGTATATTAACCCTGTATCCTACAACCTTGCTGTAATTACTTATTAGTTCTAGGAGTTTTTGATTCTTTCAGATTTTTTACATAGTCCTATCAACTGCAAACATCTTCCTTCTTAATCTATATTATATTTTTTGTTTCCTTATTGCATTAGCTGAGACTTCTAGTATGATGTTGGAAAGTGGTGACATCCTTGCCATATTTCTGACCTAGCAGGAAAGCTTCTAGTGTCTCATCATTAAGTATAGTTAGCTCTAGGATTTTGCAGATGTTTTTATCGAGTTGAAGAAGTTTCCCTTCCACTCCTAGTTTGCTGAGAATTTTTATCATGAATGAGTTGGATTTTGTCAATTGATTATATTGATTTTCATATGTTGAACTAGCCTTGGATGCCTAAGATAAATCCTACTTGGTCATGGTATATAATTCTTTTTATACTTTGTTGTATTTAATTAGCTAATATTTTGTTGATTTTTGCATCTATTTTCATAAGATATTGATTTGTTTTCTTGGAATGTCCTCTGGTTTTGTTACTAGGATGATGCTGGCATCATAGAATAAGTTAGAAAGTATTCCCTCAGCTTCTATCTTTTGAAGGAGATTATAGGGAATTAATATGGTTTGTTGCTTAAATGCTTGGTAGAATTCACTAGTGAACCCATCTGGGCTCAGTGCTTTCTGTTTTGGAAGTGGATTTCCTATATAGATAACATACAGTCAGTTGGGTCTTGTTTCTATCTACTCTGACAATCTCTATCTTTTAATTGGTGTATTGAAACCATTGCCATTTAGAGTGGTTATTAATCTAGTTGTATTAATATTTACCATATTTGCTACTCTTTTCTTCTTGTTATTTTTATCTTCCACACTTTTTTCTGCTTTCTTTAGCTTTCATTGAGCATTCTACATGAATCCATTTTTCTCTCCTATTTTTTTTCCTTAGTTTTAGTGGTTGCCTTAGAGTTTGCAATATGTATTTACAACTAATGCAAGTCTAATTTCAAATAGCACTAGCCTGCTTCACACTTAGTGTTTTTTATAACAAAATATTAAGAATTCTTCCCTTCCATTCCTATATCATCACTGTTATTATTTCACATGCATGTGTATATACATATATATAAGCATATATAATCAAATACATTGTTGCTATTATTCTTTTGAATAAACGGTTATCTATCAGATAAATTAAGAATAAGAAAACTAAAGTTGTCCTTTTACCATCACTTTTTCCTTATCTGATGTTCTTACTTTGATTATGGAGTTCTGAATTTCTGCCCTATATAATTTTCCTTCTGTCTGAAAAGTGTCTTCTAATATTTCTTGCAAGGCAGGTCTACTGGCAACATATTGCTTCAATTTTTGTTGTCTGAGAAAGTCTTTATTTTATTTCTCCTTCACTTTTGAAGATTATTTTCACAGGATAAAGAATTCTAGGTTGGCAGTTTTTTTCTTTCAGCACTTTAGATATTTCATTCTACTCTCTTCTTGCTTGCATGGTTTATGAGAAGTTGGATGGAATTCTAATCTTTGTTTCTGTAAAGCTGTTCCCCCCCCCCAACTCTTCTTTTAAGATTTGAAAAAAAAATCACTAATTTTCTACACTTTGAATGTGCTATGTCTAGGTATAGTTTGTGCTTTTTGTTTGTTTGTTAGTCTTTGTTCTTTATCCTGCTTGGTGCCCTCTAAGCTCCCTGGAGCTGTGTTTTGGTGTCTGACTTTAATTTAAGGAAATGATCAGTCATTATCACTTCAAATACTTCTTTTATTCCTGTCTTTCTTTCTTCTCATTCTGGTATTCCCATTACACATGTTTGTACATTGTTGGTAGTTGCCCAACATTTCTTGGATACTCTGTTCTGATTTTTTTCAGTTTTTTTTTAATGTTTGCTTTTCAGTTTGGAAGCTGAAGCTTCTGCTATCTTATTCTCAAGCTCAAAGATTCTTCCATCAGCTTTGCCCAGTTTACTGATGAGTCTATCAGAGCCATTCTTCATTTCTGTGGCAGTGTTTTGATCTCCAATAATTGTTTATGATTTTTTTACAAGAATTTTCATCTCTCTGTTTACAGTATTCATTTGTCCTTCCATGTTGTCTACTTTTTCCATTAGAACTTTTAATATATTAATCATAGTTGTTTTAAATTTCTGGTATAATTCTGGCATCCCTACCATATCTGAGTCTGTTTTGACGCTTGCTTTGTTTCTTCAAACTATGTTTTTTTGCTTTTTAGTATGCTTTGTATTTCTTCAGCACTAGATATGATGTGCTGGGTAAAAGGAACTCCAGTAAATAGGCCTTTAGTGACATGATGATAAGGTCTAGAGGGGTAGGGGACACATTCTATAGTCATAGGATAGATCTGCACCCCTGGGCTGTCAACTTCACAAATACTCCTCAGTTTCTTTATCAAATAGGTGGGACAGTGTGGCTAGAGGTGATTTGAAATGAGTATTCTCCTTTCTCCAGGTTGATTAGGCTCTGATAAACTCCCAATAGGTTAGCTATGGTAAAACAATTTCTCTTGAGGGCAGGCCTTGTTAAGAACAGAATGCTCTGGCATATTTCAAAATGATTCTTTCTCCTCTCCTATTCTCCTCTGCTGTTCTGTGGGAAACATGAAGGGATCTGTCTCCCACTATTCACTATGAGAAACCTAGTTAAACTCCTGGTGGTAAAACTTACAGAGGTGTGGGGGCCCACCTATGGCTGAGGCCCCTGGAGTTTTTATTTCTCAGCCTTGTCTGTGGTGACCTCCAGCTGTTCATCCACTACAGTTTGGTTTTCATTCCCCAGACAGTGTTCCCCTAGAGGTTTCTGCTGTGATTCCCTGTACTCACCTGTTGGTCTCTCCAGTTTTTGGAGTAGCAGCATGTTCTATGATCTCACTTCTCTGAGCAAGCTAAGAAGAGTTGATGTTTTGCCTTGTTCAGTGTTTTGCTTTATTATTAGAATGGAATGATAACTTCCAAGCTCTTTATACACTAGACCAGAAACCAGAAGTTAGTCCGTGACATTTTTACTTTGATGATGATGAAGAGTCTGTATATTCATGTTTCTTACTGAGATTGGATAAGCATCACCCCAGGGAATACAGACCCTCCTTTGTCTCCACCCTTCCCATTGTCCCAGTTACACTAGATGTGAAATGTGTGTGTGTGCACGCGCATTAGATATATCTATTAGGGTGGCCCCCTCTCTTCTTTCCCAACTCCTATATGAGTCAGCAGCGTGAGCCACAGTTCCTTCCTATTTAAAATAGGCATTACCCACGCAGTGGGGAGCATCTGAATGGAATACTTAGCTAATAAGCATTTCTTTATTATAATAATAGGATATGCTTCTACTGTGTGGATTAATGAGAGACTTCCTGTGGGTTGTCTTCTGTTTAAAAAAAAGAGTGTTCTAGTGGATTTTAAGACATATATGGAGAGGGAGGGGGAAGCCATCTTCAGGGCATATACTAGATGTTACTATTAAGAGTCATACTCTAGTTAAAATCCATTCAATGTGATAGTGACCCTGGCTTTCATGTTTCTAGCTGTTACACAGTAATTTCCTTCAGAGATAGGAATGTACTGATTTTCCTCTTTTTTTGAGTTACTACTAAAACTTTTGATGAAGGCACTGTGTCCTTTTATTTTGCCAGAGGATGTCATCTGTTTTTGTTGTGACCTTTTTTTCTCACTAAATCAGCATACACATGAATTTTCCCTTTAGAAGTTATTTTGCCATGGTTAAGAAACATATTTTCCACAAGAATGATGGGCAGTGCCAGAGTTGTGGTCTGTAAGGAACCACTGTTCATAGCACTTTCCACTTTGTAAAGTGGGTTGCTCAGAAGCTCAGTAGCTTCCTGTGTTCTAGGTGTTGGATATCTAGCAGTTGTAGACAGATGGGTGGGAGGAGGCAGCATGAAGCCGAATATAGGAGCCTGGTGTCTTTCAGCATGGCCACGAAACCCACTGACAGATGTAGGAGCCAGATTAGAGATAGCAATGATGCCCCCAGGCAACAACTTCAACTTTTTTGACCAAACACCCTATTAGCAAAAATATTTTGAGTATAGCTCACTCTCCCTCTGTATATCTTAAAATATTCATAGATTAAACACATAATACCTTACGAATCTATTGATGCATTCTAAGGCATATTTTCAATAGGATATTATAATGGATTAGGAAAAATACTTGAAAATATCTACTGTTTCTTTATCCCTGAAGAGTGTCTCATGTGGCCCCAGTTCGGATATCACTGCTCTTGGGTCAACCATGGCCACAAAAGCCCAGATTATTTTTTTTAACTAGATCTCCTGTCCCAGCCCCTTGTACTTTGGGGGAGAATCTGGAATTTCAATAAAGTGGCTGTGGCAGAGGGGAGGCCTGGAGGCTGAGGTCCTGGCCTTCATTTTCTGTTGAAAGCTCAATCATGTATATCCCAGCTGTAGATTCTAGGGGCTTGAGCACAGACCAAGCTGCATGCTACACGCTGAGCCAGGGCACAGCCCCAGTGGGCTTTGTGAGCTCTGGGCAGGGGCAGAACCACAGTGTGTGAACAGCAGTGGCTAAATCCTTAAACAATTGAATCTAGTGTTTGCCTTTTAGAGACCTGTGATTTCCTCAGCAAGCTCTCCAGTCTAAACCCCATCCGAGAAGGAGGTCTGGGAATTGGGGTGAGAGACCTGGTCAGCATCATCTTTTACTTCTGTTTAGTCGGATCCCACTGTCATCAGGGTGACTGAGTGCGGTTGTGAAGTGGGGCTGGCCCTCACCCAGCTCATGCTGGCCAGGGGTTCTCCCTTGGAAGCTCCCTGGGCTCAAGGGTCACTCAGGGAATCCTCCGTTTCCCTTCATAGATCTGCACTTTTTCTGGGTCACAGACAGCTTAGAAGTCAGATAGTTCTCCTCTGGTTGCCTAAGGAAGGAGGGAGTAGTGTGTTTTCTTTGCACCCGGGGTGGGTTTCCTGGTGCCTTGCAGAGGAGGCTGAGGTCATGCTCATGGGGAGAGTCCTGCTAACTGCCCAGCGCTCGCAGGGAGTCCACTGGCATCAGAGAGGGTACACAGCATTCTCAAGTGGACATGTTCTTCTATCACAATTTTTTTTAGAGGTTGAGGAGTTGCTGTAAGATTCTTAAACTCCTGAACGCGTTGGATAGCAACACCCCGTGTCCTCTTTCCAGTGTTTTTGCCATTTCTGAAATAGCAGCCGCACAGCAGCTGGGATGTGAGAGCTGTCCTCGAGAACCACAGGGCTTAAGGACAAGGCCAGCATCCTGAGCCAGGCACCGGCCTCAGGCCCTAGCGCTGCCCCCAGGTATTTGGCCTTAGAAAAATCGTGACTATTTGCAGTTTCATTTCCCTTCTATGTATAACAGAGACACTTTCTCACTCTGAGAGCCCTAGATTCTGTTGTTTCACCTCTGTCTTTCTGCTGCCTTCCAGCCTCTCATCCGAGGTTGGGATCACCAACCGCACTGCCTCAGAAATGGAGTGATTCCCTCCTCACAGAGTTCAGGTCTGGAATGGAAGGAAGGCCTTTGGCCCTGAGATTCCAGGACTGATTCCTTCCATTTCAACTACTGAAGTTTCTTTTTTGGTGCTGATTGTCTATTTTTTTGTTTTCTTAAAATCTATCTGACGGAGATGAATTTTTTTTAAGATTTTATTTATTCATGAGAGACACACAGAGAAAGGCAGAGATACAGGCAGAGGGAGAAGCAGGCTCCCTGTGGGGAGCCCAACACAGGACTTGATCCCAGGACCCCAAAACCAAGACCTGAGCTAAAGGCAGATGCTCAACTGCTGAGCCACCCAGGTGCCCCCTGATGGAGACAAATTTAATCTTTTTCCCCCCCTGGATACAGAAAAAGTCCTCTGCCTTGAAAAATTAGTCTCTCTTAGTAATTGTGCCTCCTGCATCCTCTCATCCTGCATCCTCGGCATCTGCCACTCTGACTGATGAGGCCAGTGGGCAGGATGGCCAATGATCCAGGACAGGGAGAAGCAGAGGTTGGCCAGGGGTGGGAAGGCCGAGGCCTGTCTCTGAGGCACATTCTTCGTAAGCAGCTCTCATCCTTCAGATGCTGACGTCTCCTTTGAGAGATTTTCTTTCTGCCTCTCTGAAACTGTGGTGTCATTCTGGTGTTCGTTACAACCTTGTGGAAGGGGGAGAGACACGGGTAGGGGGAGAGTCCTGATTACATTCTGGCTTGTCTGGGAGGTGGCCCCATCTGTCCCGGGGTCTCCTCCCGCCGCGGCCCTGCCTGCTGCTGCTTCATTACCCGAGACAGTTGATTTCTCCAAACAGAAATGGCTCGCGTTCACACAAAGATGAATGACACGGGAATGGCGAGGTGTGTAATAGAACCCAAATCCCGGTGTGAATTGCCGCTGATGCTAATGGAAACGTTTTAGCTTTTCTACTTCCCACCTGCCGGAAGAGAGATGAGATGAACCACTTGTGTATTTATTCAGCATTGCTGCAGTCGGGAGAAATGCTCCCCTGACCTTTCTCCTTCTCAGGGATTTACTGGGTTCCAGCATGGTATGTGTTTTTTAAAACATCCTGGTAAGATACACATAACATAAGATTCACCATTTTAACCATTTTTAAGCATACAGTAGAGTAGCATTAAGCACATTCACACAGTTGTGCAACCATCACCCCCGTCTATCCCCAGAACTTTTTCATTTTCCAGCCTGAAACTCGTCTCTATTCAACACTGACTCCCATTCCCCCTAACCTGGTCCCTGGCCACCATTCTCCTTCTGTCTCCATGAACTCGACTCCTCCCAACACCTCACATAGGTGGAATCATACGGTATTTGTCCTTTTGCGATGGGTGTGTTTCACTCTGTGTAGCGTCCTCTGTGTTCACACATGTGGTAGCACACGTCAGGGTTGTTGCTTAGGGTTGAACACTCCTCCCCCATAATCTCTCTGTGCCAGGCGCCCTGCAGGCCGCATGGTCAGGGAGCACTGTGTGACAGCCATGGGACAGCTCACTCTGCGTGGCTCGCCATGACCCAGACCTGAGGCCTGGGGCTCTGCTCTGCACAGCGTTGTCATTAGGAAAATAAGTGGTTGAGTATCCTTCGGGGAAGTATCTTTTTAAAAACAAGCAATATGTTTTTGTGGAAAAATTAGAAACTCAGATCAGCAAAAATAAGGAAAGTATTCAAGTGTAATTCTACTACCCCAAAGTCACCACCGTTCTCTGCCACTGCCTGTTCCTCTGGATTCGTTCTGGGCATATATCCAGATGCACTTACCCACGTGACTAAGATGACCTGGTGTCTGCTGCCAGATGTGCCAAGCGCAGGTACGGGAGGCCTGGGGCCTAGGCACAATTTCTGAATCAGCTCCTGGGCTTTTCATGTTTTCATGAATCTTTACAAAAAAATATGCAAGTAGTCCACCACGTAACACTGCTAAGGATTTGGGGGGGTTAGCTGAGAAGTCTACCCCCACAGGCCCCCTCTCCCGGGCATAGCACCTCAGGGCTCTCTCTGAGCCTGTCATGGACAACACCTCAAGCCTCCATCCTCCCTCCTCCTCCTGGGATGGCTCAGAACAGGCCACAAGCAGCCTCTACCAGCTGGTTACATCGACATTTTTATACATGAGGCACCACACTGGACTTCGCCCATTTCTTCCTGGGGTATTCTATCATAAACACCTTCTCGTGTCCATGAATACTTCCTATACAGCATTTTTTTATTTTTTTATACAGCATTTTTTTTTAAGATTTTATTTATTTATTCATGAGAGATGGAAAGAGAGGCAGAGACACAGGCAGAGAGAGAAGCAAGCTCCATGCAGGGAGCCCGATGTGGGACTCGATCCCGGGATTCTGGGATCACACCCTGAGCCAAAGGCAGATGCTCAACCGCTGAGCCACCCAGGCGTTCCCCCTATACAGCATTTTTAATGACATCAATGTACTGTTACCTAAGCTCCCTGAACTTATCCTGTGCAGTAGGACATATAGAAGGTTTCTAGTAAAGAGATAAATCTTTATATGCCCTTAATTACTTCCTTGAAATAAATCCCTAAAAGTGAAACTGCGGGGTCAGGGGGAAGGCACGTATTAAAGAATTTTTTATATCGGTCACCGGATTGTCTCCCAAGGTGGCCTGTTTCCTTGCACCCTAGCCAGCATTAAAAAAAAACAAACCTTCTAATGTCCTTCCCCCCACCTTCCAACAAGTAAGAAAAAAAGCTGCAGACAGAGATCAGGTCAGTAGCCAGAAGTAGAATTGTCTTGTGCTCTATTAGTAGAAATAGAGCATTGCAAATAATTCAGATGGCATTTAGTGCCCTTCATGCTGACACACCACACCTGAACTCCTCTGTTCTGCTCTGGGCACAGGGTTTTCACAGATGCTCATAAGCTAGAGTAGGTCCAGATGATGTGACTCAGACGGTGAGGGGGCCGGAAACAGCATCTGATGAGGAGCACTTAAAATAACAGCATGTTTTTACAGAACGGCTTAGAAGGGGAAAATGGAATCGTGATGTCCAAATATTTGGAAGGCCGCCATACAAAAGAGGCTAAAGTCTCATTTTTTTTTCTTTTTATTTGAGACTCCAGAGAGTGGAAGTTACAGGCAGGCAGTTTTTGTTATTGTATAAGGAAGCCTATGCCAACAATTCCAGCTGTCTGGTGAAACAGACTCCCTTTGAAACAATGATTCCTCCATCACTGGAAACTCATAAGCAGTGGCTGGATGCTAGGAGTTTTAATGAAAAGATTTTCCCATACTTATAGAGAAATAGCCTCCCTGGTTCCTTCTGACTCCAGCCACGTAGGATGTCAGCATTCAAGAGAGTAGTACATGGCTTCAACTCAGAGGCTCCATCACACCTGGGGAAGGCCGTGCCATGGCTTGTGCCACGTGAGAGGGTGCTTGTCAGGGGGAGTGCGACCTGCACAGACCTGTGGAGTTACCTTTGGTGCTTGCTTCAATTCCTTTAAAGTGCTTTGTAGGCCACAGTAGAAGGAACACGGCGTTGGGAAGTGAGAGACCTGGGTTTGAGTTGTGGTGCCATCATTTTATACTTTCCCAATCTGTAAAATGGAGCAGTAATAATACATATTTTACAGGGTGATTGCATGGTATGGGATTGGGTCTGGGTGAAGTGGCTGTCCTGTGGTCACTGGTTAATAGGCTACTACCTCTTTCTCTACCTGTACTTCCAATGCAACAGCTTCAGTTCTGTTCACTTTGATACTTCTAATATTGGGGATGAAATAGGGGATCAGTGGAGACCAAATACAACAAACTAGATCAATTATCATTAGACACTGTCACTTAGAGGAAAAATGAAGAGTTTCCATTTAAAATTTGGAAAAGAAATATATGAAGATTGCATGATTTCAAGCCAGGTATGGACCTCATAATGCAAATCATAACTGCTTCAGGGTGGTTATTTTTGTAGTTATTTTGATGGCACAAGTAATTTTAAATAAATTAAGGGTATTTACCCTATAACATCTGAGTTTTTCTTTTCATTATGTGACTAAAGAACTTTTAATCTCTTCTTTGAATTCCCTCTTTTTTCATTCTTAAAAATGAATTGTGTATGATTTCTTATTCCAGGAGACAGTTTCTCATTGGTGAGCAAAATTTCTTTTCCTACCAGCTATTCAGTGACAAATAATAATAAAATATTATTTACATGTCATTGTCATTAAATGGATATATTTGTTTGTAGCTCGAGCCTTGCCCCAGTCTCCTCTTTCATGTTATAGCATTATGACCTTCTAGAGAAAAAATATTAGGGATTTTTTTTTCTCTTAAGTATAGTAAAATTACATTCCATTTGAGATCAACCAGGAGGTTAAAATAAATCTGAGAGCTTTGTCCTTTGATTTAAAATACATTCTATTTCCCTTCTTGGCTGCTTTCCCGGAAGAGGCTGCTCTGTTTTACACAGACTGGCTTTCAATTTGTTTAAGCCATCCTTCCCGGGGAGGATTTGAGTGAAGCACTACAGTACAGCACAGCCGTGGTAGTAGCACAGAATCCAGAAGTCTCCTGCCCCCGTCCCCCCCCCCCCCCCCCCCCCAATCTGCTGGCCCGGCGGGACCCACACCAGCCAGGGCACTTTGCTTCCCTTGTACACTTGTGACACAGCCCTGATCTGCCAAAGGACCATCACACCTGACAGGTCTCTAATGTGAAGACCACATGTGTATGTCCCCAAGCACTTGGGTTTTCATAGCTTTCGTGGTATTAACCCTTTAGAAGGTTCATCTTCATAGATTGACATCATTGTTGCTTTAAATATGAGGCCTAGCAAAAACAAATTTTGAGAAAGAAATGATGTTGTTTGGAAATGTGGTGTTCTTTTAAATTTAATGGAAAGAGTCATCCAAATGCAAGCAGTTCCTGGTTATGAAAGTGTCTTTTCCAAAAGATCAGTTTTAGGGTTGGTTACTAGGAGCCTGGAACAGGCTTTTCTGCAGAAATACTGTCCTGGGCGGCACTTAGGACCCCCACGGTAGCTGGAACAGGTCCTGACCTTAGACCACAGAGCCAGGCCTCCCATGGATCTCAGCACCTGTGCGGCCTCTGTCTGGGCCCCGTGGATCGTGTGCAGTTATGATCACCAGCTGGTCTCTCTGCCTGAGGGGTGCTGTGCTGCTCTGCAGTGTGGATGAGATTGGGGTATGTGGTGGGGGTGGGTGGGAATGGGGGGACTACTGGTACTCAGCTAGGAAGAAAAAGATTCTGAAAAGTCAGGAGTAGCTCAAGAGCCTGCTGGGGTAGATTACGGGGGGAGAGAAGAAACTCTGGCTTCAGAAAGCAATGTGAGGGTTCCCTGGGTGGCACAGCGGTTTAGCGCCTGCCTTTGGCCCAGGGCGCGATCCTGGAGACCCGGGATCAAATCCCACGTCGGGCTCCTGGTGCATGGAGCCTGCTTCTCCCTCTGCCTGTGTCTCTGCCTCTCTCTCTCTCTTTGTGTGACTATCATAAATAAATTTTTAAAAAATTAAAAAAAAAAAAAAAGAAAGCAGCGTGAAAGAGGAAGCATGTGAGCGGGCAGGCTTGCCGGGGAAAGTCAAAGATGGGAAAATAAACTGGGAAGAAATTGTCGGCCCCGAGCTGAGGTCCATGTGGCCAGGAGGCAGTGTGGTAATGGCTGCACAGAGTGGGCAGGTGCGCGTCTGCGGCATGGACCAGTAGGTACAAGTGGCAGGAAGTTGTCTTCTCACTACTGACCTGAGGACCCTAGCCCGCGGGGGCCGCAAGCTGAGACTCAAGAGGCCTGTGTGAGCGTCTGGTCCGAACCTTCTCTCCCAAGATGGTGGCCCCGGGCTTCATCCTCTCTTGCCTCTGGACATTGTTTCTTGCGGCTTGGAAGGCTAGAAAGGGACTGTGTCCTTAATCGGCCCACACCGGGAGACCTCGGGGTGTTGATCCAAGGCTGTGAGGGGGGAGTGCTCTGGCTTCCCCTGCCGTAGCCAGCCCCCCCCCCCCCAGGCCTCCTCTCCCAGCAGGTAGCAGCTGTGGCAGGAGGGCCAGGGTTCCTGCACTGCCTGGATCCGTGGAGTGGCCGCAGATGAGCTGAGGCTGCCGGCCACGCCCTGGTTGTAGAAGGCTCCTTTTGTGGGACACTCCTTTGCATTATTAAACATGTGCTGCGGGGCAGGGTTGAGGCTCGGCCCCTGCCTGGGAGCAAAAAGAGTGAACAAGCAAGCAAAGGGACCAGGCAGCAAAGAGAGCTTCAGGCAGGCGATGCAAGTGCATGTGTGGGGTGCACCGGAAGAGTGCTCGGGCCTATGAGGGTGGAGGTGCAGACGGAGGCCAGCCTCCACCCTGGCTCGGAACTAGGGCGCCGGGCGGAGAGCGCAGAGCTCATCAGTTTCTATTTGGTTTCTGTCGCCTCTATCTAGACACCGATGTCCAAACCAAAAAGGCTGAGCAGGATGAAGAGGGGCTGAGTACTGGTGTCAGACGGCTTTAATGAAAGCGTCTCCAAGTGCAGACAAGCAGAGAGATGGGCCCTGCGAGGACCCACGACTGTCTGCAGAACCTGCTCCGTAATTCCTGGGGAAGGGCAGAGCACACGCGGTCATCTCTGTTTTCGAAGGTGGACTTGAGCTCTGTCCTCGGCAGAATTTTGAGTTAAATTATTAGAGGGTAGGAGGCTTGTGCCAAAGCTGTGGTTGGAATGGAGCTGTGTGTGTGAGGAAGAGGGAAGAGGAATGCTGTAGCCGGGGACACCCGAGAGGGCCTCTTGGAGGAGGTGACCATGTTGAGAAGCAGCCCCGCCTCACGGTGTCGTGATGTCTCATAGTACACACAGCATGAGCTCTGCATGGATGGGTTTAGTAAAGGTTTACAGGTAGTCTAGAGGGTAGAGAGACGAGGTTGACGATAACAGGAATGAGATCTCACACATAAATGAGAGGTGCCATCCTGGGGCCCTGGCTTCTGCTGCGGTTCCTCATTGAGGAGATGGGAGATGCCGAGAGGACAGAGCAGGGCAGCTCACACCAGAGAATAGATGTCCTCGCAGGTTCAGGTCCACGGCGCTGGGCTTAGAGAAGAAAAGATGTGCTTCTGGGGACCTGGGACGCATCCCTGGGGGCAGACGGGGTCTTCCTCAGCAGGGAGTCGAGGGGGCAGGTGTTTGGGGGGTCAACCACGCCCTTACTTTGGGGGTTTCCCCTCTGAGCATCCGTCCTTCTCCCCGCAGCCAGAATCACTTCCTGGAGTACAAATTCGGTCAGCACTCACCTGCTCAGAGCTTCTGTGCTCCTCAGAATGTGGAGAATATAGTTTGAGCAGTGGAGCTAGGGCTGAGACTTGGGGCTGGGCACAGACTGGCCTTCTCTCCTGTCATCCCATCTTCACACCCCCTTCCTTCCATCCTATTGTGTCTTCCAACATAGCCCTTCCAGGGCGTGGCAGGCTCCTACTCATGTCTGAAGACCCAGCCCAAATGCCCCTCTTCTGGGGCTTTTTCTACCTCTGGATTCCAGATTCCTCTCATCTTGTTCATATCACTTGGCACACCTTTTCCCACAAGGTATGTATAGCTCCAGGGCAGAGGCTGCACGCCTTCTCGTATGCTTGCTCAGGGTTGGCATCTTCTCCGTCCTGGCCTGTTCCACCCAACTTGGGGGAAACAGAAGGCAGTGAATGTTTCCTCCAAAATTAAGAACTTCTTTACAGTAAGTTTGCCCAGAATAGAACGGCTGTCTTATGCAGTGAGTAGTTCCCCAGGACTGCAAATGTGAGCAGGAACAGAATGTGAGCTGCCCTACAAAAGAGGCTTCCAGATGTCAAAGGTGACAGGGTGGGTTCTGGGACTCACCAGGAAATGAGAAGGTAGAAATGGGACCAGAAATCCATTCCCACCCTGTTTCCTGTCCTCTGCGCGCGCGCGCGCGCGCACACACACACACACACACACACACACACACACACACACACGGCTTCACAGGGTTGGGGCCCTTCCCCTCCCTCCCCCTCCCTACTGAGCCAAAGCATGGCATCTGTGTCTGCATTTGGCCCCTGCTGGCCCATGGCACACAGGGTAGGCTGCTGGGCGCTCTGCTTCCTGCCTGCACTCCTGGGGTATCTATCTCTAAGAAGAAACAATGGAAGTGAGAAGCTGAGGGGCCTCACTGATCATGATATGACTGACAGCAAAGCTAATATTATCTGAGAATAGGCCACTAGAATTCCCATGTTCTAGCCTGGTCTCCAGCCTGACTCTCCTCTTCCAGGCAGTAATTCCCATGCTTCCAAGCAGGCCTTCCCTCCCCTCTCCCCGTGGCCCATGATTGAAATGTGACGGTATCACACTGTCCCCCTGCCTGAAGCAAGCAGACACTGATGTTGTGTTTATTATTTTTTCTAAGTGCTTCCTGGGCATAACAGATGGAGATGGAGGAATAGAGGTGCAGACATAGGTTAACTTACCCACGGTCCCCCTTCTCTCTTCTCGTGGGCACTGTAGGTCAAAGGCAGAAGGTGCTCCTGGGCAGCACTGAGGTATGAACTGCATTCTCCTATGTGTTTTAGCCCATGCTCACCTAGCCAGGTGCCATGTTCACCTGGACAGGTGCTCACAGGAACCTTGGAAGGAAGGTGAGGCTCTCTACTCATTTCCCAGGTTCAGCTGCAGAGGTGAGACCCCCAGGAGAAGCCATGGAGGGCCTGGGTGGGCTCAGCATCTCCCAGCGACCCTCCCAAGCAAGCAGCCTAGGTAGGGGTTACATCAGCAAAGTGGAGGTAATTGAGTTTGCTTGGCCAGTTCCGCCTATGAAGTCAGTTAATGTTGTACAGTAGTTAGTGGCTTAGGAATTACTGTTGCTGTCATTACTTCATTTATTTTTCACAACTTCAGAGGTGGAATGTTCTGATTACATGCAGACTAGGGGTGAGGAGGGGTGGGTGGACTGAGCTCATGCCCAGGTCTTGGGCCTGGGACCCCTGCTCTTCACGGCTGCTTCTCTGCTCACGTTCTGTGAACACTGGCTGTGGCCCTCCAAGCCCCCACTGTGACCTGAGCATTGGCACAGGACTGCTGTTCAACCCGAGTCCTCAATTGCTTGCATGGTGAGCGATGATCTGACTGATGGGCTCACGAGGGCAGCAGTGTCATCAAACGAGTGGAAGCCACTGCCCAGCACAGGTAGAGAAAGCTTCTCAGAGGTGGATGTCAGAAGCAATTGGTCATGTGTGCGTAGGGTGCTGGGCTCTGTGGGTGAGAAATAGCAACAAAACAGGAGATTCCGCTCTCAGGCGAGGAGTTCCTTCCCAGTCCAGCTGGGAGGAGTATGTCTGGGGTGATGGGAGGCAGGTGGGGCAGCATCAGAAGCCTCCTGCTTCTCCAAGAAGTTTATTAGCCTTGAAGGACAAACTTGACCTTGAAAGGCAGGGTGGCCTTGGGCTGGTTGTGTGTGTTCACAGAGGGGTCGGGGACCCTAGGAGGCTGCCTGGGGGTTTGGCTGGAATGGGGTGGGGATTCTTACCCAGCCCCATCGGTCAATATGAGGGCGCGGACAAGTGGCTCTTCCTGCCCGCACATGACCACCAGGAAGCATCTCAGTTTTACAGAATCATAGGTTTCCACGCTCTCAAGGCCACACAGTCCCTCCTTCTCAGAGAAGTTTACCTCCTGGAAATCCATTTCCTCGTCAGCATTTTCAGAACCTCATTTAATAAAAAGCAGTTTTCCTGGGCCTTCGTAGGGTAATGTTGGCTCTCTGCTCTAGTGTTCTCTAATTGCAGGCTCTTTTCCCATTTTCCTTGGGGTTGAAGCTGCTTTCTGGCTTCTCCTGTATAGTTTTCTATCTCCAGGGTATTTCCTGTGCACTGCTTTTGCGTAGCCAAGTGCACGGTCACTAGATTTGCCTGTATTTCTTTGTTTTCTAAAGTTCATTTGCAAGGCTCTTTCTAATAATTTTAAGAAGGTGATAGAAGTACAAGATGATGTATGAATGGCATTTTTAAAAGTCAAGTTATTCAAACGCTGTATCTATTGTTTGGACTGTTTCTCTCTAACCTGCCCCTCCTATTCTGTTATCTTTGCATCTGGGGGCTTCCCTGGCTACCTGGGATCAGACTGGGGTACGCATGCCCTCTGGGAGCCCTGCTCTCTCTTTTTCCTGCCTCTGCCTCTTCGGGTGGCTCCAACCCTAGGAATTCTGTATAATACAGAAATATCTCATTCCTATAATGGTACTTTAGCCCTGCGTTTTTCAAATTATGGGTTGTGACTATTAGAGGGTGTGTCAGACCCACGTAAGAAAAATAGGATAGACTAGATCTGTTCACACATAGGAAGGGTGAAACCTTCATTTCAGTTGTGTGCATTTGTGCACATCATGACATCTGGGACAGGATAGAAAATGTGTGTCCTAGTCAAACATGCTAGAAAGTCCCTGCCAATTTCTAACATATTGCTAAATTTTTATGAAAGAGAAACCGGTTATAATCTGTCTCCAGTAAAATGGCTGTATGCCTTGGGAAAATTGTCACAAGGCAAGGCAGAGCCACCAAGAGTCCTAAGAATGTTCCCAAGGTGGCAGAGTCACTGTGGACTGCCTCTGAGTGGGTTCCTATAGTCTTTGGAGGATAGTTTCTCTTCTGTTACTGCTACTTGTTGTTCTGATCTCAGCTCAGATAGTCTTTCCCTGGGGAAACCCTCCCTGTTCCCTCTTCTATCAGCTTCCTCTGCTAGATGCCTCCACAGAACTACATTCCTTACCATCAGAACACCTAGCTCAGTTTTTAATGACACATTATGGTCATTTTATTGTCGATCTCCCTCCGTCTCCTAGAACATGACCTCCCCAGGACAGGTCTGTTTTTGCTTATTGCACCTGCAGGAGCCAATGTGATGCCTAGTGTGTAGTCCACACCTAATACACACCAGTGTCTTGAGGCCAAGTACCTGCAGTCGACTGACACCAGGCATCCCATAAAACCCTCTGCAATACTCAGGTCTTTTTCCAGAACAGGGACGGGGTTTTGATAGCACAAGATGTACGGGTGGGTTGAAAGCCTCAAGAGGTCAACAGTGGCTAAGGTTGGCCCTAAGGCTAAGGGCCAATAGCCACTGCTCTTTCCGCACATAGACCCACACCAACCGGGAGTGAGGTGACCTTACTGTTCCCAGGGCTCCAGGCGAGGATCATGTAAAGCATAAGCAAAATTATAGATGGACCATCTCTTGGGTGACAGTCTCTTCTTTGGCTATGGATGGAGCTCCACAATTCCCAGTTCATAGTTACAAGCTTCACGTTGCAGTAAAGAATATTCAGGCCATTAAACATTAGTGGGAACCAGCTCATTTAGATTCCGTAGTAAGTGTTGCAGGTATAGATTTAGGCTGAGGCTCTGACTTGTGTTAGTTTGAGCACAGGTGGGTGGTTTTTTTCTTCTCCATCCCTAGGAGTCTATAAGGGTGAAGGCAGAAAGGTGGGGTGAGAGGAGGATCAAGTTATTTCTAGGGTCACCTTAGCATGAAAAACATGTTTCCAAAAAAATGTTTTGGAAACATTTTATTTTAGGTGGGAGAGAATGCTGACACTCTGGCTGGCTCCCATAAGCAGACACTTATTGAGGGCATGGCATCGTCATAGCCAGGGAGCTCATGAGTTTTGAAACTGCTTTTCCATTTGAGAGACTGGACCTCTGTGACCCCAAGCATCATTTCCACGGCAACCAGCTGTGATGAGATGAGGGTTTTGACCTCGCAGGACAATTGCAACAAGAAGCAGATGAGCTTTTAGATGGAAAATTTACTCTATGGCCTTGAACAAATCTCCTGTAAGTGAATCTCAGTTTCCTCATCTCTGAAATAGAGAAAGGAACAGGACATTCTTTTGATTGTATGCGGGAAGATCCATGTTGGAAAAGCTTGTATGTAGGTATTGTTGGTCTTAACTAAACAACCTGACGTTTGACATGGGGCAGAACTATTGCCTGCACATACTTGCCTGTTCCAAGTAGCTGTCAGCAGGCCTGCTTTCAGCTCTCTGACTAGCACCTTTCTTTGTTAAACTGGCTTCCAACAAAAATTAAAAATAAAAAAAAAAAAAAAAAAAAAAAACTGGCTTCCTGGCTGGTCCTGGACAGGTGAGCTCACTGCCACCCTAGAGCCTTTGCACTGTGGTTTCCTGAGCATTTTCCTATGTTCTTCTCAGAAGGCTACATGGCCCTCTCCCTCCCTTTGTCTGCATGTCTGCTCAAAGTCTCCCTATTAGAGAGCTCCTATCAGACACTCCATAAAACAGCAACCCCAGGATGATCTGTCCCTTTATGCCTTTTCGTCACAGCACTAGGACTACCTGGAATTTGATGAGTATCATGCATGGGGGCAGGGTTGTGGTCATTGTTTCCCTTTCCTTTTTTTCCTTTTTTTTTTCTGAGTTTGGTTTGAGTTAGCTACACCTACCAAACTGGCACATAGTAGGCCATTATATCCCTCATGAAGAACCCTTTTTTTTTTTTTATTACTTTTATTTATCTTTAGGAAACTATTTCAAAGAATAAAAAAATTGACCATGACCCTGAAGGTAGCAAGTAGCAAGCAGTGGTCTTTTAAAGCCAGATAGACATCAAGTCCTGAATTTTCTCTTTTGCCTTGAGTCTGTCTTCCCTTCCACCTCTTGGCCTCAGCCCTGACACCTTCGCATGCTTCTTCACCTTCGCATGCTTCTTCATTATGCCCAGGCTTGTCCAGGCTCTTCCACCACATTGTGCTCTTTCTTCTAGATCCCAAGGTACTGCCAACACTGCCCCTATGCCAGATCCTAGTAAAAACTACCCACTCTACTATTGTGTTCCTGGAGAACTCTGTGCTTGGCCTTCTAGAGCAGCAGCCACTTATCTGATCATGAGTCAGGGCTGCCTTATGCATGGACAGGACAGGCTACCTTGGCTCTGTTCCCTCTTGAAGTGTGTGCTAAGAGGCATGTATGGTAGGAATGGCTTCGCTCACCTCCATGTGGGGTCAGACATGGCAACAGCTTTGAGAAGAATCCCTGAGGGAGTTTCACTGAGGGGTGTTTAGACAGCCTCTTCTTTGGGGGGTGTTATTCTTTGTTTAAACATTTATTTTCATGGGGCACCTGGGTGGTCCAGTAGGTTAAGCATCTGACTCTTGGTTTCCACTCAGGTCATGATCTCTGATTTGTGAGAGGCTCCACACTGAGCACAGAGTCTGCTTGAGATTCTCTCTCTCCTTCTCCCTCTGCCCCTCCCACCCATATGCTCTCTCTCTCTCTCTCTCTCTCTCTCAAAATAAATAAGTCTTTTTTTAAAAAAATTATTTTTGAGTTACCTGATGTAACACAATGGGATGCCTTATGTTTAATTTGGACATTATCTTTTTCACCATATCTGAGATGCTTTTCGGCATTACCATAACCCCTGGAAAGGTGAGAGAGGCAGATAATAATCTCCTTTCTTACAAAATGTGGTACCATGCTTACGCACACTTTGGCTGGCAGAAAATGTTGTTCATTAGACAACAACTGAGGTCCAAGTCTTTAACTTCCCTGTTGCGAACTGTAAACATTCAGCTTTCCAATTTATGGGCATGATGATGCTTGCTCAGGCTGTTTCTAACTAGTTTGTTGATTACAACTGCCGTCAGAGGAAGCCCTGGGCACTAATTCTTAAGGTAGCACCGTTACTGAGGTGCGTGCTGGCCACCCTGGCCTCATTTCCCCCTTGTCCCACACCGTCTGCTCTGCTGCTTTCAGGAAAAGTGCGGTGGCGAGACTTTAATCAGGAAGCCTACGTCGGAGGGACGATGGTTCGCTCTGGGCAGGACCCCTATGCCCGCAACAAATTCAACCAAGTGGAAAGTGATAAGCTGCGGATGGACAGAGCCATACCCGACACCAGACATGACCAGTAAGTACAAAGCCGTGTGCTGGCCTGGGGCTTCACTTGCTTTCCCACAGTCCAGCAAGCAGCTTTTACTGTAACACTAACATTTTTCTGATACTCTGGGAAACTGAACGCATACGGGGCCTTTAATGGGGTGGTAAAACTCGGAAAACTTCTGAGGCACATAGCAATGGAACTTCACCCACTGGAAGTGACAGGCCCATTTGACATCGGATTCTAGTCTTTCAGCTGCCCTAAGGCCAGATCCAGAGGCTGTGGGTTGCTGGCCAGAGTGTGGGAGTCAGCAAGAGAAACCTGTGGTACTGGCCTCATGTTCACTAATCACTTATCGTTTCTAAAATCCATTCACAAACAAGCATAATTTTTCCACTGTTCACAACCTTGTTGGAAGGAAGAAAATCTGAATTCTTTCTTATTAGGACAGCTTAAGTCAGAAATGATGTAGAGACCAGAAAGGGGAAAGAAACAACCTAGCAGAGTAGGTGTAAAATGGAGACAGAGGCAGGGTGACATCTTACCTTACCAGATGCTCTCGTCTACATCCTTCTCTTGATTCTTCAGGGATCTGGGACCTGAGGGTGGAGGGTACCCTGGGGCTTATCAGGCTTGGCTGATGAGGTCTCCAGACATTCTAACATGTGTTTGTTTGTCACCACATACCACAAAAGTGATATCCACAGCCCTCACTGCAACTATACCCTAAGCCTTGCTGCTAAGAATCTCTGTTGGGGAGGCTGTCACATGGGCATCACTAGGGGTTAGTCTTGTTTGAGATTGTAAAAAAAAAAAAAAAAATAGGGAGCTGCATTTGGAGGAGAGCTGTTTTCCTGGGTGCTTGATAGGCACTGCTGCTCACTGAGTAACTTAGAGAGTCACATTCTTCTGTCATGGATTACACATCTGCTGCTACTCAGATACTGTGTTTGGGTCTCAGGATTCCAGTCAGAAAAGTCTTGGGGTGCCTGGGTGGCTCAGTCATTGAAGCATCTGCCTTCAGCTCAGGTCATGATTCCGGTGTCCTGGGATCAAGCCTCTAGTCAGGCTCCCTGCTTAGCAGGGAGTTTGCTTCTCCCTCTGCCTCTGCCCCTCCTCCTGCTCGTGCTTGCTCTATCTCAAATAGATAAGTAAAATCTAAATAAATCAGTGAATGAATGTTTTATCCTTTTCTGGCTGGTCAGGGGATGACAGTACACCAGGAAGCAAGGGGATGCAGTACCTGAGGCTTGGACAGTCTGTTCCAAATCAATGCAAATGGGGCCCCAAATGGAAGTGGGAAGGTCAGGAAAGGCTCCAAGGACGGGTAGGTCCTGAGCTAGAAGCCTCCAGAAAGAAAGAGGGACAAGGCTGTGACAGGCAGCCCTGGGCTTCCAGAGAGCCAGCCAGGGATCAGATTGCTCTGGGTTTGTGTTCCAGGGATTGAGAGGAGGATAAGTGACAAGAGACAAAATTCAACGAAATTCCACACGAACACATCTTAAAGTTTGGCTTTATTTATTTCGTAAGTTAGTAATATATATGGAAAAGTTTTTTTTTTTTCCTCCTCTTCCACTCTCAGGGGAGCTTGACTTAACTATGTAGGTACCAGTTAACTGCCAGGTGCTCACTTCCTAACAGTTGTCTTTGCCTTCTAGATAGCTCTATTTGCCCATAACAGTGCATAAAGATATAGGTTTATAGGTCTTTTGGAGCAGGGAAGGAAGTGTGCAGTGTGTGTGTGTGTGTGTGTGTGTGTGTGTGTGTGTGTGATACGTATTCAATATATGAAACATGCGATTGATGTATAAATGGATGTGATACATAACATTAATTCTTACCATTTTTCTAAGTCCAGTCCAGGAGGTTGTTTTTGTCTGATATTTCCTATGATCCATTAATTCTTTTTCAAAGGCAGCTTTATTCAGTCCTAATGCTGTGCTCCTGGTTAAAGTCAGCATGGTTAAGTGTTTAACACCCTATCTAAACTAGGATTTGCTGACCTAGGGTCCATAGACACCGGGGAGCCCACATGGAAGCTTTGGGACCCTGAAAGCCCTAAAGCTGTGTGTACAGTCCCAAGGTATATCTGGGGAGAGGTCCCAGGTGCCTGTGTCCCCCCCACTTCTTCCTTCCCCCCCCCCAAGCTAACTGGACTCTGCACTGCCCCTGTGCTCCTGGGGGTTGCACTTACACAGTCCTCCAGACTCATGGCACCAGACACAAAGGATGTCCTCCTTGCACAGAGAGGAAACCGAGGCTCCTGCTGTAAACACTTGTCCTTAAAAACTTAAGGCCAGGAAGGGGCAGTGTGGCTTTTAAGACAGTCTTGGCCTAAGCCCAAGAGAGTAGTTAAAGTTCTAGCAGGATCTAGCTCAGAAACCTAACCTGGTGACTTGAACTGACTGTTTGAAATCCCATCTCTGTAAGTTGATGTGAGTGTCTCTGCACCATTTGGGTTTGAGTGGTTTTTCTGCTGTGGCTTTTCCTCCATAGACTTTTCCTTAGAGCTGAGGGAAACTCGTGTCTTTTGTGATGGCTCATCAGTGTGTGGGCTGTGGTTCTGCCTCCACTGCAAGCCCTTTCAAAGTCCCCCAAACTGTGTATGTATGTGTGTGTGTGTGTGTGTGTGTGTGTGTGTGTGTGTGGTGTGTATGTGTATATATGTAGTTTTTTTTTTTCAGTTTTTGAAAAATGAGTTTGTCCAAACAGATGTTTATTCATCCCTTGATGGTATGTGTTATAGGTGGGTTTAATTCTAGTTGCAGCTACTGTGTCATGTTCATTTGCATGTGTTAAAGGAACAGCTGGGATGCCTTCCATGTTTGTTTGACTTTGGCTAAATTAAAGTCCACCTAAGTCTGTGCGATGCCTGGAACTGAGCCAGTGTGCTCTCCTCCAAGCATAAGCTCTGGGATAACCTGCTCATATGAATGTCAGGTTAAGGAGGTCTAGTTACCTCTATGAATCTCCCCCCACCATTTCTCTGATAGAGAACAATTAAGGCATTTGACCTTCCATATAAATGTCACTTGTTTTTATTTGTCTCTGCAGAATCCCCATTGGTCTAGGATTATGGAAACATTTGGATTCAGTCTTCACTTGAGATAAATCTGAAAGCAGTGCACGTGGTTAATTAAGAACAAGGTTTTTAGAGTCACACAGATCTTGGTTGCAATCCCAAACTCTCCAATTCTTAATTCTGTGACTTTTATCATTTGCTAGATGATGTCACACGATCACTCTGGTTACCCTGAGGATTAAATGGAATGTTCACAAGAGCTGGTTCCTCCTCCCACAAGATTTTGTTTGGGAGCCACATCAGCGAGGCAGCCCTTGACCTTGACCGCCTGCCCTAGGAGTGCAGCCTCTGGCCCCTACACCAGCATTCCTAATCTCCCCACACACACACTTGATCTCCTATAATCCATATCACCACCTACACACCATGCATTTGACTTATTTACATGTTCATCTGTCTTTTCTTATTAGAATAGTGAGACACCGTGTCCAGGGTTATTATTGGACAATTAACAGCACTCAGTAAACTCAGTAAATATTTGTTGAGTGAGTGTATTGTTTAGCACACAGCCTGACATATGGTGAGTAACTACTAAGTCGTTAGTAATATTAACAGTCATAAAAGAATAAAGGAGAGTAAAAGGGAGGTTTTTAGGCAGTGGAGATCAGGTGAACCCCATGATGAACCCCAAATAACTATACTGTGTTTGTGTCTACTCCTTATTTTCGGTCCTTTGAGATAGATAAAAGAAGTCAGAGCATCAGAGCCTTGCAAAAACAAAAACAAAACAAAAACTCTTGGGCTGTGTTATTTTATTAATTTATTTTTATTTATTTATTCACGAGAGACACAGATAGAGAGAGAGGGGCAGAGACACAGGCAGAGAGAGAAGCAGGCTCCGTTCAGGGAGCCTGACATGGGACTTGATCAGGGGTCTCCAGGATCACGCCCTGGACTGAAGGCGGTGCTAAACTGCTAAACCAGCCAGGCTGCCCTGGGCTGTGTTTTATTTACTTTTTTAAGTATACAAAAAACACTGTGACAAAAAAATACGAACATAGAAGCAGGAAGCCTAGGAAAGCTTGCCGGGAGTGAAATCCTAGATCTGACATACAGGAAATATTGGACACTTAGAAATTACAGTGGAAGCCCATCCTATTCTTGAAAGTACAGTTTCTTCACTCAAAAAAAGAAAAAAAAAAAGCTTCTCTACCTCATTTATTGTTACTTGAAATCAAATAAGTTATCAAGAGTAAAAGCAAATAACTTAATCAAATAAGTTATCAAGAGTAAAAGCAAATTAAAAACCAATGAGAATTTGAAAGTGCTTTTTCAGACGATTTGTTTCTTACCCTTCCCACCTCTGGGAAGCTGTTATGGCCGTGGCAAAAGGTCATGCAAAGCACATTGGACAAATCCAGATACGTATGTACTGCAGGCGGAGCCAACAGGACACACTAATAGAGTGGTCAAAGGGTCTGCCTGGGGCCAGAGGTGTGGGGGACACATCTGGAATTAACATTCAGGCATGTTAAGTTCCAGATGCATTGTATGTGACTGGATTTGTGTATGGTGTTCTCCAGAAAGGTCTTAATGGTAATGTAAATTTGGGGATGGTCAGGATGCTGATGGTTCTTAAAGCCATGCCATTGATGTCAACTCCAAGGCAGTGAATGTAGACAGAAATAAGGAGAGGCCCAAAGACCAAGCTCTAGATGACTCCACCATTGAAATGTTCACCTATAAATTTGAAGCCAAGGCTAACACTTGGAGTACAGTCCAGTGTGGTAGACCACTTTCAATTTCCTGTTAGTGCCAAGGCCCCAGTGGGGGAGTACTCTTGTACTTCTTAGAGTGGGGGTATGTTAAGGCCTTTCCAGCATCCAACTCACAAGGGTTTTGTGTAGTTTGTTTTTCGTTTGCATGCATGTGTGTGTTGTTTTGCTTTGTTTGCCTGGAAATGCATCTGACGGGAAAGTCAAGTCCAGAAATCAAGTGCAACCCAAGAAGTTTATCAAATATCATTCTGCCTACTGGGGAAAGCTGGAGCTGATTTGCTTTAAAATTGTTTATATAAGTAAAATCAAATAAACCTTTAGGGAGAGAAATCTTATTATCTTGTTTTCTTCTTTTCCCTGTCAACTAAACACCATTCCTTTTCATTTATTTATTCAAGTCCCTTAAAAATGAGAACTGCTTGATAGAACAGGTTTTGTTCAGGTTGCAAAAGTTAAATGATTTGAAAGTTTCTCTCTGCTACCACCCTTTCACTTTGATCACTAAATTTAAAATGAAAGGTTGTGAAACATTTTTGAGTCAAAGGCTAAAATACTGCTCCTGAGAGCAGGGCTGTCTCAGCTACATCCCACAAAGGATCCTCTCTTAGAGAGAAGTGTGTCCAAACTACCCACCTAATGGATTCATCTGGCAGGCTTTAAATCAAGAAAACACTGCTTTTACTTAGTCTATAAATTAGAGTTGTAAAGGTTTGGTTTGGTTTGGTTTGGTTTGGTTTGGTTTGGTTTGGTTCGGTTCGGTTCAGGATCATCACTGAGGGGCTGTGTTTTAAGGCAGAGCTTTAAATGTCTGGCTGTAATGCTGCCCAAACACAGAAATCAGAACTCTTGAAGGGGCCATTCTTCCGTTCTTTCTTTGATTTTTTTAGAGAATTTCAACAAAAAGGCAAGCATTTAAGTAATGGGCTGTGCTGTTTATTCTGGCTGGAATGTCAGCATTGATGTCAGTTGTTTGAAAAGAGTGGCTGATCAGGATTAAGGGTTGTGGGGAAAGATACAATCTAAACTTCTCATTGTTACTCAGTAAGAATAAACACTTTGGAAGCCAAGAAAAAGTTTGCTACATAAACTCAGCTGCTTGGAGGGATGCTCTGGTGCAGGCAATTATTATAGGACCCAGAGTCCGATTTTTAGGAGAGCAGAGGATCCAGGGAAACAAAATGAGAAGCACAGCTCTGAAGGGAATCTGGCTCCTTGTGAGTAGGTGCATGAAAGGGGGCCTTTTCAGAGGGCCCAGGGCTTTGCTTTCATTTCACATTTTTCTTATAAAAGTGGTCTCATAAACACACAACTGACCTCCCAGTGTGGCAGCTGCTCCGGGGCCGAACTGGCCAGAGCACCTGCTCCCTCTGCATCTCAGTGGGCTCAGCCCCATGAATCCCTGGCACCTGCTTTGTAAACTGAACTCTACTTCCTCTGTCCTGCGGGCAGGGTCCTGGTGGAGGAGGAGGCAGGTGCCACACAAGGCATGGCACGTGAGACACATGCTTCTCTAAGCAAGGGCCACGGCTTGCTGTAAGTTCAAGTGGCCTTGGGCATTTGTGGGTGGTGGGGCAGAGGGAGTTTGGCTGTGGTATAACAGGCTTTAGAGTCTGTTCAGTAATAACAATAACAGTATTTATTGGACATTTTATCAGTGTCATGGCCTGTGCTCAGCCTTTTATGTGCATTGATTTTGTTTAATCTGCTAGCACTCCTGCGACGTAGGTAGAGAGATTATTCTTCTGATGACATCATCTGCCAGTCTCCAGAAGCCAGTGAATTGAGACCCCAGCCTCCAGAAGGTGCAGGAGCCTCCCCAGGAGGCAGAGTCCCTGACAGTGTGCTGGGCAGAGGGGGCCATCCCCCTTGGTCACGTTGTCAGCAGGAGCACATTTAGGGCTTAGCAGGCACGTGGGATGTCCCCAGCCCTCCCTGAGGCACCACCTGTATCTAGAGCCCTGAGCCCCTGGGAAGTCCTGGCAAGTTGCAGTTCTGAAGCCGTAACATTGATGGCATGTCTGCGCAACAGATGGGGAGCTGAGGCTCGGAAGCCGAGCTCCTTGCCTGCGGTCAAGCACGGCAGTTAGTGGAGGAGCAGGAGTGCCAAGCACCTGACCTCCCCGTCGGAGTTCCATCTCCAGCACAACTGCCTTGCCATGGCTCAGCACAGACATCTTTCCCACTCCTGGTTTTCAGGCGTGAGGCCTAAATGCACTGAAAAAGCCCCAAGAATTAGTGACTTAGAGCCAAATGCCTGAGACACATTGGTTCCCCACTGGCTACATGCTGATGGGATCCTGAGAAGAAGCAAGATTTTGGTTTCTCTCCTTCCAGTTTCAGGCTCTCCACGGGAATGTAATGGAAGGGTGCACTCCGTCTTCATTCCCCTGGGAGAGCTGTGGGCAGGCTCAGGACATGCATGCCACCTGGACAGTCAGAGGCAGCCAGCTGTAAGGCTCCCTGCTTTCACAGGTCCCCTGCCACCTTGTCCTAGGGCCTGACTTACACCTTTCATGCAAAATTCAGACCACAGCCATGCCTCTGTTCACCAGCTTCTTTTGTTTTGTGTTTGCTTGTTTTTATTTTTAGTGTTTTTATAAAACCAACTCCAGCAACAGGCCACTCCTCTCTTCCCCTTTATACAGTCCCCTTTTTGACTATTTGAGGCCTTATCTGCATCTAAAATTAAAAATGCCCTGAACTGGGAGACAGTCTGAGGCATAGACAGTGGAGATTGTGCCTGTGTTAGCAACTCCAAAGGGCCTGGTGGAGGTCCCCTCTTAAAAGATCAGTAGCGAACATTTTGAAAGCTGAATCCCTGAGTGGCTGTGCACACACATGGCTCCGTTTCCCTGGCTGCGACTCTTGAGTTGTAGTTTGGGCAGAGATGGGATGGTCCAAAATGAGTAATATAATTTTGTTGTTTTATTCTTTGGTCCCCTTTCTACCAACATCCTCGGGATACAGTGATGAACACAAAGGTCTTTTTGGTCCTTGAGGAACTTAGAGTGCAGTGAAAGAGGCCAACGGCTAAATGGAAAGTTGCATGGTCTAGGAAGTGCAACCGGCCAGCTTGAGGCTGTTCTTCACCGCACTCTGTCCTTTGTGTTTTAGACCCAATGTGAGTTGCTGTTATCTTCTGGGTGGCCTGTACCACTGGTAATGCTTTTGTCATGCTCAGTATTGGTAAAGCTGTCCCATCTTTTCTTTGGTTTAGTGTTCTCTGTTGTCCATCTTTTCCCATTCTTTCTTCACTTACAACCTTTTTGTTCTTACATTTAAACTATATCCCATTAAGTGGCAGCTAATAGGATTTTGGATTTTTATCCTCTCTGACAATCTTTTCTTTTAATTATTTAGTCCTTTTACATTTAGTGGAAGTTCTGAGGTATTTGGGATTGACACTAGCATCTCCCTGTTGGTGTCCTTTTTATGCCACCTGCTTTGTGTTCTTTTGCTTTGTGTTCTTTTCCTCCTCTTTTCTGCTTCTTTTGCATTAAATATTTCCCCCTCTACTAGCTTATTGCATTCTTTACTTATAAGACTTTAACATTAATGAATAATTTTATTATTTCCTGAACCCACAGACCTTAATAGCACTTCACCCCATTAACTTTCCTGTCGGTTTGACATTCTTTGTTGTCATATGGCTTTAATTCCCTCTTTATGTGTAAACTCCATGGTGCATTTTCTGTTGTTTTATGCAGTATAAATTTATTACATATTTCAATTTATTCATATGTTTATGTTTCCATTTTTCCTCATTTCTTATATTTTTCACTTTTCTACTTGGGACCATTTTTCATCTGTCTGAGAACTTCTGTTAGTATTTCTCTTGGTGCTACTTTTCTAGCAATGAATGCTATCCTTTTATTTGAAAATACCTTTATTTCACTTTTAGTTTTGAAAAGTATTTTCATTGAATTTGGAATTCTAGATTGATAGTACTTTGAGCACTTTTATATAGTCATTCTCTTGTCTTCAGGCTTCCCTAGTTTCTGGTAAAATATCAACTGTGAATCTTACCTTCTCACCTGTAGTGGGGTTTTTTGCAGACATCTTAAATTTTTTCCTCTAGCTGCCTTAAAAATATTTCTCTTTGTCTTTGATTTAAGTAATTTCACTGAAATGTGTTAAAGTGTGGTGTTTTGTTTTGTTTTGTTTTGTATTTAACCTGTTTGGGTTTGTAGTTTCCTGAATCCACAGCTTCAAACTTTGGTAAGTTTTGCTTGTGCCCCATTTTCTCCTCCCTCTCCCTTTTGGACCTTAATCACATCTTTGTTAGATATTTCTAAATGTCCTGTGCCCCTCTGTGCTCTTTTCTATATTATTTATTCTTTTTTTATTTCCTGTGTTCTAATCTAGATATCATTCTATTGGCCTTCCTTCTGGTTAATGGATTCTTTCTTCTGCTGTATCTGTTTTGATTTTAAAGTCCATCTACTGAATTCTTAATTTTACTTATTGTATTTTGGTGCGTGCGGACAAATGTAGAGATATTTAAAGGCCCTAGCTGGTGTTTTCATCCTCCAAAGAGGATTTAGTTTTGCTGCCTGGCAGATAGTTAAAATAGGGCAGATCAACTGGGTCAAGTCTGGAATTGAGCTGCCTTAAAGCTGGGTTTTGGTCTTTTGTAGAGCACTGGTGAGTTTCCAGTTCTCTTTTGCTACTAGGAAGTAGCCCTTTGGGATTCCACCTGGAAGTCTGGGAAGTTTATTAGAGCCCCCTCTCGTTGGCAAGTCCTGAACTCCCCTTCTGGCCTCCACAGCACCATGACACCTGCAGAAACTTGGCTTGCCTTCCCACCTGCAAAGCCCTCACTTCTGCTTGGCTTATCCAGTCTCTTGGCTTCATACTATTTGAGGAGAAGAGGATTAGAGAATGCTGGCCTTACTCTGAGGTCCTGTCTTCTTTCTGGGAACCTGGTCCTCTAACACCCAGCTGCCTTATCAACTCTCCAATACCTTCAAATAGATTTTTTGGTATGTTTCACCCAAACTTTGTAGTTGCTTTTAGTGAGTAGATTGGTCTATACCAAGGAACTTTATACTATCACTGAAAATAGGAAAAAAATCTGAGTATTCTATTTGTGATCCAAATTCAACCTGAATCTTGACCATTCTTAAATTTTGCCCTGAACAGCATTGTCTATTCCCAAGTGATAATAAGTAGAAATAGCTGTGGACTTGAGTGGCTCTGTCACTTAACTCCCAGACTAAAGTTGAAATAATCTCTGTAAACTCTGGATTTCTTATCTGCAAAACCACAATAGTGCATGCCCTATCCAACTTACATATTGCTATTAGGCTCAGATATCTGTGAAAGAACTTCATAAGCAGCAAACAAATTCACAAATACAGGATAGTTTGTATTATTATTTTATGTGACTAGCAGCTTGTGTATGAGAAATCAGCTTTGAGCAAAGACTGAATTGTTATTCTGTTAAGCTTTGCTCTCGATATGTGCGTGCCATTGAGCGCAGACGTTCAGCCTTCTCTGTATGAATGCCTCTGTTGTGCTGAGGGGTAAGTGGGTCTTCTTGTGCAGCACAACACTGGAGAGTGTTGTTATTGATCAAAAACAGTTGAGGAACTAATTTTGAAATGGTAATCCTGCCTATTTCAGAAAGAATTTAGAGAAAAAAAAAGATGGAGGTCATTGGCATGTTGTTGGTAAATGAGATGAATCTTTGGGTCTGAACAAACCCTCCTATGTCAGCCACACGCTTAAACACATTGCTTCACTGTCATCACGTAACTGTAAAAGTTTTTCTTTTCTTTTTTAACTGAAGGGTTTTGTATATTTTAGGAAATAGTATAAACTGTGTTTCAGCTCTCTCAGTCCCTTAAACTGTATATTTTACTTTTTCTGAAACAATATGATTTCAGACATTTCTTGTGACTTTTCTGATAAGCTGGAAAGAGGTGGCCTTGTCAATTTATGATACCTGCGTTCTTATACCTGCCTGCCCTCTGGTGTAACTGACCTGTTCATAGGGCCCTGGAGTGCTAAGTGTTAGTGGTGGAGTCTGTGAGAACCCAGCTCTCCATTTCAATCTGTAAAATTAGAAGTACAGACTTTTAAAATAACACCCATCTTAACTATACTGAATCAACTGTGATTTCCTCCATCTGACAATGATGAAAGAAAAAGAAAATCCACATTTTTGGAAATTCGAGCCTATTAAAAGAAGGAAATATCCCAATAGGAAAATTGAACTTGGATTTGAAGTTTTATACTCCGTGTTGATTTCTTTTGACTCTTGCATTCATGCTTTCATTTAGGAAGCATTTAAGGGCTTACTGTGTGTGACAGGTATTTTTCTGGTCACTAGGGAAAGCTCAATAAACAAAACTGATTAAAAAAATTTCTGCCTTCATAGAGCTTACATGGAGGGGGTAGGAGTAGGAGACAATAAAATAAGTGATTAAAAATTATATAGTCTAAGACGATGTTAAATATTATATAGGGAAATAAAAAAGGGTGGGGTCAGAGAGTGTGATAGTCAAGGTTGAAGGTCCAATATTAAACAAGTGGTTAGGCACAGTGAAAGAAACAATAAAGTGAATAGGCACCAACAGAATGAGAGAAAATATTTGCAAATCATATATCTGATAAGGGATTAACATCAAAAATATATAAAAAGCTCATACAACTCAATAGCAAAAATTTAATAATTAATATATAAATTAATTAAAAGGGGCAAAGGACTTGAATAAACATTTTTCCAGGGAAGATATGTGAATGGCCAACAGGTACATGCTTAGCATTACGAATCATCAGGGAAATGCAAATCAAAACGACAAGGAGATACCATCTCACACCTTGTTAGAATGGCTATCATCAAAAGACAAGAAATAAGAAATGGTGAGGATGTGGAAAAAAGAGACCCTGTGTACTGTTGGTGGAGTGTAAATTGATGCAGCCACCATGGAAAGCAGTTTGCAGATTCCTCAAAAATTAAAAGTAGAGCAACCCTCCACTCTGATAATTCTACTTCTGGGGATTTATCCAAAGAACAAAATCACCATCTCAGAGGTAGCTACACCTCCATGTTCACAGCAGCAAAATTTATAATAGCCAATACATAAAACAACCTAAGTGTATGTTGATGGATGACTAGATAAAGAAAATGTCTCACACACACACACACACACACACACACACACACACACACACAGTGGAAACTTAACCATAAAAAAAGAAGGAAATCTTGTCATTTGTGACAACATGGATAGACTTTGAGGGCATTACGTTAAGTGACATAAGTCACACAGGGAAAGGCAGATATTTTCTGATCTCACATACATGTGGAATCAAAAAAAAAAAAGGAAAGGAAAAAGAAAAACTCCTAGAAAAAGAGATCAGATTTGTGATTACTGGTGGTAGGGGTGGCGGGGGGGAGCCTTGAGGAAGGGTGACCGTAAGGTACAACATCCGGTTAGAAGTAAGTACTCAGGATGTCAGTGCAGCTTAGTGACTTTAGTCAGCACTGCAGTATGGTGTGCTAAGAGACAGCGTCCTGAGAGTTGTCATCACAAGGAAGACTACGTTCCTTCCTGCCTTCCTTCGTATTTGTATGAGATGATGGATGTTAACTAAACTTACTGTGGTAATTACCTCACAGTATGTGTTAAGGTGAGTCATCATGCTCTGCGCCGTATTCGGTGCTGTATGCCAATTTATCTCAATAAAACTGGGGGAAGTTAAACAGGTCATGTGGGAAGGGTCTCCCTGACAGGAGGACATTTAGGCAAAGTTCTGAGGGAGGGACAGGGGAGTGCCATCTGGATAGTGGGGAAGGGGTCCCTTCCTGGGACATGGTGGAGGAAAGTTCCTGAAGAGGGAGTATGCAGGTGTATCAGGGCATCAAGGAAGGGGGAGCAGGAGATGTGATGGGTCAGGGCGTTGGGGAAGCCTGGAGGCTTATTATAAGGACACTGGATTTTCCTCTGAGAGAGATGGGAGCCACTGCAGGTTTTAGAGCAGAGAAACATCACCTGAATTAGGCATCTAGAGGATCATTCCCTTAAAGGTGGGTGTGCTGAGACCAGGCTAATGGGGGGTTAGGGGAGTGGGAGGTGCAAAGACAATCCAAGAAACCCAGTGGTTCGCAGCAAGGGGTTAGCAGAGGAGCTGGTGAGAAGTGGTTGGATTCTGGATGCATTTTGATGGTAGAGACAAGAAGGAAGCTGAGCAATAGCATGTGGAGTGTGAAGGAAGAGGCCAGGGTTCTGGTCCGAGCAGCCTGAAGGAGGCCCTATCCTGAGAAGAGGAGCAGGAGTGCTGGGGGTGGTGCCCAGATTCGAATCCTGGTGTCCCCTCACCAGCTGCCCAACCTTGGTGCAGCCCTGAGCCCCTTGCCACTTCCATCAGGTATAAGTTGAGGTGATGAAGGGCAGTGGCCCTTCCATGGGGCTGTGGGGAGGTGTGAAGGAGTTAATTCCATCCAGCTCCTCGGCACGTGGTAGGCGCTGCATGAACATCAGCTGTGGCTAGGGAAGCCTTGCTCTAGGGACTAGGATGGAACTTTTCCATCCGAATGGAAAGAAGGGTCAAGTGGGCAGTAGATCTGAAATTCAGAGCACAGGCCTAGGTAGAAGTTACACATTTTGGACTTTCTAAAAAAGATTTTATGTATTCATGAGGGACACACAGAGGCAGAGGCACAGATAGAGGGAGAAGGAGGCTCCCCACTGAACAGGGAGCCCGATGTGGGACTCAATCCCAGGACCCCGGGATCACGACCTGAGCCAAAGGCAGACGCTAAACCACTGAGCCACCCAGGGGCCCCCCACATTTGGGATTTCAAAGCAGTTCTCTGTGATATTGATGACCATTCTGTTCCCCATCCCTGAATGTGTGTTAGTAAGCATGGAGATATTTCTGATCACCAGAATGGCTTCAGTGTTAATAGGTTTGTTCTTCATGGACTTTCTCTCCTTTATGGTGACTGCTGAATTTCCTCTGGTACCTACACTGTGACCCTGAAACCAGCACCTTTTTGCGGTTGATAAATGCTTTTTATATGCTCTTGCATTAAGTGCAAAGGCCAAGGTAGTTCATGTTTTTGATACTCACATCCAGGGGCTGCGTATTGGCGCTGAAGAAGCCCTGTGTGTGTTCTGAGCTAGAAGAAAAGCAGGGCCTTGCCTTCTGGTCCAGGTTGCCTGTGGGACTAGGGACAGCCTGTGGGGCTTAGAGTGCCTTTCTCTTCTGGCATTCCTTTCAAAGCAGCTCTTTCCTCTCCACGCCACTCTCACTCCAGTCCCTGGCTCCCCACCACCCCCCAAATTGCTGCAGGTGCCCCCCTCAGGGGCCTGGGCCCATCACTCAGACCCACCTCCCCAAACACCCCTCCTCCCTGCTCCTTCCCATGCAAGAAACAACAGAAGACCTCAGCGAGCCAAATCCACCCTCCTGGCCTTGCTTCAGCATCCCACAGCAGCTGGCCCTGCCTCCTCCCCCTGCTCATCCTTCAAGACACAGCTCACCTTGCTTCTTCCAAAGGGCCACCTCCAACTGGCCCCATGCCCAGGGATCAGTGCCCTCACATGACCTACACCCACAGCCCTTCCCCATCCCCACTGAGTGCTGGAGGGGCTCCCTTGTTTCGGAGCTCACATATTCTTTCTTCGGACATTTAGTAAGCTTCTTGGGGATAGAGACCATCTGTGATCATACGGCTCCCTAGTCCCTCACTTAAACTCCTGAAGAACTCAGATTTTTTTTCACTTTAGATAGATATTACATAGATTTATTACATAATATCCTTAATTCCGGGGCAATATCTTATAATTAAATGCTAATATTTTTTGCAGGAAAACTTAATGAACATTCACACAAAGTGAGATGGATGAAGCTGATAGACCTCAGTTGGGGTCAAATGAATTCAGGTGGGCTCAGGTTTTGCCATGAAATATGATCTGAGGTGGTTTTTTTTTTTTTCTTTTTTCTTTTTTTCTTTTTTCTTTTTTTTTTTTTTTTTTTTTTTTTTTTTTTGAGAGTTTCAAACCTTGGAAATGTAGATTAGGAATTATGGACTCCTGGTAGGTAAATAAAGAAGAGTAGCAAAGTAAATGTCATCCTGCTGTCACACATGATGAATTGCAGCTAGCCCTAGAGGGACCAGAGCCTACTTCTCCTGCATTAACATAGCTCGAGATTAAGACAACCCAAGTTATCAGATGTATTCACTCTCAGGTATATTAGATGGTGGAAGAGAGGTCATAGAGAAGAATAGAGACCCTAGGAATAGACTCTAACCAGCTCAGTCTCCTGGAATGCTTCTGGAGTTACCTGGAGATTTCCCCTGCAGATTAGCACCTAATGCAGCTCCTGGTATTCTCTGTAACTCACCATCCACCGCTTGCCCAGTGGGCAGAACCGGATCTCACTTGGTGGCTCCCTTTATGCAATGACTCAGTTGGCACTGTCATCTCTAGAATCCCATTTGTAAAGAGGTGCCCACCAGTGCATGGTGGTGTCGTTATCTGAACACGCTTTTATCATGGCCTCCAAGGGGAAGAGGGTCCTAGGATTTGTCCATTCTGTGATGTAAAAGCACCAAACCTGAGGAGCTCAGGGCAAGACACAGATGACAGTGCTGATAGTGATGGTGACGACGATGCCCCCTCCTGTCATTGGCAAACTGTATCTTAAGCAAATGATAGCTGAAAAATCTCTAAAATCTGTCCATTTCTAAATGGACAGTGATCCACCCAGAAGAATTTGTTCTACCTTGCATAGGACAGCTTGTATCAGACCTCCTCAAAAAATACCTAATTTCTTAAACAGTTTTTCTTTTTTTTAAATCCTCTTGGGGATCCCTGGGTGGTGCAGCGGTTTGGCGCCTGCCTTTGGCTCAGGGCGCGATCCTGGAGACCCGGGATCGAATCCCACGTCAGGCTCCGGGTGCATGGAGCCTGCTTCTCCCTCTGCCTGTGTCTCTGCCTCTCTCTCTCTCGCTCTGTGACTATCATAAATAAATAAAAAAAAAAAAATTAAAAAAAAATATTAAAAAAAAAAATAAATCCTCTTAAGATTTTTTTTTTTAAACATTTTATTCACCTATTCGTTGGAGACACAGAGAGAGGGAGAGGGAGAAGCAGGCTCCCCGCGGGGAGCCCAGTTGGGACTCCATCCCAGACCCACTGAGCCACCCAGGAGTCTCCAGTTTCTTTTTCTTTTGACAGTAGCTTTTAAAAAGTAGATACACATTTGCTATATATCACTCCCCCCAAAAGGAAATTATCTAAAGAATTAAAAGGAATTTAACTCCATCTGAAAATCTCAGTAGGCAGGGACAAGCATTAGCATTCTTGTCAATGCCCTTCCTGATCCGTCTCTTATATTATCCTCCGATAGATGCATGTAATTATATAAAAATATATTTCTATATTTGCTGTTTGGCATTCTACTTTTTTCACTCATTGATCCATAGGAAACATTTTAAATATAGCTTTCATTTTTAATGGCTTTATATATTCCATTTTATGTTTATTTAGCTAGTCCTCTGGTGACGGAAGGAGAGATTGTTTCTTTTCAGTTTTAATGCAAACAGTGTTGGGTGAATATTTTTGAATAACCTTTTTTTGCCCACTCATTTGAAAGGAAGTCCTGTTTTAAATGTCACTGTATTACTTGGTTCTGAGAATCTACCAGAATGTATTCCATATATTGCTGAGTTTGGCTACTATTTTATTTTGGGTTTTGGATTAAGATTCATTGAAATTATCTGTGCTTTCTCTCCCTCCCTCCCTCCCTCCCCTCCCTTCATCTGGCTTTGGTTTCATGTTTATGCTAGCTTTGTAAAATGAATGTTAGAACAATCGTCTTTAAGAAAAAAAAAAAAAAGGATGCTTTAGAAAAACTTCTTTACAAAGAAATTGTTTTCTGAAATTCACTATAAAAGTCATCTAAACCCAGAGCTGTTTTTGTTTTACTCACAGTGGTCCTTTAATCACTTTTAAAAATTCTCTCGTGGATGTGGACATATGGTAGGTTTGTCTGTGTTGTATTTGAATTAATTTTGATAATTTATATCTTCCCAGAAGATCATAAGTTTCACTCGATTTTCAAATGTATTGGCGTGAGTTTTGTGCATATGCACTTAAATCTCTTCACTGCTTAGAAATGCCAGGGGTTTGTCTCTCTGGGTTTTTTTCACTTTTTCCTCTTTGTCCTTTACTCTTTTTTCCTTTCATCCTTGGGAGCCAAGTGCTAGGATTATAGGTGAATTCTAAGATTTATCTGTTTTCTAGCACATTCATGTCAGCCTATGTTATTTTATATTTTCTTCCCTCTTCTCCCCCCCCCCCATTAGAACTGAATGTTTACTTTTTGTCTGTTAACATTTGTTTCGCTTTGACTGAATTTCCCCTATTATGAAACGTAGCATTGTAATTTCAAACCTCCTCTTAAATGACCAGAATACTGTTATTCCTCACTCTGTCTGGAATTCTACTTTTGGATTCTTTTCTAATACCTTGCTTATTTCAGAGAGTATCAAAATTATAAGAAATTGATTTTTTTTCTTTTTCACTCGTTTAGACTTAAGTCCTTTTCTTTTGGATCTTTTTTTTCTCTTTTTTTTCACTTTATTGTGTTGTAGTCAGACATTACAACGTAATGGTTTGACCTGGAGGACACAAAGGGCTTTATTTGTGATGTGAGATGCGTGACAGCCGGGGTAGTTGCCTGCAGTGGAGTGCCTTGTTCCCTGATGCTTTGGTAAGCACCTCACAGGCCTTTCTGGCAAGAACTCTGAAATACGTGGCCCTTTTGGTATTGTGGTTTTATATAGGACAAAACAGAATACCCAGGTTGCATAACTCATGAATAGTAGAGTCAAACTACTGCAGCCTGACTCCAGAGGCTGCAATCTTTCCTTCTCATTTCTATAAATATCTGATTTTTTTTTTTAAGGCTAATAGTATCTTTGTTTCAAAGTTCAAAATTTACCTGTTAAACGGGTTAATTGCATTCAGAACCTCTTGATCCAAGTTTTTGCTTCTTTTTTATTTTATTTAATTAATTAATTTATCTTAAAGATTTATTTATGAGAGACACAGGCAGAGGGAGAAGCAGGCTCCATGCAGGAAGCCTGACGTGGGACTTGATCCCGGGTCTCCAGGATCGTGCCCTGGGCTGGAGGTGGCGCTAAACCACTAAGCCACCCAGGCTGCCCTTTTTTTAAATTTTATTTATTTATTCATGAGAGAGACACACAGAGAGAGAGGCAGAGACATAGGCAGAGGGAAAAGCAGGCTTCCTACTGGGAGCCCAATGCGGGACTCGATTCCAGGACCCCGGGATCATGACCTGAGCCAAAGGCAGATGCTCAATCACTGAGCCATCCAGGTGCCCCAATTTCTGCTTATTTCTAAGAGTATTTGCTTGATATGTGAGACTACTCTGATTTGGTACCTAGAAATTATGTATTCATGATGAATTATACTTTTATTAACAAAAAATTACCCTCTGGTATTGCATCCAGTGTCTTCCTGTTTGGCCATACATCTTACTTTTTATAGTGTTAATTTTCTACTTTATTCTACACATTCTTGATATATTTTCATCTCTCTTTTTTAAGATTTTATTTATTTATTCATGAGAGAGAGAGAGAGAGAGAGATTGAGGGGCAGAGACATAGGCAGATAGAGAAGCAGGCTATATGCAGGAAGCCTGATGTGGGACTCGATCCTAGAACCTGGGATCATGCCCTGAGCCAAAGGCAGACGCTCAGCCACTGAGCCACCCATGCATCCCTATTTTAGTCTTCTGTTAGTTTTCTTTTTGTGTTAGTGTCATTTTTATTAAGATTTGTCTTTTATAAGCAACTAGTACTGTATTTTTATGTTTAGGCCAACCTGATGGTCTGAAGTGTAAGAGAATGCCCTGCAGTTTTCATGGTGGATCTGTTCTCTGGTTTTTTCATGTCATTCTGTTTTTCTCATGCCTGCTTTTTGCACCGCTTTCTTTCCTCTGTCACGTGGAAAATATGTCATGTTTTACTTGTTGGTCTTCTGTTTTGTCCATTATTTTTCCCTCCTGTGGCTAAGAGAGCTTGTTTCCCACATAGGAGTCAACTAGTTGCACCTTTTTGTTTTTATAAAACTTCAGCAAAAACACTGAAAATTAAAGGAGTACTGGTTTAATGCCAAGAATAAAATCATACATATTTCCAGGTGATGAATTAATAAGCTTTTACTTTCTCCTCACTTTCTGGTTTTGTTGATTTACCCAGAATTTGACACAGATTATTGTTCTTTTATATCATCATTTAATTATATTTCATATCATGATTTTTTAAGCAGTTTTTTGTTTGTGCCACCATATTTACACAAGCCTGTTAAGATCCTACTACTGAAGTATTTTTCACAAGTCCTACCATATTTTCCCAGAAGTTGAATCTTCGTTTTATTTATTTTTCTAAGTTTATTTATTTTAGAGTAGATCTTCAAACATATTTTCAGGCAGTCAGATAACTGAAGTGCTCCATGGGCTTGCTCATCCTAAGAATTACTTTCCACTCCCTTTGTACACGAATGGTAAATTCACAATGCACAGAATTCTTGTGGCATGTCTTTTTTTAAGACTCATATGCTGTTTCATAGTTTTCTGTTTAGTATTCTGATTGTGTTCATTTCTTGTGCTGTGTCAGGATACTTTAAGCAAAAAAGACATTTTATTGGGGCACCTGGGTAGCTCAGTGGTTGAGCGTCTGCCTTTGGCTCAGGTCATGATCTCAGGATCCTGGGATCGAGCCCTACATCAGGCTCCCCACAGAGAGCCTACTTTTCCCTCTGCCTATGTCTTTGCCTCTTTCTCTGTCTCTCATGAATAAATAAAATCTTTTTTTTAAAAGAAAGACATTTTATTGAATTATTTAACAAGGAGGTAACTCCTCTAAGAGTTGCTTCTGCTGAACCGAGAACTGTCCTCACCGCCATAGTCAGCATTTTTTTCAGCCTCATCCTCTTTGCCTTCTGGTTGTAAAAAGGCTGCTGTAGTTCCATGCATCACAATCACTTTGAAGACAGGAAGTCAAGGGGTCAAAAATGCTCTTTTCTTTAGTGGCTTATTACTTTTCTGGAAGTCTGCCCAGCAGACTGTTGTAATCCCTGGACTAGGACTAAGTCATGGCTATTTGTGACCATGACTGAGGTTGGGAAAATGAGTTTGTCTTGAGGCATTCAGGATTTACCTCAGGGGAAGACACAAAAATATTCCATGCTCATGGATTGGCAGAATTAATATTGTGAAAATGTCAATGTTACCCAGGGCAATTTACACGTTTAATGCAATCCCTATCAAAATACCATGGACTTTCTTCAGAGAGCTAGAACAAATTATTTTAAGATTTGTGTGGAATCAGAAAAGACCCCGAATAGCCAGGGGAATTTTAAAAAAGAAAACCATAGCTGGGGGCATCACAATGCCAGATTTCAGGTTGTACTACAAAGCTGTGGTCATCAAGACAGTGTGGTACTGGCACAAAAACAGACACGTAGATCAATGGAACAGAATAGAGAACCCAGAAGTGGACCCTGAACTTTATGGTCAACTAATATTCGACAAAGGAGGAAAGACTATCCATTGGAAGAAAGACAGTCTCTTCAATAAATGGTGTTGGGAAAATTGGACATCCACATGCAGAAGAATGAAACTAGACCACTCTCTTGCACCATACACAAAGATAAACTCAAAATGGATGAAAGATCTAAATGTGAGACAAGATTCCATCAAAATCCTAGAGGAGGGATCCCTGGGTGGAGCAGCGGTTTGGCGCCTGCCTTTGGCCCAGGGCGCGATCCTGGAGATCCGGGATCGAATCCCACATCAGGCTCCCGGTGCATGGAGCCTGCTTCTCCCTCTGCCTGTGTCTCTGCCTCTCTCTCTCTCACTGTGTTCCTATCATAAATAAATAAAAATTTAAAAAAAAAAAAAATCCTAGAGGAGAACACAGGCAACACCCTTTTTGAACTTGGCCACAGTAACTTCTTGCAGGATACATCCACGAAGGCAAGAGAAATAAAGGCAAAAATGAACTATTGGGACTTCATCAAGATAAGAAGCTTTTGCACAGCAAAGGATACAGTCAACAAAACTAAAAGACACCCTACAGAATGGGAGAAGATATTTGCAAACGACGTATCAGATAAAGGGCTAGTTTCCAAAATCTATAAAGAACTTATTAAACTCAACACCAAAGAAACAAACAATCCAATCATGAAATGGGCAAATGACATGAAGAGAAATCTCACAGAGGAAGACATGGACATGGCCAACATGCACATGAGAAAATGCTCTGCATCACTTGCCATCAGGGAAATACAAATCAAAACCACAATGAGATACCACCTCACACCAGTGAGAATGGGGAAAATTAAGGCAGGAAACAACAAATGTTGGAGAGGATGTGGAGAAAAGGGAACCCTCTTACACTGTTGGTGGAATGTGAACTGGTGCAGCCACTCTGGAAAACTGTGTGGAGGTTCCTCAAAGAGTTAAAAATAGACCTGCCCTACGACCCAGCAATTGCACTGTTGGGGATTTACCCCAAAGATTCAGATGCAATGAAACACAGAGACACCTGCACCCCGATGTTTCTAGCAGCAATGTCCACGGTGGCCAAACTGTGGAAGGAGCCTCAGTGTCCATCAAAAGATGAATGGATAAAGAAGATGTGGTTTATGTATACAATGGAATATTCCTCAGCCATTAGAAACGACAAATACCCACCATTTGCTTCCTCGTGGATGGAACTGGAGGGTATTATGCTGAGTGAAGTAAGTCAATCGGAGAAGGACAAACAGTGTATGTTCTCATGCATTTGGGGAATATAAAAAATAGTGAAAGGGCATATAAAGGAAGGGAGAAGAAATGTGTGGGAAATATCAGGAAGGGAGACAGAACATAAAGACTCCTAACTCTGGGAAATGAACTAGGGGTGGTGGAAGGGGAGGAGGGCGGGGGGTGGGGGTGAATGGGTGACGGGTACTGAGGGGGACACTTGACGGGATGAGCACTGGGTGTTACTCTGTATGTTGGTAAATTGAACACCAATAAAAATTATTTAAAAAAAAAAAAGGATTTACCTCAGGGGCTTGGCAGTTCACCCAAAGCAAAATCCGGCAGAAAGGAACAAGACAAGAGAGGGTGGTTTTTGCATTAATGAGAAGGATGTATCTTTCTTCAGGTGTGCCTAGAGGCATCCCACAGAATCGTAGAGTCAGAAGGACTGAACGTAAAATGTAGTAACTGTCGGTGTCCGGATATGTTAAAAAACCTTATCATTCTTTATCATAATATGCCATTCTGTCATCATCTAGAAGTTGATGATTTTTCCCGAGATTCCAGAATTGCTGTTACATTTAACATGAACCAAGGATTAGGGAACCAAACAAATTATCCTGACATTGGTTGGAAAAAATATGCATAAGACATGTCAAGACCAACACTGGGTGTTTTGTTCTCTATATGGAACACTGATAGACTAGGGCCAGAGGAGCAATTAAAATAGTGAATCTTCTCTTTCAAGGTTACATTCTTTTTTTTTTTAAGATTTTATTTATTTATTCATGAGAGACACACAGAGAGAGAGACAGAGACATAGGTAGAGGGAGAGAGGCAGGCTCCTCACAGGGAGCCTGATGTGGGTCTTGATCCCGGGATTCCAGGATGACACCCTGAGCCAAAGGCAGATGCTCAACCTCTGAACCACCCAGGCATCCCTCAAGGTTACATTCTTACACTTTTTTTTTTAAGATTGTATTTATTTATGTGAGAGTATAAAAGACAGAGCATAAGTGGCAGAGAGGGGGACAAAGGGAGAAGAAGCAGACCCCCTACTGAGCAAGGAGCCCAATTGGGGCTCAGTCCCAGGACTCTTGAGATCATGACCTGAGCCAAAGGCAGATGCTGAACCAACCGAGCCACCCAGGCTCCCCTTTTACACTTGTCCAGTGACAGAACGAGCTGTCTGCCTTCATCCTTATAAGCGAAGGGATCTGGTGCAGTGTTCAGTTGCTAGTCATAGGATCGTTATGTGAAACGTTATCTGTGTATGACAGTCAACAACATAGAGCAATTAACTATATCTTTGAAAGAAGTGGTCCCTTCAAACATCATCCTTGATGGCACATTGCTTTCTCCTACCAAGTTTGAAAAGTCAGAACTGCTGCTCGGTGGCCACCCAGACTCCATTATTTTGAGGCCACAGCTGAAAAAGAAAGATCCAGGGCAGAAAAGAAAGCCCCCTGCCTGGATAATCCCCAAAAGGGATACTCTTAAGGATTGGCCACTTCAAGACAGTAGGGAGCAGATAAAATAAAAGCACATCTCTTCACGGAGCACTGAAAATAAAAACTTAATCTTTGGCAACTTGGAAACAGAGGTGGTGTCATTGAGCAGGACAGTTGGTGCCTCATGGCCCAGGTGAATAGGCGAGGGGCAAGAAATGGAGCATATGGTTCTTATTGTCTGATAAGCAGCATGGACTTCCCTCCAGAGGGGACAACCTTTTCCCTGGCATCAGGAGGAAGGACAGTTTGAAGTCCTGCATTTTCCATCTCTGCACTGACCCCACCAGAATGGTGACCTGAGTGGATGGCTGAAGTGTCCTTGGATGCTTTATGAAGCTCAGATGGCTTCATCCAGGGCTGTCATTTCTGCAACTTTCAATAACTCTTGACTCCTGAAAAAGTTTTCAGTTAAAATTTAGTGCCTGTAAAACTGGAGGCAGTGAAGGGTAGATGATGCCCTTTGAATGAAAGAAGGCAGCAGGCAGCAGGTAGAAACCTACTGTTTTCATTTCCCGGGAGGAGAACGCCTGTGGATCCCAGGTGCCCTTTGCTGTGGCTGGTGCTGAGCGTGAAGTGTGTGTTGGTGTGTCATCTGCCCTCCTGCCCGAGGGGTGTGTGTGCTTTTGTTTCTGGAACCCCTGGCTTTCCAGGGGTGTCAGAGGACTTCACAGGGAGTGTGGCCAATAAGACTGGCTTGAGTTTCCCGTGCCACAGTGAGGATAAATATTTTGTTTGAGGACGTGGCTCCTATTTCATATGAAGTGCAGGATACAAGAACCTGCAGAATTCAAGAGAGCTGTTTTAGACTAATAATTTCAAAGCAAGACAAACCCATGGTGATTAATGGGGCTTATTCAAATCTCCTGCCAACTAGATTTTTAAGAAGCTTAATTTCAGATGGGTTCTTAAATGTCTCAGGATTTGGTTCTCTTCAGCTTTAAGAGACCTCCATAGAATAAGCTCTCTAGCTATTAGGACTGATCAGAAATTAGTTGATTAGGTGGAATATTGTGCCATGATCGCTAGAGGATTATTCAGAGTGTGTTTTAATTAAATGAACACCATACAACAGCTAGTTAGCTTTCTTCTTCTTTTTCTTCTTCCCTTTGAATTTTTCCTTCTGTTCCATTTCCAACACCCATTCCATGCCATGGTCTGTGCAGCCTTCCTCGAACTCCGCAACGAAACACACCATGAACTTGGCCACGGGAGGCTGATCGTCTGTGGGCGGCCAGAGAGGAAGCGCCTGGGGGTGAGGGAGGCATCCAGTCTGGCCTATAAATGCTCTTCATGCTCTAAAGGTCGAGGGACAGCCTGTTTCAAGTACATCCCACCTCTTATAGTGTGTCCAGACTTCACATATGGGCTGGGGCTTGTTCCCGGGGCCCTGGATGTGTCAGGGCCTTACTCCAAAGGCAGACTTGACGCTAAGTGTTAGGCTTCACAGCCGTGGTAGAGCGTGAGGAACGCAGCACTGGCGGGGTCCTTACATGGTGGACACTGGGACTCAGGTTGAGGTGAAGGGGGAATGAGAAACCAAGATCTTTCAGAGAAGTGGTTTTTAACCTTTGTGCTATGTGGTCCATACCAGAATTGGGTGTATAATTCCAGAGCTCCTCACAGCTCTGTGTCAGAGGCCCGTTGTCCCGCAGTCTTCTGCAAAGCTTCTGAAAATGAGGCCCAAGAACAACCTGCATCATCTTCACCTGGGGAAAAGGGGATCTTCTAAAATCAGAATCTCAGGCATCACTCAGACCTACTCAGGTGGGCAGGGCCAAGGTATTTGCATTTTAGTACTCCCTTCTGAGAGTCTGACACGAACTGTCTGGACCTTGTGATCAGGAGTCCATGCCAGGGCAGCTGCCCTGCCCCCCAGATCCTTTGGCATCTTGAGTGAAGAGCATGTGTCCAGCAGGTGCCTGCACCCTGGTTGGCCCCAGCCTGGCAGGTGCCCCGGCTGTACAGCTTATATGGGAAATGCCAGGTCATGTGGGGACAGCTGTGTCCCTCAGCCTGCCAGAATGCAGGCAAGCAACAGACCCGCCCTTTCTTCCCTTTGAAATGGAAATCACGCACATGGTCTCTGTGGGTGAGCAAAGGGGACAAATGTGCATTGGGGCCTCTTGGGGTCACCTGCTGTTCAGAGCCTTCCTTCCAGCGTCCTGGGTGTTAACATCCCTACACACACACACACACACACACACACACACACACACACACACGTCTCCAAACACAAGCAGCAAGCAAGGGGGCTGGAAAGCAACAGAATCTGCTTCGAGGGTTTTGAAACGTCCTGGCCTTGCTGTCTGAGCTTGAGCCTCACACATTCTCCTGGTTTGTCTCACCCGGCCGGCAGGGGTGCGTGGAGGCTGACACTTTCAGGCGCTGGGTCTGTGGAGACAGTGTGCTCAGAGCAACCCCAGGGCTCCCTTTGTGGCCCTGTCCCCCAGGGCTTGGCCCTCAGTGTGTACTTTGGCATAGGATGGTGATATGTGCCACTTCGTTCTTTCCTGGAGTTAAAAAGCTAATCATTACACCTCAGGCCACATCTCCTCATTTCACCCTACCCTCCTCTTGGTTGAGGACAGAGCTGTCTTTGTTTCTCGTCTGTAGAATTTGATTGGATTTGAAGGCACCTGTTTTTTCCATAGGGTAACCCAGGCCCACTCTGTGACTCAAGAAGGTGGGAGTAAACTTACTACGTTGAGGGTAAAACCTCAATAGCAGAAGGAAGGACAATGCAGGATAAAGAAAAATTTAATGAACTAGTAAATCACAAAATAGGCAGGATTATTTAAAGCTTGATCTTCAAAAAATAGGAATCTCCAAGAATACTGATGAATCAAATAAAGAAAAACCATCATTAAATAATATTAGGAAAAACGCACAGACGTTATTATAGATACAGTAAAGCTTGTAAAGACCATAAGAAAATAGTAAGTAAACTTTTATGCAAATAAGAGGTGACAAACTTACATGGAATGGATAGTTTTTTAGGAACATGGAAATTACCAGAATCACTCAAGAAATAAAAAATATTAATAAATACAAGCCATGGGGGAAATCCCTGGATGGCTCAGCGGTTTAGCACCTGCCTTCTGCCCAGGGCATGATCCTGCAGTCCTGGGATCGAGTCCCACATCGGGCTCCCTGCATGGAGCCTGCTTCTCCCTCTGCCTGTGTCTGCGTGTCTCTCTCTCTCTCTCTCTCTCTCTCTGTCTCTCATGAATAAATAAATAAAATCTTTAAAAATAAATAAATACATACATACAAGCCATCAGCAATAAAAAGTTTGCCTTTCCCAAACTGACAAGGCTCAAGTGGGTTTACACAGGTTTATTCAAGTGTTCTATACACAAGCCAGTTTAAAGAATAGAAATGAAGGAAAGCTACCCAGTGTGCTTCACGAAGGCAGGAATACCTTGCTATGAAATTGGAAAAGGAAGGTATAAGAGCAGAAACTTGTAGACCAATCACAGTTATGGTTATATATTCAAAAGATCTTAACAAAATACTCAAAAGTCTAATATTTAAAAAAATCATAGCCAGGTAGAGTTTATTTTGGGACTACAAGAATGACTGAGCAACAGAAACTGTATGAATACAGTTGACCTTCTCAGTGGATTAAAGAAGCAAAGCTAGGGGCATCTGGGTGACTCGGTTGAGCATCTGACTCTTGCTTTTAGCTCAGGTCATGATTTCAGGCTCATGAGATCAAGCCCTGCCTGCATCTTGGGCTCCATACTCAGCATTGGAGCCTGTTTAGGATTCTCTCTCTCCCTCTGCCCCTCCCTCCGCTAGCACACATGCAGGTGTTCTCTCTCTCTCTCTCTCTCTCTCTCTCTAAAATAAATAAATACAATCTTTTTTAAAAAATAAAGAAAAGCTATATGACCAATTTAATAGATGGAGGAGGGGAAAAAATCAGTAAAATGTAGCACTTAACAAGGGAATTTCCCTAACCAGATGAAAGGCATCTATAAAACATCCACAGCAAACATTATGCTTAATGATGAAAATTGTGATTAGATTAAAGATGGGTTGGAGGCAGGGATGTTCTCTACCTCGTTTTTTAAAATCGCATGTTATGTTGCAGCCCATAATCACTGCCTTACCAAGAAAAGAAGCATAATATATACAAGAAATGGAAAGAAAAGGACAAAATGTGGGTGAATTGATTAGTGGAAAATCCAAGAGAACGTACACACTGTCAGAACCAAGAAGAGAGCCCAGTGAGGTTGCCAAGCACAACATCCACCTGCGAAATCAAGCACCACACCAGCCTGTTAGCAGACCCCACTCTTTATAGGAAGCAGAATGTAAGAATGTTAGGAATAAATGTGACAAAAGATGTGCACAACTTTTTTTTTTAAGATTTTATTTATTCATTCATGAGAGGCACACAGAGAGAGAGAGAGGAGCAGAGACACAGGCACGGAGACCTGACATGGGACTCGATCCTGGACCTCCAGGACCACGCCCTGGGCTATAAACCGCTGAGCCACCTGGGCTGCCCATGCACTTTTCTGGAGAAAATTAGAGAAGTACAAAATGTAATTGACTGGGGCTCTCGGCTGGCTCCCTCAATGGAGCATGCAACTGTTAATCTTAGGATCCTGAGTTTGAGCCCCACGTCAGGTGTAGCCATTACTTAAAAGCAAAACAAAACAAAAGCAAAAACAGTAAAACATAATGGAAGGACAAAAAAAAAAAAAAACACCCCACTCAGTATTACAAGGATACAAATTCTGTTCGAATTAATGTAGGAATTCAGTACAGTGTCAAATGGTGCTTTTTCTCATGGAATTTCAAGAACTGATCTTTAAATTCAAAAGGAAAGGCAGGTGGCCCTGAATAGCCAATAAAAAGTCTTGAAAAATCATGGGCAGCCTGCCTCGTCCGATGGTAGGACTTCCAGTTGAGGCAGTGTGGTGTGAATGCAGGGTTACATGAATAGATGAACAGAGCAGAAGTGGAACCAGAAATAGATGTCTGCATATAAAAAATGCGGTGTGACAGCAGTGACATTACAAATCGGGGAGGAAGTAATGAGCTATTAAGTGGTGCTAAGACAACGGATCATCCACGTAAGAAAAATGAGATGACTTAGTCCTACCATTCATAAAAATATAAATGGGTAGGTGGAGAACATAAATGTGAAAAGTATTTGTAAAAGTTAAAACATCTGGAAGAAAATCTATGTGAATGTATCAGTGACCTGAGGTCATGAGGACAATTACCCCAGGGCCACAGTTTGAAAAGCAAACTTAAAACATATGTTGGACAGAAGACATCACAAAATTAAAGGATCTGCCACAGGCTTGGACAAGACTTTTACAACGCATCTGGCTGGCAAAGGATAATGTCCAGAATATACAAATTCCTGTCATCGGGTTATAGTGCAGTAAAAATCTCATCAAAAAGTAGACAAAAAATATGAGCAGGCAGTTAACAGAAGACTCCAGTGAACTTACAAATGTATGGACAGATGTGTGGCTCTAGGAACTGGAGAAATAAAAATCGGAATCCTAAGTAGCCGTTTCATACCAATCTGCCTGACAGAATGGAAACATTCTGACAGTACCAGGGGGTGGTGAGACCATAAAGCAAGATGAACTTGTCCTTGTGGGTAGGGGTAAAACTTACAACAGCCATTTTCCAGCGCCCTTGGCTGTCTCAAGTTCAGTTGAAGAGGTACATAATCTCTAACTACCAGTCCCACATGCGAGTAGATAATGCCGAGAAGCCTTCTCAAGCATGCAAAAGACAGTGTCCGCTACTCCATTATTCCTAATAGAAGTTGGCAATCCACGGAAAAGGTAAAATGTATTGTGTGCCTACTGTGGGAAGCTAGTCAGCAGTGAACTTGAAATTAATAGAACAATGTGTATCAAAGCAGGCATATTCCCACAAGGTGCAAAAAGCAAGTCATGGTGCAACGTCACCCATATAAATTTCAGATATATGCAGAGCAATACTACATACTATTTATGAATATGGACATATATAGTTTATTAAAGCCCTACTTGGGGTAATGAAGTACCAAATTCAGGTTACTCCCATGAGGATGGGGTTTGAAGTGAAAAACACAAACTGAATTCCAGGTTGCTACAGAAAACTGTGCTGGGCAGCCCGGGTGGCTCAGTGGTTTAGCGCCACCTTCAGCCCAGGGCGTGATCCTGGAGACCCAGGATCGAGTCCCATGTCGGGCTCCCTGCGTGGAGCCTGCTTCTCCCTCTGCCTGTGTCTCTGCCTCTCTCTCTGTCTTTCTGTGTCTCTCATGTATAAATAAATAAAATATTTTAAAAAATATAAAACTCTGCTAACCTCCACGTTCCTGTGACAGGCACCAATGATGCACAACTACCAAATGCGTATTCCATTGCATTACATTATACTGATCTTTCCCATTTTCATTGTTTTCTTTCATATATTTTTATTTGATTTTCCCAGTAACCATGCAAGATTGTGAGGACCATCTTCACAGATGACACAGGCAGTAACCAAGGCTACCACAGGCTCTTAGCAGAAATACTAGACCAGCCAGGGTGACGGTGAGCCATGGCACTGGGGTAAAGGAGAAACTACACATTATTAAACTTTTCCATTATTAAACGGAGCCCCTGGCTTCCCCGTGCATCTGGGGATACATCTGAAGAGGTGCACTGGGTTCTTGGATCAACTTTATGATGAACCCCAAATATAACACCCGCATCAGAGAAAAGTCAGGCCCAGAGACAAATTCACTCTTCACAAGGTCTCGGAAGCACATGGTGCTTGAGATCGACTATTTCTTCCATTTCCAGGCCCTTAAAAGTTCGAATATTGATAGCTGTGTGGTCCCAGAGAAATTTAAAACTAAATTGAAGATTTAAAAAAAAGTCATGTTTGTGTTTTAAGTGTGTTATAGAAAGCTACCAGAGTGATCACTCTAGTAGCAGACCTGTGGAGACTCATGCAAACTTGAGTCCCAGGCATGTGACCAGAGCCCAGGTTCACTCCCCAGGCATCACATCGCTTCCAGCTAGCTTCAGCTGGGAGAACAAAACTAACTGCAGACTTGTCCTGCCACTGACTTGAAATAAGCTGCGGTTGGTACTCCATTCCCCAAGAAAGCTCAAGTATGAAAGTGCCCTCAGCAGCCAAGTCCCCCGATGAGTGGCTATATCGAGCCTCCTTTCACTCGCTCTGGAGTAGTGAAGACTGGTTGGCACAGATAGGACTCTTTAAATGCAAGATTTATTCTGTTTCTTTTTAAAGAAATTCTTCACTCTCCCCCCCCCCACCCCCACCCCCTACTTCTCTTGGCTCAGTGTGAGGAGTTCGGATCTGAATCCATACACATCCACACACACATACACTCCTAACTCATGCGGTGTAAGCTGTTTCTCAGTTTTTGCTCGTTATCCCTCTTTGCCTTAAAAATGGGATACCTCTTAAAAAGGAGCTGCTTCCCAACTGCCAAGTCCTAGCAAAACTGGGTGCCTTATGAATATGTAGAGGAGTTTTAATAAAACGATGTGGATGCAGCAGCCCTCTGTGTTCAGGAAGATGTTTCCAGGGCCCCCTGAGACTCCTGGTGCTCACGGAGAACGAGGCTTCCCACAGAGGAAAGGAAGCTGAGAGAATAGGACATGATTGGATGGGTTGACTACGATTCGAGGAGAAAAAGTGTTTCCCTGTTTGAATCCTCTCATGGCTGGGGTGACTGGCACTCGGTGAGCAGGTGAGCCCAGATGGGGTGTGTGCAGCCCACTCCGCTCCGCACTTCCCACCTGGCTGGGTGGCGCTCACTCACTGCAGAGGGTATTGCCCTCCTGATGCTCCTCGTTAGCTTTATGGATGGAGCTCCGGGGAATGACAGTCCTCAGGAATTTGTTTATAGTTGAACCTTCCTTAATCTAACAATCGGTCAGTTCTTGAAATTGAAAGACGAGGAACTTGCCCATCCATCTACGTGTCATGAAAGACGTGGCTGTTGGAAGCCGGAATGAGGTGTACCATGTTAATGGCCAGCATGCATTTTGTCCCCCGGGCAACAATGACTAGTATATTATGCAGTTTTCTCATGATTAATGAAAAGCAAGCTATCCAGATAACCAGAATAAACAAAAGAAGTCCACTTTGTGATTGTGACCTAATTGCTTCTTAATTGCAGTGCTTTTCTTGCTCCTTTTCAAAATGTGCTCCTCTGAAGTTGTTTGCCCAGTCAGGAGGGAAAATTAGTGTCTGTGGACCATTTGCCTTTCAGATGTACCCATTTGTGTGGAGTTGCTGGCCATTGTGAGTTGCTTGCACGGCCACATCAGGCCTTAACTGCTTAAGTGCTGAGCTCCAAAGATGAGTTGGTTTTTTTGTTTTAAATCTGTCTCCTTTTCCCAATGATTCGCCATTGAAGAGAGGTACCTTTAATTCTGGAAGCGGATCGCTCACAGTTGCAGTAAACTGCGTTAAGAGCTAATGGGTAAAACGAGGTTTTTAAAGTGTTTTGGCCCCGTGGAAGGTTCTCAGCTTCTTCCATGCTGGTGGCAGTGTGCTTCATGGCGTGAATTACAGGGACGGTCTACAGATCACAGAGACCAGCCTGGAGGGGCCTCGCTGTGGGGCCAATGACAGGTCCCCACCCTACTGCAGGCTCACAGCAAAAATTTTTCACTCTTTGGACCTTGGGTATAAAAAAAGACGATTCGAGAACTGTTTCCCTGTAGGCCAAAGCTTCTTTACTGTCTCCCCAGCCTTTTTTAAAGCCGGCATCCATGATACCATCATTTTAATAACTCTCTGAATGCACTTAAACCCCAAGCTGACGGCTGCCTGGTGGTCCTGAGAGGCTGTAAGCCCACCCCGGACGTATTTCTCTGTCTCTGGAACCATCACCTCTATGCTGGCATGTTCTCCGTCCATGGGGCCTGCTCTGAAAGGTCCCTTGTGATGGATTCTGCTGAGCTGCATCTATACCTTGATGGGTCACTTCTTTCTCTAGCGTGGGGCCCTTTAGCGTCCTCAACCTAGAGCAGCAGTCCTGTTTTTTAAAAGAACCATTCCATGTCGTTGCAGTCTTGTGTCTGTTTGTGGAGACCAGACCTGAGAAGTACCTTGTTTTGACCTGCCCCTAGTTTATCCCTGGCTGCTCCGATCGACTTCGTTCAGAGGCCGTCCCTGGGGTCTTTCAGTACTCCTCAGAGTGAGAGGCGAGAGCGGGCATGCTCAGGTTCCCATGGGCCTGGCCCTCACCCTGCCCCAACCTGGCAGGGTGACAGACGTGTATCCCTGTTGCCCTGGGTTGGGGAGGGCAGTCAGCGGGACCAAGTCAGGTTCCACATGCAGTGCTGCCAAGAATCGCAGACGCCTTACGTGCTTGCTGCCGAAATGAGAAAAGAACATCGACACGAATTTGGTTCCACCCCTCAGAAATAACCACTGTGAATTGTGAAAAGCACATCTCTAGAGGTGTATCTGCATGTGAGAATAAATGGGACTTCACTGTTTTAAAACACGCTTTTTTTTTTCAGCGTTAGAAAGATGTTCTCAATATGTTACTTTTCGCCGAAATCATCTTTTAAAATGTAACTCCGGTTGTGTTTTTCTGTTTCCTTATGTCCCGCCATCACTCTCTCTCAGAATAGACCAGTCCCTTCTGCAGATAACCAGTTTATCCCAGAGTGTCCACCTTTGCAGGTTGGGCTGCTTGTGCTCTCCAGAGCCTTCCGAGGCTGGTCAGGGTCCTTCATTCAGAGAACCATCTTTCTCTCCCCTTAGGTGTCAGCGGAAGCAGTGGCGGGTGGACCTACCAGCCACCAGCGTGGTGATCACGTTCCACAATGAAGCCAGGTCGGCCCTGCTGAGGACAGTGGTCAGGTGAGGGCAGGAGATGCCACCCATTAGACCTACAGGAGGTTCTCCCTGGCAGGGATGCTAGCCACAGCCCTGTGACCCCATCACACCTGGGCTAGGACTGTCTGTGGGGGGACAGGCAGGTCACTAGCACAAGGAGTGTCCAGTGGCTTCTCAACCAAGGATTGGGACCACCCCAAATGATGCCCCTAAAAGGCCTCCATTCTTTATCTGTTTCCTCAGTGTGCTTAAGAAAAGCCCACCCCATCTCATAAAAGAGATCATCTTGGTGGATGACTACAGCAATGACCGTAAGTACTGAGTCTGACTCGGCCCCCCTCCCCAGCCCTTCTCCTGGATGCCAGCTCTCCTTACTGTGGGTGCTAATGACGAGTTTCCTGAAAAAGCCAGAAGTCAGGGCCACAGAAAGAAGAGATGCCTCTTCGATGCCCCAGGAGCTCCTCCACCCACAGATGACCGTGAATCACAATCCTTGAATACGAACCTTGTAAACGAGATTCCAAATGCCCTGCTTCTTTCTCTCCCCAGCTGAGGATGGGGCTCTCTTGGGAAAAATTGAGAAGGTGCGGGTTCTCAGAAATGATCGGCGAGAAGGTAAGACTCTTTTTTCTTAATTCAATACCAAGACAGTTGAATTCTGACTTTCCCAAGCCCAAAGATAACTTAAAGAAATGTTTCAGCTGAAAGCACAATTAACTTCCTAGTCTTTTTGTCTGTCTCTCTCTACCAGAGCCTCCTGGGAGCCTCGCCCAGCAAAGCCTAGGGAGGACATTCAAAGCTTAATTGAAATTGTTTGTATACTAGGGCAGGAGTTCAAATTACATTTTTATTTATGTATTTAGAAAATTGGCTCCTCTTTTCCTTTTAGAACCTAGGAAGTCTTATCAGTCCCTGGAGTACGAGAGTTTAGAAGAAAAACAAAGATTTAGCAATGAGAAGTTTAATGACTCTATGCTCCAGGCATCTGATAAAATAAGGGATTCAAGTTTGACAGCTCGCTGAAGGTGAGGCATCCCAAGAAGGAAGATAACACTGCAATTACATGCTTATTGGATCTTGCAAATGCCAGCTTCAAAACCTGCTGTCACTCTTATCTGCTGGAGCTGGGCTCATCGAGTTGACTTTATTGGCAGTTATAAGAGAGACTCCAAAGGGGGAAAGTATTACTTTGAAGTGTCTGGAAAGGAAGCTAAAATCACAATGTAATTAACATCCAGTGCATCAGTGCTGTTGGAGGGCACAGTGTCTGGATTCTAGGCTCTAGCATCATCCAGAGAAATCTGTCAGTATAGGAAGATGCACAGATTTTACACGTGCCCTTTGGATTATATGAGAATGACTGTTGGCCCTGAACTGGTGCTTGCATTCCCTGACCAGTGTATACTCTTTCTTCTGATTCACTGTACAGTCCAACCGGAGTCAAGCAATGCAGTCTTTCTTAGCATGAATTTTCAGCCACGATAAAGTGATTGAGCCTGTTAGGACAGTGCCTGCAGCACCATATTTTAACCAACTAAGGTTGTCAATCCAGATGTTCAAGATACATAGACAATGGGATCAGCCTTGCTCCTAAGCAAGCTCTATTCACGGGACTCACATCTGTCTCCCAAGCTTAGAATAAACCAAAACCTTGAGATCAGACGGAAAATCTTGAATTCTGTTTGCTCCCAAACTGCATAATGACTTTTTGAATTTAAACCCAAAGTGTCTGCTAGCACAGGCAAAAAAAAAAAAGAAGAAGAGGAGGAAAGAAAGAAATTATTTTTCATGTCGGCGTTTTATAACTGACAGATCACTTGCTAGCCTTGTCAGAGAGTGCCTTTAGCCTCAGAAATTAGTGCGTCTAAGTACTTCAGGTTAGGATGTTCATTTGGGTAAGAGCCCATATTGATGCTTTGTTTTGAAACAGGATGAAGAGGGGCGGCTGGGGGAAGGCAGAGGATGGGAAGCCTGTATGGAATAAATGAAGTATGCGAGAGTTGAGTGAGAAAATGCACGCATACAACTGCATGTGTGCTTGGGTGTACCTGTGTGTGTTTGTGTGTGTATGTATCTCATATATTTAAGCATATATACAGGTGCCTATAGTATTACTACTTGATGACAGAAAATCAGTTGCCTAATGTATTATGGCAGTGAAGGAATGGCTGTAACCCCATTTACTGCTGGGGATTTTATATGCCAGTGAGTCTTCATCTGGCTCTTTATTAGAATCAGCTGGGGAAATTCAAAGATGACCAAGCCCTTCTAACTTGGCAGGACTTGTGTGCCAAATTCTGTGTCTCAGGGCTGGGCTGGTTACCAGCCAAACTCTCTGTTCTTTCTGCCTTCTGGATTGTTCTTTCCTTGGACTCCTTGGGATCCTCCACACTGTGCCTGACGTTCAGGAGTCAGCCAAGAACTTCTGGGGAGGTTATCACCAGACTGGGGGCTAACCTTCTTTCCCAGATCTCCCCCTCTAGAGTCCAGCCACTGTAAAGACCCTGGACTCTGTCCTCTGACACCACAAGCCAAAAACGTGATGTTGTGGTGGATCATAGAGTAACCTCAGGAGGAACAGCACATACACAGGGACTTCACTCCATGTGATTTTCTTCTTTGATGGACTGAACCCTCTCTAGTTTCTGCATGCTCCTGACTGCTCTCTGGCCCTTCCCGATACTTGCTTCCTGTGTTTTGATCAGGGTTTATAACTGTGCTCTAAGGAAGGGTCTGCCCAGTACAAATGGATTCTCTTGCCTTTGCAACACCAGGCCTGGAACCTTTGTCTCTTCCTTCCTGTGGTGTGCAGCTCTGTAAGAACCATTGAACACCCATTTTGATGACTGTGTATAAAAGAACTTAAAACACTTGTCCTTACTGGTTGTGAATAGTCATGTTATCTTCATAAACAGTCATCCCCCGTTATCCACAGAATACGTTCCAAGACCCCAGTGGAAGCCTGAAACCATGAGTAGCATGGGACCCATGTATACTGTGTTCTTTCCTATGCATGCATACCTCCAACAAGGTTTGAGTTATCAATTAGGCACAGTAAGAGATCAACAACAACAATAATAAAGTAGAACAGTATACTGTATAAAAGTTATGTGCATGTGGCCTCTCTCAAAATACCTTGTTCTACTGTACTTATCCTTCTTGTGATGACATGAGATGATAAAATGCCCACGTAACGAGATGAAGTGACACAAGTGACAAAGCGACGTAGTGTCAGGCCATTACTGACCTTCTGACGATACATCAATCAGCAGGAGGATCGTCTGCTTCCAGACTGCAGTTGACCGTGGCTAACTGAAATTGTGAAAAGCTAAACCACAGACGAAGCAGGGGGTACTGCAGAGAGCCCAGCATGAAGAACGCCATTTACAACCACCTTGTTTAGTGACACATATACTACTTGTGATAGGACTTGGTGTGGTAGTAAACACTGTATATTAGGAACAGATCACAAATACGTGATAAATGGTATGGTTGGACCGATAATGGGACTAATTCTGTGTAAAAGCCAAATCACCTGAGGTTTGTCATGTATGTTTACTGGGCAGTGGTAAGTCTTAGAAAGACAGAGATATTTGCAGCATTGTTCTCATTACATTATCACCATTCACATAGGCTCCATCAGTCCTTTGAAGCATCTGAGTAACACCTTCTGTGGCCCAGCTAATTAGAAAACTCTGTTGCTGTGTCGCAGGAAAGTAGTTGTGAAAGTTCCACACTTTCACTTGCTTGATAAAGGAGACTTCAGTTATGTAAAGGCCTTTCTCAGAGGGCAGTAGTTCTAAGAAAATTGTCTTCGTGGTCATCCAATTAATTTGGAAACAGAAGTCCTGACAGAACTGTGTCTTTGTAACCACAGGGTGGTATTGATCCTACCACCCAAATTTGCACGAGGGCTGCAGAGCCGCATGGTGGGGAGGCGATGCAGTGCTGGATGGGTTGTTCTGTGGCCTTTTGCTCAGCTACCCTGATGCGCTTTTGAAATTCCTTCCGCAGGCCTGATGCGCTCGCGGGTCCGGGGGGCTGATGCGGCCCAGGCCAAGGTCCTGACATTCCTGGACAGCCACTGTGAGTGCAACGAGCACTGGCTGGAGCCCCTCCTGGAGAGGGTGGCTGAGGTGAGGCCCAGGGTTCACACTGTGGTTTTCCCTGATTCCGGAAACCGGGGGAGGGGGTGCCTCTTGGACATCTATTCGAAGAGTATTTTATTCACCATAGGGATCTACGTCTGGAGGGGAAAGCACTTGACAGGTAGGAGGCAAGGATCAGCAGAGGCTGGTGAAAGCCGGATTTGTCGAATACAACCCTTTGCTTTTTCTCACAAGGACCTTCTTTCCTTGCCTGCAGCTTTGCAGCCAACTCTCTGAGCTCAAAAGGGGCAGAGCGCTTAGAACAAGGCCTGGCATCCAAGTGCGATCTGAGCATTGGCTGCCTGAGTGCTGGGGGGCAGGTTGGCCTTCTCCAGCCATGCTGCCCCCTGAGAAACCTGCCCCGCAGGCCTGTGGCAGCACGGGGCGCCCGTAACCACACAACCGACACTTTGAGGCTGTCAGGGTGACCCGTGGCACACTCTGTGTGCCTTTGGCTCTCGAAACATCATCAGTGGTATTACTTTTGGCCTTTTGCCATTTCTCTTGCTTTTTACTTGTTTTATTGACTTTCTTTCCTCCCTACTGAGAAAGTGTTTCTTTGGGGTGATACAGCCAACTTAACAAAATTACTAGAGAAATGGAAAATGAACAAGTCATGCCTTTTACAAGTCAGGTGTAACAAGGGTATAGCTGGCGGACGGTAAGTCATGAAATACTAACTATAAGCTACTAGTAATTATGATATAATATGTTAATATTGTCCACTTGTAATTTGTAATATTACGATAATTAGTACTCCTTACTTAGTACTAACTACACGTTAGACATGTTACATATTACCTTTAATTTAGGTATTACCCCCATTTGACACACGAAGAACTTGATATCACGTCCAGAATTCATACAGGAGGTGGAGCCAGGATGGCAAAGCATGTTCTACTACATCCCTAACTGAGTCCTCTTACACATAAACACACATCTAGTTGAAAGAAGCGCCCCTGGAATCCCCACCCCGCCCCCCAACCCGTATCCACCATCCCACCCCACTGCCAGTTCTCACAGCACCGTACTGTCCCCCAGGGAAGCAGAGGACACAGGAAAGCCACAACCAAGATACTACGGTGGAGCTGTCAGGATTATTTCAAATACCCTCTCCTCAAGTAAGGATAGTAGAAGGAGTGGAAAATTGTAATTCCCACTAATTCCAGTCCTACCAAAAGAAATCAAAAGTAGTGGATATTATGGTCTTTGACTCCCACCCCCAGGTCCAGACTGAGCCAGGCAAGGAAGAGTGACTTCTGTTTGCAGTGCTCCCCCGTAAACTTGCAGCTGGGTGGTGCTAGAACTTCATACTGTTCTTTTATGTGTTCATCTGATGTATTCTGTTGTTAGCTCTGCAGATTCTGTTACTAATTTGTTTTTCTAAGTCTTTTTTCTGGTTAACACGGGTTCTGTAAATGGCTCAAGGAAAGCACTTACCCTTTTATTAACTTGCCGCATGGGGCAGTGCCTCTCACCAGCATCAAGCGTCTGATTTTAAAGAGGGCAGGAAAGGTAAAAGACCTATGTTCACAAACGACCAGAATAATAACTGTGGCTGTGAAAGAAATGCCTCCATCTAAGGGGGAAAAAATGTTTTGTTGGGTAGAGTCACAGGTAAGACAAAGTTCGAATCTGGGATTCTTGAGCTGATTTGGGTTACCCTCGGCCATAATAATAGCTACGCTCTCCTCATCACACACCCCTCAGGCCCACAGAAATAGATTCCTAGCATCATCGTGTGAGGATCTCAGCCATGAATCTATTCCCGAGGTTGGCCGCAGCTTGCACATTAGGACATTTAAAGACAGCTGAGCTTAGATTCTATCAGAATGAAAGCCCCCCGTGGTTGGAAGTTTTGACATTTGGGAAAACAGAAAAGAATACTGGGGACACCCAGGTGCGGTCCTTGCCTTCAGCCAAGAAAGCAAACGCCGGAGGTGTCCCATGGCCACAGCTGTCTAGCTGCTCCCCTCCCTGCCCCGCTCGGCACAGACGAGGGCCCATCAGTGTGACGGCAGAGGGCGGGGCGTGTGGGATGGGGAGTCCCGGGGCCCCTGTAGGCCCAGTGGGACAGGTGGTGAGAGGGGGTGGCTGTTACTGAGACTGCCTGACACTGACATCTGCCTCTGGTGGGGGGTACAGGAGGCTTTGTTTTGTTGGTGATACCTATTCCCATCTTTTGTTGATTTGTTTTTTAGGACAGGACTCGGGTCGTGTCCCCTATCATCGATGTCATTAATATGGACAACTTTCAGTACGTGGGGGCATCCGCTGACTTGAAAGGCGGTAGGTGCCGCTCCTGCTCCCCCCTGCCTTGCTCAGGCCGTCCGCCTGGAGGCTGATCCCTGCTCCCCCTCAGGGTCGTGAGCAACAGTGACAGCAGCTTTCACACCACTGGCGCACATGCTGCGAGCAGAGGGTGCCTCCGTGCTGGACAAGTAGCATCTCATAAAGAGAGAAAAATAGTCTCATTTCCCTTAAAGAACTTCCTGTGTTTCCTGTTCTTCTCTTATCTCTTTGACCTTCTGTGGCTGTTATGACATGTGGGGCTTAGTGCACAGTTTTGGTGTCATTTTTAATCAGTGAAGATTAAGCCTTCCCAAGTCAGAGCCTGGGATGAGGAGTCGCCAGAGCTGACAGGCTGTGTGGTGAGCATCACGGAGCTCAGGATTCAGAGTAGCAGGGCTGGGCTCGGCTCTGCCTCCTTCCTGATACCAGCTCCTCTGACAGCCTGCGTCTCCCTGGGGGCAAAGCCATCTACCCCACCACCTGGGTCACCCCAACTCTCGCTGACCACCCAAACCCCCTAGTCACCCCTGCACCTGGCTTGGTGGTGGGCTCCTGCTCCCTACCCTGCTGACCACCCACATCCTTGCCTCCAAGGGCCACACCAGCTTCCTGTTGGTCCTCACAGCCTCAGGATGTGCTCTTCACACCCACCACCCCTTGGGCCCCACGAGTGACTTGTCTCATGCTCTTACCTTCTCAGAAACTATCACAGGCCCCAAAGAACTTATGTGTATGTATGAGCATTTGCTATATTAGAAATTAAAGGCAAGAAATTGTTAAAACACAAGAGGACGCAGGTACACATCCTGTTGTCCATCAGAGTACCGATGCTCTATGTCCTGCGGCTTCTGAAAAGCTCTATCATATGCTTTTGAAAGAGTGAGAGTAGTGAAAGAGACATGTAAATATAAAAGTAGTTTTGGTGTGATAGACCCCCCGAAAGGGTGTATGGACCCCCATGGGCCCCTGGACCATGCTTGGAGAACCATTGGTCTCATGCAGTGCCTCATGGTGCTGAGAGGTGCACAGGGATCACGGCAGCCATTTGAAGGAACTGGTCACATGACATCTGGTTCTCCCTGGTTGTCCTTATGTCCCTGGGACTGGCAGGGTTGGTTGGGGGCTGGTGACCTGTGCTCCAGGGTCAGAGCAGTGAATGCCCTGAGCTCTGAAACTCATCTGGTTGGCAGCCACACCTCTCAGAACTTGGCTGAGGGCCAAGAGGTCAGCGAAGACTCCCCAGGACTGCTAAAAGAGATGTCAAAGCCTTTACCTTCTGTTTGTGCAATCTATTCACTATTGATTCTTTACTCCTAAGATCCATGATTTCTTTTCTAGTTGTCCAACACCCCTCTTGCTTGGTGGGAAACAAGGGCCTTCTTTTCCCACCTTCTAACACTTTGAGCTGAGTAGAGAGGTTGGACCATTCCAGACAGACACACACAGGATTAACTGATAGTCTAACATCAAAAAAAAAAAAAAGAAGAAGAAGAAGACGGTGATACTGTAAATTTGGGCACAGCCTCTGAATACAGAATGCCAAGAGTCCGTGAGACTCGGGCTCTTGACCTACCTGCCCTGTCACCGCAGGCCGGCCAGTTCACCTCTGCACCTCAGCATGCCCATCTGAGAAGTGGAGGCATAGTAGCACTGGCCACGGGGGTAGTAAAGGGGTGAGAGTGGCCAGCACCAGGTCAAAGATGTGAGTGAGCAGCTCCCCCATCCCAGGGCATCAGCAACAGGGCAGCCATGGTGGGAGTACTCTCCTTACATCAGGAAACGTAAAATTCAGAGAAGATGCTTAGGAAATGGTAAGAAGGTTTGAAGTTTTAAAGAGGACAGATCCTTAGTTATCAAGAAAACATTAGTGTTCATAATGCGTTCTTCCCCTGAGGATTTGCAAGAGCTGAGGTTTGATGGGCTGCTTATGTGAGAGTCAGTGCAGGGACACAGATGCTCTGGGGTGGGGGCGGGGGCGGGGGGCAAGAGTGCTGGCCTCCTGCTGGGTCGGAGGAAGAGTAGGCACCTAGTTTACTCAAATTCCTTTAAGAAAAAAATCAAGGATGACATTTTTAGCAGATTCTCAAAACCTAATTTAGTTTCTTTGGACCAAATTAATAAAATATTAACAGTTATACCAAAAATGCAGGTAATGTTACATCACCTGGCCCATTGAGGACTTTGCATTGTCTGTAATAACATAGGACGTTTGTTTTTTTCCTGGTTGAGGCAGGCCTTCTCCCTCGGGCAGAGCTGGGCTCTTCAGGAAAGCCCAGCGGGGCCTGCCTCAGTTTCCTCTCTGTGCCACTGTCTCTGCTGCCTGGCTCCCCGGCCGCTCACTCCTTTTTGGCCAGCCTGCCACACTTTGCAGTGACAGCTGGGAGACCATTTAGGTCCCATGCCCCTGGCTGGGCCAGAAACTACATCCTGTGCTGGCCCAAGAGACCACCAACCTCGTATCCTGGCCTGTTCAGGATACAGACCCATTGACCTCAGAGCACCCTGAGGAGAAACCCAAACATAGGTATTGCACAGGGCCTGCTGACAAAAAGCCTGATGGCATAGAGCTGAGGGATAGATGACCCTGGAGTAATTAGGTTTGGCTGCCAGGTCCTCGGAAATGCAGTAAGTGAACCACCTGTCACCACGAAATGGTCTCCTCGTGCGTCTTGAGAGCATCAGCAGATTTGGTGTACTGGTGCCCACTGGCTCAACGTGGGGACCTTCTGAGTAAGGGTGAGACCCAGCAGCTTGTCAAATGTCATAAACTACATGCAGGCACCAGGCCTGGGCTGAGCCGTCCTGACTGGCCTGTAGATTCTACAAATAAATGAATTGGGACAGCCGCCGTATTTCTCAGAAGTTGCAGCCTGCTGCCAGCTTTGCCACTTCCTTGGGCTCATTTTCATCTAAAAGCCTTCCCTCTGCCACCTTGCCCCGTATGGTTTGGTTGCAGTCAAGGGACATGGAAGCCAAGTGTGCCAGCTGGGAGACCTGTGCTCTCGTCCCCTCCTTGGGCTCTTTCGGCCTGGGACAGGATGGGAGGCACAGTGGCAGATTGGACTTTGTCCTCCTTACAGCCCTGTGTTCCCTGTCAGAGTTATTTGCAGGCATTTTATGTAGGAAAGCCCGCCCCACGTTTTCTGTTGGGAGTGAGCTCCTCAGGGAAGGAGTCGCTGGTATGCGCCCTTTTCACTGGCTCCCTGGCCCTGGGTCCACCCTAGGCGCCCTCCCCTCTGCTGCTTCTCTAGTGGTGGTTTTATTATTTTGGGGTTTTTGTTGTTGTTGTTGTTGTTGTTGTTGTTGTTGTTGTTGTGTGTGGCTCTCAGTCCAGTCCAAATACCAAATCCGTCTGAGCTGTGATGGACGGGGTGCCAGGAGCACCCTCCGTTCTCATCAGCACCCTAATGTTTGGTTTCTTTCCTATGGCCTGTAGGTTTTGACTGGAACTTGGTCTTCAAATGGGATTATATGACCCCTGAGCAGAGAAGATCCCGGCAGGGGAACCCAGTTGCCCCCATAAAGTAAGTGTTAGCATCCTGCAGGGGGCACCCCCCTCAGTGACCCCTCTCGGGGCATTTGTTTCCTAGACACTAAGTTAGGCTCTTTGTCCTCCTGCCCACCACCCACCCCGTTTCCCCTGTCAGAGCTCAAGGGAGAGTTAGCTTCTTCCATCGGATCACAGAATAAAGTACTTTGAGATTTCCTCAGATGAAGCCTGACGTACATATATATGAGACAAATCTCCGAGTTTAGGGACTTCCTTCACATTTGTGCCATAGAGCGGTTTCCAGCAGGGCCGGCTCTTCAGGTTGAGCTTGGAGACTAAAGCGAACAGGGAGGGTTGGGGGGGCGTGAGTCCCCTCAGCTGCTCCCCTTCCTGCTCAGCCTCCCTCCCTGAGCTACCCCTGCGTTCCCATTTGCCCACAGAGGAGAGAACTCAAGCCTGTGCCCTGCTGAGAAACTTGCGGTTGGGAGTCAGGAGTCCACCACCTGTGGGAAGTGTGAGTGTGGGCTGCCCCTCCATGCTAGACACACACTTAGGTGGCAGCCCTGCCACAGCCTGCCAGCACTTGACACTGAGTTCTCAGGGCATCTACTGGGAAGGAGGTGGGGGCTCAGCCCCACCACCACCCTGCCCAGGCTGAGGAAACACAGAAGTGATGAGTCCCGGCTAACAGGAACCAGCTTCAGGATGAGAATGAGGATAGCTGATGTTATCAAGCATCTCCTGAGTATGCTAAGGGCTTATATGTATTATTTACATATTATTTTTTTTAATCCTATGAGGAAACTGAGGCACAGAAAAACCAAGTCCCTGCCTAGGGCCCCTTGTCAGTGAGTGCCCCCAGCTCCAACAGTCACCATCTTACAGGGAAGGCTGGGTCCAGGCCCTGGCGCTGTGGGAGTGTCTAAGCAGGGCAGGTGGGAGGCATTTGAAGTCAGCAGTGGAAAAACAGTGAGGATGTCCTGAGCTCTGAATGGGGAGCCATGGCTATGCCATTGCTTTTAAGATCAGCTTGTAGACATGACGTTGGCGTGAGAATGCAGAAGATCTGACCTTGGCCTCTGGCCCATCCCTCTCTTCCCTCCCACCCTCTCTCTGCCTCTCCAGAACCCCTATGATTGCTGGTGGACTATTCGTGATGGACAAGCTCTACTTTGAAGAACTGGGGAAGTATGACATGATGATGGACGTGTGGGGAGGAGAAAACCTGGGTATGTATGAGCCTGAGTCTCTTCTTTCCAGTCTGATGAAACCGTGGCCTTTTCCTACCCACCAGCGATGTCCAAATGAAAAGTGGAAGCTTTGAAGAGGCTGTTAGGCAGGAGCTGGCAGTGTGCAGGGAGCCAGTTGGAAAAAACTCTAAAGGCCTTGGTCACCATCACTTGCCATCGGCCCCCATACAAGTATCAATAGCATCCCTTTCACTAGTGTCTGGGGTCAGGTGTTAACTCTGTCACCTGAAGAGCTTACAGACATGGGAAAACATGGCAGACTGTGGGATCTGTGCTCAGCCATGTGGAGTGGAAAACGAGCCCTGGCCAGCCTCTGGGGTTGGCCAAACTGGGATGGTAGAAATCAGACGGAGCAGAGAGGCCTTGGCATTTAAGCCCTCCTTTACAACTTTGTGAATGATTCCAATTTGGCTTGATTTTGTTTTTGTTTTTAATAACCCGTGCAAATCAGTTTTCCTCAGGTTTAGGGACAATGAAATTTTATAGACTTTGGTCTACATTTAGTAGCCAAATCATATTTATTGCATTAAGAGAAAAAAGACTCAGTTCTTTTTCTTTTTCTTTTTCTTTTTTTTTTTTTTTTTGATTGTTTAGGGTTTTCTGTCGGGGGTTCTGAACTGATTCTCCTCAGCTACGGATGCTGTCGAGTTAATTCCATCGTTGGATGGGTGCACCCTGGGAGGAAGCAGGGCAAGGATGGGGAGGAAAATGCGACATCACTGTCATTTTTAGTGGTTTTTCCTGTAACAGAAATTTGGGTATTTTTCATTTAAAAGAAAAAACTAGACTAGCCTCTTATTTTTCTCTCATTTTATGATGCTAAAGTTAGTGGCAACATCTCCTCTGTGGAGCGTTTGTCTGTGGTGTTTTGATGTTGAAAGCCTCTCTAGGCTCAGTAACTACACTGGGGCAAAGGACCAGGAGTCAAACTCCTTTTGGTTTTTTTAACAATACGTTGACAGGTAGGAGGGACTTGTATTAAAGTGGTTTGAGCACGAAAGGCGTCAGAAGATTTATTAACCTTCTGAAGAGAATTCTGAGTCCCCCTCACTACACAGACATCCCCTGATGGCTTTGTGGAGACCCTGCCAGCCAGGAGCCCCCCCCCCACCCCCACCCAATAGGACAGTGCATCACTTAGGCAACCATCTCCTGAAGCCAGGACGTGCTTTGCAATGTGTGCCATTAGCTGAAAGCACGGATTAGACAGATGAGATGGTGGCCAGCCTTTGTGTCACAGAGGAGAAAGAGCATTGATTGAAGCATCAGAGGGGTATTTCGCCCAGGGAACAGAAAAGGGAGAGAATTTTTTTAAATGACCTGGTTTGTTTGTTGCTGCTGTTGGTTTGGTTTCTATATTCATGTAGCTGTGACACAGGTGAGGTTCCCTGGAAGGGCTTGAGGGGACTGGGATCAGGGTGGAGTGGGACAGGGAGGAAGGGGCTGGAGCAGCCCCTGCCTGGGCGCTGTCTGGTACCTTCCCTCCTCTTGCCTGGCTCTGTAAAGCTAAAGAGTCCCAGGAGTCTTCCACTGTCTTCAGAGCTCCAGCAACAGAAGTCCCCAGTCTGAGTCCATCTTTCTGACACCACTCTGACTTCCTTTTCTGAGCACTGGGTGCATACCAGCAGGTGTCCAGCCAGCGTGGTATATGTGGATATGTGTCGGGGGAGGCAGGGTGCAGGGATGCCTTTACTCAAAATCCAAAACCGCCTCCTCCAAGTACACCCTCCTCTCCTCACCCCCCCACCCCCGGCCAAAAAGAACCACTACAGCTTCCATGTTTCCTACCTGCTAATGTAAGCCTAATGTAAGCAATTAAAAAGACAAAGAACTTGATCTCTAGCCCCCATGAGACATAGGGTCAGGCTCCTTGGATACCTGTATCCTTTGTGTCATGTCCCCACAGTATTCAGATAGAGGCTGCTTCTGGTACATCAGCTCATTATATGCTTTCTTTTTTTTTTTTTTTGAGATTTTATTTATTTGAGGGAGAGCAAGAGAGATCACAGAAGGAGATGAAGAGGAAGAGGGCAGATGAATATCTCAATGGCAGATATTGCCATTGAGTGGAGAACCCTATGCAGGGTTCGATCCCAGGACCCCAAGATCATGACCTGAGCCAAAGGCAGATGCTTAACTGACTGAGCCACCCAGGCGCCCCACCCCCACCCCATTTTTTAAAAATTTAAGTAGTTAACACACACTATTAGTTTCAGGTATATAACAGAAATTTTCCACAACTCCATACACTTCATTTCCTGCTTTCTTGAAGGACCAAGTTCTTGCCTCAGATCTCAGAGCTGGTCGTTAGCAGAGCTAAGATGCAAACACAAGCTCCCTAATTCAGAATCCACCCAGTTATCTTGAGGAATCATTCCCAAGTTGTAGTATCCCCAAATTCAAGCAAAACCAGAGCTGAATATATTTGTAATTGTATGTGGCCTTCAAAATCTCCCACTAGATCTCTGAAGGGATCCCTTCCTGTTTAACAGCTTCTTCCTATAGAAGCCATCGGGCCTTCCTAGCCCCCAATTTTGGAAGTTCCCGTTAGGCAACCACATATCTAAATTTTATTTCCTGAAATACAGACAACTTCTTACTCAAGGTTTTTTTGGACTCTGAGAAAGAAAATCAGAAGTCTTTGACTGCAGGGGGTGTGAGTAGTCATGACCCTCCATTTTTCAAGGGTTCAAGGGTATTGGTTACAAAAGGCCCATGACAGCTGCCAGGATCACTCATTTCCAGCCGATGGGGTATTTCTACTACTTCAGCTTGCCACATCCAGTACGAGGAGCTCTTGTGATTCTGTCCCTAAGTGGGAGTAACACACCTTCAACTGAGCAGTCGGGGCACCTGCGGCTACCACAGATGAGGCTTTATCTAGAGGATTTACCCAGCACCTCACTCATGGTCTACGGTAATCCCCCCTTACTTCTGATGCTTCTCTACTTGTAGCAGTGACTGCTAATTCTGTGGATTGTCTTACCTCCTCCTTGTGTTCTTGATGTCAAGAAAGTGCCCTTTTATACCAAACACAAAGTCTCCTGCAGTCACTTGGATGCTTAGTGATTAGGACAGGTGCCTGGTCAGAGGGTGGCAGCCACGTGCTGAGCTTTCCCCAAATACGGTTATTCAGAACAGCGTTTGTGTTGACGTTGGCCTGAGCAGTGCTGGCCAACGTAACTAAGCATTACTCCTGAAGGTTGATTTTGTGTCAAAGTAGGCGAGCTATTGTTTACTGGCTAGTAAACTGGCTAGTGGCCAGCTTTGAAGGATCTGTGAATTACTCAGGCATCTTTGGTCACTACCATAGTCCAAGAGACACCTGTGAGCTTCCCAGGTGACTTGAAGCCTGCTAATAATGCACAGTTATGGATGAGTATCAATTTTGAAATTTAAGGAATAGTTTTTTCACCTGGATGGAGAAAGCCCAGGTGCATAGTAATGCTCAGTGCCCTGAAAGTAAGTTTTAGAGGAAGATGGCATATATGGTGGCCTGTTGTTTCTAAAATCAAAGCTACATTGTGGGCATTTCATGGCTATCAATGTTTATACACCTTCAGCGACACCTTTTCTAACAGTGTTGATCCTAAGCAAGTGCAAATGTACTACCCCATGGTCATGAGCCGCTAGTGAAGAAGTCAGTGTGAGCATTTCATTGGTAGATACTGTGATGCTACGTGGACATGCATGATCTTATGCTCAGTGTCCTTTATATTCAGAATAGACCAAAGATTCACACTTATCTCAGGGTGTCTCATCCGAATCTGGAAAGTGTTTCCACATGCTCTTTCTTTTGAATTTGGAATAGAATTGTTTAATGAAAACACCGGATTTGGTGACACAGATCTCATTGGCTTTTCCCTAATTCAGATCTGTGCTAAAATCTAAGATTGTAAATGTTCCAGGATAGGTAGTTTATTTGACATTATTCTTCATTTTGTCTGTATCACTTTACATTTCTGTAAAACAACACCACTGGGGAAACACCCTCTTAGTGAACCCAAGGATGAACTTTCATTCGATCTTTTTTTCCCTCTTCAACTTTATTGAGGTCCAATTGACAATTTAAAATTGTAGACATTTAAGGTACACAGCTTGATTTGAGTTATCCGCCTGCACATACCTTCTGGATTGTGCCATGGAGCGAGGAGATGCAGGGTGTGTCGGATGTCTCCACTGTAGAAAGTTTAGGACCATGTTCTGGAAGGAGGCCAGTTCCTTATTCACATCTCTTTCAGCAGTTGATGGCACAAGTGCCCTTTGATGGGATGGTGATTGGCAGGTGTCTGTACCCTGTCTGGGGTGGCTGCTGCTCAGAGCAGTCTGGGGCTCTGTCAGTCATCCTGTCTTCATTCCTCATCGCAGAGATCTCATTTCGAGTGTGGCAGTGCGGTGGCAGCCTGGAGATTGTCCCCTGCAGCCGTGTGGGACATGTGTTCCGGAAGCAGCACCCCTACACTTTCCCTGGGGGCAGCGGCACTGTCTTTGCCCGGTAAGTGGTTGTGGGAGGCTGAGCAGGGACGAGGACCACCACCCAGACACCCAGACAGGACTTAGCCCTGGGCCGTATGGAAATAGGTCTCCTTCATTGGAATACCACACAGCATTGATAGGGATCAGCTGTACACACTGCAATGTGCGTGCCTCTCCAGGGCGTTACGCTGAGTGAAAAGTTGCATACTGCACAATCCCACTTTTAACACAGTTTCAGACACAGCTACAGTGATGGAGAGCAGACGGGCAGGGCGGGACAGCGATGTGACCACAGAGGGGCAGCCTGAGGGGTGTCCAGGGTGACGGTGCTGTCCTGAATCCTCATGTGATGGTCATCGCACAAGACTGTACATGTGTGAAAGCTCATACAACTGTACACACCTCCAAAAATGTATGAGAAAGCATTATTGTAAAGAAGAGGGACTTATTTTTTTGTATGCATTACCATCCAAGGAACAATATGTAAGTCAAGCCATACTAAATTCAAGCCAAAAAGACGGGGCATGGGGATGTGATTTATGATAGATAATAGATATATTTTAGTAAACATGAGGATGCCAAATGAGGAGCTTTCTGAAGAAAATAGGCAAATTACCAGTCTCAGGCCCACGGTTTTTTCTAGGGAATTCTTTTAGATGCTAAAGATAAAACTGCACACAAGCCAGCCAGCCTGGCCTCCAGGAGGTGGGAGTAGTCAATCCAATATATGAATAGCTAAATAAGATGATTGCAACTACTGATAAATGCTGTGAAAAAAGATAAAATGTGGTCATGTGGTTGAGCATGAAAGAGACAGGAGGAGAGGTTTTTGGGGTGGCATGCAGCCAGAGGGACCCTCTGAGGAGGTGGCACTTGTTTCAGACCCAAAAGGTGGGAGGGAGGGGCTGTGGACTCTTGGGGAGCAGTGCTTCCTGCAGGATGAGCAGGTTCTCGGTGCTGAGAGCAGCATGACTTCTTCAGAGCAGAAGAACACCAGGTGGGACTGGAGCTGAGACAATGAGGGGACGGTAGACAGGATGAGGGAGCTAGACCGGCCCTAGCCAAGCACCTGTGTAGGTCATGGGAAACTGGATGTTGTTTTGATGCCAGGGAAAGCTGCTATACATTCCTGACTTTCTCTGGTTTAAGCTACAGTGAGGTCCATCTGGCCACTGGGCAGAGGGTGGTGAGGAGGTGACACCAGGAGGAAATGATGGTGCAAACATCCCTCCCCTCCACTGCAGGAGCAGGGGTGAGGGCACTTCTTAGAGCCATTGCCGTGGCCCAGGCTGAGAGGAAGTGCCCTGGCCAGGGCGTGCCAGGCTTGGCCACCTTCTGGAAGGCAGCATTTACAGTGGCCTGGCAGTCACAGGAGACCAAGAGCCAGGAATTAAGAGTGAATCCTTGGCCGTTGGTCCTACAACTTGGCTGACCTGGTGCCCCCACCAAACTAGGGGCACTTGAGAGAGGGTGGAAATGAGCTGGAGAGAATGACTAACATATCTCCTGTATAGTGTTTTAAAACTTGGATTCAAAGTACAGATTGCACAATACACACATATTACACAGAAGTTAGTTTCGGCAAAGAATCTGGGTTCTGGGAAACTTTCATGAAGCCAGATAGCAAAACTTCTGACCAAATGATCTTCTTTCAAAGGCCTGTCCTTTCTTGAATGTTGTCTGACTTCATTTCTGTTCTTTATTAGAAACAAAAATGTGTTCTTATCCAGTGAGCTCTACAAGAGCAAATAGTGATAGGTATGTTTTTTTTTTTTTTCCCCCAGGGACAATGTGAGCTTCCTCCCAAAACCTCCTGTGTAGACATATCAAATACCCAAATCAAAGCTATTGGTTGCTACCAGCATGACAGGCTTTTAGAAAAGAGTCTGTTAGCATACACAGAACGTTGCTTTATACGCTTTTTTAAAAGCACTCTTCTTTATATATTTTTTAAAGATTTTATTTCTTTATTCATGAGAGACAACAGGCAAAGAGACAGAGACATAGGTAGAGGGAGAAGCAAGCTCCCTATGGGGAGGCTGATGAGGGACTCAGTCCCAGAACCCTGGGATCACAACCTGAGCCACCCAGGTATCTCTAGATAGAGATTCTAAAATGGGCGGTAGAACAGCATGTGGAGGATGATCTCATTTGTGTAGGTTAGTTTGTCAGTGAATGAGTGAGTGAATGAATGAATGGAGCAAGTAGCCTAGTGGGGTCCTTTGTTGTTTTAACACTCCCAGGTGTGCATGTGGGTGCTAGAAAGGGTAAGGTGATGAGACCCACCCGCAAAAACTTTCTTCCTGTCTCTGGTTGTGGCAACCACATCCCGTAAGACTAGTTGAAAGTGATCCAGTTGGACAGGTCTCTGTGTTTCCAGTTAGCTTCCTACAAGCCCCTAAGAGACTGGAGGGCTCTGTGTCTGCTTGAGTGGATGTGTTCCCCAGGGGCCAGAGAAGGTCCCAATCAGAATAACAGTGTAGAGGTGGGGTAGATCCTTAGGTGGATACTTGGTTTTAGGTTTAGAGTTAACGGTGAGACAGTGAGACTTTACTAATATGATTTAAATTAAATACGGGAAACCAATGGTTTAAAGTTACTTTCTTAACCACCAAGCAGTAGAGCTGGCCCATGGGAATCACACCTTCTTTCTGCTGCCTGCCTCCTGATAGTGCTACTTTGTCTACACTGAGTATAGGGTTGGGCAGAGGGGAAGCAGAAAGCAAAGGGAGCCTGGATGAATGAAAGTGGACCCTTCTAGAGGACACCACCAAGAAGATGGTTTGGCACATAGTAGGTACCAAATAAACGTTTGAATGAATGAATTGAAATGAGCACTGAGTAGCCCAGGAAGCTGATTTGTTGAAGTTATCTAGTATCTTTTCTCTAGCAAGTAGACAGAAGGATATTGCTTTGCATTTAGGAATTAAGAAATGACTTAATTACTTAATGACTTAGCTGATTCAAAACCACTGTGTCATTGGAATTCACAAAACCCTGAAGCCATTAGGACTAAAAGGGACCTAGGAGATGCTTGAATCCAATTCTTTCACCTTATTGATGAGCAATCCAAGTCTTAAGAGCCCTGAAGTCACACAGCTGGGCAGAAGTTGAGGATGGGCCACTTCGGAAGGCTCCCAAATCCTAGTAAGAGTATTTAATGGCTCATCTAAGAAATAATGCTTATGATCCAGCATCCCAGGCACTTCAAATCTTTATTTTTTTTTTACTTCAAATCTTTAAATGCTCATTGCTGTACATCTACATTTCTTACAGAACAAGAGTAAAAAGTATCCTCAATCTCATTACCAAAGACAGCCTTATAATGTGGCAGATCCATCTCTCACCCCGTCCTCCCCTCCTGTCTTTTCCCTTCTCCCTGCACACACAGGTCTACCCTGCACTGGTCTCTCACCCAGCAACCAGTCAGGGACATCATTCCACAGCAGCAGGTAAAATGCCCACCAGTATTTTCAATGACTGTAGAGTCACCCATTTATTCAATCACTTCCCTGTCGATCATCATATGGTTTCTAATTTTTTTTTTGCCATTAATAACAATGCTGAACTGAGCTTATCTTCACATATATATATTCTCCTTGAGGTAAATTTTTAGAAGTGGGAACTGCTGAATCCGAAGTGAGGGCCCACTCATTCATCTTGTCTTGCCCGTCTCATAAATGGCATTCTCAACAGTTCATCGTCTACTGCACGAAAAGGAAGAAAAGGGCTATACATCACTTTATGTGAAAGATATGTGCCCTGAATAGAAATTATTTTAGTAATTGTAGCTCAGATAATTTGAAAGGCTCACCATTGAAAAGAGATCTTCCTGGTAGAGAAAAGGAATTCTTTTCAAAGGTGATCCTTGCCTCCCTGATGTATTTATTTTGGAAGAACATAATGTCTCCTATATGGGTTCTAAGGAGGAGTGAGTCTACCTTGGAACCGAGTCCAGGATATGGGAGCAGAGAGGCTCACGGTATGAATGTTGATGCCCACGCATGCAGGAGCCTTTCATACAGGCCGTAACGCAAAAGTAGCTTGTTCCAATGACTTTGACTGATCATACATCATGGTTTTGAGATTTAAGTAGGTATGATTTTGAGATTTAAGCATGTGGTTTTCTCGCTTGTCAGAAAAAATCCATTCTATCTGTGTCCCTGCAGCACGTTGTCATTAGTGGGAGCCCCTGATGTGGGCCATAAAGCTTCTCTCCCCTTCTCACTGTTATTCCTTGTCCAAACAGGACACTCGCTCAGCTCAAGTCTGCAGGGGAAAAAAAGTCTTTTGAATAGTAATTCTTATGTATTTTTAACTTTTCCACAGAATTATCTAGTAGCGTTACAGCTGCGATGAGACAGGGCACAGAGGCCAAGGGTTTCTGGGCTATACTCCCTGGTGCCAGCCATCTGTGCATACGTCATGCAGGCTATTGCAGTGACGCTCTGTGTCCTTCTTGCTGGCCCAGCCCCTGTCTCTTCCAGTACCTGCCTGTGCTTCAGTTCTAACTCTGACTTTTGTTCTTTGGCAATTTGTTTCTGTGAAAGACAAGAAAGCGAGTTCTGTTGGTTCAGGAAGCACCCACTGAATGCCAGCTACATGCAGACATGGGTATGGGTGCTGAGGGGGACAGCCCACTCTCTGCATCACTGCCATAGCTGCCAGCCCTCCTCAGAGGACCTTCCTTAGTAGCCCTCCATGCAGACAAGTACAAACGAAGTGATGCTGATGGCCAGGAAGCAAATCACAGCTCAAGGAGATTTATTTTGTTTCTAGTAACACCCGCCGGGCAGCAGAGGTCTGGATGGATGAATACAAAAATTTCTATTACGCAGCGGTGCCTTCTGCCAGAAATGTTCCTTATGGAAAGTAAGTGTCACTTGAGCCCTCTCATGCTGCTTTGCTCAGGATCATTGGAGGTGGGGGGAGCCTGTGGTCAGCCCACACCCCATGAACCATTCTGCCTCCTGGAGTCCAGGACGGTTGCCCGGGTATCAAAGCAGGGGCCTCTGCTCAAGGCTGGCCGAGGGCCCAAGGCAGGAGGTGTATGGGAGGTGGGACGAGGGTGTGGGGGCAGGAGTGTGGACGGGCCCCACTCCACTACCCAGCTCAACCCTTTCTCATCAGTAGTTTTTCAGATTTGATGTAAGGAACTTGTCCGTTCTTAAAGCTGGTAAAGGAATCTTGTTTCCCTCTCCTCCAGTATTCAGAGCCGATTGGAGCTTAGGAAGAAACTTAGCTGCAAGCCTTTCAAGTGGTACCTGGAAAATGTCTACCCAGAACTAAGGTAAGCCACCGGGGATCAAAGGCCTCACTTTGTAAGGGCTCAACGGATGTCAGAGAGGCAGTGAGGTCCCAAGAGGTAAAGAAGTGAAGGAAGGTTGCACCTCAGGCAAGAAGCCAGGAGCTGGGGTCCCGGTTTCCTCACCCTGCAGTTGTCCCAAGGCACCCCTGAGAATGCAAACACGCACCCTGAACAGCGGCCTCCTGCCAAGTGACCTTCCCATTCTCCACAGAGGTGGAAACAGTCCCGGGTGTCCCCTCATTTACCTCCTGCCCTATTGGGAGAGGACAGGGGCTAAGTAACCAAGGTCTGTTGTGTCACCAGCTCTGTAAGTTGGCTCCCCCAGGTGTGCACTTTGGGCACCCTCTGCCCAGCAGGTACCTCTCCCCAGCCTCCCTGTTCTGGCTCCTAGAGCTTCACCCACGTTGCTCATCTTGCCCTAGTGAGCAAGTGTCCAGAGCCAAGGTTAGTGCAGGTCCTGGCAGAGGCCAAAGAATAAATCCACTCTGCCACTCCCCACCTTGCTTCTGCTGCGAGGATGCCACTGCCCCTCCTGCTCCTCCTGGTGAACAGATGGCAGTGCCCAGCAGAGGTCCAGAGCCCGGGACCCTGCCTACAGCAGCGCCTCCCCCTCCAGGCTTGTTCTTCCACGTGTGACATGGAAGTAATAACACCGGTACCCTGCTTCCCACCTGGAGACTCACTGATGGCAGAAATACTCTTCTGAGTCTTCTCTCTACACCCAGAATTTCATCTTAAATTAATGAGAGCTCCACATCCTAAGGGAGCACTGAGACCCTAATCAGAGGGCCTGCAGGTCTGCGGGTTTCAGGATCCATCTGAACTTCATCTTCATAACGGGATTGCCAGACAGGTTTTGCTTTAATGTGGCACATTCCTTATTGTGAATATTCCCAGAGCATCGCACAGCAAGTCCCCTATCTCCAGCGCAGGGACAGTGAATGCAAGAGTCACGCCCATTATCTTTTGTGCTAACGGCTCCTTCAGAGCCCTTGTCACAGAGATTTGTTTGAGAGTTAGATAATGTGGCTTTGCCTCATTGCTGCTATTCACTTACATCGCCCTCTGGAACTGTTTCCTGTGCTTGGGGAAGTAATGCATAACATCATGCCACATACCCCCACCCCACCCCAGAGAGCAGGGACCTCAGAATGTTCTCCTCCCTCTGGCCGCCTCCATGAAGGATGGCTTTTGCTGAGGGCTGAGAAAGCCATGGGGGCTTCACCCATGGGAAGCCTCCGGTCATTATCCCCCTCCTAGCCAGTGAGGGACTTCACACCAATGCATTGTTGCCCTGAAATGATACGTACTTTGCTTTTGCTGTCACAGTTGTCTGTGACTTGGTGGGTGATGATGCCAGGCCGAGTGACATTAAATGGAGTTTCACCCTGAGGACACCCATGATTTGGAGTGACATCGGGCCTGTGCCACTTAAGACCATATGTAAAGCTTTGAGCACCACACCAGCAGGTGAATCTGCTTCCCCACATCCATGCCAGATAAGGAAGAGAAACACCAACTTAATATTCCTATTGTGTCTGTAATAAGCACTACTGTTTACTGGGTGCTTGCTATATGCCAGGCACTGGGCTGTACGTGCTTACAGTGAAATGTTTTCTGTGATACTTACAACAGACCTGTTCTCAGGTGCTGTGCAGAAGAGGGGTTTGAGGTTTAGAGAGAGTGGGAGTCTCAGAGGTGACACAGCTGGTGCAAGGCCCAGGCCAGCCAGTTTTGGGTCAAACCCTAAGGCATGTTGCCCCCAGCCACCGTGCCCTGTTTCTGTGTGTCTCAGCTGCCTGACAAAGCCACTCGAGCTCTCCCTTCCACTAGGTAAAGTTCAGATCTTAAGTCTCCTGGGAAGTTCAAGGCAACAAGACCTGACCTTATGAATTGCTCTTCTAAAGAATTTCCAGCACCCTAAGATTGAAGAATAGAGGAGCTTTTCCTTTCCAGAAACATTTCCCTGGTAATGGAATAGAAAGAATCCTTCTCCAACTTGAAGTCTTCACTTAGGGTTAGCAATCCAGGGCTTGTGAGAAAAGCTGCCTGGCTGACACAGCCCACCTGTGGGAGGAAGGTTACGAGCCAGGGGAGTAGGCCTCCTCCCGTGGTTCCTGCTGCCCGAGACAATCACTGAGCACGGGGGTGTGCAGCCTGCAGCATCAAGCATATGTTTCTCCCCTTGCTTTCCAGGGTCCCTGACCACCAGGATATAGCTTTTGGGGCCTTGCAGCAGGGAACCAACTGCCTGGACACTTTGGGACATTTTGCTGATGGTGTCGTTGGAGTCTATGAGTGTCACAATGCAGGGGGCAACCAGGTATGTGTGTGAGGGTCTCAAGCACCTGGAGGCCCAGAGAGAACAGAAAAGGGCTCTGAGCTTACAAGTCTCAGCTGCTGCCTTTGTCCTGTGACCCAAGATGTCTGAAGTAGCCCCTGGCCCCTGCTGGTCACCCACCTGCGGCTGCAGGATCAGGTGGGATACCCCAGACTTTGTCATCAGCCTCAGGCCAGGCCCTGCTGCAGCAATGAGGGGGATAGTACTTCACGTTGACATCCAACATCCGTTGTCAAGGCAGGGCCATAGCACTTGTGACCTTTATCTGTTCCTCTTCTTCCTCTTCCTTGTCTTCCTGTCACCTCTCTCATCCCTGTGGTGTGTGCTCACCCCAAAGCACCTGTCCTATGTCTGCATCTGTGTCTGGTCTCCGAGCATGCTTGTAAGCACCAGCCCCCTGGCTGGTTTAATTGGTACTTAACCACAGCCCCTATGGCTGCTGCCAAAGTCATATCGGTCCCTGCCTATAAGATAACAGTGGAGGGATCCCTGGGTGGCGCAGCGGTTTGGCACCTGCCTTTGGCCCAGGGTGCGATCCTGGAGACCCGGGATCGAATCCCACGTCAGGCTCCCGGTGCATGGAGCCTGCTTCTCCCTCTGCCTGTGTCTCTGCCTCTCTCTCTTTCTCTCTGTATGACTATCATAAATAAAAATAAAAATAAAAATAAAAAAAAGACTGCTAAGATAACAGTGGATTAGATAGAAAATATTAGTCGTCACTTGTCCAGGACAGTGACAAGCTGACACACACAACTTGTCCTGGAAGCCTAAACCCCCATCGCCTTCTGTCCTTACTGAAAACAAGACAGAGAAGTGACAGCCTGTAGGCCTACATGTTCCAGAGGACAATGTTCTAGAAAGCAGTTTTCCCAGAAGAAAATAATAAGCATTTGGTAAAATGTGGGCTGTGTACACAAAAAAGTTTGGGTAATGCTAGGTACTCTCATCTCTCTGAAAAAAATGCCAAGCTCTAAGAGGACCTGCAGTTTAAATGGTGGGGGTGCTGGGAGGGGGTTAACTCAGTGTATCTCAGATTTATTGATCCCAGAACCTTCTTTAAATAGAAGTATTTTTAAAAGAGTTGGTTGTTCCAAGTCCCCCCAAGGAGTACCTGGGCAGACTGCAATCCCCAAATGCTTTACCTCCTCTCTTCGCTTGGTAATATCATTTTAGCAGTTGCTTGGACCGATCCAGATGTCCTAAACTAGACAAGGGAGGGAGAGCCAGCTTCAGGTGGCAGCCAGGGCTGGTCCAGCACACACATGCCACACTCGGGCTCCTGGGGTCTCACCTTTGTCCTGCAGGCACAGCCCCTGGCTCCTGCAGATGCCCCAAGGACAGACTGGGAGCTTTGGGTGAGCACAGATCCAGCCCTGGGTGCAGCCAGATTTGTGGATTTCGAGTATTTCAACCTATGATATGTGGGTCCCCATTCGTACTCTTTCCCAGACCCCATAGATGTTAGGAGTCAGGTGGAAGAGCTGTAAGGAGAGAAGGAAGGAGAGTAGGGGGGAAGATGAGGCAGGCAGAGATGGGGACAGGAGGGAGGGAGGACTCCATAGCCAGAATGGAAATAACTAAAATGTTGCCTTCCAAAAAGTTAAGCTTGCGGAAGACAAGCTTCTTGTATCTAACGATTCTCCAGAAGCTCAGTTGAATCTTTGTCAGAAAGGTGCTTCAGAAAGGTTGTGCCTCTGGTAAGCATGAGGGTGCTTCTGGTCTTCACAGCAGAAATTCAGAAATTTGGCTCATGCATATGCAGCTGGGTGAAGTGCACCTTCCCCCTGCATGGTACACAGCAGAGGACATGTGGCCCACGTTATCCACCATCTATATCGCTGGACTTGTAATGCCAAGTTGGACTCACGCGTCTCCCCATTGAATCACTGGGGTTTCCCTCTGTCACGTTTGCAATGTTCTGGTGATTTGGTGATAGTTAAAGGGGTCAGTCCCTTATATTGTAGCAGCTCTACTGGGCCATGAGAAGCCTTACTCTGTAGAGCATTTGAAAAGTAAGTACCATGGCTGCGAGTGAAGGACTTTCCGTTGCTCCACACCCCGCCTTCTCCGTGTCTCAGGCACCTGCTTCTGTCTTGGGCCCTGTGCTTGGCTCTCACCCACTCAGCATGTTCTTAGGAGGGGAGGGCACCTTTTACCCCACAGCCAATTAACAAAAGCTGGTGGCTGCTGGGCAGCAGGCTGCCATGGCCTGTGTAGCCACCACCACCTATGATGGCTGGTGGCTTTGGCTCTGGATCCCCCAGATCCTGCCTGCAAGTTGGTCTGAGCCGACCAGCACTCCTCTGCAAGCCCACAGGGAGGCTGACTGTCCTGGCCTGCCTGGCACATTGCTGGTTTACACCTGTTTTCTGTGCAATTTTTAATAGCCTCCCCCACTCCCGGTCTCAAAGTAGCCTGGTTCAGTCACCCTAGTTATAGGCACTGGAGCTCACTGATGACGAGCTGCTCTCAGGATGCCATTTGGGAGGGAGAAAGTAGATTGGGACGGCGAAGGAGGCCAACGAGACACTTTCGGGGAGCTTCTGGGTTTGCACCTCCCAGTGTGGGGAGGGAGGGGCACTCCGAGTCCACAGGGAAGTAAACTCTCATGCTCTGGGCCTCCCAGACCTCTCCCACATCCCTGTCCACTTGGCTGCTCATGAGTGTCCTGCATCATGCTCTTCATTGTGTAAGAAACTGGTAAGCGCCCCCTAGCTGGGTGCATGGGTGACACTGCTGTGCCATGGCCCAGCCCAGATGTCGGCCTGTCCCAGTGCTGTGCGGGGCTGTCATGAAGAACAGACATGACAGCAGGTGCAGAGCACTCCGTTCCCACTATTTTCCCTTCTGTTATGAGACCGTTGCTGTTCTCACAATGATATGGGGCAGAGCGGGGCTTTCCTTCCTTCCAGCAGGTATCTGCTGAGTGCCCACTGGGCTAGGTGCGGTGCCCTCGGAGATCCTAGACAGGAGGACATAGCCCTGCCTGTCCAGGGAGCAGGTTTCTACTTGATCTGAGCGTTCCTCCCATGATTTTGTGCTGGAATCACCCCGAGAGCTTATTAGGAAATTCTGGGGATGGGTCTCCTGCCCAGAAAGCCTGATTTCACAGGCCTGGGGTAGCAGAGCATGGGGGTTTGTGATGGCTCCCGAGGTGGGTGACCCTAAACAAGCAGCTGCACAATAAGAGTTTTCTAGAAGGAGAGACCACATGAGTGGGTGACAGGCAGCATGACAACGTAGTGTACGGTCATCTACAACCTGGGAACACCCTCCTCCTGGACCAGCCTGTGGCCCAGAGAGCTGCCTTCTAGAGCAGCACCAACCAGTTGTGCTTTGTATGATGAGAATGTTCTAGATGTACACCATCCTATATAGTTCCCACCAACCACATGTGGCTACAGAGCCCTCAGGGTGTGGCTGAGGATGTCAGGTGTTCATTCTGTTTGACTTAATCAAGGTCGATAGTGGCCACCATATGGGGAAGTGTGGTTCTGGAGGCAGCAGGAAGCCAGAGCTCACGCTTGCCACTTGCAGATGTCCCGACTCATAACCCTACCATGAGTAAGTCCCATCTGAACTGATGGAAAGCAATGCTTTTTTGAGTGGTGTGCCACACGGGTGAGGAATGAGAGGATAAATAACATTTCCTAACTGAAAACAGGATCCCATGCTCTGGACGAGTAAGGTTTGTTATCTGGTTTCTGGCTGAGCCTCAGCAGACACACAGGAAATGGGAAAATTAATGGCCATGCTTTTTTAAGAGTGGCAGCTCAAAAAAGCAATTCTTAAATATTTATGAACTTTATTTTACAAATTCAGATCATTGAAATGCAACAGAAGAACAAAGTGGCAGCCAGCTCTGTTGTTTGCACAGCTGAATTAGGTTTTCTGGAATTCAGTGTAAAGTCTGCTTTAAAATAATTAAACACACAATAGCAAGAAGGTGGTAGAAACATCCATACGTGAGCTTTCACTGGGTATCTGCAACCCTTCCAACATCGTTCAACACTTGCTTCCAAAGAAGTATCTAGAATCTTACCCACGAGTGGGGGCATGATGAATGAATGGAAGGCGGGGTGCAGGCGCTCCTTCCTAGGACCTTTTGGCCCTGAATGCTGCCCTGAAGCACAGGTGATGCTGAGGACCTGTTGGCCCTTCAGAAGCCCTGGCTGAGGAGCGACAGCATGCAAGGTTGGAATCAACCCTCAGGGGAGGCGTGTGGCCCTTCCCGGAGAATGCTCTGCAGTGCTCACTGCCAAGAGCTGCTGATGGGGACAGGTGGGAACAGGGCTCTGTGCTCTGAAGTTTGAAAGACACTAAGGAAAACAGCCTAAGCAGGTTCTTCTATTCTCAGGCTTCCAGAGCCTTTAAGAGCTTCTTTGTGACTTTGCAAAAAGAAACATGAAAGAAACATGGCCCAAACTGTTTCCCAAACTTATTTGACCTGAAACTAGCTTTTCATAGAATCCCTCCTGGAGCACACTTTGAGAAACACTCAATAAAAGTGAAAACATTGAAGCCAAGGAAGGTGAGGGGACTGGCTCCAGTCTGCCTCCCTGTAGGAGAGGAGGAAGCTGGGAACAGGCTTCCATTTCCTAGGTGGGCTGCCTGTCTGGGACAGACCGTTTGTTCCTAGGTGACCGAAGTACCGAATAGGAAAGCCTCTTTAAAAGATCATTTATAAATAAATGAATGAATGAATGAATGAATGAATGAAAGAAAAGATCATTTTTCCCTCCCTTATCTCCATCCCCTGAAAACAGAAAAAAAGAAAAGTAATCTCTCTATAGCACTTAATAGCACCTAAAGTTATATATAAATGTATTCATGAGTTAGTCATTCTTCCGTGGGAGAGCCAGCCTGGTGTGAGGTCCTTCGCTGCCCCAGACCCAGGCCTGGGAGTGCCCGAGGCCTGCAGGGAGCAGTGTACTGTTACTGGAAGAATGGCTCAGTCGTAGCAGTTTTCCTGCACAGATAGCAGAGGGGGATGCGGTGGTAGGGAGTGAGTGTGTCCCAGTGCTATTCTGGGTTGGAAGATGCCTGGCTGCTTCTGGATCCCGAGGTCTCGCTTGGGTATCGCCTCCTTGGAGAGGTCAGATCCTACAGTGAAGGTCGGAAATCCCTCCTCTTGTCACACTCGTGGCCCTGCCCAGAACCTTCTGCCTGGGGCCACGCTCACCCATCCTCTCCATTCTCTGGCCTCTTGCCCTTTTAGACAGTCTTAATTAGCACTCAGAATAAATGGTTGTACTCTCAGCCCTTAAGGGGTGTGTGTGTGTGTGTGTGTTTGTGTTTCTATTTGTAAAAATCATGAGCAAGTTATTTTAGCATCCTCTGGCTTGGTGTTCCAATCTGTAAAGTGGGGGTAATAGAAGCCCCTCTCCTGGAGCTCACAGTGGTACCCAACACATAGGTGCGCGGTGTTAGCTGTGAGAGGTGTGTGTGTAAATATGCAGATCCATCCCTGGGGATCTCAGACCTTCGTGAGCATCAGCAATTCAACTCACGGCTCAGTGGTGAGGCTGCACACCATGTATTTTGCTTAAATAGGCCATGTATAATTTATCATGTTCATATGTTACAATACACGTTCACAAAGGTGGTTTCCAAACCACACCTGCTGGGGGACAGGGTCTTTGCAAAATAGTGTGGATGGAAAAGTAGGCCCTGAACTGTCCATCCCATGGGAACCATGCACAAGCCACCCTGTTTCCAGCTCACCTTCCGTGGTAGAAAGCTGAATGTGGCACTTCGCTTTGTGTCTGGGGCTAAAATCATGGATACTGTTTGTCTTAGTTACTCATGTTCTCAAAGTCCTTTTGCCACATCAGCCAGTCAACCCAGTGATACGCTGGGAGGCGCCAGTTGTGGCTTTGCGCTTTGGCAGAAGGTCATGTGTCGGGGGCACCATTGGCTCAGGGGCTCCGGATCTGCACTCCGCAGCATGGCCGGTTCCCTCTCAGGGCCCCATCACTTCCGAGCCCTGCACGTGGCATGTCCCTGACCTCCTGTTTTATGTTCCAGGAATGGGCCTTGACAAAGGAGAAGTCAGTGAAGCACATGGACTTGTGCCTGACGGTGGTGGACCGGGCACCCGGCTCGGTCATAAAGCTGCAGGGCTGCCGAGAGAATGACACCAGACAGGTAGGACGCCTGCACGCCTAGGCCCGGCCTTCCTCTGCACCCTCCGTGGCCTCGGCAGCAGCACGCACCCCAAGTAGATTGCCTGCCCTGGTTAGCGATGTCCAGCCGCCCTGTCAGAGCTCGCCCCTGCTCTCCACCGTCTCCCACCCTGCTGGGGAGCTCCTGGCATTAGCAAGCACTCCCTGAATCCCATGCTGGGTGAACGTGGGGTGTTCGTGTGCAAGGTGTGGGGTGCGAGGGCTCAGGAGGCTTCCCTGTCTCCCAGGTACACAGGCTCTGGGCAGCATGCCTTCTGCCCTCTACCTCCTCTGAGCTGCTCCACCTTGAGTTCACCCATCCCAGGTTATATCTTTCCATAACTTTTTTTTTTACATTTATTTTAAAGGGAGAGAGAGAGTGCAAAGAGCAACAGGAGGGGCAGAGAGAGAGAGGGAGAGAGAGAAACCCTAAGCAGACACCTGCTGAGCATAGAGCCCAACATGGGGTTTGGTCCCAGGACCGCAGGATCGTGACTCAAGCCAAAATCAAGAGTCAAGAGACCCCACTGATCGAGCCACTCAGGCACCCCTTTCCATAACTTCTTGCTTAATCCCTTTATATTTATGCCTCACTCTCTAACCAGACTGAAAAGGAAGGGGCTGTATCTGTATGTCCAGCTCCTGGGAAGGTCTATAAACACCTTCCCTAGGCTGGAACTGCAGTAGGGGCTCCCGACCTACAGGTCATTTCCTGTTCCCTGTGCCGTGCCAGGTGAGCAGTGCTGCTGGTCCCTTTTTCAGAAGCATCTTTGTCACAGCCACTTGTATGTGGGCCTCCTGAGATTTGTCTGGTGATGTCAGTGAGCCCGGGAGAGAGGTGGGTGCTGGTGGCTGTGCTGGTGTGTGTATGTCAGTGCTGGCTGTGATGACTGGAACCCCATCACTTTCTGGCTCCTCAGACCCCCACATGTGGAGGCACGGACCCCAGGCCAGGGAGTGGAGAGGGACAGCTGGAAGGACTGGGCAGGGTGTGCAGCAGTGGCCAGCCACGCCATGTGGAGAACACAGTCCAGGCTCAGAGCCCACTGAGAAGTTAGTGAAACACTGACCTGCAGATAAGTACTAGGAAACAAAGTGAGGTTTGTAACAACGTCACCAAAGGGGGGGTGCTTTCATTCTGTTTCATTTTGGTGTGCTAGTAAACCCACAGCCCTGAAGAAAAGGCCTATAAACACACCTTTAAACACACACATACCTTTATTTCTCAAGTCAGCTGTCTGATGTTGCTTATTTCTGATGACGTTCTCATTCTTCCCACACCACCAGATATTTTAAAGAACAGTTGCATGTTCTTATTTATCCATTAAATATTTTTACTTTTTAAGTTTCTAAAAATGCTAAACAAGTAAGGTCGAATTGATGAGACCTTCTACACACACACATACTCTTCTAAGTGTCTATCTGAATATATTATTTTTTCCAAACAGTTCAGATTGTTCTTAACCTTTGAAGCTGATTTTCTCTGACATGGACCCTGGTGGTAGCTTGAAGACATGCCTTTTCTTGAGCCATGGGGTAACGACTAGTGTCAGAAATAGAGATGCAGCCAACAAAAGGAACTTCCAATGTGCCAACACATGGAGCCCTGTCTTGTCTTCGTACAATCCCTTTTTATATGAGATAGGTGGGTGTAGGGAAACTGAGACATGGAGCCTTCCAGAGCCAGGAGCCTCAGTGGGCTTCTAGTCCAACACAGATTTCACAAAAGAGGAGGCTGAGACCCATAGAGTCAGCGCATCTCTCCGATGTCACCTGCCAGGACCAGGTCCCTTGCCTAGATCCCAGTTGCCAGGGAAATGCTTGCATCTGTCCATCCCTGGCCTGCTTGCGGGGTGCCCCTCATTCCCCATGCTGCAGAACCCCAGCCTGGCTTCTGATGGACGCCTAACATCTGGAGGAGTTCAGTAGGACCTCACCTAATTTCAGAGCTAACAGCTGTTCCTGGTGCGACTCCAAATCTTGGGAAGCATAATGATGCCCCCAAGGCTCGTACCATGGGCTGGAAATGTCCTGCAAACAGCTTGTATGACCCTGAGATTTCGCCCAGTGGAGAGCCGTGTGGGGGCTGTTTCGCTAGAGCCTCGATGTCCTAGAAATCTGACCCATGATTCTGGGCTGACGACACTGCCTTCCAGAGACAGAGCTGGAGTTTGGTTATTTTTTTAAAGACCTCTCATTTAGCTGACGCTTTGACACATGACAGGCACAGCCCCTCCAGAGAAGGGAATCAGATTCCATTCATTCCACATTCTTTGTCAAGCCTGATTTCTGGCCGCTCAGAGTGACACTGGGATGTTGGCAGCACATACACACTTTACATGACAATGGAGGGATGATTGACAGCCAGGGAGCCAGAAAGGAGGCCATGATGGGCAGGTAGCTGTGACCTCCCCACTGCTCATCTGATTGCACTGAATTTCACTGTTGGCAGAAACTCCAGGTTAGAGATGGCGTGACTAAGTATCATAGGGGCCTTGATACATCCTAGCATCCTCTTCTTGTGCACAAGCTAGTCCTGGAGGTGCTGGGTTCCTATCTGCCTCGCTCTACCTCTTTCCCCACCTCATCCATTTGCCCTCTGAGAGGAGGCTTCTCCGCTAATTTTATCTTGAAACTACACCGTCTTGCCAGTTGGGCTATTTGGTTTCCAGGCACGTCTGTGTGTTCGTGTTGTGTGTGCATTTGCAGAGTCAGAGGGGAAGGGGAGGCAGGAGGAAGAGAATTCAATTCCACGGTGTCAAAAGGATTTGCAAAAATACTTACGGAAAGGAGCTTTAGTGCACACAGTGTAAAGAATTAATTAGAATCACAGACTATATTAATGAAAAGGAGAGCTTTTGGGGAAAAAAAAGTGTGATCGTTTTTTCTTTTAAAGAACAAACATTAGAAATTTTTACATAGGGGTAAACAACAAGGTGAGGGGACCTCAGATTTCTTTTAGGCTAGCCTGTGGGCTGTTTTCTTTCTTGTTTGGTTGGTTGATTAGTTGATTGGTGAGTTGGCTGGTTGGTTGACTGGTTGAGTTTGGTTAGCTGGTTGTTTGAGGTTAGTGGGTTGGTCTTGGTGGAGGGAGGATGTAAGCACTCAAATAAGAAGATGCTACACCCTGTGCTTTACAAGTATCACATTTGAGGGGCACGTGGGTGGCTCAGTGGTTGAGCGTCTGCCTTCAGCTCAGGTTGTGATCCTGGGGTCCTGAGATAGTGTCCCGCGTTGGGCTCCCCACAGGGAGTCTGCTTCTCCCTCTGCCTGTGTTTCTGCCTCTCTCTTTGTGTCTCTCATGAATAAATAAATAAAATATTTAAAAAGAAAGAAAAAAAAACACGCAAGTGTCACATTTGGAACTCAGCAAGTATTGCTTGGTCCCTGCCATGCAGAGCACTGGGGGCCCTTGGCGTGGCTGAGACAGGTTTGTCACACCCCCCATTGAAGAGCTCACAGACTAGTAGAGAAAACAGACAGTATTAGAAACGGGTTCTTCAGCATGACATCCTGTCCACTCAAGCATCTCGTACCATTCCCCTGCTTTAATTGTGCATAAGGCCCTCAGTGGGAGCACGGAAGTGCCCAGGCCACGGCCTCTGGGCAGGGCTACCTTCCGTAGCCAGGGGTGGGATTGGGGTCCTCTTTCTGGCTCAGCTTCTTGGGGCTCCTTCTTTATGGTGAAATATTCTCATATGGCCTTCTTGTGGATGAATGCAAATTCCCTACTGGAAGCTCCCTACCTCAAGTCCTTGCGTTAATCACTCAGAATGGCCAGGTGTCCTTGGCTGCGGGGACAGCCAGGGAAGGGGGGTGGTGGGGTGGGAGAAGCCATCCTTAGCAGGCCTAGCACAGAGCTTTTGAGTTGCAGACCAAGGCAGAGAGCGTGGGTTTCCTTCCTGGATGCTGAACCACCCCTGGGCTGCTTTCTCTTGGGACAGCTGGTAATTCCTCCATTATGATCAGAGATTCCACCCCCACCTCACCCCCAAAAAAATACTTGGATTTTTTTGTTTGTTTGTCTGTAACGTAGCTAGAAGACCCTGCAAATGATGTGTTTCGTACTGTTTGGTGTGGGCTCTGATCGTAAGGCACTGACTGTCCTGTCTCCTGCAGAAATGGGAGCAGATCGAGGGCAACTCCAAGCTGCGGCACGTGGGCAGCAACCTGTGCCTGGACAGCCGCGCGGCCAAGAACGGGGGCCTGAGCGTGGAGGTGTGCGGCCCCGCCCTGTCCCAGCAGTGGAAGTTCACGCTCAACCTGCAGCCCTAGGAGCGCCCTGAGGCCCAGCCGGCCCGGCGCCCACAGCAGCAGGCCGAGTGGGGTGATCACCTTATTGATTATGTTTCTTGAACTTTCTGCGAAACTATATACCTCAGTATTCCATCATGGTCTGAAAGTCGGAGAACTTGCACGAGGCCCAGGGCCCGGGTGGACACCGCGCTCCTCGTCCCGTGGGAGGCGGCGAGGGCCGCCGCCACCGCCACCACCACCGAAGCCCCAGCGATCCCTGGGAGGGCCCGAGGAGCCGCCCGAACACGTACCGGCGGGGGGCAGGGGGGCAGGGGCGGGAGGGTGCAGGGAGTGTAGTTGCGACATCACCGCGAGGAGAACTCTTTTGAAATCTCCATTTTCGATCCCATCGAAGTCCCGTCTGGTTTCCACGATGCCGAACCGTGTCATTTTGCAGATTTCTGTTCTTCCCCTGTCCCGCTCCTCCGTCCCCGCTGTCTTCCCAGCACAGCCCCCTCTTCCACGTGATGTACTTGCTCTGTTTGAATATGAACTTTTCTATGGTGGGACACTAAGTATAAATATATATAAGGAAAGAATGTACGGTCAGTTCCTTATGGTTTCTGTAGGTTGTCCTCATCGTGTCAGTTCCCCACAAAGCAGTTCACAGCCGGAAGGACGGGGACCGGGCCCTCCCCCAGGGAGGAGGTGGCCTCGTGGCCCCTGGGAGCCCCATCAGTGAGCAGGTGCTGCAGGAGCCCCTGGGGGCTTCAGCTTGGAAGTCGCTGCTAAGTGTCGGAATCCATTTGTTGTGCCCTCGGTATCTGTAAACCTGGATGGGTTACTTATTTTGACAAACATTACTTTGGGTCTTTTAAAATTAGATTTTTTTTCTCTTAGGGAAAAAGCAAAAAAACAAGAACCCAGCCCCACAGCTTCCAATAGGTGAGGGTAGGAAGCTGTCCTAGACGGGCATCGGGCTAATCGTGAGTGTCCCATGAGCTGGCAAGACGGCCCGAATCTGGCCTGCCCACACTGTCCCTCCCAGGCCTGTGTGCCTGCTTTTGGTCATGGGGCCCCGGATCAAGAGTTAGGAGAGGGGGATGCCAGACGATGCCTAATCAGTTGACGTGGAGGATTCCAGGCACAAAACAGGAGGCTTGTGCTTTAGGAAGCAGGGGTCCGTATAAACCACAAGACAGCTAGGAACTAAAAGCTGTAGCAGGAAGGGATGCCCAGGAAGGTGCCTGCAGAGCCCCCTTGGCCCCCTACAGAATGGCTCCCTCCTGCCTTCTCCCCTCACTGCCTTCACCCACCCCTCCCACACGTATGCCCAGCATCAGAGAGGCCACCCCGGGACCACCCACAGCTGCTGCATGGTGGGGCATGCGTCAGACATGCACATCCTCAGGCCCCTTTGGGGAGGGCCTGGAGGTCACAGAGTGAGAAGTGGCCCTAGAAGATTCTGCTAGGTTGACACTCTGCAAAGTGCCACTCTCTTCCCTGTCCCTTTCTTCTAGAAAAGGGGACACTATTGGTCTTTCTTCCTCCACTGCAAAAGCCCCATGTGTTTGCCCTGGGACACTGGGCTTAGGTACAGAGGCGTGGCTGGGCCACCATCCTGCGTCTTCCTGCCCTCTGTCAAGCAACTAGATGTGCTCACAGTGCACAGGGAAGCCACAGCTGGCTGACCTCTGCACTGTCTTCAGAGGCTGTCGGGGCTGCAGGTAGGCCCTTGGGGACAGCGCCAGCTCCCTGTGCAAGGCTGCTGAGGGCAGGTGGGGCGGGAACCAGTCTCGGTACTGGTGATTCTGCCTCAGCACCTGGGTTCCATCATCGGACCCTGTCACCTGTGAGCTCCTGCAGGCATTAGCAAGAAATACCTGTTGCTAGCAAACAAATCTGGCTTTGATGTAAAACCAATTCGAGTCAGGTTGTTGATGAATCCTTCCCCCACACGCCCCCACCCCACCCAGAACTCTCACCAAGCTTGTACCATCAGGATCCCTGCACCCCCCTGTTCTGGGGCTGTTCCCCGTCCCTGAGTGGGTGGGGGTGGCAGGGGTGGCCGGCCGTGCGGGCCTCGTGAGTAGAGGTGGGCCGGGAGGGCTCTCTGGAGGTGGGCTATGTTTACAAGACAACAGTGTGCCAAAGTGACTTACTGTGGTTGCATTATTTCTTAGTCATCGGGACGATCCCACCCTCTCACTCCCGTTTTTACAAATACAGATTCTTTCCCAAGAGCCCTTTGAGCAAAGCGTGGCGAAGTTAGTCGTCTTCTCTCTGATGGTCTTTCTTATGTCTTCATAAAAGCTAAAATGATGGTATCTGTGAGTATGTTTTGCAAATTCAAAATATAGTTTGGTAATTTTTTTTCCAGTTGATTTTTAAAAAAGAACTGCTGTACAGAGCTTGTACTTTGTCCATTTTATAGATGGAAACCATCCTTGAAAATTGTTTAACTTAAATAAAGAGAAGATACTTTATAGATAACGCTCTCTGGCGGTGGCTGCAGTCATTCTTGGGCTTTACTGGAGGGGGTGACTCATGTCTGAGAAACGGCCTGTCTTCTTTGGGGACCCTGCTCAATGACCATTTCTTAGCACACTTTTAAAAGCATTTGCTTAGTACTGCTGCGCCCTTGTGGTGTTTATTCTTATTTGTAGTAATAACCATTATCGTCGGTGGAGTGTTTATGATGTGCCAGGCACTGAGCCAAGCCCTGGGATTCGTTCTCTTGTCCTGCTCGCGGTAACCTGAGAGAAGATGTGATGGGGTGCCTTTCACAGCTGGCCTGAGAGGCTGTGGCTTGACGCCCTTAACCTCAAGAGCAGGGGCTAACCTGCTCAAGGTCACGCCACTCCCAAGTGCTCACCTGGAGTCAGTCCTGGGCACTCAGAGCCTTGCACACCGAATTGGGGTGGGGCGAGGGGGCAAACATTTTCACAGTTTTTATAGTATTTAAAACCCACAGGCGGGCAGCCCAGGTGGTTCAGCAGTTTAGCGCCGCCTTCAGCCCAGGGCGTGATCTGGAGACCCGGGATCGAGTCCCACGTCAGGCTCCCTGCATGGAGCCTGCTTCTCCCTCTGCCTGTGTCTCTGCCTCTCTCTCTGTCTTTCAAGAATAAATAAATAAAATCTTTAAAAAATAAAAAATAAATAAAACCCACAGGCTTGTTTACCAGTTCTCTGGGGCTCTCTGGGGCCATCTGAGGCTGTCTGAGACCCTTCCCCCTTATTCTCAGCCTTTGAAAATACCTACCTTTGAAGTACCCCGCAGGTACATCACAAAAACACTACAATGGCCTGTTCTTGGATGGGGACTGGGTGCTGAGAGGGGCACACTGGAAAGGCTGGCCCAGATGAGTTTTTCTTAATGTTCCAGAGACCACATTTCTGCGTTCTCTTTCCCCATTATCTGAGACAATCAAAAACTCAGTTTTCCTACCATCTGAGAAACAAAGATCTTAGCATAATTGTGCAGTGTCCCTCAGAGTCCTAGGAGTGTGTGTGTGTGTGTGTGTGTGTGTGTGTGTGAGAGAGAGAGAGAGAGAGAGATTCCTGCTTTGGCATCAGGGAAAAGTTTATTCATTCAATATTTGTTGAGAAACTCTGTGTTGCCCTGACAGTCCTGAAGACTTAGGAGGGGAGGGAATGTTCCATGCCAAGCAAGAAGACAGGGTGCTCTGCAGGCTCCGAGTGGGGGCTTTGCAGAGACGAGCCTGGGTAGTCGAGTCAGGTGTGGGCTCTGGAATGCTCTGGAAAGAGTTTCAGCTGATACAGGGGGAAGGGAGCTCTGTGAGCCCTGGACTGGAACTGGAGAGGATCAGATGTGCAACATTGATTATAACAAAATATGTAACCTGACTCAGCTGCTTGATTCTACAGTACATTCCACACTCTTAAAAAATATTCCGCCAGAAAAATAAAATCTCTTATCATCATCTCTTCTGTTCATGGACCTCCCTAAAAGCAAAAAAGCAAACTCCCTTCTTAGACCAACTTACTAATATTCCTGACCAATTTACCGGTAGTACAAGGGTCGGTAGTTGATTTTCTGTATCGTGTGTGCTGCAAATGATACACATTGTTTCCAAGACACTGTAGGACCAGAGGGTCCCAAAACAGTAATGAGAGATGGCTCTGCAGCCCCTGCCTGAGCCCCTGGGGACCTGGGGTCAGTGGGACAGGGCTGCAAAATAGACCATTGTGGTGCTCACCCTATGTCACACCTGCGGCCTGGGGGGAGAGGGGGTCAGACGACCTTGAACGCAGTTATGAGAATAAAGACGGCCTCCAAAAGGCGCTGGCCTCCTCGGTCCTGTTGGAGCCCAGGCTGGGGGAGGGCATGGCCCTCCGGGGACCGCCACGTGAGACCTCCGAGTGGCCCCTGTGGGCTCGCTGATGAACTTGCAGGATGAGCCGTCACGTCGCTCTCGAATTGCAGGAGACTCTTGGAGCGCTCGGAGTCGAGGGTAAGAAATCTCAGTTACATGCAGCCTGAATGAAAAGAGACATTTACTATCCTGTATAACGAGGAGTCTAAAGGTGACAGGGTTCCGGGTCAGTCCTGGGGCTCGACACTGTCGGAACGAAAAGAACGGCTTTCTGCCTGACTGCCCCCCTCCACCCCCAGGTCCCTGTCCAGGTTGGCTCCCCTTCCCCCTTCCCTCCTTGCTTTCCCTCCTTCCTTCTCTCCCTCTCCCTGCCTCCCTCCTGCCTGCCTGCCTTTCCCTTCTTTCCTTCCTCTCCTTTCCACTGAGCACCCCCACCGCCCGCAGGCTTCTCGGGCCCCGCAGCCCAGAACCGGGCGCTCAGGTGCTTAGACGGCCAGCAGTCGTCCTCTCCGGGGCCACTGTCCTTGGTCACAGACGTGGGTTCTGCTGGCGAGGAGGACCGGGAGGGCCAGGCACCCACTGGGCCACCACGGCAGCCACCACGTTTGCTACCCCCGGAAGAATTCTGGAAGCAGGTGGACAGGCGGGGGCATCCTCCGTGGTGGCGGCTTCCGGGTCTCCTGATGTCTGACATCTGCTGGCAACGTGGGGTTTCTTCTGAGCTTCTCAAATGAGTGAAACACATGGCCTGGGATTACAGACACGACTAATTAGACTAGGACACAATTAGCAAAATATTTTTATAATAAGTGCTTCTCAGTGCATTAAATAACAAGGCCTCACATTTCATAGCTACTGTAATTTCAAAGTCGTGATGAGCATGAGCAGTATTTTGAAAAATCTGTGATAATTAATGTTCTATGAAAATATCTGTGATCTTTTTTTTTTTTTAATGGTGACAAGAGTTCCCAGTTTTATATTCAATTGGAGGTTCGTGAAAATAAAGATGTTGGGCAGCCCGGGTGGCTCAGCGGTTTAGCACTGCCTTCAGCCCAGGGCCTGATCCTGGAGACCCCGGATCGAGTCCCATGTCGGGCTCCCTGCATGGAGCTTGCTTCTTCTCCCTCTGCCTGTGACTCTGCCTCTCTCTCTGTGTCTCTCATGAATAAATAAATAAAATCTTAAAATAATAATAAAATTATTTTTTAAAAAAAGATTTTTTTCCCATCAAAGTTTCTGGAACCCCTGAATCCTAAGAACCTCAGTGTAGATGACATCCATGACCTGTCTGTGCCTGAACCATCCCCCAGCTTCAATGGGTCTGTCCCCTTGCTGTAGCATCACCTGAAAATGGGGTGTGAGGCAGAGGGGAGTCTGACATGGACACTGGACCTGGGCTCACACCCCGATTCCGAAGACCAAGTGGGAAGAGGTGCCCCTGAGGATGGACTTATGTGAGCCATGCACCCAGAGACTCATAGTCATGGAATTTTCATTTATATTGAGAACAGCATTTAATGAATGCCTTGGCCAGGTGGGCAAGGGAGCCCAGGAGCAGCTGCAGGGGAGCCACCGGGCCCCCAGAACAACCACCGGCTAAACCTATAACAGGTGAGCTGGAAGGGGCCTGGGATTTTCTGACCAACTTCTCTCCATATTGGAGCCACATGGGACTACAGCGAGCAGAAGGTTGCCCAGTGAGCAGGGACCCGGAAGAAGGACTTTGTAAAAGTGCCTTGATAAGAGAGATGGAGGCGTTTCTTGACCAACCCGGGCTTGGCCTCATGCAGGAAACCGTCATGTCCAAGCCCACCTGGCGTGGACCGCAGCTCCGGACTCCCTGCTTCCATGGAGCTCCTCGCCACAGGCTGCGGGGAGAGTGGGATGGGAAGGGACAGAGGGTATCACCTGTCAGACACCATCCTTGGGTGCCATTGGGGACAGAAGTTTAAGGGCAAGGAGTAAGGCCTGGGGGCACGCAAGAAAGGCAAGTGGAAGGAGGTACTGGGGTGACCCCAAGAAGCCTGGCTGTGACTTGCCTGACCCTGGGATAAATGCACCGCCCTCCAGATAACTCTGGCCTGCCTGCCGCGCTGTCATTAACCCCATTTCACCATCCGGGAAGCTGAGACTCCCCTGATCCATGCTCCTCCCAGCCCCACAGGGGATGGGGGACCACCAGGAGACGACCGCACTGAGACAGGATGGGGTCAGAGTGCGGTTAAGGGGGAGCGTGGGGCCCGTGCAGAGCTGCAGTGTGTCGGGCTGGGGAGGGAGGGCGCTTTGAGGAGCAGGGGGCAGGTGACGGGCTGGTGAGAAAGACTGTTGATGGCCTGCCGAGGCCTGGAGGAGAGACTTCCAGAAGCCTCGGGAGTCTTCTTGTGAGTGAAAGGTGAGGTCTCAGAAGTGGAGAGATGGGGCAGCCCAGCTGGCTCAGCAGTTTAGAGCTGCCTGCAGCCCAGGGCATGATCCTGGAGTCCTGGGATCGAGTCCCACGTTGGGCTCCCTGCATGGAGCCTGTTTCTCCCTCTGCCTATGTCTCTGCCTCTCTCTCTCTCTCTCTCTCTCTCTCTCTCTGTCTCTCATGTATAAATACAAATAAAATCTTAAAAAAAAAAAAAGTGGAAAGATGGCACTTCCACTCACCACCTGTGTCACCTGAGGAATGTCATTTAACCCAGTCTGTGACATGGGGACAGTTAGCTCGCCCCACAGGATGATGGCTGGGCGCCTTCCTCCCAGGCCAGGGCTGCAGCTGCCACGAGCCACCGTGGTTTCCCCCCGAGGCATGTGGGCACAGGAACAGGGGGGCCGAGGCGGTCGGTGTTAGAGACTGAGTTCTCAGTGAAAGGTCACTGTGGGCAAGAAAGTGACCGGTGTCAGGCCTGCCATCACACACCCCAGAAGCGGCACCAGAGGCCTCAGAGGGACAGCTAAGCACCTCTCCATTCTTTTTTAAAGATTTTACTTTTTTTCTGATAGAGTGTGCCCCTGCATGGGGAGGGGACAGAGGGAGGGGCAGAAGGAGTGGCAGAGAGAATCTCAAGTAGACGCCCCACTGAGTATGGAGCCCAATGTGGGGTTCGATCCCATGACCCCGAGATCATGACCTGAGCCAAAATCAAGAGTCAGATCCTTAACTGACAGAGCCACCCAGGCACCCCACATCTCTCACTTTTAAGTGTTCCCCTCCCACAGCCACATGCCGGGAGTGAGCCACGGTGAGAGCATGGCCCATGTCTCTCCAGTCCGGGCAACAGCAGCTCACAGGGCTGGAGTGGGGCGGGCAGGACACAGCCACAGAGTGACATCACTAAGCCATGTGAGTCAGCTCTTAGCAAGTGGTGAGTGTTTAAGGCTTATTATGGAGCCTCAGTTATATCCCCCTCACCCCTCAAAAATTCGTGCTGAGGTCCTAAACCCCAATAACTCAGGCTGCAACTATATTTGGAGATAAGGTCCTTAAACAGATGAATAAGTTAAAGTGGGGTCTTTGGAGGGGGTGCTCTAATCCAGCATGACTAGTGTTCTTATAAGAAGAGGACATTAGGGGAACCCCGGCGGGGGGGCGGGGGGGCTGCTCAGTCAGTGAAGCATCTGCCTTGGGCTCAGTCCATGAGCCTGGGGTCCTGGGCTCGAGCCCCATGTCAGGCTCCCTGATCAGCAGGGGGCCTGCTTTTCTCTCTCCTCTCTGCTCATTCTCTCTCTATCTCTGTCACTGTCTCTCTCTCTCTCTCAAATAATAAAATCTTTAAAAAAGGAGAGAGAGAAGAGACTTTAGGACACAGAAGCCTATAAGGAAGACTGGACAAAGACACAGGGAAGACGGCCGTCTGTATACCAAGGAGGGAGGCCTCTAAAGGAGCCAACCCTGCCAACACCCTAATCTCGGACTCTGAGCCTGCAGAATTTTGAAGAAATAAATTTCTGTTAATAAGCCACCCAGTCTATGATACTTTTCTTGGCTGACCTAGAAAAATAATGCAGATTTTGGTACCGGGAGATGGGTTGCTATGTAATAAACACCTAAAAAGTATGGAAGTAGCTTCACAACTAGAAATGTGTAGCAGCTGGAAGAGTTTTGAGGAGAATGTTAGAAAAAGCATAGATCGCCTTGAAGAAACTGTTGGTAGAAACATAGATACGAAAGACAATTCCGTCAAGGGCTCCTTGAGAAAAGAGGAGAGACCCATGAATCATCACAAACAGGCCGCTGTTGGAATACAGTCTCTGAAGGTGCTAACACGAGTTCAGATGGACATGAAGAACTGGCGATAGGAAACTGGAGGAAGGCCGTCCTTGTCAAAAAGCGCAGTGAACTTGACTGCGGGGTGTTCTACTGCTAGAACTCGTGCATGATCAGCTTGGTACAGAGCTGGGGAGTTTCCAAGCAAATGGTTGGAAGTACAGCTTGGTTTCTCCTTGCCATTTGTAGTAAAATGCAAGAGAAAAGAGACAAATTGAAAAAGAACTCAGAACTTGAAGATTTGGAAAATTCTCAACCTGTCTACACTTTGAAAAATGAGAAAGAGATTATGGGTGTCACTTAAGGATCTGATCAGCCATCTCCATGGAAGCCAGAAATAGAAACAGGCTTATCCAGGAAAGATCCATGAAGAGCCTCCCGTCTGATGGCTTGGACCCGTCAGACCCATCTCAAGTGTTCTCAGAATTTTATAGCAGCAGGAATGCCAGCGTAGACCTAGGGGACCAGAGACAGGACAAAATGAAGGAAGGCTGTTGGGCTTCTGGGATTCAGCAGGATAGCACAACAGAGCCATCCCTCTGGGAATGCCTTATCCTTCAGGCAAAGACAAGAATGACCTTGAAGGCAGTCTAGAGGTCACAGGGCTGCCACTGACACACAGTCCCCAGGGCTGAGAGTCACAACCACCATCCTGGCTGGCCCAAAAAGCAGAGCATGGAGCCAAAGAGGATTATTCTTGAGCCTTAAACTCTAATGGAATTTGCCCTGGGATACTGGTAGGGATTTGCTTGGGACTGTCACTCTTTTCTTGTTTCCAGTTTCTCCCTTTGGGATTGGGGATGTCTGTCTTAGGCCTGATCTGCTGTATTTTGGAAGGAGATAATTAAACATACCCGGGGCTCTGGAGTCCAAGAGCACCTGCCTTGCGGGTCCCAAACAGACCAGGTCCAGCCACTCACCACTAACCAAATCCAAAAGGGGTGAAACAAGAAAGGGATTTAGTCCAGTGAGGCCAACACCAGGAAGACTGTGCACTAGCACCTCAAAGACAGTCTCCGAAGCGCTGAAAAGACTCCTGGGTTTATGAAAGGAGAAGGCAGGACAGAGGTGGGTGGGTCCGTGCAGCTGGGTGGAACGTCACGTGGGTCACAGTCTTGCAGGCAGTCATGAGGGGTCCTGCCGGCTGGGGGGAGCCCCTCCTGCTCCTGGGGTCTGGGATGCTTGCCCGCTGGGTCTTCTGCCTACATTAAGAGATAAGCGGGAAAGAATTTAATTAGTCCAGACTGAGGTCAAAATGGAGCGGTTGAAATCCCCTTTCACCTGTTGTCTGGTTTGAGGCAACAGTTTGAGATGGTACGAGAACAATCGTACCTCTAGTCTCACCCATAACTGCTTTCGGTGACGTTTACGTGAGATTTGGATCTTAGAGCTAATGCTGGAATGGGTCCTGGCCTGCGGGGCTATTGGGATGGGGTGAGTGTATTTTGCATATAAGAAGGATGTGATGGGGGGGGGGGTCATAGCACAGGGTGTCATATCCCTCCCCAAAGAGAATTGTGTCCTCCTCGCAATGATCTGTTGCAGTGCTAACCCCCAGTACACCCGAATGTGACTGTGTTTGGGGATAGGGTCTTGAGAGAGGCCACTGAGGTTAAGTGAGGTCATTGGGGAGGGCCCTGGTCCAATAGGACCGGTGTCCTTATAGGAAGAGATCAGGACACGCACAAAGGGAAGATGATGGCCATCTATAAGCCTCAGAAGGAGCTAACGCCTTGATCCCTGGCGACCCCTTGATCTCAGACTTTTAGCTTCCAGAATTGCGAGAAAATAAATGTCCAATGTTGAAGTACTCGGTGAATGATCCTTCCCTACAGCTGCTGCCCTCAGAACTCCTACAAAGGCTGGTGCCCTCAGGAATCCCCAGATCCAGGAGCACAGCTCAGCTCAGCCTTCTGCCAGCTCCAAACCAGATGTCCACAGGCCTTGCCTGGGAGCGCACCCCCCGGGGCAGGGGTTCAGCACGGGACCGGCCCCAAGGTCACTCCCGGCGCCCCGGACCCCACTCCTGCTGCGGGCTCAGGCACCAGCTGGGGCGCATGAGCGGGCTGCCCACCTGCAAGGTGAGAGCGCCCATATCTTGAGTGCCCACAGTTGGCCAGACACTGCCAGCTGCATTATGAATGACCTTGTTCAGTGGTCACTTCCACCTTTGCACCCCATGAACAAAGTGGGGCTTCATTAAGCCGGAGACACGGCTGGTGGCCAGGAGAACCATCACTGGTACCCAGTTCCCGGACTTCAAACTCCAGCTCTCTGTGTGACACTGGCAAGTCTCAAACCTTGCTGCATATTGCAAATCCTTTGGGAGCTGAAAAACAAGCCTCTCTACACTACTGGCTACAAACAGAAAACGAAAAGCACGGACGCACACCGGCCCGAGACCGATGCGGCTAAGCCTCAGCTGTGTCCGCGGAGCTCCCCGGGGGATGCTAACGTGCAGCCAGGCTGTGAGCAGACCAGGGCTTCTCCAGCTGCGTGCTGCGGGGTGACCTGGAGCGCTTGTGGTGACAGATTCCTGCGTCCCACACCCAGAGTTTCTGATTTGAGAGATCTGGGGTGGGGCCTGAGAATTCATGTTTCTAGAGAGCTCCCAAGTGATGCAGTGCTTCTGTCCAGCCACACTTGAAGGAACAGGCACTTGGTTCAGGCTGTGACTGGCTCAACAGCCTCTGTTAGGCGACAGGAAATCCCCACACTTTTTTTTTTAACCTTTTTTAAAAAATATTTTATTTATTTATTCATGAGAGACAGAGACAGAGAGAGAGAGGCAGGCTCCATGCAGGGAGCCCAACGTGGGACTCGATCCTGGGGCCTCCAGGATCAGGCCCTGGGCTGAAGGCGGCCCTAAACCACTGAGCCACCGGGGCTGCCCCCACACTTTTTAATTTAAAAGTCTGCTGCAAGTCCCACGGCAGTGTGGAGAGGCTGGCGGGTGGTGTTCAGGCTGTGGGTTCCGAGCTGGGCCGCTGTGTGCCCGGCTTCCGTGGGCTCGAACTTGGACCCTGGCTGTATGGCTCTGGGTTAAGTGTCCTAACCCCTCTGAGCTCTGTTTCCTCCTGGGTAAGAGGGGCATAGGCTCCGCAGGAAGCCGCAGCAGCCACGTGGGGGCTTCTCCTCCGCTCCACTCTGACCTGCTTCATCAGAAAACCTTTCTCCCCGCATCTGCAGCTCAAAGGGATTTAATATCACGGACCTTTCACTTCGTGGTTTCCATCTGGAATCCTTGGGTGCAGAAGCCTGTGAGTGACAGAACTGATCTTGAAAATCAGAGGATAAAAAGGATCAGAGGGGCGTGAAGCACTCACATGTGGCCGGGACAGCCTCCCGAGAGTGGAGCCGGTCCTGAGCGCTGCGCCTCCCGGAAAATCGAGTCCGAGAGGCCGGTGAGCTGGGCCCGTGCGGGAAGGGCTGGGAAGTAGCCCACCCTCCGCCCCTGGCTCTGTTCTTTGGCTCTGGATCAGGGATTTGGAGACCAATGAAACCATACCACTGGCCCGACCTCCTCCACCTCCCTAGACGGGGGAGGAAATCGAACGCAGACATGTGTTCCAGAAAGCATTTTAGTACAAATTCTTCCTTTTGGTCTATGTTAGGAGCTTAATCGGTTTGTTCGCATCAACTCCTTAAGGAAGTGGGTGGGCTCTGGGCCAGTTCTCTAGAAGCCGTAAGAAGCCCGACTGGACACCCAGTCTAGGTGGCTGCTCTCCGCCTTACTCCCCAGGCAAGCTTTCCGGCACCCCCCCCCCACACACACACACACCCCACACACCCAAATACCCCCCCCACACACACACACACACTCTCCCCAAGCCTCCCTTGTTATAATCAAGCCCCAGCCTTCCTGCCTGGGCTCTGGGCTGCCAGGAGCAGACGGGGCAGGGGAGGCGGAGGGGGGGGGGGTGTCCCAGCACGTTCCAAGAGCAGACTGCTCCCTCCAGGGGACACCCGCTGTGTCCTCCCTCTGCCACCGCTGGGGACAACAGGGCTCCTGAGAGCAGAGCTGCCAGCGCGATAAACACTGTTGTCTGTCAAAAGTCTCTTCCCATAATGATAGTTTAGGGGAAAGAGCTGCTCAGGCTGGCAGCTCTGGTCCCACACACCTGACCCGAGTTACATCAGCCGCACCAGTCTCCCTCCCTCCCTCCCTCCCTCCCTCCCTCCGTGTGTGTGTGTGTGTCTCTCTCTCTCTCTCTCTCAATCTCTCCCCCCCCCCCCCCACCCTTGGTGATAACTCAGTTTTTTACCTTTCTCTTTCCCTCCTTTCCTTCCTTTTCTTTTAGCCACGTTAGGCCCAGAGGCAGAAAATCCAAATCGGGGGAGACTTCACATTCAGAAACGCATCTAGGCAGGTGGAGGTCTGCACGGCCAGGTGGCACGGCAGGTGCCAGGTGCCAGGTGCCAGTGCTGATGCCGAGAGGTTGCTGGGAGATGGGATCGAGGGATTTCAAGCAGCCCCCTGCTCCAGACTAGCGCCACCTGTTACTGTCACTGCCCCGCCCCGCCCCCCCCCCCCCCCCCCCCGCGGTGTTATTACATCTTGTGTCCTGCAGGCAGAAATGTCTTCCAGGAGAGAGAGGAGAGCCTCACAGGCAGCGGGGAGGGGGGGGGGCACCTGCAAGAAAGCCAGGCCCCCCCACCCACATGAAGACGGGCTGATGGGGCCGTGAGGGTCCCTACAGACGAGCCTGTGCTCCTCAAGCTTGGCCCAAGGCTTGCTCTTTCTTTTCTTCCCTTTTCCTTTTTTTTTTAGAGATGGGGGAGGGGGGCAGGGTGGGGGGAGAGCATCTCAGGCAGGCTCCGCGCCCAGCGCAGGGCCCGGTGTGGAGCTCTGTCTCACACCCCCTTCACAGAAGCTGCTTCCCAGACAGGAGCCCCCCCCCCAGGCCAGCCACCCCCCGGTACACAGCCTGCTTTACTCACTCCTCACAAGGAAAGCCAACCTGGCAGGAGAGAGGTCCATACTTTGAATACTCTTTCCTCTCAACTTAAATTGCAATTTCAGGAGGTGACAACTACCACAAACAACTTTGTGTTGCCTTGTGTACATTCTAAATGGTCTCACATGGTAGGGTCAGATATTCCCAGATTGGCTACAATGGTCCTGGAGCCACATCTTAGTGATGAGGGTAAAAACTGGGAGTACGGGCTGTGGGCTCAGGCTGTCTGAATTCACGCCCTACCTGTGTCACCTACTACCGGTGTGATTTGACCAAGTTTCTTAACCTGTCTGTGCTTCCATTTCTTCATCTGTGTATTAGCGATAACAAAAGTACCTATGTCATTGGGTTGTTATTAGGATTAACAAAAGCTAATATATGTAAGGTGCTTAGTATAATTACTTAATAAGTGGCAGTAAAACAATGTCAGCTCTGGTTTCATTAATCTTTAGTATAAGCCCGAGAGCACCCAGAGATATACTAGGCACCCACTGTCTCCAGTCAGTTTTTAATGAACCCAGAAAGAGCACCTGTGTGAAAGCTCCTGCTTGCCTTTGCACATTTTCTCGCTTCAATGCTCAGTCTACAAAAGGTGAAGCTGGAGTCTAAAAGCGTCCAGAGCTTGGGGTCATAGTGGACGTCACTCTTCATCAAGTGCACCCTCATTTTCTTTGAGGGCAGCCAAATGATTTATTGTTATTTCTTTTTCTTTTCAAAAAATTTTAAAGATTTTATTTCATGAAAGAGAGAGAGAGAGAGATTGAGAGAGAGAGAGAGGCAGAGACCCAGGCAGAGGGAGAAGCAGGCTCCATGCAGGGAGCCTGACGTGGGAATCGATCCCAGGTCTCCAGGATCAGGCCCTGGGCTGAAGGTGGCGCTAAACCTCTGAACCACCTGAGCTGCCCTCTTTTCAATTTTTTATTTAAATTTTAGTTAACATACAATGCAAAAGTGGCTTCAGGAGAACAATACAGTGATCTGTCACTCACATGCAACACCCAGTGCTCATCACAAGTGCCGTCCTTAATGCCCATCGCCCATCAAGCCCACCCCCGACCTAGCTCCCTCCAGCAACCCTCAGTTTTTTCTCTATCTTTAAGCATTTCTTATGGCTTGTCTCCCTCTCTCTTTTTTTCCCCTTCTTTCAATATGTTCATCTGTTTTGTTTCTTAAATTCCACATATGAGTGAGATCATATGGTATTTGTCTTTCTATATTTTGATTAGAATACCCTCTAGTTCCACCCACATTGTTGCAAATGGCAGGATTCCATTCTTTTCGATGGCTGAGTAATATTCCATTATGTGTATGCACCACAACTTTATCCATGTCATCAGTTGGTGGACATTTGGGCTCTTTCCATGGTTTGGCTATTATTGATGCTGCTGCTACATTGGGGTGCATGTACTCCTTCGAATCCATATTTTTAAAGAATTTATAACCTTTGGGTGAGTATCTAGTAGTGCTGAATCGTAGGGTAGCTCTACCTTTAACTTTCTGAGGAACCTCCATACTGCTTTCCACAGTGGCTGCACCAGCTTGCATTCCCACCAACAGTGTAAGAGGGTTCCCCTTTCTCCACATCCTCTCCAACATCTGCTGTTTCCTGTGTTGTTCATTTTAGCCATTCTGACTGGTGTGAGGTGATATCTCATTGTAGGTTTGATTCACATTTCCCTGAGGATGAGTGATATTAAACATCTTTCCATGTGTCTGTTGGCCATCTGGATGTCTTCTTTGGAAAAATGTCTATTCATGGCTTCTGCCCATTTCTAACTGGGTTGTTTTTCAGGTGTTGAGTTTGATAAGTTCTTTATAGATTTTGGATGCTAACCCTTTATTGGATATGTCATTTGCAAATATATTCTCCATTCCATAGGCTGAGGGCAGCTAATCTAAAACACACCAGCAGTGGGATACATGGGTGGATCAGTCAGTTAAGCATCCGCCTTCGGCTCAGGTCATGATCCCAGGGTCCTGGTATCAAGCCCCATGTTGGCTCTTCACTCAGCCGAGAGTCTGTGTCTCCCTCTCCCTCTGTGCACACACTCTCTTTCTTGCTTTCCCTCAAGAACAAATTAAAAATCTCAAAAAACAAATGCAACCTGCCAGCAGCTTCCCATTCAATGAGCAGATCCCAGCTGCCGGGGTGGCACAACCCATGCAGGTTGTTCAGGTTATTAGGAAAAGCTCTTTTAGATGGAGCCCACCTCTGGCCCTAATTCTGAGCGGTTTCAAATAAGTCCATTTGTTCTATCTGACAGCACTTCAAATATTCAACAGCTGGGAACTCCTCCAAGGGCCCACAGTGGTGCTCCAAGTTATGAGTCGAGAATGAGTGATTTGACTGAAAGTTAAGTGATGTACTCAAGACCCCACAGCCAGAAAAAAAAAAAAAAGACCCCACAGCCAGGCTCACGTAACCCAGAAAACAGAGGCTTGGCTTCTGACTGGCAGTCCACACTTGCTCCCCGAGACCTGAGAGGTGCCCTTCATTACTCTCCTTTCCAAAACGTACCCCAGGTCCGGGGCTGCTCTCATGCTCCTCAGCTGCTCCAGGACAAGCCCCTGCCTTCTCGTGCCTCACGGCACCCCCAGGTTAGCCTCTTCGTGCCCACAGTTGCTTTTCTTCAATGTTGTCTCTCCCTAAGTGCTAAAATGACTTTCAAAAAAAAGAGATCCGATGGGGCATCTGGGTGGCTGAGCGGCTGAGCGGCTGCATTTAGCTCAGGGTGTGGTCCCAGGCTCCGGGGATCGGGATCGAGTCCCACATTGGAATCCCTGCAAGGAGCCTGCTTCTCTGTGTCTCATGAATAAATAATCATGGCTCTACTCATAGGCGCCTGCCCAAGGGAGATGAAAATAGCTGTCCACACACAAACTTGTGAAGGATAAATGGGAAATACCTCTACTAGTTTTGCCACTTCTTGTGACTCCTGAGCTATTTCAAAATAAAAAATTATTTAAAAAAAAGACATCAGATGATGTTGTTTCCACGTTTTTTTTTAATTTAAATTCAATTTAATCATCATATAATGTATTATTAGCTTGAGAGGTAGAATTTAGTGATTCTAAAACAGCAACAAAAAACCAAACAGAAAACAAAAGGAAAAACAGAAAGAAAACCTTCCCATGGCTTCCAAATACTGTTAGTGTGCAACGCTCCCGACTCCCCAGAGCCACCCAGTCTGGGCCGTGGCTCCCCGCCCTCTGCCCCCAGTCTGGCCACTTGCCACGTTCCCTGCGGTCACTCTGCTCTGCCCTTCCAGCCTTCTTTTTGCTCCTTTAAGCTACAGAGCCGATGTCCACTGATCTGGCCATTCCCTCTGCTCAGAATGCTCTTCCCCCAAGATCTTAAAGACCTGCCTTCTTCTCTTGAAGCCTCAGATCAAACGTCCCTTCCGCAGAGATGCCTCTTGTGATGGCTCTCCCGCCCCACCCCTCCTTTCTTGTATTTCCGTAACACTTTCTAAAATGTTCTTGTTTGTGTGTGGATGTTCCCCGTGCATCTTGCCACCAGGACATGAGATCCCTCAGGAGAGGGACATTAATGCCCAGAATAGTGTCAGCTGTAGAAGGTGCCTACATGAAGAATGAATGTTTCTCTCTTCTTCTTTTTAAAGTAAGCTCCCCGCCTATCGTGGGGCTCGAACTCACAACCCCAAGATCAAGAGTTGCATGCTCATCTGACTGAGCCAGCCAGGTGCCCCGCCGAACATTTCTCTTTGTCAAGATGCAGTTTGCATTAGTCCTGTGGCAGCAACAACTTTATAAAGACTCAGTTCCGTGTTGGCTCCTCTCAAGCAGAGAAAGTGGGGCCCAGCGGTACCCACAGCCAGAGAGCCCAAGTCAGAGCCCAGATCCCCTCAGTCCCATCACCTGCCACATGGATTCCGGCCTCAGCATGGTCAGCCTGGCCTCCTGCCTCTGAGCTGCACAGCTGTCTGCCAGAACTTTCTAGAGTACAGCTGTGTTCTTGTGGAGACACACCCCTGCTTAAAAGCTCTCAAGGTCTTGCCTTTGAGGAGCACAGGGGGCCTAACTCTTCCAGGATTATGGACTCTGTAGATCTGAAGAACTCTACAGACCTTCTTCCCAGAAAAAGATAAATCTCATATACATTCACAAAACAATGCTTTCCTTTATAGTTGGAACCCCCCATGCCTGCCCTGTGACTAAAAACAAAGGAAAACATTTTCCTGCTGTGACCAGTCATCACTAGGTCTTTATCGACCTTGACCCTTGCCAACCACTTCCAGCCCTTTCACTCATTAGCCCTCTGCCTCACTCCTCCCTGGGCCCTGCTAAGCATCCCTGAAGTCCTAGCTTTCAATGGCCCTGACCTCCCAGAACGTTCTTTCAAGTTTCCATAGCGCTCTGCACAGAACTGTCCCCTGCGTAAACGGTGGCTCCCTGTGTCTGTGCCTCCCTCCGCCTGACTGCTGGGCAGGCAGGGACCTGGGTCTCACCGGTCTTCCCATGCTGGCAACCAGGAAATAGTTAAAACCCGCCTCCTTGATTTATGCAAGGTTTTTCTAGAAAGACTGGTTCAATGAATTTAAATGAACGATAGCAATTAACTATTTCACACATTAAACCATTAATGGAAGACAGTTTATCTATCACCCTCAGAGGGGGGGCAGGGGACTTTTGTCTTCCATCAGAGATGCTTAGGAGACAAAGCACGGACTTTCTGAGGTGTGAGTGATGGAGGGAAGGCCCCACTGACGGGAGGACTTTCAGAGTCTCTCAGATCGCAGAGGGCCAGCAGTCTACACCGCCGGGGGCGCTTGCGACGGGAGCAGGAGCAGGGAAAGGATTTGTTTCTTCCGACACGCTCCTATTTCAGTGCTAATCATCAGATCACGGGGAGACCCTAAGAGGTCCCTACACCTGCGTTCCCGGTTCTTGGCAAGATTAATGTGGACCATTCTGGAAAGACTGCTGTTTGTTTATCTTTGTACCAAAGATGCCCAGAAATAGACATAGGAGCCTCTTTGTTCCTGGCTCCTCCCGGCACCTCCCCTGTGCACAGGTGAGACACCTGCTCATTCACTTGACCACGCCGAGCAGATAATGCAAAGAAGAATCTAACTTCCTGCTTCGTGTCCAGCTGCTGTGTGACCAGCTCATGGTTCTGTTCTATTTTTTCTCTTTTACATGGGATGAAACATTTTAATCTGACGGTACCACATGATACTGTACAGGGAGCATGTCCAGCTCCAGATGTTAAGGAAGTTCTCAAAAATAACTGGGGTTGCGAGGGCCTGGGCCCTGCCGATGAGCGGCCGCGGGCAGGGTGCGGGGAGCACCGGGGTCTGCTCTCCTGTCCTTCCTCGTCCAGCGGCTCTGAGCACAGCTCCTCCCATCCACCAGCTCCTCAGGCCCAACCACAAGCCGATCTCCTTCTCCACCCTCTCCGAGGAATCGCTGCCATGGTAACGTCCAGCCAGCTTGGATGCAAAGGTCCCCATGGATGGTCCCAGGTCCCACAGGGCCAGGATCCCCGAGCAGCCCTCCGCCTGTCTTCACCACATTCGGCCCCTCCCTGACTGTGGCCCCACAGGCCCGATGGCATGCACTTCACCAGGCCGCAAAGGATACAGGGTCCTACAGGTCCTCAGGTCAGCGCAGCATTCCTTGAGAAGGTCTTCAAAAGCGAATTAATTTTGTAGCAATGAAGCAGAGTTGCTTTTGCTCAAAATGCTTGAGGTCCAGGCTGCACTGGACCCCATCAGGCTTGATGGTGAGGAAGGTACTTGTTGGTCATCGTGCCGTCCACCTGCTTGGGCTGCACCTGTCATGGTTCTGTTTTCTGATTTTTTTTTTTCAATTTTATTTTATTGTGATAAGAGCCTAACACGGGATCTACCCTCTTAATGAACATTCGAGGTATACAATAGAGTGTCGTTGGTTACAGGCACCATGTTATCCAGGAGGTCCCCAGAGCCGTCCCTCCCGCTTACCTGAGACTATGTGTTATTGATCAGTAACTCCCCTCCCCCTCCACCAGCCCCTGGCCACCACCAGTCCCCTCTGATTCTGTGACTGTGGCCATCGTGGGCGCCTTAGGCGGCCATACCTCATTTTCTTGCGCTTCGCCTGGTGGCCCTTTGCAGATTTTTTGTCTTCTTCAAATTGAAGGTTCAAGACTTCAGTGGAGGAAGCCACTGCGGATGGGGTGGAAACAGCAGGAGAAGTGGAATTAGAAGTGGAGGCTGAAGCTGTGGCTGAATGGCTGCAATCTCACGATAAAATTTTAACGGATGAGGAGTTGCTTCTTATCGATGAGCGAAGAATGTGGTTTCTTGAGATGGGATCTCCTCCTGGTGAAGAGGCTGTGAAGTTTGCTGGAATGCAAACAAAGGATTTAGAATATCACAGAAGTTCAGTTGTTAAGGCAGCGGCAGGGTTTGAGAGGACAGACTCCAATTTTCAAAGAAGTTCTACTGTGGGCAAAATGCTATCAAATAGCATTGCGTGCCATGGAGAAATCATCCTTGAAAGGAAGAGTCAGCTGATGCAACAAAATTGATTGTGTCTTCAGATGTGGCCGCAGCCACCCCAGCCTTCACCAGCCCCCACCCTGATGGTTCAGCGGCCATTGGCATCAAGGCAAGGGGCACCTGGGTGGCTCAGTCAGTTAAGTGTCTGCCTTTCGCTCCGGTTGTGATCTCAGGGCCCTGGGATCAAGTCCTGTGTGGGGCTTCCTGCTCAGTGGGGAGCCTGCTTCTCCCTCGCCCTCTGTCCCCGCTCTTGCTCATGCACTCTCTGTCTCTCTTTCAAATAAATAAATAAATAAATAAATAAATAAATAAATAAATAAAATCTTTAAAAACAAACAAACAAACAAAAAATCAAGGCAAGATTCTCCACCCACAAAAACGATTACAACTCCCCCAAAAGCTTAGATGATGGCATTTTTAGCAATAAAGTATCTTTATTTTTTAAGATTATTTATTTATTCATTCATTCATTCATTCATTCATTCATTCATTCATGAGAGATACAGAGAGAGAAAGGCACAGAGACACAGGCCGAGGGAGAAGCAGCCTCCATGCAGGAAGCCCGTTGTGGGACTTAATCCAGGGTCTCCAGGATCACGCCCTGGGCCAAAGGCGTCGCTAAACCTCTGAGCCACCTGGGCTGCCCATAAAGTATCTTTAAATTAGGGTCTGCACGTTGTGTTTTTAGACACTACTATTGCACACTCAATAGACAACAGTCTTGTGTAAGCATAACATGTATCTGCACTGGGACACCAAAACACTGATTTGACTCACTTGAGATATTTGCTCTATTGTGGCGGTCCTGGAAGGGAACCTGCTGTATCTCTGAGCAGTGCCATACAAGTGGGATCCTGACATGTTTGCTTTTCTGTTGTGCAGCTCATTTCACTCAGCATGATGTCAAGACTCAGCCATGATGTCACATGTGGCAGAGTTTTCTTCTTTCTAAAGGTAGAATATCCCGTCTGATGTATAGTCCACATTTTCTGTATCCATCCACCCGCTGGCAGACACTTGGATTATTCCACATATTGGCTGCCATGGCTAATGCTGCAATGAACATGGGGACGAGAATCCTTGAAGACTGTGACTTAATTCTTTTGAATAAATACCTGGAAGTGATCGCTGGATCATTTGGCTGTTCTGTTTTTAATTTCTCCAAAGAAGACATACAAATAACCAACAGGTATATGAAAAAATGCCAACAGCACTTATCATCAGGGAAAGGCAACTCAAAACCACAATGGGATGTCATTTCCCACCTGTCAGGATGGCCATTATCAAAACAAGAAATGACAGCAAGTGTTGTGGAGCCTGTGGAGAAATTGGAACCACTATACACCTTTCGTGAGAATGCAAAATGGTGCAGCTGTTGTGGGAAATAGCCTGGAGGCTCCTCTGTTTTCTACTTTTTGTGGGTCAACACAGCTTTGATCATAATATCTATTAAAATCTTTTGGTGTGACTTGGAGGCAAGCCCTCTAAAGCACTTGGACATCTACTGTTCGTTTTCGGCCCTCCGGGTGTTCTCCATACAGCTCCACAAAATCTTTTTTTTTTTAAAGATTTTATTTATTTATTCATGAGAGACACACAGAAAGAGAGAGAGAGAGGCAGAGACACAGGCAGAGGGAGAAGCAGGCTCCCTGCAGGGAACCTGATGGAGGACTCGATCCCAGGACTCCGGGATCACGCCCTAAGCCAAAGGCAGACGCTCAACCACTAAGCCACCCAGGTGCCCCTATCTCCATAAAATCTACCATGTTTTGAGCACTCACCCTTGTGCCGTGAGATCTGCACACATTAGCAAATCTGAGTAGAGTGTCCCTTATTACCGGAAGGAAGAGTGGGCACTCCGCAAGGGGCATGGCTGGTAAAACATACATACTTGAGAAGACGGTCATTTCTCATGGTTCAAGTGGTGAGCAGGGAGGCCGTGGCGAGATCCTAAAGCTGTGCTACCCCTCGCAGCTCCTCGGATCTGGATAGGGAGTGCTCCCTACAAGGCCACCTGCCTCTTCCTCTCTTCCTCCTCCCCACTTCCCTGGACCTGTAATCCCTTCTCCCCCCCACCCCCCACACCGCACCCACCCCACTTTAAGCTAGACTGTCTACACTGGGTTCTTTTTTTCCCCTTTCTTTCTACCTTTGAGTTCTGCTGCTGCTTGGGGGTGGGTCGGCAGGAACAGGGAGCATAAGAGAAGCCTGCTCTGGGGTCTACCTGCAGCCCCAGAAAGCTTAGCCTCTCCCTAGAATGTGCACGTTCTGCAGGTTCCCTGGTAAAGAATGTTTTCCCTGCTACTTGGCTTTCTGGTACCAAAGGGACCTGTGGCTGCCAGGCCCCGGGGCAGGCGGAAGGGGACTTACTTTCCGACACTCCGTAAGTCAGAATCACTGTCTCCATTTTACAAGTGAGAACAGTGAAGCCCAAACAGGCTGATAGCTTGCTGAATAAAAAATGCAGTCAGGAACTGAATCCAGAACTTACCATCAGAAGCACCACACACCAAAAAAAAAAAAAAAAAAAAGAAGAAGAAGAAGAAGAACCACACACCACAGGCCACGTGACTCTCCTCTCTCTCTCTCTCTCTCTCTCTCTCTCTCTTTTGGAAAAATAGATCTAGTCACACAACAGGTCTTCTTGGCACTACACACATCACATCTGGGTTGTTCTTGAGTCCTCTACCGAATGAGCTGTAGTTGCTTGTGAGATACAATCACAGGGGAAGGGAGGTGGCCTGCCAGAGCTTGTGGCCCGCGGGCACCTCCGCCCCCAGGGCGCTGCAGACCACCAGCAGGGAGCGGGAACCAAGGGCATCATGGGGACCCCCCAGGGTTTCCCTGTGCTGGTGGCTCCCCCACCTGGGTTGGACCTCGGTTGCTTCTGAGCCACAAGATACCAGAAGGCTAAGGACAGAATCTCAGAAATAGAAAAAAAAAAATCCAGAATGGGACATCTAAGCCAACTTTTGGCACATTTTAGCAAAAAGACTATCGTCTATCTATCTATCATCTATCTCTGTCTCTATCGATCTATCTATATCTATCATCTATATCGATCTATTATCTATTGACCTATTATTTATCAATCTATTATCTATCATGTATCTATCATCATCATCTATCTATGCAAGTTTAGCAAGCTGATCACGGAATGAACGTCCCACTTGCTAGCCTTTCCCTGGCTAATGAGGGGACACGTGACCCAGCCAGCCCCGGAGCACCTGCGGGTTGGGCCGCGTGGTAGGAAGCAGGCCTCGGCGCTGGTTGGCCTGCAGGGCCATCCCTGGACCAGCACCCACCTCCCGCCTGGGTACAAGAAATGGGGTGACGAGAGCAGGTGGCCTGTGACAGTGCTGACCTCCGGTGTGCCGAGGTTGTGGGTTTGTCACGGGGGAGGGGGGGTGCTGAGGCCATGGTGTGTTAGTGAGGACAGTGGTGCCTGGGGGTTCCCCTCCCGCTGTCATCCCCGTGTCCTTGGGAAGGAGGCCAGGCAGGTACTCTCCTGGGGAGCCGAGGCAGAGATGCTGCTGAGCCCGCCCCTGGAGAGGCTGAACCCTGAAGTGGGGTCCACGCAGTGTGTCCCCAAGTGCTTTCCACCGGCAGGAGCCTCCTCCCCGAGGTGGGGGGTGCACGCCGGCGACACGAGCAGAGACCAAGGCCGTGTAGGTGGACAGGGCCCGGCAGCGTCTCCGAGGGCTTGGGGCACCCTCCTGCACCCTCCCCTGGACCAGGCTCCTGGGCCGTCGGGTCACCTGGGCCCTGGGCGGACCGCCCCCCCCCCGCTGCTCCAGGCTGCCCTCTCCCGGGAAGCCGCGGTACTGCGCGACCTGGCTGCGGGGACAGCGGCGGCCGCGGGGACCCCTGCCCCCGCCCGCAGCCCTCTGGAACCTCCTGCGCTGAACCCACCAACTCTGCGCTCCCCTTGGGCCCGGCTTTTTGGGATTGCCCCCCAAATGGAAGCAGATGGAGCCCCGTTTTCACCTCCTCCGAAGTCCCAGTCGAAGCCAGGGGCCCCCGGCCTCCTCCAGGCAGGGCCCTGGGGGGTCGCCCTGGGGGGGGGGGCAGTCCCCAAAGCCGGGCCCCCCAGAGCCGCCTGCCTACTGTCCAGGGCGGCCCGCGGAGCCTGTGCTGGGGCGGTACACCCCGTGCAGAGCCGCCGTCCCCCGGCTCGGGGAGCCCCCAGCCCCCCGACTGGCTGGGCTTGGCTCCTGGAGGCGCGGCAGGAGCTGGGAGGGGGCGGAGGACGAGGGGTCCTTGCCCGTCAGGCCGGTAGCCCCCGCGCACCGCTCCCTGCCCGAGTGCGCCCCGGTTCCCCGAGCAGCATCTCGGTCCCGGGCGCCCCCCGCCCCCCGCCCCCCGCCGCTCAGGCCGCGCTGCTCCAGGCCGGGGCCCCACCGTGGGGGGGCGGGGAGCAGCTGCCGTGGGCCCCGCCAGCCGGACTCCCTCCTCGGAACCTGCTCCCATCCGAGCCGCTGACCCCATCTCACCCGTCCCTGCGCCCCACGCCCCAACATCCCCCAAAGCCTATTTGTTCTTTCCCGAGCACCCGGTGTCTTTTCAAGGACCGCCGACCCCCTCACTCGCCGCGGCTCCCCCCTACTGGGGCTCGGGCCCGCGCCCGGGAGGTCTGACGGCCCCGGGTCACCTGCTCACCGGGCGCCCAGGGCCTGGGGCGCGGCGCCACCCGACTCGGCCCGAGGCTCTGCTGCCCTCTGCCGGGCGCGAGGGGCACGGCGGCAGCTCCCAGGAGGAGGACGCCTTCCAGAAGGCTGGGAGGTCATCCTCCCAGCTCTTCTACGGTCTACAGCAGGGCAACAGCCCTTCTGGATGCCATCCTGGCACCTCCAAGAATACGCCTAGGTTGCAGGTCCTGGGTCTCTATTTGGGGGTTTGGTTACTCATGGTCGCTATGCTGGGTGATGAATGTGACCAAAAGGTGGCGGCCCCCGCAAGACTTAGCACAGGCTGCCCAAGGTCACACTGCTGCCAAGGCCTGGGGCCGCGGGTGAGGGAGTCCCGGAGAACGCGTCTTACTCCATCTTTTTCTAGTTCCTGGGATTGGGGACAGGGAGGAGAGGGGACAGTCAGCCACTGTCTCCTCATCAGGGGTGCCTGGTGCAGGGAATGTGGTGTCCGGCTGTCTCTGACTTCTTCAGGAGCAGGTCCTTCCTCCAGATGGATCATTTCTCCTTTAAAGCACAAATTTTAACATGGATGGACCTCACATTCTCTTGCCCTGCGGCATCGGGGGGATTAGACGGGGGCACAGTTGTTGGGCTCGTGCCTGTTGGCCCAAGACGCTGCCAGCAGCAGATCCCAGAGCCTTTGGCCCAAGATGAAGCAGTGGCACACAGGTTTGCTCCATGAAACGAGCACATTCATTTTGTGACATAACATTCACACTTGACCTCTCTCTGGCCCACACAGATCTCCTCAAACAGTGCCTTTAATAATGTTCTGCCCCAGTGACAGAACACGGTCCAGCCAGCGTATCCCCCCCTTTGTGGGTGAGAAAGTATGGTCACTGTTCCTTGGTTATTTTTCCATATAGTGTTATTACTCTAGTTACGTGAGGTATTTGTGTGCGTGCCTCCCACTACTTGACAGTCCTTGATGGAAAAGACTGTTCTTGTCCCTCCCCAGTATCTAGTGGTTTAGAAGGGTTCAACAAAAGTTTCTTTAAAAAAAAAAAGATTTTATTTATTTATTCATGAGAGACAGAGAGAGGCAGAGACACAAGCAGGCTCCATGCACCGGGAGCCCAACGTGGGACTCGATCCCGGGACTCCAGGATCACACCCTGGGCTGAAGGCAGGTGCTAAACTGCTGCGCCACCCAGGCTGCCCCGAAAGTTTCTTTAATAAATGATCTTTGGTCTATTTTTCCTCTGCTGTCCTCTCTCTGAAACCAGAAAGCAGCTGTTCGATTTTCTGAGTATTCCCCTGAGCCCCGAGAGATGGTATAGAAGGCTGGGCCCCCAGGATCAGTAATCTCGTCATTCATTCCTGGCCATAAACAGTCTTCTGTCTCCCTGTTGAAGTCTCACCTCTTTCTGGGGGCATCTCTGTTCTTGGGATATCATTTTTTTTTTAAGATTTTATTTATTTCTTCAAGAGGGACACAGAGAGAGGCAGAGACACAGGCAGAGGGAGAAGCAGGCTCCTTGCGGGGGGCCTGATGTGGGACTCGATCCTGGGACCCTGGGATCACACCCTGAGCCAAAGGCAGGCGAGCGCCACTGAGCCACCCAGGTGCCCCTCTTGTGATATCTCTGATCCGTGCTACATCACGTCCCCCACCCCTACTTGAGGAGAGTCCGTGCGGGGCAGTGCGCCTTGGGAACCAGGATGCCAGAGAACAGGAGGGAAGAGCCCAGGTAACAGGAGGCACATCCGACTCCCGTCCCCATCCAGAGAGGAGAGTCATGAGTCCTGGGCTCACCAGGGTCCTGTGGGGCCCAGGGAGGAGGGGAGGACGGGCAGAGGTAGAGGGGGAGGGCAGAGGAAGGTGGGGGGAAGTGAGGGAGGGAAAAGCGGAGAAGGGGAGACATTTGCAGAGAGAGGAGTCCGGGGGAGAGGGATGGAGAGATGGAGAGGGACAGACGGACCGTGGTGGAGGGGAGTCAGCTACAGACACGGACCACCTCAGGGTCAGCACATAATGAAGGAAAGATCAACGCGTCACTTGCTGGAGAGTTGGGCAAGCAAAGATCTGAAGTCTTTAAAACTTTAAAAGAGTGTTTGAAAATTATTTTTGGACCAAATCAGAGAGGGAGACAAACCATAAGAGACACTCAACTCTGGGGACAAACTGAGGGTTGCGGGGGCGGGGGGGGGGGGGGGGGGGGGGACGGGGTAACTGGGTGACTGGCACTGAGGCGGCACGTGATGTCACAAGCCCCGGATGTTATGGGCAACCGATGAATCACTGAATTTTACCTCTGAAACTAATAATAGAAGAAAATTATTTTTGGCTTACAGGAGAACTTAAAACATTGCCAGTATGTGCTGTGAGGATGTTTTAATTTGGATTTTAAGTTGAAAAGCACACGCTTCTCCAAATCTTTTTATTCTCCTGTAATGAAGTGTGAAAAGAACCCTGGAAAGTGGGATCTGACATTTCGCTATACGCAAAGATGTTCTATGTTAATGACAACAGTGCCCCCGCCTTTTGGCCTCTTAGGCGACAACCACCGACGGGAAGTCACGGATGGCCCCTGTGCTTTGCTGATGCCCCCGCACGTCCCAGCTCTCACACGTAACCACTTTTCCTTGCATCTCCCACTTTGCTCACAAGGAACTACCTTCTGACAAGCAGATGCTCACCCCAGTTTCATGCTTCCAATTCCAGAAGCTTCTGAAAAGGGGGAGGATGACGGGCAGTGGTGATGGCAGCAGCTGAGGGAGCAGCAGGCAGCACAATCTGGCCTCCGAGGGTGAAGACCGTTCGTTCCCACCTGCCCCCTCCTCAACATGGACAGGATGGGAGGGCGAGATAGAGGAGGGCACCCATGGGCACCCCCCACCCCGACCTCCCCCAGCCTTAGCAGCAGAATTGGGAAGGCTCAGGGGTCCTGACATGCCTGCGGCCCCTGGGGCTCCCTTACCTGCCATCCATCCCGCTTTACCTTTGGGAGAATCTGTAGGGTGGGTTCGCCAGGCTTTCCCCAACCTCTGCTATTGTGTAATCTGGCAACAGATCCTGTGATGCTTTTCATGAATTTCCTTCATCATATCCTCCCTCCCCCAGAGAGAAGCAAATGCAATATATCTGCTTGTCTCTCCAAGTTGCTGACTGTAGACAGACTTTGCTGAAGAGATAAGAACCACACGCGATACCAGGGTTAAATCACATACATTTGTGTATGTACGTCTGTATATGAACTACCTCACATTTTAGGATTCAAAATGTAGCACATGATATACAAAGTGTGTAAAAATTTACTGCAAGGGTTAGTGTGAAATTAAAATCCTGACAGAAGGGTACACTTTACCTTCACAAAAGGGATGGGGATGTAGTTGTGTGATATCCCCTGAGGGCGGCTACAGAAGTGCAGTTTATGATAAGATTAAAATCTTCCTCCTAATGAATCTTAACTGGAAACCGCAAGGAAAAGCCAGATAATGTAAGGGTGCAAAGAGGTTTTCAAATAAAGCAGCAGTCTTTCTAGATTCCTTGACACGTTTTTTCCTGTCGCTGGTGGCGGCTACCCCTGAACTCAGAGAAGTGGGAACCTCCAGCTGGGGCAGAGGAAGGTGAGCAGCTGGGAGCTGGGGCATCCTCTGGAGAGGCAATTGTCTTCGTCTTCGCACGTTGGTTCCTTCTTCATCCCCAGCAGCCTCTGCCCAGGAGCCCAGGAGCCCAGGAGCCCAGGAGCCCAGGAGCCAGGCCTTTGCCTCATCTATCTTCTGCTTCTCCTCAGTTAAGACCAGGGCTGCCTGGTCCTGCTCAAGCCCACAGCCCGGACTCAAGGCCACCTCCTGCCCACACAACGCCCTCTGGGACCTTCCCATGTCGGGAGCTGCCTGTGGTGGCAGACCTTCAGTCATGGGCAGAGTGTTCCCTGCTTTCTGAGGTGTCCTGTCCCAGGGCCCAGCATCTCGAGACACTGGAACCTACTCTCCCCAGTGAGCTGACGTCCGATTCCTACTGATAGGCACCACGAGGTGCCTAGGAGACTGGGAAGTCGGGGACAACGTCACCTTCCCTCTTGAGTCTGCGCCTCACCAACCAGGCTAATCTCTCTGTTTTCCCAACTGCCCCTATCATTTTGTTTCTATGTGGACCCACTGTCCTGGCTGCCAGGACCTCCTAACTGGTCATCGTCGTCTCTTCTTGTAGGATGGTGGCCAGGATGGGACTCATGCCTTAACTGTACAGCATCTGGTAGAGTGCTGGTCCCACTTTGGATATCGTCCTTCCATTGATTAAATACTGGTAGATACTGATGAGGCACACACTTTAAAAAGCCACAATCAGCTACGTACGGCATTGTGTTGACACAGATAAAAGTGACTCCAAAATGCCTCAGTAGAAAAACCCCACAATCTCACAACTCCAGACCTTAAATCTACACCTAAAAAATATGTATAACCATCCCATTCTTTTTGATCTACTGAAATAATACACATCACACATCCCCTTCTTCTTTCTTTTGTTCTTCTTTCTACATCCACTGAGAGGAAGCTCTCCATTATGAAACTAGATGCATTTTAATTTTTTTGGCATCAATCTAACTTAAAAAAAAAAGCAGTCACTCATTTCTCTCACTCCCTGTCCCCTACCTCTGGCAACTACCAATCCGGTTCTCTAGATTTATGAGCTTAATTTTATATACATATAAATATATATTTATATTTCCTGGATTCCACATATAAGAGAGATAATATTTATTTTTGTCTTATTTCATTTAGCATAATTCCCTCAAAGTCGATCCATGTTGTCACAAACAGCAAGATTTCATTCTTCTTGAAGGCTAAAAAATATTCTACTGCATGGAGATATACATATATATTATGTGTATATATGTATACGTGTGTGTGTGTATATATATATCTCCATATCTTTTATTACCCATTCATTCATTGATGGACACATAGGTGGCTTCTATATCTTGGCTATTGTAAATAATGTTGCAGTGATCACAGGGCTGCACATACCTTCTCAAACTAGTGTTTTCATTCTCTTCAGATAAATACCCGGAAGCAGAATTGCTGGATCATATGGGAGTACTACATTTTAAAAGTAATCTCTATGCCCAACACAGGGCTTGAACTCATGGCCCTGAGACCAAGAGTAGCATGCTTTACTCCTTGTACCCCTGGTAGTACTATTTTTAATATTTTGAGGAATAGATGCATTTTAAAGACACCAAGCCTAGGGAAAGAGCTAGTTAAAATAGCTAAAAATCTCTTCAATAGCTAAAAAATCTCTTCCCAGTAAATGATTTTTTCCTATCACTACTTTTGCTGAAGTTGTGACCTTACTGAATGATGTGGGACATTAGAAGTTAACCGGGGACAAGAAAACCCTCACACCAGTTGTCAGGCTGGAGAAAGGGGCCAGTACCCTATTTCCTTGGAGAAAACAGAACCAAAAAAAAAAAAAAAAAAAAAAAAGAAAGAAAGAAAAGAAAAGAAAAGAAAAGAAAAGAAAACAGAACCAAGTGTAAGCCAGAGACGGAATGGAAGGAACAGAAATTTTAACTGCATATGGGTATTTATGAGGTAAGAAACTTTCTTTCTGCTTGGTTATGACTTCTTCAAGAGCTAGAATCACTTTTTGACTTGTTGCTCACATGTAGTGCCACGCTTTCCAGAAATACTAATGCAGAACTGGTTCCCAGGAAAGTGTTTTCCAGACACATGAAGTCGGTTGTATGGCAAATTGGCAATTTTGGTCAGATGTAGGCTGGTTCCGGCCTTCTGAGGAGGCAGATTCTGTCTTTTCTGGAGTATGCTAAGCCAGGCATGTCTGGTGCCTGCGTGCCAGGTAAGTGCCCTCCCATGCCAACTGCCACCTCCATCTCATGGGTGGGTCTGGCCTTCCTCCTTCATGGCTCAATGCGGAGGCCTGCTTCCTGAGGACCACTGCACAGCCATGCACAATGAGCCAGGCCTTCCAGTCCCTGTCCTGGCATCTCCATCATCTCTGCAACAACCGTAGAGTTCATTTGATTCCGGAGGCCAGGCTGTGACTAATGGAACCAATAAACCGGATGTCTGTAACCAGAATGATCCAAATGCCAAAGTTTTCCAACCTAACTCATCTGCATTATATGACCTTAGTATTATAATGCTCCATTGAGTATAGTTAGACCTTGTTAAAAACTGAAGCTGTGTGGTAGGAGGAGACAACGTGACTGACATAAAGAAACTGGTAAGGGGATCCCTGGGTGGCTCAGTGATTTAGCGCCTGCCTTTGGTCCAGGGCGTGATCCTGGAGTCCCAGGATCGAGTCCCACTCGGGCTCCCTGCATAGAGCCTGCTTCTCCCTCTGCCTGTGTCTCTGCCTCTCTCTCTCTCTCTCTCTCTCTCTCTCCATCTATCATGAATAAATAAAATCTTAAAAATCTTAAAAAAAAAAAGAAAGAAACTCAAAAGAAGGCAGCAGCCTATACAAACAAAAACTCACCTAAGTTCCCTCCTCTGAAGGCTTAACCTGACTTTAATTCTGAATATCACCAGTCTCTGGTGACCTAAACCACATGAAGCTCAGTATTTGGTCTAATAGAGCTTTCTTTGGAAAAACTTCTAGATTTTTGCTCATGTTTTATTTTTCACAAGGGTCGGGAAAATCCTTGTTCTGTTTTTGGCATTTAGACCCTGTGGCAGAACCATCCCACAGGGCAGTGGTGCGCCATGGCAACAGGCCCCGGCGGAAAGGTCTCACTGGCCATGCCACGCAGAGTTGCCCACCTGCCTCCCAGCCTCTGCTGGGGCTCTGCTGGGGCTCTGCTGGCTCCCACTCTGCTGAGAGCCACTTCTTGGCGCCCCCCTCCCCAGGCACCACCAGCAGCCAGATACTACAGGAGCCAATCTAGAGCCAACCTGAGGGCCTTCAAGCCCACAGGGCTACTGGAGCCAGGTGGATTTTAACTGGAGCACTCCACAAGGCCCTTGGCCTCACATCTGTGCAGCAAGGTCTCACCAGTTGCAGGTTTTCCTATTCAGTACTCCGTGTCACTTTGTCCTCCTTCTGGAAGGACAGAAACTCTTCCCAACCTTTGCAGGGGCTTCCCTAGAAAGTCCTATCTGTTGAGCATTTATCTGAAAACAGTTGGTTACTACTTAAAACCCAGAGCATTGAAATGGGCTAAGTCCCTCTAATTACTTGGTCATGCGAAGTCACCCACCCACCATCTCACGGTGGCTGTGTGTGTGAATGTGGATGATAAGGCCAACTGGGAGAAATGGGGAGGAATCTCATATGGAAGGCAGGCTGGACTGTCTTCCGGGGCAGGGCCACCTAGAATGACTGTGCTTTACAGGGCCAGGAGATCAGTATCTATTTCTAGTAGTTGGGACTTAACTGAATTTCAGGGCACCTGGGTGGCTCAAGTCAGTTAAGCATCTGCCTTTGGTTCAGGTCATGATCCCAAGGTCCTGGGATCGAGCCCCAGGTCTGGCTTCTTGCTGAGCAGGGAAGGGAGTCTGCTTTTTCCCTCTGCCTCTGCCCCTTGCTGGTGTGCTTTCTCTCTCTCTGTCAAATGAATAAATAAAATCGTTAAAAAAAGAGAGAGACACTTGACTGAATTTCTTTTTTAAACTGCTCAGAAGCACAGGATGCTAAGGACAGTTTAAGATCATACACACCAAATGATCTAACAAGAAGTTGAGTCTTAAAAGAGTGGCCTGTACTGTTGTTTCTGTCATTGTAAAGAAACTCACATACTAACAAAGAATCAGCATCTAAATAGACTTTTATTTTATTTTTTTTTACTTATTTAGACAGAAAAGAAAATTCATCAGCTTTCATCAGAGTCTCCCTAAGTGTTGGAAACACATTAGACTCAGAAAGAGTGGACCTTGTAGAAAAGCATCACAAATTAAAAATATATTTCTCCATGTGGTAAAAGTGCTTTCAATCCAATTAAAGGACAGGCAAAGGTGTTCTGAAACACAATTGGAAATGTGGCCTACAATCCGTGGCATCGAATTCAAACCACAGGGCGAGGTGGGATCATCATGAACCTAGGATACAGAAATGACATGGAGTTCGGAGCATGCGGCCAGCAACACTTGGAATTCACTGAGTAGGAACAAGGAAGAAAGTCCCAAAGCCTGAGTAGAATAGATTTTGCCTTTGTGAAAAAAAAAAATATGAGGGGACTACATAAATTGGGGTGTGTGGGGGGGGATGGTGTAACTCCGGAAATCACGGTTTTGCGTCAGTGGGGGATGGTCAGAGCAGTGGGCCACCCGGGCCGAGGCCTCCCATGGACACAGGCGGATGGACGTTCACAAGGGGCGCCCCGATGTTGTGGGAAGTGAGCACACGGCGTGCGGTCCTCAGTCCTGAGGGAGCGAGCCCCCAGCCCCATGGCAGATCCCCACCACCGGCCCCTCGCAGGGCTCCCAGGGTCTGGGGGAGCTCGGACTGACACTGCCAGGCCACCACACACGGGCAGGAGAGACTCAGCAAGTGCCGGCCCCAGACCTTTCGCGGTCTGCTCCAGCAACGCTACAGGTTTTTCAAAACCGTAATTCTGCCAATGGTGATGCCTGTGATGAAGCCAAAGGCCCACAGGCCCCCCCTCGATCCTTGATGGGGTGGAACCGCGTTTGTCCTGGAAGCGAGCTGCCTCTCGGGTCCTGGCACAGTCACAGGCACACCGAACGGTGCTCATGCAAAAAAGTCACGGATGGGGGTGGAGGGGATTGGGGGGGATGGAAAAGAAGGGGCACATTTTCCTTTTACAGAAGATCTTAAGCAACAGTAAGAAAATAACCTGAAGATATATTTAAAAATAAAAAATAGCATCACACATCACTGCGGTTCTGTTGGCATCTTCCCTTGCCCCCACCCCGGCCACCAGCCAGAGAGATGAAACGAGTAGGGACGCCCCGGTTACTAAGCAGAATGGCAACCGCTCTCCCGTTTCATCCCTGCATTCTACTGGCACCCAGTTTGTGTTTCTGGTTCCCAGGAGACCTGTTCTAAGCTGCTCACGAGAGGCAAGTGCCGGAGCGTGCTCTGGTCTCCTGTAAACATCCTGGACCACCGTAGCGCTACCTGCTTGCTTCTGGTCACCTCTAGACATGGTACGAGATCGAACCAGGTTACAAATGTCTTTGTGTCTTTACAGAGCAGACATTTCTAGCAGAACATGGCCTGGCTCATCCTCTCCCCGGCGCCTCTGGCGGTGACGGCCTTCCCAGGTCCCCTGCGCCGAGGTGAGCTCCATGGGTGTCATGAAGATGCAGCACTCTGGCCTGCATGTGGAGTCTGGGTGCAGCACCCGTCCTGGCACTGGGTGGGTGGCTGCTTCTGGACAGAGGACATGCTCTTCTTTGAAGGGGAACCGGGACAGCAGCCATCCTCTGACCAGGCCCACCCTGGTCCCTGTGGAGGCCTTGGGCACCCCTCGGGCTGGGCCCACCCCCGGGGCGCCCCAGGGCTCTGGCTGGGCAGGTCCGAACGGCAGGCTCTCTCCCTCCTCCGGCCTCCCGGACCTGGGCCTCACCTAAGCCTGGCCGCCTCGGCGTCAGTGGGCTGGGGAGGCTTCCTCCAGACCCAGCAGCTCCCTCACCAGTCTCTCGCCAAACTGCGCCCGGCTGTACCTCTTCACGTGGTAGGCATCTGACATTTTGTACAGGATGTACGCGTTGTTGATTGCAATGCTGATGGCGAACCAGAACACCTGCTGCCAGGTCTTGTTTGGTTTGTGAGAAATGAAATACCTAGGAGGGCAGAGGAATAAGAAAGGCTGATGCAGGTGGTTCATGGGAGCCCGGGTCAGGGGAGACAGTCCCCAAGGCCACCTCATGGTCGATGCTGCTGCAGAGGAGCCCTGGGGGGTAGGAATCGGGCTGCGGGCCAGCTCCCGCTGAGGCTCTCTCCCGGTGAACTTTACTTAAGACTAAGATGACGAAAACGATTCCTATCAGAGGATCAGGTGGGAGGTGGGTCACTGCTGGAACCAGGGGCCGGGCCCGCCATGGCAAGGTTCAGAAGCTCCAGGGTATAGGGCCTGAAGGGCCGCCTACCCTCCTCACCAAGGGCCCTCCTCAGATGCTGCGTCCCGCACACTGAACTGCTTCCACTTCCCAAGGGCAAGTGCACCTGCAGCTGCAGGCCTCTGCAATGCGTCCGCCTCCTCCCAAGTGCCCGTCTCCTTGCCACCCCTCCTTCCCGTTAGATCCGGGACATATGTCACCTCAGGGAGGCCTCTGTCCTGAGACTGAGGATGGTATCCCTCTAGAGCCAACCCCTGCATTGTGTCCTCCACCTGCATCTTCGTCTCTGCACCCACTGAGGACTGTTTGAGGATCAGTATTCTCACTGCCACCTGCACAGGGTGGACTCTAATGTGTCTACTAAATAAATGCAGATTTCTTTATAGCAACCGCATAGAGCCACAGGTGCTGAGCACACAGCTGGCAGGCAATGAACATTTGCTCAAGGACTCCCTGTGGCATGGGGCTCCCCTGCGGACCCAGGCTGAGCACTCCAGGAAGAACCAGGTCCTTGGTTTTCTCTCTGCCATGAAGAAGCCCAGCAGATTCCCCTCCAGGTGGGCTGAATAAATGCCCACCTGTCTTTGGGGTTACTCCAACCTTGTTCTAGGTCCTAAGGCTCAACCCTAGCTGTTATTGGTCACACTCAATGTTACTAGCAGTCGCTTCTTGAGTTCCTGCCACAGTGAGTACGGGTGTACATGGACGTGTGCACACTGCGGAGGCCACAGCCTCTGCAGGCATCCACGGTGCAAAGGATTATGTAACCTGTGCTGGAAAACTGGGCTCCGTGTGACGCTGCCCGGGACTGACGCTGCATGCTCTGCCACAGTGGGGGGACGAAGGGGAGGCTGGTCTGGCCGGGGGACAGAGGGTGCAGGCTCAGGGCCCAGTGAGTGGAAGGAAGGGCGCCTCAGGGCAAGGCTGGCAGGGAAGGAGGCAGGGTGCCCAGCGGGGAGGGGGCTGCGTGGGTGAGCGCCCAGATTTTGTCTCCCGGGGGCTTGCTCTGTCCCTTCTGTGACTGGGGGACGACCACCACCCCACCCAGCAGCCTGTAGCAGCCTGTAGTCCGCACTGGTGAGACCGCAGGCGCCCTCCTGTGGCTGCGAACTGCCTGTTCACTTACTTGCTGTACTTGTCATCGTATTTGCAGATGTAGCTGAGGTGAGCAGCGAACGCCTCCACGGCCAAGGGGCAGGGGATCTCCCCACTCTTCCTCTTGATGATCACTCCTGCGGAGAAGACAGAAGATCACACCCTGTTCCGAACGAAGGTGCCTATCTCCACCCTGCTTGGCCGTCCCGCCATAAAACGGGGAGCTGGGGGTGGGGAGGGGAGACGCAGAAGGTAGACACGGGTCCCTAAAAGCTTCAGAGGACTTGAGGAGAACATATAGATGAGTGCCCAGGGCACAGGGGCACTGCGGGCACGAGGGGCGATGATGGGCCCAAAGGTGGCTTTAAGTGGCACTGGGGAGGGTGTTGGACTGGTCAGGCCTTCGGAGAGCAAAAGGGAGACACGAGACTCATTCTCCCCTCCTCCTCCCTCCCCACAGGAAGGCTGCCGCTCAGGGAGTGCAGGGAGTCCTTTCAGCCTCCTTTGCCTGCCTCCATCACAGCACAAGGGTGGAGTTACAGATGCACAAGAGCGAGGAGCCACTTTCATGCTTCCCAGGACTTCTGGGGGGCTCAGAGGACCAAGGGATGGAAGGAGCCTTTTGCATTGGGCCACCCCTGAAGCTCTGCCCCCTGCCACCCCATGCTTTTCCTCTACTAAATGCAAACGGGAATGCGTCCAGGGCACTGCCTACTGACGGGTGTGAGGAACAGAAAGTGATGAACCAGCCCTCCTCACCCTGCTGCCCAAACCACTGCGGGACAACCTGTTTTCCAAGACCTGCCTCAGAGACCAAGAGCTGCTTTCCAGAGACGACACAGAAGACTTGGAAGAATGTGTTCTTCCAAGAAGCCTTGTGTGCTCAGGTGTAGTTGGGATTTACTACCATCTCTCACCAGCCTCCCCTTCAGCATGATGTGATTACGAGAGCACCACCATTTTTTGATTTGTTTTGTTTTGTTTTGTTTTAGAAGCATCAATCTAAAGAATTGTGAAGTTGGCACTACTTGAATGGATACAGCTGAAGCGCCGTGGCATGTCCCCTGCAAGCACAAGGGGCTCACCTACAGTATCTCCCACCCTTTCACCAAGGGACCTGCAAGAGACAGGAGTGCAGGGATCCATCTGCACAGACTGAGCCCTGAACTGGGATCTTTCTCTTTCTTTTGGTCCCTGTCCCCAGCCATCCCCCCAGATATTGGGTTTTCACACAAAGAAATACCTGGAGAACTTGAGATTGGCAGGGTGATTGAGAGGCCCCAGGTGATGCATTTCCTAAAGCTCTTTGAGAGTCAGAGGACCTTGATGCCCAGGCTGGGGGCTTCCTCCTGTCCAGAGGGTTCTGGGACTCTGCTTGTTTGTGAATCCCCTCTCCATGAAAGATGCTCTACTGTCTGGGGATCCAGCCATACAGGCAGGGTGGGCCCATCCTACAGTCTCCAAGGAGGGCAGTTCCTCTCCAACAGAACCCCTGAGCATGCATGTTTCCAGTCCCTTATCTCAGCCACCCCTACCCCAGTCTAAGACCAATCAGGGAAACATCCCAGTCTCAAATGAGCCCAGGCCTGAGCAGGTTTCCTAGCTCTGCTTAAATTTATCCAAAATTACAGCTTTCTCAGAGTCTAAAGAGGCTCAGGCCCTATTAGGGCTCCATGGAAGCCATGGTGGATATGGGCACATCAGATCATCCCTATACAGAAATAGAGTTCCCAGATGCAGAGTGTGACTCGCTCTGAGTCACCCAGTCTCCAGTGAGTCGGGCTCACATGTCAAGGACCTCAGAGTCAACCACGTCCCTGGAGCTCCCATAGCCTGCAGCTCTGGCCTCCTGGCCTCAGCACTGCCAAGGCCACAGTTCCTCAACTGCCGTGTCCCGTCTCCCCAACTGTGGGGGTCCTACCCTAGCCCTTCACTTCCTTCCCATCATTCTTATAGTTTTTAACTTACAATGAGGCTTTCTGCTGGACATCTCAGCAGAGTGGCTTCCAAACCTGGGTGTGCACTCACCTGCTTGAGCATTGCCCCGATTTTATAAACCAGATCACCCTCCTCCCTGGTGATATTTTGGATTTTGAGATACTATTCCAGCTAGAAAGAGTAAGGTTGCTGCCCTAGAATATCCTTTTCTGAGGACCAAAAAGCTCGGGCACTGGACGTGTTGACAAGAGGTTGTCTGAGCTTTACTGGCTTTGCTGACTTCACCAGGACATGGCCCACAGGCGCCCTGGAAGGACCCTGCACAGTTACAGCCATGCAAATCTCCGTGCATAGATGTACTCTATGTACATACCTCTGTGGCGCCATGAAAACTATCTGACCCGGTAGGAGAAACACGTGCACTCACGCAGCAGTGGCAGTTCTGCCGACTGCCTCCCCAGGCTATGTGCAGCACGGCTGACATTCTTTCTGCCATCCTGTGAGTCTGAATGAATGAGCCAAGACCTGACCCAGTCCTACACGCACATTCTGATGCCCATCAGTCTCATGGAGTATGCACCCCAATTGGGCAAAGACTCTGGTAGGGAGATGACAGATCCAAGATGGATTTCTGAAGAAAAGCAGAAGGGCATCTGTTCTGCACACAGAGGTCCCTGGCTATGTGATAGCAGGTAACTTTTAAGAAGAATGTGCACATGCTCACACTCTCTGAAAGAAGGGGCATCTTTCCTTAGAATCCAGAAGAAATAATAAGCCCATTCCTAAAATGTTCCTCACCAGTTATATATTTTCTAAAATTGGAAATTCTGTTCAACTTTTAGAAGTGTGTGTGTGTGTGTGTGTGTGTGTGTGTGTGTGTGTATTCACAGCAGGAGAGAGTATCAAGCTCAAAGGCATTCTTTATAATATTTGAGACTTCATCTCTGGGTCATATTTAAAATACAAGAAAAAGAAAGAATTTTTCTATAAAGGGTTCAGGCACAGAGACAGGGCTGCCTGGTCAAGCAACTCTTACCACTTAAAAAAAGTAAAAATCCAACTGATGGCTGGGGGTTACTGTAAAGAGCACAAAAATCACACTGTAAGACAACCAGGTGATCTAACACTCATCCAGCCCCTTGGACAGAGCAGGGACTTTCAAAGCTCTTGTAAGAACAAACAATATGATCAGCAGATCTTCCCATGCAGAATGAAAAACAACTTGTTAAATAAATAAAAGCACAAAAGGAAAACAAATACAGAAAAATACTTGCTATAGGCATAAAATTTGCTTTCAATAAGACAAGTGCCTCAAAGGACAAGGTGGACAAGAAGATATCATGGAAAGTTGGCCAACAGAAACACAAGGAGACACTCAACCTCATCAATAGTCATGCAATTCAGATTTAAAATTTTGTAGCATTTTCACCCACCAGATTGACAAATTTAGAAAAAAAAAAACCAACAACAACAACATCTGTGTTGATAAACACAGGAGGAGTAACAGTCCCCTCCTAGCCTGTCATAGTGGTAAGGACGGTCTTTTGGCAACATGTCATTGAAAGTGTTCAGACCCTCCGGGCCAGCCGTTCCACTCTCAGATTTATTTTCAGGAAGTGATCAAAGATGTACCCAAAAGTATGGAAATATTCACTACACCTTTATTCATATTATGAAAAAATGGATCATTAATGGGGGGGTGGAGGCAGAAAAATTATGACATTTAAAGAAAAATGAAATACTAATAAGGGGTTTTTAAAAATCATGGTTTTGAAATACATTGAAAAGCAAATATCTTCCCCTTCATTAAAAAAAAAATACTCTGAGATGTGGACTAGTAAAAGGATTTCCCATAGGGATGAGAGGTGGGCCACCCAGCCTGGGCTATCCACACTGCCCCCCTGCCTCCGGATGCTCCTGCTCCAGAACAGGTCTGGCTCATGGGTGCCCATACCATCCACCCTGGGGGTACTTTCCAGAGGTGCTGCCAGAGGGGCCAGGGCATACTCCCTGGGGTTTTTAAGGGAGTCTAAGATTTGAGACTTTGTGATTTTTTAAAAAAAATTTTATTTATTTGAGAGAGAGGGAGAGAACGAGCATAAGCAGGGGCATAGGGGGGCAGAGGTAGAAGTAGACTGACTGCTAAGCAGGGAACCCAACATGGGGCTCGATTCCAGGATCCTGAAATAGTGACCTGAGCCGAAGGCAGATGCTAACAGACTGAGCCACCCAGGCGCCCCAGGACTTTGTGGTTTCTAATAGAGTACTTTAGAAATGGAAACTATAACTGAAGGAAACACGAATACCAAATTTTGGCCTATTTAAAAATCAACCCTACCCATTTTCTCTTCTTTCTCATCAATAGCCTCCTTGCTGGTTCCCTTGGTGATGGATTTAAGGCTCCCAACCCTAGAGATTGGGGTTTTAAGGTTTTGCCATCTTAAACTGTATTGCATAATTTACAATTTGTCATGCACAATTTAGTGGGAGGCAGCTCCTACCTGAACAGCTCTTCCCGAACATTCTCCTGTGAATGCTTGCCCAGTCACAAGAGTCTAGAAGTCCATTTCAAACTCTTGCCTTCAGCTTGCAAGGTCAATTCCAAACATTTCCTCTAAGTGCCCTTCACACAGCCCTTCCTTGAGAAACTGGCAGCTTTCTGTAACTCTGTAAACCTAGGTCCCATAGGCTTGCATCCCTGGATTGTCATCTCTACTGACATGTAACATAACTTCAGTGTGTGTGCAGGGGGTCAGGGATGGGAATAAATGAATGGCAGACATTAATTAAGCACACATTCCCCCCCATACATACACATCACAGATACACACCACACACCCCAGACACACACACACACCACATATATATACATCACATACCACATGCACCACAGACACCACACACACACACATATATATACACACACATTATGCACGTACATACCACACACACGGACACACGCAGGCACGTACACACACACACAGCCCATGCCCCACAAACACGCCCCCCACACCACTCCCACACAACTAAGCCCCTTGCAATGTTCCTTCAGAAGTAAAGAGGAAAGATGTCCTAATATAAAGGAATACCAGGGATTTTCAAATACACTATGTAACCGTAAATATTTTTGTAAAGTGCCCCATGGTCATTTCCAGCTCCCTTTTCAGCAGTTTAAAAGTGTTTCAGCTGTAGTTGCTTTAACTATAGACTGCTTGCTAAGTAAATCCCTTTCTTAGGAATGGATTTTATTTTATTTTTTTTTATTATTAATTTTTTTTTTTTATTTATGATAGTCACACAGAGAGAGAGAGGCAGAGACACAGGCAGAGGGAGAAGCAGGCTCCATGCACCGGGAGCCCGACGTGGGACTCCAGGATCGCGCCCTGGGCCAAAGGCAGGCGCCAAACCGCTGCGCCACCCAGGGATCCCAGGAATGGATTTTAAACCCCAAGCAAAATTAAAGAATCACCTGAACATCCAAACAACAACAACAACAACAACAAAACAAAAACCAATGGTTAACCTCTGAGGAAGACACTGAACTGATAAAACAGTTGATATTTTCCTGTCTTGTCAGAACAGATTCTTCAGGGAATCCTGGGTGATCAAGTGATCGAGTACACGCCACTCTCGGCGGCCACGCACAAGCCGGGGCACCTGCCAATCCTGTCGTCGCGGCTTCTCTCCTGCGGACAGGCCACCAGCAGCAGCAGCTGGCAGCCCGCGGGCCCAGACAGCTGTCGCCCCCCAGTCAGACACAGCGTGGTCAGAGCCCGGCCCAGGAGCGGCCGAGGATTGGGAGCTACGCGAGAGGAGAGCCGCACAAAACCCACGGCCCCACCGGCACCCCGCGGGGCCCACCTTGCTGCACGGGCGAGTAGGCATTGGTCAGGAAGCGGAAGTGCCCTTTGTTGTACCAGCAGATCAGAGACATGTTCCCCTTCATCTTGATGCGGTGCTGGCCCCGCGCCGGGGCGGTGGCCGGGTTGCTCAGCATGGACGGGGGCAGGCCGGTGCAGTCACTCTTCCTGGAGCTGAGCAGGCCGCAGCAGTAAATCTCTGCGGGGAGAGGGACACAAAGCTGTGGCCACACCGGCGGGGAGGCCCGTGCAGATAGGGTGCTGATGCTTGGGGGGTGGGTCCTCTAGAAGTCCCTGTAGAAGAGACTGTGACAGTTTGGGGACCTGGATCCCAGATGTGCCGTCTCTCCCTCCCAGTACTTCCATATGTATCTTTACAGTTACACGTGAGACCATCACGTGAGCCATCAGCAGTACCAACAGGGGTCTCGTCCCTAGAGCACCCACTATGTGCCAGGCACAGTGCTCAGCATGGGTACCCATCCTTCTATCTGCTTCTAGAAACTTCTGCATTCAGGTCATCCTACCCACATTATAGGAGAGGAAGTGCAGCTCCAATAGGCCCCCAAGCTCACGGCTGGAAGGGCAAAGGCAGGGACTAAGCAAGGTCTGTCTGTTATCCAAGTCTGACCACACCACGACCCCTTAACACTCTTGCCAAGATTCAACCAGCCGCAGGTCCAGCCCTCTGCTTGCACCCAGAAGCACCCAGAGGCCGTGTGCAAGACGGAGCCCCCGTCCCCTTGGAGGTAAGTTAAATGCAGAGGCAATAATCACTAAGCAATATGCATCCAGCCAGTGTCCTGCCTTTGAACATAAAGCCTCCCGAGGGAGGAGCAACAGTGTGGCCTTTGATGCACAGGAAGGTTCCGGGGTGGAGCAGGAGGGATGGTGAGCACAGTGTGGACAAGGAGGGCTCAGCAAATTCCACCCTGGGCTCAAGGCCTTTCCTGGTCCTCCCCAGCATGGGCCTGCCCCACTGAGCGGGCCACGGGGAGTCTGTTCCTCCCTGTAGCCTGGTCTGGTTTGGATGCCTGGAGGCGACGCGGAGCGGCACTTCTGCCTGAAGTGGCTGGGGACGGTCTCATCCCCAGGGTCTTGGGTCAAAGACTAAAGCTCACTGGAGACTGACACTGATTCATCATGTAACCTGTGCACATGCTTCCCTCATCCCTGCATCTCCACCCCACCCTGGAAAGACACCCTGAGGAGCTGCCTCCCTCAGGAGGTTCCCCTTGCTGCTCAAATGGTGCAGAGCAGGACCCCCTGGGTGGCACGGTCCAGTCTTGCTGCTTAAAATAAGAGCACTCCTGGCCACTCACACCTCTGCAGGAACTCCTCCAGCCACTCCAGTCTTATTATTTAAAAATAAGAAACTATTTTTAAAACAGTGGAGAGGATTAGGCGAACAAGGTAAAGTATGTTTTAAGTCATCCACCCAGGGCTCAGCCATCAATACACATGACCAGCCAAAGAGCAGGTACATTTTCATAAGGGGGAAAAAGAAAATTCAAATAGCATCCAAACTTCATGAATCTGCCCCTTCATGAAAATAGCACTTCTTATATAAATGTCTTTTCTGGATGTCTTACAAAGTAGTCTCTGTACACCCACGGAGGGACAGCCAGACTCTCCGCTACGATGCCCTTCCTCAATCCTGGCTGCCCATGGGAATCCCCTGGGGGGCACCAGCCCACACCAGCGCAGCCAGAGTCCCTAGGGGCTGGTGCAAACAGCATAGGGACAATTGAGAACCATGGCTCTGCACCCACACCGGGACTTGAATGAGCAGGTGAGTGGGGAAGGGAGCCCTGGCTCTCACCACACCCCCTAACGTGGGAACCCATCACTCTCCCAAAGTGGCTGGTTAACACACATTAGCGCCAATTTTTTTCCAACTTGACTTCTACAGCCCCTCTTCATATAGTGTTATCTCTCCACCCTGAGTTCTCCCCACAATTAAACACCAAGCCCAATGGGGCACTGGACCTTGCAGATGAGTAAGACACAGCAGAGCCAGCAGAGCACAGAGTCCAGGGGCTGCTTCCTCATCACTGTGGCTGAGGTCAAGGTCAGAAGCCCTTGGCTCCCCATTACTTGAGAGGATTCTGTTTTAAGGCTAGATGTCTGATCCGTTGCTAAGCAATAGGTCTGCAATTCCAGTGGCTGACATAGCAGAGCAGAAGCTTTTTATGTTTCTCCCGAGTGGACAAGATATAAATCCCCAAAATGTAGGACAAAGCAAAGGATATGCAGCTTGCTCTCGGGCTCCCTGACTCAGTCCACATCTTCTAGAGCCCCCATTTCTGTCTTAGCCATGAAGGCTTCCCAATCTTTCAACTGATGGAACAAAGCACCTCAGCACCAAGGGATACTAAGAATTTTCTGAGGCCCGCTGCACTGCAGCCTGTATTCATCTACGTAATTCTCCGTGACATCCATGTCAACTGGAGAGGTCACATTATAGGTCTGAAGACTTCAGGGCCTTAGCAGGAGGAGTGTCTAGGTGCTACAGAGCAAATGTCTGTGTTCCCTTCAAATTCATCTGCTGAAAGCCTAATGCCCAAGACCATGGGATGAGGAGGTGGGGCCTCTGGGAGGGGCCTGGGTCATAAGGGTGGAGCCCTCATGAATGGGAGCAGAGTCCTTATGGACAGGGACCCCAGAGAGCTCCCTGTAGCTTCTCTGGTAGCTAAATGCCTGTAGCAGGCATTTCAGGTCTGCAACCTGGAAGAGGCCCTCACCTGACCTACCTGGCACCCTGATCTTGACTCCCAGCCTCCAGAGCTCTGAAGAATAAATGTCTGCTGCTGATTATAAGCCGCCCAGGCTATGGTATTTTGTTAGAACAGCCCGAATGGACTTAGCCACTAGAAGGCCCCTTCAATGGCCATGGTCTCTCAACCGTGCCCCAGGTAGAGCTTTGCGCCAACATGCCATGCATGCCCCCCAGAGCTCAAGCCGGTGGCAGGTGTCCCTTCTGATCTCCAGTGCCCAGCAGGGTCCAGGCATGTGGCAGGATGAAACCATCATGTTCCCCCCTGGCCGAGCAGCCTATGGTGTGTGTTGGTTGCGACACACCTGCACCCCCAGGCTCCCCTGCCACCAACTTCTCCAGGGGGCAGGGGCCATACTCAGGATCAGCTCACCACACAACAAACCTTGCTTTTCCAGCTCCTCAAACAAGGTCAGGCTGGTAATGCTGGGCCCCGTGAAGATGATGTAGTTCTTGCCAGCTGCGTTCCGGCACAGGCTTCGGGCCACCATGCTGTGGAGCTGAGGCTTATTCTTCAGTGCATCTAGCCCATCAGGACCCCCGCCTTCCTTCAGGTGGACATAAATCTTGAACAGAAATACAAAGGAATCACATGAGCTCATGGAATGTCAGGCTGGGGCCCAAGGTTTCAGAAAGCACAGGCTGCCCTCGCTGGGCCAATACTGGGTGCAAAAGCCACCTCTCCCATGGGCTGCTGGTTCTGCAGCCCTCCCACCCCATTGCCTCCTCAGCCTGTAGAGACCATGGGGAACTCCCAGGGCCACCATGGAGCCCAGGCAGCTGGTGGCTTGGCAGAACTTTTCGGTTTAGAAATGTCAAGGTAGAGAAGAAAAGGGTCAAACTATTACAAGTAGCGAATCTGGCAGCTAAGGTCAACGCAAACACATGCCCCAGTCTGGAGCTTTAATTTACATTAAATAAAAGTTTAAGGCCACCTCACCTGTAAGCTTGTCCATGTACTTTCCATTTGAATACAGTTGTTGGTTTTGGGGGGGATGGGAGTGGGAGGAGCAGAGGGAGAGAATCTTAACCAAGCTATAAACTCAGCACAGAGCCTGACATGGGGCTCGATCCCATGACTCCGAGATCATGACCTGAACTGAAACCAAGAGTTGGGCATTTAACCGACTGAGCCACCCAGACACCCCTGAACACAGCTTTCTAACACACAAAGTGCATCTGTATTTACTGTTGCCCTTTATTATTCAGAGTAGCCACCATACAGGCAGAAGAGAAGTCAGGAGCAGGGATTCAAAACTCCCCTGAGTTGCTAGGACCAGCAAAGAGGTTATACTGGGATTAGCAAGCAAGTTTTACACTCTTTGTCCCATGAACATCTTCCAGGAACATCACCAAAAGGGAGATCACCGGAAATGGGAATGGATTTGAGAAGAGTCCGGTCCACCCAATGACTGACCAAGTCATGAAGAATTTGTCATATGGGTACTAATTACTGTTCTCCTTAAGGGATTGCAGTTCTTCTTGTGGAATGTTTTAGGTACCTTTACGGCAGCGTGTCGCAAGCTAATAGTGCTCGCCTGTGCCTGTCAGATGCCCCAGGGACAACAGACACTGGGTCAGCCATGAGGCTACCCCTGACTGTCCTTTGAGACACAGAACTGCAGGCCTGTCCATGCAGACAGCCAATGATGCTCTGTTGTGAAAAACCAACATGGCCCCGGAGAGGACCCAGGCCTGTCCACAATATCCGTCCTTGCTCAGATTACTTCAATCACATGTTAAATACCGTGTCTGATGTTCCTGAGACAGATGAAGAATCGGTGAATGGGTCTAATTCCAAAAGCAGCTCATCTTCTGAGGGCTAATCCTGTCCCAAACACTCAGGGAGGACCCTACTTTCTTGCAGCCTGGCAGGCAATGGCTTAATGATATAGAACATCTTTTACATAACATGGGAGGACTCCATTTCGTTTTGGGATCTCTGTTACCTTTCTCACCTCAATTCTCAGAAGAAATCTCTTTGCCAGGGATAGAGAAGCAGCTTTGCCTGTGTCACACATCACACGTGATTTTGGCTGAGCCAGGACATTTCTCAGAACCTGTCTTCTCTCCTTCAGCAAAGCCCAATTCTTGTGGCCACTACCATGGGTTTCGCACCTAAGGCTGAGATTCATACCTACCTGAAACCCCATCGTACCCATGCTGGGCACTGTGCAGCCTGATATCCACCTTAGAGACAGTTAGTTTTGTCCCATGTGTCATTCAAAAGGAAATCCTCCATCCAAACCCCGGGTTCTCACCGGGGAATGGGGTGTGTGTTGTGGGAACCCCTCAGGCCCCAAACCTTGATGACACCCCAGGTGGTTTCCAAAGTCTTACCTGAGGTATGGGGGCAGTCACTGGCACACTCAGCCCAAAGCAGGCAAAATTTAACAGGACCACATGTAAAATCCCACAACCAAGTTCAAAAAGTAACTGCGTCTGGTATAAGATGCAAGAAATGGGATTGAGCAAGAATAGTTCTAGAAAACAAACATGAAAGCCTTTGGAGATGGTCACTGGATGCCATGACCAGCCAAGTTAATAGGATCCTGGCTTGTTAATAATATGGGTGGTAGGACACCTGGGTGGCTCAGTTGGTTGGGCATCTGCCTCTGGCTCAGATCTTGATCCTGGGGTCCTGGGATCGAGCCACACATCGGGCTCCCTGCTTGGTAGGAACCCGGTTTCTCCCTCTATGTGCTTGTTCTCTCTCTCTGTCAAATAAGTAAATAAATAAATGAAATCTTTAAAAAATAATAACAATATGGGTGGTGACCATGTTATGCTTCTTTGGCCAAACCATGATCAGTTCTTCTGGATGCTACTCTTTACAAGGCACAAGGAGAGGTGTGCTGGGTTGGTGGAGCAGTCTGCTGGGTGGCCATCACAAACAGAAAGGTACTTTCTCCCAGTTCTGGAGGCTGGATGTCTGCCAGGGCTGGTTTCCCCTGAGGCCTCTCTCCTTGGCCTATAGATGGCTGTCCCTCTGTGTGTGTCTGTGTCCTAATCTCCTCTTCTTGGAAGGACACCAGTCATGTTAGATTAGGGCTGACCCCAATGACATCTTTTTTTTTTTTTTTTACATCTTTTTAACATTAATTAATTATCTCTTTAAAGGCCCTATCCTGTAGTACTGGAGGTTAGGACTAAAACACAAGAATTTAAGGGGCACGATTTGGTCCCTAACAGAGGGAGTGGCACTAAGCCTGGGGAAGGAGCATGGAAGGAGTCCGAGAACCGCTTCTTTTGGCAAGAGAGGTGTCTTGTAAAATGATCATTAAGATCTTCCTAAGGCAGAAGCATAGTGACTACATACAAATGGCTAGGAAACACTGCGTTCAAGCATCAGAACCCCCGCTAGCCCTCAGCACTACCCACAACTGAATGGGTGGCTCAGAGAGAGGCAAGGCCAGGTTGAAGGTCTGCACAGCTAATGAGGGCTCAACAGCCACCAAAGTCCCTGTCAATGCTAGGATTCTGAGAGTTCCTCAACGCACTTTAGTGTTTAGCTGGGTCTGAGCTTCAGATGCAGGGGAAACATGTTGGCATCAGAGAGAAGAACAGAGCTGCACACACGTCAACCTCAGGTGCCCCAACAAAGCTGCACAGTAGGCAAGGCCCTCTCCTGAAAAGCGTGCAGCCCTTTTTTTTTTTTTTTAAGGATTTATTTATTTATTCATCAGAGACAGAGACAGAGAGAGACAGACAGACAGACAGGCAGGCAGAGACACAGGCAGAGGGAGAAGCAGGCTCCATGCAGGGAGCCCGATGTGGGACTCAATCCTGGGACTCCAGGATCACACCCCGGGCCAAAGGCAGGTGCTAAACTGCTGAGCCACCCAAGGATCCCCAGCGTGCAGCCCTCTATTTGTGATGGGATGAGACTGGCGTGAGCAGGTCTGATCCTATGTCAGAACAACACTGCCCTGCTGCAGTTCTGACAGCAGAGAGTTCAGAAAACACTGATTCTCTCCTGGATCTTATAATAGCCTAGAGAGGATCACATGTTTCTAACAGGTTCTTGCCAGGGTGGCTTCCTGGCTGGGGCACTGCGTGAGCCAAAGACTCATCTATGCATTTTCAGCACTAAAGTTAGCCCTCTGGAAGGTGGATTGCCTGGGTTCCTGGCTAACAGGCTTCAAAGCATGACGCACCTTCAAAATGTCATCTCTTTGATTCCCAGACTAGATTCAGTTGCTCTGACCAACGTGCTCTTCCTTTGCTCTCTGGAAGTGCGCACATCCGTGGGGTGCGCCATGGGGTGGCACGCAGGGGCTGCATGGACCTGTCACAGTCCCCCTGGGGTGACACTCAGAATGGAACTAGAGTGCCTGACCAGGGGACAGAGAATCCCTCACACCTGCTGGAGGAACTGGCCACACTTCTATTCATCGTGAGACAAGTACCGAGGCACAGAGGCAAGTAGCTGAAGGCAAGAGAGAACTTCCCAGCTCAGACGACCCCTGCCAGGGCAGACATGGCCAACACAGCAGCTCCAAATCACCAGCGATTTGCAACCCTTCCCAAGAACCAAAGCTCCATCCATTGAGATCACCTCAAAAAGCACCTACCCCACTTTCAGGGCCGCCAGGTAAGGGGACACATGCCACCATCAGTACAAATGTCCACATCCATAGAAACTAGGTGGGGTCAGGGCTATGTGGGACTCTCACGGGTCGTCTGCTTCTGTGGACCCCTCTTAAATTGCATTCTACCAACTGCACTGTCATAAAGACAAATACATTAATATGATATATTAAAGCACTTTCTTCAACTTGAAAAGTGTTTGGTTTTCTTCTCTTCTGATTTAAGGAAACAAAATCGTTTTCACAATTTCCCTGAAAGTGAAATTGGTCTTCAACACTGTTCCTACTTTTAAGGGAGAGGTCAGATTCAGGCAGTAAGGCGAGAAACGGGTTCTAATTTGAAAAGAGGGACAAGAAAAGGCAGTGAGGAGGTGGTGGTGGGAGGGGGTGGTGTGGAGAAGACACAAATCCAGCTGGGACTAGGCTGAGTCGAGGGTGCCTGAGAGACACGCAAGCAGAAGCCACAGAGGAAGACCTATGTCGGCAGAGGTCAGGGATGAGGACACCTGGGTAATAGTCAACTGTACACAGGTGCAGTGCAATCCCCAGAGTGGCTGAGATGGATTCCTGGGGGTCACCAGCATCTGGAGTGTGGCCAGACAAGGAACTCCCAGGGAAATATGGAAAGGAAGGGTCAGGGAGGTAGGAAGAGAATGTGAAGAGAGAGGTAAAGAGTAAAATGCGTCAAGGAGAAAATGATCCAGAAAGTCACACAATCTGGCTGAAAAAACCCTAGATGTGGGATACCTAGGTGGCTCAGTGGTTGAGTGTCTGCTTTTGGCTCAGGTAGTGATCCCAGGGTCCCAGGATCGAGTAGTGCATCAGGCTCCCCTCTGCCTATGTCTCTGCCTCTCTCTGTGTCTCTCATGAATAAATAAAATCTTAAATCAAACTCAGATCTGTTTTTGCTGCATGTCAGTCACCACGAGCTTAGTGGGTTAAACAAGACCCATTTATTAGCTTCCAGTTCTGTGGCTGGAAGTGCAGAAATGGCATGGGTGAGTTTCCCAAGGCTGCAAAGTGTTGGCAGGCCATGTGTCAGCTGGCGCTCGGGATCCTTTCAGGCTCATTCAAGTTGTTCCCTTCTGGCTGCAGGACTGGGCAGGGACTGTCCTCAGCTCCAAGAGGCCACCTGTGTCCCTTATAGCATGGCCCCTCCACCTCCAAAGTCTGAAGTGGAAACCCTCCCTCAGGTTGAATCCCTCCTTTCTATAATCTCTTTGCCATGAAGGGCCTGTTCCTTTTAAAGGCTCGCCTAATTATGTCAGACCCACCCAGGAAAATTTCCTTTCTAAGATCAATGGATTTAGGACCATAATTTTACCCACGAAATCAAAATTCCTTTGCGGCAATGCCTGGATTCGTGTTTGAGTGAGTAAGTGGGAGAAGGTGTGTGCATACGAGGGGCAGGAACCTTGTGAGCATCCTAGAGCCGTGCCTACTGCCTGCATATCGCTTCAACAACAGCATTTCTATGGATCTGAAGAATTCTAACACCATAGCTGATAGGTGGAGTGCTGGTGATGAGGTCAGCTTGTTACTTGGAAAACAGACTGATTTCAATGTACGATGTGTGTGGACCAACAGCAACACCATCTTCCCTCCACCCCAACCTCCCATATTGGTGAAAGTAGTAAGCTGGTATGGTCCTTTTTTTAAAAATATTTTATTTATTTATTCATGAGAGACACAGAGAGAGAGACAGAGACACAGGCAGAGGGAGAAGCAGGTTCCATGCAAGAAGCCTGATGTGGGACTCGATCTTGGGTCTCCAGGATCACACCCTGGGCTGCAGGTGGCGCTAAACTGCTGTGCCACAGGGGCTGCCCTGGTACGGTGCTTTCTATAGGGCAATTCTGTAGCATGATGGAAATCTTAAACACATGTATGCTATTGCACTGATGAATTCCACTTTTAGGGATTAAACCTAAGGTAACAATCAGAAATGCACTTAAGACCTCATATTTATATAACCATGTATCTCAGAAGTTTTTTTATAATGGCAAAAAAATTAACAACCACCTGGGGCTCCTGGGTGGCTCAGCTGGTTAGGCATCCGACTTTTGATTTTGGCTCAGGTCATAATCTTAGGGTCATGAGACAGCCCCGTATCAGAGTCCGCACTTGGCAGACTCTGCTTTTCTCCTCTCTCTGCCCCTCCCCGTGTTCTCTCACTCTCTCTCAAATAAATCTTTAAAAAAAAAAAAAAATATATATATATATATATAGCAGCAACCTAATTACCTCACATGAAAAGGAGGCTGATTAAAATTATTCCATCATACCTACCTACTTTTAAGTAGTGCAATTTTTTAAAAGATCATGATCTAGAAAAATTATTTAAGTATATAGTAAAAGGTTCACAATATCCTAAGTGCAATAACTGGATTATATATATATATATATATATATATATATTAAGATTTTATTTATTTATTTATGAGAGACACAGAGAGACAGATATACAGGCAGAGGGAGAAGCAGGCTCCATGCATGCTAATGCATGCAGAGCCCAATGTGGGACTCAATCCCAGGACTCCAGGATCATACCCTAGGCCGAAGGCAGGTGCTAAACCGCTGAGCCATCCAGGGATCCCCAAAATAACTGGTTTATAAAATGGGGTGTGTGTGTGTGTGTGTGTTTATATATATGTTGACTCTATTCCTCAAGTAGCTATCTCTCTACATTGGAATTACAGATATTTTGAAATGTTTGCTTTCAGATGCTAAACATAATACAATTTCATCACAAAATGACTAAATGTAATTACAAGTGAACTTCCTTATCAGGAGTTACTCCAGCACAGGTACATTTGGAACTTGCAGTATTTCTTTCCCAAGACAACCCCAATCTATGTAAGTGGCTGTTAAGAGATGCTGTGTTGGGGACATGTGTGCAGAGGATGATCACTCTCAGTAGGGGCCAGCCTCTCACTCTCCTGGGGGATATATGGTTCCCTCCAAGCCAGTGACATGCAGTCCTTATGGAGCCACCCTGGAGTTGCTGAGTCTGTGTGTGCACATGGGCCTGTCTGGGCACTGGCATTTCCCCACATTTTGTCCAGTCTCCTCCCAAGGAGAAGGCACTTGGGTCACTCCAGCACAGGAGCAGGGGATCAAAGGACTTCACATTCTTATTAGGAAATCTGGAGGAAGTATGGAATCAAAGGTCTTCACATTCTTATTAGGAAATCTGGAGGAAGACCGAGGCCACAAGTGACAGTCATCAAAGTCCAAGGGCGGTCCAAATTTGGGGCACTTGTTGCTATAAAATAATGAGTTTATTTTACTCTTTTGCTATATGCAATTTCTTAAGATATTTAAAGTACAGCTAACATATAATAATACTATAATATTATATGTAACATACTATATATAATATATTAGTTTCAGGTGTAATAATCATCCCTACAAGTGTAGTCACCATCTGTCACCACAAAAAGTTATTGTAATATTTCTAACTATATTCCCTATGCTGTACTTTTTTCATCCCCATGATTTATTTTAGAACTGGAAGCTTATACCCTTTATTTTTTATTTTTAAAAAGATTTTATTTATTTATTCATGAGAGACAGAGAGAGAGGAAGAGAGACACAGGCAGAGGGAGAAGCAGGCTCCCTGCAGGGAGCCCGATGTGGGACTCGATTCCAGGACCCCAGGATCATGCCCTGCGCTGAAGGCAGATGCTCAACCACTGAGCCATCTAGGCGTCTCAGGTTTGTATCTTTTAATCCCCCTTACCTATTTCTCCTATCCCCCCAGCCCCCTCCCCTCTGGTGTGAGTTTATTTTTAAAGTGAATATAAAGTAGGATCTACATTTAAATAAGTAACATAAAAAATTACTTCAAAAGTCCACAACATCAAAAAAAAAAAAAAAAAAAAAGTCCACAACAAGGGGCACAATTTAGGAGGAACTGTTAGCCAGGCAGTCAGAACCTGGCCAAGGAGGGCTCAGCCTGACAGGTGCTGATGGTCGCCTTGGTCTAATATCCCACTGGTCTGGGTTGGCTTTGACTGAATTACTTCAGCTGGTCAAAGATGTCAACTTGTACCCCTTAGCTAAATGAATAAATCTACAAATCTATGAAAATCATAGCCTCCAATAGAATCTTGTCCCAACTCCACCATTGCTACAACTACAGCAGACACACAAACGAATTTTGAAAGCCTGCCCTAGGGATCAGTAATCCGAGAAAGGCAGCATTGCTGGACATTCACACACGCTCACAGTCTGTGCCGGCTGCTCTCTGTAAGAGCCTCAGGAAGACAGTGCTGAAGGAAACACCCTTCCCTTAGCTGTGTAATTGCTGGCTGGTGTGCCTTCCAAAAAGTCCTGTCTCACCTTACACATATCTAGAGAGAGCATCCTTGCACTAAAACAGTCTCAGTCCCACAGGGCATCATCCACCCCTGGGGAATATGGAATTTGCTGCAGAAAACTTTACTATCTGAGCCACAAGCTTGTCTGACAAGTGTCTGTAGGGCAGAAAAATGTATCTTTCCATTGCCAAGCTTTACACTTTTCCTTAAAAAAAGTTTTTCTTGCTCCTATGATTTATTAACTTTTAAATATGTAGATTTGGAAAATAGGAAGGACAATTAATATACAGCATTACACTTTGCCCCAGAACATTACAATTAATGTTGCATATTTTTTGCTTAAAGATTTCTTATTTATTTATTCATGAGAGACACAGAGAGAGGCAGAGACACAGGCAGAGAGGGAGAAGCAGGCTCCCTGTGGGGAGCCCGATATGGGACTTGATCCCAGGACTCTGGAATCATGACCTGAGCCAACGGCAGATCCTCAACCACTGAGCCCCCCAGGTGCCCCATGTTGCATATTTTATACTGACATGACAACAGAAAGTATCTTAGGAAATACCGATTATAATAGTAATCCCTGGGGGGACCTAGGCAACACACGACTATTATAGCCCATTTCTGCAATGCTCCCAAGACCTGGAGAGGTGGGACCTAGCTCACCTGCCCCGCCCCACCCACCTTCTGGAAAGAACATTGGTGACAGCTGCAGTAACAGATGAAGAACTCTTTAAATGCACCTACAAAGCTGTCTCAAGCTGTCACTAGGGTTTTGGCACTCTTCCTGTCTTGAAGAAAATCGGGTTCAGAGATGCAGGTCTAGACCACTGGCCCTACTTCTCTTTCAGAGCAGAATGGAACAGGGAATTTCCCGGTTTCTTTTTTTCTTTTTTCTTTTTTTAAATTTCCCTGTTTCTGTTGTGCCCGTCTGAGCAGGGCACCTCTGGGGACGGGGAAGTCACTCAACATCAGGAGCTGTGATCCTCATCTCGAAGCAGGTGGACAGTGCAGGAAGCAAGTGGACGGTGGCATCCTCGCAGTGGGGACGCAATGCAGGAGTGCAGGGTCTGAGCTCCCTGAAATTAGGCAGGTGAGCCCATGGTGATGTGGGAGGCTGTCCTCTGGGGCATCTCAGGGGCGGCCACTTGTGAGAGCTGTAATGTGTAAGCAACGTTCACCCGCCACAAGAGGAACGGAGTATGCCACAAGGAGATGGTGAAGGCATCGCGCTGGGCTCGGTGCACGTGGGCTCTGCTGTTCACTAGCCAGTGAGATTTGGGGCAAGTTACTTAATTGCTCTGGGCTGTGGTTTCCTCATTTGCAAGGATCATTATACTCTATGTACCTCACAAGGCCATTGTCTGTGACACCTGTGCATGTAAAGGTGATTTTCTTTTAATAGCAAACCTCTATGCCCAGGCTGTAGCCTCTAGACATACATGTGGCTGTTTTAATGTAATCAAAATTAAGTCAAATGAAAAATTCAAATTGTCAGTCATACCAGTTATATTTCAACACTTGGCAGTCACATGGGCTAATAGTAATGGAAAGTTCTGGACACCACTGCTTTATGCCATCCTTGGCTTATGAACCCGATTATTTTCCAGCAAAGTCTGCAAACCACCATCTCATCGCCATGCTGACTCCTGCCACCAATCTTCTCTCACATTGCCTCTTACCTTGCCCATGGCCAGGGCAGGCTCATGTGCCATGGCTCTTCTCATCTCTAGCTAAACCTTCAGCAGGACTGACCCTGGCAAGAACCTTGCTTTTTTTCATTCCAAAGTTCCAATCTTGGTGAGGCGCGGCAGAGGGATGGGTGGCAGCATTCTGCGGGCTCTTGGCATCCACTCGCATCCCAGCCGTTGTAGATTCTTAGTTCCCTGGGGAGAAGGCCAGGGTTCCATCTGGTCCAGTCGGTGCCTGACTCACTTAATACTTTACTGTCCCCTCTGAATCCCTCCGTGGTAAGGAGGGCTGGGCACTTCCACTCTACAGACTGCGGACTGAATTAGTTCTCAGCTACTTGCTCCAAGACACTCAGAGATGATGTGACAGATGTCTTGTACCCCAGCCAACTCCATCCTGTGACATAACCGCATCCAACATACCAGGATGGATGCCTGCGTCCCCACCATGTACAGACGGACGAAGGCCCCCTGTCCTGCCCAGGTTTTGACTCCATAAGCAAAATCCATTCTAGTTAATTAATCCCACTCTGATCCTCACATTTCAAGCTAATCCAGTTAGTTCTAGGTCAGGAGCAAAAGATTTCATTCACTTAGAATTTAAAAAAGATTAAAAATCAAATAAGGACAAACACCAGTGCCAATTCCTCAAGTTCTTTCCAACATAAAAAGTAGGTCTCAGATAAGGGAGACTGTGACAACTGGTGCTAAAACATCAATCAAACACCAACCATGATGGGTAAGAAATGGATACGTGGTTTTGTCTACAGTGAGGAAAATTTGCTCACACAGCCTGGTGGTTAGGAGGGTGGGCTGTGGGGTGAGAAAGGCTGCATTTCATCCCAGCTCTGTCATGTCACTTTACGGCTGGCACTCTGGCCAGGCAGCTCCCCTCTCTGTGCCTCAGGTCCTCGCAGTGGAAAGGGCAGGAGCATTGCCTCCATCCTAACGTTGCAGTGAGGAGAAAACGAGTAACGCATGGGAAATGCCCAAGCATGGAGCTGGCACATAGCAGGCTCTCCACCGATGCCAATCTCCCTGTTCTGAACCCCAGACAAAGCTGTCGTGGATCCACAGGTCAGGCTGAAAAGAAGTGAGGTGCTTTTAGATCAGCTCCTCCCCCAAAAACAGAGGGTGCAGGGACCCCATTTACAGAACCCCTCACAGATGCACACCTGGGCTCTGCCTGGACACACTGAGCAATGTGCAGGGGGTGGGAGCCGGGGGTCCTTTTGCCTGGGGAGTTTCCATCCTGAATTCTGGTTCCCAAAGCCCAACCACCTCCAAGTGAAGGTCAGTTCACTGAGCAGGAAACCAAGCCCTCCCTGGGGCTCTCTCGCCTGCCAACACCCCTCGCTGGGAACCGGAGGTCTCACACTATAGAGGCAGGTGGCCTAGTTCAACACATTCAAATAGGAGAGATCTTCTCTTTTTGACTAGGTTAGGAGATATTTTTTTTTAATTAGCAGACCCTCCCTCCACCCTGCAAAGAATCTCAGGGCTCTATGGTCACCATGGGTCAATATAACATCAACTAAACTGCTGGCCAATTTTTTCCCACCAGATTCTCAATCTTTCTGACATAGTAGAGGCAGAACAGTAAGTCTCTATAGAGACAGTCTCTCTCTGACCCCCACAGAAATATCACAAGGCTTCCAAAATGAGCAAAGTTAATGTCTCAGACTAAGGAATACCAACCTGTCAACAACAGGACTTTCCCCAGAAAGTGGAAGTCACATCTTCAGTATAAATCTCTCCTTTCAGTCTTCTCCAGCTCACAAGGGAGACCACAAAAGGCATAGGTGGATCCTGTCCCCTTGGCTGGCCCCCTTTCTCAGAGGCCCTCTGCAAAGGGCATGAGCTAGAGAGTATGTTGGGGCTGGAGACAGTTCTTGGCAGACCTGGGACACAGGACACAGTATATGCTCTTGAGCACACCATAAGCCTCTAATCTACAAATGGCAGTGGTTCTACCAAAAGAAGGCATGAGCTGTGGTCTCACAGGGTACAGAGCATTTAGAACCCAAGAAGTGACTATATCTCAGAATTTTCAGAGCCTCACTTAATATGACTCCCTGCCTGCTTATTCCACCGCTATGAGAGCTGGGGTCAAAAAGCCCAAAGCCTCAAGATCTTCCATGAGACTGTTGGGAGACTGCTGGGAGTCCATGGCAAGGTGTGGGCACGGAGGGATAAATAGGCCTCCATTAGCCTTGAGGATTTTCTACTGCAGATATAAATATGCCACGATCCCCGATTCTTCTTAAATGGACATTTGAAAGGTGAGTCACAGAAATACTTTCCACGTAGATGTCCAAGTCAGAGAGAACACCCCGAGCTGCGTGGTTATTTCTTCCTCCCTTCCTGAGAGGGCCCCAGGGAGCGGGACGCGGGCTACACACAGACCGCAGGACAAGGAGCCCGCCAGCCCTTTGGCCACTGCTTCTGCTCCACGGCCTCTCAGCCATGAGTCTTGGATAAATGACTTACTCTCTGGGAGCTTCGGTTTTTCCCTTGTGTACAGCTTAAAGGATTATACCAGGCTCAGTGGGTGCGCCCAGGGGAGTGGGGAGGGAGACGCTGGCTCCCGTTCCAGTGCCTGCTGCCACAGACACTTTCTGCAGGGGTGCATCACATGCCCTATTCTGCACGCCTTGGGGGGCCTTTCTTAGCCCCAGGTGCCCTCCTGTGGCCTCATAACACTGTACATGCATTTCTAATGCTGCACCTGTCATACTGTATTTATGAATGGTTTTTAATATATCTGTCTCTCCTATAAGAACATTTACCTCTAAGCCAGGTGGAGTGCAGGAAAACCTCTGCATAGAACCAACAGGAAGTGTGTGTGTATACACACACACACACACACACACACACACACATAAAATCACTTCTATCTGTTTGGAAGGATAGACATTTATTTTAAGAAATTGGCTCACATGATTATGGAGGCTCAGTAAGTCTAACAGGACAGGCTGGTGGGCTAGAGGCCCAGGAAAGAGTTACAGGTCAAATCCAAAGGCATTTTTCTGGCAGATTTCTGTCTTCTTCCAGGTTCATCAGTTTTTTCCTATTAAGGTCTTCAACTGATTAGATGAGGCCCATCCCTCACCTGCTTTACTCAAAGTCTATGGGTTTGTTAATCTCATCCCCCCAAAAAAACACCTTCATAGAAACATCAAGAATTGCATTTGATCGGGATCCCTGGGTGGCTCAGCGGTTTAGCGCCTGCCTTTGGCCCAGGGCGCAATCCTGAAGTCCCGGGATCGAGACCCACGTCAGGCTCCCGGCATGGAGCCTGCTTCTCCCTCCTCCTGTGTCTCTGCCTCTCTGCCTCTCTCTATCATAAATAAATAAATAAATCTTAAAAAAAAAAAAAAAAGAATTGCATTTGACCAAATATATGGGTCCTGTGGTCCAGCCAAACCAATACACAAAATTAATTATCGCTATCTCTGAGCCTTGCTGATGTCGGGGGATGAAACCAGAAAGGCCAAGTCAGGAAGGGAGTCAAATGGAGGAGGCACTCTCTGGCACCTCACATTCTGCAGAGCTGCCTGATGACAGAATGCCCGAGGACAACACAAGTGACTGACACTGCTGTCCCTGCATGGAGTACGAACAGATGGCCATGGGACTGAGGACTGCGAAGCACACCAACATCCTGGTCACTCAACTGTCTGTAACTGGGATTCCAAAGGCCCATGGCTGGAGACTTGGGTAAGCCTGACAGTGATGGGGGGTTGGGGGAGTGGCACCTGGGTGGTGCAGTTGGTTGAGCACTGGCTCTTGGTTTCAGTTCAGGTCATGATCTCAGAGTCTTGAGATCAAGCGTCACCCCGGGCTTCTAACTTGGTGAGGAGTCTGCTGAAGTTTCTCTCTCCCTCATCCTTTACCTGTGCTTGCTTGCACACTCTCTAAAATAAATAAATCAATCTAAAAGAAAAGAAAACACAAGACAAAAAACCTGACCAAGGAAAGCATGACAACCTTGGAGACAGTGCCAAAGCTCAACCAAACCAAGGTGCCAGGGATCTCACCTCCAAGCTCCAGCAGTATCCGCAGTGTGTGTGCAAAGTGCCTTTGCTCATGGGGAAGTCACTATTTCTACGTGATAGCGTATTATCCCCCAGCTAAGACATATGCTCCCAGATGCATGACACAGTGAAAAAATTCTAGAAATGGACGGTGGTATTGGCTGCACAACACTGTGAACAAACTTCATGCCACTGAACATTGAAAAATAGCTCAAACGGTAAATTTTACAAGCTATGCATATTTTGCCACAATAAAAAAAGATACGCTCCTTATTCCATTACCCACCATTCCTCTTATTACAGTTGACCAGACTGCAAAGACAAAGGGCCTGGGGCCTACAGCTGGCATCACAGAGCCATGTGAACGGGCCCATCGGATTGTCCTGCAGGCCCGAGCACTGCAGGCCGGCATCTCCACGTGTGGAGCTATGGTCAACCATTTGGTATGTAGCACAACACCAAGACAGACATTTTGGATGGAAGGACGTTTAAGGTAAGCGGACATGCAGGACAGCTCCACAGATGCCAAGTGGGAGCCCAGGGCCAGTGGTCTGAGGCAAGCCTCTGTAAGAGCTTGCCACAGCAAGGTTCTCAAGAGAGCTCTGAGGACAGACAAGGCAGAGACGCTTCACAGCACGGGATGACACTGACAGGAGGGTCCCACTGGCTCTCAGCAGCTCCCACAGCTGCTACTTTCTTCTGGAAGCTTTCACCCCTACCTCCTGCATGCCCAGAAACCCAGAAATGAGTGATATTAACCCTTGAACTTCCAGAATGAGTCAATTTAATCTCTCCTTCTACCTCCCTATCACATCCCTCCCTACAGTCCTTTCCTGAGAAAATAACGAAAAATACCAGAGTTCTTCTAAACAACCATCATCATTATTATTATTAATTATTTTAAAGATTTTATTTATTTGAGAGAGAGAGAGAAAGTGAGTGCACCACAAGTGGGAGGGGTAGAGGGTCTGCTGAGCATGGACCCTGACGTGGGTCTCCAACCCACAACCTTGAGATCACAACCTCAGCCAAAACCAAGAGTCAACCGGCTGTGCCATCTGGGTGCCCCTGTATTATTATTTCTGTCTAGCCGTCGGCTCCCCCTCCTCACCTAGATGCCCTGTGGAGAGAAACTCACCCCATTTAAGGCCCAGACAGGATGGGCTGGCTGCACTGAGCTCCTGATTCTCTCCCACTAACCTTTCCTGGCACCAGCAGGGAAATCACTCACCACAGTGATCATTTTTTCCCCTCACTTATGCCTTTAACTACAATGTTTCCAGTGGAGCTAATCCTCAGCCTGACCATGCTTCAGAAGCATGCAGCCCAGCCAACAAATGCTGAGTCTTGGCAGAATGAAATGGCAAAGCCGAAGCAAGACTGCAGTTTCTTCTAGAAACCCACCTATAAATCCACTGTTCCTTCAAGACATCGGCTCAGTCTGTGCCTAAGTGACTAGAATAGAGCAGTCTGGACAGCTCTGCAGGCCCAAGCTGGTAGGCCCAGGGTTGTCTAGGTCAATATGTAATGAACTGCCATGGAAGCTTAGTGGCATGAGGAAAAGTTCCACAGCTCACGGGTTTTCAGACCTCGGGGATCCGGCCTGGACACTCTCTCATGGGCAGAGCAGATGAACCAAAGCAGAATCACGCACATGTCCCCTCTGATTTATGTATCACATCAGCTTGCATCCCCCACTGGCTGCAGCAAAACATGCAGCTGACCTTGGAAACGGATGGCTGGGCAGACTGCTCCAGAGAGAAAGAACCAGAATGGCCAAGGGCCTTTCATGCCAGAGGCTGGCCACGGTCTTCTGGAGGCTCAGCAGTCGGGCTTCTCTGCTGAAAAGTCACTTTGGAGAAGAATATATCTGACAAACTAAAACGAAGACCATGTTCTTGGGCATACAACCCCACACAATGTCTGCAAAGAAGGCACAAAGGTCCTATGGTGACCTTCCTTGCCCTGCTGCCTGACACAGGCCCCTTCCTCTTGACCAAGGAACAAAGGAGATAAACTGGGGCAGCCGAGAAATTTCTTGCACCACACTGTCATGGGGGAGCCTGTGGCTGAAGGGTAACCACTGCTGTTGCCCAGGCCACGGAATGACCAACCACTTTGGATTGGATTGGGCCAGCTCCGGTTTGGCTTCTAAATACAGACCCTCGTGCTGCAGGAAAGCCTCCTAGAATCACAGAGTTTTAGAAACAAAAGGAAAACTGGGATGCCTGGGTAGCTCAGTGGTTGAGCATCTGCCTTTGGCTCAGGGCGTGATCCTAAGGTCCTCGGATCAAGGCCCACATCGGGCTCCCTGTGAGGAGCCTGCTTCTCCCTCTATGTCCCTGCCTCTCTGTTTCTCTCATGAATAAATAAATAAAATCTTAGACAAACAAACAATAGGAAGTTTCAAGGGACCAATCCAACCTTTTTATTAGATGGGGATTTTACAGATTTTACAAAGTTGGGAAGAACTTGTACCCAGGGAGAGATCTGTGGCCTTGCCAGGTAATGGGCATGGTTTCTAGCTACTCAGTGCTTCCAGTAAAAAGGAAGTGGTATAGACACGCAGAGAACCCATGTGTGAACATCTGTTCACAAGCCACATGGGCAGATGTCTGAGAAGGCAGGACTGTGTTTCTGCCTTCCAGTGCCTGGCACAATGCTGCAGTGAACAGGTACTAAGAAAGTACTTATTCAAAGGAGGACTGAACGTTCCTTAGGAAGGCTCATATAAAGTGAACCTCACGCTGCTGTCTCCAGTGAGTGTCACTGCAAAGGACAGTGGAGGCTGTGAAGGGACAGAGGGGCCCAGGCCTCAGGACCCAGGATTGATCCTGGGTCAATCCTGCTCTGGGAAAGGTCCACTGTGGCAACTGCCTGAAGCCTGTGCTCAAGCTGACTCAGGTCTGGGGTCCAGCTGGAGCTCCTGGCCCCAGCCCAAGCTGAAGGTCCTACGGGCCTGCAGGGAGAGAATGGGATGGTCCTTCTTAGCAGACATGTTTGCCTGGAGCACATGCACTTCCTTGACTGTGGCAAGGAGGTGCACAACCAAATCTTCTCACAACTTCTTCTCTGGCTCAACTCCTCCTCTGGCTCAGAGAGAAGGGAGTGCAAACCCCCTGTGCCTCAGATCTGAGGCAGCAGCCAGGCCAGGGCAGTGAGGCAGGGTCAGCTGTGACCGCAGGGCTGGCAGGCCTGACAGTCAGGAGAAGGTGTCCGGCGAGGAAGGCAGGACAAACCAGCCTGGGGCCTGGAGCTGTCACATAGGTGCCACATTGTTTGCCAGCCCCCACCTTCTCCTTTTGTGCACTCCACACCCCGGCTGATCCTGGCAGCTGAACTGACACTTTCTCTGCAGTGGAGTGTGGCCACTTCTGAAATACTCATCTGTGTCTCTTGGAGCAAAGCAGGGCCAGTGAGCAGGTGCCCAGCTAGCTCAGAGAGCCAGACTCCTGACGAAGCCTAACTTAACCAGCTGGCTGTTGGCAGCCTAGGAAGAAGGCTTCCTCGCTACACTATGGTGGGACAGAGACCTGGAAGGTTGGGGTGGGAGGGACCTTTTGGGACCACCACACAGCATGTCCTCAAGAGACATGGTAGTTGCCTCTCGGACCCACTCTTTTGGTAAAGCCTCGGCCAACACGGTCGGGGCCTTGATCAATGTCTACTGTTGTTACTGAACCAGAAGGGCTGGACGGGACAGGAAGGGCTGGCCAGCTGCCCTAGTGTCCTCATGAGGAGAGAGCAGCTCAGGCCTGCACCTGCTGCAGCTTCTGGGGAAGGCTCAGGGAAAGGGTGAGTGAGCCAGCTCATCAGTTACCAAATGAGCCGAGTCCCTTGGACTGTCCTCCCTTGGCCTCCCTGGGCCCATCCCGGGGCTCACCTGGATAATGAAGCCAGTGGAAGAACACTGCCTGACCCACAGGCTGAATTTCCGTTTTTTCCTCTTTCGGAGTTCCCGCTCCGTGCATGTGGCAATGAACACAGGGTCCTCATCAATCAGGGGTTCGTGTAGCACCTGCCAGGAATGGAAAAAGCATAGATGCTCATGGAAGGTAGCGTGAGTTTGGGGGGATGGGATGTCATCAGATCTCTGCTCCAATGGAGCAGCTGGGTGACCTAAGTTACCTTACCTCTCTGATCCTGAGTCTCTTCATCTATAAAGGGTAATATCTATACCAGTGTTTTGGGGAGAATGAATTAAGAAACCGTATGCAAGGCACTTAGCCTGGGCCCTGACATATAGCAAGTATTCAGTAAATAGAAAATGAAAAGGTAATTTTATTTTTATTTTACTCATTTATAAAACAATACATATTTAATGTAGATACTTATATATTTTAAATATAATTATAGTTATCTCATTACGTGTATAATAATTATTATTCTTAGTGGCTCAAGGTCCCCAGAGCAAACTCTCACTTGGTAGAGGGATCTCCAGGAATCCTGACTTCTAGTAGGACATGCCCACTTGTTTTCAGAAAAGACCTTTCTTTTTTTTTTTTTTTTTTAAGATTTTATTTATTTATTCATGAGAGACACAGAGAGGAAGAGACATAGGCAGAGGGAGAAGCAGGCTCCCTGTGGGGAGCCCAATGCGGGACTCGATCCCAAGACCCCAGGATCACGATCTGAGCCGAAGGCAGATACTCAGCTACTGAGCCATGCGGGTGCCCCAGAAAAGACCTTTCTGATGGACAGCTCAACTGCTAAAAAGTTCTTTCCCTCACATTTAATCTGAGCCTATTGATCTAATGTCTGTCATTAGAGAAACCAAGAAAAACACATACTATTTCTTTAGGTATTCAAGACTGCTCTCACACAGGTCCTCAACCTTTGTCCCCCAGGGTTGAAGGATCTCTTAAAATCCACCCCCGAAATGAACCCGGTGCCTTGTGGCCGTGCCCCATAACCCAGCCTCTGCTTTCTTCCACATTGTGTCCTTCCAGACACGGATTCCCAAGACAAACTGTAAACGTATTTCACCTATTTCAATTTCTTTATAACATGGTTATAAGATGTTTTCAATGACAAGACTATAAAGTAAAAAGAACTGGCATAAAAAAAATGGAGTGGGGGTGGTGGTCAAATTTTGTTTCTTCAGGCTAAAGCTTTTCTGGGGAGACTTTTGGGTAAATTTAGAAATCTGCTACACCTCTCCCCCCAAATCTTTCTCAAGCTTAATTACAAATTGGCATGTGTGTCTGAATTTCATTGAAATGAAGAATGCGGGAAATGATAGGATTCCAAGAACCATACCCAATGCCCTAGATGGGGGACCAGCAAACTGTTGTAGAGTCTGGCTCACCACCTGTTGTAAATAAAGTTTTACTGGGACCTGCCAGGTTCACTCCCGTATTCTCAATGGCTGCTCCTGGGCTACAAGAGCACATTGTACAAGATGCAACAGAGACCCTATGGCCTATGAAGCCTACCACTGACCAGCTGGCCACTGACAGAAAGAGTGTGCCAACCCCTGCTCTCCACCAGTGCTTTTGGAACTCTAACAAACCAACCAGTCAGCCAAGACCTCACTAAAGGGTAAATTCTGTTCTAGTAGGGTTGGGGCAGGGCCTGAGCTTCTGCATATCCAACAAGCTCCCACGTGATGTCAGAACACTTGTCTGACAAGGGCAGATTCAAGGACGGTACTTACCAGCTGTGATTTAGACAGTATCCTCTCACCCTTCCATTAATGCTACCCTGAATTCCATTAAAACAGCAGCAGCAAAAAAATAAAAAAATAAAAATAAAACAGCAGCAGCCTTGTAATGTTCAGCCTGGCCCCCAGACTGCTCTGTTGGTGGAAGCATGTGGACCTTTTTTTTTTTAAAAAAAGATTTTATTTACTTATTCATGGGAGACACACAGAGAGAGCGAGAGAGGCAGAGACACAGGCAGAGGGAGAAGCAGGCTCCTTGCAGGGAGCCCGACGTGGGACTCGATCCTGGGCCTCCAGGATCAGGCCCCGGGTGGAAGGCAGGCACTAAACCGCTGAGCCACCCAGGGTTCCCAAGCATGTGGACCTTAAACCTGCCTCCCCCGTCTGATGCTCGTGAAGAGGAGGGCTGGAGAAGCTGCCTAGCCACTGTGCCTTCCACGGCCCTCATGCCTAGCTGACTCTGTGGATTCCTTTTTTTTAAGATTTTTTAAATTTATTTATTCAGGAGAGAGAGAGAGAGAGAGAGAAAGAGGCAGAGACACAGACAGAGGGCGAAGCAGGCTTCATGCAGGGAGCCCGAGATGGGACTTGATCCCAGGTCTCCAGGATCAGGCCCTGAGCTGAAGGCGGCACTAAACCGCTAAGCCACGGGGGCTGCCCGACTCTGTGGATTCCTAAAACATTCAAAGCCCCATTTGGAACCACTGTAGTCAAATGGGTAAGTCCCACACACTGTGGGGACATGGAGGGGGTATTGAGGGGAAGATGATAGAAAGAAGCCCTCTCTGGCTGCCTGCCTGTTCCTGCTCTGCTCCCCCTGCTCAAGAAGCATGTCCTGGGGATCCCTGGGTGGCTCAGCGGTTTAACGTCTGCCTTTGGCCCAGGGCGCGATCCTGGAGTCCCGGGATTGAGTCCCACATCAGGCTCCCGGCATGGAGCCTGCTTCTCCCTCCTCCTGTCTCTGCCCCTCTCTCTCTTTATGTCTATCATAAATAAATAAATAAATAAATCTTCAAAAAAAGAAAAGAAGTATGTCCTACTCGGGCCCCTGTGAAGCCACAGTACATAAAACTGCCCTTGCTCCCTCATCTCCAGAAAGCCAATGTACCTCTAGTCTGTGTGCATTTACAGTTCGTCATACACCTCACCAAAGCAAAACTCTGCATGAAAGCTATGCATGCCAGAAAAGCATTTCCTTCTCCAGGATGCTGGCTGGCCAGCAGCAACCTTACCCAACTCTATTTCCTGAATCTTTCCTGTAGGACAAGCTCATTCTGGGGCGTGGCAGTAGTTATGGTAGAGGAAAGACAAAGCATCCATTTATTTACTTGCATAATCCCTGTCCAAAAATACTCTTCTAATTAATCGGTTCCCAGTTTTGAGGAAATGCAACATCTCCTCATTTTGCATTTGTGTATAAACACGAGTGTGGGCACACATGACACATGGCTGCGTGGGTTACAGTTAGACCCTGAGAACCATCCGGTTTCTGAAGGCTGTGTGAAAGTTCTAAACTCATCCCAGAGGGTCACATTTGCTGGTACAGAAAGGCTCCAGAAACTGCAGGGCAGAGGGTGTGTGTGGTTTGCGAGGCAAGTGTGCCGTGTGTTTTGAGGGTGGTGTGTGTGTGAGGGAGTGGGATACAGAGTGATGCTGGGGAGCCTGGAGCAGATCCACCCACACATCTGATGGAGAACTGTGCCAACTGTCCTCAGCAGGCAGAGTGAAGACCCTTCACAGGAGCCCTGAGGCTTTGGGGTGGCAGATGGCAACTCCCAAACAAACCCACTACTTGATCCCCTTCTACCCAAATGAATGTTCCAGAGTCCAAACAGGGACTTTTCACAAAAGAGAAAAGCTGGAATACCAGGAAAGCTTTAGAATTTCCTGCTGGGGCCCTGATGGCACAAGGCCAACTCACATAACACCACAAATAGGAGTATAACCCTGGACAAGGCTGGCCTAGTCTAGGGGCTAGAAGGATCATCAGAAGCCTTATCTTTATGCTGTTAAGTATCAATCATCCAAGCAGCTGGCTGTTTGATTCTTGAGAGATACCCAGAGCAAGCCTGCAGCCTCTTCCAGTAGCTGCTCAAACGGCTCGTCCCGACCACGGTCAGAATATCCTTTATCCCTTGCATCCAGCCAGCACGGCTCTGGTTTGGTTCATTTTCAACCAAGCAAATATTCAGTGAAACAAAAAATAATATGCCCAGCCCTGATCCTGTTTAAGGCAGGGCCCAAAAGATCCCACCTCCTGTCTCGAAGGTAAGAGACTAGGGACAAGAAAGAATGATACTCAGCTGCCCTGAAAATAGTGGGGACATTCGGGAAAGCACAGACCAGCACGGAAATACTGGCCCTGCATTGGGCCCCAGAGACCGGGTAAATCTGTTAAGGCAGAGAGAAGAGGGAAATGCTTCTGGGAGTCAGAAAGAGCATCACAAACACCTGGAAATCATAATGAGCCCAGAATATTCACAGAACAGCAGGAGGAACGCTTCCAGAGATTGTTTTAAGGCTCCCACAGACCTGAAATAGGGAGATATCTTCCCCCACAAAAATCCGGCGATTTTCAGCTATGCAGGGAAAGAGGCAAGATACAGAGTCAGGGAAAGGGAAAACATAAGAAAGAATCTGAGATTTATGAAGAAGGCCCTTTAAAAAAAAAAGATTTTATTTATTTATTCATGAGAGACACACAGAGAGAGAGAGAGAGAGAGAGAGAGAGAGAGAGAGCGAGCCAGAGACACAGGCAGAGGGAGAAATAGGCTCCATGCAGGGAACCCGACATGTGACTCGATCCCAGGTCTCCAGGATCACATCCTGGGCTGAAGGCGGCGCTGAGCCACCAGGGCTGCCCTGAAGAAGGCCCTTAAGGGAAAAGCACAAGGAAGAGCAGGTGGACTGGTGGCTCTTTAAATACACAAATAAAAATGATGTCAATTTGTGTTTCCACATCAAACGGGTCAAATGGAATTGGGCTCATGTGGGCCAAAAACTTTCAAAAGTTTTGTGTAGAGGAATCCCAGAAATAAGCCACCTCCTCAGTTTGCTAGACCAGTGGAGTAGCTTTGAGGATGACTTTGAAAGTCGCATCTCACCACAGCCAAGGGTACTGGCCACATGTCAACACCAGAAGGCTCAGGAACTGAGAGCAAACGGAGCCTTCCAGAACCAGTTAGGGATGTTGGGAAGGTTTGTCAGGGGGCTGAAGAGCTAGGTGTAGGGCTCTATCAGACCCTGGTCCAAAGGCCCTGCCTGTGTCACATGTGCCAGGTGGACCCAGCACCTGAGTGATCCTGGTGTAGATTTTGGCCTCCTTCCCTCTGCCACCTACAAGGCTTCGGCCCTTTCCTCACCAACAGGGAAGAACACAGCAAGTTAATATTAGAGGTTCTTAGCAGAAGAAAATTTACATTAGCCTGGAAAACATGCAGTTTGGAAAGACAGCACCATCAAGAGGAGGGAGGAGTCGGGCAAGGAGGAGGGGAACGGAGTGTCTGAGCTAAACCTGGCTCTGACTTCTCTGTGGTCTGGAGCTGGGGGGTGGGAGGGAGTACAGGAGAAGAAGGGGTGCCCTGGGGCGAAGGCAGGCTGAGAGGCTGCCACCAGGGAGGGAGGCCCCGCCCACGGGCCTCACCTGGGTTTGGGAAGGCCTGAAGGCAGAGTCGAAGCCGTTCTGCAGGGAGTCAAGGAAGGGCTGGACCTTGTAGAGGCCGTGCGTGGTCTGGCTGGAGCGGAAGGCCACCACGTGGAAGTACTTGAGGATCTTCTCGAAGCGGGCCTGGCTCATGACCAGGGCGAGGCTCCTGTTGCTATAGAAGCCGCCGCTCCAAATGCTGAGGACCGACTCGCAGTGGGAGATGCTGGTGGAGATCATGTAGCCCAGGAACGCCTTCATCTCCGTCAGCGTCACCTCGGCCCACGCGCCGTCGCTGCCGAAGCGCTCCTGGAACTTCTTGGCATACATGTTTGTCTGCACCACCATGTTCTTGAGCACGTTGTCCGGGACAAAAAGCTGGAAGAAGTCCATGGCACTGGCGCCAGGGGGCATCTTTCGGGTTGGACCTGCAACAGAGGTTGGGGGGGTGTTCATGGCCGTGAGCACCACACGCAGCCAGATGGGTGCCTGGGCTCCATGGGGTGCACCTTCCCTGGCACCCTCCCCCTCTGTGGTCGGTCCTGGCTGCGCACCCCATCCCCTGTGAGCTGGGGTCCCAGGGTCCTCCCTGCACCTGCACCCTGCATTCCCAGCCCACCTGCACGGGCACCGCTTTTGCGCCTCCTCTTTCTTGGAAGGGAAGGTGAGTTCTCTAAGTAAGAATGCTTTCACCCCTCGGAGCCTGAAAATGCCCACCCTGGCGAGATTGCAGTCTTTCTGTCCTGGAACTCTCCACGTGGCACCTTGAAATTTATTGGTGAATAAATCTGAAGGGGCTCATTCAGATAATTTCACCAGGGAAATGAAAACCTCACAATTTTTGACTAATGCAGGGACAGCCTTTTGAAACACACACACACACACACACACACACACACACACACGCACTCTTAAGAGCTATGACTCTTAAGGGGCACCTGGCTGGCTCAGTGGTTGAGCATCTACTTCAGCTCAGGGCATGATCCGGGGTCCTGGAATTGAGTCCCACATCAGGCTCCCCACAGGGAACCTGCTTCTCCCTTTGCCTGTGTCTCTGCCTCTCTGTGTCTCTTATAAATAAAATGTTAAAAAAAAATTCCATATAGTGACTTAAGCCAGGCTAACAGCATGTAGAGATTTGTAGGAGACAAGTTTTTGTTTTTTGTTTTTTAAATTTTTTTATGTAATCTCTACGCCCAATTTGGGGCTCAAACTTATGACCCGAGACCCAGAGTCACACACTCCACCAACTGAGCCAGCCAGATACCCCTTCAGGGTATCTTGCAAAAGCTTTGCAATTTCTAGGGAAAGCTGTGCATGTTCAGAATTTTAAACACCCCCAACCTTTCTCTACCACTAATTTAAGCAGTCTCTGAAAAACAAGTTTTTCATGGCAAAATAAGTCAAGGACAAGAAAGCGCAGGTTTTAGACTGGATAGATTTGAGAGCTGAAATTTACTTCTAGCTAACTGCACAGTCTTAGATAATATCTTCATCCGTTTCATGTGGAAAATGGAAGAGCTGCTTTGCAAGGCTGTTGTGGAAACTGAGACATCATCAACAGAAATCCCCTGACTTGGCCTGAGAGCTTTAGAATGCTCTAACCACCCTCTTTTTACAGAAAAAAACTACGGCCCAGAGAGCCAAGTGGCCACCATACTCCCTGTCACCAACCATTTTTTGGAAGGGCACCAGGTGGTGCTGCTGCTACTGGCGCCTAACTGTTCCTGGAGGTGGCAACCCTGGCCCTGAGACCCTGCGGCCAGGAGACAGAGGGGCCCCGGGGTAGCGACAACAGCCTGAAGCCCCACACCCACTCTTAGTGGAAATCATTTCATTTTAGCAAAGACTTAGAGCCTCCAGTGGGTGAAGCCATAAATTATTCAGGGGTAGCTCTCAAAGAGGAGGAAAACCAGCATTTTAATTGCTACATCATGCTGAGTAAGCAGAATGAAATTTTCTCTTCCAGAAGTTATCTTTAAAGTAATTTTGCCTCCCAGGCTATTTCAAAATGAATTTGCACAGCAAACTCTGCCCTGGCCAGCTGCTTCATGAAGAAACTGGAAAGTATCTGGCTCCCTGTTATCTGTTTAGTTTGGATTTCTAAGTGTCCTCCACAGCCCCTTTTAGCTGTCGTGACTCTTCCTAGTTGAGAAGTGTTGGCACAGGCTGGCCACTGGGAAGGAGGCAGGAGAGGAGGGGAGGGAGAGCGTGCCACGCAGGAGATTCAATCTGCATCACCAACTTTAAGACCATTTAATAACAAGGCCCTGGGGGTGGACAGCACCCCCAGCCAAGATAAGACTCTCCTACATTTGATTCATTTACAGGAGCTTTTCCAGATATTACCCCATGTGACCCTCAGAAGATCCTCGTGAAGCATCATCCCCTCCTGCAGGTGGGGAACTAGAAGCTCAGAAATATAGGGACACAGCCCCAGGTCACTCACTTCTAAGTGCCTAATACAGAAGGGTGACCTTCACCCCACCTGGCCCAGAGCCAGTCCAAGAACACCTACTGCCTGCTGTAACAATTTAGCAGCATCCCTGCTGCTCTCACAAGTGGACAAGCAGAGATGTGGCTTTTCTGGGCAGTGTACACACAACTTAGCCAGGTGCATGGTCTTCAAACCCATCAGCTCCCTCCTCCTCTGCCACACACACACCTATCACAGTGGGTGATATAGGGTTATAATGCACAGCCAGAAGAAACTCTGAAGGGAAAGGGGGAACCTGCATTGCAAGAAATGCAAAGGCAGCATGGGACAGGGAGTTGGGATGGGGGCAGGGTGGCAGGGAGGACCTGGAGGAGGAAAAGCAGGTATGCCCTTGGTGTTTGGGCTTGGGGTACAGGGCTCTACCCGCGGAGGTGCACTGCCAAGTCATAAACTCATATAATCGTCTCCCTCCTCGCTCCCTTCCCTACACACCGTGTCGGCCTTCAAGGCCCCGTCACCATCACCCACCTCGTTCCCTGAGCCTACAGGAGATCACCTGCTCCCTCTGTCCCAGGATACTACAGCAGACCCACAGACCCAGGGTAGCATTAACAGAAAGACCAATTAACAATGGGGCGCCTGGGTGCTCAGTTGCTTGAGTCTGACTCTTGGTTTCAGCTCAGTTCATGATCTCAGGCTGGTGGGAACAAGCCCTGCCTCTGGCTCTGTGCTCAGCGGGGAGTCTGCTTGAGATTCTCTCTCCTTCTGCCCCTCCTCACCCCTGGTCTCTCTAAAAAACAAATATATCTTTAAAAAAAAAAAAAAAAGAATGGTTCAGTAATAGATCCCCCAGAGATTCCCCACCACCACCCCAAGCTAGGAACTGACTCACTCTTTTCAGGAGTTACAGATGTCTTGTTTAGACCGTAACACAGGGGCAGTTGGCAGAACCACTTATCAGAGTGTCATACTGATCCTGGGAAAAGAATGGAGTAAGACCTGATATTCTCTCCCCAGTTCTCGGGTAGTGACAGGAACAGGCGGCAGTCAGTGACCCCCTGAGGTCAGGCTTGGGGAGGGGGGAAGGGCGGTGCCTACAAGAGGGACCCTGAGTCCAGATCCTGGGGAGGTATGGTCTGGGAGGCTCCCTGGAGAGCCACATGAGATGTCTTTAGAGGCAGGAGGCTGTGAAGTCAGCAGCCCCCGTGGAGGAAGGGCCGGGAGGTTACAGAACATCGCAGGCAGTGAGAACATCTCCCACAAAGGTCCAGTGACCAGAAAAAAGGCCTAGTGACCAGAGTAAATGCCCTGCGTTTAGCAGACTGTACAAGAGAGAAGACTGGCTGCAGGCACTGGCAGGCACAGGGCCTGGACTGTTCCTGAATCCAGTGAGCCCCAGCAGGGACCTAACTGAGGGGAGCCATGGCTGCTTCCTGTCCTGGCTCCCTCACTTCTGCACACCGCACTGCGGTCCACTTCCCTGTAAGTGTGCTGGGCAGGGGGAACAGACTACAGGTAGCCGGGTACTGCAGGTGACCCGAAGCCCGGGGCCAGGGCCTCCACTAACGGGTGGCCTCATCCATTTATCATCTCCATCTGTACCAGGACATGAACGAGGCTGGTATCTTAAACCACGTGTCCAGACTAAAACTCCAGATCCCTCACTGTCCTCTCCCTTTTTGCTCCTCCCCATCAGCCAGAACCCTGAACTGCTGTGGATTCCTCTCCTCCCTGCACCCCCACATCCGGCCCATCAGCACGTCCTGCCACTCCACCTCTAGAGTGCGTCATCAGCCACCCACTGTAGCGCTCTGGCCCAGGCGGCCACCACCTCTGGCCTAGAAGACAAAAACGGCCTCCCCCAAATGATTCATAGCAACGAGAAAATTTTTTTTAAAGAATATAAACCAGATCACAAGACTCCCCTGCTTAATTAAAACACTCCTGTGACTTCCCACTGCGCCTAAAGCAAATGCACATTCTTTATCAAGGGTCTGAATGCCCTGGACCTACCCACTCCTATCCCAGGCCATTCCCCAAGGCCAGGCAATCAGGTGTGCAGACAAACCTGGGGTCAGGCCCAGGCCTCAAGCTCCTTCCATCCCAGGGCCTGCATCCATGCAGATCCATCTGTAGGATGCAAGCCGTCCTGGGGCTCCAGCTTCATCAAGTGATAAAGCCCACCCAACCACAGGTGGACACCACTGCTGGTCCTGTCAATCTCCCTCTCAAGTAGGCTTCCATCTTTGCATTTATCACAGAGGTGTTTTATTAGGGGCTTACATAATTGTTTTGGTCTACTGTCTCATCCTGTGACCTAACTGAAGTGCAATGGCCAAGGTAAAGGCTGTCATGCTGCTCCCAGCTCATGCTATGTCAGACACACTTGCTGACAAGGTGCATGGAGAGTGGCTGAATGAGTAGGGCAGATGCCACAGCCCATTCAGAAGGAAGGACATCTTTGCTGAGATCCATGGGAAGGAGCTGGTGTCTGGGACAGCAGCCCATGTTAACGCCTAGTAAAAAAGACAGCTGGAAACATCTGTGTGGAAGAAGCAGGTTATAGGGCCAGGGTGGGTAAGGCTGAGAGTACAGTACAGTTCAGTGGGTCTCCCCCGGCTAGCTGGGCAGGGTGCCGGGGCAGGTGGAGCAGGGGCTTGCATACCTCTGCCCACACCTCCCTAAGGACACAAGTGAGGTCCAGGAAGCCAAGAAGGGCCAGCATGGTAAGTCCTGGGGAGGAAGACCATCTGGGAATTTGGAACACTGGATCGGTGGGCAGAACGTGGGAGGGGAGCATCACAGTGACTTCCAGGTCCCCAGCTCAGTTGGGCTGGCTCTGGGTCTTGTTTTTGTCTAATTTCCTCCTTCCCTGAACTGATGGAAACCACTTCAATTCTCTTTCTGGCCATCCTTCCCTCTCTGTGGTTGCTGGTTATGTGACCCTGGGCAGGCCATACCACCTCTCTGCACCTTGGTTTCCTTACCTATCAAGTGAGCGCAAGCCACAGGACCTTCACACAGACCATGCACGGCCTGTCCTGGCTAATCCAGCATGAGTCCCACTAGGTGTGAGGGAGCATCCTTCAGGAGCAACCCTCCCTTCAGGAGCAACCCTGCCTTCCCTGTGCTCACTTCACAACTACAGCCTATGGCCCTGATCCCCACCTTCACACTCTCTGGAAGACAAGTATGGCTTCCTAAAGTCCAACCCTCTACAGACAAAAGCATTCATTTTGAGAGGATACTGGCATTTTGTATAAAGTGACATTTTGGGGCATCAATTATCTGAAATTTTTTTAAAGATTTTATTTATTTATTCACGAGACACACACAGAGAGAGAGGGGAGGGGCAGAGACATAGGCAGAGGGAGAAGCAGGCTCCATGCAGGGAGCCCGATGTGGGACTTGATCCTGGAACTCCAGGATCACGCTCTGAGCCAAAGGCAGACGCTCAACTGCTGAGCCATCCAGGCATCCAACTGTCTGCAGTTTTGTGACATAGATAAGGATCACTTAACATTCTGAATTAAGGGTTTAAAATAATGAAATAATAATCTCCAGGCAAAATCAAGCAGATATAAAAACATAAAAGAACATCCTGCATTATCACAAAAATATTCCTCCAGTTGAGACATAAAAAAAAAAAAATTGAGCCGTTGCATTCTGTAAAAGGGTAAGTAGAATAGAGTCAAGCCATTGTGTCCTCCGTGCTGGCGGCAGCTGGGCTTTATCTTCCACTAAACGAATCCTCATTTCTCTCCATTTCCTTCCTCCCCTCCCACCCCCACCCCATGGCTGAGTGCAGGACGAGTGGTCCGTCTGACGAGCTGTGGTGCCCCCCGGTTCTGGCTGCAGAATCCAACCACACAGCCACTCCAGAACTCACGGGCTTCTTCTTTCCTTCTTCAACCTTGTGGCCCCCAGCTAAAGGAGTGGTAACAAATCCGATTCGCAGCCAGGGGCGGGAGCCTTGGGCTTGCGTCCTGGCCATGCTCCTGACTCCCTGGGGCTCGGGCCCTCCACCTCTGTGTAGCCGATGGGGTTGCCCACACCTGTCTCACTGGGCAGCTGTGAGCAGCGTCCAGCAACCCTTCCTCTTTTGGCCTGACCTGCGATGCATACCAACCTACCAACGCAGGTTCAGATTAGTATCAGCCCTCTAAATGGTGCCTTCCCATGGAGGACACATGAAGCTCCTAACCATTCCTCCAGAGCCCTTAGAAAACATGTAGAAGCTTGGCCAGAAAACCCCAAGTACAGCACCAGTTATTTTCCTGGTTGCAGGGCCTCCCTATCAGCAGCAACACAGAAGAGTACACTCTGAGCATGCCCGTGTGTGGTCTTCCTCAAACTAACAGGGCATAGTGGTTGGCAAACGAACTGGTGATACAAAGAAATGATTCTGGAATCTGACCCTTGAGTTGATGCTGTTCAGGGGGAACATGGGCCCCAGCACAGTGATATGTGGTTCTTCCAGAAGAGGGCTAATTTGTTGACTAATGCAGGCATTAAATCTACAACCTTGACCAAGGGTCACGTGACAAAGAGCTGCTTTACAGAGAAGGGGCGGCATGCACCTAAGCCTGACATGTAAAAACTTCTCAAGACAGCTCACCTTCAAGAACATTCACCACAAAAGGCACCTTATACATATAATAGTCTAACTTACATGAAACATACAATTTTGTTCACGTGTGACGACAGCCAACTCAAGTACCTGCCACCTGCAGTTGACTGCTATAAAGCCTCTTGAGGGGATGGGGTGCTCTGGTGGGCAGAGGTGACCCTGACCACCCCCATGTGCAATGAGCCAACAGGGAGCTGCTGAAACAGAAGGGGTCAGCTCTCACTGCCACACACCTGGGCCTGAGGACGCCCCAGCGTCCTCTCTATGTGGAGCAGTGGGACTCTACATTCCAGGTCCTGTGCTTTGTCCAGGCCAGGACTTTGTTAGTGAACAGAGATCAGGTCACATGTGCTTGTACACACAGAACAAGGAACTTTTACCCCTCCCACCACATCTGGTTTCTATGTAAGCAGCAAGGTGACAACACAGGAAGGGTTATAAACAGAGTGCCTAGCATAGACGTGGCTACAGAGCAACAGCTCAGATGTCAAAGGAATGAATAAACACTGGCAGATACACATCTTCATTGTGACTCTGACTCCTTTAGTGATAGAAGCCTAAAGGCCGGGCAGCCGGGGTGGTTCAGAGGTTTAGCGCTGCCTTCAGCCAGGGCCTGATCCTGGAACCTAGATTAGTCCCACATCGGGCTCCCTGCATGGACCCTGCTTCTCCCTCTGCCTGTGTCTTTGCCTCTCTCTCTCATGAATTAAAAAAATATATATATCTTAAAAACAAAACAAAAAGAAGCCTACAGGCCAGGTGACAGGGCTATTCCATGGCTATTCATGACTCTGAGTCCTCCCATGGCTAAGTATGCTCTGGCCTTCTTCAGTCCATGAGGCCTGTGAGAACAACTGGTCCAGGCTCAGCCCCATGACCTCATCCACTCCCGTGCCCAGGACCTCACTCATCCCCTGTGCACAGAACTTCACTTATCTGCTGTGCCCTTTCTCATCCCCTGTGCCCTGGACCAGGCTTATCCACTAGGACACTTCCTCTCTAAAACCACAGATTTCACTTTTCCTTAGAGCTGAGCTAGAACACAGCAAAGAGAGGTGTCTGTTAAGGATGAGAGGCAGAGTTACCTGCAGCTGGGGTGGGGAGGGGGAAGGAGCTGGTCTGTTCCTGGTTCATTCACTGTCTAACTAAACCTCTGCAAAACTGCAGTTTCTCTGGGTTTCAGTTTTTCATTGGCAACCTGCCTCATCTCCCTTCGAAGACTAATGAAACAGTAAAGACAATGGTGTAAGTATCCTGAGGAATGTAAAGAATTATATGAAAGTCTTCTATCACAATTTTGAAATCACTGCTGTCTAGCAGTCAAGGACAGGACTGGCCTCCAGCTCCTTGACTCAAGAGGGCAGTGACCTGGGGCAAATTGTTTCATCTCTTAATCTTAGTGCATGTGGAATAGCACAGGCTGGGTAGCTTAAACAGCAGAAATGTATTACCCACGGTTCTGGAGGTGAAGTCCAAGATCAGGGTGTTGACAGACTTGGTGTCTGGTTAAGACCACGCCCTGGTTCACGAAGGGCTGTCTTCCCACTGAGTTTCCACACAGAGGAGGGTCCAGGGAGATCTCAGGGGTCTCTTTTCTAAGACACTAATCCTATCATGAGACCCCCCTACGCTCATGATCTAAGCACCTCCCAAGGCCCACCTCCTAATACCTTCACCTTTGGGATTAGGTCTGAGCACATGAATTCTGGAGAAACACACACATCCAGGCTCGAGTACTCATTACATCCCAGTCTCCATGCTGTAAAGTGAAGCTCATAATACCCTGAAGTTCACAGTTGGGGTGCAGATGAAGTGGGAGGTGCCTCACATCGTGCCTGCTGCCAGGTGGGTGTCCAATAATGAGATCTAATCACAGGCCCAACAGCATCCGCTGATCCCGTAGCCCAGGCTTCTGCCCCACTTCCCAGAGCTGACTTACCAGATGGCTATTACAGAACAGCAGCCTTAGCAACCACAGTTTATATTTCATGTAGACACTGTGTCTATTTTTCACAGGAGGCTATATTTTTAAAGCCTCTCCTTGGATACAGAAAGGGCAGCGGGAGCGTGTTTCCCTCTTGGGAAGATGCTGGGGAAGGGACGTGGTGCTAGGGGGCTGCTGGGCCACCGTCTGGGGCCCGCCCACTCTCAAAGGCCCTACTTCGTGCACAGTGACCGGTGGGGATGGGCCACACAGACAATTTGCTCATTTTCCCCATGACTTCACAGCTTTTTCTTGCTCCCTTCTTGATGCACCAAGCACACCCACTGGAGTTCTTCACCCTTAACCAAACTAGGTTCATGTCCTATTTCTATCTGGGGTGCTGTGCTCTTTCTTCCTCAGGCTCCTTCCCCAGACCTACCTCCTCCTGTGGATTGGGCCTTTGTTGAACCCACTGACGGAGTCCCACCCCAGCTTGCTGCCAGCCCTGGCCTATTTCCTATGGCCTGGGACATGCTCCCCAGAACCTTCCTACTCCTGCCTCCAAGACATGCAACAGAGAAAGGGACCATTTCTCAGGCCTTCAGGGAGGATGAACATGAGAAGTATGGGGAGTTACCCCAGGCTTTTTGAGGTGTACTCCAAGTATACACCTGTCAGAACAAAAAATTCTGGTGTGCCTGTTGGATGGTCTTTGCACCAAGCACTACAATGAGCAAGTATCTGACCATATTTAATTCTCACAGCAGCCAACCAAAGAGGTGCCAGGATGCCCACTTTGCAGCTGTGGAAGCACAGGCTCATGAAGAACCAGCTCCAGGTCACACTAGCTGAGAAATGAAGAAGCTCACATCCTCTCTCCCCAGCCGTGTACATCCCACACACACGGGAATAGAGACTCCCCAGATGGCTGAGTCCTTCTAGCTTTGTGGTTGCTTCCGATTTTCCAAGTGTGTGATGAAGTTCTGACCATCAAAACAGCTGCGAGGGGAGGCAGAGCAGAAGCATTGGAAGGTGGAAAGAGGCTTGGGGAGGGAAGACAAAAGCTGAAAACTGACTATTTAAAAACATACAGACTTGAGAATTGTTTTCTTGCCTGAAATAAATTCTTAGAAAGACATGCGAGTTGAGGCACTACAGCCCCCCCCCCCCCCGAAAACGAGTGGGGATGGGGACCACTGGGGCCCAGCAGAGCACACACCACCGGTGGGCCTGGCTGCAGGAGTGTAAACTGGAAATTCTGGAGAATTTTGGAGGAAGTCAGGAGGGATTTTATCACTTAGGATAAATCCCTAGGGAGAGGTTACTAGAAGGGGTTGACAAGAGGTCCACCCAGACACAGACTCTTGTCTGTTGGGTTCCCTGCTGTATCTTCACTGCCTAGAGCAGTGTGTGGCCCACTGAGGTACTTAACAGGTCACTGAATGTGCAAAAAGGGAAATGTATTCAAAGGTTCTTTGGATTTCAGGGTCACCAGCAGCACCCCACAGCTCACAAAGGTTGAGAGCACTGAGGGGCTCATGGGAAAAACGATGAGGGAGAGAAGAGAAGACACAGGGTCAGATTCATGATGCCTGTGCCAAGTCTGAGTCTGGGGACCCCTCCTGGCAGTGTGAGGCATAGCCAGGACCACATCATGTGCATATGTGCATGTGCCTGAAGGGGGGTAGGGGTGTGGGCAGGACCTATGAGCCTATACATCACATCCCTTGAGACCCTGGATTTAGGCATCTGTGCTTACCTACAAATGAGATTAAACAGAGAGTTACAGAGTTGCACAGACAGAGCTGGGCATACAAAATGTGTCATTTTTGTAATCCAGTCTTAGCACTGAAAAAATACCGGGAGCCCAAAGGAAGCAAACAAACATAAGGCAACTGGCCCAGGCCCATCACGACCTCTGCAATGCCTGGGCCTCAGGCCAGAGACAATGACAGGATCTGTGGAGAAGCCAGGAGCTCTGTGAGGCCTGGCCCTCTCCAACCCAAAAGAGAAGGTACAGGTCACGACGCCACCTAAACCTGGTCAGTGTCATTGGAAGGTGGGTCCGGACTTCTGCTCTGGGGCTGAAGAAGCCCTACCAGAGAAGCAGCTCCTTGGTAGGTGGTTAGGTGAAGACAGGAGATCAAAGATGACTGCATGGAATTGGGCCTTCAGGCAGGTTCAAGTAGGGACAGCTCTTCCTCTGCTGGCCCCTGGCCTCCCCTCCCAATGCAGTCAGCTGGTTCTGCAGGGTCTATGCATGGAGGGGCGGGGAATGGTACCAGACTCCCTCCCCATACAAACCTATTAGGACACAGGTTGTGGCATCTCCCCTCCTGGCTTGGCATCACTGGTGCAGCCCACTGCTGCCTTTCACAGCCCAGCCCAGGTCTGTGGACCCGGCACTGTGTTCCTTCTCTCTGTTCATCAGGCAGGCAAGATCTCTCTCTTCATCATCAGGCAAGATTGTAGGGGTCAGGAGGGAGGAGGGAGTGCAAAGGTGTGGCTTCCAGGGGAGTTCCCATCTACCTTTCTACTACCCTGGGCCACCCACAGCACCCTGTGCAGGGACAGATGGTACTAGGCCCCAGCTTGGATAGTTGCTCTAAGAAGAACGAAGGCAAGCTGGAGGGGCTTTACGCCGCACACTAATTGTATCCTTCTAATTCCTTGCACATCCACCCAAACCCTGGGAGCCAGAATGCAAAATGGGAGGAGGAGGACAAAAGGGAGGTGGGATGGACAGATTCCAGGGTGACAGTAAGAAAGGAGCACATCCCCATAATGACTGCCCCAGGGTAAGGGAGCTGATGCAGCCCAGGCCTTGGCATCCTCACCCTAAAATGAAGGTAGGGCTGATGCCTGGGCAAAGGCTGAGGACAGAGCTAGCCAGTTAGCACAAGAGAGAGTCTGCATTCACGGAGTCAAGCCGGTGCAAGGAACACTGGAGGCTGACCCTGTCCCACCAGTCAGTCAACCTGCAGCCCCAGGACAAGTGGCACCACGGTCTTGCTTTCCCAGGAAGAAACAAGGCTATGGTGACCGAGTGGGGTAAATGTGGCATCCAGGCTCCTAGAGCCTTTCCACACATCTGGAGTCCAGCTCCAAGTATTGGTGAGGTGGGGATTTATTTGTCAGTATGTATGAAGAATGTTTATCTAGCATACACATATACACTTAGATTTTATGCGTGTTCTGCTTTATAAATGATTCACTTACTCCTAGATGACAGCTCTGGGAGATCTGTGCCATCATTAACGCCCTACCTATCCAATGAGTCACAGACAGGTTAAGGGACTTGCCTAAGGTCACACAACTAGCAAGGGGCATAACCAGAATCCATGTTGGATGGCCAGCCTGAGTCCACGCCCTTGACCACCGACTGTGGCACATCTTCCCGGGCATTCCCAGTTCTAATGCCCCCAAAGACACAACCTAACACACATGGCTAACAGCAGTGGAGGCCTTTACAGAAATGAGGCAGAGGAAGTGAAAGAGCCTCCCCCTACATTGCCCATCTGTGATCTGACCCCATGTATTAGCTGGAATGCAAGCCCCACAGATGCAGGAGCTCGTTTTACTTATTTTCCAGAAGAGGTGCTCCATAAATGCAGGCCAGCTGAACCACATTTGCTGATGTCACAGGGACCTCCTTTTCCCTTCTGGTCTGGAGGGGACCAGTCACTCACACTGTCCAGAGTCATAGCGCAGCTGAGATCAGTGAGACCTCCAGTGGTCTCCAGTAGCTCACACTTTGAGGCTCACCTGTGCATCCTCTAAACTGTGCCTGATACCTGCTAATACGAAAGCCATTCTAATTGCCCTACCTTGTGGCAATGTTATTTTTCCTAAACTTCAAAGTATACAGCCTCGGGATGAGGTTCTTACAAAAATGCAAGCATCAAGAGGTGAAAAATACCCTTGGAGGAGACCTAGCTCTAGGCAAGAGCAGCAGCTTTCATTCGCGACAGTTGGGCTCTTCCTCAATCAATCCTGGGGACCAGCTTCTGGCCAGGGGAAGAACTGGCTGGGACTTGAATTCTTAATAACTCAGGCAAGTTTAAAAAACACCTGCTCTTTTAGGAAGACACAGAGGTGACTGCCACCTACCCCAATGCCACTGCATCAATGAGCTTAAGAGCGGAAACCTAGAGTGTGTTGTTCTATGCACAACAGATTTGTTTAACTTGGACAAAAGCCAGATTATTCCTTCAGGAAGGAAGCCTCTGCAGTTCATTCTTTCATTCCATGAGGTACCTAAGTTTGAGGTGTCTAGTGTGGGAAGGAGACACTAGCCTTAATTCAGAGGTGATGATGTACCTATAACACCACCAGGGATTTCTGGACATTGATACCACATCTCTAAGGGAAGTTTTGCAGATGTAAAAACAGAGGCAAAGAGCTTGGACCACCTGTTCAAGGTCAGAGCTTGGTATGTACCCAAGCTGCTTCCTCCCCGCCATGTGGCTGCCTTATGATGGAAACACACTGCCCAATGCAGCTCCCCAAGTGCCAATCACAGCTATGCGCCAGCTGCCCAAGCATGGAGAATGGGGAGGGAAAAGAGGTAACTGCTTCCCACTGGGAGTCAACCCTAGCCAGCCAAGGCGCAGGCCGACTGCCAACAAGTGGGAGAACTGCCCAGGAAGCACAGGCATTTCCAAGGTCAAAAGTCCCAGGAAGAACAAACTGATGGGGTTTATGATAGAAAAAGCAGGGTCCTTGGCAGCTCAGCACTCACCTTCTGACAAATTATCCACATTAGATTGCAGTGACCATGTTTGGACAGCAGTTCTGTAGCTCTTGGGTTTTTCTAGATTCCCTTCCCAGGCAGGGTGACCCCATGCTAGAAAGGTCAATTGCAAAGCACATACATCACCATTCCTAACCTTCATGCATAAAGACAAAAAAAACTAGACTGACTAATCAAAAGTGAAAGCTGTAAGAAGACAGAACACTATACCCTATCAAGCAAATGCCGTAAACCCCTTACCCACCACCGGCCCACAAATGTTCTCATATTAGATAAAGAGGTCGCTCCCAGACAGTAACCCATGGAAACGCTAAGAACACAGATTGCACCTCTCAACTGAAACCCTTTAAATGAGGGTAGATGTGGAAAGGCTGGCACGCTTCCACAGGAACCTTAATTATTTCACATCTTTCTTCGAGAGGGATGTTCTCTGCAATGCACTGTTAGCTAAGCGGTGGTAGAGATGGGAGTTACTATCCCACCCACTCTTGTCCTAACACCAGACCACATTTGCTGGATGGAAGCCAATCGGCACACGTGATGTGTGGGTCCCTTCCAGAGAGTCTCACTGTGGCCAAACAAGATGCCAACTGAGGAGCGGGTAAGGAGGTTTCAGGGCCCAGGAGCAGGTGGCTTTGGTCCTTGGGCCACCTTCTGCTGGCCCAGGTTTTCTCCAGGGTACATCCCCAACTGCCCCCAATTACCCAAGCTCTGCAGGCCTGCTAGGATCTTGACTGAGAATTGAAGTACCAGCGGGTAGTGCCTTCAGATATGACCCTTCCCAAGGGAGTTTTCATTTTAATAAAGGCTGCAATGAGTATCAAAGGCTTTAATTTCCTAAATCACTCCAGTGGTAGAGAACAGAGTAGCTACAGGATGACAGTGATCAGGGCAAAGACTGGTAGGTTTCCTCACTCAGATGCCTGTGGAAATCTCACCTATGATGCTTCCCGCCACCACCACCCCCAATTCCCCCACATACACCTCTCCAGAAATGAATAAAACTGAGGACTCTGCACCTTTTCAGAATAGGTGTCAATCTCTGATTCAGAGATGGCAAACGGGTTATGGCTCTGGTGTCAATGTGAATGGTCAGTAGCTGCCTGTATACAGGTTGAGGACTGTGAAGCCTGTGGCCAGGGGAAGGGTGGTGCTGTGACTGATGAGCAGTGCCTAATGTAGGTGAAGGGGACCAGGGTGCAAGGGGCCATGTATCTGCCACATTCAGTAGGGAAGGGCAAAACAAGATGACTTTCATCCCACAGCCCCTGCACTCTATGAACATGCCCCAGGGACTGGCATGGTCCTCATTTACTCTGTTGACATTACCATGACTCAGACTTCACATGCTAACCCCGAGAGTCACAATGAACACATCCTGCAGGGCTGGGTGGGACCTGATACCATGGCCACTACACGCTGCCCAGGTGGGTGCCCGAGGTGTGAGTAGACACCAGTGGGGCAGAGCAGAGGGTCCAGCAGCAGACAGACAGAGAGGTCCCAGCCTGGCTTCACCACAGATGAGCAGCCTGACACTGGCCAAATGACTTTTTCCCTTGTGGGCTGAATAAAGGAGCTGGACTAAGACTGTCTAAGGCTCTTTCCAGCTCTTTAAAACACACAATTGTCCCCAGTAAAGAAACCAGCCCTAGCAGCACCTGGGGGGCTCAATGGTTGAGTGTCTGCCTTTGGCTCAGGTCGTGATCCCGGAGTCCTGGGATGGAGTCCTGCATCGGGCTCCCCGTGGGAAGCCTGCTTCTCCCTCTGCCTATGTCCCTGCCTCTCTCATGAATGGATAAATAAAATGTTAAAAAAAAAAAAAAGAAAAGAAAAGAAAAGAAACCAGCCCTAAATTCATTGCTGCTGCTGCCATATTCTTATGGGCTAAGCTCTCCCACTCACAGGGTAGTCAGAGGAGGTCTGTGATGGTATCTGTACAGTTCTTGGTAGCACCATGCCTGGTGCCCATGAAGTACTCAAGAATAGCAGCTTCGATGACCAGCAGGTAGGAAGGAGAAGGCCCCTTAGCGGAAAGAAGCCTCATTCCTGGAATTCTAAGTGAGGCAAAGAGCTGCCCACCCTTGATGTGAAAGGGAAAACTCCTTCTTGACTCCGAGTACACTCAGCCTGCAGTGGTCGAAACCCTCAATGCACAGGTATGAGGGATGGGTTTTGATCACTTTGCAGCAAATCCCCTGAGGTAGTGGTGGGAATGGTGCTTTATCTCCAAAGGTAAAGAGGGACAGAAGTCCCACAGATGACTCAGATTTGATCCCGATGCAGAATCAGAGAGCAGAGACTGCAATAGGCACAAAGAAAAAATGGCATTCCAAAGACATGCTGATGCCAATGGCACCAGGCATGCAGTAAGAAGCCCAGCTGTGAGGACAATGATGCCAGTGTCTACCTGGGAACGGATCACTTGACCCCAGAGCCCGGCCGGGCACTCAGCTGAGCTGAGGCAAAGTCTCTGAGAATGCTCTGCACAGGGAGCGGGGAGTACCAGGGCGGCCGGCTGGCAGATCTGACCCATCCCACTGGTGCCCGGGACAAGGTTCACAACCCCAAACATTAGTTGCCCCATCTGTAAAGAGGAGATGATGACAGTACCTGCCTCAAAGAGCAATCCTGAGGATGAAATGAAATGCTGCATGAAAGCAGAGCGCAGGTACACACCAAACATGGAACAGCACCTGTTACCATTATTCACAGGGCTGCCAAACGCCCAGGCTCACCATGTGCCTCCCAAAGCAAACATGGTGATTAGACTTGCAGCTTTTTTCTAAAGACCAGTGAGGCTACATCAAGATGCACCTCTGGCTTGATTCTGACTCTGAGGAGGAGGGAAACTACATTTACAGAGACTAATAAAAAATGTAGACTGTCCTTTGAGATCTAGGACTACTCTTCCCAAGTCCAAGTTCAAGGAGCACAGTCTGCTCAGCAAAAGAACACATCACAGATTAATAAACACCAAATGCATCTTTACTTTTGGAATCAAGAGTGATGGAATTATTTGGGAGATATATTATTCATGCATATTCAACTTTTTTTTTTTTTTTAGAGAGAGGAGAAGGGGGGGAGAGAGAGAGCGCGCGCGTGCGCGCGCACACACACACACACACACACACACACACACACACACACACACACACACACGGAGGGGAGGGGGAGGGGAAGAAGGATAGAGGGAATCCCAGGCTGACTCCATGCTGAGTGCGGAACTGACAGAGCTCCACCTCACAACCCTGAGATCATGACCTGAGCCGAAATCACCAGTCAGATACTTAACCGACTGAGCCACCCGGGTGCTGCTCCACATCTCCCACTTCTGATTATGATTTAACACCACCACCTAGGACATGGCATTTCCCTCTGCTCCCACCTTCCACCACCTTTCTGTAGAGACAGGATCTAACACAGCACTAAGGAATCACATCCACTCCTATTCAAGGATTGTAATAAAAGGGTCACCAGGTGGTTCTTTCATTAATTTGTTGTCACAATGATGCTGAGTGCCAAGGAGATAAAGTGTCCCTTCACTGCCCAGCCTCCATGGTCATTCCTGCCATTCTTTTTCTCTCTGCATTCACAAACCTCCCAGCCACCTGGAGCCAAATGGGGTTCCTACGTGCTCACCCACATGCCCCCATGCATGCTTGAGAGTCCAGGGAGAAACAGTATTAGGAGTACAGCCTGCAGTCAGTGGAACTGGGTTATCTTTCAACCGTGGATAGTTCCATATGAAGGGGCTGCTTCTCTCTTCACCCCATTTGAACCACCTCCCTGCTCCTTGTCTGCTCTATGTAAACGTTGCAGGGACAAATGTCCCCAGTAAAAGCTCTCTTGGGAGCTGCCACATAGCCCTGAGCATAAGGCCTCCCCTGCAGCCCAGCAGATCCTGGCCTGACCCAGAACTGGGCAAAGCCCACCATATCCATGACAATGAGGGGTCCTCTCACACACCCGCATCCCCTTTCCCTTCTCCCTAACTCTGTGAGTAGGCCCGATTTTATCCTCCTCTCTGGATAAAGACACTGGTGAGAATCGACCCACAACAGCTGATGTCCACGTTCCTTGGTGACAAACGCACAAGATGGGAAGGACCCGACTGCCAAGCCACCAGGGAGTTCTTTTTCTGATGTATAAAGTCACCAAGGAAGAGCAGGACCTGAAGGGACCCACATGTTGCCTCACCGCCAACCACAGTCCACGCTCCATGACCTCAACCTCTCACCCTGGCTCCAGCCGCCCTTCTGGGCTGACCACCAAGATGTCCACCTCTGGGGAGCACCCCATGGATGACACACTCAACCCTTGCTGCTCCTACTCTCCCTGCAGGTGACCAGCACCCCATCCCAGCTGCACCGGGGGCCCTCCTTTCAACCTGCCCACCCTCCAGCCGGCTTCAGTGGAATCACTCTCCCGGGTGCCAGAAGTACTGCCTGGAAGGACTGCTCCCCCTTGAGTGCCATCAACCAGTCTCTCCACCTCCGCCCTCACTATTGCCAGAATTAGTCTGTTACAATATGACCCTCGTCATGCCACAGCCCTAGTGGAAAGCCTCTGGCCTCACACTGCCTACAGTGTAAAGGATGCCTTCACTCTATGTCCCTATTATTCCAAGAGCCCTCCACACTATCTGCTCTGTGCACTTCGGGCCTCGAGTTCTTGCACTGCCGGCTTCCCCTCGTCCACGTATTCCCACTGCCCCTCAGGACCCCACGGCAGTGACTCCTCCATTTGCCTTCTGCTCCTCCCCTGTGATCAAAAGAGCAGACAGAGGGGATCAAAGGCGCAAACTTCTAGTTACGCCTAGAATGAAGAAGTCCTGGGGATGCAATGGACAGCAAGGTGACTATAGGTAGTAACACTGTATTACATGCTGCAAAGCTGCTAAGAAAGTAGATCTTAAAAGTTCTGGGATCCCTGGGTGGTGCAGCGGTTTGGCGCCTGCCTTTGGCCCAGGGCGCGATCCTGGAGACCCCGGATCGAATCCCACGTCAGGCTCCCGGTGCATGGAGCCTGCTTCTCCCTCTGCCTATGTCTCTGCTTCTCTCTCTCTGTATGACTCTCATAAATAAATAATAAAAAATTAAAAATAAAATAAAATAAAACCTGTTTGCTCAAGTCTCAATTTAAAAAAAAAAAAAAAAAAAGTTCTCATGGTGGGACACCTGGGTGGCTCAGCAGTGAGCGTCTGCCTTTGGCTCAGGGCCTGATCCTGAATTCCCGGGATCCAGTCCCACATTGGGTTCCCTGCATAGAGCCTCCTTCTCCTTCCTCTGCCTGTGTCTCTCCCTCTCATGAATAAATAAAATATTAAAAAAAAAAAAAAGTTCTTGTGGCAAAAAAAAAAATTGTAACTATGCATGGCAGATGTCCATTACACTTATATGCAAACATCAAATCATTATCTCGTACACCTGAAACTAATGGTACATGCCAATGATACTTCCATTTTTAAAAAAAGCTAGCAGTTCCTTAGCATCTCCTAATAGTAGCTGGTGCTAAGCACTGATACATATTAGCTCACTTAGTCTTCCTTTTACCCTTTAAGAACTTACTGTCCCCATTTTATAGATGCAAGAAACTGAAACAAGAAACTCCAGACTTGTCCAAGAGGCTGGATCTGAACCCTGAAGGCCCGGTTCCATCGTGCCTCAGTTCTTAATTACTACTTCTATCACACCTAATTGCAATTATGGATCTCCTGTTCATCTGCTACCAGGGCTGGGCAGTCCAGCAGGGCAGGGGGCACGGGCTACCTATGACACAGATCCAGGGCCCAGTCAGTGCTTCTCCAGGAGCCTCTGTCCCAGCACAGACAAGAGCCCAGTGCCAGACAGGTGGGTGTGCTTGATGCCTTCCAAGTCAATTAAGCCAAATGGCCCTCCCTTGTAATCAAGGCATGGTAAACAAAGCCCCATGTGGGCACATTCGGAGGAAACGAGCAGTACTTTCAAGCCATTTTCCTTCACTTAATTATACCCAGAGTTCCTAATTCAGACTCCTGCTGCAAGTTCCTAATTCAGACCAAACCAGTGTCGTGGGCAGTGGCCAGGGGCTGCACCTCCCTATGCTGGGCCCTCAGGGCAGCTGAGGTCAGGGCACACCTAGGCCAGGCCTGCACCCTGCAGCACCCCTCCAGGCGGGGAACTCCACCCAGCCCCACCCTACTCCTCTTTTTTTTTTTTTTTTTTGCATATTTTTTATTGGAGTTCGATTTGCCAGCATATAGCGTAACACCCAATGCTCATCCCAACATGTGCCCCCTCAGTGCCCGTCCCCCAGATACCCCATCCCCCCGCCCACCTCCCCTTCCATTACCCCTTGTTCATTTCCCAGAGTTAGGAGTCTCTCATGCTCTGTCACCCTCTCTGGTATTTCCCACTCATTTTCTCTCCTTTCTCCTTTATTCCTTTTCACTACTTTTTATATTCCCCGAATGAATGAGACCATATAATGTTCGTCCTTCTCCGATTGACTTACTTTACTCAGCGTAATACCCTCCAGTTCTATCCACGTTGAAGCAAATGGTGGGTATTTGTCATTTCTAATGGCTGAATAATATTCCATTGTGTGTATATATATATATATATATATACACATCATCTTTATCCATTCATCTTTCGCTGGACACTGAAGCTCCTCCTACAGTTTGGCTATCGTGGACATTGCTGCTATAAACATTGGACCACCCCTCCTTCTTATTCTTGTTGCTGAAGACTTTATACATCAGCAGAAAGGCGAAAGAGGAAATGTCCATGCCCAGTGTGGGTATGGCTTTAGGGTTCCCAAAGACCATTCTGTAAGCAAATGCACACCCAGGGTGGGAGGGAGGCTGTGACGGTCAGCATCCACACCAGTACCCAAGACCCAGAGGCGCAGCCTCCATTTGTGCAAAGGGTTTAGCTGTCAGGAAGGAGAGACAGTTTAAGTGGAACAAAGGTGAGAGCACTCAAGTGGCCCACGAGAGCAAAGAGCTGAATCATACCAGGAACAGAAGAAAGAAAAGTAAGAAAGAGCACTAGGCCCCATAGAGGCAGGTGGCTCTGCAGAGCTGCAGGTGGGCGGCTCAGGGGCAGGAAGGTGTCTCCTACCAGAAGAGCCCCTGTGCTGGTCTTGTAGAGGAGAAACAAGGAAAATACTCTGTGTGCACAGTGCTTTATAGTTTATATAAACTGCTGTCATACACACTTTCATTTCCACATCAAACCTCTGAAACCGCTATTCCTTTGCCGTTACAGATAAGGAAACTGAAGGCTAAATGACACTAAGGAATTCACATGAACTATAAAGTTGGAACCACAGCTAATACCAAATCTTTTGTTTCCAAGCACCCAGAGTGCTTCCCTTCTCAACTCATCTCCCATCAGGCTGTGAAGTATAATCCTGCTGCTCACAAGTGCTCATAATATACCTCAGGGCCAGTAGATGCCACCAGCCTCCCCGCTGGTGTCCCTGGGGAAAGGCACACATGCTGCTCCAGCCTGGAACCTAGAGCAGCTCCCACCCGTGTCTTTCCTGGTGCTGCTGGGAGGTCACTGCCACCTTCCTGGCAGCCACTGCAGAGGGGTGGCACTTCTCGGGCACACCTTGTCTCTGCACCCAGGGAGCTGGCAGTGGATGTGCTGTGTACCCTGAACTCCAAGCAGAGGCCGGCCCCCTGGCAGCCTGCACTGGCCCACACCTGCATGAGCACATTGCCTGGCTGGCCTGGATGGAGCAGAGTGTGGTAGGTGCCTTGACCACCACTTACTTCCATATTAACAGCACCCTGACTGGCTGTGGGAGCCCAGGAGCCCTTCTGTGCCAGTCCAAAATCCAGCCACCCTTCAAGACCAGGCCCTTCCTCTGCACCTCTACACCTGGGGCCTCACCAACCCACAGAGCCCAGCACCTCAGTACGGAGCGCCAGCCACCCCTTCCCACCTCAACCATCTCATTCCCCACCTCTCCTCCACCTTCACCCTCTCCAACCCCAGTGTGAGGAATGGCCCAGGTCGCCAACCCTAGGCCCCTGCCTTGTTTCCTCTGGCTGGAACACCTCTTCGGGCCTCTTCTGCAAACCACCCCCCCACCATCCATTTTCTCCACTGCTCGAAAAATCTGGAAAAAATGGCTCAGCTGGGACCCTCTGCATAACACTTTTCCTATTGTCTTCATCTTTAAACAAAATGCACTCCTTCCTCCAGATTCCCAAGCACTCTTATGGCTTGGATAGTATCAGCATCTGCCCTGCCCGCCTCTTCCTCAGCATGTCACCAGGAAATGCTCTAAGTCAGCCCTATATGTTGTGGTGCAGAAGGACTCTGGTTGTTCAGGAAGGTGCTGGAAGCACGGCCTGTTCACAGGTGGAAAATACCGCTGAGGGCAGACCTGGCGCAGGCCTCCTTTCCTGCCAAAAAGGTGAGCCTCTTTCTCCCCACCAGCCCCCGTGTCAGCCACCTGACCCAAGGGCCCAGCGAGCCCCAGCGAGCCGAGCCCCCAGCGAGCCCCAGCGAGCCCCAGCAAGCCGGCCGGCACAGCCTTCTGGCTGCCCTGCACGCCCACTGCCAGCCTGCTGGGCTCTGGGAGGTTACGGCTTCCTCCCCGAGCCCAGGGGCCATCTGGGGCCAGCTTGGATTCTGCCTGATTTGTCCTTTATTCTAATTCTGAATCTAAACCACACCAGCTCCTTAAAAAGCACCTCAATCAGGGTCAAGAGAGAAAGGTACTTTCAGTAAGGCTAATTTATTGTTGGCTCAGAAATAATGAATCCTGGAAATGAGGTTATAAGTAAGGTCACTTAGAAACATGAATGTCTTCAGAGCACCTTTCTGGTTCATGTCCCTACCCACTCTCCTTTTAGAAATTTTACTATTAAAAAAAAAAAAAAAAGAAATTTTACTATTTTATAGAAATGGCACTCTATAGGCACGGACATATACTACCACCTGTCTGCTAGGCTAAAAGGTTTATTTAAAAAATTAAAAGTTCCTCCTGCTCTGTGTCCTAAAAAACATCCAGCCTCATGAAATAGAAGAAACTTGGGACGCCTGGGTGGCTCAGTGGTTGAGCATCCGCCTTCGGCTCAGGGCGTGGTCCCAGAGTCCCGAGATCGAGTCCCACATCCGGCTGCCTCAAGAAGCTTGCTTCTCCCTCTGGCTCTGGCTCTGCCTCTCTGTCTCTCATGAATAAATAAATAAAATCTCTGAAAAAAAAAAGAAAATAGAAGAAATGGAAATTTGTCAAGGTCAGTGAGGTTTTCTGAGCCCCTAGAGCAGCAGGGACAGACCATCCTGGCTTAGGTTTGTTCAGTCAGAACCCTGAATTCACTTCTTCCATAAGCCATGATGTCCATATCGGTTTAAGAGGAAAGCTTCTGTAGTTATATTGCATGCATTCTCCCATATCAGGCTTCCTTCCCCAAAATCTCTTCCTGCACTTGCCACATAATCAAATGCTAGGACAAAACACCATGCTGGAAATGCAAAGTATATTTTTAACACGTTTCAAAGACATAGTATCTAAATATGCCAAGAGTTCTTACCGAATCAAGTAGAAAAATGACAAACCACCTCAAAGAAAACAAAGGATCTAAACAACTTACAAAATCAAAACAAAAGCCTAGGGACACCCGGGTGGCTCAGTGGTTGAGCACCTGCCTTCGGCCCAGGGCATGATCCTGGAGTCCCAGGATTGAGTCCCACTTCAGGCTCCCTGCATGGATCCTGCTTCTCCTTCTGCCTGTGTCTCTGCCTCTCTTGGTGTCTCTTGTGAATAAATAAATTAAATAAAATCTTAAAAAAAATAAACAAAAGGTTAATAAGTAAATGCATTCATGTTCAACCACACAAGCATCAGACAAATTAACCACTGGTGAGGAGGTACCATTTATTTCTATCAAACTATTAAAGACTTTTTTTAATAAAAGGATAACTGTCTGAATCAGCACGGGAAAATGAACACTCTTACTTCTGATGGGAGGGAAATCTGGCAACTTTCATCAAAGATCTTAAGAGGGGGGGTCCTCTTCGACTAATGTATCCCAGGCAGATAATGAGACAAGGAGACAAGGACATTTGGTATAAGGATGTTCATCACATTACTAATTATAAAAGTAAAAATTCATATAAAATCTACATGTGCAGAGTTATTCCATTTATAAAATGGAATATTAGGCAGCTATTAAAAATGATGTGGTTCAGTACTCCTTAAGCTCAAAATTACATAAACATCACTAGGATCTTGTGGAAAATACGGATTCTTGGGCCTGAAAATCTGCATTTCCTATAAGCTCCCAGGTGGTGCTGCTGGTCCAAGGACCACCTTTTGAGCAGTAAGGATGGAGCTGTGTATTTACTGAAGAGCATTTGGTTGCCATATGATTTTAAATGGGGGAAAAATCAGCTTATGAAAAACAGACTACAAGCTCATCTTTAAATTAAACACACATACACACACAGCATCTAGAAAGATGTTTACCAAAATGCAAACAGTGCTGAGCTCAGAGTGAGGGGAAATTTGGGTATTTTTCCTTTTGCTTATTTGTATTTTCTAACTTTCACACACACACACAAAAAGAGCCTTCCTTTTGCACCCTTAAAGAGGCAGAGGGAGAAACTGGCTCTGACTCAGCACACTTGTGACACATGGTACCCATCCACCATGGCTCTGACAGCCCACTCCGACCTTTCCCATCCTGTCATTCACTTCAATGGAATCTCACTCAAGCTTCCTTTTCCAAAATCCCTTGGCCTCAGGACGAGAGGTGGAAGTATTTCAAGGGTTCACTTCATTTTTCCTGTCACATAAAAGCTGTGGGTCTGGCTCTTTAAAATGCTGCTGAAATTTCTCCCTTAAAAAACAAAGCAATTACTTGCCAATCCCCCACTGGAGGAAGGAAACCTTGTAATTACCAAGCATCTGTCTCTCTATTCAAAGTCAAGGCCCCACAGCCAGAAGACACTGTGATTTCAGCAAACAGGAGGGTAGAGTAAGCTATGGGGTAATCTGCATCCAAATCCTGAAGTCCCATGTGTGGGAGACTAAAATTTCAAGCCCAAAGCTGGGCATGAATAGACCATGAGAAAAGAGAGAGCCCGTTTCATTCGCAATGCTAGGTTGATGCGCAAAATAAAACACAGCAATTTTAAGTGTCACCTTTATGAAGAGCCAAATTGAGTCCAGTGACTGAAAACATATGTACTTAACAATAGTCCTTTAACCAGAGTCCTGGAAAAATTATTATTGAGGTATAACTGACATGTAAATTGGTTTCAGGTGTATAACATAATAATTCCACAATTGTATACATTGCAAAACTCTAGCTTCCCTGTTACCATATATTGTATCATTACATAATGTGCAATATGGTATCATCGACCATAGTCACCATGACGTACATTACATCCCCATGAGTTATCTATGACTGGAAGTTTGAACTTCTTGACTTCCTTTTCCCATTTTGCGAACCCTCCCCCCAATATCTCCTCCCCTCAGGCAACCACCAATCAGTTCTCTGCATCTAGGAAGCATACTTTGTTCATTAGAATCCACATATAAGAGAGATCATACAGTATTTGTCTTTCTGACTTATTTCACTCAGCAGAATACCTTAAAGGTCCATCCATGTTGTTGCAAATGCCAAGATTCCATTGTTCTTTATGGCTGAGTGGTATTCCCTTGCATATATACACACCACAACTTATGCATTCATCTATCGATGCACACTGAGGTAGCTTCCCTGCCCTGCGTATTGTAAATAATGCTGCAATGAACATAGGAGTGCATATTTCTTAAATTAGTGGTTTCATTTTCCTCAGAAAAATACCTGGAATTGAAAATGCTAGATTATATGGTAATGGTTATTTTTAGTTTTTTGTGAAACCTCCATACAGTTTCGTACACAGGTAGCACCAATTTATCTTCCCACTAACAGTGCACAACAGTGCCACCTTCTCCACATCCTCACCAACATTTGTTATTTCTAGTCTTTTGATAATACCCATTCTGATAACTGAGAGATGAGACCTCACTGTGGTTTTGACTGGTATTTCCCTGATGACTAGAGATGTTGAACATCTTGGCTTATGCCTGTTGACCATTTGTGGGTCTTTTATGTGTGCCCATTCAGATTCTCTGCCCATTTTTATATCAAATTTGTTTTTGTTATTGATTTCTAAGTGCTCTTTGTATATTTTAAATATTAGCCCCTTATTGGATATATGATTTACAAATATCTTCTCCCGTTCAGTAAGCTGCCTTTTTGTTTTGTTGATGGCTCCCTTTGCTGTGCACACACTTTATAGTTTGATACAGGCCAGTGTTTGCGCTTGTTGCCATTGCCTCTGGAGTCAGATCCTAAAAAATAGTGCCAAGAACACCATCAAAGAGCTTACTGTCTATGTTTTCTTCTAGGATTTTTATGGTTCCTAGAATTATACTCAAATCTTTAATCCATTCGTAGTTAATTTTTATGTTTGGGATAATATTGTGGCCCTATCTTCCCAGCACCATTTATTGAAGGGACTGGACTGTCCTTTCCCTAGTGCACATTCTCAGAACTTTGTTGTAAATTAATTGCCCATACATGCTTGGATTTATTTCTGTTCCACTGATCTATACATCTGATTTCATGTCAAAATGATACTCTTTTGATTACTATCGCCTTTGCATTACAGTTTGAAATCAGAGTGTGTGATGTCTCCAGCTTTGCTGTTGTTTTTTAGAATCATTTTCACTATTCAGGATCTTCTGCAGTTTCATACAAATCTTGGGTTTGTTCTATTTCTGTGAAGAACGCCATTGGAATTTTGATAGGGACTGCATCAAATGTATAGACTGCTTTGGGTTAATATGGACATTTAACAACATGAATCTCCCAAGCCATGAGCATGGAGTATCCTTCCATGTATATGTAACTTCAATTTCTCTCATCAGTGTCCAGTGGTTTGGAGTGCATAGGTCTTTACTGGTTAAATTTATTCCTAGGTATTTTATTCTTTTTGATACAACTGTAAATGGGATAGTTTTCTTAATTTCCCTTTCTGATAGTTCATTCTTATTGTACAAAAAAGTGCAAAAGTTTTTTTGATTTTGTATTCTGCAACTTCACTGAATTTATTAGTTCTAACAGATTGTCTGTGGAGTCTTTAAGGTTTTCTTTATATAAAATCATGTTGTGTACAAATACCAACAGTTTTACTTCCTCCTTTCCAATATGGATGCCTTATATTCCTTTTCTTCCCTAAATACTGTGGCTAAAACTTCCAATACTATGTTGAATAAAAGTGGTAAGAGTGAGCATCTTTGTCTTGTTCTTGACTTTAGTGGAAAAGCTTTTAGCTTTTCACCACTGAATGTAATGTTAGCTGTCGGCTTGTCACATATGGCTGTTTTAGGTTGAGGTATATTCCCTCTATACTTGCCTTGTAGAGTTTTTATCATAGATGGATATTGAACTTTGTCAGATGCTTGCTTGCTCTCTCTCTCTTTCTTTTTCCCGAGAGAGCGAGCATGGGTAGGGGCCAGAGGGAGAGGGAAAAAAATCTTAAGCAGACTCCACACTTAGCAAAGAGCCCAATGCAGGGCTTGATCTCATGACCCTGAGATCACAACCTGAGCCAAAATCAGGAGTTGGACTCAACTGACTTAGCCATACTCAGGTGCCCCAAGTCATATGCTTTTTCTGATTCTACTGAGATCATCATCTGATTTCTATCCTGCATTTGGTTAATGCATATCATGTTGATGGATTTGCAGATACTGAATGAACCATCCTTGCACACCTAGAATAAACCCCTTTTTATCATGGCGTAGGACCTTTTTAAGAAGATCCTGTTGCTGAATTCAATTTATAATATTTGGGGAAGATTCTTCTTTTGCATTTATGTGCATCAGAGATATTGGCCTGTATTTTTGTTGCTGTTGTTATGTCCTCATCTGGTTTTGGTATCAGGGTAATGCCAGTCTTGTAAAATGAGTTTAGAAGCATTCCCTATTCGATTTTTTGGGAAAGTTTGAGAAGGACAGGTATTAAACTTCTGAATGTTTGGTAGAATTGAACAGTGAAGCTGTCTGGTCCTGGACTTCTGTTTGTTGGGAGGTTTTTGATTACTGATCCAATTGGTGTGTTCAGATTCTCTATTCCTTCATAATTCAGTCCTGAAGATTGCTTCTAGGAATACATCGATTTTTTTTTCTAGGCTGCTAAATTTGTTGGCCTATAATTATTCACAGTTCTTTTTTTTTTATTTAAGTGGGCTCCACGTTGGGTATCGAGCTTAACATGAGGCTTGAACTCACATCCCTGAGATCAAGACATGAACTGAGATCAAGAGTTGGATGCTTAACCAACTGAGTCACCCAGGCATTCCTCATAGTAGTTTCTTATGATCCTTTGTATTTCTCTGGTAGCAGCTATAACTCTCCATCTTTCATTTCTGATTTCATTTATTTGAGCCCTCTTTCTCTCAGTGAAACTAACTAAAGGTTTACCAGTTTTGTCTTTCTAAAAACACTGCTCTCAGTTTCATGGATGTCTTCTATCACTTTTGTTTCTACTTATGCTTTTTTTATTTCCTTCATGTGTACACTGGATTGCTTGACATTTTTCTTATTTCTTGAGGTACGCCTGTATTGCCATGAACTTTCCTCTCAGAACTGCTTTTGCCGTACCCCAGAGATTTTAAGAATGTTTTGTTTTTATTTTCATGTTTCTCAAGGTGTTTTTTAAATTTCTCCTTCAATTTCTTCATTGGCTCACTGTTTAGGAACATGTTGTTTCATCTCCAAATATTTTTCTAGTTTGTTTGTAATTGAGTTCCAGATTCAGGCCACTGTGGTCTGAAAAGATACTTGACATGATTTCAATCTTCTTAAATTTATTGAGACTTGTTTTGTGACCTGACATAGGATTTATCTTGGAAAATGTTTCTTGTGCACTTGAGAAGAATGCACATTACCCTGCTTTTGAGTGGAAGTTTCTGTGTAAACATCTATTAAAGTCCATTTGGTCTAACATGTCATTTAATGACAATGTTTCCTTACCGATTTTCTGTGGACAATCTATCCATTGATATAAGTGGAGAAGTGGCGTATTAAAGTCCCCTACTATTATTGTATTGCTCTTGATTTCTCCCTTTAGGTCTGCTAATCTTTGCTTTATAGATTTAAGTGCTCATTATGTTCAGTACATAAATATTTACAAACGGTTATAACTTCTTGCTGGATTAAATCCCTTTATCATAAACTGTCCAACTTTGTCTTATATAGTACAATCTTTGTTTTAAAGTTTGTTTTGTCTGATATAAGTACAGCTGCCTTAGCTTTACTTTACAGGTTTCCAGTAGTATGAAATATCTTTTTCTATACCTTCACTTTCTGTCTGTGTGTCCTTACATCCCAAGTGGGTCTCTTGTATGCAGCATACAGATGGGTCTTTGTTTTTTATCTATTCAGACACTATGATGTTTGAAGAACTGAGTCCATTTACATTTAAAGCAATTATTGATAGGATTGTACTTAATGCCATTTTGTTCATTCCTTTCTGCCTGTTTTGTAGTTATTCTTTCTACCTGTTTTACTTTGTAGTTTGATACTCTTCTTTAGTATTATATTTATATTTGGGTCTCTTCTGTGTATCTAGGTTTCTGTTTTGTGGTTACTACAAGACTTACATGCATCAGCCTAGATATCTATTTCAAATTGACAAGTTAATTTTGACCTCACCTAAAATTCTACATTTTTATTCCCCTTCCCATGTTTTGTTTTCAATGTCACATTTTACTTTTTACCTTGTGTGTCTTTTAACCATTGCGGTTAGTTTTTATTACTTTTGTCTTTTCACCTTCACGCTAACTTTTTAAGTGATTAGTCTACAACCTTTACTATAACCTCACCAGTGAAATATTTACTTTCATAAGTTGTCTTGTTACCAATTAGTGCCCTTTCTTTTCAGCTTAAAGAAATCCTTTTAACATTTCTTGTAAGGCCAGTTTAGTAGTAGTAATCTCCTTTAGTTTTTGTTTGTCTAGAAAATTCTCTTCTTCAGTTCTGAATGATAATCTTGCCAGGTAGAGTATTCTTTGTTGGATTTTTTTGTTGTTGTTTTTTTGCTTTCAGCAACTTGAATATATCATGCTATTCCCTCCTGGCCTACAAAATTTCTAAAAAGTCTGCTGATAGTCTAAGGAGAATCCCCTGAATGAAATAAGTTGCTTTAAAAAAAAAAAAAAGAAATAAGTTGTTTTGCTCTTGCTGCTTTTAAGATTCTCTCTTTAACATGTTGACAATTTAATGATAGTGTGTCTTACTGTAGGCTTCTTTGGGTTCCTCTTACTTGGAATTCCGGGATCTGAATGCTTCTTCCTCAAGTTATGGAAGTTTTTGCCATTATTTCTTCAAGTAAGTTTTCTGCCCTTTCTCTCTCTGTTCTCCTTCTGGGAGAGTTATAATGGAATGTTGTTCCACTTGATCCATCATCGTTCCTATGCTCTCCTCACTTTCTAAAATTCTTTTTTTGTTCTTTCTGCTGCTCTGTTTGGGTGTGTCCCACTGCCCTGCCTTCCAGGTCACTGATCCTTTCTTCTGCTTCATCTAGTCTGTTATTGAACCTCTCAAGTGCATTTTGAGTTCATTTATTGTTTTTTTTTTTCAGTTCTGTGGCTTTTGTCTGGTACTTTTTTTTTTTTAAGATTTTATTTTTAAAAAAATTTTTAAATTTATTTACTCATGAAAGACAGAGAGGCAGAGACACAGGCAGAGGGAGAAGCAGGCTGTAATGCAGGAAGCCTGATGTGGGACTCCATCCGGAGACCCCAGGATCATGCCCTGGGCCAAAGGCAGACACACTCAACCACTGAGCCACCCAGGCGTCCCTGTCTGGTACTTTCTTATGCTTCCTCTTTGTTCATCCATTCTTCTCCCAAGATCAATGAGTTATAAAACCATTACTTTGAACTCTCTAGGAGGTAAATTATCTCCATTTCATTAAGGGTTTTTATCTTGTTCTTTCATCTGGAACATAATCCTCTGTTTCCTCATTTTGCTTCACTCTCTGTTTGTATATATTAGAAGAAAGAGCTCTCTCTCCCGGGTTCAAAAGGGTGGTCACAGAAAGACCAGGGTATGTTTCAGCTGGCTGTCTATGCAGTGTTCTGGGGATGATGGTCTGCCAAGAACGGCCTCTGCAATTGTTTCCATTCTATGGAGCCCAGAAACACAAGCCCCATGAGCCACATGTTCAAGGGGTGTCCCCTGTGTGGGCTGCATACACACAGGGATGTGTGCTCCTTTGGCAGGAATGCAGGAAGCACTGGGTTGGGGCATGCCTGCCTGACAGGTTTAGCAGTGTGGGGCCATAGGAAAGCCCTGGGCCAGGACAAGCAGCATAAGCAGGATAGAAGAAGAGTGTAAAAGTAGTACTCACCAGCACCTCCATCCCCGGAGGAACTTACATCACAGTCCTGCCCCTTTAGCAGATGCTTTAAAATTAGTCAATGAATTTCCTTCACATAGATCTAAGCACTTTTCAATGGGCTCCTTTTGCACTGCATCCCAGGAGTCTGTGGCTGAGCCCTTTAAAGCAGAGTTTCGCACAGCTCTGTAGATCTCCTGGGTGTAAGCCCATTGTTTTTCAAAGCCAGGAGTTCTGGGGGCTCATCTCTCCAGTGCAGGCCAAAAGGGTTAGGGTGCCTGATGTGGGGCTTGAACCCTTCACTCCTCAGGGAAACTATCTGTTGTCTGTGAGATCCCTCCCACCTTTGGATCACTGTGCTGGGGGTGAGGTTTTTGGTAAGACTGTGTCTTTGCCTCTCCCAGCCATTTTGATGTGGTCTTTTTTTTTTTTTTTTTTTTTTTTTTTTTATGATAGTCACAGAGAGAGAGAGAGAGAGAGAGGCAGAGACACAGGCGGAGGAAGAAGCAGGCTCCATGCACCGGGAGCCCGACGTGGGATTCGATCCCGGGTCTCCAGGATCCCGCCCTGGGCCAAAGGCAGGCGCCAAACTGCTGCGCCACCCAGGGATCCCCCTTGATGTGGTCTTTTATCCTCCATTGTGGAAGAGCTGTTCAGCTAGCTTTCAAGTCTTTTTCAGAGGGAATGTTCCATACTTAGCTGTAAATTTGGTGTACTCATGAGAAGAGGTGAGTTCAGGGTCTTCTTATGCCTCCATTTTGAACTGCCCTCCTGGAAACAGTTTTTCAGAGGACTAAGCAAGCACTAGAAAGAACAGAAGGGAGATGGGGAAGGAACCTCAGGGTTCTTCTCCCCATGAATTACTTCTATTCTGAAGACAAAAAAATGATAAATGACCAATGGACTTTGTTCTGCCCTCACCACCTATAAAATGCCAGATGAGTCACTTTTATTCTCTAAGTTTCTGTTTATTTGTAATATGTACATAAGAGAACGATTTCCCGTATCTGTGAAGCTGAATTGAGGGCACATCTGGTGATTTCCTGGCAGAGTGGCTAGCACACTTGTCTTCAGCAGAGGGAAAGTATTAATAGGAGGGATTATACTCTGCTTGAGGACCAAGCAGAGGCAGGATTTGAACTGGGGTACACCTCTTTCCAGCACCCTGCACACAACCTCACTGCACGATGTGTACAAGCCTGATCAAGTCTCTGAAACATACATCCCTCAGAACTCCTCTCCTTCCCCCACTTCCCACCCATGGAGTCAAAAAACTACATTTCACCACACTATCCAAAGTCAAAACATTCAAAGTATTAACATACTTTTCCTCCCTCGACTACTCTGCCTCTAGTCTTTATTAACATGACATTCAGTAATAATCTTAAATTGAATCTAAGTGGTAGAAATATGTGATCCAATACTTAGCTAGTGGTAATTTCCATTTCTCCACCCCTCTTTACAGAAAGTATTCCCCAAAGAAATTAGGAATCTCCTACTCATAAAGCAAATTGGCTCCTTTTAAGTCAGGAACCTTTACAACTGCTTGATTGGACACAAAGGTACTTTTGCCTGGAATGGACAGCTATGCCACCAGTTCCCCAAGCTCCATCACCTCACAGGTAGGCTGAGCCCACTGTGCCCATCTCCATCTTGGCTTCTCTCACCTCTGGGCTTCCACTCCCATCTCTGCTCACCCTGTCAGCCCACAAAGCCCCTTGTCCACAAGACAGGAAGACAGAGTGCCTGTCCCCAGAAGATGTTTTGTCTGAGAAGCTGGAAATGGAGGCAAAAGCCAGGAAAAGTCAGCTGATGACTGAGTGCCTACACCTTTACAAGGGTCTGAGCAGTGGAGCTCTCAAATATCCACAGAGCTCAGACCTCTTCAAAGGCCCACTGGTCCCAGACGCTGCCTCCATGTCATTGCTCTCAAGCACTGTGAGGCTCCCAAGAGACAATGAGATAGCACAGAAGCACTGGCCAGATAGCGCCCCACCATACTCCATTCAGATACATTTTAAACAGAACGCCAGTATCCTTGCAGTGAGGTAGTACCAACATATGAGATTTAAAGAGCCATTAACACCTTGCACATGTCTTCAAAACAGGCACATCTCTCACCCTCTAGTGACCAACCATCCCACTCTGTCTACGACTGAATGGATTTTAGGGCTGCAAGTCCAGCACCCCACAAAACTCCTTAGTCTCGTGCAAACCTGGATAGCTGGTTATCCGACCTTCAAGGCAATAAATGAATGAATCAACTCCATGAGATCAGGGGGGTCTGGATTATGAAAGCCAGAGCTTCACCTGGCCATCATCAGCAAGGTCTGTTCAGTATTGTCCAAATGCCCAGAGGGTAAACTATAAGCCTGGCACTTACAACTCTTCTCTTTACCATGAAAAGTTTCTAATAGAAATTCTATCATTAGAATTTCACACCTTTGGGTCAAGACCCCTAATATCTGGCTGAAAGTTAAAATACCCCAGAGCGCTCAGGTACGGAAATTAATCATTAGCACTAACGCCCTGGCATAATGACTTTATTAGATCTTTCTTAAGTGTCAAGACAAGTTTTCGTAGGGAGAAAGGAGGAGAAGGAATAGCTCATAAGAGGGTGAGGTCAATATGGGACCCGGGCTCCCAACATAAACCCTACCTTCCTCACAGTGTAATACAATTTTACTTACCACCAGCTTTCAGTGGGATGGCTGAGACAATCTTCATTTATTTTATGTATGCTATATTATCTTGAAGAGGCAACAAGAGGAATTTAGGACAGACCATACCTGTTGCCCAAGAGGACTGTCGTTTGTCAAATCCATTCCCTTCACTGAACACACAAATGTATGATGAACAGTGTTACTACAACTCGTATGTGCCTAGAAACCTCTGCGGGACCTCACTATGCTGCTGATGACCCAGTAGGTGTACAGTGGGCCCTGATGTGCCCTAGAGCTGGATTTCCAACCAGCCCAAGGATTCAGCCTCATCCCTGCTACAAAGAAAGGAACTGGTGTCCAGAGGAGGTGGGAGGGTGAGAAAATCAAGCAGAGCCCTAATATTGCTGACAGCCAGGCTGGGATATTCCCACCTGAACTTAGGATGCCCCAGAATGTAACAATCATCAGATGAAGCCACCCTGTAATATTGGGGGTGGGGAACAACACCAGACAGAGGGGCACTCTGCAACCATCAGAGTAACTAACCATCTCTTGCTGCATCTACCACTGGTGGCCACTCCAGGCTCACCCCAATCTGCCACATTCTACATAAAATGACCAGGATGTTTAATGCAAAACTGGCCTCGTTTTCCTCAAACCTGTCTTAGACTCACCCCAGCAGAAGCCCAAATCCCTGTACAGAGCTCCTCCCAATCCCCTCTTACCAAGCCATCCAGTGAGGCACACGTTCTCACTGCAACAAACTCAATCAACCCACATTTATTTGACAACAGTTGTGTTCCTGGCTGTCTTTGCTGCTGGGCTTTGACAAGAGTGAGAACGAACCAAGTAAGTCTATCTCACTCAGAGCAGGGATTGGTCTCAGGATTGTCAGTGACTAGGCTTACAAATCCACCAGGAAAGCACTGGGGCGCATCGCCAAGGACAGAGTTTGCCCATGTGTGTGAGTGTTGGGCGGTGGGGTGGGGAGCCGTTGCCAGCCTGTCAGTCACTGACAGCAAACATCTGGAACGCAGCAGATGGGGGTTAATTTACAACCACACAAAGTGAGGGTCTCAGACGGGGTCCTGACTCACTCTCTCATTTAGTCATCAAAACATTTAGGCAAGATTCAGAAGAAACTGCATATGGTACTCCAATTTAGCAATTTTCCAATTTTGCCCCCTCATTTCTTCCCCCTAGGAAAAAATGTGTTTGCTCTGTCCTTCCCACAGGGATATAATAGAGGTTTTACCGAGAGACGACTTCTCGAATGGCATTATAAAATGGCATATACCATGGTGCGACCCACATAAGACGCCGGCATCAGCGAAAAGTATAACACCCTATATAAATGTTGGCCCAAGTGTGTCAGTCACTATATAACGCCCTATATAAATTTTGGCCTCTTCTCCAGGTCAACACTGTTACAACACGCTTTTCTCTTTGTGCTAGAACAGCTTCTGGGACCACACTGTGTGTTCCTGTGAGTACAAAGAGTGGCATCTGGTTGTCCATAGAACACAGCTCCTGGGGTACTTTTGGTGCAAATAAGACAGTGTGCTGTTTCCAAGAAAAATAAACCTCACCCTCACCTTTCTAATAGCCAATAAATAAAATGGGCCTTGCAATTACTAAGCAGCACCAAATGCCTGGCACTCATCTCCGTTATACCATTAGATAAAAACGAAGCCACAAACTGCAGGCCTTTCTTCCAGGCCCAGCAGCAGCCTGAGCCTGGCCCAGAGAAGGGGGCCACAGGGAGCCAGATGCAGGCATCCTGCTGGGCATTCACTCATTTAATGATGTGGTTAGGAAAGAGCAGAGATGAAATGAACTTTTTGCAGGAAAAGGCAGGATTGATGCTTACCAGGACTGTGAAGCTTCATACCCAGATCTCAAAACCCAAATGAATATCTTACTTCCTTTGAATTTTCCCTTTTAAACTGCCCTGGTGAGCTTCGAAGGTGCTGATCCCAGACAAATGGTTGGCCCTCCTGAGGCTTCAGAGAAGTTCCCACGTGGAATGAAGCCAGGAGGCACTAAGCCGCCTGGAGATGGTGAGCAAGCATGTTCCCGATTCTGGCCAAGAGAGGACCCTTCCTGATCAATGGGAGGCAGGAGGCTGCTGAAGGCATTCGTGTTCATGGGCTTCTCAATTTCACACATGGGTGATGATTTACAAAACAGAAGGGAACACAAAGGGCTCCAAAGATTGTTTGGCCGTGGGTCCCCTCCCCCACCAAACCTCGGTCATGATTTTAACCATTTTAACATTAAAAAAAGTAAAAAGAATGGAACTGCAACCAAAAACACATTTAGCTTTATGCATCACCCCAGGGTCCTTATTTTAACTCTGAACTATGGACCCAGGGTAACATCCCCCTTGACCAGCAGGTGGACCAGCTGGTGGACCAGCAGCAGCATGCTTGGGAATCCCCACAGGAAGCCATGCTCACACAGGCGCCCCCTTCCAGCTACCCTGAGGGGCCTTCCGGACAGCTCACACCCACTCGTGGACCCTGCGAGGAGCTCTACACCTACAGCCTGACCTCTCTGGGCCTCTACTCCCTCCCTCCTAGCTGTAAAATAAGGGGCTTCTTTAACACAATGAATGCTGGACACCTGATTCCAGGCCGGGAAGAAAAGCAATAGCTCTGACTGGTGGTGCCCAAATCCCCCCGGGGAGGGCAGGGTGGCACTCTAGCCTGGGTCACCCAACAGATGACTTTCTGGCACAGAGGACCCATATCTGCATCAGCATCAAACACTGTTTCTGCATCTGTCTCCTGCCTCCCTTCACAGGCCCTGGGTCCTGAAAGCTGGAGCAGAGAAGGTAACTGCAACCTACATTTCGACCAGGACCTTCCATCGAAGGGCTCAAAGCATCACTGAGGAAAGTCTACACCTGTAGTGTGTGCTGCCTGCAGGAAGATGGAGAGAAGAGAGAACTCAGAAAGGAGAAAAGACTCACGTTGGACCTGGTCTTGGACTTCCAGTTGACCTCCTGGCCCCCCTTCCATACAGGGGCTGCAATGAGAGGTGCGGAGGGCCCCACATTATGGACAGGTTGGCCCTGAGGAGGAAGCCCCGGGGTATCAGGATGCCTGGGCCCATGTGTGCTTGGCACAGAGTCTCCGGCTGGGACGACTCTGTGGTCTAGCCCACAAAACAAGTGGCTGGGGAAGGCCAAAGCCTAGGCTTTGAGGCAGAAGGCTTTGATGACAGGCCACCACCTGAGCCTGTTTCAAGTTAAAGCTTGGAATGTCTTTTACTTCCAGGCAGCTCTCCCCCCACCCTCACCCCCCATCCAAAGTTCAGTTAAAAAGCACCCAGGGCTTTGTCATTCTCTCTCTCACTCCCAGGAGCCCCGGAGGGCAGCACCTGCCAGCATGGTGCCCAGGGCATCTGCCTCAGGACTCAACCCCACAGCCTTTTATCTTCTCATCCATCCTCTCAGAGCTCCTTGGAAACCCATCCTCCACCAGAGCCTTGTCTAGATTCCCTACCACCAACACCTTTGCTCTCTGGCCCCCAGGGCCCTCCCCTCCCACTGGGTCCACATGACTCCTTTTCCCAGCATGAACTATGTCTCCAGGGCCTGAATGGCTCCTCAGCAGCTTCTGTCTCCTGACCATGTTCCCATTTCAGCTTGGGATCTCAACCACAGAAATCCTCCAAAAGTTTTGCCACTCAGCCCATGAGGCCTGGGGAGCACCGCACCAGACTTCACTGAGCAGCAGGTGGGTGGTGACAGGCAGCTGGACTCTCAGTTTGAAGGCTGGGGGGGGGTGGGAGGGGGGGAGGTGTGTGGCCAAGAGGGAGGTGAGGGTGAGACACGAGGAAGGAGGCAAGGTGCTTGTCCTAGGAGGAGGGCGGTGCTCGGTGCTGAGGAATGAGCGAGGGGTTGGGGACAGAAGGGGAGGAGGGGTATGTGTGCTCTGGGATAGATGTGAGGCCAGTGCTGGGAGAGGGGACATCAGAACTCAGGAGGCCCTGGGGTGGACAGAAGGAAAGGATGGACCCACTCTGTGACCATCCCATCCAGGTCAGTCCATCCTAGGGCATGGCCCACATCTGCTCTGAGAGGCTCTGGCCCAATCCTGGCACCCATGACAGGCTACGAACAGAGTTCAGCAAAGAGGAGCGATCTCCCTGGGGCCCCACCCAGTCCACACTCTGCTCAGAAACCCAGGTAGCTTTAAAGGGTTTGCTCTGTCCCCTCACAGGCTCCGGGCTGCAGAGTCCATACCTGCAGTCCCCAGAGTCTGCCCATGGCCCCATCCCCACACTCCTGGCTTCCACCCATTCCTTCCTCTCTTACTCATTCAGTCTCTCACCCTGAATGTAAATCTTCCCATAACCCCAGGCTTTTCTTATTCAAACCCTACCTGCAGCTCCTCAAAACAAGCAGTCCCATATGCTTTATCCAGGTTTTCAACAAAATATGCTACTGTCTCTTTATCTCCCTGGAGACCACCAACCCCTTGGTCAGGACTATTTCCACAGGACAGGTAAGATACCCCTCCCATCCCGCACCTGTGACCTGAGATAGCATGCCTAGTGAACGCTGCCAATCAACCTCACGAAGCCCCACGTACTTTCCCATAAAACTTCCCCTGGGTTCAAAAGACCCTATCCTTCCACTGCATTCAGGGGTGAAGTTTCTGAGTGCCAGGAGAGCAGGTGCTCCAACCCCCATCCCTCAGCTCCCAAAGCTCTGGCTTCTCCTTCCCACCCCTCCCCAGCTTCCTCTTCCCAACTCCTCTGGTCTCCTCACTCCTCCTCTTCTCTCCACGTCCCAAACTCCTGCTCCTATGAAGTCTCCAGCCTGGGGCTTGTAGAACTGTTTTTTACAATAGGAGGTCATGAGCAGAGCCTGGATGGCTCAGCTGGTTAAGTATCCGACTCTTGGTTTTGGCTCAGGTCATGATCTCAGGGTTGTGAGATCAAGCTAGAGGTCCATGTGGTCAGGCTCCTGGCTCAGCAGGACGTCTGTTTCCCTCACCCTCTCTCCCTCTGCCCCTCCTCCTGCTCATGAACACTCTGTCTCAAATAAATAAATAAACATTTAAAAAAAATAGAGGGTGGTAAGCCTCCATAGCTAAGGCATGCCTGGGACACCCACAGCGGTACACAGAGCTACTATCACTCCTCACTCACCCTGAGTTGGTAACCTTCCACAAGTACTCCAAGAAGCTCCATGGAGGCAGGGGCAGCACACGAGGGGTGTCACATAAGACCCTGGGCTGCAAAACCCAGGGTGCCCCTGACTTGCCCGTGGCCTATGTGAGCCTCCATATTTTAAACCAAGAAAGAGCCTTCCCGCAACACTGTTGTGAGGATCAAGCAGATTAGTGTAGCAAGCCTGTTTATAAGGTACTACGTAAAACAATCACTCAGGTTTCAAAATTAGTAAATCAGAAGAAGGGTGTCTTGAAAATTCATGTACCAACAGACCATTTCTAGGGGTCGGGAGTCATGTTTGGGGTGTCCTCTTAAGACAGACACATCAGTGCTCTTGGATACAGGGTTCAATTTTGGTTTATGCCAAATTCTCAGCTCTCTGTAGCCCAAAGAGAGAATCTACAGCCACCTGAGCGTGCGCACATACATACACACACACACACACACACACACACACACAAGCCTTCAGGCTCACATGAACCCCCCCCCCGCCCAGTTATGCTGGCTCAGGCCCCTGTTAAGGCTGGGGTGGGGTGGGGAGGGTAGGGGGCTTCAAGCCGCACTGATCTGTTGAGTGGGGCTACCATTTGGCTTTGCTCACCAGCTACCTTCTCCAATTTAAGTTCAGGAGATGGTTTCCCTAACTATGGAATCTTAGAGCAACCCCTCCCCCCCCAATATCACTCACATGGAAAAAGTAGAAATTCTATCATTTGAAGTTCTAGACCATAACAAAAACAGTAACTTAAAATCAAGTTTTGTTGTCCCTCCTCCAATTAATCCAAGTCTTCAAATTCCTAGTTTTGTTTTAAAATGTTTATTTATTCATGAGACACACACAGAGAGAGGCAGAGACATAGGCAGAGGAGAAGCAGACTCCCTGCTGAGCAGGGATCCCAATTGGGGCTCAATCGCAGGACTATTGAGATCATGACCGGAGCCAAAGGCAGACGCTTAACCAACTGAGCCACCTAGGCACCCCTCAAATTCCTAGTTTTTGACTGGGTGGGATGTATTTATGAATTACAATTACTCAAAGATGTCACTGCCATAAAAATAGCTCTAGGATAATATTATTTTCAAAACCTCCTCCAGGAACACATGGGCATATACATATGCAAAAATCCATCGAGCTGTGACGTAAGATCGTACACTCTTCTGCAGGGCTGTTACAGCTAAAACACATAAAGAAGTTAGATCTCGAGGGAGATCAATAGTCTCAAAGCTTCTGAGCTGGCTGACATTTTCCTTATGTGATTTGCCTTCTGTAGAGCTTAAACGAAGATGCTGCTAGCAAGAATACAGCTCCAAAGCTGTGAGCCATGAAAAGAGCTGGCTCTGGGGGCAGAGTCCCCAGCCTGGCACCAGGCCCCTGTGGTCAGGAGCCAGCAAAGCCCTAAAGATCTTCCCAGGCCAGGCCAGCACACTGGATAGAAGTCCCTCACCTCCCACAGCTCACCTTCACATCCGACATGGTGCATCTGGTCCTGGGGAATCCCACAGGCTCCTGACAGTCCCCAAGGGCAAGCAAAGCTGAAGCTGCCTCCCCTCAACCCCCGGAGTCCAGCCTGTCTGCCATGGTGATTCCTGTGTCTGACACGCTTCCTTGTAGAATGGTCTACTGTCCGCCGGAGCTGCCCTAACAAAGGACCAATGACTGGGGGGCTGAAATAGGAATGTACTGTCCCCCTGTTCTGGAAGCCAGCAGTCTGAAATCAAACTGTGCACAGGGGTAGTTTCTCCTGAATCCTCTCTCCTTGGCCTATAGCTGGTTATCTTTTCCCTGTGTCTTTACATGGTCTTCCTTAGATGAATATCTGTATCCTAATCTCTTCGTATTGGATTGGGGCCCACCCCAACGACTTCATTTTAACTGAATCATCTCTTTAAAGACCATGTCTCCAAATGCAGTCGCATCTGGAAATGCTGGGAATTAGAAATTTAACATACCAATGGGGGCGGGGCACATAACCAGCTCCTAGAGACCGGAGGTGACATCTAGCAGAGGAGGTACTCAGAATAGGACTGGAAGCAGAGGTCTCCCTAGAACAGACCAGAAGCCCTGAGAGGGCAAAGCCAGCCCAAGGCAACTGTGCTCCTGACAGCCGACTCCACCACTGCAGCTCCCAGTCCAGGGTTGGCAGGGGGTGAAGACCCCTGCCTAGTTCTCAGCACTGCCTCCCTCCAGGCCAGCCACATCCTCCAAAAGGGCTTAGAACCCAGCACTTTCATCCCCTGGGGCAACTCATTTGGGAAAAACAGAAAAGGAAGGATGGCGGGAGGCACAGGGTCCTCTGATCAAGCTCAGAGCTCAGGACTGAGCTCAGGATGAGGCCCTGACTCAGCCCAGACAATGGAGACTGAGCCTGAGGGAACCCACTACAACCTTTTCCCCACAAGATTAATCGATGCTTTCAAAGTCAAGTCTCGTTACCTGGCAACCCTGACAGGTTACTAAGGTGGCAGACTCAGTCTCAGGTGCAGCCCATCAATTAGCAAGAATGCACCAAGAGAAAGTGGCCAGATTTAGCAAAATAAAATACAGGATGCCTAGCTCAAAGTGAATTTCCAATAAACAACAAACAGCTTTTTATATGGATATGCCCACTAAGACAGTATTTATTATTTCAAATTCACATTGAATTGGCATCCTATATTCTATCTAGCAACCCTAATCCCATAAAAACACTCCTCCCGGTCTCGCTGATGCCCACCTGGTGTCTCCTCAGGGAGACAACTACTCAATGAGCAGAAGGTTTTGCCTGGAGACGCCCAGGGGAGCCCTTCTCAGGAGAGGTCCATCAGCAGAGCTGATCCCTCTCCCTGGCCCCCCCTTCCAGAGCCCTCGCACTGGTCCAGAGACTCCAGCAAGCACTCTCTTAGAGATGAAAGCGGTTAGACCCACCTCTTCGATGCCTAGGAACTCAGCCATACTGCGCACTGCCCAGCCGGCCTTCTACTCTGCTGCCCTGACACCGCTGTCAGTAGGGCTACCACTATCGCCTGCAGGAGGCAGAGGGTACCAGACTGCACGGTGTCAGGAAGATGCTGCTGGCAGCATCTCCACTTGATCCTAATCCAAACTTTTAGCAAAATCATGCATATTTCTTCTGTCAAGGTTGGTGGAGATTCCTCCAACACGCGGTGCCCAAGGTCGAATCGTCTGATCCACGTGAGTGCCCCTCCGGATCTAGTCTCACCGCACATCCAGAAGCTGCACACCTCACAGCACCCATTCCTCCACCACCTCCTGTCAGACTGTGGCAGGGGTCAGATCCCATGCTTGCCCTCCTCTACTCTGGTCTCAACCCTGCGTGCTTGGAGTAGCTCCTCAAATGTTACACTGAGCCACATTACTCTTTGTTTAAAAGCACTCCAGAGGCTCCCATTTCATTCAAAGGAAAAGCCATGCCCTTCAGATGGGCTGGAAGGTCCTCTACGATCCACCTCCACCCTTTACCCAGGTGACCTCTTCCTCCTCCCCCTCCCTCACTTCCTCCTCAGCAACCTGCTCCTGCTGTCACGAACCCTCCAGGCACACTTCCACCTTGGGTCTTATCCGCTGGCCACTGCCCACCCCCGGCCGGATGGGAGGAATGCCCACTTCCCAGATGTCCACTTGGCCAACTCCCTCCAGTCCTGAAACCTTCCCGCAGGTCCTAGCTTCTCAGTGGGGCCCATCTTGTCTGCCCCTTTCTAATTCCATAACTGAACCTCCTTCCCTGCTCCATCCTCTCCAAGCCCCAGCCCAGTCCTGTCTACTGCTCCATTCCTCTGAAACACCTCCACTCTAACATGCCATCTGTTTGTCCTGATTATTGCTTGCTGTCTGCTTCTCCCTCCAGAAGACAATATGTATTCCAAGGGCCCAGAACCATTCTTAAACAGAATAAGTGCTCAGTGAACACATTAGTTCACCATCTACTGCATGGATACAGAACAACAGTAACACTGAAAGTGCCTGCCCCGAGTATCTCGTATGTGCCAAGCACTAGGAAAGGGACTCTGTATACGTTAGACACGTTAATTCTCTTAACCATCCTCTAAGTTGATATCTCTACACTTTATAAATGAGAAAATGGACTCAGAGAGGTCACCCAGCTATGAGGTCCCAGGGTCAGGGTTCTGACACAACCATTAAAGCCTCGGTGATTTTATCACAACCCTGAGAAACCTATGTACTGTGTACAGTTACCTTGGAAGCACCACTGCCCCCTTCAATATGCTCTCCCTCCATCCCGATTCCTGGCATCTGCCAGTAGAGGTTGCTCTATGCAGACTGTCAGACAGAGAATGGGTTGTGCTTTTAAGGAGATTGTGTGGTCAGAGGAAAGAACATTGACCTGCCCGAGTCACAGGAGCTTCCGGGGTCACAGACACCCCAGGTAGTAAGCAACTTCGGTTGTGGGTGTCCATCTTGGCTACATCCCTCACCCACTATGGGGTGCAGATGATGCTTATTACAAACAGCGATGCTGTTTACAAACAGCGATCCCCCCCCCCCAGTGGGGGATGTGAAGGTGTGCGAAGGTGTGTGATGTGATGGTGTATGAAGGCATGTGGTGGCGTGTGAAGGCGTGTGATAGCACTTAGCATGCAGAAGTGCTCAGTGGCTGCTGTTGACACCGAGGTGGCGCTTCTTACAGGGAACTCCTGACAGTTCCACCAAGGACCTCAGGGCCAAAGGCTGGCCACTGGGGCAAGAGAGAAGGCGAGCAGCACAGCACACTGAAGGGTACCCCAAGAGTGCATGGAGAGCAGACCCTGTCACACGGCCAGCTCAAAGGGCAGAGCGCAGCTGCAGTGCGGGAAGGACTGACCCAGAGCCAGTGGGCCCCGCTGTGGTCAGGCTGGGGAGCTGCCCACGGGGGTAGCACAAGGTACTTCCTTCTGGAAGGTGGCAGCTGGATCCAGGAGGAAGAACCACTGCTCTCCTCTCATTTCCAGAGGGTAAAAGAAACTGAAAACACGTTGGCATTAATAAGCAATCAGGTTGCACACTTCCAGGATCTCCACTGCCTGGCATCTCCCAAACTAGAGACCTTAGGCCTCCAGCCACAGCTGTTGCTGCTAGCCACCAGCATCTCACCCCTGCACCAGGGCCCCACTGCATGCGGGCTGGTGCAGGGCCACGGGTCCGGTGTGCTCCCTTCACCCCTGCTGCACGGCTTGAACACCTGCCAGCCCCCCAGCAAGACCTGGACAGGAACATGATACAGAGAGAGCTGAAGTAGGTGGCCCACAGGCTTCCAAACCAGCTCACACCGTAAGACAGCAGGACTCCAGCCCCTAAAGCCCCTGCCAGAAGCAATAGCTAATGGAGGTAGGGCCATCTGCCTTTGGGTCCAGCTAAAACCTCTGATCTCTCAGACTTCCCGAGTCTTTCCTTGAAAAAAGAAATGATTAATGCCAAACATTTCTAATCAAATTCCATAACCAAAACCTCACAAGGAAGGATGAACACATTTATAGATAATGATCTATCATAGGTGATAGACTTGAGGAAATCATAATTCTATTAGATTTATTCTGAATATTTATAATTAGTTATTGAATGCATTTATTCAAGTAACATTAAAATAGCCTACACTGAGCAAGGCACATAAGGAAATTTCTATACTATAGACCAGTTCTTAGTAAAGAGAAATCTCATTTTACCACAGAAAGGGAGAGAAGAGAGAAAGAGAACAACTGAACTAGCACACACAAGGATGAGCAAGGAAAGGCTTTCACTATAGTAAGAAATAATGATTAGTTAGTGGAGTTTAGCAGTCAACCATTCTAAAGATTTAGAATTCTTTAGTGCTTTCTAAGTATGTGAACTTGATGATGACTCAAGACTATGAAAGGAAGACCATGAAGGCAACTATAGTAAAACTTTTATAGTAAAACAGTATAGATGAGTAAAAATACTAAAGGCCAACAGTATAACATATGATTGCACAGGAGTTCATTTGCTATGGAAATTTTTTTTTTTTGTTTTCTCATACTATAACTCTTACATGTTTCTCTAAGTGGAATGCTCTTGAAAAGATTACAAGAAAGAGAGTGGAGTAAATCTCTAAAATTTGTAAGTCTGTAAAAACAGATCTTTTTTTAAGATTTTATTTATTTATTCATGAGAGAGAGAGAGAGAAGCAGAGACACAGGCAGAGGGAGAAGCAGGCTCCATGCCAGGAGCCCAACGCAGGATTCGATCCCCAGATCCCAGGACCACGCCCCGGGCCAAAGGCAGACACTAAACCATCAAGCTACCCAGGATCCCCTGTAAAAACAGATCCTAAGTGACGCTGATGTCCATGTACATGCATGAGCCATCACCTCAAAGGCAGGGAGCCTGGGGCGCTCACTGACCAAGCAAGCCCCATACAAACTGTTTACATGACCCAGCATCTCTCCTCTTTACCCCAAGAAATGCCCAGAAGGGTTCAAGCAGCAGACTGAAGTGAAAGAGAGGGACTAATGTTCATGTAGGAAATGCTACAGGCTTGACATTACACATGCTTTACAAATGTGTGATCCCTTCCAAAAATACAGTGAGGTAGCTACTATTCCCTCATTTTACAGATTAGAAAACCAAGGCTCAGGTTACTTTGCCAAGGAAATCGGTAGAGACTGGGAAGTAGGAGAATTCAAGGATTTGGCTGGATTCAAAGGAGATTCAGGAATTTTGACTCAAAAGTCTATTGTTCTTTATACTTTCAAACTTAACCCAACATTACATAAGAAACTGTTCAGGTGCCCTTAGGTCTGGCACCAGCTAAGCTACTTGGCGGATGCTGACACGGGCTGGGCAAAGGTCTCAGAACCTGGCTGAGCCTGCACCAGAAAACCAGGCTCACCTCCTCTTGGCTCTGAGGATCTGGTCTTTTAATCTCCAGGTAGAAAGTGAAGAAAATAGGTCAAGCTATCCTAAAAGACCAAAACCAAAGCCTTTTGTGATAGCAATAGCAACATTTTAATATGCCCAAATTATGTAATATTCGGCCTAAGCAGAACACATGCAACCCCCTGCCAATGGCAGCTTCAAACATCTGCTTTTTTTTTTTTTTTAAAGATTTTATTTATTTATTCATGAGAGAAGCAGAGAGAAAGAGAGAGAGAGAGAGAGAGAGAGAGAGAGAGAGGGAGAGACACAGGAAGAGGGAGAAGCAAGCTCCATGCAGGGAGCCGGATGTGGGACTTGATCCCGGGTCTCCAGGATCACGCCCTGGGCTGAAGGCAGCACTAAACCACTGGGCCACCAGGGCTCCCCCAAGCATCTGCTTACATGGTCTTTGCATCTGCTGAGAATAAGGTTCTTCAGGGTGACTTCTGCCCTCAATGGCCTCTTGTATTCATCCAAGCAACTACCAGACCAAGTCCTGGTTAAAAAATTTGAATAATGGAAGCTCTGAACATAAATCCACAGGAAAGAAACCTCTCACTCTAGCATTTTCCCCATAGCACCCACAGGTATGTAACTGTGAGGACAGCAGAGTGCCACAAAGCAGCAAGAGCTAACTTTAAACACTTCCTGCAGGCCAGGCGCCTCCTGGCCTCTCCCCTCAGAAAGGGATATGGGGAGCAGAAACACAGCATAGCGGGTTCACCTCTTGGTTCCACCACTATGACTTCCTGAGGCAATCACTTAATCTCCCAGGCTCCTTCACTGGTAGAGTGGGGACAACAATACTTATTTAAGTGCAAAATCAAGTAATTTCAGCAATGTGCTGCCCAATAAACCTTTATTCCTTTCCTTGAGATCAAGTCTTTCGCATTTCTCTTTGAAAGAAGATGATGACCCTAGCATTGCCTTTCTGTCCACTCCTGCCTGGACTCTGCCTCTCCAGCCCTGAGGACCACAGGTGCCTGGGTGCACAGCCTGTGGCTCTAGGCAGGAAGGACAGCCGGCTTTTTCTGCCTGGAGCTGGAGGGAGCAGCCCTGGAGCCCCAGGACCAGAAGGCCTGAAGCCACCTGTGGATGCAGCAAGTAGGTGAGTGCTTACCTGTGTGCTGTCTAGACTCCCAGGCTCTAGAGGTAGAGAAACAGCTGAGAGAAGATTTCCTCCCCCTGAGCCTCAGGCTAAGGACAACACCGCAATACTGTTGGAGCAGCCCTGGATAGTGAGAGAGCTCTGGGTACCAGGTTCCCCAGGCAAGATCTCATTCTGCTGCCAAGAAAAAAAGAAAATTCACAGTGTCTACTACTAGGCACATCACATCACAGCAGAGAAAATTAAGAAAAGGCTCTGCCAGGGATCCCTGGGTGGCTCAGCTGTTTAGTGCCTGCCTTTGGCCCAGGGCGTGATCCTGGAGTCCCGGGATCGAGTCCTGTGTCAGGCTCCCTGCATGGAGCCTGTTTTTCCCTCTGCCTGTGTCTCTGCCTCTCTCTCCCTCTCTCTGTGTATCAATCAAACAAACAAACAAACTTAAAAAAAAAAAAAAGAAAAGGCTCTATCAAAATACAAACCAAAACCAAGACCCCATTGACAGAAAACTGATGGCCAATGACCAAGGCTGAACGGCTAATGCCAACCTCAATGTCATTTCTGATGCTCCAGAAATGATGGCTGACCTGTACCAGAGAGATGAGCCCCTAAAATGTCTGGCTTTGAAAAACAATAGGGCTTAAGTCTAGAAGACCCAAAGCGCTGTAGAGGACAGAGACTACACTCTTGAATAGCTTGTGCCCAGACTCACTCAACCTTGGGACTGGAACAAAAGCAGCAGTTTGAAAAGTGCCTAGATTATTTGTGCAAAAGATATTTTTAAAAAATATTTATTATTTGAGAGAGAGCGAGCACGAGAGCACATGCAAGCGTGTGCAAGTGGGGGAGAAGCAGAGGGAGAGGGACAAGCAGACTCCATGCTGAGTGTGGAGCCTGATCCAGGGCTCAGTCTCATGACCCTGAGATCACGACGTAAGCAGAAATCAACTGACTGAGCCACCCAGGTACCCTGTGAAAAAGATGTTTGCTCACCTTACAGTCTGCCAGAGGCGCAGGGGCCTATTGGGACTCTCTCCTGGAAGGAGGCACTGGTGAGCACCATTCCTACATTCTCCTTCTGCCCTGCTAGTGCTGCTAGTTTACGTAGGTGTGTGTAGTCCCTGCATCTCCCTCAGCCCTGCCAAAGTGGGGGGTGCACTCAGCCCCTGAAATCTCCCGTGGCCGTACTAAACTAGAGGTTTACACAGTTCTTGCAATCTCCCTCTGCCCTGCCAAAACTAGGGGGCATGTCTACTCCTGCACCGTCCAACTGCTTCACTAAAGCCAGGGAGTGAGCACAGACCAAACAGGGGACTCTCCTTGATCATTTGGCTCCAGTGGCAGGCAGGGGCTTATATTCCTGACTCCCTCCCAGACTGAAACAATCAGAGAGATGGTTCTTGGCAGGCCACCAACCCCAGGGCACTGCAGAGACAGCTGACTTAAACACATCCCCAGATTTCCTATGAAAAAAAGCCTTTTCCTTGTCCTAGAGCTTCAACCTGAGAGGCCAATGTCAGGTCTACTACATGTCTGGAGGCTATGAAAGTGCTCGAAGGGAATAGAGGCCAGGAGATACCATCTTTGCACTCTCCCTAGGCCTTGCTATGTAGCTCACCAGTACCTCCCAAGAAGGAGCGGATACATTCATCCGGAGTCCTGATGTTTGCAACTGCCGCCCAGAGCCTGTTTGTAGGTCCCAAGGGCTGGGATGCCTGCTTTGGGGTGCAAACCCCTTACTCCTCAGGGAGAAGCTCATGCTTGGTAAACCTCCAGACTGCCTAGCAGGGTTTACAATCGCAGTCCCACAAGACTGTATGGACAAAAAGCAGTAATACTGGGGCACCCAGGCGGTTCAGTTGGTTAAGCATCCAGCTCTTAGTTTCAGCTCAGGTCGTGATCTTGGGGTCATGAGATTGAGCCCATGTTGGGCTCCACATCAGCAGGAGTCTGCTCCTTTCCCTCTCCTTCTTCCCCTCCCCACATTCACGTCCCTGCTCTCTCTCTTCCTCTCTAAAATAAATAAAACTTTAAAAAGAATGAATGAACACAGTGAGAACTTCAATAAGGAGATAGAAAATACAAGAAAGTACCAAATAGAAGTCACGAACTAACGAAAACAGTAAGTCAACTGAAAAATACACAAGAATGTTCAACAGCAGACTAGATGAAGCAGAAAGAAGGATCACCTTCCAGTGACCTGGAAGACAGGCGGTGGAACTCACCCACAGAGCAGCAAAAATAAAAAATAATCTTAAAAAGTGCAGATAGGTTGAGAGACTGATGGGGCAACATCACATGGAATAATAATGTTCACATAATAGGGGTCCCCGAGGGAAAAGAGAGAGGAAAGGGGGCAGGAAACTGATTTGAAAAAAAATAATAGCTAAACAATTCCCTAAGCTCAGAAAAGAAATAGACATCCAGATTCAGGAAGCTTAGAGAGGTCCAAAAAGAGAACTACATCAAGACATGTTATAATTAAAATGTCAGAAGTTAGAACTGACAGAAAATTTAAGTAACGATACAAGACAGAGTAACAGAGGTTTGATAATATCGTAATTATAATCTTTGTAGAATTATATCATGTATTAGCCTAAGTCATACTAAAGCAAACAGCCCTGAGGAATTTAATGTTATAGTCATTTAATTAATTCAGGCTAGGAGTATTTCAAGAAAAAGTCCTATTTGGGAATTCTTCATCTAGTGACGATAAATTAAAGTTAGAAAGTCAACTCTGTCCCCTTTAAACTTCAGGAACAGAAAAAAAGTCCACAATCATGTCTAACACCATCCACAATAAATCACTTTCAATCTAGTCCTGAAAACTAATATATAGAGTAGGAAGAAAGCATTACAGAAAAAATTCATTTTCATTAATCAAGTTTTAAAATATAACAGGCCTTACAAAAATGCCCTTTAGAAAGACAATTCCTTGAAGTTTTAAGTCAATGGAAACTAATGCTACCCTCAAAATGCATGTTGAAACAATTACTGTAGATTACCACTTTCCGTCCTCAGATGAAAAATTGTCAAGAGTCGCCCACACTGTGAATCCTAAAGAGAACTAACATGCTCTTTCTGTATCTTGTACAGCAGACATGTGGATGTGCAAACACATCCAGAAGGCCTTTGAGGGCTGACAGCCTGCTGGAGTAATAAGGAATTCATCGGTGTTTCTGGCTTTCTGGTGGGCCCAGAGAATTCTAGGTAACCAAGCTGATGTGTCATGAGAGTATAAGTGTTCCCTATGATGATACAAAGACGATACGTATCACCTCCTCAGGGCAGACACCAAAATCCATGTTCGTATACCAAAATCTGAGACACATACATATATTAAGAAATGATTTTGTTATCTTGAAAGAAAAACACATTGTTCCAATGCCACGTTCCTAGTTTTTCCTCAAGTGACTATAGGTAGTAGTAACTGCAGTCAGAAATATCAGAAATGAAAAAGTGAGGGCAACATCTGAAGTTTACTCCTGCAAATATTTAGAGAACATCTGTGAGCAATAGACATGGGATTACATCAACAAAATTGCACCATCTCATGTACCAGTCAAATCCTCAAGTCTAGGAGATGGAGGAAGTTTTGACCTTCCAGAGCTACTATTAAGGAAGAAGGTGGAGACAACACTGACATAACTTCCTACATTGGCACAAGAGCCAAAAATACCTTGCTCCTCCATAACCCCAACTGAAAGTAAACCTCTCATTTCATAAATGTGCAGTAGAGTGACTATAAGTACAATATTGCCTATAGCAGTATGAGAAATTATTCCTGTACTATATATTGTCAACCTTTTGAATTCTGACACCTAAAATGTTTAATAATAAATGCTTTTTTTTAAAAGAACAAAAACTTCAGGCTGTATCTTTATTCTAGAAGTTCACCCTACAACTGGCTTCAGTCTTAGGCAAACATTTAGCAATTTGGAAAAAATCTACATTTGGTGCTTTGTGCGTGTATAAAACAAAAGCACAGTAATAAATCTTTAAAAGTGAAATAAGGATTCTTGATACAAAAGATTTTGTTCTGGGGAAAACAGCTGGGAGAACAGTATGTTGTTTTCAAATGATGGTGGAGGAATATGCATTCAATTATGAGAGAGGGAAAAAGAATGAGACAAAATACTATTAAAATAGAAATAAATTACAATTAATTGATATTCAACAAGGGTATCAAACAATTACATGGGGAAAGAATAGTATTTTCAACAAGTGGTGCTGAAATAACTCAATATTCACATACAAATGAAATTGGAACCCTACCTCACACCATATAGAAAAAATAATTCAAAATACATCAAAGACATAAGATTAAAATGGTAAGTTCTTAGAAGAAAACAGAGGTAAATGTTAGTAGTCTTGAACTTGTCACTGCCTCCTCAGCTATGACCCCAAAGCACAAGCAACCAAAAAATATATATATATATATATATATGGATCTCCATCAAAATGTCAAAGTTTTGTGCTTTCAAGGACACCATCAATAAAGTCAAGACGAGCCACTAAACGGGAAAAAAATGTTTGCAAATCATATACCTTATAAGAAATACATATCCAGGGCAGCTCCCATGGCTCAGCGGTTTAGTGGCTGCCTTCAGGCCAGGGCCTGATCCTGGAGACCTGGGATCAAGTCCCACATCGGGCTCCCTGCATGGAGCCTATTTCTCCCTCTGCCTGTGTCTTTGCCTCCTCTGCCTCTCTCTGTCTCTCTCGTTAATAAATAAATTAAAAAAAAAAAAAAAAGAAATACATATCCAGATTGTATAAAGAATTCTTACAACTCAAACAGACAACTCAATTAAGAAATGGACAAATGACCTGAATACACATTTCTTAATATGCAAATATATAATACATATATATTATATGCATATATATAATATATATAGCCAATAAGCACATGAAAATATGCTCAACATCACTAATCATTAGGGAAATACAAATCAAAACCACAATGAGATACCATCTCCTACCCACATGGATGGCCACTATCAAAAATCCCTAAAACAACAAGTGTTGGCAGGGATGTGGAGAAATTGAAACCACCGTACACTGTTGGTGGGCTTGTAAAAATGGTGCAACCATACTAGAAACAGGTTAGTAATACCTCAAAATGTTGAACACAGTTATCATATGACCCACCAATATCACTCCTGCATATATACCCAAGAAAAATGAAAACTATGCCCACACAAAAACTAGTTTATTCATAACAGCATAAAGACAACAACCCAAATGTTCATCAACTGATGAACAAATTAAAAAAACAAACATGATCTATCCAATCAATGGAATATTATTCAGCCTTAAAAAGGAATGGAATTGTGATACATACAACAACACAGATGAGCCTTGAACACATTCTGCTAATTGAAAGAAGCCAGTCACAAAAGACCACGTGTTGCATAATTTAATTTATAGGGAATTTCCAGAATAGATAAATCTAGGGAGACTGAAAGTAGATTAGTGGTTGCCTAGGGCTGGTGGTGATGGCTAAGTTTCTTTTAGACATAACAAAAATGTGCTAATGGGTTAGAATAGTATAGATAATGATACTTAAAGCCATTAAATTGTACACATTAAATGAGTGACTGGTATAGCCTGTGAATTATATTTCATTTAAGCTGTTATCACAAAGATGCAAAGAAAAGAACTTCTGCATTTATCAAGTAGAAAAAGCATGAACTTGATTAAAACATCAAAAATGGGGAAAAGAAAAAAGCAAAATAAAGAAAGATGGAAGGAATAAATCATGCCTGTTTTTTATTACTTTAAACATATACAGACTGACTTCTCCAAATAAATTAAAAGTGCCATCAGGTGATGGTAAAAATACATGCTCATGCTGTTCAAGAAATATACTTAAAATGGCAAAAAAGGGTTGAAAAAAATTTACCAGGTGTGGAGATACGAGGCATGAAGAGGAAGCAGGAATGGCAAAATTAATAGATAAGCTGGATATCAGGTTATAGGTACTAAGATGACATGATTAAAGGTACAGTTTGGAAAGACAATATTAAAGGTCTAAGTATGTATACATCTAACAATATGATACCTAACAACTCTAAAAATGCAAGAACATGGTAAAATTTTAGCTCTTCAAATGGGAGTACCTACTAGAGAGAAAAAAACAGAGGTGCCTGGGTGGTTCAGTGGTTGAGCATCTGCCTTTGGCTCAGGTCATGATCCTTGGGTTCTAGGATTGAGTCCCGCATCAGGCTCCATGCAGACAGCCTGCTTCTTCTCCCTCTGCCTATGTCTCTGACTCTCCCTCTGTGTCTCTCGTGAATGAATGAATGAATGAATAAATAAATAAATAAATCTTTAAAAAAAGACACAGAAAATAGACACCCTTTCTTCCATCAAAAAAAACATACATTTTTTCTTACACCTATAAAATGCCACATTTATAAAGATTAACTGCATATATGGCAACGAAGAAAACCTTTACAAGCCTTCCAAATTAAAGATTTAAAGCACAGTTCTTTGATCACAATCCAGTGAAATCTGAATTAAATAATTAGGTAACAAAAAATGGTAACTACATAGAAATTAAATATACTCTTCAATTAAAGAAGAAATTAAAAAAAAAAAAAGACTAAAGAAAATCCTGAAAGTAATGGAAAGGAGGATACACTCTAAGGAGATTTTAGTGTCAAACGCTTTCAATTTTAAACATTGTTTTTAAGAAAAGAAACGCTGAAAAAAAATAAATAAATAAAAATAAAAAATTAAAAAAAAGAAAAGAAACGCTGTATTCATTTAAACCCATCAGAAAAGGACAGCTCAATAAATCAAAAAAGAGAGACGTAATTATAATAAAGATAAAATTTTAAACTAATAAAAAACATAAGAGGGGCAAATAAACTCAAAGTTGGTTCTTTGAAGAGACTAATAAAACAATAAAAGACCTCAAATGCCCTATTAAGGATAAGAGGGAAGACAGGGAGTGGGGGGGGGGGTTCAGGGAGTGGGGGAAAAGAGGAAGAGACAGAGAGAGAGAGATGCAAAACAGATAAGGAATTTGAACAGAGATATAAAAGCAAATGTATAATATAAAACCAAATAGAAGAATCATTAAACTGCAAGGCATTTTATGGTAACAAATTTGATAACCTAGGAGAAATGATTATTTCCTCAGAAAACAAAATCATCCAAATGATTCAAGAAGTGGAAAATTAAAAAAAAAAAAAAAAAAAAGTACCAAGACCAGGCAGTTTTGCAGCTGAATAACCCATCATTCTACTGTTAAATGGCAATAGGCAATTAAAAAATAATAAGCCAATTCACTTTATGAAGCTGAGCATGATTTTAATACCCAAACCTGGGAGGGATGAGAGGAGAAACTATTAACGAATCTGGCTTATGACAGATTAGTTACAGAAACTGAACTAATGTTAGCAAATAACAGAAGTCATCCATCTATCAAAGGGATACATCCTGAGACCAACTTGGATTTATTCCAGGAAATTAAAGGAAGCTCAAGACCAGAAAAATCAATAAAATTTACCTCATCCCTAAATTAACTGTGAAAAACTCTAAGACCATAGCAATAAACGCATCTGATAAAAATGAAGGCATTTGATAAAAGTTTAGCAGCCATTTCTTACAAAAATTAAGATAAGAACAGAAGGAAGTTATTCATGAAGTATTATTAAACAAGAAGTGCTGCTTGATCAAGAGGCAGATAAAACAATGACAAAACCTCCACACGTGCATGGGTAGGTACAAATGGGTTCCTGGATGAGAGCACCAAGTTGTCAACAGGGCCAGAAGCAGAGGTGAGGAGATTTTTAACAGAGAAGAAGGTAAAATCATGTAGGATATCAATGCAATAAGATGCAAATGAGATTGGATGCATTCACATCTCTAATTGTAAAACACTACATGCAATTAGCACTACCGAGAAAAAAAGTACTCTTGTTTTCAACCCCATAGCCTTCATGTACTTTCCCAGTACCAGAGTACAAGGGAAGATACTCTGTTGTAGACATTACAATTCATCGTACTCCTTTTTAAGATTTTTTTTTTGTATTTATTCATGAGAGACAGAGAGGCAGAGATAGGCAGAGGGAGAAGCAGACGCAGGACTTGACCCCAGGATTCTGGGATCACGACCCAAGCCGAAGGCACTGAGTCACCCAAGCACCCCATTTTTTAAAGATTTTTAAAATTTATTTTGTCGTAGTCCTTACTGAAAATGTGAATCAGAGCATGAGCTGCAGGTCAAAACTCAGGCACAGCGATGCCACCCCAAGTCAAGCCAAACTCCTGGCTTGCTGAGCTCTGATTCAGTCTCTCACAGGGGCACTTGGAGCTGTTAATAAGGAGCAGGAATTTGAGCAGTCCTTTGGTTTTCCCTGGAGCCATCTGCACCCATCACGTTTACCAAGGCTCTAGCAAAGTGTTGGTGCTGGCACCCTCCCCGCCCCCCCCCCCCACCTCGGGTGCTCTGTTAGCTCCTAGGACATCATTCTTATGATAGCACCTATTACTTGGCATCACGATGATCTGAGGACCACCTGTGCTCATCACTAGGCTCTATGCTGGCTGAGGGCTAGAATCTCTCCTTGTTACTTCTCAAGTCAAGAGTTTCTTTTTTTTTTTTTTTTTTTTTTTAAAGGAAAGCCTGGCATTTTTTTTTTTTTTTTTTTTTTTTTTTTTTTAATTTTTTATTTATTTATGATAGTCACAGAGAGAGAGAGAGAGGCAGAGACACAGGCAGAGAGAGAAGCAGGCTCCATGCACCGGGAGCCCGACGTGGGATTCGATCCCGGGTCTCCAGGATCGCGCCCTGGGCCAAAGGCAGGCGCCAAACCGCTGCGCCACCCAGGGATCCCAAGTCAAGAGTTTCTAATGTAGCACCTGGCACGTCGGAAGTACTGTCAGTATCTGCCAAATGAATGAAATGTACCCAAAACATGACGTCTGCATTCAGAAACTTCTTTCTGGAGCCATTTGCTTTAATTTCCCGGGCAATTTAAAACATTTCCAACCTTGCTGCCAATAAGCTGATGGGGGGTGAAGGAATGCTGGCATACCCCACTGGCCACATGACTCTGGTTGGTCCTTTGGCAGTAGGGATGTTGAGGACGTTGCTATCGCCCTTAGGAACTCACCAAGATGGGGGAAGGGATACTTTGCTGAGTGCCTACTGTGTCTGACTCTGTGTGAAGTCACCTGGGACCTGCAGCTGCCCTGTGGGAGGTGTCGCTTGAGAGACAGGGCTGAGATGGGCACCCGGGTATCTGTCTGTCTCCAGAGCTCTGGGTACCACATCACCATGCCTTCCAGAGAAGCAGAATCAGACAGCTGCAGATCTTCATTCCTTCCCACCGAAGTATCTCATACAACATCTTCAGAAGTTTGGGCCATACTCTTTAGCCATTCCAGCTTCCCTGAAGTAATCAGCCATCTCCCTGAATTTACCTGCATCTTTTCCAGGATCTATTACTTATCTGCCAGCCTTCTTGAAGATAAGGAGTCTATAAATTTTTTACAGATACTATGAACTTACACTTGCTAATATTTGCATAACATGCACCTCTTTCAATCTTAAGGAGAAGCTTCTCACTGCGATGGTCTCCAATTTCCCAATTAGGTTTTGTGCCAGGATCCCACTGGAATTCTGCATGCACGTCCCCTAAGATGCCATAAATTGTGGTTCAGTTTCCCAGCCAGCGGAAGAAAACAAAAACATAATGGAAATCCTGCTGAAATACTACTCAAAGAGCAAACCAAAGGGAACGTATTTATTTGCCTCTAATGCTAGGACCTAAGAAAAGCAAGTTTCATTAGAGGTAAATAAGGAGGGAGGTATCAACTTTCCTACGTGAGCTGTGGAGTGGAGCTCTGCTCACTCACAGCAGCTCAGAATCTTTACGCAGTATATACCCCCTCCCCCACCTGCCAAATTCAGCTGTGGATTCTCAGAAAAACTGAAATTTGAGATGTTATGGATTCTCCACCTTCCCCAAAAGCAGGAGGAACATCTATAAAAAAGACTCTCAACACGCTCCTTAGACAATTCCACTTATTTACATTTTCTCTTCTCAGAAAATCATCCTTTATCCCGATCCCTGATCTTCTCTAAAAGTTTCCTAAACAAGAAAACAGGTGTCCTCCCACTCCAGTTCCATCCAAAATAACTTTCTAATTGCTTTTGCCATGGGCGCTTTTTGGCAGCTTTGAAACATCAGAATTGCATCAACCTACCAGTCTCTTCACCATCACGGAAAGATTGGGGCACTTCTCAGAGGCCCCTGTCACCTGCTCTGGGGTCTGTCCCCTTCTCACCCAGCTGGAGGGCCTTGACAGAGAGTGTGAGGTAGATTCTCAGAATGTGCCTGGTGATGCCTTACAGGGCACCTCAGGAACTGAGGGGCTGCCAGCAGAGGGGAGGGTTTGGGCTCGGGGGCTCTACGACTAACAACTTCAAAGACAGCGCTTGTTTTCCACTGGTTCTTCTATGTAGCCTGGGTTTCTCCTCTCCAAGATTCCTGATTGCTAAAAAGTTTTGAAAATCTAAGTAGCACAATATCCATTGTGGGCCTTTTGGCCACATGGGACAAAAGGAGTTTAAAGGAATAAAGATAAAGCTACCTGCAAGGACACACCAGCTCTGTGCTTCCCCACACATCTTATTGATTCTCACAACCCTGGGAAGGAGCTCCTGCAGGGAAGGCAGATTCCACTGAGCCCCTTGCCCAAAATCACAGGGTGAGCACATGGCACAGCCCAGGCCTCCTGCCCCCGGGTCCTCTCCAGCCATAAACCTACTACCCTTTCAAAACATCTACAGCTTCAAACCATCGATGTCCAATTAAACAACTCCATCTAGAGCAGCCTATGCACATTGCTTACCTGTAGGATCTTACCTGTCTACTTCCAAAGTTACTGTGGGAATCTCCCAGAGAGAAGACAAAGAATTCATTTTTATTCCCTGGGTTGTTTTCCATCATTTCTCCCTTGTGAATCCTCACACAATGAGTCGGCATGTGGCCCTACTGATCTGACCTGCTTTTCCATCAATCCTCTTTTCTTTAGGGTCTGTGCTACTTAAGCGGGCTGTTCTAACAACCCCTCATCAAATGTATGATGAATCAACAATAAAGAAGTTCATTTCTTGCCGACATAAATTAGTCCATGACAAATATGACTGATGTGTGAGTGGCTTTTCTCCAAAGGGTGGTTTAGATACAAGGTCCTTTCATCTACTGGCCCCCAACATCTCTGACGTCTGGCTCAGAAGAGCTTCCATGTGGCCAGGCCTGAGAGTCGGGTCCACACTTTGGCTCACTTTCCACTGCCCTGAATCCAGGCAGTGGTCTGTCTCACTGCAAGGGATGCTGGGAACTGAGGTGCAGCCACTGCCTGAGAAGAGAGGCAACAGGTGAGAGAGATTTGGAGAATGACACTGGTCTTCAAGAGCCCCTTGCAAGGGACTATCATTAATTAATTGATATGACCAGCATATACTGTGTTCCACACTTACGCTCTCAATATGATGCTTCCTTGACCCTTAATCAAGGGAATTAGTTCAACCTAGGTCACTTAACCTGTGACTCAGTTTCCTTATGTTAAAAACAGGGATGATAATGCCTCATGAGATTGTTTTGAGGATCACATACATTACAAAGTGCTTAGAGGCATCTGGTTGGCTCATCAGTCAGTTAAGCATCTGACTTCAGCTCAGATCATGATCTCGGGGTTCTGGGATAGGGCCCTAAGTCAGGCTCCGTGTTCAGTGGGGAGTCAGCTTGTCCCTCTCCCCCTGCTCTTCTCCCTGCTGGTACAGGGTCTTTCCCTCACAAATAGATAAAATCAAAAAAAAAAAAAAAAAAAAAAAGAAAGAAAGAAAAAGAAAAGTGCTTAGAACACTATCTGGCACATAGAGCGTGATGAACAAGCACTTGTTAAACAGATGAGGGGATACAAGAACCTGGTTCCCCTGCAAATTTCCTTTTTTTTTTAAGATTTTATTTATTTATTCATAAGAGACACAGAGAAAGAGGCAGAGACATAGGCAGAGGGAGAAGTAGGGTTCCCGCAGGGAGCACGATGCGGAACTCGATCCCAGAACCCCAGGATCACAACCTGAGCCAAAGGCAGACACTCAGCCACTGAGCCACCCCCTGCAGGTGCCCCTCCCCTGCAGACTCTGCAAATTTCTAACAGACTCCTGTCATGGGGGTTTCTAGCTCTTAGGAAGTGGGCAGGCGGCAGAAGCCCAAGTGTTGCTGAGTTCCTCAGCAGCCAAATTCAGTTTCCTATGCAAGACATAAAACCCTGTAAAATACATCCCAGGCCTACTTCAGAACCTTCCTAGTAAGGAATCCATTCCCTCAAGAGCTGCCCCAACCTCTCTTCCACTACTTGGGATGTAGACAATGCTTAGCTCCTTGTAGGCATTTCTTCATTGGTGCTGATTTCCAAACAATCTAGTTCTATGTCCATTCATTCTTTTGTTCATTTCTTTATTCAACAAACATTGAGGACTTACCATGTTCTAACGTGACCAAGACATCTGAGGTCTCAGCACATGTGGGCAATGTTTTAGCTTACCCAGGCATCCCAAGACAGGTCTTATTTATATTTTATCCCAGTAGGGTTCAAAATGCTTGCTGAATTAATAGATGGCACATCTCGTATGTGCCAGTGGGTGTATAAACTGGCAAACTGTTTGGCAGGATGTACCAAAGCAGTGGTTCTTGGGGTGCCTGGGTGGCTCAGCGGTTGAGCATCTGTCTTCAGCTCAGGGCATGGTCTCGAAGTCCCGGATTGAGTCCCACATTGGGCTCCCTGCATGGAGCCTGCTTCTCCCTCTGCCTTGTCTCTGCCTCTCTCTGTCTCTCTCATGAATAAATAAATAAAATCTTTAAAAAAAAAAAAAAAAAAAAGCAGTGGTTCTTAAGGCACCTGGGTGGCTCAGCCAGTTAAGCCTTTGCCTTCAGCTCAGGTCACGATCTTGGATCCTGGGATCGAGCCCCGCATTGGGCTCCCTGCTCAGTGGAGAGACTCTCTCCTTCTGTCCTCCCCCTGTTCATGTTCTCTGTCTCCCTGTCTCATGTTTTTACTCTCTCTCAAATAAATAAAATCTTTAAACAAATGGGGGTGCCTGGGTGGCTCAGCCTGTTGGTTGGGCATCTGCCTTCAGCTCAGGTCATGATCTCCAGCCCATGTTGGTCTCTCTGCTTAGCAGGGAATCTGCTTCCCCCTCTCCCTGTGTGTGTGCTCGCTCTCTCTCTAAAATAAAGAAATAAAATCTTTAATTAATTAAATAGATAAATACATACATACATAAATAAAATAAAGCAGTGATTCTCAACTACAGGTGATTTTGCTTCCCAGGAGACATATGACAATGTCTGGAGAAATGTTTGGCTGTCATAACTAGTGGAAAGGGTGCCACTGGCCCTTCAGTGGGTAGGGGCCAGGGATGCTGCTAAACATCTGGCAATGCACAAGACAGGCCTTCTCAACAAAGAATTATCCAGCCCATAAGGTCAATAGTTCTGAGATTGAGATATGCATCTAACCTGTGACCCAACATACCTACTCCTAAGGTTTATGTGCCCAAGGGAAATGACCTATATGTCCATCAGAAACACAAGAATGTCTGAAGCAGCTATACCCACAGAAGCTTCAAACTGGATACAATGTAAAAGACCATTAATAGGATAACGGAAAACAAACTATCATATTTATATGATGCAATACTACATGCAATGTGAAATTAAAGACTGCAATGTACAATAATAAGAAATGAATAACCAGACCAAAGTAACAGGCAAAATTAATCGATGGTGATAGAATAGAAGCTGGAATAATGATTACCCCTGGAGGCAGGGGGCTACTGACTGGGAAGGAGCAGGGAAATCTCTGGGGTGCTGGGAACATTCTGGACTTCACTTAGGTAATAGTTACACACACTGTGCTGTGGACTCCGACTCATGCACTGTATGTGTGTTACACCTCAACAAGCCTTATTCAATGCACTGGTTCTCTAAGAGCACCCTACCAGCAGGAACACGCTCTGGTGTACTGTCCTCTCTACACAAGGTCTTCTAACAGCCTTTCTGGTATACTGCAGGCAGGAGTGTGGTAGGTGCATCTCGGGGAGGCTGTTTCACCAGATATCAAAAACCTTTCATGTCATTAATTCAATTCTGTTTTGATCATTTTATGCTAAGGAATGTGCTAATAAGGATGTGCACACAAACTTAAGCCTCAAGAATATTTATCATCACATAATAAATAAGAGGGGAAGGGGTCAATGAATTCAATGCCCACCCAGAGGGGACTGTGTAATATTACAGACTCATTAAAACTGACATTCTAAAATTTAAAGGGAGAACATTTACGATATATTAATTAGAAGTAAAAAGCAGATTGCCCAACAAGATGTAACTTAAGATAGATGAAGGATACACTCAATATGTTTAACTATGATCATCTAAGGTAATGAAAAATAATGGGATTTCTTAAAATTTTATCATTCCCCCCCCTTAAGATGTACATATATGGTTAATAAATACATAATCATAGTTCTTAAAAGTAAAGGTGAGTTTTGGACTTTAAAACTGAGTACCTGACTTCACAAAACCCCCAGACTCCAATGTATTCAATGCCCTGCTACCTGCAGAAACACTCTAAACTCTCATCACAATGGCTGAGGCATAGCAGGGATTAAATAGATAAATTTCAGATTTTCTGTCCCCTATCTGGCTGTGGAGATTGGTTACACAAATCCATACAGGCATTAAACCTCACAGAACTGCATATCGCCCCCGCCCCAAAAAGGTTAAAAGCAATTCTGTGTAAAAATATCAAAGTAAATACTTCTGACTGAACAAGGCTTTAGAAGCTGCAAAGAAAAAAATAAAAAGCTACAACCATCCCTGAATGCCCAAGTCTACCTAGTTAGAAGGCTAGCATTCCACCAGGTAATCTCATCGCCCCAGACCCTGCCTACAACACCCCATCTGTGTTTCTCTGTGAAGCAGAGGTGATGCTTGTTCTCTGAGTACTTGGGAAGGTTCAGGGTGATGATGAAAAAGCATCACGGGGACTGCCGGTAATGATCAGTGTCATCCCCACTACAGAAGAGAACCTCTCTCCAGGCAGCTCCTTCTCTGAATTCTCCCTGGTGGTGGCACATGTTTGGTTATTATGGAGCACTCATAAGATGTACCTTGTAGCTCACCCAGACTCAGAGTTCCTCCCGGAGCCACAGAATGTGGTACAGACCTGAACGTGGGAGCAGCTGCTCCTGGACACCACTGACAGGGGCCCGGGTACCTGAGCTCATAAATCCATTATGAAAGGCTCTGTTTAATTCTGGTTCAAGAGAGAGATTTTTCTCCTCTTACTTGTTAGAAAAAAAGATTTTAAGCCAAACGAGCCAACAACAAACCCTAGGATAAAACATTTAACAATGTTAATTTTCAAAGCCCTGTGGTCCTCACCAGCTTCTCAAGGTCATACCTCCCTACTGAATCATTACAGAAGGCTGCTGACATGGTACATGGCAAAAACGCTCCTATGAAGTCCAACCTCTAATATAAAGAGCAAACAGCTCAGATCCCAGCCAGCCACGACAAAGGACCCACAAAGCCGCACACACAGGAGCCCCAGAGCATCTGTGAATCTGTCTGTTCCTTCGCCTCCTCAGAGAGAAGGAATCACAAGACTGCTCAGAATAAGAAACCAAAAGGGCAGAAGCCCAAAAGGCAGCCGGGCCTGAATTTCATGCTGTCTCCAAAGAGAGAGCTCACATGCTGTGTCGGTTATTTGCACAGTGGGCAGGCCAGGCTGACAGCTTGAGGGGGATATTTTAGAGAGATAACTGCAAGTCTGATTTGCAGAGGGTTCTCAGGGCCTTGCGCTCCCAGTAAGCATTTCCAACTCCCAGGCTGACCCTCCATTCACACAGGGGTTAAGAGCCTGCAGCCAGTTCCCAAAACCTGGTCTTTGTATTTAAATCATCTCAAGGGGACACATATCTCCAGGCACAATCAGAGCCTGGGGAGGAGGGAGGGGACCTTTCCACCCATAATTGCTGGCTGCACTTCTGGAGCACCTGATCCAGGAAGCTAAATACATGGAAAAAAACAGAAGAGTCTGGGAAGCCTAGAACGCTCTGAAGAGCAGCTAGCGGAGTCTCCACTTTAACCCCAGAAATGCCTCTGCCTCCCTTCCCCCTCCCCTCAGCTGGGCACCAAGTGTCTCCCTACTGGGTGCACTGCAAATGTGAATCAAAGTTCAGTGGTGCCGGGGTGCCCACGCCTCTCTCATGCACAGGGACTCTAGGCCACCAGAGGGTTCCCAGACAGCAGTTGTAATCTCTTTCTAATTAAAAACAAAAACCGAAAAAACCCTAACTGGCCCAAACCAGCAATATGTATTTACATGTAAGACACAGTTGCACACATACACGTTCACACGTCCCTATTTACATACATAAACACGATTTTACAGCAGAAGGTAAGCAAGCCTGTTCCCTAAGTCTACAACCCTTTGCTTTCCTCACCTGATTCTAGCAGCAACAGCCATTTATGCCACAAATTTTCTTATGAGGGCTGATTACAGATCAAAACACCACCCTCCTGGCTTGCCTCCCTATCCTACCCTACCAGCCCAGTGAGATCTGTTAACAAACCAAGATCAAAGATGGAAGAAAGGCCCAAACTGCATTCCTTGAAAGTAGGGTTAGATTCTATACTTTGATAAACCTCAGAGCCTGAACCTCTTTGCTCTCAGCCTCTAATAAACATGTCCATCCCACCCACCCCCACCCCCACCCCCCCTCGCCACTAGGCACAAGGGTTTTCTCTGCCCAGTGCCTATTTTCAGCTCCCATAAATCATATCCCATTGTTTCAGGCAATCTGAACTCATGCTTAATAAACCATCAACCTCACCCCTCCACCACCACCACTCCAAATTTCCCTCAGGGAAAGACTGTTTCAAGGAGGAAAGGAAATTCTTCATTAGGGCTGGATTTTAAAAGCAAGCTTCCACACAAAACCGGAAAACAAAACTGGGTATAAATACCATCAAATAACCACTAAATGTCTTTGGTTAAAGCGCTTGCCTGGGATTCTCAGGTCTAGGTGTGAGTTCAGTGAACATCCAAACAGAGCAGAATTTGAACCTAATACTAAATGACACATGATCCTGCACTTCATGACCATTTAAGTGCTGCAGTGGCTAGATTAAATTGCTCTGATGCAGAATTTCTCTACAGTATAGGTTACTAAGAAATATAATATTGCTTTAAAATTTATTTAGGTGTGTTCATCCTTTCCACACCCACACACTCACGGATCTTCTTCATAACCAGGCCTAACCTAACACAATTCCCCTGTTTTCCCCTGGAGATGTTAGGGAAACAAGAGGACATGTGTCTCAAGTTTCCAAGATCAAAAAACTGGATCACAGCACTCACAGCATCAAGTCTGCCAAACCAGAGCTCTGGGTACGTACAATTCTTAAAGAGCTAATTTAATGGAAAACAGGCGTCTGGGGCTGCAAGCCCTTAGGACATTCTGGAAAATGTAGGGGGTTTCAAAGGATTATGCAGAGTGACAGGACTTTGGACACGCCCAAACTCTTAACCAAAGCCTAAACGAGAACATTTTGCTAAATTTACCCATTCCAAAACACTGCACAGTGAACTGGGACCCTGCAAAGCTCAGTGCGTCCACACTGCAGCCTGCCTGCTGGAGGTTTGCAGACCACTCCCTGCTGAGAGTCCAGCCAACCCAACCAGCCTAGCAGCAGGCTGCAGCAATGATGTCCAGATCCAAGCCCAGGCACTGGCCAGGGGTCCCTTGGGTCTGTCCTCCTATGCGCTGTATTCCTGACTGGTTGAACAATCCTCAGGCAGAGCCCCAGGAAAAGCCGCATCATGCCGGGTCTGGCCACTCCCTGGTCCTCAACAACACCGGTTGCACACCCTTCCACACAAAAATGGTGTGCAGGAACAAGGGTCTGCCACAGAAGGCTGCTGAGCAGGGCGCGAACGCATCCGGGGGCGGGTGGGAACAGCTGGTTGGCCTCTACCTGTCCCAGAGGGCAGAGGCCTCAGAGCTTCTGCAGGGGGAGATGTTTTAAAACCAAGAAAGGAGGCAGTAAAAGAGGACCTCAAGCAGCCCCAGCTGCCAGCACTCCTGCGACCTCCAGGTATCAGGGGCTTGACCAAGACGACGGTGGTCGGCAGAACACAAATGGGGGCGTGTTCTGGCCCAAGCGCAAACAGACACCTTAACGCTGCTAGACTCGTCCTTTCACTCTTCTCTGCTCTTAGCAAGTGATCCTGAAAGGCACGGACAAAGTTTTTCAGAATAACTGGAGAAAACACAAGCCAGTGAGGACGTCCCGGGTGGCCCCTGCCGAGGCTCTCACCGCGCCTCCCTCCAACTGGCACCTGCCCCGCCCCTGGCACCTGGGTAAGGCTGCTCTGGGGCCACCCGCACCCAGTGACCACGCTCGCGCACACACGCGGCGTCGGGCTTCCAGTCCCCCCGACCCAGACGCAGCCCTCAAGCGCGACCCACAGGTGTGGCGGGCTCGGACGCTCGCCCAAGCGAGGGCAGGCGCCCCTCCAGGTGCTTGCCAGCGGCGGGTGCTGGCCCGGCCCCGGCCCCGGCCCCGGCCCCGGCCTCGTGCTGTGCGCCCGCCGGACCTCGGGGCCCTACGCAGGCAGCCTGATGCCGCCTCGGCCCCCAGGAGTCCCGACGCGCAGCTGCCGCGGAGCAGCCGCCCCGGGCGCCCCCCCCGCCCCGCCCCGCCCGCCCGCCGCGCCTCACCGCCCGTGTCCTCGAAGCGCGGGGGCGGCCGGTCCCGCAGCGTGGCCGTCCAGCCCGCGCCGGCCTCGTCCTCCTCCGGCTCCGGGGCGGCGGCGGCGGCGGCGGCGGCGGCGGCGGGCGGCGGCCCGGGGCGCTCGTGCTCGTCGTCCGACGAGGCGGCCGAGGAGGAGCGCGAGGCGGCCGACGTGCTGTAGAAGGGGTTCCCGCCGCTGTCCGGGCCCGACTCGCCGAACACGTCGTCCGAGATGTGCAGGCTCTCGTAGCGCGCGCGGGCCGCCTCGAGCAGCGCCGGCGCCCTCCTGCGCGCGCCCCCGCCGCCCTCGGCCATGGCCCCGGCCGCCGCCCGCGCGCCCGCCCCCCACAGCGCCTCCCAGCCGCACGCGCCGGGGCCCGGGCCCGCGCCGCGGCCCGCCGCCCCCCACCAGCGCAGCCCGCAGCACAGCGCCCGCCGCCCCGCGCCCGGCCGGCCCGCCGTCTTGGCCGCCTCGGGCCCGGCGCCCGGGGAAGCGCCCTCGGAGCTGGCGCGCCGCAGGCTGCGGGCCGCGGCGGGACGCAGGGCGCCGGGCGGGAGGCACGGGCTGCGGCCGGGCCCAGGCGCCGCCGCCGCCGCCGCTGCCGCCGCCGCCGCCGCTGCGTCTCCTCGGCGCCCGCCGCGTCCCCGCGCGCCCTCCCGCGGCACCCGGCGCTCCCCGGCCGACCTTCCCGGGCGCGAGCCGCCAGAGGCGGGCCCCGCCTCCTCGCACCTCCGGCCCGCCGGCCAATGGGGAGCCAGCGCGGGGCGGGGCGGGGGCGGGGCCTGCGCGGGGCGGGGCCGGCGCGGGGCGGGGGCGGGGCCGGCGCGGGGCGGGGCGGGGCGAGGGGGAGGGCGGCCGGCGGCTCCCCCGCCTGCGGGGATGTGTGCCCGGGACGGCTACGCGCAGGGGGAAGGGAGGACCCGCGGGGGTGCCGGGGGCGGGCGGCGGCGGAGGGGACCCGGCCACTTCTTCCTGCCGCCCGAGCGCGCTCGCGGACCGCGAACCCCGCGCGCCGTCCCCCCGGCAGGCGGCGCCTGGCGCCGGGGCGCTGTCCGCCCCGGTGGTTCTGAACCAGGCGCCGCGGAGACTCCAGGTAGGCGGCGGGCCCGAGGGTCGCGGCGGCCGCTGCGGCGGCGGCTGCGCCCCGAGCTTCCCTAAGCACAAGGGCTCCCTGGCTTCCGGGAATCTTGCTCTAATAAGGAGCCGGCCTCGCCGGTCCATTTCTGGGGTCAGATGCTAACTCAGTCTTGCTTCAATACCCCGGTAATTTGAGGGTGGCAGGATCTGGTCTTAGTCATTCCCCTCGTCTTTGACGTTTGACACCTTTCAAACTCTAAATATTCATTACATCCCAAATACTCATTACTCTACCACCACTGTTGCAACATCTTTACTCATACGTTTGATGCTCTCGTCTGTTAAAATACAGCACAATCACCCAGGCTTCAGTGCTCGGATAAACAATAGAGCAGAAAGGTATCATCCACCCGTCTTCCTTGGCCAGGAGTGGGTGGCGCTCACTCTCTTGATGGCGATGCATAGGTTCGGTCCTCTAGCTCCTATCTCCCTCCCACAAATAGTGCAATAAGTCATAGTGATGGTAATTGGGCCATAAAGTCACTTGCACTCTGAAATAAAATAAATCCACAGAGATGTGAAGGGCTTACAAATCCTACTGGGTATTAACTAAATAATGATTACATAAAAGGAAAAGGCATGTTGCTATTTCTGAGCATGCATAAAGGATGAAGATGTTGGGACCACCAACTAAGGTCAATTCTAACAGCAGGTGGCCAGCTTCTGCTCTTGCCCTCCCCTCTCAAGCCCCTGTTTCCTCCTCCCGAACCAGAGCCCATGTACGGGCATGAATTCATGATAACTACTGAAAGACAATATATAAAAAGGAAGGGATTCACATGACGTTGCTTTCTATATGGATTGGCTGATGTATTGTGAAATTGTTTGCAAAGCATTTCAACTCCGTTGGAAGAATTATGCCACCGAAAAGAGCTGGTTTCCAACATATCATCAACTGTGCTAACCAGCAAAAGATTTTGAAGAGAGTATATACAAGGTAATCAGACTTTAAAAGGTCAATGATGCATAGATTGAAGATGCAAAGTAAAACTCCAAAGCTCAAGTTCAAATTCTGCAGTTGGGAATTCTGTAACACTCCTGTAAGAGCTAATGTGATCTATAAAAATATAATTGAATGGGATCTAAACAGTGGAAATCTATAGGCAAAAATTCCTTCTCTCTCCAGGTAGCCAATGAAAAAGCAGCTAAAGTGAGTGTGTATTTTAAAAACAATGGCTTGCTTTGCTACCCAGAGGAAGCACAAAATAGAGCAATTAACAGTTACAAGGATGGACACAGTCTTCCATTGTCCCAAATTTGCATTTGCATGGTGCTAATCCCTCTCTGTCCACAGAGCCTTTGTGTTTATGAGCTCACAAGTGCTTGTAGCTCACACAGGACGCAACATTGGGGAGAGGATTATACGGTTACAAAAGAAACAGACTGGGAAATCAAATTGTTATCCAAAAACTTGCCAAACAAAAATTAGATGTCTATGTCAGTTTAGAATGAAGAGTTTAGCAACCAAGTGTTACTTTGTTTAAGCAAGTGTTTCCAACCAAGAAAAGTAAAAATATTTCAGCCTTTTAAAGACAGGTGGCTCATTCTCCTTGTGGAAGGAAACAAGGAAAGGGAAGAAAACAATTGGAAAACAAAAACCAAAGAACATTCCCATCTGTTTGGCAACCTCCTACTTGATGCTACCATCATGATCCTACATCATTAACTTTTATAAGTAATGTTATCTGTGAGGATAATTATAGAAACCGTATTATACTGAGATCTTTTAACTTTGAGTCCTTTAAATACATCTTCCAAGTAATATAACTTTGTAATGTAATTAAATAATTTTCGATTAATATTCAGCTTTTGGTTTATAGTCTGCACAAAAGGCTTCAGAGTAGTAAGAGCAATCCATTTGTGCAGTAGATTCCTTAGGTTTGGTAAGCCAGCGATTCATGTTTCTACATAATTGGGGCTAAAGCCATATTTCATTGAGTCTTGGCCTCATTTACTGGTATGTTTTAAGAAGAAAGAAAAAAAATGCTACCTTTCAAACTATGATACAATGTTTTCTTTCATTAATATTTCAATTTAAATGTATTGAAAAAGCTCTTTGATAAGTATTTAGACAGATTTTTTTTAATCATGTATCGCCTTAGTGCATACATAAAAATAAAAGTTAAGATAGCTGGTTAATGTTTTTCCAGAGCTTCACATTCAGGATCTCACTATTCTTATTTACTTTCTAACTGAGAGTTTTCAATGCCCAGATTTTTCCCACAATATGTTCCTCCAATCCACAGAACTTCTGTCATGCTACACTTAAAAAATTTTTATTATTGACATATAGCTGACATTCAATGTTAAATTAGTTTCAGGTGTAGAATATAGTGATTTGACAATTCTATTACTCAGTGCTCGTCACAATTAAGTGTATCATCACCTCTTGTCATACAAACATATACAATAGTATTGACTATATTCCCAATGCTTTATTTTCCATCTCCCGATGAGAACAGGAAATTATTTTATTTATAACAGGAAATTTGTACCTCTTAATACCCTTCACCTATTTCATCCATCCTCCCATCCACTTCCCCTCCAACGACCACAAGTTTGTTCGTTGTATTCAAGAGTCTGTTTCTGTTTTTTTTTGTTTGTTTGTTTATTTGTTTCATTTTTTAGATTCCACATATAAATGAAATCATATGGTATTTGCCTTTCTCTATCTGACTTATTTCACTTAGCATAATATCCTTTAGGTCTCCCATATTGTCACAAACAGCAAGATCTCATTCATTTTTATAGCTGGGCCATATTCCATTGCATACATATACCATATCTTTACCCATTCATCCATCAATGGACACTTGGATTGCTTCCATATCTTGGCTATTGTAAATAATGCTGCAATAAACCTAGGAGAGTATATATCTTTTTGAATCAGTGTTTGTATTTCCTTTGGGTAAATACCAAGTAGTAGAATTACTGAAGCGTATGGTAATTCTATGTTTAGTTTTCTGAGGAACCTCCATACTGTTTTCCACAGTAGTTGCACCAGTTTACATTCCCAGTAACAGTGCAGAAGGGTTCCTTTTTCTTTTCCTCCTGGCCAACACTTGTTCTTTCTTGTCTTTTTAATACTAGCCGTTCTGATGGGTATAAGATGATAAATCTCATTGTGGTTCTGATTTTATTTTCCTGATGATAGTGATGTTGAGCATCTTTTCATGTGTGTGTTGGGCATCTGCATGTATTTTTTGGAAAAATGTCTATTTAGGTCCTCTGCCCAGTTTTTCAATTGGATTATTTGTAGGATTTTTTTTTTTTGGTGTTCTTTACATATTTTGACTATTAATCTTTTATGAGATTTATCATTCACTACTGTCTTCTCCCATTCTGTAGGTTCCTTTTTGGTTTTGTTGTTGGTTTCCTTACTGTGCAAAAGTTTTGTTTATTTGTTTGTTTTTTATTTTGATGTAGTCCCAATGGTTTATTTTGCTTTTGTTGTCCTTCACTGAGCAGACATACCCAAAAATATGTTGCTAAAGCCAATCTCCAAGAGATTACTGCCTGTTCTCTTTTAGGAGTTTTATGGTTTCAGGTCTCACATTTATTTTCTTAAGTAAGCTCTTTGCCCAATGTGGGACTTGGACTCACAACCCAAGATCAGGAGTTGCATGCTGTATGGACTGAGCCTGCCAGGCACCCCTCAGATCTCACATTTGGATCTTTTTTTTTAAAGAGTTTATTTATTTATTCATTAAAGACACACGGAGAGAGAGGCAGAGACACAGGCAGAGGGAGAAGCAGCATCCCTGCAAGGAGCCCAATGTGGGACTTGATCCTGGATCCTGGGATCACGCTCTGAGCCAAAGGCAGACGCTCAACCACTGAGGCACTCAGGCGCCCCTCACATTTAGATCTTTAATCAATGTTGAACTTCTTTATGTGTATGGTGAAAGAATGTGGTCTAGTTTCATTCTTTTGCATGTAGCTGTCCAGTTCTCCCAACACTGTTTTTGAAAAGACTGCGTTTTTCCCATTACATGTTATTGCCTCCTTTGTCAAAGATTAATTGACCATATTGAGCATTAATTGACTATGGATTTATTTCTGGGCTCTATGTCCTGTTTCCATTGATTTATGTCTCTATTTTTCTGCCAACATCCTACTGTTTTGAAAACTATAGCTCTGTAGTATATCTTGAAATCTGATATAGTGATACCTCCAGCTTTGTTCTTCTTTCCCAAGATTAATTTGCATGCCACGTTTCTTATAAAAGTACTCTGAGGTCATCCAAGTTGCCGCCCCTCCATTCTGCATGGTTTGATGCTGGTGGGGTTTTGTATTTATTTTTTTTACATTATCCAAGATTTTCATATAATAACCATTTTATTTTCCTTCTTCAAATGGTCCTAAAAAGGCCTGTGGCCTGGCATGCCAAAGGATGTAGATGGTCAGGCATGCCCTAGGAATTGTAACCAAGGTGGCACAGGCTCAGGCTGTGGTGACTTTATTTTTTAAAATATTTATTTATTTATTCATGACAGACACAGAGAGAGAGGCAGAGGGAGCAGCAGGCTCCATGCAGGGAGCCCGATGTGGGACTCCATCCCAGATCCTGGAATCATGCCCTGAGTGGAAGGGCTCAACTGCAGCCACCCAGGTGTCCTGCTGTGGTGACTTTATAGGGACTTTCACCCTCTCAGCACCAACTATAAGACAATTCATGATGTTGGAGATGTGAAAGAAAATGGGAGGTGGGGCATCTTAGAATCCATAAAATATGGTGTATTGCCGCCTGTTGGTACTTTTACAGTTTTTGATTTTGCAAATGGACAAGTTGCTGCAAGGGAACAAAAATGAACAAAAGTGCTAAGGTGGCAGAGACTGACCTGACCAGCCCCATACTGCACAGGCTGTGTTGCTGGGTCACTATGAATGGAGAAGCAGAGGTGAGTCAGGGCAGCTGCTGCTTCTCCCCACATTGCCTTCATTACCCACAAAGAGGAGCCAGAGCCAAGGAGAATCTCCTGGAACTGAGATTGGGGGAGGGGAGAGCCGCAGCTGCTGAATCATGACCAACATATGGGGGAGAAGGTTGGAGGCAAATGTGCATGGCACAGTGTGACATTTGGAATCGTATCTGACATAGAAGCTTAAGGACCCAACCTTGCTCAAAATGATTTTATATGCTGAATTTATCTACTAGTTAATCCAGAGATGCAGAGAATGAAATATGGTAGTGCTATAGAAAACTCTTGGGGAAAATCTTTCTTAGGTTTGAGATACCCTGACATTTCCATTGATTGATTAATTAATTCATTCATTCAACAAATAGGTACTGAGTACCTATTACATGTCAAATTCTCTTCTGAGCACTGAGAATAAATCAGGAAAAAAACACAAATACTGTTTTTATAGCATCTACATTCAAGTAGAGGAGAGAAAATAGACAAAAATAAATAAATATGCAAGATGTCAGTTGTTGATAAGGGGTAAAAAGTAGAGGGACAGAAATTATGTTGGTTTTGTTGGTGGTGGTACTGGTGTTGGTTGCATATATGGTCATGGGAAGTTATTCTGATAAGAAGACATTGGTAGGGATCCCTGGGTGGCGCAGCGGTTTGGCGCCTGCCTTTGGCCCAGGGCACGATCCTGGAGACCCGGGATCGAATCCCATGTCGGGCTTCCGGTGCATGGAGCCTGCTTCTCCCTCTGCCTATGTCTCTGCCTCTCTCTCTCTCTCTCTCTCTCTCTCTGTGTGACTATCATAAATAAATAAAAATTAAAAAAATAAAAAAATAAAAAAAAAAGAAGACATTGGTAGATCCTTGAGTAGATTCAGAGAGCAGGACAGGTTCATTTAAGAAGAGGAAACAAGGGCAGCCCAGGTGGCTCAGAGGTTTAGTGCTGCCTTCAGCTCAGGGTGTGATCCTGGAGACCTGGGATAGAGTCCTGTGCCGGGCTCCCTGCATGGAGCCTGCTTCTCCCTCTGCCTGTGTCTCTGTCTCTCTGTCTCTCTCTCTCTCTTTCTCTCTCTCTCTCTCTCTCCCTCTCTCTGTCTCTCATGAATAAATAAATAAAATCTTAAAAAAAAAAAAAGAGGAAACAAGTGCATACCCCTCATGGGAGGCTCACACTAGCTATATTCTATAAACACTAAAGAAGCTAGTGAGCTGAGTCAGAGAGAGCTGAGTGAAGTGGTAGGAGATGAATTGTGAAGGAAGCTGAGTGTTAAATTTTGTAAGACTGGATTTTATATTGAGTGAAGTAGGGAGCCACTGGAGATCTTAGAGCAGAGAAATAACAAGATCTGACTTGTGTCTTAAATGGATTGCTTTAACTCTGAGTAGGAAGTAAACTAAAACAGAGCAAAGATGGAATCCAGAAGACTAGATAGGATACTGTTACAATAAGTCAGGCTATAAAAGATGGTGCTTTGGACCAAAGTGGAAATAACTGAAGTGATGAGAACTGGTCAGACTTAGAATATATTTTGAAGGTAGAATCCACAGCATTTACCAAAGAATTAAATGTGGGCAGTGAGAGAAAGGGATGAATCAATAATAACTGTATAGTTTTCTCTTTGAGCTACTGTAAGAGCAGCAGGGTTGGAGAAGAATAAGAGCTTGGTTTTGAACATGTTCACTTTAACATATCTAGGTGGATGTGGAAAGCAGACAGTGGAAGAAAGTTCAAGATCCAGGTCTGGACTGGAGGTAGAGGGGAGAAGTTATCAGCTGATAGATGGTAGAAAATGGATAGTCACCAAGGACTGAGTATAGAGGAAACGTCTGAGGATGGATCCTGGAGTATATTCATATTTAGAGATAAGGGAAATGAAGTTGAAGACCTGAGACAATGAGTTTTAGAGGCTAAGAAAGTATTTCAAGGAGGGAGTAACTGTGTTGAATGCTGCTGAGAGATCTAGTACAATGAGGGCTGAGAAGTAACCACTTAGTTTGGCAAAAGGGGGATGAAAATATGATTGGAGTTAAAGAAAATGGGAGAAGAAATGAGGGTATTGAGTCAAGACAAATTTTGAGGAGTTTTGCTACAAAAGGGAGGAGAGAAAAGGGAAGTGCCAGAGGTGGGTTTGAGGTTGGGAAGAGATTTCTGAAGATCAGGAGATGTTTGAATGCTTGTGGGATGATTCAGTATAAGAGAGATGCTGGACAGAGAAGAAACAGTTCCTAAAACAAGGTCCTCGGTTGCTTGAATGGCAATAGATGCGAGTGCACAGATGGAAGGGCTTGTCCTCACTCAGATGGGATTGGAATAAGGAGCTCATGCAGATAAATTTAGGGGGAGTCTGTGAGTCTTCTTTCCTTACTGATTTAATTTTCTTTCTTTTTAAGGTATATTTATTTTAAAGGGAGAGGGAGCACGGGTGTGGGAGGGAGAGAGAGAGAGAACCTTAAGCAGACTCCCCACTGAGTGCGGAGCCTGACAGGATTCAGGGCTCAACTCCTTGACCCTGAGCTCATAACTTAAGCTGAAACCAAGAATCAGACACATAACCACTGAGCCACCAGGTACCCTCCAGTTTGCTTTTCTCAATGAAGTCATCAGAAGGGGCATCAGCTGTATCTGAGGAAGGGTTCAGTTCTCACTCTGAACAAAATGGTTGTACATTAGAATCACCTGGAGACTTTTAAAAGCACACTCATATCCAGGCCCTGTTCTACACCAATTAAATCAGATTCTCTGGAGGTGGGCCTGGGCACTGCTGTGTTTTAAAGGCTTCCAGGTGATTCAAAAGTGTGGCCAGAGTTGAGAATCCCTGGGTTAGGAGTTTGAGGAAAGAAGATGTGAAATAGTCAAAATATTTCATGAGGAGAGTAGAGTCGCAGTCAGTTAGAGAAACATACTTGGATTTGTGGTTGAGAATTTAATATGAAACCTGCCGGTATGATTGCATTTTTCTCCAACTATGTTCAGCTGCCAGGGGCAGACATGGAGTAGACAGAGGGTTGGGTTTTCCCAAGGCAGGGTTTTATCAGGTGCTTATGATGAAGGTGAGAGTAGCAGACAGTGATTGTAATGATGGGACTGTACTCTGTGCCAGCTAAGGAGGCATGTAAGAATTCAGGAGGATTAAGGGCCGTTGAAAAGGAAGTCAATAAATGGCTTATTCTGCGTAGCTTAGATAATTAATATTTCCTTGAAATAATTTAGTGCAGCCAGATCCCTGCAAAGCAGCACAAACAACTCTGATTAGTGCTTCAACCTACCTTTTCTTCCCAGGGTTTCAATCAATTGCCTTCAACACATGAACAGTGAGCTATTTAGAGCAAAGAAAAAAATATTAGCTTTTTACGTTCTTAGAAAACAGGATTTTGTATATTTGTGTCCTTTTTCTGTCCCCTTGGGGACATTCTCCCTCTTGAAGCACGCCCAATCCCCCACTCCACTGTTCTCCTGTAAAAGAAAGGGATCTGAGTACCATCCCCAAAGTTTATTCACATTTAAAGGAGAAACAGGGATGCCTGGGTGGCTCAGCGGTTAAGTGTCTTCAGCCCAGGGCGTGATCCTGGAGACCTGGGATGAAGTCCCGCATTGGGCTCCCTGCATGGAGCCTGCTTCTCTCTCTGCCTCTGTCTCTGCCTCTTTCTGTGTCTCTCATGAATAAATAAATAAAATATTTTTAAAAATTAAAAAAAATAAAGGAGAAACAGCCCCAGGCAGTTAAGACTTTACACAAAAGAATGGATTGCTCTGTGGTGGAAACTGAGGTATTCTACGAAATGCGGAGAGATGTTCCCTGCTAGAAGAGGGACCTTCTCAGTGTTCCTAAATTCATATACCTGTAGGTGGCACTGACAAAAATGAAAGTATCCATTAGACTTTCAGGATTGAATTTTATGGAGATTGTTGAGCTGATATCTTGTTGTAGGCTTAGTGTCAAGCCACATCTGTCCCCTAGTTTTCTTACAGTGACTGTGGTGGTTCTTACGAGATTGTCTGTGAAAGGCCAAGCACCAAAAAAACCACGCAGCATACCTGAGCCATCACATAAATAGAATGTAGTCTGCACTCCAACTCCAACATCACCTAAGTAGAATATAATCTGCAGGAGAAAAAAATAGGGAATCACAAGAAGAAACCCTCATTATCAGGGCTTCCATCAATGTTAGCGCAACCTGTCACCATGTATCTTCATTTGCAGTAATTTTTTATAAACATTAATGTTGAAATGCCCTTGGTTACGACAAGCAACTCAATTATCAAAACATTAGTCTCTAACATTTGTTCTAATTACCAAAGCAGAAGAGTTGATGGAGTTTAGAAAATTTTCAACAAGGTTTAAATAAGAAGGATTTTCCACCTTATTCTAATCAGGTCAACATAGAGACCACTTTCCCGTAACAAAGTTAAGTAGTTGGTATTTTTCAGAGATATCATTTGGTTCTTTATAGAAGGCTAAAAGCTGGAGGTCCATAAAAATTATAATCAACTTTTAAGTATGCCTTCTATATGCCAGGAACTATGCTAAATGGACAGTATCTAATTTAATTCTCAAAACAAGCCCTGTGAGGTCAGTGTTACTCACTGTTCTCACTCTAAGGTGGCAAAGCTGATGCTTCAAGAGGGGAGTTCAGTTTTCCAAGTTAATACAGCTAGTATATGATGGAATCAGGACTCAAACTCAGTCTAATGTCAGGTTGGACTCTTAATGGGCAGTTAAGGCCCATAGTTTTTTGACTGTCATCTGCTTCCGCTCCCATCTCACTCTCATTTAGGGATAATCAGCAATACCTAAAGCATAGTGGTTGTACATGAGGGGTGGCTACTGGCTTTAATTATTTATATCCAGGGAGAAAGGGTTGCCTCATACATTCTGCTTCAGCTCTTTTCCCTACCCAGGAAAGTATCCATCGTTCAAACCATCAGTATTAATTGTTGTTCAGGGATGAATTAAGCTGCAGGGGTCACAGACAGTTTACTGTGTCATCCATATTTCTTTCAGAAAACCAAAGTACCGTTCACTTGGAGATAAGAAGGAATGATGGTGGGATGTTAAGAAGGACTCCCAGAAATATTTCTGGACCAATAATGATCACTAGCTCTTATGTTACGCTTGGAGTCATTTTACTGGTTCTTGAAATGTGTGAATTTGCCCTAGGATGACTTGGCCCTTCATAATAATCAAAAGCTCCTAGGATGGACCAATATGTTACTTCATTTGCTATGATTCTGTAGGTTGAATGTATTTATCAGCCATTTCCTGAGAGCGTAATCATGGGGCAGGAGTAGGGGAATGACTAGTGGACAGAAATTTATCAGGTGAGAGGGTGCCTATGACATTTGTATGAAGGAGAAGCCAATTCTCCCTGATGATGGAACATATCTTCTGTTCGTAGACTCCTGCCCAGCCAGGACCAATGGGGGTGCCTCCTCCTTTGGGCAACAGGACTCTTTCTAAATCCTCTTTTTTGGGCCAAAAAGAAAGACTAATCATGACTTCCTTCTTTTCATCTTTCTGCTTTGTCTGCCTGGCCAAAGACACTCACCCCCTCCCAACCACGTGGTGGCAATTTGGGCTGCTAGACTGTGGCAGGCGGCCACACGCTGGGTGTATGACCTCAGGCACAGTGGTTGGATTTCACTGAACCTTAATCCTAACATCTGAAAGGTGGAGATGTTGTGAGGATTAACTAAGACAATGTTAAATTGTTATGGAGTTAAGGAAAATATTTTGAACAAAACGTGTTCCATCTTACCAAACTAGAGGGCAAAACAGCTTCTTAAATAATATTTTTATTTTATAGGTATATATGTAAACATATAATTCAATGTATACACATAAATATAATAAATAAATACATTTGATGTGTTATTTATATTTTTCCTAAGATGCAGCAGTACTCTCCTGAGCAGTGCAGGGAGGGTGGGTTTTTTCAGAGAATCACCAAACAGCTTGACCCAATTGGAAGGCCAGCCTTGCATTGCTTTTTATGAGAAAGCCTCGAGTTGGGAGAGGTTCGACAAATACTGAGAAAAACCAGTCAATTAATATTGAAAAAATGCTATCCAACCACAGCTATAAACCAATTAGACATATTTAGTTTTAACTTTAGTCTCCAAAGCCTAAAAGTCCCTGGGGAAAAAGCGGAGGGAGAGGCAGGGCCAGCTTTGCAGTTGAGTACAGCCTGGCCAGCAGAGGAGCTGCTCTCCTCCAGGCCCCCCAAACCCGGTCCCAGAAGACCCCACCCCCAGAAGGGCCCCATCCCAGAAGGCCCGGCCCTCAAAAGACCCCCCAAAAGCCCCATCGGTGGGAGACCCCTCCCCCAGAAGGTCTCACCCACGGAAGACCCTGCCCACAAAGGCTCCACCCTTAGAAGGGCCCCAAGATGAATTTAATGCTCTAACGTTACTATCTGATATTTCTTCAATATTATTTGTGAATTTGTGTTTTGCCAGTAAAGTGGATGGGACAGTGGATGTGCATGAGCAGAAGAGATGGCCCAAGATGCATGTCCACCATTCCTGGCCTCCTCGTTTTTTTATACCGCTTACCCTGTCTGGTGAGCACAGAGTTCAAGTGGACACCCCATGCGTGGGGTTCAGCAAACCTGCTGAGCACGTGACATCTATGCCTGAGTCAACAAAAGCACACCTTCCCTATGGACCAGAGCTTGCTTTGAGCACAGACAGAAGGCAGTGGCATCTTGTGAACAGCCCAGAATGCTGTCATATCCTTTCTCACTCATGTTACCTCCCTGTGTTAGCAAAGCCTTATAAGCGGTGACTTTGAAGGGAAGGGAAAGAAAGCACATTGCTCCTGGTCATTTCAAGTTCCTTACTTATCAGTAAGCTGAGGGGAAGGGTTGGTGGAACGTGGGTGTATCACCAGGTAAAGTAAAGACAACTGAGCTGGTTCTGTGCAGGATTTCCACTGTTCTGATAAGAATAGGGCACATATGCACATACCAGCTGTGGAGTCCATGTGTGAATAATTTAAAACTGGCATTGCACCATACAAAGATAAATGGCAAAATTCATGCTCATAATTACATTTTTAAATTTTTATTTACTTAGAATGACATTAAATGCAAATAGAAAACAGCAGCCATGACACAGCAAAAGAAAGATCATGGAGGAAACGAGCTCTTTATTTTAGTGCCTTTAACAATGCTTTGTCCATGCTTTTGAACAAAAGGCCCTATATCTTCATTTTGCACTGTGCCTGCAAGTTATGTAGCCAGCCCTGGGAGCAGCTGTGCGATGTCTCAATGACCCAGTAGGGTGAGTGCCATGAGTCTCCTTCCCTGTCACAATAGCATCACACAAGTCCCTCAGGCTGAAACAGAACTTTAGGATAAAGTACAGGGGTAGGTTCCTCAAACTTCTGAATTGTAGGTTTTCTGCTTGGGCTGGTGTAAACAAAATATCAAAAGCTGGGTGGTTTAGAAAACATAAATTTTATTCTCTTAAAGTTCTGGAGGCCAGAAGTCCAGGATCAAGGTGTTCAATTCTTCAAAGGCTTCTCTCCTTGGCTTGCAGAGAGCTGTCTTCTCCACTGTATCTCCAAATGACTGCCCTTCGGTGTGTATTGTCTATGTCCTAATCTCCTCTTCTCATAAGCACACCAGTCATATTGGATTAGGGCCCACCCCCAATGAGCTCATTTTCCCTTAATCACCTCTTTAAAAATTCTGTCTCTGAATAAAGTCACATTTGGAGGTGCTGGGTGTTAGGACTTCGACATAGGAATTGGAGGGCACTCAGCTGAGCCCATAACAATAGCCAAAACTGGATCTGAAACAGAAATTTGAAAATTTAGACACATTTAAAAACACTAAAAGTATATTTTTTTGTATGCCTTAGTTGGTAGACTGAGATGTATTTGCAAGCTTCCAGGGAAACATCCTTTGGAATGATCAAAGAGAGCTTGTATGTAATTCCACACATCCACAATTAAACCCCAAAGCTTTCTAATTTGGGACTTGGCCCTCTGGTGCTCAGTGGCAACCAAAACCTGCCTAGGGTCTTTCTTTTGTTTTAGCAGAAAAGTAACAGGCAGAGGACTTGAGCATTTAGACATCTTGCTGATGTTTGTTTTAATCATACTCTACTGAGTTGTCTAAACCTAATTAAGCTCTTGGCTCTGTAAAGGAGAGATGATGTTCATTACATGTCATTGGCCACAGTGTGCCTTTTTTTTCCTTATTATTGTTAGTATTTGTGTTATTTGTAGGTATACAAGATAAGCTTTATCTTAGTTTGGACTGCTATAACAAAACACCATAGACCGGGTGCTTTAAACAAAAGATGTTTATTTCTCATAGTTCTGGAGGCTAGGAAGTCTAAGATCAAGGCACTGGCAAATTCCATGTCTCTTAGAGGGTCCCACTTCCTGGGTCACAGATGACCATCTTCTCCCTGTAGCCTCATGTGGTGGAAGAGGTGAGAGATCTCTGTGAGGTCTCTCTTATGAAGACCCTAATCTCACCCATGAGGGCTCGACCCTCATGACCTAAGCATCTCCCAAAGACCCCATCTCCCAGTAATGTCATTTTGGGCATTAGGTTTTCAACATATGAGTTCTGGAGAGATACATTCTCTACACAGCAGGCTTCACTGAACGTCTTCTATGTCCAAGGCACTATTTTTTGACAAAATTAATAATTTCCCCTATACATCCTTTGGAATGAGAGTATTTCTCCACTTTTTTCCCTTTAGAAATTTTCTCTAGGGAGGACCTTAAAAAGTTCAGAAAAGATTCAGGAGAAATCCACTGGCAGCTGGTTAACTCATTCTTCACAGTAGAGCAGAATCCATTTTGAAGCAGGTTAATCTTGGAAGTCCAGGGGGTGCTGATTGGCTCAGTGGGTTAAGCATCTGCCTTTTGGCTCCCTGCTTAGCTGGGAGTCTGGTTCTCTCTCTCTTCCTTTGACCCTCCTCCCTGCTCATGTGCTCATATTGGCACACTTGTTCTCTCTCTCTCTCTCAAATAAAAATCTTTTAAAAAATTCTTCAAAATCCAGGAAAGAGACCTTGCTTGAAAGTCATCTCAAATCATCATTTTTGTTAGTATGAGTAATGGGAACTATAATATCAATACAACAACTTTTTACAGAAAGCCTACTATGTGCCAGGTACTGCTGAGCACTTGAGGCAAATGATCTCATGATCCTGATGACAGCCCAATGGGGGTCACACTATTTTCTCCTCCATATTATGGATGAACACTAATTAGGTCTTGGTGAGAAGTCACACAACTCTCCCAAAGCCACATTGCTAGTGAGGGGCCAGCTGGGATTTACACCCACTTTGGTTCCAGAGCCTGTAATTGCAAATGTGGGCTGCACTAGCTGTTCAGTACCAAGGACTGTTCATGGAGGTGACACAGCAAACCCATGAGGCCCACCCTTTTCCCTAGGGTAATCCCAGTACCACCTGCAGTGATTGCCTGGGTGAAGCATGAGAGGTGGGTGCCACACAGGGCATATTTCAGGGAGCAGATGTGGCGGTGAAGAAGGTCTAATAATTCCAGAGTGAATGGAAGGAAACAGGACTTGGGGAAATATCTGAGTCCCTGGAGCAATGATCTCCAAACATTTATTATTGTGTGCCTCTCTTTCACCAAAAAAAAAAAAAAAAAAAAAAAGTTTTAAGGACATACCACCAAAGTAAGCAAATTTTTAAATAAATTATAGACTGTACTACTGTACTAAATTATGTGCATTGTAAATGATATGCAAAAGGTAAACATTTAAATGGATGACATGAAATATAAATAAAACTTCTAATATTTACTTCCTGCTCCTTTACTTCCTACTGTTTCTCAAATTCACTTTGGAGAAGAATTTTTAAAGATTTATTTATTTATTTATTTATTCACTGAGAGAGAGAGAAACAGAGACAGAGAGCCCGCAGGCATGCTTGCGCCTGATGGGGAGGGAACAAAGGGAGAGAGAAGCAGACTCCCCACTGAGGGCATAGCCCCTGAGGTCATGACCTGAGCCACAATCAAGAGTCAGATGCTCAACCAACTGAGCCACCCAGGCGCCCTGGAGAAGACTTTTTAAAAAGAAATAGGACACTTTGATTTGTACCATTAATTCCTAGGATGAATCTCTAAAAGTGGAAAAATAGAGATGGTTTTTAAAGACACACACAGGGCAGCCCAGGTGGCTCAGCGGTTTAGCGCCTCCTTCAGCCCAGGGTGTGGTCCTGGAGACCCGGTCCCACGTCGGGCTCCCTTCATGGAGCCTGCTTCTCCCTCTGCCTGTGTCTGTGCCTCTCATGAATAAATAAATAATTAAAAAAAAAAAGACACACACAATAACTATTAAAGAAAACAGGAGCTGTCAGTTGCTTCTCTGCTGATCTGTGATGTTTCCATCTGAGTCTTGAAACTACAGCTCTAGGACCGGACCTTTCATCCCAGATTTGCCAACCCAGAACTTTAAAAATACATTTCCCTTAAAATCAATATGATCACAAAGTTCTTTTAGCCCTTAGTGCTCCAAAAATCAAAGTAAATGTTTCCAGCCTCCTAAATTAACAATACTGATACACCAAACTGTAGGGGAAAATACTGAACTTTACTGGGAGAATGAAGCAGAATCATAGTATATGGCAACAAGATTATTAGTTTGAGACAATTGTTTATCACCCAGAGGACTTGAGGTAGAGAGAAAAACAACCTGAGTCATATAATCTGACCCAGGAACTTCTGGGTGGAGAGGAGGGCATTGTGCAGGGTCAAAGCAAGAGGGAATGAGAAGTCCATACACCTGTGTGAGCAGCTCTCGTTCCATCTCCTTTTGGAGAGGAAAATAAATTGGATTTACCACAGTAAGCATGGCAATGAGGTTGGTGAGTTGGTGAGGTAGGTTAAGTAGATGTCTGGACACTTGAAAAAGCCAGGGAAGAAGGCTTCCTGGCCATCTCGTCAGTGTCTTATTGAAAACTTTTCATGTGTGAGGCTCTCTTTTAATGGACTGCCAAGTGAATTGATGTATGAATCAGACTACCGGTGGCCATGTGTAACTGTTCAGGTTGCTATAACTAAGGGATGCACTTAGCATTACAGACAACTTTGTATCTTTATTATTTTGAAAATTAAAAAAATATATATATATTATTAATTTGTTGATTCCAAAGAGGCAATTTTTTGCTTATTATGGCATTTTTTCATAGATGACATAACACTGCCTTCTTTGTTATGAAAATTAAGTATGGGGATCCCTGGGTGGCACAGCGGTTTGGTGCCTGCCTTTGGCCCAGGGCGTGATCCTGGAGACCCGAGATCGAATCCCATGTCAGGCTCCCAGTGCATGGAGCCTGCTTCTCCCTCTGCCTGTGTCTCTGCCTCTCTCTCTCTCTCTCTCTCTCTCTCTGTGTCTCTCATGAATAAATAAATAAAATCTTTAAAAAATAAAATAAAATCTTAAAAAAAAAATAAAGTGCCTCCTTCCAGCAGGGTGAGTACACAAGCATACCTTATTTACTGGGTTTGCAAAGTCCAATATTTATAGAATGTACATCTCAGTATAAAGACATTTGCTCACATTCATGTGGAGAACATTCCCTAACCTGGTCCAGGTTGCAAATGAAATCTTCGCTCTTATTGGCAAGGCATAACAAAGAGTTTTTCTGCAAATGATATGTGGTTCTGGAAGGAATTAGCACGGCAATTTGTGGCTGATTTCAAAGGCTCTAGGAGGTGGTGGATGCCCAGGCAAAGCTATGACTCTTACCGAGGAAACAGGCTTGGAAAAGACAGCCAAAAAAGAAATCAGCGAGCTCCCTTAAAGCTCCTGCTGTGGAATTATTGGCCATTGAGCTTGAGAAAGACTACAGTGGAGACCCTGAAGAGCATCAGATCAAAAACCTGGACACTGGAGGCTTAAATGACATAAGCAGCATTATCCTTGTTCTTGACATGAGGCCGTAGGATGACCAGCTTTGCTTTTTAAAAAGGGCTTCATGTCTCCATAGCACACTAAAAGGAAATTTCTACAAGTAAGTGCTGAGAGTGTAAGCAGAGCTATCCTTGGCAATTTTCTTATCCTGTAGTGTCACCTACCTTCTCTGAAGATTAATCAGGGGGATTCCTGGGTGGTGCAGTGGTTTGGCGCCTGCCTTTGGCCCAGGGCACGATCCTGGAGACCCGGGATCGAATCCCACGTCGGGCTCCTGGTCGTGGGGCCTGCTTCTCCCTCTGCCTGTGTCTCTGCCTCTCTCTCTCTCTCTCTGTGACTATCATAAGTAAATAAAAAATTAAAAAAAAAAAAAGATTGAAGATTAATCAGGAGCCAGGAGTGTCTACCAAAGGAGCTTTTTAAATTTGCCAGCTCTGAGGGTCCTCCCTGCATGAGTAGCATTGCAGGAAATTGCCTTAATTTATTGCAAACTTCTGTCTACATTTTCTCTATCAGATTCATTTGTTGATGTCTGTTATTTGCTGTGCTGTATTATTGTAATATATGTATATTTATTATATGTATATGTATGTGTAAAATATGTAATACAGAATGCAAACTCTACATGCTGTTGAATATAGAGCAAGCATATTAATTGATAGATGATCAGGAAACAATGTTTTAAGCATTTTATATCCCCTTATGAGTTTGTTACTTACATGTAGGCATTTCACTGTGTTTTAGTTATGTCTTAGTAAGTTGTTTGGGGTTTTCTGTTGACATATAATGTATATTAAATTTTCCCATTGAAAATAATTGGGCAAAAGACTATTTTTATTATTGTTCAGAGCATCTGAGTTTCAAGAATGGATTAACTAATGTTAAGTGAGAGATGTCTGTGTATCATTCTGCTTTGATTATGAAACAAAAATACATTGGGTAAAGGAAAGGACTTTTAGCCGAAACAATTTCTAAAATAAACAGCTTAAAAAAATAATAAAATAAAATAAACAGCTTCTAGACAAAGAGCTGCTTTTCTGATTCATATACTGATTGTTATCTTAAAATGAAAAACGAGACACCAGTGATATTAGACACTAGCTAAATTTGATCTTTTGAAGTTGATTTGTTGATCATATCTTCTGAGATTTGTTTGCTGAAAACAGGATGACGTTTTGAATTTCCAATTTATATGTACTTTCATAGTGTCACAATCATTTTTAATAGCTAACATTCATCGATTATTAATAAATCACAAAATATCACACAGAAATAAGTTAGAAACTACTACAAAATGGTCCACTAGGGGTAGCCCGGGTAGCTCAGGAGTTGAGTGCCGCCTTCAGCCCAGGGCCTGATCCTGGAGACTTGGGATAGAGTCCCATGTCCGGCTCCCTGCATGGAGCTTGCTTCTCCCTCTGTATCTCTGCCTCTCTCTCTCTCTCTCTCTCTCATTCTGTCTCTCATGAATAAATAAATAAAATCTTAAAAAAAAAAAACAAAAAAAGTTCCACTAGTTGTACTATAGCAGTTGCTTTCAATAACATGGAGGTTTAGTTGGTATATAAGTTACCAACCTGTTAGGTACATGTTACTTTAAATATTTACTTATTACTTTAAAATTGTAATACATATTACTTCATAAGATTACAAATTCTAAGTTAAAACACTTATCAAGGGTGCTAAACACAAATACTAAATTTATTTTTTTTTTTTATTTTTTTATTTTTTTCTTTTTGTAAATTTAATAAAAAATAATTTGGGCCAGAAATCCACTGTGCTGCAAATGTGCATAGAAAACACAGTAGATTGGGATGCATGAGTGGCTCAGCAGTTGAGCGTCTGCCTTTGGCTAAGGGCATGATCCTGGGATCCGTGATGGAGTCCCACATTGGGCTCCCTGTGGGGAGCATGCCTCTCTCTCTCTGCCTGTGTCTCTGCCTCTTTCTCTGTCTCTCATGAATAAATAAATAAATCTGAAAAAAAAATAAAACACAGTAGATTGAAGTTACTTAAAACCTATTTAGGAAATTTTATATCCCTCCTTCTGTACATTATTACTTTTTATTTTGAAACAATCAAAAGCTTAGATGAGGAGCTTCTTTTCCTAAATCATTTGAGAGTTCAGTGATAATCTGAATCCTCCATCACTCCTGCATATTTTGGTGTGGATTTCCTACAAATGAGAATATTTTCCCACAAAAACACATTGCAAGCATCAAAATCAGGAAATTTACATGGATATCTATCATTTCATCCACAGATCTCCTTCATCTTCTGGCAATTGTCCCAATATGCCTGCATGTATTCATTGGTCTTAGTCTCCTTTAGTCTGAAACAATTTTTCAGTTATTTCTTGGCCTTCATAAACTTGATACTTTTGAAAATTACAGGCCAGTTATGTTCTGGAGTGTCCCTCAGTTTTGGTTTGTCTGACATTTCCTCATGATTAGATCCAGGTTATGTGTCTTGACAGAAATAACACAGAAGTGACTCTGTGTTATTTTCATTGCATCCTAGGTGGCATAGGATTTTTGTTTGTCCCATCACTGATGTTGGTAGTTTTGATCACCTGGTAAGGTAGACTGTTCCAGTCTTCACTGTGAAGTTATACATTTCTCTTTCAAAATTCAGAAGTTTTTAGTGGGGGTGGTATTTTAACACTATTTAAATATACCATTCCTCATCAAACTTTTTATTTATTATTTATTTTTAATATTTGTATAGATATATGTTTTCCTCTTTTTTAGTGAATTATAATCTGTTGCCATCATTATTTATTCTGATGATTATGTTGTTTCCAGTCTGATCAGTAGGGGCCCCTTTAAAATGACTTCTGTTTCCTTTTGACGATACTCCTCATTCTTTGAGTACTTCAACACAACAAGGTGTTCCGAGTTTATCTTGTACTTTGCCTCCCCAGCCCTAGGATCAGTTAACTCCTGGTTCTTTTAAGTGGAAAAGGAAATTTATTTATTTTTATTTAAATTCAATTAATTAATGTATTACATATTATTGGTTTAAGAGGCAGAGATCAATGATTCATCAGTCTTATATAATCACATACCCTCTGTAGTGTCCATCACTCAATTACCCCATCCCTCTCACCTCCAGTGACCCTCAGTTTGTTTCCTATGATTGAGAGTCTCTTATGATTTGTCTCCCTCTAATTTCATCTTGTTTTGTTTTTTCCTCTCTTCTTCTATCATCTTCTGTTTTGTTTCTTAGATTCCACATGTAAGTGAGATCATATGATAATTGTCTTTCTCTGATTAACTTATTTCACTTAGCATAATATCCTCTAGTTTCATTCACATTGTTGCAAATGGCAAGATCTCATTTTTTTGATGGCAGAGTAATATTCCATTGTGTGTGTGTGTGTGTGTGTATATATATATGTATATATATATGATCTGTACTCATAAAGGTTATGTGTCTTGACAGACATGTCTTCTTTATCCATTTATCTGTCAATAGACACCTGCGCTCTTTCTATAGTTTAGCTATTGTGGACATTGCTACTATAAACATTGGGGTGCAAGCACCCCTTCAGATCACTATATTTGTATCTTTGGGGTATATACCCAGGAATGCAATTGCTGAATCATAGAGTAGCTCTATTTTCAACTTTTTGAGGAACCTTCAAACTGTTTTCCAAAGTGGCTGCATCAGCTTGCATTCTCACCAACAGTGCAAGAAGGTTCCCCTTTCTCCACATCCCTGCCAACATCTGTTGTTTCCTGACTTGTTAATTTTAGCCATTCTAACTGGTGTGAGGTGGGATCTCATTGTGATTTTGATTTGTATTTCCCTAATGCTGAGTCACATTGAATATTTTTTCATGTGTCTATTGGCCATTTGTATGTCTTCTTTGGAGAAATATCTGTTCATATCTTCTGCTCATTTCTCGATTGAATTATTTCCTTAGGCATTAAGTTTGATAAGTTCTTTATAGATTTTGGGAACTAACCCCTTGTCTTATATGTCATTTGCAAATGTCTTCTCCCATTCTGTGGATTGTCTTTTGGTTTTATTGACTCTTTCCTTTGCTGTGCAAAAGCTTATCTTGATGAATTCCCAATAGTTCATTTTTGCTTTTGTTTTCCTTGCCTTTGGAGATGTGTCTAGCAAGAAGTTGCTGCAGCTGAGGTCACAGAGGTTGCGGTCTGTGTTCTCCTTTAGGTTTTTGATAGATTCCTGTCTCACATTTAGTGCTTTCATCCATTTTGAGTCTATTTTTGTGTATGGCATGAGGAAATGGTCTAGTTTCATTCTTCTGCATGTAGCTGTTCAATTTCCCAACACCATTTGTTGAAGAGACTCTTTTTTCCATTGGATATTCTTTCCTGCTTTGTCAAAGATTACTTGAACATAGAGTTGAGGGTCCACTTCTGGGTTCTCTATTCTGTTCCATTGATCTGTCTGTTTTTGTGTCAGTACCACACTGTCTTGATGATTACAGCTTTGTAATAGAGGTTGAAGTCTGGAATTGTGATGCCACCAGCTTTGGTTTTCTTTTTCAACATTCATTTGGCTATTTGGGATCTTTTCTGGTTCCATACAAATTTTAGGATTATCTTGTCCAGCTCTGTGAAATAAGATGATGATATTTTGATAGGGATTATTCTAGATAGCATAGACATTTTAACAATATTTGTTCTTCTAATACGTGAGTGTAGGACATTTTTCCATATCTTTGTGCCTTCTTCAATTTCTTTCATGAATGTGCTATAGTTTTATGAGTACAGATCCTTTGCCTCTTTGGTTAGGTTTATTTCTAGGTATCTTATGGTTTGGGGTATAATTGTAAATGGGATTGACTCCTTAATTTCTCTTTCTTCTGTCTCAGTGTACAGAAATGCAACTGATTTCTGTGCTTTGATTGTATATCCTGCCACTTTGCTGAATTCCTGTATGAGTTCTAGTAATTTTGGGGTGGAGTCTTTTGGGTTGAGAAAGGGAATTTAGAAGCCAAGATCTGAACCCTAGGTGTGCTTATTGCCATTGAGATGTCATTGTTTCCAAGCAAGCTAGTGAACAGTATTAAATGTATATATATGTGTATGTTCACACACATGTGTTTGTGAGTATACATACAAACATTTCCTTCTGCATTTACTTCTATATATTTTGGACTTGAGTTCATACAATTACTTTCAATTGTGCATACAATTACATACAATGGAATATATAGGTCTAATTCTAGCTCTTTTCTCCCTTCCAAATGTGTAACTTACTCCAAATGTAAGAAACCTGGCTCCTGGGCAGCCCCAGTGGTGCAGCAGTTTAGTGCTGCCTGCAGCCCAGGGCGTGATCCTGGAGACCTGGGATCGAGTCCACATCAGGCTCTCTGCATGGTGCCTGCTTCTCCCTCTGCCTGTGTCTCTGCCTTTCTCTCTCTCTTTCTGTGTCTCTATGAATAAATAAATAAAAATCTTTAAAATAATAATAAAAAGAAACCTGGCTCCTATTATCCTTAATATACTTACACAATTTGATCAGTTCTCCTGTGTGTACCCTAATTTGCATATCCCCTACCAAATGCCTACTCACATTGGTTCAGATTCAGATTCTCTGTGCTGCACTGCCCCTGCTCATGTGGACACCCTCCTGCTCAGACTCCTCCTGCTCCCTCTGTGAGGATTCTCTCTTTATCCCATGCAGGCTCTACTCCCAACACTGGGCTGCTTCTCCACCTCATGGGGCTACTCTCCTCACGTTGCTCTGGTCAGAGGCTCCATGCCAGGCTGAAGTGACAGAGGAACAATCTTTTCACTCTACTTAGGCGCTGACACTTCATGTGAGGTTCTGCACATTCTTCAAATTTGGTGAGAAATGATGCAGAAAAAAGTCCTTTGAACTATGGGAATTTTGTATACTATCCAAAAACTATGCAAGTACTTTCAACTTCAGTGAAATGTTGGAATGTAGTGAAAACACATTTATCAAACATAAATCTGAAATATTATTCGATATACAATAGAAAGGTTGAGTTATTATCCTCATGCTATGAAAAGTCAATTAATTTTATTTTAGAAATTCTTAATGTTTAGTAAAGATATAAATTCTAGATTTCAGCCAAAGGTTTACTTTTTTTTAAAAAAGCCACTTTTAGGCAACACAAACAAATGGAAAAACATTCCATGCTCATGGATTGGAAGAACAAATACAGTTGTAATTTCCATTCTACCCAAATCAATACACAGATTTAGCACCACCCCTATCAAAATACCAACAGCATTTTTCACAGAACTAAAACCATCCTAAATTTGTATGGAACCACAAAGGACCCTGAATAGTCAAAGCCATCTTGAAAAAGAAAAACAAAGCTGGAGACATCACAACCCCAGACTTCAGGTTATATTACAAAGCTATACTAATCGAAATAGTGAGGTACTGGTAAAAAATAGACACATAGATCAATGGAATAGAATAGAGAGCCCAGAAATAAACTCATGATTATATGGTCAATCAATCTTCAACAATGGAGGTAAGAATATGCAATGGGGAAAAGACAGTCTCTTCAACAAAAGGTATTGGGAAAATTGGACAGCTACATACCATACACAAAAATAAACTCCAAATGGATTAAAGACCTAAATGTGAGCCCAGAAACCTGAAGGATCTGTGCTCTTAGAAGAGAGCACAGATACTAATGTCTCTGACATTGGCTGTAACAACATTTTCCTACATATGCCTCCTGAGGCAAGGAAAACAAAAACAAAAATAAATTATTGGGATTATATCAAATTAAAGAGCTCTGCACAACAAAGGGAATGATCAACAAAACTGAAAGACAATCTACTGAATGGGAGAAGATAGGTCATAATGACCTATCCGATAAAGGGTTAGTATCCAAAATATTAAAGAACTGATACAACTCCCATTCTCCCTACTGAATGGGAGAAGATAGGTCATTTGCAAATGACCTATCCGATAAAGGGTTAGTATCCAAAATATTAAAGAACTGATACAACTCGGTATCCAAAAATCACAAATAATCCAATTAAAAATAGGCAGAAGACATAAACAGACATTCTTCCAAAGAAGACATACAGACGGCCAACAGGCACATGAAAAAAGTACTCAATGTCACATTCCCATTACCTGGGAAATGCAAATCAAAAGCACAATGAATATCACTCACATCTGTCAGAATGGCTAAAATTAAAAACCCAAGAAACAACAAATATTGGTGAGAATACGGAGAAAAAGGAACCCTTATACACTGTTGATGGGGATGCAAACTGGTACAGCCACTGTAGAAAACAGTATGAAAGTTCCTCAAAAATTAATAGAACTAGCCTACCAATCCAGTGATTGCAGTATTGGGTATTTACCCAAAGAACGCAAACATTAATTGGAAGGAATACATGCACCCGTATGTTTATTGCAGCATTATTTACAATTGCCAAACTATAGAAACAGCCGAAGTGTCCATAGACTGATGAATGGATAAAGAAGATGTGGGGTATGTGTATGTGTGTGTGTGTGTGTGTGTGTGTGTATATATATATATATATATATATATATATATATATATATATAATGGAATATTATTCAGCCATAAAAACAATGAAATCTTGCCATTTGCAGCAATATGGATAGAGCTAGAGAGTATAATGCTAAGTGAAATATGTCAGTCAGAGAAAGACAAATACAATATGATTTCATTCATATGTGGAATTTTAAAAACAAAATAATAAATAAAAGGTGGGAAAATAAAAAAGAGACAATCTTCCTAACAAAAAACACAAAAAAAACAAAACCCAGACTCTTACATATAGAAACAATCTGGCAGTTACCAGACAGGGCAGTGTGGGCAGGTGGAGGGGGGCGGGGAGACTGAAATAGATGGAGGGATTAAGAAGACACTCATCTTGATGAGCACTGAGTAATATATGGAATTACTGAATCACTATACTGCATACTTGGAACCAATATAACACTATATGTTAACTACATTTGAATGAAAATAAAGTTTAATAAAAATCCACTTTTATATTTATTTGCTCAGGGCTAATTTGCCATAGCATATTAAGTAAAATTAATATTATTAGCAAAGAATTATAGGAACCAAAATTCAGTGTACATAATGATTCCAAAAGCATTGAAGGGATTCAGAAGTTTTTTGAAGAAAAAGAGAGGCAATATTTATAAAATAGATATTATTGGTGCTAAACAAATTGCAATCTCTTACATTGATGCCAATTTCTCTCATGTACAAAATATAAGAGAAAGGATAATGAAAACCCATCTTGTCTCTGAATTCCATGATCATTCAACTCTAATATGAAATTCATTCAAAAATTTCTTTTTAAAATATTTCTTACAACAGTATTATTTTTTAAAGGCAGGTTTAGGGGCACCTGAGTGGCTCAGTTGAATAAGTGTCTGACCCTTGATTTTGGCGCAGATCATGATCTCAGGGTCATGAGACTGCGCCCCAGCTGGGGCTCCACACTCAGCAGAGTCTACTTGGGCCTTTCCCTCCGCTCCTCTTCCACTCATGCATGCATGCTCTCCTTCTTTTTCTAAAATAATAAAAAGACAGGTTTAGATACTCAGCATCATGACCTTCTCAGTGATTTAGATGCCATGTATCTGAGAATTATAATGAACATGTAGTAGTACTTTATGGTATAATTTATAAAAGAAATAGATGGTATAACATCAACATATGAGGAGCTAAAAGCCTCAGGCTACTTTCTGAACTCCAGTGTGTCATCTGTTAGTGTCTTTTAATGTATTTGCAACAGTAGCTTATCAGATGCCTTTCTGCATACTTCTGTAGCTCTCAGGATATATTTAACATTGCCAATGTAGTTCCTCAGAATTCAAGCTTATTTTCAAAGATGTAAGGCCTAAAATACCACAAGTAAGGCAGTCAAAACTAGCAATGATTTTTACAGAAAGCAAGATATTGGGACAGCTAAGCCATAGAACTATTGTGGCAACATCGCCATGAACGTCAAGTGTTGAGGTGTGGTTATTTTATAGGCTAGTGACTTTGAGTTTCTAAATTATTTGTGGTTTAGTTTTCCATTTCCTATAATTTTTAAATTAATTAGATTTGCAAAAATTTCTACAGATTGACGTTATTTTGCTAATTATGATTATTGAAAAACAGTAATTTAGTAATTCTGGCTTTTTACTTATGGAAGGGACGTTCTTTTCATTCCCTGCAGGGTGGCATAGGAGTCCCTACTAGCCTTGTGTCCTGGGTGAGCCCTGCCAGCTTCGCTTCACAGGAGAGAGGGAACCCTTGCCGTACCTCTTTACAGCTTTTAGGTCAGGAGGGGACTGTTTCTGACTCCTAGTTTCAGCCTTCCTCAGTTTAGAGAGGCTTCCCTCACTAAGTGGGCTAAACTGAGTAGGCTTAACCTAGGAAATACTACTTACCGCTGGGTCACGGATTTATGTGCTTTCCTTGGGCTCCTTCCAGACCTTTCAGCCAATTTGGGGGCCCTGGTCTCTGCTCCCAGATGACCCTATTCTTACATAGCAATTAAACAAGAACATTCCTAAAATGTGCTATAGGTCAGAGCCACAGCCTACCTGGCTTTGTCATCTCCATAGAGGGCTGCTTGGTCAAAAGCGGATTTCAGATGGGACCTACTTATACTAGAACGTTATTTGTGGTTTATGTGAGATTCAAATTTAACGAGGCATTCTTTTGTTGTTATTGCTGCTGCTGGTTTGTTGATAAACCTGCAACCCTCTCTGCAGGGTAGAGCACAGTATATGGGTAGCCAGGAGGCTTTAGAAATTCTAGGTAAGCCTGCTAGATTTTGAGAGAGGTGGTCTGACAGATGGGCTACAAAGATACAGTTGTCCCACAGCTCTTCTTAACAGTAGTCTTCTTTTAGTCACAATCACGTTTAAATTAGTTTGAAAAAAACCCCACATGTTCTCTACAGGCCTTAGCTTTTTTTTTTTTTTTTTTTAATTTTATCTATACATTCATGAGAGTCACAGAGAGAGGCAGAGACATACATAGGCAGAGGGAGAAGCAGGCTCCATGCAGGGATACCGATGCGAGACTCCATCCCAGGACCCCGGGGTCATGACCGGAGCCAAAGGCAGACACTTCACCACTGAGCCACCCAGGTGCCCTGGCCTTAGCTTCTTTTTTTTTTTTTTTTTTTTCATTCACTCATGATAGACATAGGGGGAGAGAGAGAGAGAGAGAGAGAGAGGCAGAGACACAGGCAGAGGGAGAAGCAGGCTCCATGCTGGGAGCCTGACATGGGACTCGATCCCGGGACCCCAAGATCACGCCCTGGGCCAAAGGCAGGCACCAAACCGCTGAGCCACCCAGGGATCCCCGGCCTTAGCTTCTTCATATGTAAAATCAGGAGGTTGGGACACTGAATCCTTGAGAAGCCATGCGAACGGTGGACCTCTCCCCAAAAACATGCATATCCATAAAAATCAGGTGCGGTTTCAGAGTCACAGCCCCTGCTTTGAAGGCCTTCCTTGGCCCTCAGTTAGGACACCACAGACCAGATCTTTATGGAGTCTTCCAGCAAGAAGAGGTCGTCATTCTGTGGCGCTCATTCTGTTTAAGGAATAAGAAAACAACGAGCAAAAGTGGAAGACCATGAAACGCCTTGCGTGAATCATCTTGGAACATTTTTGTAAGATGACATCAAGGGATTTCACTACCGTTAATCTGTTGGTTCCATCTCTGTTTATCTGATGGGTCCTAAGTGGTTCTGTATTTCCTGCTTATGAGGGGATACTGAGCCATAGGAGAAAATAAAGACTTTTCAGGATTTCAGAAGAATTTTCTTAGGCATCTTACCTTCTCGGACCCATTTTTCTCATCTCTTTGGAAGGGAGAGGAAACCTAAGAAAAGGTGAGATTCTCTAATACAGCAGGTGCAGAAGTGTCCCAGCAAAACAACTTGGGCGAAGCCACATGATGGAGAGACCCAATGCAGTAGTGAAGCCTGGAGAAAATGCTAACTTGGGATGATGAGCAGGAGAGAGCAAGGCTTTAGGATGTTGTTATGAAATTAATTACACTCAGCAATAGCTGCCATCTGTTGAGCACTTACTCTGAAGGCAGTGAGCCAGGAGCTATATTCTTTCTTCATTCAATCCCCAGGACAACCCTGTGAGGTGGCATCCCCACTTTAGAGAAAAAGAAATCAGACTTAGAAAGAAAAACTTGCCCAGGGCCACAGAGGCTTCGTAATATTCATCTTAATCCATAAAATACCCCATGTGGCACTGCTGGGATGAGAAGAAAGGAGGGTCCCAAATTTCTAACTCCTTATTCCAGTAAAGCCCCATGATGCCAGTCTACAAGGAAAACCCGAAGGTAGAAGACAGACCTTGAGACTCTGGCTGGCCAAGTGTCCTGGGACTGCTGATTTGGGTAGCAAGGGACACCAGCAGTCAATACTGGGAAGGGGTAGAGTTTACCATTAGCTGTTTCTTGCTGGTTCCGGATGTGAGCAGCTGTGCCCGACCTCTGGTCAAGTGTAATCGTGGAAAGAAAATAAAGCAGACAGGGCTCAGAGGTTGAGCGTCTGTCTTCGGCTCGGGTCATGATCCCGGAGTCCCAGGATTGAGTCTCACATCAGGCTCCCTGCATGGAGCCTGCTTCTCCTTCTGCCTGTGTCTCTACCTCTCTCTGTGTCTCTCATGAATAAATAAATAATATCTTTAAAAAAAAAGTTTATAAAAAAAAGAAAAGAAAAGAAAGCAGACAATGCACTGTTCCAGGTGAATGGTCACCCTCAGGGCGGTGGACAGGGATTTCCAGGTGCAAGGATGGTCAAGGGCTTGGAGGGTGGACCTGTCACTTTTATGTGTCCATAGAAGCCAGGTTATCAGGACACCTCTAGTCAGCCTGGGGGCCACCAGATTCTGAGCTGTCACAGGTCCTCCCACCTCATAGATTCTGCAGGTTCTCAGACATGGGTTTAAAGTCCTTGGGTCTGCCTGCTGCCCACGGCTGTCATTGCAGTTCCTGCAGGGCAGAGGGGCCCATTCTCACCGCCTGACTTAGAACTGACATCCTGCTAACCTGGCTGTCATGGTGCCCCTCAGGGAAACAGAGGAAGGGAGCCGCATCAGAGATGTGACGATCGTGCAGGATCCCTGGAGCACGACTTCACAGTGACAGAAATCATTACACAGGTCAATAATGCAAAATCAAGCAATAATCGCTTTTATTTTCCATGATAATAAGACGACAGCACCAACCAAATTCATGACCTTTAGCAGACATTTACTTTGAGAATCAAAATGACAGTTGTTAAAGGCTTTTGTCAATAAGCCCCTTCTATCATTTCACTGCCTTAAAAAAATATAAAGATCTGAAGTTTAGGGAATACACTTCAGAAATGGCATTTAACCTCACCATTATCTAGATTGATTCAATTTGACCCAGTTTTGCATTGTGTCAAGGTCAAAAGCACTTGTGGTCTTATGGACTGAATTTTCCAATTTCTAAAGAACAGAGGCATGCTCAGAAAATTGTCAGTGGGCAAAAAAGATAGCCGGAATCTTGAATTAGTTGGAGCAAAGCAATCAGGCTATAAAATCATCTTTTATTTTTAAAAGCAAGACAGAGGATTAACATATTTGGAGCACTTATTTTGTGCCAGTTAATAAGATGCTGAGCATACTATATATACCTTGTCTTGCTTAATCTTGACAAAAATTCCATCCGGCAAGTGTTGCATTCTTCCTGTGAGTGAACAGAGGCAAAGAAATCTCCCAGCTAGTAAATGGGAGTCTATTTCACCAGATCCCCTTGCTTTTCAAGAGGAAGAAAAAAACCAATTCTCCAACTTAAAAAAAATTTTTTTTATTTATGTATTCATGAGAGACCCGCAGAGAGAGGCAGAGACCCAGGCAAAGGGAGAAGCAAGCTCCCTGCAGGGAGCCCCATGTGGGATTCGATTCTGGGACAGCGGGATCATGCCCTGAGCCAAAGGCAGATGCTCAATTGCTGAGCCACGCAGGTTTCCTTGACTAACCTTTTAAAAACAAGTTTTTTAAAAGTTGAGGCATAATTTACACCCATAGCATGTACATATGCATTTTAAGTGATCCATTTGATACATTTTGACACTTGTTTACATTTCTGTAACCACTGCCCAGAACTAAATTGAGAACAACGCTCTGTAAGTCCAGAAAGCTCCCTCCAACCCCTGCAGGTCAATGCCAGAACTCACTCCCCAGGTAACCGCTGCTCTAACATTTACTACCAGAGATTAGCTGTGCCTGTTCCTCAAAGTCATATAAAATGGGGCGCCTGGGTGGCTGAGTCGGTTAAGCATCTGCTTTCGGCTCAGGTCATGATCTCAGGGTCCTGGGATAGAGCCCCACGTCCCGCTCCCTGCTCAGCGGAGAGCCTGCTTCTCCCTCGCCCTCGCCCTCTGCCTGCTGCTCCTCCTGCGAGTTCTCTCTCTCTCTCTCTGTCAAATAAATAAAATCTTAAAAAAAAAGTAAAGTCATATAAAATGAAATAATATATTCCATGATCTTTCTGTGTCTTTTGTGTCTGACATCTTTCATATAACATATGTGTTTGAGATTCATGCATACTGGTTTTTTTAAGATTTTATTTATTTATTTGGCAGAGAGACAGAGAGCACAAGCAGTGGGGGAGGAGCAAAGAGAGAGAGGGAGAAGCAAGCTCCCCACTGAGCAGGGACCCTCCCCCACCAACTTGGGGCTTAGTCCCAGGACCCCAGGATCGTGACCTAAGCCCAAGGCAGATGTTAACCTACTGAGCCACCCAAGCGCCCCACATCATATTGCTTTTTATATCAGTGGTTTGTTGTTCTCCATTGCTGAGTGCTAGCTAGTTCATTTAAAGAAGGTACCATTGCTTATCCGTTCTTTTGTTGATTGACATCTGGGTTGGTTGTTAGGAATAAGGTTCTTCTGAACACTTTTTTCCCTAATTAAAAAAAATTTTTACTGAAGTATAATTAACATACAACTTTATATTAGTTTCAAGTGTACAGCAGAGTGGTTTGACAACCCTCTACATTACTCAGTGCTCATCGTGGCAAGTGTAGTCACCATCTGTCACTACACAACATTACAGTATTATTGACTATATTCCCTACGCTGTACTTTTCATCTCTGTGATTTATTTATTTATTATATAAGTCAAAGTTTGTATCTCTTAATCTTCTTTATTCCTCCCATTCCCCCACCTACCTCTCCCTGGCAACCACCACTCTGTTCTCTGTATTTAGGAGTCTGTTTGTGTTCATTTGTTGGTTTGTTTTGTTTTTAGAGTCCACATACAACTGAAATCCTATGGCATTTGTTTTTCTCTGTCTGACTTATTTATTATGAACAGTCTTACATAGGACTTCAGTGGGGGAGGGACAGGGACATATATTTTCACTTCTTTTAGGTAAATGCCTAGGAGTAGAATTGCCAGGACATAGGGTAGATGCTTGTTTAACTTTTCAAAGAACTGCCAACACATGTCCAGAATGTTGTAGTCTTAGTAAATACTAAGGCCCATTGAACAAATATTGACTGAGTACTAATAAAATGGACAAAAGCCTCTGCTGTTGGGACAGCTAGTTGTGGAGAACACAATGGACAAAGCAGTGAAATATAAAATGTCAAATATGGATGAGTGCTGTAGAGAAAAATAAAGTTCCAAGGAGGGAGGAAGAAGCATCTAGCTTGGGCAAGATTCACATTAGTGATTGTCATTGAAAAAAATAAAAAGAGCAAAAACTAGATTCTGTTTCTTTTGTGACCCAGAAGTCAGCTCATTGGATTTTGCAGCCAGAAGGTAGTTTGGTGACCTTGGCAAGAAGGGTTCCAGTGAATCATAAGACCTCTTAGATGTGAGTCATTCTTGTTTGTGAACCAAAGGAACAGCTTTAAACCATCATAGGTGAGCTTTGGGCTCTGGAATTGGGCAGTGGGGGCTCAACTCCTAGTTTGGTCACTTGCTGAGTGCCCTTGGACAAGTTTTTACTTTCTCTAAGTCTCAATTTCCTTATTTGCAGATAAAGGCAATGAGAAGAGTCCTAACCTCATAGGATTATAAGGTCAAAGGAGATAATGCTTGTAAATTGTTTGGACACAAAAACTGAAATGGAAGAAACAGTTGATTAAAGTTGGTTGTCACCATTTTTAAAGAGGAGACCTTTTTGTTTGTTGTGCAGCCTAGTTGAGCATTTGATCGTCATGTCCTATTTCTCTCCAAGATGTCTGTGTATTCCCTGAACTTTGTCTTCTGGTGGTCATATCAGCCTTTGAATTGCTGCTTTGAGATCACTTGTGTTCTCCCCCTAGAGCTTGTTTCTTTCTCTTCTCTGTGCTGAGCCTGTGTGGAATCCAGCCTGCTTTCCTCGATTCCCCCCAACATCTTCATTTCACAAAAAGCAATGAAGTAGAGCAGACATAATGGATGGATGGGAGGATGAGGAAGGAGTCAATCTATATGGTAGCTCCCTAAAAGTCCTTGAACTGGCCCCCTGCACCATGAAATTGGATATTCCACACTGGAGGCTAGTCCTTTAGACACTGAACCATTCTGCTCAGTCATCCTCGGGTGATTTTCTCCCAATTTCTCTTCTCCCCTCTGTTCTCAGCATTCCTCACACCCTAGAATTCCTGTTCATTTCTCCAGAAAGCAGTTCAATTGTCTCCTTTGTTTTCTTGCTTTCTGAAAGCCCTGCTCTCAGAGTCCAATCTCTGTCACCAAGCTTGTTATCAACAAAGACTCCTTCTTTTTCAGGGGAAAATTTTCCAGCAGTTGTGCTTGACAAACAACATTTGACAAATGATATCTCTCTAAGTCCTCATTATCCTCCTGTGTGAGATGAGATGTCTAATTTTGGATAGGGATTGGCATTTCCCCATAGTCTATCTGAAAGCCTGTGCTTTCTCAGAAAAGGTGATGTCTCAAAGGCTTGACTTGGTTTTCTGACCAGTGGAAGAGAGCTTTGGGAGGTTTTTGTGGCCCTGCTCATGACTTTCTCTCTCTTCTCCTTGCCTTGCAGGGATGAACTTCAGGGCACGGTAGGGGGCAGGGGGTTGCTAAGGAGACTTGCTAGCTAAGGTGAATTTTCTCTGACTTGCAGAAAGCTGGCTTCATCTCTGGACTGTGTTTTCAGGCTCTTAGCTTGTTTTTTTACATGTTTATTTCACTAAAGAAGTCTTCAGGGTTTTCTTTATGCCTTTTAGCAAACTATATACTGTTCCTTTGGTATTTTGCATTTGGAATTATGCCTTGAATTGCAGCTTAATTGTTCTTCTTTTACTTTACTTCTCTGTAACTGCCAAGGTTTCTAATTTTATTTTCTCTTTTAAAATACCTTTTAAAAATCCTCTTTTCTGGGACACCTGGGTGGCTCAGTCAGTTGGGCATCTGCCTTCAGCTGGGGTCATGGTGCCAGATCCAGGGAGCCACATTGTGCTCCCTGCTCAGTGCTGAGCCTACTTCTCCCTCTCCTTCCTGCTCATGCTCTCTCTCGCTATCTCTGTCTCTGTCTCTCTCTCAAATAAATAAATAAATAAATAAATAAAATATTTTTTAAAAATCCTCTTTCCTTGCCCCCCCCACACACAATTTAGGCGTAAATCTAACAAAATATGTACAGGATCTATGTAAGGACAACTACAAAGCTCTGATGAAAGAAATGAAACAAGAATTAAATCAATGGAAAGAGACTCCATGTATATGGATTGGAAAACTCAACAGTCTAAAGATGTCAGTTCTTCCCAAATTAATCAATCCATTCACTACAATCCCAATCACAATCCCAGCAAGTTATTTTGTGGATATTGACCAACTCTAAAGTTTCAAATTGCTACGAGAAGGCAGAGACCCATAATAGCCAACACAATACTGAACAAAGTTGGAGGACTGATGCTATTTGACTTTAAGACTTAAAAGAAGCTACAGCAATCAAGACAGTGTAGTTCTGGCAAAAGAATAGATGACTAGACCCTTGGATGAGACCCACTATCTGTGGGCTTTTTATAAAATAGACCCACACATAGTCAACTCATCTTTGACAAAGGAACAAAGACAATCCATTGGAGAAATGATAATCTTTTTTAACAAATACTTCTGGAACAGCTGGACTTGTCTATGCAAGTGAATGAAAGTAGACACAAATCTCACATTTTTCACAGAAATTAACTCAAGATGGATCTTGGACCTAAGTGCAAAATGCAAAACTATATAACTCACAAAAGATAACAGGAGAAAATCTAGTTGACCGAGGGCTCGGGCAAGGGCTTTTTAGATCAAAAAACACCGTGAAAGAAAAAATTGGTAAGTTGTACTTCATTAAAATTAAAAGCTTCTGCTCTGTGAAAGACACTGTTTAACAAATGAAAGACAAGCTACAGAGTAGGGGAAAATATTTGCAAAACACATATCTGAAAAGGCATGGTATCCAAAACACAAACTCAACAACAAGAAAACAAACAACCCAACTTAAAAATAAGCAGAAGATCTGAACTTCAAAAGATCTGAGCTTCACAGTGATGGCAAATATGCATGTGAAAAGATGCTTCACTCATATGTCCTCAGGGAATTGCAAATTAAAATGGCAATGACATACCGCCACATACCTACATCACCGAATTCTGGCAAGGATGAGGATCAACATAATTTCTCATTCACTGCCGGTAGGAATTCAAAACAGTACAACCACTTTGGAAGATGGTTTGGCAGTTTTCACAAAATGAAACATACTCTTACCATATGATGGAGCAATTGTGCTCCTTGATATTTACCCAGTTAAGCTGAAAACTTACGTCTAAACAAAAACCATACCAGGTACTACAGAGCAAGTGAAACCTTAATGTAACCTGTGGATTTCAATTCATAATAATGTATCAATATTGGCTCATCAATTGTGATAAATATACCACACAAGAGGTTAGTAATAGGGGAAATCTTGTTGGGGGAGGGCATGTTATGAGGGACTATATGAGAATCTTCCGCTTTCTGATCCATTTTTCTGTAAACCAAAAATTGTCCTATATGTTAGTTAATTAGGGCAGCTGTAACCGAGGACTACAAACTGGGTGACTTAAAACAACAGAAATTTATTGTGTCACAATTCTGGAGCCTGGAAGTCCAAAATGAAGGTGTTCGTAGGGCCATGCTCCCCCTAAGACTGGGTGGGCTCCTTCCTTGTCTCTTCCTAGCTTCTGGGAGGTCCTGCTGGAAAGCTAGCGGTTCTCCGGTTCTTGGCTTATAGCTGCGCCAGTACCAATCTGCCTCCAACATCACATCTTTGTTGCCTATTATCTTCTCTCTGCCCATGTGCTGTTTAGGCCCAAAGTTCCCCTTTTCATAAGTTCCCCTTTTCATAAGGGTCACATTGGCTTAGGGCCCACCCTAATGACCTTATCTTAATTTTTTTTCCAAATAAGATCACATTTACAGATACGGATCTTTTGGGGGGACACAATGCAAACCATAACATGCCTAAAAATTACAGTCTGTTAATTTTTTTTAAATTCTCTTTCCTTCTCTGAATAGAAAGAAGACAGGGAGAGACAGGAAGAAGGCACTTTCCTGGCTGTGGCGTAATTCTCTGGCATAGGTATGTGACTACTAATACTTATAGATTCTAAGACTCGATGGTATCAATAACAGGATTTTATATCATTCTCAGTATTCTATTGAAGTAGAGGGAAAATAGTTCTGTCAAAAGAAAAATGATCTAATTCTTATTTTATATGACATATCTAAAAAATGAAGAGGGCTCCCAAATATAGGCTATAATGGATAGCAATGTCTAGGAAGCAGCAAATAAAGCTTGTAAAGTTGTTTTTTTTTTTTTTTTTTAAGATTTTATTCATTTATTTGAGAGAAAGAGAAAACAGGGGGAGGGGCAGAGGGAGAAGCAGACTTCCTGCTGAACAGGGAGCCCAATGCAGGGCTTGATTCCAGGACTCCAGATCACTACCTGAGCAGAGGGCAGATGCTTAGCCACTGAGCCACCCAGGCACCCCAAAACTTGTAGAATATATTTTTAAAGATAGATTTATTTATTTATTTATTTATTTATTTATTTATTTATTTATTCATGATAGACACAGAGAGAGAGAGAGAAGCAGAGACACAGGAGGAGGGAGAAGCAGGCTCCATGCTGGGAGCCCGATGCGGGACTCCATCCCGGGACTCCAGGATCATGCCCTGGGCCAAAGGCGGGTGCCAAACCGCTGAGCCACCCAGGGATCCCTAACTTGTAGAATTTTTAAGGCAATTCCTTTTGTTAATGGCATTTGAGCAAAGAAGTCAGGATTGAGAGAAGAGAAGAGCCCTGTTGGCAACTGCGTACATCATTGCATGGTACACTGGCTGGTTAGCTACCTTGGTTGGAATACAGCATGAATAAGAACACGCCTCACAAGTCAGAAATGTCCCTCTGTTCCAAGCCATGAGCAGTGATCTGGGCCCCAGTCATTTCTCTAATCTCATCAGACAAAGCAGTGTCTCCAGGACAACACAAATCTGTCTGTGCTAGAGACAAGTGGCCACCTGCTGCTCAGTCTCTACTCCCCATCTCTTCCTAACTAGCCTAACCCCACTTTTCTTTAAGACACTGTGCCTCGTTAAGGCCAGTCATGTCTCTTAACTCCCCTGTAGCTGGGGGTTCTTGGAGACCTAATTGTGCTTGAGTCAAGATTGGAAGTCCCGGGATCCCTGGGTGGCGCAGCGGTTTGGCGCCTGCCTTTGGCCCAGGGCGCGATCCTGGAGACCCGGGATCGAATCCCACGTCAGGCTCCCGGTGCATGGAGTGTGCTTCTCCCTCTGCCTGTGTCTCTGCCTCTCTCTCTCTCTCTGTGACTATCATAAATAAATAAAAAAAAAAGAAAAAAGATTGGAAGTCCCTGAAAAGGGCTGCCCTTCTCAAATCAAAGAAAGGCTCTCCAGAATTCTTTCTCCCTCTTCATGGACACTGTATTTGCAGGTTTGGCAGCCATCTCTTGACCATGACTCAGCAGCTCTCACTCTCAGGAGAGTGGAACAGAGAGAAGAAATCCGGGACATGATGGATTCAGGGGGCTGCTGATGCTCACCCTCTTTTTCTCCTCCCCACTTTCTTGCAGTTTTATTTCTTGAAAAAAAACTAGAGCACTTGGCCTTTAGGATTTGCCACATTTGGGATTTTGCTAATTGCATCTCTGTGCTAACAGTCTGTTCTTCCCCCTGTGTTTCCTATAAATTGATAGCTCTACCAGCCTACTCTGATTCACCTTTGATTCTTGGGCAGGGTGGGAGGAGGAACTCAAGAGTAGAACACTTCCATCATGAGACACAGTGTCTACTTACCTGCCTTTATGTGATGTTCACAACCACCGATGATCATCACGGGTTCCAAAGATATGATATTCTAATTTTACTATTATTTCATTCATCAGCAGTGATAAAGGGAAAGTATCTTTTCTTAAAAAAGATTTTTATTTATTCATGAGAGACATACAGAGAGAGACAGAAACATAGGCAGAGGGAGAAGCAGGCTCCTCGCAGGGAGCCTGATGTGGGACTCGATCCCAGAGCCCAGGATCATGCCCTGAGCCAAAGGTAGACGTTCAATTGCTGAGCCACCCAGGCATCCCAGGGTGAAAGTTTTTCTCATCAACTATTTGGTTGCTCTGAGGAACAGTCCATACAAAAGAGATGATGTAAATTCTTTTTTTTTTCAAGATGATGTAAATTCTTGATACTTTTTCATTATTCATTACTTTAAAAAATTATTTATTTAATTATTTGAGAGGGAGTATGGTGAACAGGGGCAGAGAGAGGTGCAGGGGGAAGGGCAGACCCCTTGCTGAGTGGAGAGCCCTATTGAGGCTCGGTTCCAGGACCCTGGGACCTGAGCTGAAGGCAGATGCTCGACAGACTGAACCATCCAGATGCCCCTACTTATTACTTTTCAAACTAAGAAGCTGGTATCCTACTATCTTTAAAGGCAATTATTAAGAGATTTTTAATAAAGGTTTATTTATTTATTTAAGAGAAAGAAACACATGTGAGTGGGGGAGGGGCAAGGGAGAAGGAGAGAGAATCTCAAGAAGATTCTCCACTGAGCACAGAAGGCCACATGGGTCTTGATCTCATGACTGTGAGATCATGAACTGAGCCTAAATCACAAATCAGCTGCTTAACCCACCAAGCCACTCAGGCACCTCCAATTAAGAATTTTTTTTTTTAAGAAACAGATTTTTAAAAAAAATTTATTTATTCATGATAGACATAGAGAGAGAGAGAGGCACAGACACAGGAGGAGGGAGAAGCAGGCTCCATGCCAGAAGCCTGATGTGGGACTCGATCCCGGGACTCCAGGATTGCACCCTGGGCCAAAGGCAGGCGCTAAACCACTGAGCCACCCAGGGATCCCCTCCAATTAAGAAATTTTTATTATCTTCATTTTTTTTTATCATGAATAACTCCTGGGCTTACCTATTGTGATGTGTTTACATCCATAGCTATTATTATTTTTAGTAATGTTCAAACTGTCCTAAACTTTGGCCCCTGGGAATCTCTTCAAGTGGCTTCTGAGTCAACTCAGAAGTTATACCCATTAGGTATAATCTTTGTTATATATTTTTTATGCCCTACATTAGGTTGTGGAAGTTCCTTCCTTATTACAGTTTGCTAGGAGATTTTGTCATGATTAGAAGTGAAATTTTATCAAATATTCTTTCTGCATCTACCAAGACAATCATCACATATTATTGTGATGAATTTCATAAATCACTTTCCTGATGTTAAACCAGCCTTTTAAAAAATTCAAGTAAAATAAATATACAATATTATATTAGTTTCAGGTGTACAATGTAGTGATTCAACAATTCTATATGTTACTCTCTGCTCATCATGGTTTAGTGTACTCTTAATTCCCTTCATCTATTTCACATATACCCACTCCCCTCTGGAAACCACCAGTTTGTTCTCTGTATTTTAAGAGCCTGCTGTTTGTTTGTCTCCTTTTTGTCTTTGTTCATTTGTTTTGTTTCTTAAATTACACATATAAGTGAAATTATGTGGTATTTGTCTTTATGTATCTGACTTAATTCACTTATCATTATACCCTCTAAATCCATCCATGTCATTGCAGAGCTCTTTCTTTTTATGGCTGAGTAATATTCCATACTGTATACGTACCACATCGTCTTTATCCATTCATCCATCAATGGACACTTGGGTTGCTTCTGTATCTTGCCTATTGTAAATAATGCTGCAATAAACATAAAGGTGCATATATCTTTTCCAATTAGTACTATTATTTTCTTTGGGTAAATACCCAGTAGTGGGAATACTATCTTATATGATGATTCTATTTTTAACTTTTTGAGGAACCTCCATACTGTCTTCCACAGTGGCTGCACAAGTTTGCATTCCCACTAACAGTGCATGAGGATTTCTTTCTAACCCTGATCTTTGCCAACATTTGTTGTTTCTTGTGTTTTTTATTGTAGCCATTCTGACAGGTGTAAAGTGATATCTCATTGTGGTCTTAATTTGCCTTCCAATCCCAGGGCTAGACCTTCTTGGTCATGATGCATTAATCATTTATGTATTGCTGGCTTTCATTGTCCTGCAGAGGTTTTTTGCATTTACACTCACAAGTGAGATTGACCTACAATTTTACTTTTTATTGTTTGTATCGGGTTTTTGATATCATAGTCATGCTAACTTCAAAAAGTGAATTGGAGATATTATCCTTTTTTTAAAAAAAAATATTATCTGGAAGTTATAGCACTTATTTGTTCCTGAATGTTTGGTAAAACGTGGTAAAGCCAACTGGAACTCAATATTTCTTTGAGACAATATTTTTAAACTACTGATTCAGTCTCCTTAGTCGTTTTAAGACTATTCCTCTTTTCTAAGTCCTCTTGATCAACTGCACTTAAAAGGAATTTGTCCAATCCATTAATTGTTATAATGTATTCGCATAAAGATGTGTATCATATATTCTTACCCATTTTGTCTCAGCAGGCATGTATTCTTGTTTACTCTTCCAGTAGAATTGCTAGGGCCTTTGTCCTCTTTTTTTTTCTTTTTAAGATTCATTCATTTATTTATTTATTTTAGAGAGAGGACAGGTGGAGGGAGGGGCAGAGGGAGAGATAGAATTACAAGCAGGCTCCACACTGAGCACAGAGCCTGATGTGAGGCTCGATCTCGTGACCCAGAGATCACGACCTGTGCTGAAATCAAGAGTCTGATGCTCAAACTGCTGTGCTACACAGGCGCCCCTGTCCTCTCTTTTTCTTAATAAATTTCAACAAAAGTTTTCTATTCATTTAACTTTTTCAAAGAACCAACTTTTGGTTTAGTTGATATTCTCTTTCTAAAGCAACTTTGTTTCCTTTATAATTACCATCTACTTCATTACTCTATCCTCCTAATATCTCTGATTTAATTCTACTGTGTTTTTGAAGTGAAGTTGTTGAACCACTTCATTATTGCAAAAGTAATGTTAATACCTAGTCTAATAGAGTACTGTTTTGGCTGTCCTATAAGTTTGATACCTAATATTTTTATTACATCCAAATATTTTCCCACTTCCATTATAATTCTTTTTGGACCAATGAGCAGTTTAAAAGTCTATTTTTAATGTCTAGATGTACGATTTTTCTCCAGGTATTGTAGTTGCTGTTGTGTATATGCTCTAGCATAATTGCATTGTGGTCCAATACATACGTGATGCCAATCCTGAATTCTAAATTTGATGTGGGAAGCTTTGTGACCTAGAAGATAGTCAGTTTTCATGGCCATCCCATATGTGCCTGAAAAGAATGTGTTTTCTCTCAATTTGAAGAGTGATGTTGTATATTGTTTACATACTTATTAATATTTGGTTTGCTTGATTTATCAATTATAGCTTGTTTACTATGATTATCTACAGAGAGATATATTAAAATCTCCCACTATTACCATGAAGTTTTATATTTCTTCTTTCAATGGTCAATTTTTGATTTATGCATTTTGAAATTAAATATGAATTTCCTACATATTAATTCTTCTTATTTTTTATTTTTTTAAAAAAGATTTTATTTATTTATGCATGAGAGACAGAGAGAGAGAGAGAGAGGCAGAGACAGAGGCAGAGGGAGAAGCAGGCTCCATGCAGAGAGCCTGATGTGGGACTCGATCCCGGGTCTCCAAGATCAGGCCCTGGGCAGAAGACGGTGCCAAACTGCTGAGCCACCCGGGCTGCCCTCTTTTTCCTTTTTAAAAGATTTATTAATTTGAGAGAGAAAGAGAGCAAAAGAGAAAGCAAGTGAAGGAGAGGCAGAGGGAGAGAATATTTAAGCAGATTCCCTGCTCAATTCAGATCTCAATGTGGGGCTTGATCTCACAACCCATGAGATCATGACCTGAGCTGAAACCAAGAGTCAGATGCTAAACCCACTGAGCCACTCAGGCATCCCCAAATTCATTCTTATGTATTGAACTTTTCCTCATTATCTTTATCTCTAGTGAATCTCCAGGGAAATGTATTTTCTTTGAATTCTTCATGTCAGCTTTTAGGGGGTTAATATTCAGCTGGTATGTATTTTCCCATTCATTGACTTTTAATCACTTGAGATAATATCTTCAGGTACATCTCTTGTAATCAGCCTTGCATGGGATTATTTTAACTCTGACTTACACTCGTTACTTCTAACTATAGAGGTTAGTCATTTTAAATTTATTATAGTTACTGATGTGCCAGATTTCTAGTCACTACTATAATATTATATGCTTACATTTGTCCACTTTTTCTATTTATATTTTCCTCCTTTTTCTGCCTTCTTTTGGAATGATTGAGAGTTTTCTTCCCACTCATTTTATTTTTTCTGTGTACTTTGTTTGGAAATTATATTTTCATTCTTTTCATAGAACCCCCCACCCCGCATGGATATATCATAATTTATTCAACCAGTCACCTACTGATGAATATATGTGTTGTTTTCAGCTTTTTGCTATTATACATAGCACTGCAGTAAATAGCCTTTTACCATTTCTACTTTTATTTATTTTTATTTTTTTATTTTTTTCCATTTCTACTTTTAAAAAATGTTTAATTTTTTATATATCACATCTTCTTTATCTTTTTCTTTATTTTTCAGTGTTCAACAGTTTATAAGTTGCATATAACACCCAGTGCTCATCACAACACATGCCCTCCTTAATGCCCATTACCCAGTTACCCCATCTCCCTACCCACCTCCCCTCCAGCAACCCTTAGTTTGTTTCCTATACTTAAGAGTCTCTCATGGTTTTTCTCCATTTCTACATTTTTAGAGTAGTTTCTAGTATTATGAAAACTACCCTAGATCTTCAAGTACATGTATGTTGCTTATAAAGACTAAAAGTAAAAAGCATCTTTAACCTCTTCTTGAAATACACAAGGACTTTCAAAAACTTTAATGACCAATACCCTTCCAATGTGCATTTTTTGCAGTCTAGAATTTTAATACTACATTACTTTTTGACCCATAAGTCTAATATTATTGAAACCTTTTGTATTATAAATGTACATTAGATTTACTGACACATTCATGAATTTCTTTTCTTGTTATAATAGGTCTTCCACCTGCTAGCACTTTGGAATTCACCTGATTCCTTGGATCTGAAAATTGGTGTCCTTCTACTATTCTGGATACATTCTTAAAATATGATCTACCTTCCTTAACCTCATGCTGACAATCTGTTAGACACATGTTACACCCTGTCACGATAGCCTCTCCATTTCCTTTCTCCTTTTTCATGTTTTGTTTCCCTTGTGTCACTAAGCTACATTCTAAAACATGTTTTTGACCTATCTTCAAGTTCACTGAATTTCTCTTTAGCCATCTCTAATCTGCTGGCTAATCCATTCACTGAATTTTCATTTCACTTATTGCTTTTTAATTTTAATCGTTCTTTTAAAAAATACCTTCATAGTCATTTTGTGTGATCTACTGTTTCTAGCTCATATCTCTTTGAGGATTTTTTTTTTGTCTGTTGGCTATGCTGGTTGTCTCACATACTGCTTTATTTCCTCATGGGTTTTGTGATTTTTGCCATGAGCAACTTATTTTCTTGGACTGTTATCTCTGGGAATTCTTTGAGTCCTGGGCTAATGCTGAATTCTCTCAAAGACGATTCACATTTGCTTTTCACAGTAGTGTGGAGGTGCTGCCAACCTGGGACTACTTTAAATAAAATCATTTATTGGTGGTTTTGAGAAGCTAAGAGGTCATCTGAATTTAGTCTGAAAACTTGTACAATATTTTATCTGTGGCTATGTATTCTGAGGGCAATGATTTTTCTTTTCCCCAGCATTAAGTCTAGACAGGTAATTTCCTTACTTTAATCATCTGCAATTAGGGTTTCTTTCTGGTTCACCTAACACTAAATATTATAGTAACCCTTTGGATTTCCAGCCTTATGTAGATATTTTGCATCAGCTTCCTTACTTGAGGTGGTCTCTAAGATTTTAATCTGGCCTCTCATACCTACTTACTTATTAAAGCAGAAGCTCAAGTTTTCCATCGTTTAACAGAAACCCTCTAAATGAAAGCTAGATCTCCACCTGCTTAACTCCTAAGGTTTGTGATTTTGCTTTGCTTTGAGTCTCTGTGGATTTCTTTTCTTTTTTTAAGATTTTATTTATTTATTTATTTATTTATTTATTTATTTATTTATTTATTTATGAGAGACACAGAGAGGGAGAAAGGCAGAGGCACAGGCAGAGGGAGAAGCAGGCTCCATGCAGAGAGCCCGATGTGGGACTTGATCCTGGGTCTCCAGGATCAGGCCCTAGGCTGAAGGCGCTGCTAAACTGCTGAGCCACCTGGGCTGCCTGAGTCTCTGTGGATTTCTTACTTAGGTGCCATCCAACAATGCATTTGAGAGGAACAATGTAATATAGTCATTTCAATCTAAAGGGTTGGACAAGGTGCCCAAACTGGCATACTGCCAGAAACAGAAGTTTGGCTTTTGGTTTTGACAGAAACTTTGGTGACCCATCAACTAAACACAAACAATCCTATAATGGCCCATAGAAAACTACTCATGTTCCATCTTTCCTCCATGACAGGTCCTTTAGATGAAAATCAAAACAATAAATTACCAATTTATAATAAATTACCAAAGGTGGCATTTCTGGCACGTTGCCTGTCACAGTGAAGAACGTATTTTTCTAAGTGAGGAAAGAGTGAATCGCTCCTGCGTGAAGGTTAAGATAACCTGATACAACTCCTCTAGGTCAATGATCAACTTTTCAAGACCATTCAAAATGTTCCAAAGAGAATAGTATCCAGGTTTATAATAAGTCCTCAAAGCAACACCTTAGCTGCCCAGAATAGCTCAGAGCATTTGGAAGCTTACAGTTTCTCTCTCTCCTGAGACTCAGTTTTGCAGCCATTCACAACTTCAAGAGCATGATTTATTCATCCCCCAATATTATGAGAACCAAAATGGATTGAGTTCATTTGAAATGCAGATGTGACTGCACTTTAATTACAATTGCCCCTGTGATCTTTACTGTGAAGCACAAGCCCTCAAGTGGAAATTAGAAAGATCTGGGCTACAAGAGCAACGAAATATTTTGGCCCAAGACTGAAGTGAGTTTGAAAATACACAAAAAGAAAAAGGGGAAACATCCCAGGAGCAAACTTGGCTAACATAATTTTTTTCTCCCCTTTGATAAGTACCTTGCTTCAGACCCCAGAAAGGTATGTTCCTCATGACCACAGGTGGAGAAAGAAAAGGGGACATATTAATTATTCTGTAGACAATGTCTTGTTCGAGAGACTAGAGGAAGCTGGGGAATATTTCTGAAGGCTTCTTAGAGGCACAAAACTAGCTACAATTCATGGAAAATGGCATTTGCTTTAGGGATAATGCCACAGCTCCTTTTTGGGAAACACGAGCTATTTAAATAAGATACCAAAGATGCAATTGCATCCTATGTCATTCTTGGTACTCACATCCACATACAGATTACATCTCACATCATACACTTGTCAGAGATCATTTGTGAGACACACACACACACACACACACCACAAACAACCAAAACCCAAACCAAAAACATCAATCGTTAGAAATAGCTTTAGGAGGACATAATAGCACCACTTTTCCCTGGGACCTTCCATAACATGGTAATTTAAATTTTGGTTTAACCTACCAGCTGTGACAGCTTGCACAAATTACTTAATTTTTCTTCTTGTTAATTTACTCTTCTACACAATGGACATAATGATATCTACATCATGTTATATTCTAAGGTTGAATGCATGTGAAAATAAAGCCTATACAAATGTCATGAAACTATCATTAAACAGAAAGCATATATATCTATATCTACATCTATATATCTATATCTATATCTATCTATCTATATCCCATGCATAGAATGAATGGGTCCACAGTAAGCCCCTCCTCCTCTTACTCTTGACTTTGTTGACAAATGCTTTTGCCAGTTACAGTGTCCATGTTCCATCCTGACCAAGAGTGGAAGGGGAACAGCACAAATGTCTTTGCTCAGTTGGGGTATTGAATTCTGGGATGGACTGTTGCCTTTATGGCAGGGGACAGAAGCTCAGTCCAATTCAGGTGGCCTTCTCCTTTGGGGCACCCTTAATTCTAATGTTCATGTGTTCGGGAGAGATGGACATTTGTCAGCAGGGATGATGAGGAGAAGAGGCTGCCACTGGGGAAAACTCTATGACCAACTTTGCCCAAGAAAAATCTGAATTAGCCTGTATAAGTACCGTGCACCCCACTTTCCCGAGGGTCAGGGGACCCCTACCTTATGTCTCCCTGCCTGATATATGTGACCCCAATACCTTATTACAGGTAATTAGACTGGGATGGTGGTGGGGTGGGGTGGGGTGGATGATGCCTTTCCCAAAGGCAGGAAGTGTATAAGCTAGCCTGTGACCTATGAGATCAGGCGTATCAGAAGACTCGATCCAGCTTGAATGATGGGCACTAACTGAACCCATCACATGCTCTCTCAGGGCTTCTGAATGTGAGATAGACATGAAAAGCCCACTATAGACAACAGCAGAAGCAGGAAAAGCGATGGAGGTGAAGTGATTCACCTTAGAGGGAGAGAGGAAGGGAACAGTGGAAGACTGTCATCCCCAGGGCTGCTGGCAGGCTGTGGAAGCCACTGCTGACCTGAAACAGCACATCAATTCTTGAACTTTTGAAATTACTCTTCTATTCCCATGTTGTTTTCAGGAGAATTACTTCTTCAGGGAAACTGCTGTCTGATGATTGTGGTTTTTCCTTGCCTCTCAGACTGTGTGCATTCTTTAAGATCTTTAGTCATGGAAGTCCAGTTTTCCTAATAACTTTGTCACTGTGCTGTGAAAGATTGAAATTTGGAGTATGGAGGATACATGGCAGTGAAATGTGAATTACTGAGACTGGCAATGTAACAGCTTATCAACCTCTGAAGATACTGTTACCTAGTATCTTCTTAGGAAAAACTTGCCTGAAAATGTTAAGCTGGAATTTCACTAGAATGTTTAGAAAAAAAACAACATGGCTTCTTGTATTTTTGGTACATGCGTTGAGAATTGTGTACGAATTATTCATGACGCCTGTGTATTGATCTCTGGAACAACCAACAAAATCGCAATTATGAAAGAAAAAAAAGATGTGGACAGACCCTTCACCAAAGAAGATATACAGATGGCAAAAAAAAGCATATGGAAAGATTCTCAGCATCATTTGTTGTTAGGATACTGCAAATTCAAACAACAATGAGATACCACTACACACTGAGTAGGATAGCTAAAAATCCAGAAAAGCGATGGTACCAAATTCTAGGGAGAATGAGGAACTCCCATACATTGCTGTCTGTAGTGGGTAAGGCAAAATTCAGTAAAGCTACTTGGGGAGACACTTTGGTAGTTTTTACAAAGCTAACCGTATTTTTACCATGCAACCCACCAATCCCACTGCCAATTTACCCAACTGAGTTGACAACTTATGTCCTACAAAAACCTGTACATGAATGTTTCTAGCATCTTTATGTGTAAGCACTAAAAACTGGAAGCAACCAAGATGTCCTTTAAGACAAATAAACAAACTGTTATATCTAGGCAATGGAGTATTATTCAAAGATAAAAAGAAATGAAAAGCCATGAAAAGACACAGAAAAACCATGAAAAGACACAGAGAGAACTTTAATGCATATTACTAGCTGAAAGAAGTCAGTCTGAAAGGGCTGTGTACAGGCATACCTCAACCAAGCCCCTGTGAGAGGGCGAACTTAACTGACAAATGTTATATGTGTTCTGAATGTTGCACCAACTGGCTGTTCCCTCTCTCCCTCTGAGACACAAAATTGACATCAGGCCAATGAATATCCTTACGATGGCTTCTAAGTGTTCAAGTGAAAGGAAGAGTCACACATCTCTCACATTAAATCAAAAGCTCGAAATGATTAAGTTTAGTGAGGAAGGCACATCCAAGGCTGAGATAGACCAGAACCTAGGCCTCTTGCACCAAACCCTTAGTCAAGTTGTCAATGCAAAGAGGTTCTTGAAGGAAATTCAAAGTGCTACTCCAGTGAGCACACAAGTGATAAGAAAGCGAAACAGCCTTATTGCTGACACAGAGACAATTTTACTGATCTAGATGGAAGATCAAACTGGCCACAACGTTCCCTTAAACCAAAGCCTAATCCAGAGAAAGGCCCTATCTCTCTTTAATTCTGTGAAGGCTTAGAGAGGTGAGGAAGCTGTAGAAGAAAAATTTGAAGCCAACAGAGGTTAATTGATGAGGTTTAAGGAAAATATAAGCCATCTTCATAACATAAAAGTACAAGGTGAAGCAGCAAGTACTGATGTAGAGGCTACACAAGCTATCCACAAGATTTAGCTGAGATCATGCATGAACGTGGCTACACCAACAACAGATTTTCAGTGTGGACAAAACAGCCTTATATTGGAAGAAGATGCCTAAGACTTACATAGCTAGAGAGAAGTCGATGCTTGGATTCAAAGCTTCAAAAGATAGGCTGATTCTCTTGTTGGGAGCTAATGCAGCCAGTGAATTGAAGTTGAAGCCAAATCTCATTTATTATTCTGAAAATCCAAAAGCCCTTAAGAATTATCCCAAAACTACTCTGCCTGTGCTCTATAAATGGAACAACAAAGCCTGGATGACAGTACATCTGTTTACCACATTGTTTACTGAGGATTTTAAGCTCACTGTTGAGAACTATTGCTTGGAAAAAAGATTCCTTTCAAAACCTTACTAGTTATTGACAATGTGCCTGGTAACCCAAGAGCTCTGTTGGAGATGTACAGCAGGATTAATGTTGTTTTCATGCCCATTGACACAGCATTCATTTTGCAACCCATGGATCAAGTGGTCATTTTGACTTTCAAGTTTTTTTGTTCAAAAAATACATTTCAGAAGGCTATAGCTGCCATAAATAGTGATTACTCTGATGTATCTGGGCAAAGTAAATTGAAAACCTCTGGGGATCCCTGGGTGGTGCAGCGGTTTGGCGCCTGCCTTTGGCCCAGGGCGCGATCCTGGAGACCCGGGATCGAATCCCACATCAGGCTCCCGGTGCATGGAGCCTGCTTCTCCCTCTGCCTGTGTCTCTGCCTCTCTCTCTCTCTCTCTGTGTGACTATGGTAGATTAAAAAAAAAAAAAAAGAAAAAGAAAGGAAAACCTCTGGAAAGTCTTCACCATTCTAGATGCCATTAAGAACATTCATGACTCATGAGGAGAGGTGAAAACATCAACATTAGCGAGAGTTTGGAAGAAGTTGATTCCAATTCTCATGAGGACTTGAGGGGTTCAAGGCTTCAGTGGAGGAAGTCACTGCAGATGTGGTGGAAACAGCAAGAGAACTGGAATTAGATGTGGCTGAATGGCTGCAATTTCATGATCAAACTTTAATGGATGAAGAGTTGCTTCTTATGGATAAGCAAAGAAAGTGGCTTCTTGAGATGAAATCTACTCCTGGGGAATATGCTGTGAAGTTTGTTGAAATGACAACAAAGGATTTAGAATATTACATAAGCTTGGTCAATAAAACAGCAGCAGGGTTGAGAGGATTGACTCCAATTTTGAAAGAAGTTCTCCTATGGGTAAAATGCTATCAAACAGCATCACATGCTACAGAGAAATTGTTCATGAAAGGAAGGGTCAAGCTATGTGGCAAACCTGATTGTTGTCTTATTTTAAGAAATGACCACAGCCACCCCGACCCTCAGCAGCCACCACGCTGATAGTCAGCATCCATCAACATCGAGGCAAAACCCTCCAGCAGGAAAAAGATTACAACTCCCCAAAAGCTCAGGTGATGGTTAGTTTTTCAGCAATAAAGTATTTTTTTTAAAGATTTATTTATTTATTTTAGAGAGAGAGCATGAGCAGGAGGGACAGAAGAAGAGGGAGATGGAATCTCAAACAGACTCCCACTAAGCACAGATCTTAACATCGGGCTTGATCTCATAATCTTGAGATCATGACCTGAGCAGAAACCAAGAGTCTGATGCTTATCTGACTAAACCACCCAGGCCCCCCTGTGATAAAGTATTTTTAAATTAAGGTAGGTGCACATTGTTTTTTTTTTTTAGACATAATGCCATTTCACACTTAATAGACTACAATATAGTTAAACATAACTTTTATCTGTACTGGGAAACCAAAAGTTTATTTGCCTCAATTGTGATATTTGCTTTATTGTGATGGTCTGGGACTGAACCCACAATATCCCTGAAATGTGCCTGTATTACAGAGGGTCTCTGTTGTACTATGGTTCAACTTATGATTCTTTAACTTTACAATGGTATGAAAGCAATGTGTGTTCAGTAGAAACCATACTTGAAGATTTTTTTCTAAATATTTTATTTATTTACTTATTCATGAAGACACAGAGAGAGGTAGAGACATAGGTATAGGGAGAAGGAGGCTCCCTGAGGGGAGCCTGATGTGAGACTCAATCCCAGGACCCCAGGATCACGACCTGAGCCAAAGGCAGATGCTCAACTACTGAGCCCCCCAGATGTCCTCCTACTTGAAGTTTTGAATTTGGATTTTTTCTGAAGCTAATGATATTCAGTAGGATCCTCTCTCATGGTCCTGGACAGTCTCAGCATCTGTAGACCCAGGCAGCCAGGTAATCATGAGGATCAATAAGCGACACACTTAAACAATTCTATACCCATATAACCATTTCGCTTTTTACTTTCAGTACAGTATTTGATGAATACTGTAGATATTCAACACTTTATTACAAAATAAGCTTTGTGTTAGATGATTTTTCCCAACTATAGGCTGATGTAAATGTTCTGAACATGTTTAAGTTAAGCTAGACTGAGCTGTGATGTTTCATACAATAGTGTATAATTGCCTTTTCAACTTACAGTATTTTCAAATAACAATGGGTGTGTTGGGACATAACCCATCATAAGCCAAGAAAGATCTGTCTGTGATTTCAATTATATGACATACTGAAAAAGGTGAAACTAGGGAGACAGTAAAAGGATCAGTGGTTGCTAGGGTTTAAGGTAGGGAGGGATGAATAGGTGAAGCACAGGGGATTTGTAGGGCAGGGAAACTATTTCTGTATAATACTATAATGGTAGATACATGACATTTGTCAAAACTCATAGAACTTTATACCTCGGTGAACCTTATTGCATGCACACTTAAAAAACCATTTAGTGGCTTGGTGGATTCCAGGAAAGAATGCAAATGATCACTGTATTACAAATGTGTGAAATAAGGGTACTTGAAGGGATTGGGGAAAAGGTGCTGATCTTTGAAAACTTTGCAAATGGATGGAATCTGTAAGATAACAGCAGAGGGAACAGCATGTATACACCATACTCTAGTTGAAAAAGTTATTTTCCATAGGGGTACAGGTTAACATTTCTGATACCACTATACATGTATACTAGAATCAAACAACTAAGTGAGTGGATGGCAGATAATGGGAGCTAGGCTTCTCACTGTTGGAATGGAAAGTTACAGACTTAGGAAGGGGCGGAGCCTAGATATATATTCATATATATATATATCTCATGATATATGATAAGATAAATAAATGATATATATAGCCATATCTTTATAGAGAGCTCTACGCATTTTTATTTTTTATTTTTTATTTTTTTTTATTATTTTTTTTAAATTCATTCTTTTTTTTTTTAATTTTTTTTTTTTAATTTATTTATGATAGTCACAGAGAGAGAGAGAGAGAGAGGCAGAGACACAGGCGGAGGGAGAAGCAGGCTCCATGCACCGGGAGCCTGATGTGGGATTCGATCCCGGGTCTCCAGGATTGCGCCCTGGGCCAAAGGCAGGCGCCAAACCGCTGCGCCACCCAGGGATCCCTCTACGCATTTTTATATGTGTGTGTATGTGAGATCCATATATTGAGATACAGATATAGATATCAGTCAATATACACACATATGTCACATACATTCCTTTGCCAGTGGACAGTGAAAAACAAAATGCTGATCACAATCAAAGAAGCTAAAGGATGGGGTTAAGAGAGTAGACACGAGAGGTCTAAAGGTTACTGGTTGTGGGGGGTGATGGCTTTTGCCGTTAGTCTAAATGGATAGAACTCTAGAACACCCAGCTTCCCTGAATATTTAGTACCATCCTTAGATGTATCTAGAGAACCACAAGGAGATGGACAAATTGCACCAATTCTAGTTAGATTCAGGACACAGAGAATCTATTACTTGTAGGATTATTTGAAATACATAGATTTCCTGTATGCTTTAATGAATAAATACTAAGTCTTCTATTATATGCTAAAAAAAAAAGTTAGAAGCAATGACACCACGGTATCAGTGAGTGCACCTAGTACCCAGACCTTGGGTTCCAATCAAAGGAAATAGAGTAGAATAGAATAGAATAGAATAGAATAGAATAATAGAATAGAATGGGACTATTCTAGGACTGGGGCAGGAAATAAACAGGATGAGCCTGGAGAAGTCTGTAGTGTCAGAAAATAAGAAAGTGCTGGAAACAACAATTAACAAATGACAACACATTGATATTTATAAAGGATGAGTAAGTTGATAATTAAGAAAGAAGGGACAAATCTTTGATAAATCTTCTATGCAGAATAACTTCAAGTGAGTTATGTAGTTATTTTACCCTACAGGAGGACTAGTATAACTTCCCACTCCTTAAGTGAGAGCTGCACATTGTGAGATCCTTCCAAAGAGCAAAGTATGGAAGAAGGAAAAAAAGAGCAGCTTTACAGTAGAAAAATCTGGTAGGTACTACCTAAGGCAGTTGATTAAGGTCAACATCAAAGGAATGAGTCATATTGCCAGCATTGATTCATGATATAATGTGATGAGAAATGTACTTTACTTCTGTGGTCTTCCTCCTAAGAGCCTTGAACTCTAGTCATAAGAAAAACATCACACAGGGCAGCCTGGGTGACTCAGCGGTTTAGTGCTGCCTTCAGCCAGGGTGTGATCCTGGAGACTGGGATTGAGTCCCATGTTGGGCTCCCTGCATGGAGCCTGTTTTTCCCTCTGCCTGTGTCTCTGCCTCTCTCTCTCTGTCTCTCATGAACAAATAAAGAAAAGAAAAAAATCACACAAATTCCAGTAGATGTGCATCCTACAATACACCTGACCGGTCCTCAAAACTGTCTAATTAATCAAAGACAAAGTCTGAGAAACTGTCACAGCCACAGCCAAGGGGAGCCTAAGGTGACCTGGTGACTAAGTGTGACACGTATACCAGATTCTTCTAATAGAAAAGGGATGTTAGATAAAAACTAAGGAAATCTGAATAAAGAATGGACTTTTGTTAATACCAGGAGATCCATGCTGGCCCATTAATTGAAACAAATGTACCATCCTAATGTAAGATGTTAATATTAGGGAGGAACTGTGGGGTGCTAGTTCATATACTGCAATGATTTCCATGCAAATGACTGTTGACATGAAAATGAGTTTTTCCCAATGGAAGGACAATGGATTTCCTTACTGCCACACACACACACACACACACAGACACACACACACAAAACACAGGTTTGCATCTGTTAAACAAATTCATATTAGTATTCCTTATTGTCTCCATATTTGTCTGTTCCTGGGATTTTCCTTATAATCAATTGTACCCTATGACTGTTTCTCAGATTAAATAGTGAACAAAATAAACTCTTTGACATGTGTTCATTTTATATTGGTATGAGAATCCTGCTTATCCACTTGAAAATGTATCCTTTAATAATTCTATAATAAAGTGGTATAATATACTAAGCAATGGTTTGATATAACTGAAACATAAAAGCTGTTTATGAAAGTCTTTATATGCTAAGCTACAGAGCTTGAATGTTATCATGTAGATGATAAGAAATCACTAAAAATAGGTTTGGGGTGTGGTTGACTCAGTTGGTTGAGCAACCAACTCTTCATTTTTGGCTCAGGTCATGATCTCAGGGTCATGAGATTTAGGCCTACATTGGGCTCTGCACTCAATGTGGAGTCTGTTTGAGATCCTCTCTCTCCCTTTCCCCTCCCCCCACTCACATGCCTAGTCAATAATAAATAAATAGATAAATAAAATTGGGGGAAAAAAGGGGGGGCTAGAATCCAGGGACATATTTATGTGTTAGGTAGAGCTCTGTGTCAGCTTCACTGAGATGAAGATGAAGGAGACCGGGCTGAAGGCAGGATGACCAGTTGAGAGACCACTGTCAGCATCCAGGCAAGAGGAGATAAGGGCTGAATTTGAGCAGTTGTGCATAATGGATGAGGAATGTTCAGCAGGATCCGGGAATTGATAGAACGTGTGGAGGGAAAAGGCCCCAGGGAGCATCAGCTTTGTGACCTTGGCAAGCAGGCAGAACTGACATCAGAATGTGGAAGGAGCAGCGTCTTGTGGAGGAGCAGGAGATGGATGAGTCCCTTTTCAGACAGGCTTCCTGTGAGGTGGTCTGAGACTCTCGGGTGGAGATGCCCAGAAGGCAGCTCAGTAGGCTGGTCTAAAGCTTGAGGGAAAGGTCAGAGCTGAATTCAAATTTAGATGAGGGGTTGAGAGCAAACAAATGAATCTAAATGCCCAAGAGAAGGAGGAGGAGAGTGGACCAAACCGACCACCTCCCTTTAAACACTAATGTTTAAAAGGCAAGTGGAGAAAAAGGAAACCGAGGACACCAAGAAGCAATAGTCAAAGCAGTAGGGGGCAGGAAGGAGAGGATTTCCATAAGAATAGAGGGGTCAGCAAAGTCAAATGGTGCCAAAAGACAAAATTATTTATTTATTTATTTATTTATTTATTTATTTATTTAGACAAAATAAAGATACACCTATGCACAGTTCTTGGATCTAAACGATATGTAGCTTGCTGAGGGACCAGAGGTGCGAATGGGAGGTGAGGATCTGGAGGATCAAGAGGGTACATCTTTGGAGAAAGCTTTAACCTGAGACAAAGGATCCAGTGACTGCACCTAAGGACATGAAGAGGAAAAAAATTTATGGATGGAGAACCCACTGGAGGTGGCAAAAGGGAAGGCAAAAGGGAATCTAATCCTCTGGGAAAAGAAAGGTCTTGGGCAGGAGGAAGGACCCTTGTAGTCTGACCTGCAGGGGATGAGGGGGTGGGGCAGGATGGAGAAAGAGCAAATTTAGATCTGTTGGCTTCAACTTTCTGGATGAAGTCAGGGACAAGTTAGAGGCAGAGTCTGGATGGGTGAGGTGTGGGTGTCTCAGGAGCTTAAGGAGAGGGGAACAGCAGTTGGAGCTGTCACTGTGGACAATCAAGGGGCCTCACTGAGGATGTGCTGTGCAAAGGAACAGGTCTGCATATTCCCCAAACATTGTCCAGCGGAGCCCAACCACTTAGCAGAAGGACAGACTTGATACACAGTCCACGGATGAGGTTCACTGGAGCAGGGGCAGCCTAAAACCTTCCTGGCCAGCTGAAATTTAGGGGAGGCTGGAAGGGAAAGGTAACTGTGGCCATTGCAGAGACTCTGGGGTGGATTTGAGGGTGTCTGTCCCCCATAATAAGGATTATTGAGGGGCTGAACCTCCTTCAGAATGTGGGTTTATTGGGATCCCTGGGTGGCGCAGCGGTTTGGCGCCTGCCTTTGGCCCAGGGCTCGATCCTGGAGACCCGGGATCGAATCCCACATCAGGCTCCCGGTGCATGGAGCCTGCTTCTCCCTCCGCCTGTGTCTCTGCCTCTCTCTCTCTCTCTCTCTGTGACTATCATAAATAAATAAAAAAAAAAAAAAATTAAAAAAAAAAAAAAAAAAGAATGTGGGTTTATTTCATGAAAGAATCGAAAGAGCACCAGAGTCAGGAGGGGAGGGGGCTCCTTCCATCAATCTGTGTAGCTTGGGGAAAAATCACTTCACCTCATCTTTAATGAGAGCGTTCTGAAGGTTCACCCCAGCAAGTGGCTTGGAATTTGCATCCAGTGGAGTATTTAGTGATGAATTGTTGATACCTGAGGTTCTTTCCACCATCTTTCCTATTGGACAACTATGAAACTTCAATAGTTCTTGATCTTTCCAACATGCCCCATCCTTTATGCACCCATCCATCTAGTCCTGGCCTGGGTTAATAATCAAGCTCTGTCTACACCTGGAATACCAGATGGTGTGCGTAGGTGGTGATGGGGCAGGTGGCCAGAACACTAGTTCCCTCCACAACTGCTCCTTTTCTGCAGAGGCTGGCTTGCTTGGATCAGCCAGGTAGATGACCTTCCACAGTCTGACCAAATATTTTTGGTCAGTAAACATATTACTCCTACTGACCTCATCTGCTGTTATTTCCCCCCTTAAACATCTCTTTTTACTTAAGAATGGTAGTTAACTATACATTACATGAAATTTATCAAATTAACCATTTTTAAGTATACAGTTCAGAGACATAGAGTACATACACACCATTTTGCAACCATCACCATCAACTAGCTCCAGAACTTTTTCATCTTGCAAAACTGAAATTCTGTGCCCATTAAACACTAACTCCCCCTTCCCCCTATCTACTGCCCCTTGGCCCCCAGCATTCTGCTTTCTGTATCTAGGAATCTGACTATTCTAAGGACCTCATCTATGTGAGATTATTCAGTACTTGGACTGGCTTATTTCATGTAGCATGATGTCCTCAAAGTTCATGTTGTAGCATTTGTCAGAATTACGTTCCCTTTAAAAAAATTTTTTTTTAAAAATTTATTCAGAGAAAGAGCATGAGGAGGGGGAGGGGCAGAGGAAGAGAGAATCCCAGGCAAACTCCTTGCTGGGTGCAAAGCCCAACACAGTGCTTGATTGTACCACCTTGAGCTCATGACCTGAGCCAAAATTAAGAGTTGAATGCTTAACTGACTGAGCCACCCAGGCTCCCGAAGAAATTCCTTCCTTTTTAAGATTGAGTAATATTCCATTGTATGGATAGACCACGTTTGTTTATCCATTGATATGTTGATGGACATTTGGGTTTCTCTGCCTTTTGACTGTGAAGAGTACTGCGATGAACTTTAAACATCTTTAAATCGACAAATATGGAATACAAGGGAGAGTAATGTAGGAGCATGAGATGTGGATATCAGTGGGACAGGAGCTGCTTGCATCCCCCTGGCATCTCAGGTCAGGCTACACCACTAATTTGGCTTGGCCGAGAACTTGCTCCCTGACTGCATGGCTAATGGACTTCAGAGTCCAGGTGAGTGAGCTGAAGGGCAGCTCTGAGGGCAGCTCTGGCTGACACTTGTCCTACACATGTAAGAACATGTAAGAACATGTTTCTCTCTGCATTTGAAGACACTATGCAGAAATATGGGTCTCCTAATGCTTGTGCTTTCAAGCATATACTCTTCATTCCTGCAGAAATTTGTGTCCACAAAGACGGCTTTGTGTACAGTATGTACTTAGGAAATTTGTCAAGTGATACATTAAATGACTGCTATAGTCAGTGAATGACCAGGGCAACTCCCTGGGGGGTTGCAGGGTATGAATGCATGAGTGTGCAAGTTGGATTCCATACTGGAGGAACCCCATCTGCTAAGTTGATACTTGGCAGAAGAAAAAGAAGTATCTGATGGACAATTCAGCGTTCAGGTGACCCCTCTCCCAGGTACTGATATTTTCTATATGCTTACCAGCATTCCCTGGAATGCCTTTTAACGAGGATCTTGAATTCACAACCCTGAGATCAAGACCTGAGCTGAAATCAAGGGTTGGACACTTAACTGACTGAGCCACCCAGGCGCCCCTGTATTTTTGATTCTTAGAATCTGAAGGGATCATAAGATGCCTCCCATGAGAAATGAATACTGAATCATCATGCGGCAAGTTGTGAGGGGCTCCCCTGCATAAGTGTGCAAAGAAGGAACTAAAATTTATGGAGTGGTTGGAAGGTGAGAGGCAGTGACTTGCTTCACAGCAACAGCTTTTTGCATGGGATGCAATTTGAGGGTAAGTTAGGGTGGGTGAGCTACCTTAGAAAGGAAACTGAGAACACAAGTTTATGTACTCAACTTGATTTTTGAGAGTTTCGAGTTGAGCTTTGTTCCAGAGGCTAGCTGTGGCCCTGCTTCAGGGTAGGGATAGCCAGGGTGTGTGGGGATGGTTGTAGGAGTCTGTTGACTTAGTGTGTCCCTTGGTGTGGCTCTGTAGGTGAGTGACAAACAGATTGCAGAACATGTGTTCCCTTTCCTCCAGGCAGGCAAGTGTGTAGCCTGTAGGCTGGACCAGTATGGTCCAGGAAATGGGCAGGCAGAGGCCTGTTGGCAGCACCAGACTTCAAGGTTAGTTGATAAATGTGTTGAATTTGCATATCAATGAGGCCAGGGCCATCACCAACTAGTCTGAATGTATACATTTGGAGTAAAACATTTATAGAGCCCAAATCCTTCCAGTTGTCAAGTAGAGCGACAGTATGAGGAGAGATGGAGGAATGGCCTTTGCCACCAGTTTGTTTAGAGATGTCATCTCATTGTGAGCCTTGGGCATCTTATAATCCATAAGTCCCTCCTATGAGCACCAAAATTATTTCAGATAGATTCAGACTTTTCTTAATATCTAGGAACCAACTATATTGAAGATGGTCTTTTTTTTTTTTTTTTAAAGATTTTTAAATTCATTTAATCATGAAAGACAGAGAGAGAGAGAGGCAGAGACACAGGCAGAGGGAGAAGCAGGCTCCATGTGTGGACTCAATCCCGGGTCTCCAGGATCACACCCTGGGCTGAAGGCAACGCTAAACCGCTGAGCCACCCAGGGATTCCCTGAAGATGGTTTTATATCAATGGTTCAGACATGATAATAATTCCAGCCAATATTTGCTATCCACTCACTTCTCTCTATCCCGTCACTACTAGCCCAGTGCCACATACACTAAAAACTGTTGCCTGAATGATCTTCTACAAAAGAAGGGGCCCCTGGGGAGCTCATTTGGTTAAGCATCTGACTCCTGATTTTGGCTCAGGTTATTATCTCAGGGTCCTGAGATCAAGCCTCGTGTCAGGCTCCCTGCTTGGTGTGGAGCCTGCTTAAGATTTCCTCTCCCTCTGCCCCTCCCTACTTCTAAAAATAAACAAACAAACAAACAAACAAACAAACAAAATAAAAAAGAATATCTGATTGTGTTTGTGTGCCTCTACTCTTAAAGCCTTTCATCAACTTTTCACTGCTCAGAAGATAAAGACAAGTCCCTTGACATGGTTGGTGAGGCCTTGCATGGTCTAGCCCCGCCCCCTCTCCAGCCTCACTGCCCTGCTGGGTCCCTTCACCCTGCCTTTCAGGCTCCTGTATTTGCCAAGCTCTCCTCTGCCACAGGGACATTGCACATGCTGTATATCCTGTCTGGAATGATCATCCTCTTTTTATCTAGTTAATTCTTACTCACAATGACTCATAGGTCACTTGCTTAAGGAAGCTTTTTCTGATATCTCTGACCAGTCCCAAACGGTTGCGATTTTGTATTTATTTATATAAATTTTTATTGGTATTTGTCTCTCTTCCAAATTGTTAGCTCCATCAGGGCAGAAACAATATTGCTTTTGCTCATCATTGTATCTCAATGCCTGGTATTCATTCAAGCACCTATAATGAGCCAGGCACTGTTCTGGTGCTAGAGATGCCAGAATGAGCAAAATGAAGGTCCCTTTCCCCATAAACAGTGCTTTTAAAGCACATATTAGTCTACTAATATTAGTTTAATGGGATTAGTCAATATTTACTATGTGCTAGGCACTTGCTAAGAGTTTTTCATGAATTACTTCATTTAATCCTCTCAAAATATTTTACCTTATTAATTCTCTTCTTTCAGATCTTATAATCAGAAGCTTGAATTTCTCAAGTTCCTCATTTCACAGCATATTATCACTAGCGGTCTGCTGGATGCTTCCTTGGTTCACTTTTATCCCTTATTCCCCACTCTTAAAATGCACCCTTCTACCTCGGAAAGAGTTCTGGTGTATATTTGTTTCAATATATTTTTCAAAAATGAGGTTTGTTGTTTGATGCATTTTTATTGATGTTTGATGAGTTTTTAATTTACATAAATGTTTTTGTGTTACATATTTCTTTTTCTGAACCCAATGGCATAGTTCTTAAGATCCATCTATATTGTTATGTATGCATCTGGTTCACCACTTCTTTTTTTTTTTAAAGATTTTATTTATTTATTCATGAGAGACACAGAGAGAGAGAGAGAGAGAGAGAGAGAGAGAGACAGAAACACAGACAGGAAGAAGCAAGCTCCCTGCAGGGAGCCAGATGAGGGATTCGATCAGGGACTCCAGGATCACACCCTGAGCCAAAGGCAGACACTCAACCTCTGAGCCACCTAGGCATCCGTGGTTCACCATTTCTAATTGTTGTGTGATACATCATAAAAGGCATTTTATACACTATACCTTTCCAGTTTCCTAGAGATGAACAACCACATTTCCATCAACATAATAAATTTGTACAATGAACACAATCATACAGTTCTCCTTATACATGTAGAGACAAAATTACACACCTAATGAGGGGCAGAACAAAAAGTTTCAAGCAGCTACAATTTCTCACTGTGTAATACTGCCTAGAATTGGCATGAATACCAACAATCAGGTAATTATTATGTACTAATTGGGAAAATGTAAAGATAAACTTTCTAAAACATAAAATGGTACCAAATGAATATGCTTAAGAGGGAAGGAATTAGAATGTTTTAACTATGCCTAAAACCAAAAAACAAAGGGGAGAAAATATTATTCAAGTAGACGTGGCACAAGATCTTTAGTATTCAAGCAGGAAATCCAGAATGTTCTTCAATTCCAATGGAAGCCTCTTCCACAGGTCTACTTTTAATGGACACAAAGAACAGCATAAAGGGCATTATATCTGGCCATAGCCCAAACTAGACAGGTTGGCTGCATTCTGGACATGCAATGATAAAATGGAGATTCATGCAGAGAATTGCACTTGGTGACAGCTGAAATTCTTTACGACTTTAAGATGTCCTTGTTTGACTTGTGAGTCTATATGCTGATTGTTTCACTCAATATTGTTAACAGAGACTAGAGACACAGTTGCTGCTCTCCAAGTCTAGTTAGGAGACAGGCAATAAACGCATAGTTGAATATGACAGGATCTTTGCACTGTGGGTTTCATTATAGAACCCACACAGACTTTTATCATAACACAGAAATGAGATTACTAAATCAGGCCAGGAAAAGAGAGAGGGGCTTCCTACAGAGAGTGATGCTCAGAATGAGGGGTGACAGGTACCTAAAGCCATGCCCTATGTCTGGAACTGCACATACCAAAGTACGCAAGTGAAGTAATAAATGATTTTATTTTATTGAACAATAAAACAATACTCTTTACAATAGCATTAAAAAGTCAAATATCTAAGAGTGTAAATTCACTCCTATATATTCAATAAATTTCATTAAATTATGAAAGATGTGCACAAATTTTACCCTGCCACTAAAGAGGGCACATGATGACATGAGCACTGGATGTTATACTATATGTTGGCAAATTGAATTTAAATAAAATATTTTTAAAAAGAATTTTGCACTGGAAACTGTAAGCATTTTTGAGAGGAATTAAAGAAGATATAAACAAGTGGAGAAATACACAATATTCATGGATTAGAAGGATCAATGTCTTAAAATGTTTATTTGCTTTAAATTAATCTAATAGTTCCAAAGGAATGCCTACCAAAATTAACAGCAAGTTTTTGGGGGAAGAAATAGAAAATCTAATTCTAAAGCTTTTATGGAAATTCAGAGCACCTAAAAGTGCCAAAATTATCTTGATGTAGAAAAGTGTTAAAGAACTTATATTACATTAAAAAAAAAAAAAAAAAAAAAAAAAAAAAGAACTTATATTACATGATTCCAAGATTTTCTATAAACACAATAATCAAGTCAATGTGGTATTGTGTAGGGGTAAAAGCATAGGTCAATAGAAGACAAGAAATAGACCCCTACTTTTGCAGTCAACTTATTTTTAGATAAGGGTGCCAAAATAATTTAATGGTGACAGGAAAATCTTTCAACAAATAGTGCTAGAAATACTGAATATTTTCATTGGGGAAAAAGAGTAATGTCAACTCCTGTCTCACAGCACAAATAAAGTAACTTGAGATGAATCAAAAGCCTGTATGAAAAAAAATTATAAATCTTCTAGAAGAAAATATAAGAGAAATTCTTTGCAACTTTCATTTAGATACAGATTGTTGAAACAAGACACAAAAAGGACAAATCATGACAAAAATAACTGATAAATTGGACTTCATCAAAATTAAAAGTTTTTGGTCATCATTGTTACCGTTAAGAAAATGAGCAGACAAAGCACAGATAGGGAAAAACTATTTGCAGAACATATATCTGATAAATACTTACATCCAGAACATAGTATTAATAAATTAATAAGAAAATAAACAATCAATTTTTTAATGGACAAAATACTTGGACAGCCACTTCACAAAAGACAATATGCAAGGGGCCAGTAAGTACATGAAAATATACTCACATCATTAATTGTTAGAAAAATGCAAGTTAAGTTAAAACCACAATAAGACACTATGACACACCTACCCAGAACAGTAAAATAAAAAAACAAAAAACAAAAAACAAATGTCAGTGGGGATGTAGATAGAAGAGTCAAAAGACACATGCAGTTTGGAGAACCATCTGGCAGGCTCTAGTAAAGATGACCATACAGCTACTCCATGGCCCTGCATTTCCAATTCTAGGCATTTGCCCAAGAAAAATAAATGATTGTTCACCAAAAGACTAGCATAAAAATATTCTTTTTTTTTGCATGAAAATATTCTTAAGAGCCTTCTTCATAATAATCTCAAACTGAAAGCAGCTCAAAGGTCCATCAACAGAAAAGTAGATTTTAAAATAGTGGCATAGTGCTCACTTCAGCAGCAGATATACTAAGATTGGAATGATATAGAGAAGATTAGCATGGCCCCAGTACAAGGATGATGTGCAAATTTGTGAAGCATTCCATATTTTTTTGATAAAGAAAATGTGTACACACACACATATATACATAGAGGAATATTACTCAGCCATCAAAAAGAATGAAATCGGGCAGCCGGGGTGGCTCAGTGGTTTAGTGCCGCCTTCAGCCCAGGGCCTGATCCTGGAGACCCGGGATCGGGTCCCATGTGGGGCTCCCTGCATGGTGCCTCCTCCCTCTGCCTGTGTCTCTGCCTCTCTCTCTCTCTCTTTCTCTCTGTGTCTCATGAATAAATAAATAAAATCTTTAAAGAAAAAAAAGGAATGAAATCTTGCCATTTGCAATGACATGGGTGGAAAGAGAGGGTATTGTGCTAAGAGAAATAAGTCAGAAAAAGAGAAATACTGTATGATTTCACTCATTCATATGTGGAATTTAAGAAACAAAACAAATGAACATAGGGGAAGGGAAGGAAAAATAAAATAAGATGAAAGCAGAGGGAGGCAAATCATAAGAGACACTGAACTCTAGGAAACGAACTGCGGGTCACTGGAGGGGAGGTGGTGGGGGATGGGGTAGCTGGGTGATGGGCATCAGGGAGGGTACGAGATGTAATGAGCACTGGGTGTTGTATACAACTGATGAGTCTCTAAATTCTACCTCTGAAACTAATAAAACCAATTGTGGCATATGCACACAATGGAATGCACAAAATAATATTGTCTATATGATTCCATTTATGAAGTTCCAGAATAGACAAAACTAATTTGCGGCAGTGAAGTTCAGAAAATGGTTGCCTCTAGGTAGGGGGATGGTGGATCGACTGGAAAAGGATATGGGGAAACTTTCTAGAGCACTGAAAATGTTCAGTATCTCACCCTGCAGATACAGTTGTCAAAACTCGTTGAACATCCCTTAGGATGTTTTTTATTTTATTGTATGTTAATTATATCAAAAAGAAGGGAGGGAGGGAGGAGGGATGGAGAGAGGGCAGGCAGCCAGGCAGGCAGACACACGGTCTGTTCAGAGAATCTTGAGTGATTGCTTATGCCTAGAACATTGGTGTGCTGGGGAAGGGGAAGAGAGCTCTGCCCTGCTCACAAGGATCAAGCTGACTATGACCTTTCCCCTCCCTTGTCAAAAGGGAAGCCTGAAGGATTCTATGCAGGAATGACATTTGTGCCTTAGAAAGGTCACCTTGATGCTGGATGAGACAGGGAGTTAGGCATCTGCTATGACCAGAGGGATGTTACAGGAGATGATTCGTAGATTCCAGCTGGTTACAGTGGTACATGCAATGTTATTTTTAGCCTCCCCAACAGGAGGGAATAGCATTTCTCCTGTTGCTAGGGAAATCGTGTTCTTAGCAGTTACATATCGGTTCCTAATTTAAGTCTTGGGGAAAAGAGAAGTCTTGGGGAAAATTAGAGAACTTTATAAGCCAGTGCTGTATGCCATACCAGGACTGTACACCTGCTAGAATGTGGCTCTTTTTCTCCTAATATATTCATAAGTGACTATCACCATAGCAACAATGATGCTAGACAATGCTGGGTCATTAATGAAGAATTCCTGCTGGTTACATGATGGAGGTCAGTCCAGGAAGCCCTGTTCAGGACCAAAGGCAAGTGTTGGAACAGATGGGATACACTGGTAGCCACTGCAAGTGCCAAGGGGTGGAAAGGTTGTAGGCAGAGGGTAATCTGACAGGTGCATAGGTTTGCTGTCAGCCCATTGGGATCATACTTCCTATGGGGCAAAATCTGAAATCTTCCTGGCACTCAGCTAAAGCTTAGCATGGTTTCTTGGGCACAGTACATTTAAAGTACATGTGTGTCTAGACTCAACTATAGAGAACAAATTGATGGTCACCAGAGGGGAGGTTGGGGAGGGATGGAGGAAATAGGTGACGGGGATTAAGGAATGCACTTGTCATGGTGAGCACCGGGTGATGTATGGAAGTGTCCAATCACTGTATTACACACCTGAAACTAACAGTACACTCTCTGTTAACTAACTGGAATTTAAATAAAAACTTAAAAAAAAATAAAGTGCATGTTTGCCAAATGAAAGACATATCATGGTGGCAGTAAGAGAAGAACCCCAAATTGCCTTCAGGCTTTGGAACCATATAGTTTTGGGAGCAGCGAGAGTAGCTTTGGGGCTTTAGCTTTCCCACAACTTCCATCAGCATCCAGCTTCATTTAGTAGCATGGACAATTGACCTAAATCTTTTGTGAAACATCAACAAGACATAGCTTAGAGTTTAGAGGTCTCGCAACCTCGTGGAAAATACACAGGATCATCTCTGGCAGAGCACAGGGCTATGTCTCAGCCTCCCTTACTCATTTCCATCCCAAACACAGCATTTCTTTCCACCTCACCACTGGAAAATAACTTTGGCAGCTTGTCAGTGTTTTTCAGAGGCTGTTCTGTGAGGAGATGAAGGGGCCTTCCTTTTGTTTTAGTTTTCAACCTGTTCATGCAAGTGAGGGTAGGTGGCACACCACCATCTTTCTCTCCACCTGGCTCCAAGGCTAGCCCCTCTCCCCAACTGCAGGTCAGAAGGCAGCTTTCAGAAAATACCCCACTAGCACATCTCACCATCGTTTTCCCTGCTCTGTCATACCTGATGGATGGAGTCTTCACGCGTGATGAGGTTCAATGGATGCACTTCGATTTTGATGAAACAGCAAAAAAAATTGTGTGAAGAAAGAAAGCTCTGTGGTGATGCATCATCATTAGCCCCATCCTGGGTGCCTTTCGGGGGACAGTCTACTTAGCATGGGGCAGGGACTACAGGTGCAAGCCATCACTCCATTCCTTCCCTCCCACTCATGACGTGTTTTGAAGTCAAGTAAGGTAATGTGAATTTATCTTGCAGTAATTTCAAATCATCTCTAATTCCTTTTGTAAAATGAAATCCTCCACAAATCATAGTGATGACTGATAATCAGTATAAACTCTCAGCAGCTCCCACCACCCACTGAAACCCATTTATCATCCCTACAATCTTTTGGGCCACCTTAGTTTGCTATCTGTCCTCAGTTCCATGTCACATAAATTTTTCGTATTTCAAAGATATGGAGGAGAGGCACCGTTTCTTGTGGAAAGTTGACTTTTAGTGCCCATGATCTGTATCAGAAGAATTGAGATGTATGGACATTAGTTTCCTACACATTTCCCCCAATACATCTCAGAGTTCAGGGGAAGGGGGAAGATAGGCCCTTCCACACTACACCCCCCACCACCTGCAAAATCTTCCCAAACATTCTCAACACATCTGAAAGGACATGTCTGGTTCTCCCTGGAATGGGCCTTTAGGAGATTGGAGGGGAGGGAGAAACCTTCAGGGGAGGTGAATCAGAACCGGCTAGCAGGAGATAGCACTCTGTCTCCACCGCTCCATAATTTTGAGAGTTACTGGTCCAGGGACTAGCAGAGGGGCAGCGTGGGAGTGACTTTTCCCCCCACTGTGTTCTTATCTGGAAAACTGTGGAACCCGGAATTACATGGAGAAAGTCAATCAGGAGAGTGCCTAGCATGGGTCTGTTCTCCAAAGAAGTTCAAGACTGGGAGACATCCAGGGGGAGGTGGACAGAATCCAGCCGAGATGACAGGTGTGAGCTGTGACCTTGCAGAGATGATTTCAATGGCATGGATGGGACTAGAGAGCCGCCATCCCCATCCCCATCTCTCTGTGGGAAGATTGTCCCAACAATCCCATGAAGTGTCAGTGAAGGTCCCTGGGAGAAGCCAGGACCTGCGCAGACTTAACTTGAGTTCCATGCATTGAAGACAATCCCTCATGGCCCATGTAGGAAACAAGCCTCCATTTGTTCTATTGTGCCTCGTTTTATTTTCCTCCTCTTTCCGGGGTTAAGATGTCCTGGATATCCTCCACTCCGGAGAGAAAGGAGAGACTTTTGAAAGATGGCAAAAACAAGACTGGGAGGGCCTCCAGTCTTGGTGCTCCTCTAGACTGAATGTCCGGCGAGACAGACACATCTACTTTGGATGCTAAATTAAGTGGAGAGGAGACTTAGGATGGCAGCTGGGCAGAGGAATAAATCAAATCAAATAATAAGGCAAGCAGTTATCCAAGTGAAATGGGCTTACAACCCTGGATATTAATGAGGCTTTTACTTTAAACGGATGTGTTTAATCAAGCAACGCTGATCCATATTGGGAGCTGGAGGAATTATGGTGATTGTGTTGGGATCGTGCCAAAAACTGTTTGGCTGTGTTATCCTGTGTAAACAGGAGCGGCCAGCAGAGTGAAGGAAAACCAAGACAGGGTGAAGGATGCTGCGAGGTGGTGGGGACGTACACATGCTTCTCTCTGCCTCTTCTTGCTGCTGCTGCGAGCCCAGGTCCTAGGAATTGTGGTTGGTGTTTGCATACTGAGAGCAAGAGGGCAGGAGGTTGGGCTGGGTAAGCCTCAAAAAAGGAGAGGAAGTGTAGAGTGACAAGGGACACAAGTCACTGAGGAGGAGGTGCCACAGCATCACCCAATACACATTTGTCTCTCTCCTTCTATAAATACGATGCTAATGGTGGGGTGGGAGGATCACTGAAAGCAAAGGAAGAGGGGAGTGAAAAGCTGTGTAAGTCATGGTGCTTGACCCTCCCGCCTCCTCCAAACCTACCTACTGGGGAAATGGCCTGTAAATGACAGTACTTATAATGGCCCTCAAAGTTTTGTACTTGTTGCCTTCGTGAAGTAGGCAGTAGTTGCTCACAGGTGGTGCCGCTTCTGTGGGAAAACATGCCAAAGTGAACAACTTTCTGGAATCTCCTTCTCAGAAAGAGTCAGCTAGAATGGTATCTTAGAATCTTGCTTTTGAGATTATGACCCTCACCAATAAAATAACAATGTTCAAATCAAATAATAAAATATGGTATGTTATTTAACGTACTTTATGTGTCACCTAGGCATAAAAGAAAATGTATTTCCCCAGGTGCTTTTTAACCAAAGCCTTCCACTTCCTCGGGTGTGCACCTCAGTGGTTGGTACCACCAGCGAAGTCTAGGAGGAACAAGTTGCGGGGGCGGGGTCCTAGTGATGGTCCTTCCCAACGCCAGGTAGCTCACACGCCTGGGAGGTAGGGGAATGTGCCTTTACATCCCTCTCCTCTTTGTCACAAAAGCTCTGTTAGACACTTTCCAGGAGGGCTGGTCCTGGAAGACCAGAGAAGAGGGAGCCTTTCATCTGGGCCAGGGGTTGTGTGGAGAACCTCAGAGAAGCACAGGGGCCATATAGACATGGAGATCTAGCTGTGATTGAACAGAGAAGCACAGGGGCCATATAGAGATCTAGCTGTGATTGAACTGCAAGAAGCTGTGGTAAGGGGAGGAGCTCTAGAAGGGGACCCTGGGGTATGTGGCCCTGAAAGGAATCCCAGAGGAGGTGTGAGTAGCTGGCCCCATGCTGCTTCTCTAGTTCAACTAGTCTTGAAGAACAGTTTGGTAGAGATGTTCATTGGGCAGATTGCAGGGGTGGAGTCATGATAGACTCTTAGATTTTTAAAGTAAAAATAGTCTTAAGATCATTCATTTTAATCTCTTCATTTTGCCGATGGAGAAACTGAGGCCCAGAATGGCGGAGGACCCTGTATATCTTTGGAAGGAAATAAAATAATGCTTTAGTTTCCATTAAAGTAGGGCAAAAGTCACTGATGGCTGATTGTTCTCCTCACCTCTACCCCAAGCCAGATGAGGGCAGTTTTCCTCTCTAGGCTGCCTGGTCCCTGTCTCCCTCCTTCTGGCCAAGAATCTTGTGGGGGCTTATTACATATTGCTGCAAATACTCCCTTCATGGACACTTCAGATCTATGTCCCCTTCTCCTGAATTTGAGTGGTTGGCGACTATTTTTTATAACCTATAGAGTGACAGGAGTGGCTGAATGATGAGGAGCGAGGCTGTTTCCACTTCCTTCACTGGGACACTGGCTTTTGGAAGCCCAGGCCCCATGGGGAGTCCATGCCTAGGTACCTATGTCAACAGGCCCCATTGACCCAAACTTTGTAGTCTACACAGTCTAGGGACCAGATGTGTGGGAAGTTTCCAGCAGGGAAACTTTCAGTAAGAGAAGACATCTGTGGATATTTCCATTTGCAGCCACAAAGTCTCCCCAGCTGTGGCCCGGACGTCAGAGAACAGAGACTAGTCATCCCTGCTGTGTCCTGTGGCCTCCCTGACTCACAGCATCAGTAGCATCAAGCACTGGTGTTTGACAACCTTATGTTTTGGGAGGCCTGGCTAGGAGCAGTAGCAGCTGGGGCAGGTCTCAAGGTAAGACTCCCTGGGCAGTAGCTGGACAGCTGGGGTTAGCATTTTTGGAGCTGGAGGGAATTTTGGCAGTACTTTGAAGAATCACAGAAAAATTCAATTTAAAAAGATGTTACTCTCATCCCTTATGCTTTAATTGCTTTACAATATCTCATTAGATTGTCCTACAGACCTCATTGGGTAGGGCGATTTTGAAGAGGGGAGCCAACTCTTAGGAAGGTCAGCCCAGTTGCCCAAGCTTGCACAGTAACACTTGGCAGAGCCCTGTGGGCATCGGGCCTGGCAACTGCAAGCCTTGTGCTTTCCCTTCCCGTCAGACTGCATGCCCATTTGTGGGGCTCTGCTCTTGCCTTGTATTTAAGTTTGAGGAATTGGAAAAGCCCAAAGCCTAAGAGTATGTTATGGTCTACCACTTTTATAGATTTAAAAAAAAGTCCAGTAAGTTCCAAAGATAAACTTGAAGTCCTTGCAGGTGCAAATGACACTCATGATAATACCAAAGAATGTTGTTGAAGAAGGAGAACCACAGAATTCTATGTGGGCCTGCGTGTGTTTGGAAGGAGAAACACATAAATTGTTCCTTTCATGTGAAGCGTAGCTTATGGTTGGTGATAAGGGCCAACATGTGGCCCTTCCCCAGGTATATATGCTGACGTTCTAGTTCCCAGCACCTCTGAATGTGACCGTATTTGGACATAAGGTTGTGAAAGAGGTGATTAAGTGAAAATGGGGTCATTAGGGTGGGCCCTAGTCGAACACAATCGGTGTCCCTCTAAGAAGAGGGGTTGAGGACACAGACACACATAGGAAACCATGTGAGAAGAAGACAGCCATTGACAAGCCACGGAGAGAGACCTCAGAAGGAACCGACACCTTGGTCTTAGACTTCGGCCTCCAGATGAGGGAGACAATGACACCCTGTTGTTCAAGCCGGGGCTCTGGTACCTGGCTGTGGCTGTCCCAATGAACTAGCATAGCTCCCACCATACAATTGCTCCCATACAATTGCTCTAATCATTTACACTTAAATTGAACCAGGGGTCGCTAAAGCCCTCAACAACCCCTCAGAGTATTTTTCTAACCTTACCGATGGCAGAGATGGTCAGCAGCCTCTTAAGGGTAGAATGATGGCATTGGTTATGAGTTTACTAGTGTAGCCCGGAAGCCACAGGGGGTTAAATCCACTGGGTTTTGAGAAATAATCCAAGGAAGGCTACTTGCTATCACAAGTACTTTATTACTTCTTCTTTTGAAAATCTGCCGAGCTTATGTGTGAAATTTTCTGTCTATTTAGAGCAATGTCGCTTCCCAAGGCTCAGCTGCTCTCCCAGGGCTGGTGGCGAGGGAGGGCTGGCAGACTCAGCAGCCCTGGCTGGGTAATTTCTCCAGGTTCTAACCACCTTTCCCACATGGTCTCAGGCTGTGTGTGATGTGTGAAAACAGCCTTGTTAAAAAAAAAATCCCCAATTATAGGTTCCTTTCTCCCCGGGGCAGGGTTGGGGGCATGCGGGAATGTGAACGTGGGATTGATTTTTATCCTCGGGTTCAGCCTGGCCTCAGTTTCTCTAAGAACCCAGGTTCTGGTGTAACCAAAGGTGTGGAGGGGAATGGACCTGGCCCATGGCGTGGAGAGAGCAAATGCTAAGGGCCAAACACCTGAAGGCCCACCCACCTATTGAAATGCTCTCAACGTGTGATGCCACGGTCCACTAGAATAAGCCAAAGCACAAAATCTTTCCCAATGCTGAACTGAGCAGTTCTGGGGAGGAAAAGGAGAGTGAACCTCCAGGGAGTGAAAGTTCTGAGCCTTTCCCTTTGCTCCTACCCTGGTGGGCCACTCCCCTTGGGGCGCAGGAGGATCAAGGGAGGCGTGTGTCTTCCCTGGGGGGGGGGGTCACCATGGGGTCTGTCACCCCCACTCACAATGACTGCAGGGTGTGTTCACTCTTGAATCTTCAGCACGATGCTGGCCATGGGAGAGTGCATGGAACAATCATGAACAAATATTTGAGTTGCTCTGGATCCAAGCCCTTAGCCGGGGGAAACAACATAATTCTCTAAGCACACTCCCATGGAGCGAGACTAGACTTTTTTTCTCACTCAGCTTTATTGGAAGCTTGGGTTTGTTTTGTGTGTTGTCTGTGTGGTTTCCCCCAAAGATCTGCGCTTCAGCGAGGGAATGCTTTGTATGGTACCCCTGCTGCCTGAGCCGCATCCCTGCTTCCCGGGGCACCACTTCTCCTGAGCCCCCTCCCATCCGGGTCCTGTCTCCATCTTTTCAGACAGAGTGTCCCAAGATTGTGCTTGGTCCACTTCAGTGGAGAAGGGTCCCAGGAACAGAATTCACTGGAGTCAGAGGAGTGATGAAGAACAGGAAGCCAAAGTGGAACTTTGTAATGAGGCCATACATGAGCTTGCTTTTTCATTTCAACACTTTATAGCAGCTGCTTTAATTAAACATAGTGAATGCTCAGCTGGAGAATGTCGACTCCCTGAGCCTCAATTTCCTCATTTATAATACTGGGATAAAACACAAATCTTTTGTTAGGTTTTATTTATTTTTTATTTTTTGGCAAGAACTAATTAAGAAATATACTTGGAAATACTTGTAAACTATAAATCATTATGCAAATATAAACGATAGTCATCATTATTAAAGAACTCTTTTGATCTTGAGAAAATTTGGGGTACACAGGAGGAAAGTCACCTTTGTATCTTGGATTGTTTCTTTTTTAAGTAGGGTCCATACCCAGCATGGAGTCCAATGCGGGGCTTGAACTCATAATCCTGAGATCAAGACCTGAGGTGAGATCAAGGGTCAGACGCTGAACCAACTGTGCCACCCAGGAGCCCCCACATGAATTGTTTTTTTAAAAACTAAATAAAGTTTTAATCAGGAATGGATGCTGTATTTTGTCAAATGCCTTCTTTGCATCTATTGAGAGGATCATATAGTTCTTGTTTTTTCTCTTGTTGATGTGATCTATCATGTTGATTGTTTTACGAGTGTTGAACCAGTCAACTCTATGGTCAACTAATATTCGACAAAGCAGGAAAGAATATCCACTGGAAAAAGAACAATCTCTTCAATAAATGGTGTTGGGAAAATTGGACAGCCACGTGCAGAAGGATGAAACTAGACCACTCTTTCACCATACACAAAGATAAACTCAAAATGGATGAAAGATCTAAATGTGAGACAAAGATCCATCAAAATCCTACAGAAGCAACCTTTTTGAACTTGGGCACAGTAACTTCTTGCAAGATACATCTATGAAGGCGAGGGAAACAAAAGCAAAAATGAACTGTTGGGACTTCATCGAGATAAAAAGCTTCCACACAGCAAAAGAAACAGCCAACAAAACTCAAAGACAACCTACAGAATGGGAGAAGATATTTGCAAATGACATATCAGATAAAGGGCTAGTATCCAAGATCTATAAAGAACTTATCAAACTCAATACCCAAGAAACAAACAATCCAATCATGAAATGGGGAGAAGACATGAACAGAAATTTCTCCAAAGAAGACATAGACATGGCCAACAAGCACATGAGAGAATGCTCCGCATCACTTGCCATCAGGGAAATGCAAATCAAAATGAGATACCACCTCACACCAGTGAGAATGGTGAGAATTAACAAGACAGGAAACAACAAATGTTGGAGAGGATGTGGAGAAAGGGGAACCCTCCTGCACTGTTGGTGGGAATGCAAACTGGTGCAGCCACTCTGGAAAACTGTGTGGAGGTTCCTCAAAGAGTTAAAAATAGACCTGCCCTACGACCCAGCAATTGCACTGCTGGGGATTTACCCCAAAGATACAGATGCAGTGAAATGGCAGGACACCTGCACCCTAATATTTATAGCAGCAATGTCCACAATAGCCAAACTGTGGAAGGAGCCTCGGTGTCCATCGAAAGATGAATGGATAAAGATGTGGTCTATGTATACAATGGAATATTACTCAGCCTTCAGAAAGGACGAATACCCACCATTTGCTTCGACATGGGTGGAACTAGAGGGTATTATGCTGAGTAAAATAAGTCAATCGGAGAAGGACAATCATCATATGGTTCCACTCATATGAGGATTATAAGAAATAGTGAAAAGGATTATAAGTGAAAAGAGGGGAACTGAGAAAAATTAGGGAGACAAACCATGAGAAACTCCTAACTCTGGGAAACAAAGGGTTGCAGAAGGGAGGTGGGTGGGGGGTTGGGGTAACTGGGTGACGGGCACTGAGGAAGGCACTTGATGGAATGAGCACTGGGTGTTATACTATATGTTGGCAAATTGAACTTATATATAAACAAAGGTAAAAAAAATTAAAACTAAATAAAGTCTTTCTCTTCCTCAATATTTTGCCGAACTCATCAGAAGACTTAATTTTTATAGTGGTGTCATCAACCATTGCTTTGTGTTGCTGCATGATTGTTTTCTAGTTGTTTCTATGGATGAAATGAGACAGGGTATAGGAAAAATCTGCAGACTGTAAAGGGCTGTACACATTATGCTGGAATTTTAGTAACTCAGTGCACTGACCACCACCCCACCCCCCCACCCCCCTCAACAGGCAGGAGCAGAGATTGCCTTGAGGCTTGGAGTGGGTGTGAGTTCCTTTGGCCATGGAAACGGTGAGCAAGTCCTTCAACTGTAGGGTGTCAAGCAGCCCATGTTTCTAGGATCTGTGCTTGGTGCTTTGAGTTTCTGTGAGGGATTTTGACTCCCAGATGTCCTGTCAAGTCAAGTTCTCAGTCCTGCTGGCAACCTGAAGGTCTCAAGATGCATGGGGAAGCTGATCACCTGTGTGGCCTCCTCACCTCACCTTGTTGGGTGCTGGGTGCTGTTTGCCTGGCCACAGAGCACATGGTGGGACCTGCAAGGAGGCACCTTGTGAGCCTGTGAGAGGGGCTGGGCAGGGATTAGCTGCTCCAATAGAAGGACCAGACCTGCACACCCCCGAGGCCAAGTGCAGAGGGAGGAAGGTGGGTGAAGGCATTGCCTCATTGTTCCATTTAATAAATAATGTGCAGGCAAAATCCTACTTAAGGCTTGAGAAAGGGCTCTGGTCTTCCTGTGGATGCAGAACGGACAGCTGCAATCCAGGATGAGATCCATGGAGCTCATGCACAGCCACTAAGGACTGAGTTCGATGCCTAGGCAGACCCAGCCAACACCATGGCAAGTGTAGAGGTCAGCGTCAAAAATCTTTCATGGATGTGGAGACAGAGCGTTCCTTTGGCATCCATCCCATGTAGGCCCTTCAGGGAATAGGAAGGAAGTGGGGTGTTTTCATGTGAATTTTATTATTCTCTAGGTATTGGAAGGCCAACAGGCTGGCTTTACCTGGTGCCCCGGTACCTGGCCCTGGATGATTAGGGCAGAGGGACAGTGAGATCCCTTTGGAGAAGGTGGCTGGGGGTGTAGCCTCTGGATGGGTTTGCTGTATGTGAAACGCTTGCTCTCAGGCTAGTTGTTTACTATCTCTGGGATCGATTAGCCTCTGTGGGGACAGTCCTTCCAGGGTCAGCAGGACCCCAGGTGTCAAGGCATCAGAAAACAAAAAATAAAAGACAATGTTAATATGGGTGGGAGTATAGAACATTTTTTTAGAGAGGGTATGGAGGCATCCTAGAGAATGTTGGCAGAGGGGAAATGAGAGAAAGAGCATGTCCAGGATGAAGTCACAGCTCGGCCACTGTACCTATTGCCGTGTGGCATCGCCTAGGTGCGCTCTCCAGGGCCTCTAGCTGTCATTTGGTGACTGCTGTTTGGAAGCACAATAGACAGAGGCAGGACACTTTCATGCAGCCATTTTAATTAAATGGCCATTACAGAATATAAAACACATTTTTTGTTATTGTTAGTAAGATTTCAAATTCCAGCTAAGGCATATTTTGTGTGGGTTTCATCATTTTGTGTGTAAGTGAATTAATCAGTGGCTGCAACAGATTTTATATTCTTTAAACTAGAATCTGAATGTAATTTATGGAATTTTAAAGCTAGAAGTGCCCTAAACATTACATTATCCAAGGCTTTTTTTTTTTTTTAACACAAGGAATGGTAAGGGTCAGAGATACTATGTGGAGCGCGTTAAAAAATCTTAGTAATAATCGCAACAGACAACCTTGGCATTCACCCCTCCCCAGTGTCCTCTCCTCTGACAAGACTTGTTTGGGGGAGGGGCTGCAGGGAATGGGTGAAGATGACTGATCTCCCCATCATTTAATAAAAATAAAAAGAGTAGTACTTTGTTTTTTAATCGGAAATCCACTGTTTAAAAATTGAACTATAGGTGACATACAATACTATATTAATTTCAGGTGTGCAGAGTAGTGGTTTTGTGCATGACTCAGTGCTCATCGTGATGAGTGTGGTTACCATCTGTCACCATACCATGTGATTACAATATTACTGGCTATATTCCTTATACTGTTCTTTTTAAACCCGCGACTTATCATTTTATAACTGAAAGTTTGTGCCTCTTAATACCTTTCGTTTATTTTACCCATCCTCCGCCCCTTCCTCCTTGGCCATCCCATTTGTGCTCTGTCTTTATGAGATCACTTCCATTTCTGGTTTGTTCATTTGTTCTGATTTTCTAGATTCTACGTGTAAGTGAAATCATATGGTAATTGTCTTTCTGTGTCTGTCTTACTTAGTATACTATCCCCTAGGTCACATAAATGCTTTTTAAAAATTATGTAACAACTCATTTAGATGAATTATAGAACAAATTTAAGATGAGGAATAGCTTTCTAAGTATGTCCCCAAAGGTTAGGGAAAAAAAGCCACTTATGTAAAGATAGATTTAAGTACAGCACGGGGAATAGATTCAATGTTATAATAGCATTGTAGGATGACAGATGGGGCCTATGTTTATCACGCTGAGCACTGAATAATGTATAGAATTGTTGAATCACTATGCTATATACCTGAAACTAATATAATATTGCATATTAACTATACTTTGATAATAAAAATTTAAAAACAAAATTATCAGAGTCAAAAGCGTGGCTTCTTTGAAAAAGAAAATGAATATAATTAAGAAGCACTTTTGTCTTCCATGAATAATCAATGTAGTTATTCAAGGTACTAATTAAGAGGAAAGTTAATTTCTTCAATAACAAATACCTACAACTAACATCGATGTTGAAATACTGAATGCGGGGCAGCCCAGGTGGCTCAGTGGTTTAGCGCCGTCTGCAGCCCAGGCTGTGATCCTGGAGACCCGGGATTGAGTCCCACGTCGGGCTCCCTGCATGGAGTCTGCTTCTCCCTCTGCCTGTGTCTCTGCCTCTCTCTCTCTCTCAATCTGGATTAAAAAAAAAAGAAAAGAGAAGAAAAGGAAAGGAAATACTGAATGCATTCCTCTGATAGTCAAATATAAAATGAGTGTTTGCTCTCAACACTGTTAATCAAAATAATGCCAAAAGTTCTAGTTAAAATAATAAGGAATGAAAAGACAAGCATACATATTGGAAAGGAAGGAATAAGCCTGTCATAAGTGCAGGTGATATGATGGTCTACTTAAATCATTCCAAAGAATTTCCTTAACAAATCTTTTAAAAATATTGAGTTTAGCAAGGCAACAGGATCTAAGATAATTATATAAAAATCAGTGGTATTTTTACATACTTGCAATGAAACTGTGATTCATTAAAATTACATTTTCAATATCATTTACAACTTCTCAAAAAGTTGACTTAGGTGTAAATCTAAGGAACTATGTCTACAGTTTATGCCAAAACCACACAATAAAGAAGCCTGGGTGGCTTAATGATTGAGCATCTGCCTTTGGCTCAGGTTATGATCCTGGGGTCCTGTGATCAAGCCCCGCATCAGCCTCCCCGCAGAGAGCCTGCTTCTCCTTCTGCCTATATCTCTGCCTCTCTCTGTGTGTCTCTCATGAATAAAGAGATAAAATCTTAAAAAAACAAACAAACCCACACAATACTAATAGAAGAAATAAAAGAAGAGCTAAATAAATGGAGAAAAATATCATGTCTCTAGAGCTGAAGAAATTTTTTAGAAAGAATAAAGTAGAATTACACTACTGAATATTAAGGACTACTGTACAGCCGGTTATAGTTACTCAGTGGTGTTGGTGGAGGGATAGGCAGATAGATTAATGGAACAAAATAGAGAAGTCAAAAATAGATCCACACAGGTAAGGGAACTAATCTGACAAAGATTCAAAAGAAGTACAACGGAGGAAAGATCACTTTTTAACAAATGATATTAGAGCAATTGGATAACCATAAGCCCCAAATATAACACCCTCAACCAAATCCTCACTTTGCACAAAAATTAATTTTAAATAGGTTCAATGAAAAACATGTAATTATAGAACTTTTAGAAGATAAGGAGAAAAACTTCTGGACTTGGGAATCAGTGAGGGATCATGTCTAAACATCAGAAAGCATGACTCATATGAGAAAAAAATCTATTAATTAGACTTCCCCTGCCCCCCCTGCCCCCCAACCTCCACTCCAGAAACCATCAGTGTGTTCTCTGTAGTTAAGGTCTGTTTCTTGGTTTGTTTCTCTCTTTCTCCTGTTTTTCTTGTTTCTTAAATTCCATAGATGAGTGAAATCATACGGTATTTGTCTTTCTCTGATTGACTTCTTTCACTTAGTGTAATACTCCACAGCTCCATCTGACTCAGGACCGTTGAGCCCAATGGTCAAGAAAGAATTCTTGAGACATTTTATGGTGCAAAAAGGTGATTTTATTATTGCACGGGGACAGGACCCATGGGCAGAAATTGCTGCACTGGGATTATGAGGAGTGACTGATTATATACTTTTTAATTAGTTGGGGTTAGGGATGACATAAGTCTCTAAGGAATTTGAAAGGAAGGCTTTCAGGATCTTGAGGGACTAGTTGTTGTTAAGATAAAGTTACTCTTAGTTTTTGGCAAAACATCATCACTAAGGCATCCATGAGTTCCTTGAGGAAGATTATGCTCTGCATGTTCAGGTATCTATCACTGGGCTGCAAGCCGTCAGATTTCGTTTTGGCTACTTTTCTCTTGCCTTTGTTCTCCTCATAATATGCATGTTGTTGCAAAAAGATTTCATTTTTTATGGCTGAATAACATTCATATACATGTGCACATATACCACATCTTCCTTATCCATTCATCAATTGATGGATGCTCAGGCTGCTTCCATGTCTTGGCTATTATGGATAATGCTGCTATAAACATACGGGTGCCATGTATCCCTTTGATTTAGTGTTTTTGTTTTCTTTGGGTAAATACTCAGTAGTGTGATTGCTGGATCCTACTGTAGTTCTATTTTTAACTTTTTGAGGAAACTCTATGCTGTTTTCCACAGTGGCTGCACCAGTTTGCATTCCCATCAACAGTGTATGAGGATTCCATTTTCTCCACATCCTCGCCAACACTTGTTTCTTTTTATTTTAACCATTTATTGGTTTTGTTGGTTCTAACCATTCTAAGAGTTGTGATAGCTCATTGAGGTTTTGATTTACATTTCCCTGATGATAAGTGATGATGAGCATCTTTTCGTGTGTCTGTTGGCCATCTGGATGTCTTCTTTGGAGAAATATCTCTTTTTTGTCTTCTGGCCATTTTTTAGTTGGATTATTTATTTTTTGAGTGTTGAGTTTTATAAGTTCCTTATAAAATGTGTCCTTTGCAAAAATCTCCCATTCTGTAGGTTGCCTTTGGTTTTTGTTGATTGTTTCCTTTCCCGTGCAGAAGCTTTTTATTTTGATTAAGTCCCAATAGTTTATTTTTGCTTTTGTTTCCCTTGCCTCAGGGGACATATCTAGAAAAGAGTTGCTATGGTCAGTGTGAAAGAGGTTACTGCCTGTGCTCTCTTCTAGGATTCTTATGGTTTTAGGCCTCACATTTTGGTCTTTATTTCCTTTTGAATTTATTTTTGGGTTTAGTGTCAGAAAGTGGTCCAGTTTCATGCTTTTGCATGTTGCTGTCCAGTTTTTTCAACACCATTTGTTGAACAGGCTGTCTTTTCCGCACTGGATATTCTTTCCTGCTTTGTCAAGGATTAATTGACCATATAGTTGTGGGCTTATTTCTGGGTTTTCTATTCCGTTCTATTGATCTGTGTGTTTATTTTTGTGCCACTGCCATACTGTTTTGATCACTATAGCTTTATACTATAACTTGAAGTCCAGAATTGTGATGCCTACAGTTTTGCTTTGCTTTTTCAAGATTGCTTTGGCCATTCCAGGTCTTTTAAAGTGGTTCTATACAAATTTTAGATTTTTAGAATTGCTTGTTCTAGCCCTGTGAAAAATGCTGTTGGTATTTTGACAGGGATTGCATTAAATGTGTAGATTGCTTTGGGTAATATAGACGTTTTAACAATATTTGTTCTTTCAGTCCATCAGCATAGAATATCTTCTGATTTCTTTGTGCCATCTTCAATTTCTTTCATGGGTCCATACACATTTTTAGTACTTTCATTCAGTTCAATGACATAGAACTTAGAACATTCCTAATGGTGATAAATACAGGTTGTTTGGGGGAGATAGGAAAATGTCACACTTGACCTTCCCACGCCTGTGTCCCCAAGACTGCAGAATCCCAGGTCGGGAGAGGTGATAAGAGCTGTGTGACTTGGGCTCTCACCCCACCTGTGCTGCTCCCCCAGGAGCCACCCTTCAGAACCCTGTGCTCTGCCATCTGTTCCCCAGGAGGGGTCTGCAAAATGCAAGATTTAGCCAAGTTTAAGGGAAAACAGGAATTTTAGAGACTCACAAGACAAAGGGGTATACCCCCAAAGTGAATTATCCCCTGAAATCCAGCTTGGATAAACTTGGTGAGGTGTTGCACTGTTGTATCATGACAGGAGGCTCTTCCTCTTTATGGAAGAATTCACCAAAGGTTGTGTTTTCTTCCTTCCTCCTTCTTCTCCCTCCATCCCTCTCCTCTTCTTTGTCCTCGTGCTCTCTCTCTCTCTTTTCCCCTTCTCTTCCCTCCCCAGGCAGAGTAAATGAATGGGCAGGAGACCCCTAATCTGTGCTAAAAGCCATATCATTCTAAATAAACCTGGGTTTTTTTTCCCTTCTAAATTTTCTTTGCTGATATTAGTTTGGCATGTCATAGTCCTTAATGAAACTTTTTTTTTTTTTGAAATTTCAGGAGTTTTCAACTTACTGAAGGAAAAGAGAAGTGATTTACCCATGGCATGATGATAATAAGATTCAAAGTAAAAGAAATGGTGGCTTGGAAAGTCAAATGGAAAATGTTGGAGATATTTTCTTTCTCTTTCTTTCTTTTATCTTCTTTTCTTTTTAGATAGAGATAGAGAACAAGAGAGGGAGAGAGCATGCATGCATGAGGAGGAGGAACGGGGAGAGGCAGAGGAAGAGAGAATCTTGAGTAGGCTCCTTGCCCAGAATCTGGGGCTCAGTCTCACAGCCCTGAGATCATGACCTGAGCCGAAATCAAGAGTCAGATGCTTAACCAGTTGAGCCTCTCAGGTGCCCCTGAGTTATTTTCTTATATAACTTTCTAAAACTCAAGAAAAACATGCACAAAGCAAAGCACACAAGTCAGAAGTACGTGCTTTGAGAAGTTGTCATGTAACGACAATCCAAGTAAACTGTTACCACCATGAACCTGCTTGACCTTCGTCACAGTTATATCCATACCCTTCAATATCATAGATTAGTTATGCACTGCTTTAAAAATATCAACTAAAAATGGAATCATACAGAATGCATTATTGTGTGACTGGTTTTTTTTTTGCTCAACATTATGCTGGAGAGATTCGTCAGTTATTGCTAAGTATGGCAATACTTTGTTCACTTTTATTGCTGTAAAAATGAAAGCATTTTTAACAAGCAACTTTGGTGATCCCAAGGCAAATGGTCCCAGGCCTCATTTTGAGAGTTACCCAGTCAACACAGCTACACAGCTACCCTGCTCCATTCCAACAGTCTCAGGATCACAAGTGCAGAAAAATGAAAAATAGTTGCTCGAAAACAAGAGCCAGGCTCAGCTTTTAAGTTAACTGAAATTAGGAACAATTTTGTGACCCTTTGGTACAATGTCTAGAGTAGTGCCACAGATAGACTACAGTTCAAAATTTATATTTCCTTGCATGGACTCAGTAATATCACCATCCTTGAAGAAAGAAACTCTGTGCATGTGCGTGTCTATATGTACATGAATGTGATATGAGCTGAATTGTGTTCCCCCAAAATTCATATGACAAATCTCTAACCCTCAGTGCTTCAGAATGTGGTTGTATTTGGAGATAGGTTCTTTAAAGCAGTAATAAAGTTAAAATGAAGTCATGAAGGTGGACCCTAATCCAGCATGGCTGGTATCCTTATAAGAAGAGGAGATTAGGACACACTTATGTGCAGAGGGAAGACAGTATGAAAACACAGGGAGAAGGCAGCCATTTGCAAGCCAAGAATGAAGACCTCAGGAGAAGCTAACCCTGCTGATACCTTAATCTTAGACTTCTGGCCTCCAGAACAAAGAGGAAATAAATGTTGTTTAAGTCACCTGGTCTGTAGTACCGTGTTATGGCAGCATGGGCAAACTAATATTATGTGTGTGTGTTTGTGTGTGTTGTGTGTGTGTGAGTTTATGTTTAATCTCTCCTTCCAAGACCTAAAATGTGCTTCACAGGGAGCTGGTGCTCAGCGAGCCTGGCTGTGGGCAGGAACAGCATGGACAGGATGACTATATTCCCACATTCCCAGCCCACCCTGGCCACCTAGGTTTGGACACCACCCCCTCCACCACCACCATGGCCCACGTCCCCTCACCCTTCCTCTGCTGACCTTTAGCTGCCTGTACTGCGCTGGCTGAGTTGTGCCAAGCTGTGTAGCAGCTGGAGACAGACCCAGCCAGGCAGCCTCCCCGGGGGAGTCAGGAGGGGGAAGAGAATAATCGTGAAATGGCAGGAGAACACTTTTCCCTGGCAGCTCAAAGCAGGTGGGGGTGGGGCGATTAAAAAATAGGCTTTGGCGTCTTACAAAAGACGCTTCCTGTAATGTGCCTCGATTCAAAAAAATGAAGCAAAATTGGTGCATTTTCCTCACCACCAAAATCTTTTGACAAATTGAGTCAACTAATATAATTTGTATCCTAATTTCAAGTCCTTTACAGGATAACCAGTGAGAAGGGCAAGCAAGTGACTCACATTAGATGTGGTCAACATTTGAGAACTTGATTCACAGGAGGGAGAAGCCAGAGCAAAGGGAAAGCTTGTCTTTCCCCTTCAGGCATCTTAGTTCCATATATTGTGATAAACCACTCCAGTGTTTACAAATGAATTTGTGGCTCTGCAGGATGGTAGTGAAGTAGTCCTCTTAGCTGATGGCTATCCCTGAGGTCACAACATCAGCACACTCTTCTAAGAAGTAGAAGTGGCTCCACATAAAGAAACTCCTCAATGGGGTCAGCCGCTGGGGTTTGGGAAACATTAAATCACTGTCTTTGTTTCCTACTTGAGGGATGGCTTAGTGTGGATAGAGATCCCTGCAAACAGGAATTTCTGCCTGGTAGTTGGCACCTGTGAAGCTGGTGCCACTGTTCTGAGCGCTCCCACAGCCTCAGAATAACCTGCATTCCACATCCAATGCACACATCAATTTCTGTGGTGTGTGTGCATTTTGGAAGGGTCAAGGAACAGAAAGGTCTTTTGAAAGTAGTTCTGTTTGGAATTGGTGCCCAATCCCAAGAACTGACAATAGCAGATGCTGGCGAGGATGTGGAGCAACAGGAATTCCACAGAACTACACAAACAGCTACACTACGATCCAGCTTAGTAAAAATATTGGATTCTCAAAGCAACCCTGTGAAATACGTGAGAAAATCAATACTGCGTGTCATCAAATGTGAGATGCCAAAAATTTTAAACACGTATCATTTTTAGTATTAAAAAAAAGGAAAAAATGCCAATTAAACTTTGACAGTGTTCTGCATATCAATTGCTGCAAAGCAAATAAGCAAATTATCACAAAAGTTAGTGACTTAATCCAGTCCCTGTTTGATGATATCTCACAGTTCTGTGGGTTGACTAGACTCCTCTAAGTGGCTCTCCCTCAGGGTCTCTCACGTGGTGTAGCTGGGGTAAGGGTTTAACTGGGGCTGCAGCCATCAGACATTTGGTAGACATCCAAGATGGCTCCCTCACATGCCTGGAAGTTGATGTGGGCTGTTGACAGGGAGATCAGCTGAACCATTGGCTGGAGCACAGCAAATGGCCTCCAAATATGACTTGGACATTGTCACAGCATGGTGGCTATTTACAGGAGTGTCCTGAGAATGTTTGGAAACATCCAGGAAGAGTAGGCTTCTTATAATGTAGCCTTAGAAATCCCAGAACATTTCTGCTGCCTTCTGTTGGTCAAGCCCAGATTCAAGAGAAGAGAAATTAGACTGCTCTCTCTTTCTCTTATTTTTTTTTGGGGGGGGGGGCAGGGAGGAGGCAGAGGGAGAGATGATCTCAAGCAGGATCCATGCTCAGTGCGGAGCCTGTTATGGGTCTTGATCCCACAACCTTGAAATCATGATCTGAGCTGAAATCAAGAGTCAGACGCTTAACAGACTGAGCCACCCAGGTGCCCTAGACTCCCTTCTTAATGAAGCAGCATGCACACAGGACAAAGGACTTGGCCATCTCTAACTACCATAGTCACTACCTTGAAGGTTGAACCATGAGATACAACATGGGTCATGGCAGCCTCTCACTGCTCATATCTTTCATCTACTCAAAAGGATTTGGTAATGTCTCCCATTTTCCATGTATTGCTTCATGGGTGAAAGGCAAGGATTTTGCATGAATCTCAGTACAAAATGTAAATAGCTCTATCTACCATAGTCATCTTCATTTCTTAGAATCTGTAAAGCACTTGGCTATTGCTTTGCAAGACAATAAAGAATTTTGAACACTAATGCAATGACCGGATTGCTACATAGTAGGAGTCAGGGTTCAGTCACGAGAGTAGAGCCAGTAAGTTGCATGGAATACGACCATGTATGGTTCTGGAAGACATTAGGAAGTAAGAGTCCATAACGTATCATAGAGAGGATTCAGCAGCCAGCCCACCTGACATGCTGCCACAGAGGGACAAGTCAAAGCTTCTAGGTGACCCCAGATAGGAGCTTGTGAAGACGTCTGAGAGAAGCTATCACTTCTGCATACTCACTGCTTCTGCAGCTAAGTGTCTGGTGGTGGACTGAGGCCATTGTTGATCAGCAAGGTCAGCAGGGATAAAAATGAATGGAGCTGAGAAAACAAAGAAAGAGCTGGAATCTGTAGGCCCTTTCACTGCATCTGACCACAAGGGCCATCTGACAGTAATGGCAGCTACTTCATTTCCACCTTTTTAAAAAAAAAATATTTTATATATTTACTTGAGATAGAGAGAGATAGCACATACACACTAGCAGAGGGAGGGAGAAGCAGACTCCTTGCTGAGCAGGGAGGGAGCCCTGGTATGGAGCTCAAGCCCAGGGTCCTAGGATCATGATCTGAGCCAAAGGCAGATGCTTAACCCACTGAGCCACCCAAATGTCCCTCATTTCCATCTCTTAAATGTCGTGCAGATTCCTCTTTTGGTCATTTCTAACCTGAAACCTCACAGGGCTAGAGATTCTGAGAAACATACGTGTAGCTTAATTTGATTCAGCCAACTGCTGCATACACTAATATCCAGTTTATGCTCCAGTGCTCTTTTCTGGGTCTTTCTCCATTCATGATGACTTTTCATTGCAATCTTAAAACAGATTGTTATCTTTCTGAGGAGTTTTTAAGTGGCAACTAAATTCAATATGGTAGTACTGACGATGGACCCAGTTAAGCAAAGTGATGACTGTGTGTGGCTATGACCAAGTTTCCACATTCACAGGTCATGACCACAGAGTCACGACCAACTGGCAGTATTTATAAGATGCTGTTAACTGTAAGGCACACTGACTACAGAGGCATCAAAATGTGAGAAATATGCATCTTTGTGTGCTATTATTATTTCCATTACTTCTATGTGCAGGTGGGAAAAGTGAGAAACAGAAGTCTAAGCAATTTTTGAATTAGAGAAGGTGAGAGAAAAACAATGGTAAGGACATCACAGAACGTTTTACCCAAATTCTTCAGTTTGCAGATAATCAGACAGAGGGTGAAGCGTAAGTGTCTTGCCTGTTTAACACAACTTGGTAAAGACAGAGACAGGATATAAACCCTAGTCTTTTATTCCAAAGCCAGTGTGTTTTTCTTGTGTATCATACTGACTATAAAGCACAGAGCCTACAGTAGAGTGTGGCTTAACACAGTGTGTTTCAGTTTGTCTTGATGAAGACCCACAATAAGGATTATGTTGTACATCTCTACCTGATATATGATACATAAATGAATGTGAATGAGTAGTTTGTTTCAAACCTACTTCCTTACTGAGAAAGACCAAAAAAGCCAGAAAGAAAATGTTTGGGGCAGCCTTGGTGGCGCAGCGGTTTAGTGCCGCCTTGCAGCCTAGGGTGTGATCCTGGAGACCCTAGATCGAGTCCTAACGTCAGGCTCTCTGCATGGAGCCTGCTTCTCCCTCTGCCTGTGTCTCTGCTTCCCTCTCTCTCTCTCTCTGTGTGTGTGTGTGTGTGTCTCTATGAATAAATAAATAAAAAATCTTAAGAAAAAAAGAAATGTTGGTTTGCCGATGTTAGAAATATTGAAATAGTGAGGACTTGAGGAGTCAAAATTCCAGAGGGAAAGGAAATCCAGAAAGATGAGCCCTTTTTAGTGCTGCACCTTCCATTGAGGCAATTAATTATTCCAAAAGTGAAAGCAGTGACTTAGAGCCTGGAAAGCAGGGCAGAACTTTTGTCATATACATGAGGCTGGGGACAAAAGTTGATGTTTAATAACCACCAAGAAAGAGAGATCCCAGCAAACACCCCAAACTTTCACATGATAGCCTGAAGTAGGAGTGAATCAGAAATAGACCAGCTCTCCAAAGTGCTAAAATTCAACTTCAGATCAGTTCAGTCCCAAGTCATTTTAAAGTCATCTGCCCCTCATGCAACTGCTTACCCCAAACACAAGTAAATGGAATATAATATGTTGAGCCACAAAACATTTGTCATATAAAATGCGGACATTCAATTAAAAATGACCTTGGGGTGCCTGGGTGGCTCAGTTGGTTAAGCATCTGCCTTCGGCTCAGGTCATGATCCCAGGGTCCTGGGATCAAGCCCCACATCTGACTCCCTGCTAGGTGGGAAATCTGCTTCTCCCCTACCCCTCCCCTTGCTCATTCTCTCTCTCTCTCTCTCTCAAATAAATTAAAATCTTCAAAAAAATATAACTAGGCATTCAAAAGTACACTAGACCAAAAACCAAGAGAAAAAAAAATCACATAATAGAAATATTCTCATGGGCAATCCAGATATTAAAATGATTAGAATTAGATTTTAACTATGATTTATATATTCAAAATGTTTTAAAACAACATGGAAAATTTAGTCCAAAGAAATGCAAGCTAAAGAATAAAATGGAAAATTTATCAGTAAAAATCGTGATAACTAAAATTAAGGAGTCAGGAATAAGCTTAACAGCAGATTAAACAAAACTGAAAAGAGAAATAGTGAATTGGAAGTCAAATCAGAAGAAAGTAATCAGATAGGAATATGAAAAGACAAGTGGGTTTTATTTTTTTAAGATTTATTTATTTATTTTAGGGAGAGAGAGAGAGAGAGCACGTGAGGAGGGGCAGAGGGAGAGAAAGAGAGAGTCTGCACTGAGCTCAGAGCCTGATGCAGAACTTGATCTCATGATACTAAGATCACAACCTGACTCAAAACCAAGAGTCCAATGCTTAACTGACTGTGCCACCCAGGTGCCTCTAAACAGGTGGATTTTAAAAATACAAGAAAGAACACAAAAGTCTTATGGTTCACATAAATTATACATAAATTCAGTCACTGAAGAAGAGGAGGGAATGGATCTACAAAAAATATTTGAAGAGATAATGACCAAGGGTTTTTCAAACTAATGAATAATGTCAGATCTCAGAGTTACTAAGCTCTGTGTATCTCAAGCAGGATGAATACAAAGAAAGCCAGGCATAGGCAAATCATACTGCTGAAAGTGCTAGGGGAAAAAAAAAAGAAAAAAGTCCTAAAGCACGTAAAAAAAAAAAAAAAAAGATTTTCTTGAAAAAAGCAATAGTAAGACCAACAGCTTTTTTTTTTTTAAACCACATATCAATGGAAGTAGAAGACAGTGTTATTCTCAAATCACTGAAAGCAAACACTGCCAAGCTAGAAGCCTATGCCCAGAGAAGTTAGCCTTAAAAAATAAAGGTGAAATAAAGACATTTTAAGCACACATTCACATCTATACAGGTACTGAGAGAATTTGTCAGCTACTGACCTACACTGAAGGATATACTACAGGGAGACTGGGCAGAAAGCAAATGGTCCCAGGTAGAGGTTAACAATGGAAAAAGAATGTAGATAAATAAATATGAACACTAATTCTAACAATAATAATATCTTGTGGGATTTAAGAAACAAAATACTCAATAACAATAGCACGAAAAGCAAAAGAGGGATAAATGTAGCTCAAATATCTTAAGGTCCTTGCACTCGAGGAAGGGGCAGATTAATAATTTATGGTAGACTTTAATAAGTTAAGGGTGTGTATTAATTTATGATAACCATTAAAAAATAGTAAAAGAATGTATACCCAATATGCTATTAAATGAGAATCAATGGATTATAAAAGTACTTGGTTAAAAAGAAGTTAAGAAATATAATACAAATCAAGAACCATGAACAGCAAATATAAACTACCTGGTGATTAACGTAACAAAGAACTGGCAAAACTGCTATAGAGAAAACCTTGAAACTATAATAAAAGTGGAAGGGCACCCAGGTGGCTCAGTGGTTGAAGGTCTGCCTTTGGCTCAGGTCATGATCCCAGGGTCCTGGGATTGAGTCTTGCCTCAGGCTCTCCTTAGGGAGCCTGCTTCTTCCTCTGCCTATGTCTCTGCCTCTCTCTGTGTCTCTCATGAATAAATAAATAAAATCTTTAAAAACAAGGATGGAAAAGATTACATGAATACACAGAAAGATATCCTAGGCTCTTGTGAATACATGAGAGCTCAATCCTATTCCCCAAATCAGTAAATTGGTTGCAACTCTAACTCAAAATTTAGGACAATTTTTTTCAGATTCACTAAACTTATTCTAAAATTTACAGGGAGGAAGAAAGGACCACGAATAGCACAGCTGATTTTGAATAAGAAAAGAAGGGAGACTTGCCTCCCTAGATATTGCTAGATATTAATGTCCCCTAAAAAACCATGATAAGAGCTGCAGTCTGTTGCTGGCCTGCAGCAAAAACAATAGATCAATGGCGCAGAAGGCAGCACTCAGGGACAGATCTTTGTGAACTTCATATTTCAAGAAAACTGTTACAGACCAGTCAGAAAAGGACAGACTAACTCACTATTGATATGGGAAAAAACCCTGGGCTCCAGTTAATATTATAAAGAAGGACTCCCCTATGTACTAACTTAATGGAAGACAATATTAGTGGTCTAATACTAAGAAAGGTGGAAAGCAGAAAAGATAGGTGGATATGATTACTCCTCCAAAAAACAATTCCTAGTCAACAAAGGATACCATGGACAAAATTAGCAGATTAGGAGAAGATACATGCAATATTTAGAACCAACAAGGGATGGATGTCCACCTTAAACCAGGGGCTCTGGCAAATGAGCAAGGAAAAAGAAAGAGCCTGGTTGAAAGTTCAGCAAAGAATGTGAACAAGCAGGAGGTGCCTGGATGGCTCAGTCAGTTAAGTGTTTGACTCTCGATTTTAAGCTCAGGTTATGATCTCAGGGTCAGGACATCGAGCCCCATGTTGGGCTCTATGCTCAGTGGAGGAGTCTGCTTGAGATTCTCTCTCATTCTCTGCACCCCCCACTCACACCCTCTCCTTCTCTCCCTGAAATAAATAAATCTTAAAAAAATGTGAGGAGGCAGTTCATTGAAGGAAATCTGAAAGACCAAGAATCATATTAAGGATGCTCAGAACATAATAACTAGAGAAATGTGAAGTAAAATAACCATAGACCTCATATTATACTTGGTACATTCATAAAAATTAGAAAGCTGGAAGAAAAAGAAGGTAAGAGAATAGAGGAAAAGAATTATTAAAAAGTGAAACAAAATTTGTAATAAGTTTAATCCCAAACATATCAGCAATTATATTAAATATAAAAACACTAGATAGTTCAATTTAAAAAAATAAAGATCGGATCAACTTCAGGTTTTGTATTTTTTTAAAAACTATGCACTGTTTATAAGGAATCTTACTTTAAATAGCAGTCTGGATGCTCCAGTCATAAGCTTAGTGGGGTTTCTGGGTGCCCGGCCCCAGGGCTTTCTTTATCTTGGCTCTTTTCCCTTACCCTCTGGCCCCCGGGTGGACTCCGTGCTCCTCTATCATATTTCCAATAAATCCTCTTTTCACTTAAAGTAGCCAGACTTGTTTTCTGTTGGTTGCAATAAAGAACTCTGATTAATGCATTTCCAGGACACTGGCCTTTGAGTCCTAGGCTGATGGAAGCACGCCCCTTCCCCATCCAGAGAGAAGACAATGTGCTGGTTTCCAATTCTCATTTTGATAGCAGAAAATGCGAGAGGTTGTCAGTGGGTCCCCCTAATTGGAGAGCCCTTACTAATAATCATTGAGGCCTCTCGGGTGTGGGGTTCAGATTTTCAAAAGTAAAGAAGTGCTCATCATTTTATTCCCCAGAAGGTTTTGCTTTGCTTCTATGGACTCAACAGGAGGCCTGCCACCCATTTAGCAGTTTCCAGGAAAGTGCTTTCCTCTGATACTGATGCACTCCGCTCTCAGTATCTCCGCCCTGAACACTTTGTTCTGCAGCATCTTTATCTTTTTTGACTTTTTGTCTCACTTACTTGGCTTTGAACTGAGGAAAACACTTCCAGCTCCAATTTAAACCAAGAGGATGCTCTTACCAAGAGCAGCTCCACAAACTCCCCACTCTTTCTCTGAGCATGTCCCCGAATGTAGCTGGGGGGTGGTGCTGGTCGTGATTATTGAACTGACGAGTTGCAAATGGATGGTCTGCAGATGGGAAACAGCAGCCAGCAGTGATGTTATGCTTGGACTGAACCATTCTTTTTTTTCTTTTTAAACAACTTGGCAAGCAATGAGAAAGCAGGAGATTTCACAAGAAGAAAAGAGAATCCAGATTCTTGACATTGTCACAAACTACGGGATGTGGCCACACAAAACCCACATCCTGCAGGGCACAGTGAAGCATGATGTTGCCACTTTACCTCAGTCCTTAGCATTCCCTGTTGTCACCCTGGCGCTGAGGCTCCATGTCCCTGGTGTCTACCTGCTGTGTCTTCTGTTCTTCCTGAAATAAAAGGTAGAAAAGGCCACTTGTTTGAAGAAAAATGGAACAGGACACCTTAGCGGGGCTGCCTAACAATTGTGGCGTCTGCCCTGCACAGCAGGTGTGAAACAGCTGAAACAGCCCCTGCTCGGCTTGCTTGCGAGCCATGCCCCTGGCACTGGGCTGTGACAGCCCAGAGAAGCAGTCATGTTCTCCTTTGCTCAAAGCCTTTATATGGGCTAGCAGAGGTGGGGCATAGTTTATACGCGTGTGTCTGTGTTGAAAGAATAAAATTTATCCTGCTTTACTTATTTATGTTGCCTGGCCAGCTCCTGTAGACATTTCAATTTGCAATCCTTGTTTTAGTCCCCCCCCCCCACTTTTTTTTTTAAAGAGGAGGGAGGAGGGGCAGAGGGAGAAGGAGAGAGAGAATCTTAAGCAGGCTCCACACTGAGGGCAGAGCCTGATGTGGGGCCTGATTCCATGACCTTGAGACCATAACCTGAACCAAAATCAAGACTCAGACGCTTGACTTACTGAGCCACCCAGGCTCCCCTTGCTTTATTCTTTTTATTCCTTTGGTTTCATAAGTTACAATTTCCCTGGATCTTCATAACAACCTAGATATGAGGAAAATTTTCCCAATCGGAGGCTGACAAAATGATGCCTTTTCTCTTATTACGGATACCCTAAACTGACTTTTGGTTTTTCCCTGCTCTTTCTACTCACTGGGTTACTTGCACATCAGAATATTCCATGCTCATTCCCATGTCCAGGCCTTTTCCCAGCTGAAATGACCTCACCATCTGCTACACCTAGACAGATTGTATCCACTTCTTTGGGTTAGAGTGGATATCTATTTGTTTTCTATGCCAAGCACCCTTTCATGGAACAGTAGTATGGGGATACTGTACTTTCCACCCCAGATCCCCACTTCAGGGCTCGTCCATTTATCTCTGAGAGTCTGGGAATGTCAGCTGCTGACAGCTCACAGCTGCATCTCTCCCAGCTACAGGGAAGAGCTCCCCCCAGAGTTCTGTTTCCTCCCAGTGATACCCTGCAGCCAATGACTGGCTGACTCAGAATTCCTTAAAGGATCTCCTAAGGTGTCAGTTGCAACTTCAGGGTAGGTGACTTCTCCCTCTGCCCATCCTGCTATCTTCATTTGGGAGGAGAGAAAGAGAGGGAGAGATTTTAAGGAATTCACTCATGCAGTTGTGGTGGCTGGCAAGTCTGAAATCCAGAGGGCAGGCAAGCAGCCTGAGGATTCAGGAACAAGTTGAAATAGCAATCTTAAGGTAAATTTCTTCTTCCGGAAAACCGGTCTTAGTTCTCAATCTTAGTCTTCAACTGATTGGATGAGGCCCACTCACATTATAGAGAGAATCTACTTTACTCAGAGTCTACTGAATTAAATGTTAATCATGTCTTAAAAATACCTTCACAGTATTTAGACTGGTGGTTGACCAAACACCTGAGCACCATGGCCTCAACAAGTGATACGTGAAATTGACCACGATAGCAGATTTTCCCCAATGGGATCTACTGCCATTTACTGAAGTGATTGTGCATTGAGGGAAAAGAGAGTTCCCGGTCCTCTTAAGGATGTTGGTCACAGGGTTTAGATTGACACTGATATTTGGGGACCTTGGTAGGTGACAAAACCCAAGATAAAAGGTTATAATGTACGAAAGACCAATAAACTGTAAATGACTCCCACCCTATGTCAAGATAGGAAGTAAAAAACAAAGATCCACTCCATGGAGAATGCCAGAGAATAGTGCAAACTTTAAAAATGTAATTAATGCAGGCGTGATGGTTGTGTAATGCTATAATTCACCAGTCTGGCCTCCAGAAAAATCAGTGGATCATGCCTAGCAACAGTGAATAATCAAAAGCCTAACCAAGTAGCCACACCAAGTACAGCTACCATGTTGACTGCAGTATCTTTGTTAGATTAACCTCCAGCATGTAGTATGTGGCCATTGACCTGATGAGTCAATTCTCATCCACCCCTATTAAGGCAAAGGATCAGAAATGGCTCACCTTCACATGGGGTAGATAACAGTTCACATGTCTGGTCTTGCCCCAGCATTGTGTTAACTTCCTTAGTCTCTGTCAGATGCAGTCCAAAGGGATCTGGACTTAATGGAAGTTAAGTCTGGATATTCCATGAAATATCTCATTAGTCCACTATATTGATGGCGTAATGTTAATTAGACCAGATGAGGAGAAGGGGCAGGGGAGGACTCAGTAGCACATTCATTCCAAAGAGTGGGAGAAGAATTATGTGGAGATTCAGTCCCTTCCCACCTATAGGTGCTTACTCCAATGTAAAGGATGATTTATTGCATCTCATACCTCCCACTATTAAAGAAGTACAACGCCTGGTAGGCCTTTTGGTATTCTCTTGGCAGCATATACCACACTTGAGAAAATTCTACACTTTGGCACATTTACAGGGCGATATGGTAGGCCATGGGATTTGAGTGGGGCCCAAGGCAGAAATGGGCTCAGCAGCAGGTCCAGGCAATGGTGAATGTAGCTCTGCTCTGTGGACCATGTGATTCAGAAGACCCAGATGCTAAAGTTATTCACAGTGGGAATGGTAGCTTTGAGGGGTTTAAAAATGGTGAGCCATTTCTGATCCTTTGCCTTAATAGGGGTGGATGAGAACTGACTCATCAGGTCAATGGCCACATACTACATGCTGGAGGTTAATCTAACAAAGATACTGCAGTCAACATGGTAGCTGTACTTGGTGTGGCTACTTGGTTAGGCTTGTGGTTATTCACTGTTGCTAGGCATGATCCACTGATTTTTCTGGAGGCCAGACTAAGAGGTTCCTCCTCTTTAGTAGAATTATAAAGTAGACTTTGAAGATTCTGGAACAAGGCTATGCCCCATGTAGCAGAGAATGTTATACCATTTGAGGAACAAAGAGACAAGACTTGGATCTTGTCCAAGACTGGATCTTGGCAAATGGAACATCTGGTCATGGAAATCAAGTAACCACATGGCCACAGCTGCCCATCCTGAACTGGATTCTGTAGTCTCATCAAGTCATTAGGTCAAGTGGCCCAGCAGCAATCCATCAAAGGGTGGAAATTATACATCTGGATTAAGCACAATAGGGTCAGAAGGTACAAGTAGACTGTGTGAACAGGTGGTCCATATCACCTGGTATCCATCACTTTTGCATTGGCTTTCCTCTACCTCATAGTAATAGCTGTTTGGGAGGTTCCCTTATGATCAGGGGAAAGGAAAGGGCCAACCTTGGTTTGTGGATGGCTCAGCTTTTGTCAGTTTATCAAAAACAGATGGCAGCTGCACTCTTTGGGAGCAGCCCATGAAATGGCGGGGAAGGAAAATTCTCTCACAGAGATCCAGGCAGCATCACCCAATTATAGGAAAAGAAGAGGCCCAAGGTAAGAATATGCAAAGATCCATGAGCAATCATGAGTGGTCCAGCTGGTTAGTGAGGGCTTGGAAGGAGAAGGATTGGAAAGGCAGGGACAAGGAGATCTGGAAAGAATGACAAAAGAATATCACACCTTAATGCCCACCAAATAGTGTCCACTGTGGAAGAGGCTTTGAACAACAAGCTAGACGGAATGACTCAGCAAGTTCGTGTCAACCACTCCAGAGCTGGTATAAGTGATATGTGAACAGAGTAGCTCCATGGCAGAGATGGAGGTCATATATGGGCCTAAGAGCAAGAGCTTCCTCTCACCAATTCTCACTTAGCTGCCACTGCTGCCACATGTCCAGCCTGCCAGCAATAGATCTGCACTAAGCTCTGACATGGCATTATCCCTTGAAGAGAACACTGTTCACTTGGTACAGTTGATTTGACTGGAACAACACACATTCTCAATATGAGTTTGTCTGTCCTGTCCATAGGCCTTGGCCATGACCTGAGGACTTGTAAAGTATTTATTTCATCTGTCTACAAAGAATTCTATCAACATTATTGCAGACCAACAGACTTACTTTATAGAAAAGGAAGTAAGGTCAAGTAGTCACAAATAACCCACGTGTCCTGTTATATACTGTGCCCCGTAGCAGCTGACAGTCTGAGAGAGCATGCCTCTCAAAGATGGTTTTTGTAGATGATCCCCTGTGAGGATGGGTTGTCATTCTCCAGGGAGAATATACAGCCTCAATCAATCACCATTACATGCTGATGTGTCCCATGAGGCTGAGTAGGAGTGGCCACACTTACCAATACTCTCAATGGCTCACTTTGGGAGTTTGGGGCTCCCATCTCCATTACTTCAGGGTGTGAGAGCAAGGAAAAGGGTCACCATCCCTGCAGAGATTATTGATCTCACCATCAGGAAGGGGTAGGACTAATATTGCACAAGAGAGCAGGGAAAAATACATTTAGTGTCTGAGTGATCTACAGGGAATCTGCTGGTGCTTCTGTGTCCAGTTTTAGTGGTAAATGAACATCAACAATGATGGTCTGAGAAGGTCATGGTAACCAGGGTCTCACAACCCTCAGAAATAAAGGTCGGGGTCAACCCAAAAGGCCTCAGCCAAAGATGAGTTGAATCTAGAATGGGCTGGGGAGGAGGGGATGATGCTATCAAGACTATTAGTTACAACCTCAAGAACAACCCACAACCATCTTATGTAAATTTCCCTCAAAACCAGACCAACCAAAATTCTAGAGCAGCTGTTCCCACATGGGACCAACTTAAAAGAAGCAAGTAGATCTGAGCAGTACAAGGGGTGTAGAGTCCTGAGTGCTGTCGTGCACTGCCCCAATGCCCTGTTTAGTGACAAAGTGCCCATTCCCCAGAGTCTAGGACTATCAACTGCTGACGACTCACAGCTGTGTCCTTCACTGAGAACTACTCTCGACTTCAGAGATCTGCCTCACCCAAGGATATACCACTCCTAGGGAAATGGTCCAGAACAATAACTGGCTGAAAGGAGGACATGGGCCTAACCCTCTTGTCTCAGCTGGGGATAACGGTCAGCTCCAGAGATCCCTGGGGATCAGCTGAGGCCTCAGATACAACCACACTACAGGTTAGCTTCTCCCATTGGCCAATCCTGCCTTCTTTTCTTCCTTACAGGTGTGTCCCAAGAGCATTCTCCAGTAAACCTGCACACAGCTTCCCATCTCAGGATCTAGTTGCAGGGAATCTAAAGTATGGCAAGCAGTCAGTCACCTTCTTTGAAGGGATTTCTCCCCCAACTCCAGTCAAACAGGGCCCTAGCATGAGCAAAGTCATAGTATCCTGACCCCCCCAGAAAGCATAGAGGGGAAGTTGTTGTCTCCCACTTGTGGGGAAAGCTAGTTTTCAATAAATGAGAATGAAGGCAAGACAGATAGAAGAATCTTAATTGAAGTCACTATTGGGAGTATCCTAGATGTCCTGGTTCCTTCCTTTCTTGGATTTAGTTGTTTAGTTTTCTTTTGAGTCTTGTAGGGGATTTGAAGGATTTAGAGCCGATCAAGACAAATGGTATGACCAGGAGAGACAGTAACCCACAAGCTTTAGGAGTGGTGCTTTGCCAGAGAGAGTGGCATGAGACGGAAATTCCCTTCCTGCATGAGACCATCCAGAGTTGCAATAAAGGGGCACTATCCCAAAGGGCAAGGGAACTTATGGGGGACAGGAGGATCAAAGAAGAGGCCGTCCTGTCTAGACAGTGGCACTTAGTAGCTCCACAGATAGTCTTTGGGTCAGTGAGCTCCAAAGGGCCTTAGTGACTTGGGGCGTTAGAACCACAGGTTCTATCTGACCAGTGGCCAACAGATACAGGATGAACTTTCATGGGGAATGCAGGGCAAGCAGCCTTGAAGTGGCAAAAAATGCATTTGTTTGGACCATTTTAAAGGTAATTAGCTGTGTAAAAATTTGAGTTTGGTGCCAATGGACTTTGAGCTAATGAATCTCAGCCTGTGGTGAAGAAAGAACCTACCGGCCAATAGGTAGACACCATATTTGGTTCATTTATATAACAAGTCGGTAAGATACTACCCTACCCTTCTAAAAACTGCCCCTTAGTACTTAAGCTGTTTGAGTGGAGGCTCTGATAGTCGCAGTGAAGAGGTCCTGTCTAATACGAGTCTAGCACAGCCTTATTGTCTTTGTGAAGCCAAATACAATGATCAATCCTCCTCTCTGGCTGCTCGGGGCCATGAGGTCTGTATCATATTTCACTGGAAGGTTCTATTTTGCATTATTCTCTCACGGTTTCGTGGTTTGTGTTGTGTGGCTTCTCTAGCTTATTAGCTCTTTGAGGGCAAGGGCTTTGTGATGCTCCTCTTCTGTCAGGGGCCCTGTGCCTGGAGCTGCCTGACAGAAGTGACTCCTTCCTTTTCTCTGCAGTTAGGAGCGTTCCCTTCCGCCTCCCTGCAGGCCTCAGATTAGCCAGCCTGGGGACCGACTTCCTCCGTGATAAGAAAGATCTTAGAGCTCCCACGCTGATACAAAATGTTGCCTGGGTTGTCAAGGCCCTTCTTGGTTCTTGCTCTTTATATAATTTTTCTTATTACTTCCATTTCTTACTTCTCACTGATACCTGGGAACTTTGACCACTTGCCTTGTTTTTGCCACTTACAGGAGATGCTTGGTACCTCAATCAATCGATCAATCAACCAGTTGTGAAAAATAAAGCCCAGGCTGTGACTCGGGGGTCCGGGCTCTGGTCCTGGGACTGTGTAGCCTTGGACAGTCTCCTGGCTTTCTAATGCTTCTGTTTGCTCATCTCTGATGCCATGGTACATGCTTGCCATGTGTCAGGCCCAGAGACTAGATCACCTCGTGTACCCAGCAATGCGACGCATGTGCAGTAAGCACCCTTGGGCTTCTGGAACATATTGCCCCACAATCTCCAGTTAGACCCCCCATCTCTAAACTCGGCACTGGCCCCCGGCTTGCCCCTACCAGCCCCAAGCTGGCTGTGCTCCTTAGCTCTTGCCTGAGAACCCGTCTGGACTCACGGGGTTCTGATTTAGCATCACACAAATCTGTGAGACTTTCGGCAAATCATTGTGTCTGGGCTTCTTCCCAGAAGGCTGAAAACATTACAGAGGTGATATTTAAAATGGGTTTTGCTACTTGCTATGTTGAGAAGAGTGTTATTTTGGGGGATGGATATGATAGCCATTTTGTAATGCATATAGAGAAAGATTTAGCATTCATGTGATAAAGATGGTTATAAGAGTGATACCCATTTAAAAAAATAAATAAATAAAATGGGTTTGTGCTCCTACGGAGAGCAGAGCCTCCAAAATGCCTGGCTCCTTGCAGTGGGAAGGCCATTTGCCACTTAGTTATTTTTCTTGGCTCCAACCATTTCATCAGATGGGTATCTACTCAGGGAAGAATGCTGGGATTTTCTGGGTTTGGAGGAGAGCTAGAACATTGGAACTGACCATTTTGGAAGAGCAGCAAAGTGGCTCACAGATTTCTCGCTTTTGGCATGGTGCTGGCAGAGCAGCTCGAAACTCAGAGGAAAGAACTGGCAGCAGAGGAGCCGGGAGGCCTATTTTTGGAGGAGGCATGGGGATAGCAACCTCAGGAGTCCGGGAGAGGATGTTTTTCTCTTTTGAAAATACCCTTTAATGTCTCAATGTTCCACTTTCCCGGGAATTGAGTGGCTGCTGCCTCTCAGAGGAGCTATAAATAGTCCTCGCCACTCTGGATAAATAATACAGCAGAATGAGGGTGAGGAGGGCCAGGTGTGCTGGGAAGCCTGACTTGGCTGGCAGCGGGCGCGGGGCATGGGGTCGGAAGAGGGCATCTGAGGCCCAGCTCCTGAAAGGGTGGGGGATGGGGGAGAGGGCCAGAACTCCCTGGGGGACCTTCATGGGGGATCCCAGGGCTCTGGTGCTTGCAGGGCCTCCCAGCATAAGGGACCTGCACGGGCACGGGGGGGCCTGGAGGTGTGTCCGCTGCGGCCGCAGCTGCTGTCCGAAGCTCCGATCTGAGCAGGGCCAGCCCGTGGGCACGCGGGCTCAGCGCCGTCCCTTCCGGACCATGCCTTCACCTTGGCCTCTTTCAAAAGGAGCCCTTACCCATTAGGTGGTTCGCCCGGGGGTGTGTTTCTGAGCATTCCGCACACAGTGAGTGAGTCCGTCTCGGCAAAGATAAACAGAACGTGAGAAATTTTTGACCTTGTGCCCAGAATCATGGGGGCCCAGGGATCAGGGACGCCGGCTTGGAATAAGGCACCTCAGCAGTGGCCCCCCTCTTCCCATATTGCCAAGCCCCTGTTCCTACCAGGACATAAATGTCTGCCCTCACCATGTCTCCTTTGTGATTTGAGACCCAACCAACTGGTTTTCGGAGAGGCATACTGCCAACCTGAGGGGACCTCCCCCAGGAGGGGAGGAGCAATGCCCCCTGGCCACTGGGGTTTGGCCAGGCCCTGAGGGCAAGTCAACCCCTTCCATGGAGGGCAGGCTCCCTTCTGCCTCCTTCTGGAGGGAGGTCCAGGGATGGCCTTCCTCGGGGGCAGAGGGGGGACACAAAGCCAGCCCCTGTCTCCTCAAGCCTACAAGGGAAACGTGCCAGGTGTTGTGCCACCGACAACCTTCTCCAGGGCACGTTTGTGCCTATCTTCTATTTTCACAGAGCTCCCGCCACCTATGCGGGAAAAGATACTGGATTCCCCGAAGACGTGGACTCCGGTCAAGGCTTCCATTCTGTACCTTGGGGCAGGGCAGCCACGTGTACTGGTCCCGCTCCAGGCCTGTTTAAAATCAGAAAACCGTTAGTGGGTGCAGGAGTGAGCTCGGCCGCGAAGCTGCTCCTCGCTCGTGTAACGTGTGGGGTCCGTCCTCCGTGTAAATTTCCAAACAAAACTTCGGGAGCATCCGTGGTGACACTTACAGGTCACACGGGAATCTGCTGCATCTGTCTCCTAAGTTTATGCTCTTGTCCCCACGGGCACACACCAGCAACCGGGGCTGGTGAATCTGGCTGTTTGGGAACTAGCCAGGGAGGAGGGGAAACCACAGCTTCTGGGTTTAATGCGTCATCCCATTTATTGCTGGTCTTCCATAGCTGTTATCATCAGGGTCTGGGAAAGCGACACATTCAGATCACAGAGGGTTACACCCATGGGGTAAGTACCACTCAGATGCGATTGAAAGAATTGCTTGGGGTGAAGATACATCTAGAAATAAGAGGGGCTTACTGGCTTAAATTCATACTGAAGTCTTACACCAGATCCTTCCAGCAGGATTTGATGAGTCAGGTCCCTGAGAGGAGGAAAACAGGTAAAGGATGTAGAAGGCGTTAGTGTCTGTCAAACACATGTCCAACCAGGGCCAGCCAGAAGATTGCCCTCTGCAGGGCATCCTTGGTTAAATCCTCGAGCTGCTTCTCACTGGTCTCCTCTTGCCAGGGAGTCGGTGGAGGCTCCTAAAAAGCTCTTCTGACCTGAGGGAGGACGTGTGAGGACTTTCTGCCTGTGACCCTGTAGGAAACTCTGGCTTCTCTGAAATATCAATTAAACACATATTCTGAAGCATTGGCCTAGATGAGCCAGTGTGGAGACATCAGGAAGTAGGAGTAATCAGGACTATCCAAGCAATGCCAATGCTCACAAGACATCCATGGTACCGAGCAGGTGGCAATATTGTCTCTCCCACATGCCCACACAACCACAGCACAGCACTTGCTGTAACCAAATGAGGTACACCTTCTTGTCCTGCTCCTGTTGCCCTCCATGTCTGAGCCCCCATCCTTCCTTGGTCCCCCCCAGGCAGATGCATTGCTTGAACTCCTTGCACATATTCCACTGTAGGTGACTTTCTCCCTTTTTTCATAGTCACCCTAGTTGAATCTCCTTTCTTCCCACTTCTACCTAGTAAAATACTACTTCCCTTCCAGACCCAGCTCAAATGCTGGGTAACTTAGTCCCAGTACAACTTAGTCATCGTAATGATGAATGTTTGTTCCATCTTCATTAGTTCTCACTTTGTGCCAAGAGCCTTACATATATTAGCTCTGTTCTTTTCAACAAGGCCATGACAGATTATGATTCTCACTCCATAGATAACAAAATTGAGCTCAGGACAGCTAAGAAACCTTTCTAAGATCACACAGAAGTGACAGCTGGGACTCAAGTATATGAATGAATTAATGAGTCTGTGTTACCAATAAGCAAATGAAACCAAACTCAGCATCATTAGTCATTATTAGAAAGATGTAAATCAAAAACAGAGTGAGAGACCTCTTCATACCCACTAGGATGGCTACAAGATAAAACACAGAGAATAACAATTGTTACACGGAGAAATTAGGACCCTCTAACATTGTTAGTGGGAACATAATATGATGCAGCACTTTGGGAACCAGTCATTTCCTCAAAAAATTAAACATAGAGCTAACCTATGACCCAGGAATTCCACTTCTAGGTGTACATCCAAGAATTGAAAACAGATATTCACACAAAAACTTATACTTGAATGTTTATAATGTCATTATTCATAATTGCCAACAAGTCAAAATAACCCAAATGCCCATCAGCTGATAAATGGGTAAACAGAAGTGGGGTAATGGTCAGCCATAAAAAGGAAGGAAGTCCAGACAGAGGCAGCAACATGAATGAACCTTTGGGAAACATTATGCCAAGTGAAAGGAGCACTCACAAAGGACCAGCTACTGTAATAATGTCATTTATGGAAAATGTCCGGAAGAAGCACATCTACATAGAAAGCAAATTAGTGGTTGCCAGGCACTGAGGAATGGGAGCGATGGGGAATGACTTCAGATGGATTTGAGGGTTTTTTTTGTGGGGGGTGGGGTAGTTGAGGAAATGTTCTGGAATTTGTTAGCAGTGATGGTTGCACATGTTTATAAACTAAAAACCACTGAATTGCACACTTTAAAAAGGTTAATTTATGATATGTGAAATATATGTCAGTGAAAAAAAGAGTCTAGGATACCCAGATTCACAGAATCAGTCATCAAGCATTTATTGGACACTATTATGTGCCTAGAATTGTGTGGCCAAAACCTAGCACACAGTAGGCACTCTGAAATATCTGTTGACTCACTAATAGGTGACAGTGCTCAGCCCTGGGGATGAAGAGATGGTTAAGATGTGATTTCCCAAGAAATCCAGATGGTTAAGATGTGATTTCCCAAGAAGCCAGATCAAAAAAACAAAAAAGAATACATATCACATTTATGTAAAATGCAAACTAAAATATAGTGATACAAAGCAGATCAGAAGTTGCTTGGGATTGGGGAGAGAGAATAGGAATGTAGATATGTTCATGTATCTTGATTAGGGAATGTTTGTGTGTGTGTTGGGGGGTGAGAACCCCCCATCATATATCCTAAGTTTTGGTGCATGTGTTCTCATTTTCATTTGTCTCAAGGTACTTTTCAATTCCTTTTTGGTTTCCTCTTTGACCCAATGATTTTTCCAAAGTGTGTAATTTAGTTTCTATGTATTTGTGAATTTTCTCTTTTGCCTTCTGGTTTCATTCCACTGTGGTCCAAAAGCGTGCTTGGAATGATGTAGATCTTCTTAAGTTTGTCAAGACTTGTTTTGAGATCAACACTGTGATCTGTCCTAAAGAATGTTCCATGTGTGCTTCAGGAGAATGTTCATTCTTCTGCTGTTGGGTGGAACATTCTGTATATGCCTGTTAGGCCCATTTGGTCCAGCTCAGTGGGGGAGCAGTGGTGGCTTCTGCCACAGGGGAGTTCAGCAGTGTAGACTTCGGGTAGCTCCATCAGTTGAGCGCAGCATCCCGGTCCTCAGTGGCCTGCAGGGGTCCTCAGTGGCTAAGGCTGTGGGGGTCCACAGTGGTAGCAAGGGTTGCTGGGAACTTCCTGCTCCCCTTTTCCGCTGCAAGGGGTAGTCACAGCCAAGGAGATCCTCGCTGATGTTGGGGTCTGGGGCAGAGGTGTGTGCAGAGTAGCAGCAGAGTCAAGGTCTGGGGCATGGGCACGTGTGAACTAGCAGTGGCCCCAGGTTCTCTATTCCAAACACTTTTGAATGTCAATTTTCTTTTCAGTTTACCTGTCATCCTGCAGGGTATGGGCTTGGGAAATGCTGGTATAGGGAATGATTCACTTCACAGAGGGGAAGATACCTACAGCCTCTTGCCCTTTACAACCTAAAAACCCTGATTAGCAATGTGCCTTGGAAGTTTGCATCCTCATCACACAATATATACTGTGGATCTGTACATTTTTGTGAGTGGTGAACCAAGTTTCTAAAACAAAACTGAAATAAGTAGGCCATCATAAATACTAAGATTAACTCTATGAGGCACTTGGAATTGTTACTGTTCTGGGATCTGCTGATGGCGCCCAGAGTTAAGCCTTTTGTTCTGTTAACTTTTGGTGAAGAAAATCGTGTTATCCATTTATAATATGCTCCACTGAATAGGGTATGACTCAGGGCCCCCCGTACTCACACTTCCCACGTGGAACTTGATGTGACATTCAAAGTATTTAACAATCGGCAGGCATGAGCAGTAACCGAGCCTACCGACACTGACCAGCATGCTCTCCTAGTGTGCCCCTGCTAAATATCATCTCCACTTAGCACTGACCTGTGGCTCCACTTGTAGACGGAAAAGGTAAAATGATTTGATAAATACCAAAAGGGCTTAGCCCTGAAACTCCTGTAACTGCAGTAGTTTGTGTGAATTATGGCACTGCATCTCTAGAAAGCGCCACCTAAGAGAAAGGATAAGGTCAACCTGCAAAGGCCTGGGCTTTTTTGTTACTGAAAATGACCTCACTGCAAAGTGGCTTCCTGTGATGATGAGATACATGGTGGGGAAGTTTGTGGGTATAATTACTTTCCCTTTTGGTAAAATTACTTTTTATTCTAAAACCCATTTTGTTTTGTTCAAATGTATTTAAAATATTCGCCGGCAAAATAATTCGTCTCTTTGGTTAGTTGCCTTTAAGAAGTTGCAAGTAGAAGCAGTCTGGTAAAATGCTGAGGCCTGTAACTTAATGAAGGATTCTGTCTCAATGCTAAAATAAGCATTATTTGGCACAGGGGGTTGGGGGGTGGAAGGGAGGGAGATGGGAGGGAATGTTGGGAGAGGTGGCCAGACAGTGAGTATACTAGCTTCACAGTGATTACGGAGTGGGGGATAAAATATCCCGCACACACCATCTGTGAGCTGTGTATGGCAAATGCTGGAATGAACCCTGGACGCATCCCACAGATTCCTACATGCAACATTGCAGAGCCAGGCTAGTTTCATAGTGACTTCTAAGTGGGGCATAAAATATCTGATCATCACTGATTTGATGCCTCCTTGCCCCACCCCAACATGGCCCAATTCCAGACATGGGGACAGCATGGGAGGTGAGGGGGACCCAGAAAAGTCACGTGGAAGTTATGATTGGCATTTTGGAGGCACGGAAGAGCCAAGATTCAAGGATGAGGCAAAGCAAATTTTTGAAAGAGGTGATAATTGTCCAGGGCATATTTCTTCCTTCTCTGATGGAGGTTTCTCTTAAACCTCTTGATAAGCCTTTCATGCTATGTAGTAAATAACTCAGCAGGTTTGGGGTGTTCAAACCTCATACATTCTAAAGAAACTAGCCCTTGAGGGGCTCCTGAGAGATGGGCTCTAAGCCTTTTGAATATGTGCCCAGTAAGCATACTTTGATATACCTGGAGCTTTGGCCACACCAGATAGCCCATGGTAACCGCATGATTTGTGGTGGGGACCTTGGTGACGCCAAGTTTGAATCCTGGAGTAGCTGGAATCTGAGAACTAAGGTCAGTCATATGGGTGTTTCACACTTTTGTGACCCACTCCCAATAAAAACCCTGCACGCCGAGGCTTAGGGGAGTGTCCCTGTCCATCAGTGCCCTAAACAGGCAGGCACACAGCCTCACTGGGGGAAGTAGCTGCTGTCTGCACAGCTCAGCGGCAGAGCACGCCTGGAAGCTCGAGCCCGAGTTCTCCTGGACTTCATCCCCTCACACCTTTTCCCTTTCTGGTTTTAACCTATGTTTTCTCACTGGGATAAATCATATTCATGCCTCTTACAGCTTTTCCGAGTTCCGTAAGTCCTTCTAGTGGATCATTGACAAACCTTCCATCTAAAGGCCTTTCCACTTACTTAGTCTCGAAGGCCTCTGACCACAACGTCGTCTTCTCGCCAGCACAGACTGTCTTCCTCTAAAAAGCCCCAGAGAGCTGTGAAGTATGCGCCGTCCCTTCCCTTCCATCACACTTCCTTGCTTTTCAGGTGGCCTCTGAATCCTGAAAGTCATAGATAAGCCCCCTCCAGTCCTAGGTCACCCAGAGTGGCTGCATGCACTTTTGCACAGGAGTGAGCCGAATCTCACTGCTGAGAAGAATATTGCCAGGCCAGGGCACCTGGGTCCCCCCAGGCCCAGCCAGTCTATAGGGTGAGTGGTTTTCACTTTGACTTTCTAGTTCTGTTCAAGTTCCCCCACCATCCACCCCTAGACCTCCAGCCAGTGGTTAAGCCCCAGACTGTGTTCTGACTTCGTGGTTCTGGGCTTCCTCTAGAACTGGACCCTCTTCTCCATGTCCCCAGGGACCTCCTGACCAGTCCCATGCCTCCCCGATTGACCACCCTGGATCTGGGCTCTGGCCTAGCACCGTGCCCCCAGGTCACTGCCATGACTCAAACCAGCCCAGAGACCCTCCTCTGAAACACACGGAACCAGAGGAAGGACAGACTATACTGCAAACCTCAAGAAGATATTTTTCCAGCAAAGTGTTATCCCTGTGTTGGTCTCCACCTGCGAAGGACAAGGTAACATGGCCTTTGTCCCTGGAAGACTTGGAATTGTCAGACTGATCTAAGAAGTAGAGGAGTGTTCTCTGGTCACCAAGCGCACACATGCTCACCTGCGTCAGGCTGCCTTTCCCCTTCCCAAACTGCCGGTACAAATCCTACTCATATTTCTGGTCTCTGTTTCCATGTTAATTCCTCAGGGAAACCTTTTCAGCCTCGAAGTCTAGGTCAGGTACCTTTGATCTAAGCTTTTGTGAAAACACGGTCTTTTCCCTCCGAGAGTTCGGCTGCGTTTGTAATTAGCGGGTCCATGTGCATCCCCTGTTGACCACAGGCTCCCTGTATCCTGCATCTGATTCTGCTCACCATTGAATCCCATGACCTAGCACAGTGCCTGGCAGGTGGTAGTGCGCTCAAACATATTTCTTGGGTTCAGTATGAGGTGTACGAACCATGTCACAATCGCCTTGTGTGTGTGTATGTTTTTAAAAAATTAATTCAATATTCCCTTCTATAAATGTATACTCTGCCTTCATAATCTTTTGCTCTTGTAGTTTGGGCATCTGCTTACAACCTTAAAAAATGAGAGAAGTGATTCGTTGCCAAGGTAACCATTTCACAACTGGAAAACAGATGTGCGGCCATGTGTGGACCAGTCCCACTCCTTCTCCACGCCTCTTCCCTGACCGCTCCAGGGAACAGAGCTAATGCTGAGGAACAGCATGAACAACCTCACAGAGAATGACTTTCTCCGTGCAAAAATGGATGAAGAAAATTCTGACATGTGGTACAATACGGATGCCCCTGGAGGATAGGAATCTAAGTGAAATAAGTCAGTCACGATAGGGAAACCACTGCATGATTCCACTTGCATGAGGTTCCAAGAGGAGTCAATTCACAGAGACACAAAGTAGAATGGTGGTTGCCAGGGGCTGAGAGGGGGGAAGAGAGATGGTTTTTAGTTGGTACATAATTACAGTTCCGGGAAAAGAAGTTCTGGAGATGGATGGTGGTAACTGTAAATGTAATTGTGCCACTAAAAGTACACATAAAGGGTTAAATTGGATAATTTTACAATCTATATATTTACCATGATGAAACAATATGAAAAAAGATGGGTGGTGAGTTCCCTTCAGTTAATCAAGAATTTGAAGGAAACAGTTGGTGCTTTCTTGTTTAATTACTACAACCGAAGACATAGAAACTCCGCAAAGACACGAAGTGGGAAAACATGGCACCCCAACAATAGTTAGGTGTCTCCCTGCAACCAGGCAGAGGACGCTGTGGCCCAACCCAGCAGTGGCGAGGGGTGCTGAATGTCTTCATATTTATGTAATCTTGTCCCTTAAAAGCATGAGGGGAAAGCATGCCTTTTCTCGGAGCTTCCCTGTCAGTTTTGTGTATGTCTACGGGTCTTACATGGGAAGACATAACCATCAGTTTGAAGGACCTTCTCCCAGACGCTGGCAGGAGGGACATGATGTGTGTAGGAAGACCAGCTATGTATCAGGGGGCTCTTTGTTCTTCATTAATCCTCAGACACACCAGAAGCATACCTATCTCAGGAGGCTGAGAACACTGAGGAAAGGAGAGATGAAGAACTATCTGGAAGTTATACCTCTTCTAGGAGGCAGAGGCCACACACACAGCTGTCTGATGCTCCTGGGAGTGGCCCCATCAGAAACAAACTGTTCCAGACTTAACTGAGCTACGGTCCTATCAGTCTCACCTCCCCAGTCACCGATGCTCCCTTGGCAAACATTGCTGACCCTTCCCCTTGTTTGGTAATGTGGGGTGTACGTAATTCTGGACATTTGCTACAAGGACTCAGATGCCAACATGACAGGCTGAATATCCCTAGAAAGCAAGGATTCACCAGGAGAAGCTGGGAAGGGATCTCCCCCAACAAACACTCTTTAAAAAATATTTTATTTTATTTATTAGAGAGAGAGAGATGCAGAGACACAGGCAGAGGGAGAAGCAGGCTCCATGCAGGGAGCCCGACGTGGGACTCCATCCCGGGTCTCCAGGATCACACCCCGGGCTAAAGGCTGCACTAAACCGCTGAGCCACCCAGGGTACCCCCCAACAAACATTTTTAAGTGAAAGGCAGGTGCGCAGGGTCAGGCCACCCTCCGCCCTCCCTCTGCGTGGCGTTGTCACCACAGCATCAGGCAATGCATCGGCTATGCTGTTCAAAGCGACCTGGTATTTGGCGAGGAGGTAAGTAGGCTGCTTCTTTCATGCATAGTTGACTTCAGAATGCTTCCTTGGTACCCAAGCCTCGGGTCCCGTGCTGTCCACCCCAACCAGTGATACCTGTGATCCCCTCTGAGCCTGGGAGCCAAAAGACCCCCCACCACAGGGCCCTGATTTCAGGTTATAAGTGTCCTGCTATCAAAGCTTCACATCCTGCATTTTTCCCACCATCACTTTCCAGAAGCTCCCGTGCAGATGATGTTTTCCCCAAAGCAGGAGAAAGCAGCTGTTAACCAATCTGACTAGACCCAGGGAGAGAGAGGTTGTCAAAACAAGTCTGGAGCTTTCTGTAGCAGGGAGTGGACCTGCCCGGGGCTGGCAGATGCAGAGGGTTGGCTGTGGCTGCATTTGGTGCTGTCGTGGCAGAAGCAGACACAGACAGCAGCGGAGGAAAGAGGACCAGACCTCCCGGAGAGACATATGGGTGACCAGAGAAGAGCTGAAATGAATCAGGAGTCAGGGCCCCAAGAGACAGGATCAGGAGCATGTGCATGGCAAGGCAGGTTAGCTTGGGATCATGCAGAACTGGAAAGCTTTTTCAATCATAAAAAAAAAAATCACCAAAGTAATAGATGTTCAATGTCAAAAATTCAAACAACAGAGAGATGTGATAGTAAAACTAAAAGTCTCTGCCTCCCTCTTCAAGCAATTTCTCTCCTCTCCCCGGGATAACCACTATCAGCTGTGAACACAGACCCCTCTAGTCTTTCCTCCAGGTACTTGGAAACGTGGAGACCTCCTTCTCCCAAGTCAGATGTCACTTGAAATGTTTAATTCCTTTATTTTTAAAAAATATTTTATTTATTTATTCATGAGAGACACAGAGAGGCAGAGATGTAGGCAGAGGGAAAAGCAGGCCTCCCACGGGGAGTCGGCTGTGGGACTCAATCTCAGGACCCCAGATCATGACCTGAGCCAAAGGCAGAGCCACACAGGTGCCCCTCCTTTATTATTTTTTAATCAAATTAAATCTGAATCCAAACCCCCCAACCCCCATCACCGGGGCTTCCTCACCCCTAGAATGACACCAAGATCCCAGGGTCCTGTGCCAGCTAATCATCTGCTGTGTGAGCCCAGGGTCCTTTCAAATCCAGTGGCTCTGCTGATTCTGAGCCTCATTTGAGGCAGGAGCACTGTCATCTTTGGCAGACTAAGGTACCCACTCCTTGGGTCCAGCTCCATGGGGTCCCCATGGGGCTCTGTCCTTGCTGACATTTGCTGTCCCTGGGGCAATATCCGGTTTCCTCTGGATCTAAACCCTTACCTTCCACTTCCTTTCAGATGGCAGGAAATCTCATGCGTGCGCTTGCTTTTTTTCTTTTTTTTTTTTAAAGATTCCATCTATCTATTCATGAGAGACACAGAGAGAGAGGCAGAGACATAGGCAGAGGGAGAAGCGGGATCCCTGTGGGGAACCTGATGTGGGACTCGATCGCAGGACCCTGGGATCACAGGCACTCAACCACCGAGTCACCCAGGCATTCCTTCTCCTCCTGTCTCACCTTAAAAGGCATGCCCTAGCGTACTGTCTTCTGTGAGCTTATTGACTTCTCACAACTTGTGTTTTCTGCCTGCAAAAATCGCTAACGCAAGAAATCAAAGTACTTTGAGGTGGGGGCAGGGTGGTGGGGGGGAACGAAGAATAATGCACAAAATAATGGGACTGGCACACAAATATAATGGGATCACATAAATGGGTCCTACTGTACATTATATTCTCCAGCTTGCTTTTTTCACTGAAGAATATACGAGACATATTTCTTTGCCACTATATTTACATCAACATGTCTTTTTTTAAACAAAATGGGGTTTTTATCCCATAATTCATTCAGCCATTTCTCTCTTAATGGAGCTGTCAATTTCCTTCAAAAAAAAAAAAAAAAGCTCACCATCAATGCCACACTGTACATGTATCTTTATGCACACACACGTATTTCTGTAGAAGAGAAACTCAGAAAAAAAAAAAAAAAAAAAAAAAGAAGAGAAACTCAGAGTGGAATTGCTAGATGATTAGATTGTGGAATATGCTCTCTATAATAAAATAAATACTGCCAACTCTTTAAAAATGCTGAACCACTTTATGCTTCCACAGAATCTAAGCATACCGGTTCCCATGCCTCCTTACCAATTGTGACCAGTCATTTCCTTTTCAAAAATCCATCTTGTGGGTGAAAGACGGCATCTCGTTACAATTTTGGTTTGCATTTCCCTAATTGCTGGAGAAGTTGTATGCCTCTTGAAGCTTAGTGGCCGGGTCTATTTCTTCTTTATGTGATCTCCTGTCTTTATTCGTTTTTTAAATCCCTATTCTTATTGATTCTAAAGAGAATGCACTTTTAAAAAAAGATTTATGTATTTATTTGAGAAAGAGAGAGAGAGCGTGACTGGGAGGGGCAGAGAAAGAGAGGAACTCAGGCAGACTCCATGCCGAGTGTGGAGCCTGACATGGGCCTAGACCTCATGAACCTGAGATCATGACCTGAGTGGAAATCAAGAGTTGGATGCTTGACTGACTGAGCCACCCAGGTGCCCCGAGAATGTAACCTTCTAGTTCTTGATTCTAAACCTTTGTGTTACCTAACTTAACAATGTTTTATTCTAGTTTGTCATTTACTGGTCAACTGTGATTGGGATTCTGACTTAATTGGTAAAGAGTGAGCAAAACCAGTAATTTTTCAGGGAGGCTCAGTCAGTTAAGTGTCTGCCTTTGGCTCAGGTCATGATCTCAAGGATTAAGCCTGCTCATGGGGGAGCCTGCTTCTCCCTCTCTCTCTCTGTCCCCCCCCCCCCCCGCTTGTGTTCCCTCTCTCTTTCTCTCTTTCTGACAAATAAATAAGATCGCTTTTTAAAAAATCAGTAATTTTTTCAAAGGTCCACCAGGTAATTCTAATCAGCCAGGATTGAGAGCCACCAGGGCAAAGAATAAAATAGGGACCAGAGAAAGTGAGCAGTCTCTCGTGCCATTGAAATATAAATATGAAGCCGTTTGTACACCAGCTCTATAGTCTCCCTAGGTTTTGTTTTGTTTTTTTACTTTGTTTCGTTCACCATAAGGAAGCAAGAGGAAGTGACATGTTTCTCTACAGTCTGACACTCTTCAATAGCATCCCATTGCCCTTACGATGAAATTCAAACTTCTTACCCTGGCTCTAAGGTCCTGCATGACCCGGCCTCTATCTAACCAGCTTTATCTTTTTTTTTTTTTTTTTATAAGTAGGCTCCACGCCCAACATGGAGCCCCATGTGGGGCTCGAAGTTGCAACTCTGAAATCAAGACCCGAGCTGAGATCAAGAGTCAGATGCTTAACCACTGAGCCACCCAGACACCCCATCCAACTCTCACCCTGTTCCCTACACATTATTACTGCCCTCTGCTCCCCGAACTCACCAAAGGCCCTATTCTCCCTCTGGGACTTGAACTTGCTGCTGCCCCCCCACCCTTGCACACTGTGCTCCTTCTCAGTCTCTCTCTACAACTCTTTGGAGATGTCTAAGAGACAACCCCCATCATTCTCCACTCCACACCCTATTTATTTCCTTTATAACCTACTGCGATTCGTGATTATTTAATGTGCTTATTTTTCTTGGTTTTGGAAGCGAATATTCCCATTGACATGTAAATTCTACGGGAATGGCTACCACGACTTCCCACTGCCTGGCATGCTCCTTGGCATATTCTTGGCCACAGTTTATTAAATGATTGAATCCTAGCTTGGCCCGCCAGTGTGCCCTCCACGCCCAGCCCTCCCCCTGGCAGAGAGTGATGGCTGAGGAGAGGAAGGGGACATGGCCCTCAGGCCCCAAGGGGTAACATGCCTGACACTGTCCTCCCCGAGGGCCCATGTGTCTCTTGGTTTTCTGGGTCACTGACGCACTGGTGAATCTCCACAACCGCTGGGTGCCAGGGCCTCTGCCAAGGCTCAGGAGTGTCTGGCCCTTGCCCACTGGCCTTCAGCTGAGGCCACCGCTCTCTCTGACTGCACCCTCGAGGCTCTCTCTGTGGCACCTGGACTTCTCCACCTTGGAAAATGAGCCCCCTTCCAGCTCCCTCACCGTCTGCACACCGATATTTGAGAGGTGAAGGGAGGGGGAGAATCTTCCTCTGAAGCATTTCATCCTTTTTCTGCAGTGGACTTAAGTTCCCAATAGAAATCACGCAAGGCCCCCCACCCTCGATTCTTCCATTTGCACAACCATATATGTAGGAACACTCTAAGGCCCCTCCCAGGACCCTGATGCCAGGTCTTCACTCCTGACTTACGAGGAGCCCTTGGTAACCAGCACGTGGATGGGCAGGACTGCTGCTCCCTGCTGCTGTCCCCAGGAGAGGGAACCTTCTCAGAGCAGCACCCCAGGGCCTCAGTGATGAGCAAAACGTTTGCCTGGTGTCTGAGTGCAGCCATCCTGTCACTGTGGGTTGTTTAACATGCCAATCTTGCCCACGACAAGTTGTCACGTTGCTTTATGGCGACAGCATGCAACCCATCAGTCTGGAAAATAGGAATCTTACATCCAGGAGAATGCTGAGAAAACTGACCACCAAATAGTGCTGGCTACACCCCACCTGATGGGTGTTTTGACTGAGACGTGGCACTGGTGAGCAGCTCTACACCCTGCTTCAAGGGGACCACGGACAAAGTTGTGGGTATGAAGACAGGAAACTTGTCCCTCAGCCTGAGGCTAGTTTCTGGTCAACCTTGGGTCCTGTGAGAAGACCTTCCATGTGAGAGAACCAAGATCTGCCCTTTGGGATCTAACCTCTGAAACATCAACCATTCCCCTCATACTGAAGCCTACTAGATTTCTCGAGGAAATCCCCGAGGTCTCCCAGTTTCCTGGGGCAAATGGTTAACTACATGGAGAGGCCCTTGGGAACCCGGGGTTTATTCAGTACTGATTAATATCAGTCAGCTCAGCTTATTTCCATTTCTAAGCAGTGCCACACAGTCTTAGGGGAGCACAAAAGAAATGTCACCAACACACTCTGTCCCTCCCACATTCCTACACCTCCACCTGTTTTCCTTAAATCCTCCTTTGATTGGGTCCCCACAGCCCCTCACTGCTGCTCCGCTCCGGAGAGGGTCTTAGCTGGACCTCGGGTTATTGTGTCCTCCACTGCAGATAACATCGTCACCCCCCCAGGCCCCTGCCCCACAGTTCCTGGGCTCCAGTGGAGCCTGGAAGTTGCCTCTTTCAGCCTAGATTCTGGCTTAGGGCTGGATTCTTTTTTCATCCAAAATAAAAAGAACTTCACTAAGCCTCATAAAAGTACATTTTTTTTTCCAATTGAATTACCTACTTTATTGAATAGAGGGATTCAAGGAGAACTCTAGGAATGCTTATTAGCCACTAAAATGTCAGAGTTCTGCTTTCTGTGAAAAGCAATAACGAGGAGGCAGTTTTATAGGGTTTTGTACTGAAATTAGATCTGGGTTCTCCCAACGCTGGGCTAACTGGTGATAGCTCTTCACTGTTTCCTCTGCCTTCTTGCTAATTTTATCATCCTTCTAGTATCTGAAGATGATGGCTTTGATGATTCCAGGTCCTTATATTCAGAGCCCAAGTGTCCCTCAGTTTTCACATGGATATTTTGTAGAAATGTCAGCTCGGTTGCCCAAATGACCTTATCACTTCTCAATCCCCCATAATTCTTTCATTTAATGGTTTCATTTAATGGTCAGCTCCTGGTCCCCTCCAGCCACCCAGTTGTCTGGCCTCACAGCAACCAACCAGCAGGTGTGTGTGTGTGTGTGTGTGTTTAGATCTATTTATTTTCTTTTGAGAAAGAGAGAGAGAGAGGAGGGGCAGAGTGAGAAGGAAAGAATCCTCATGCAGACTCCCCACTGAGCAGAGCCTGATGCGAGGCTTAATCCCAGAACCCTGAGATCATGACCTGAGTCACACGCTCAACTGATTGAGCACCCAGGTACACCAAGTGTTCTTATTTGGAATCTTTTCCACCACCATCTTTTCTTCCTGCAATTACTGCCTTGGCTCAGACCTCACCACCCTGGGCTTTTGTGCTTTATTGGTTACCCCTGGTAACCAATACTCACTGTAATACCACTGGGATTACTGGTACAGTAATACCCACTGTGACCAATCCTGTAATACCCAATCACTGTACGCACCACACGGCACGTCCTCTGATTCCTCAGTGTGGCAGATACCTGTGTCCACTAAGTCCTGCCCCTCTCCTCCTGGAAGCTAGTCACCCTCCCCCCAGCCATATCTGTGGCTGTCTGGGAACTGCCATGCTCCTGTGCCCCTGGGTCACAGTCCACTTGTCCAGGGTGGGCACTCAGGGCAAGCTGGGCCAGTTGGATATACTCAAGGCCCCAACTGGGTCATGTAAAGAGGATGATTTCTGGTAGAGGTATCTAAAAGATGAAACCCTAGAGAATCAGGCTGCTATGTGGAGGAAACGAAGCCAACATATAGAGAAAGGAGGTAGAAAATCATGTTGTGGGTATTTGCATTCCTGAGGCTCAGGTACAACCTGTCCTTCCTGTTGTTTGCTTGCTGAAACTTTTTCAGGAATCTGGGAGCCCAAGCTAGTTGAAGTTGCCTTTTTGGGGTTTGTTTGCTTGCTTTCGGAAAGAGGGTTTATTGTTCTGAAGCAAAAAGAGGAGACAAATGTTGTCTTATTTGTTCCCTACCTCTCCCCACACCTACCCTGGTATCTAACTTGGTACCTGGCACATATTAAATACTTGAGCAATGTTTTTGAGTACTTTTCTCATTTCCCCTCTAGAATTCATTTTTGAAGGCACAAAGCCATGTCTTATTTTTCTTTGTATGCTCTGCACCAAGCACAGTGCTTGATATACAGACAATGCTCAAGAATGGCTACTGCTGTTGTCTTAGAGAAAGAGGGAGAAAAGAGCCTGATGTGAAGAGGTAGGGTCAGAAATATAACAGAGGGTGAATTGGAGCAGTATTTTGTGGTCGAATCAGTTGACCTCAGTGATTCAGTACATGTGGTATGAATGGAGAAAATCAGGGATTCATTCAGCAAATATCCTGATTTTTGGCTGTCTGGCTTTGGTAACCGGGTGAGTGATGGTGCCCTATACTATGTAGACAATACAGGAGAGAAACACATTTCTTTTTTGTTCTCTCAAGGTTCTGTGTCTTTCTTTGGGCTGAGGACGTTTCCAACACTTACCATTGTGCCCTAGAAACATAACTGCAGTCATCTTCCCTAATATGCATCTATGAATACCTGCTCTGTTTAGAACATGAGTGGCTATTTTGGGATTACTGTCAGTTAAAAAAAAATAGCCCACAAATTCTAAAATATCAGAATTCTGAAAACGAGTAAGGGCTTCTTATTTAACTTGAGTTTCACTGGGAAATGATGATTTTTAATTTGCAAGTTTAAAAATTTATCACATGAATAAAGATAAATTCAATTAATTTCATGCACTTAAGATGCAGATTTGGTCCCTGTGAGAGAGACTGGAAATGGGGCTGTAGGCAAGTCAGGATGGGGACACGCTTCCGCCACCTGTGTGGCCACAGTGGAAACCCATCATTCTCCTGATCTTAGAGAATGCAAATCTCTCTGGGTATGTTATCTGTCTTCATTTCCATCTGTCATTATTTTCTTTGGAGATAAGTTACTGTCTCATAGGAACACTATCAATGTTAAGTTGAAAAATAATCACAGGCTGAAAGGAAATTAAGGTTATGTCTAGGGGTGTGTATGTGTATGTTTGTGTGTGTGTGTGTGAGAGAGACAGACAGAGGGACACAGAGATGCAGCTAGTCTGCTGGTTAATCTTGGATTCTACAACCACCTTACCTTTTTGGATGGAAGTTACGGTTGGTTTCTTAACATTGTGCCAAGATTTCCAGCTGCTTTGGTCCCCTGAACTTATTTCATATGTGCCCATGGATAAATATAGATTTCAGGCAGACAGTCCTGGCATCCCAAGTTAAGACCCTAAAACCTTGTTTGCAAAAATCCACAGCTTGAACCCATCACCCCCATAATTCTCTGAAAGAATAAACTCACGGAGTAGCGGTTATTTTTGTCCATGGTTGTTGGTATAACCGTGTTCCATGATCACCCAAGGAGTATTTTTTAAATGTAGATATAAAGTCTTAGCTCAGACCAATAAATCAGAATCTCCAGGATGGAAACCATTTTTTCTAATCTCCAAAGGTGATTCTAATAAGCATTGATGGAATTAATAACCCATCAATAGCAGTCCTCTTGGGGTGTATGTTTGTTCTTCATGCCCTAAAGAACTTCGGTCTGAATTTCTGCAGACAGAACTATATTCCCTAGGGCTTTGCTGTACATAGCATGGCCTACTGACCAGCACCATCAGCATCACCTGGAATTTGTTGGAAAAGCCTTATCCTAGACCTATCGAATCAAAGCCTGCATTTTCACAAGATCGCCTGGTGAATTACAGGCACATCTAAGTTTAAGAAGCGTGCTGTAGGGTAAGAGAGATTTGGTCTTCATTGCACATTGAAATTGTGTAAGGAATTTAAAAAGTACGGATGCCTGAACTCAAACCCCAAGGATTCATGTGATTAGCTTGGGCACTGGGAACTTTTATAATCTCGCAAGGTGAATTCAAATGAGCAGAAAGAGTTGAGAGTCACCACCCCAGATGGCTTTGGGGATCATCCAGAGGATTCATGACCCATCTTAAAGGTGGGATTCCAAATCTTACAAAAGCCATCGTAACCTCTTCTTCTCCAGAGTAGAAAGCAGGTCAACTTTAAGCCTGGGTCTTCTCACAGGACTTATTTTTTTTTAAGATTTTATTTATTTATTCATGACATACAGAGAGAGAGAGAGAGAGAGAGAGAGAGAGAGAGAGAGAGGAGGGAGCCCCTTGTAGGACTCGATCCTGGGTTCACACCCTGAGCTGTAGGCTGCACTAAACCGCTGAGCCACCAGGGCTGCCTGGGATCACAGGACTTATATAAGGTTATACAGGAGACAGTTGCTTCTCAGAGGATGAACATTTAAGTTTTGGATGCTTTGTAGATTTCAAATCTCTGGACAGAGAAACAATTGGCCACATTAGAGCTATGAATAACAATTCCCAGAGTGCAAATGCCCAGATATCCTCATGGAAGTGTAAAGAAAAGGAAGGGCATAAAAGTGGGCCATGGAGCATCTGGTGCTGAGCTGGAAAAACACTCTTAAGGTGAAGCAGTGCCTTGGACCGGAAACAAGGTGCCCATTTTGTGAGCATTAACTTCTTGCCCCAAAGAAAGTGCCCCAAACCACAGTATTTATGAGAAATCTGACCACTGAAAAGTAATCCTATGTGATTTTTAAAACAAACAGATTCCTTGGAAAAAGGTTTTCTGCTGTGGGATGCCTGGGTGGCTCAGCAGTTGAGCGTCTGCCTTTGGCTCAGGTTGTGGTCCTGGGGTCCTGGGATCGAGTCCCACATCAGTCTCCCCACAGGGATCCTGCTTCTCCCTCGGCCTATGTCTCTGCCTCTCTCTCTGTGTCTCTCATGAATAAATAAATAAATAAATCTTAAAAAAGAAAAAGCTTTTCTGCTGGATTTGCATCTTTTTGCCTTGGTGTCATCTGACCTTGTCAGGAGAGTTTAAGAGATGTTGAGGAAGAAGTGGAGGTGAATTTTATATGACAAGCATGGAGGAAAATACCTGTCTCAAAATCCTGTGTGATGGTAGATTATGATATGGTATAAGGTAGGGCACTGTGGTCAGCCAGGCCACTATCAAGATAAGAAGGCTGAGCTGGCTGGAGCAGAGAATATGTTTCAAGATCACATCCAACCAGAATAATAGCAACCACAAAAGCAACACTAGCAACAACTAGCACTTACTGAGTGTTTACTATGTGTCAGACATCCTGCTAAGTGTTTTACAAATATGTCCTAGAACACCAGAAGACTAGAAGGTTAAAGGCATGGGGCTCACCTCTGTCCAAGTTTAAACCTTGGTCTACCCTCTTTCTTTTTTTTTTTTAAGGTTTTTTAAAAAATATTTTATTTATTTATTCATAGAGACAGAGAGAGAGAGAGGCAGAGACACAGGCAGAGGGAGAAGCACGCATCATACAGAGAGCATGACGTGGGACTCGATCCAGGGTCTCCAGGATCACACCCTGGGCTGCAGGCGGCGCTAAACTGCTGTGCCACCGGGGCTGCCCTACCCTCTCTTTCTATGACAGAGAAAATTTCCTTCTGGAATCTCAGTTTCTTCATCTAAAAATAGGGGTAGTAGGAATATCTATGTCATAGGTAAAAGAAATGCATGTTTGAAGGTATCCACATGATAGCCGGCATATTATATGCCCTCGATAAATTTTAGCCATTGCTAACAATCCAGCCATGACACCCATTTTATGGATGAGACAACAAAGACTAAGAACAGTGAAGTGTAATTAGCTTAAGGTTGCAGCACCCAACATAGAACCAGGGTTTGAACTCAGACATTTTTATTTCATCACGATGTAGTTCTTCCTACACTGGGGCCCTCTGAATTCTTAAAGACCATATATCCATGTTTCAAGACTCAACCAAGACTCTTCCATGACTTTTTCATAGAAAAAAGTTTTTCCTGACCTTCTTGCCAGGTGGATCTGATTTCTCTTCATTTCATACCCTGACTATACCTATACTATATTCTTCTTTTGCAACACCCGAATCATCCACTCTGTGCTCTCTGTTAATTTGCTGAGAGCCAGGGCCAATTTGAGAACCAGTTAGAGTTTTCGAGCTGTCTAGACCCTACCTTAGCTCTGGTCTTTCAAATTAATAAACCAAGTATCACCTCACAGCACCAGAATGGCTAAAATAAAAACCATAAGAAATAACAAGTGTTGGCGAAGATGTGGAGAAAAAGGAACCCTCTTGCTCTGTTGGTGGGAATGCAAACTGGTGCAGTCATTTTGGAAAACAGCGTGCAGGCTCCTTTAAAAGTTAAAAATACCACTCAGTAATTGCACTCCTGAGTATTTACCCCCAAAACACAGAAACACTAATTCAAAGGGATACACGCACCTCATGTTTATTGCAGCATTATTTACAATAGGCAATCTATAGAAACAGCCCACTAATTAATGAATGGATAAAGAAGTGGCATATATATATATATATGTATATATATATATATACAGTGTGTGTATTAAATACACATACACATATATATATAATGGAATATTATTCAGCCATAAAAAGAATGAAATCTTGCCATTTGTAACAACACAGTGTATAATGCTAAGCAAAATAAGTCAGAGGAAGACAAATGTATGATTTCACTCATGCGGAATTTTTTTAAAGATTTTATTTATTCATAAAAGACACACACACACACAAAGGCATAGGCAGAGGAAGAAGCAGGCTCCTTTTGGGGAGCCTGATGTAGGACTCTATTCTAGGACCCAGGGATCACAATCTGAGCCAAAGGCAGAGCTCAACCACTGAGCCACCCAGGTGCCCCTCATATGTGGAATTTAAAAAAACAAAACAAATGAGCAAAGGAAAAAAAGAGAGAGAGACAAAGCAAGAAGCAGACTTTTAATTATAATAAACTGATGGTTATAGGAGGGCAGGGGACGGGTGAAATAAGGTGATGGGGATTAAAGAGTACACTTATTATGATGAAATAATAACAACAATAATAAATAAAGCAAATAGGAAGGAGGAAGGAGACTGGGGAGATGTTGGAGTACAAAGCACCAGACATCTGTCTCCCCATAGAGACAATTGCACTAGTGGAATCTGCCAGATACAACTATTTTGGAACTGTGCAGTCTATTGAAAGCTTGCAACTTTCAGGGAAGACTAGATGGTAAATTGCTGTTAATTTCAGTCAATTGCAGCTCTTAGCACAGTAGTCTACCCATCCCCCATCTCCATCCGCAGCAGGCAGTTGTGCATGTGTTTCTGGAGCAGCCTGCCCCCAGCCACGCAGACAAAAAAGACCCAGTACTCCCAAGTATCAGGGATTTGTGCCACAAGCGACTCTCCCACCTCACCCCAAATCCTGCTAAAGTGACTTCTAGAGATTTAAAATGCTGGTTCCATTCCTAACTCATCCCCACCTTCATTTTTCTCTATTTCTCCTTTTGGGAGCCAGACGTTAAAGACTAGAACCTTGAGAAACGATTACATATATGGGAAAAATTAGAAAGTGCCTGTGCATGCCCAGGGAAAGGCTTGGAGAAGATCTCAGAAGACCCTAAGTTTACATTTCAGTCTGATCCTCAGCAGAGAGACAGCCCACAATGATAAAAGAAACATCAATAAAAGAGACATCAAAAACAATATGTAAGAACAATAGAAAAGCCAGAAAACTCTGGAGAAGGAAGAGAATCTGATTTCCAGAGTTATCACATTATTAGATTCCACTGGGCTTAGCCACTAGGTACACAGAGGCCATATTAAAAAAAAGAGAAAAAAAAGAAAAAAAAGAAATATCATATGATCCAGCAATTCTACTTCTGAGTATATACCCAAAAGAATTGAAAACAGGGTCTCAAAGAGGTATTTGTACACCCACGTTCACAGCAGCCTTATTCACAACAGGCAAAAGTGGAAGAGGTGTAGCTGGTAGGAGAGTCTGTGTTGTGCGAATGGAGGTTTTTCTCCTTGGATTCCCCTGGAAAGGTACATGTGAGGATCTCTGCTGGAATTAAGACAGCCAGGGGGAAGGTAGCGAGGACAGAGCAGTTTACTGGGGATAGTGCACTCTCAAGGTGGGAGAATGGGCAGGTCCAGAGGTGGTGACCGCCCAGGAGTGAGGGGTGCATTTTCTTTTTATGTTTGCATAGGTTGTGGGTCATAGCTAGGGCCATCTCCCACTGAGGCTTATTTCCAATCCTCTAAAGGGCTCCTCCCACTGGTTGGGAGGGGAGCTTTTGGTCCTACAAGGTTCTTGCTGGAACTGACAATGGCCATCTTGTCACCTGGGGAGGGTTGGGGGGGCAGGGTTGAAACCACATGTAAATATATTATAATAAGCAATGAGTCACCCTGTGAGAGGGGTTGAAGAGGCGTGAGCATGTTCTGCACCTGTTGCTTTTGGTCTGTTTAGTGCAGGGTGTTGGAAGCCATAGGCTAGGGTGTTAAAAGCCAGAAAGTCAGGATGCTGAGCTCTTGGGCTTCAAATGTGTCACCTATATTTCACCACTTTACCCTCCAGTTCATGTCTACCTAACTACGTACTCTACTAGAAGCAACCCAAGTGTCTGTTGATGGACGAATGGGTAAGCCAAATGTGGACTGTATATATTTATATAAAATGGGATCTTGTCCAGTCTTGAGAAGGGAGGAAATCCTGACACATGCTACAGCATGAATGAGCCTTGAGGCCATTATGTGGAGAGACATGCGCCAGTCACAAAAGAATGTGTACACTTATCTGAGATATTTAGAAGTAGTCAAAATCATAAAGACAGAAAGTAAAATGGTGGTTTCCAGGGTCTTGCGAGAGAGGAAGGAATAGGGAGCTATTGTTTAATGAGTATGGAGTTTCAGTTTTACAAGATGAAAGGAGTTCCAGAGATGGATGGTTGGTGATGATTGCACATTATGAATGGCTTAAATACCCTTGATATATACACTTTGAAATGGCTAAGGGGCGCCTGGGTGTCTCAGTTGGTTGAGCGTCCAATTCTTGGTTTCCGCTCAGGTCATGATCTCAGGGTTGTGAGATGGAGTCCCGTATTGGGCTCCATGCTCAGCAGGGAAACTGCTCAAGATTCTTTCTCTCCTTCTGCCCCTCCCCCGGCTCTCTCTTTCACACACTCGTTCTCTCATATAAATAAATCTTTAAAAAAGAGAAGTGGGTAAGATAGTAAATTTTACATTATGTATATTTCACCATAATAAAAAAATAGGAAAAATTAATGTGCCAATACAATATATAATGTCAATACATACAATGAGCCAATAAATACATAATGAGCCAATACATATATAATACAGTCCTTTTTTGCTTAAGCCTGTTTGACTTGGTTTTCTGTCACTTGGAGAAGAGTCCTACTGTATGTATACCTCTTACATCCCATTTCACACCAATCACAACTAATGCTGCTGAACATGAAAGAGCTGCCCACAGCTCCTTTAAAACGTCCCTTTAAGTTGACATCAGCCAATTAATCAATACACTTGGGTATGGTTATTAAACCAGCGACTCCTCCACTTAATTATAAATAGCATATAATCCATATTTCTTTACACAGTCCATAAGCATGTCTTGAAAAATTGTCAAATTTTCCAGACTTACAGGTCCAGCAATGCCACTGAGGAAGAGGAGAATCTTCCAAGTGACTGGTTCTTGAGCTGGTGGTTTTCTCAGCTGCGGCGCTCTCCCCACGCCTCTCTTTCCTTGATGTGAAGGAATTCTTAAAGACTCCTGACGGAGTTTCTCAGCTCTCTCTCAGGTGCCTCCTCCTCTGACAAGACTGGGTCCTTGAGAACCGGAGTGCATACAGACTGATCTTCCTGGCGGCACCTGGACAGAACCAGCCCCGTGTGATGTGAATGTGTGTGTTTCCCAGACTCTGGACCTTCCCAGTTGATTGATGCATTGTGCTTTGTTTTTCTGAGTGATTGGTTGCAAGGCCAACTTGGCATCACTTTAGACTCTTGATATTCAAAGAGTAGCACCACTGGGGAACTTGTTAGAAATTCAGGATTTCAAGCTCCATCCCAGACTTTCTGAATACAAACTGCATTTTAACAAGCTCTCGGGGGGATCTGCACATTACAGTTTTAGTCACATAGACTCGACCTTTCCACAGCAGAAGGCCCTTGGCCGGGTTCTCTCTTACACCGGGGTGAGTAGTGTTCTGTGTGGTCTTCATTTCATGTTTTCTATGATCTCCCTGCATATGTGCTCCTGAGTGGCAGCTCTCGGTTGAAAAATTGATCTTACAATGCCTGAGTTGTTAAGCAGAGCAAGCTTTAAAAGTCCCTTGAGCTTGCCCCGCCTTTTCTTTCCCTCAACAGCTCTCACTCTCTGTGACCTTCTGTGTCCTGCTCTTTTTCTCATGTATCTGGACTGTTTTCTTCCCTTCGTGCATGGTACTAGCCAAGTTGCCATCGTTCGCATGCTGTCCTTAGAACCATTGGCTCTATGCTATGCTTTCTGGGCATGTGTGCTTCTTCTTTCCACACCATCCCCTTTCTTCCAAGATCAACTGAAAATGTATTTTTTAAATTATATTTGAAGACCTTTCAAACTCGTAAGATTGCCTCCTCTTCACTGTCTTCCGACCCAAGAACTTTCTTAGCTTTTCTCTGAAATAAGTTTGTGTAATACATGCACATAGTTAAAATGTCAAGTAATGCTGAATTGTTTGTTACAAAAAATATTATAGGTGCTGTAAGTATTCTTTGCCTATGATTAGTATCCCCTCTTACCAGTTTTCTCTACTGCTTAGCTTTATGTTTCTACTTTTTATGCTTAGACTGAAATTTCTTTCATCAATCATAGGTGTTGTTTTTTATATTAGATCAAAGATTTGGCATCTTACATCACTTTATCACCACCTTTGCTTCCTACCCCCTCACTTTCAACCACAGGTTTATCACAATTTTGATGGAATCATTAGAATTATTACTTCATAAATATTGTAGACTCCACATGCAAGTAGCATGTTATGATTGTTATTTCCTTTCCTTTATAATTAATTGTTAATTCTTGATTTAACAAATGCATGATTTTCATTTTCTCTAAGGCTTTGATGTACCTATAGCCAGTTCTTGCTTTTCCACAGCCCCACAATAGTTTTCCACATGATCAAATCAATTAGAATAGTCTTATGATTCTATCTACGTGTAGATATTTTTTTTCTCATGCCCCCAACAGCCTTTCGATTCAATTTTCCATGTGGTGAGGAAATCTATCAGTTCTAGCCGCGTCCCCTCCAGAGCCCTGTGGCTTCCTGTTCCAGTTTGAACTGATTGATGGCTAGGCCAGCTGCCTGCTGACATTTTGGGGCTTCCCTTCATTATTGCCTTGCACATCAGTTTGGGACCAATCAGAAAACAGAAACCACCTAGTAATGAAAAATCAGGAAGCTTAATATAAAGAATTATTAAACTACTCCAGGAGAATAACTACAATGATGTAAAGAAAATGAAAGAGTGTGCCCTAGGGCTGAGGGGGAGTCCCCCAGGTGGGGCAAACTTGGAAAGAGATCTCCTCATGGGAGAAGGTGTGGTAGCAGCACCCACCTCTGCCCATGGCAGAGAAGTCGGCTGGGCTGCTGGGTCAGAGCTAGCCCACATCTCACCAGGCAAGCAGGAAACGGCCCTCTGGGTGCAAGTGAGCCAAGGATGGAGGTGAGCACACAGAAGGACTTGGGGGCCCCCTGCAGCCTGGAGGCCTGAAGTACAGTCTGTGTGTCAGGAGGGCCAGAGAGATGGTGCCTGGGCCCCAACCAGAATAGCAAAGTCTCTAAGGGGCTCAAGCTCTGCACATGTGGCTGGGGCAGAGCACCACTGATGTTTTCACACAAACATCTGGAAGGGCAGTGCAGCAGGAGCCAGCAAAAGCAAAACACATCAGCTGGAACCAGGAAGAAAAGCTTTCCTCCAGTGCCCTCTACTGACAAAGCATATCCCCATGTTCACAGTGAAAAGAAGAAAGCTTCAAGAGTTGTGTCCATTATAGCAGAGCAGGCACTGAAGGGTGAATGTGGAGCTGAGAGGCTGTGAATGGCTACCTGGCAGCCTAACCCTGGTGCTGCTCAGCTTCCTCACCCACCCTTGCGTGCCCATGAGACTTTCACATAAAACCAAAACCACTCAATATTTCTACATAGAGAGATATGTTCCTCTTTGCCAGAGAAGTTCTCATCTTTCCCCCAAATGAGAAGACACAGAGTCCCAAGAGTTATTGTATCTGTCACTGGCTGTATTAATTAATCTTCAGATTTAGTTATCATTCCATGGAATATTCTGTTGCCTAAATGGTAAAGCTAATTTCCAACAACTTGTATAAAAATTAAAATGGGAGGCACAACTGGGTGGCTCAGTCAGTTAAGCATCTGACTCTTGGTTTTGGTGCAGGTCATGACCTCAGGGTCAGGATCCTTTGGTGCATGCAGCTCCATACTCAGTGAGGAGTCAGTTTGAAGATGGTCTCCCTCTCCTCTCTCTCTCTCTCTTTTGCGTGGGCGCATACATGTGCCTGGGGTCTCTCTCTTTCTCTAACATAAATAAATAAATCTTAAAAATAACTAAAATAGGAAGGATACAGGAAAAGAAAATGGTTGGTATATGCCAGAAAACATAGGCATATAATAAGTACAAGAAAAATACACAAAGCTTCTACAGAACTCATTTCTATAAGTGGTCAAAGGGTCATGGTGTCTTCGGCTATCTTCTTTCACTGCCCAGTTCATATTTCTCTTGCCCTCCCAGCTAGAGCCTCAGCTGCTCAGGGTCCTTTACCAGGTATTGTGATCCAAGTCTTCATTCTTCAAGGGCCTGAGTCCCTAGTTGTTCTGCATTTGTTGTTGCTACATCATCTTCCATTAAGCTTTACTATTGGCCATGCAATCCTAAGAATGACTCAGTGAATCCCCCTGGCTTCCAGACAGAGTCCTATGTGCCTCTTTTGTGCAGAGGCCAAGTTTACCCTGCTCATTGGGATCCAGCACTTCAGCCAATCAGCATATTATTGTCAGTGTGGTGGACCAGTGGGATGCTGCCCAAGATGACCAGGATCCCTGCAAAACTATATTCTGGCAGAGAGCTGGGCAACTGATTGGCCCTGAGACAGCGCTGGGAAGTTACACCATTGGCCCAATAGTGGCAGACGAAGTGCCAGGTGCTCTGTTGATTTGCTCCAGTAGAGATGTTACACGACACATTTGAAGTCTTACCATTTAATTTAGTTTAGGATGATCCCCAATCACTCTCCAGCATCTACGTAGCTTCTGCACAGGTCAAATAGGTGAGTTAACTGGTGGTGTGATAGCTAGCACTCCTCTTTCAAGTCTTTGATGATAGTATTAATCTCTTCAATTCCACCGGGGGTATAGTATTGCTTCTGGCTTACTATTGTGGTAAGGAGAGGAAATTCTGGGGGTTTCTACTTAGGATTTCCAATCAAAATGTCCCTTGTTGCCAAGTATTCAGCAACCAGGGGAATAGCCACAGAGTGAGCTCACTGTTAGACTCCAATTATCAACTGATCACCATAAACCTCTGCTTTTTTTTTTTTTTAAGATTTTATTTATTTATTCACGAGAGATACAGGGAGAGAGGCAGAGACATAGGCAGAAGAAGCCGGCTCCCTGCAAGGAGCCTAATGCGGAACTCAATCCTCGGACCCCAGGATCATGTCCAGAACCAAAGGCAGATGCTCAACCACTGAGCCACTAAGGTGCCCCTAAACCTCTGCTTTGACTGGTGGGCTACAGTTTCATTTTGAGTGAGCTGATATCAGACCACACTTTTCTTCTGGAATCCTTAGTAGGTTCTAAAGTTGCACCTAGGAGGCTGGGGAGCTAAAAGAAAAAACAACTAAAAGGCTGGGAAACTGAGCAGAGCTTTCAGCACTTCCATGGGGCAGGAGAGACAAATATTATGACCTGCCAAAGAGGGGAGGCCCTGACAAACCCCAAGGCTTGCAGTTGGGTCCCCAAGGGGCTATACCTTGGAAGGAGAGGAAACCTGGAAATAAACCTACTTCCCCAAGATTGAAGGTCTAGCTTCCAATCAGCTCAACCCTTGATTGGATTCAGATCATCTACTCTAACCTGTCTGCAGAATAAAAGCTAATCCTCTCTGGAAAAGGATAAAATCCTTCAAAGCCTCAAATTATACATCAGAATTTTTATGCTCAATGTCCAGTACTGAATTAAAAATAAGTGTACATACAATAATGCAAGAATGAAGGCAAAGAATTTTTTTCGATAATGTTAAGTGAATTGCGTATCTACATGGTAGAAAAAACCCCACACCACACACAAAAATCTATTCTGTACAGATTGTAGATATAAATGTGACAAGTAAAACAGTACGACTTCTGGAAGACAATGCAGGAGAACAGCTTCAAGACACTGAGTAGGCAAAGTAGGCAAAAAAATTTCTTAAACAATCCAGAAAACATTAACCATGAAGAAAAAGATTGATAAAGTATATTATATTAAAATGGAAACTTCTGTTCATTAAATAACATGATAAAAGGAATAAAAAATGAAAGACACAGAGTGGGAGAAAATATTTTAATAATCAGAATGATAGAAGTCTTGATTCAAGAATACAGATTTAAAAAAATTCGGATACATCTAAAAGAATAGGTGGGTAAGGGGATGGGTGAAATAGGTGAAGAGGATTAAGAGTGACGTATTGTCATGAGCACCAAATATAGAATTGTTGAATCGCTATATTGTACCCCTGAACCAAACATCACTCCATATGTTAATTGTATTTGAGTTAAAAAAAGAAATGAGAAAAAGAGTGATTAGTTACATTTTTATATAAAAAGCATTTAATATTTTATATAAGTACTTTTATATAAAAAGTATTTGAATATTTGAGACAAAAAAGAAAAAATAAATAAAAATGAATAGAGGGTGGACTCAACCACACACTTCACAATAGAGGATATTCAAATAGTCAATAAGCCTATAAAAATCTGCTTTAGTCATCAGGAAAATGCAAGTTGAAATTACAATGAGATTCTAATACTAACCCACTGAAATGACCCAAAAGAAGAGGACTGAGCCTATCAAGCAAAAATGCGGATTAATAGAAATACTCAGATATTGTTCTGGAGGGTAAATTGGGACAACTTGGGGAAACTACATGGTAGTATTTTCTAAAACTGAATATATGCGTATTTTGTGGCTCAGTGATTCCACTTTTATTTTATTTTATTTTTGATTCCACTTTTAGAACGTTTCTATGTCAAGCAGAATAATGGGACCCACAAAGATGTGCACATCCTAATCCTTGCTACCTGTGATTAGGTTACTTTACTTGGCAACAGGGATTTTGCACATGTGTTTAAATTAAGGTTTATAGGAGTACCTGAGTGGCTCAGTGGTTGAGCATCTGCCTTTGGCTCAGGCCATGATCCCAGGTTCCTGGGATGGAGTCCCGCATGGGGCTCCCTGCAGGGAGCCTGTTTCTCCCTCTGCTTATGTGTCTTCCTCTCTCTCTCTGTGTCTCTCATGAATAAATAAATAAAGTCTTTAAAAAATTAATTGAGGATCATGTGATGGAGGGGTCTCCCTGGATTATTGAAGAAGGCTTAATATGACACTTGGGTCCTTACAAGGGAGAAGCAGGAAGTCAGATTCCGAACAAGAGGTGTGACAATGGAAGTAGGCACCTACCCGAGTGATGGCTGAAAGGTCAAGGAATGTGGGTAGTCTCTAGAAAGAGCAAAAGGCTAACAGACTGTCCACTGGACTTTCCAGAAGCAATGCATTGCTAACGAAACCTTGATTTTAGCCCAATGAGACCTGCTTTGGGCTTCTGATCTCCAGAACTGTAACATTATGAATTTATGTTGTTTTAAGGGACTAAATTTGAGATAATTTGTTATATAAGCAAAAAAAACAACTAATAGAACATCAAAAGAAATGAGTACATATGTGTACCAGAATACATTCACAAGAATTTTCAAGAGCGTTATTTCTTCAATCTAAATCTGGAAATCATCCAAACATCAATCAACAGTAGAATGGATAAATACATGGTGGTATAATCATTCAATGGAACACCATACAGAAAGTGGAAATAAATGAGCTACTACCATACAAAACAATATGTAATATAGATGAATCCAGGGGGGCTGCTAAATGTTTAACAACTGTGTCTCTGGGAAAAGAAAATCTCTCTATATCTCTGTCTATCTATCTATCTATCTATCTATATCTATATATACATATACTTGTCATAAATTTACTGCTATAAGGACACAATCTTGGATAGGACACAATCTACAAATAATAAAATCTGTAATACTCCTTAATGGAAATTTCACATTGCCAATTGATTCTCAATTTTGTTGATTCTTGCTGAACTCTTGTATCTGTAGCCAGCCTGTGGATGCAACTGACAAGTAAATGTAGCTCTGACATGCATATTACTTGATCATTTTACTTATGTTAAAGAATAAGACAAAAGAAAATGAAGATTTATATCAAGACCTCTCACTTGTCAATAAGGGAGCAACTTCTGTACTAAATTGGATAATCATTTTGAATACTGGAAGAATATTTGTTTTTATTTGTTTCTCACAATATAATTGGCTACAGACACAACACAATTTTAAGGTTAATCTGCATTCTATTATTATTATTATTATTATTATTATTATTATTATTATTATTCATGAGAGACACACAGAGAGAGAGGCAGAGACGAAACAGGTTCCAAACAGGGAGCCCGACGTCGGATTCCATCCCAGGTCTCCAGCATCACACCCTGGGCTGAAGGCGGCGCTAAACCGCTGAGCTACCCGGGCTGCCCTGCATTCTTAATTAACATTTTCTCCATCACTTTCTTAAGTCTAGAGAATTAACAGAACAGTAAAATAAAGCCCTAATTTAAAGCATTAGCTAATTTCCATGGTGTAAATACTCCCACTGTGGCCAATTTCAAGCTACCAATGTGACACTGTTGAACACAAGATTGGGAAGAAACACACAATACTGCTCCTTTTTATAATACTTATTCCATGTTGTTACAATTGATATAAATAACCTCATGGATAGATAAAGAGCATAGGTAAAAGCAAAATGTAATTGAATAATTGGGAAGCAATGAGTTTTGAATATTTATTACCTTTGTTTTTAATCTAATTCATTTAATTATGGGTTTTTATCAATTAATTTTTATGTTATGTTTGACAACTGACTTTCAAAATTCCTAAAAATTAAAAAAAATTCCTAAAAAATGAACAATCATCAGCTCTTGCAAGCTGTTATGAAACATACCGCCAGACAAACTTCAAAAAATAATATTGAATGAAATCAGCGAGACATAGAAGAATACCTATTGTGTGAGTCCATCTATGTAAAGTACTAAAAGAAGTGAAGCTTAATTATGATGTTAGATGTTGGGATAGTGGCCCAGCTAAGCCCAGTCTAGATCAGCTGATCCCCAGATACATTAATGAACCCAGCTGAAATTAGCAAAGCCACACATCCATGACAATAGTGATTGCTGGCAATAGCTAACTGATTCAGAAATTGCACCCTCTCCTTTGAGGAGAAAGGTAAGGACCATGCCAAAAAGAAGTGTTTGAGGTGCTGGGAATTCTGATTCTTGACCTCGGTCTGGTTGCAGCATGTGTTGGCTCTGTGATAATTCACCGAGCTGTACTTTCGATTTGTATACTTTTATTTATGTGTGTTTTGCCTCAACAAAAAAAAAAACACAACTGGCTGATTAATTCATGGAAAAATGCTCAACATCACTGGTGTATTAGGATTCTTCAGAGAAACAGAATCAATATGCATGTATATGAGTATGTGTGTGTGTACATATATATGTATATATACAACATATAAAAAACATATATGTATATGTACACACACATAGGTATATATATAAGTTTTATATATGTTGTATACACACACACACACACACACACACACACACAGACACACACATACATTGGTCCATGAGAGGTTGAATAGTCCCACCATCTGCCGTCTGCAAGTTGGAGACCCTGGAAAGCTGGTGGCATAATTTGATCTGAGTCCAAAGGCCTGAGAACCAGAATCGGTGGTTTAAGTCCCTGTCCAAGAGCTGGAGAAAGTGAGTTGAGATGTTCCAGCTCAGGCAGTGAGACAGGAAAAAAGAGGTGAATTCCTCCTTCCTACACCTTTTTTTCTGTTTAGACTTTCAGTGGACTGAATCATGCCCACCCACTGAATCATGCCCACCCACACTGGGGAGGGCAAACTATTTTATTGAACCCACAAGGTCAAATGTTACCTCACCCAGAAATACCACCACAGACTAGCCGAGGAATAATGTTTAACCTGTGCATCCTGTGGCAGGTCAAGTTGACACATAAAATTAACCATCACAACTAGTAATCAAAGATATTAAAATTAAATTAAGTAAACACCATTTCCACCTAAAATTTGGCAAAGATTCTTAACTTTGCTACTCAATGTTGAGAGATTGTTAGAAAATGAGCATTTTAATATGTTGGTGGTATACCAACATCTTGGTGAGATGATTATATACTGATACAGAATTTTTAAAGAGTTATTTGACAAACGTATCAAATACTTATCAAAATATCTCTTGATTTATAATCTCACATTTGGAGGTTTACGGTAAGGACATCACTTAAATTATTTGCAAAGATTTAGTTACTAGCATGATGATCACAGGGTTGCTTTTGATGATGAAAAGTCTGAAAAAATTAAATGCATTAAGTTGTAATTAATTAATAAAGAGGGTACATTCCTGCAAGTGTAGCCACTTTAATACAATGGGAAACATAAGGTTAATTCTACAAAATGTTGTTTGTGATCTGCTACTTAATGGAAAAGAAAGAAGTTTATAGAATAATATGTATAGTATAACCTAGCCTTTGTAAAAAGAGCTATGTTTGTATAGCTAGATTTACATGGTAGGTGTTAAAGATAATGGATGGTAGGCAAGTAAGTAGGTAGACATGGAGGTAGGTAGAAAACCAAAAGTGTGGCAGGAGTTACACTAAAACACTGATAGTTTTTTTTTTATAACTGGATAGTTTTCATTTTCTACTCTTCTCTCTGTTTCCTAATTTCTTCTCTGATGTGTGTGTATTTTGTTTAACTAAAGTGACTAAAACAAGCACCACCAACAACAAAAGAATATAAATAGCTTCAGGGCAGGTCAAGTTTTGCTGACAAATGAGCTATTCGGAGCTTTGTGGATCTTGGAGCTTCTGCTAAAGGATCCTTGACCACAACATATTTGCATTAGAACTTTATTACCTATTTCCTCTCCCTGATCAAGTGCTGTAGAACACAGGCACTGGGATATCGCTTTTGTAATTTCTTTTTTTCAATCCTTATCCCTATGCTCCCCTGAGATCCTACTTCCAGGTCTGATTTCTCCACGTGGAAATCCATGTTGTTGTTCAACTGCTTCTGCCTAGAACAAGCTGCATCTCTAGGTTCCAACTTAAACAGTATCTTCCAAATCTCTGTGATAGCTTTACCACTTGGTGTTATTACTCAATTTACCTTATTTACTCTGCATAATCTATGTAATAAACATCTGAGGTCATAAGCCTTACCTCTAACTCCCTGCCTTACTGTTTTCTCATGTGAATCACCAGATACTCATTTCCTTGCCTTAACTGCTATTTTCCACGATAATTCTGTGTCAGTGTTTCTCCTCCCTTACTCATATACAGTTTATTATTTTTTAAAGATTTTATTTATTTATTCATGAGAGACACAGAGAGAGGCAGAGACATAGGCAAAGGGAGAAGCAGGCTCCCTGTGGGGAGCCTGATATTGGACTTGATCCCAGGACCCTGGGATCACTCCCTGAGCCGAACAGATGCTCAACCACTGAGCCACCCAGGTGCCCCTCATTTTCAGTTTAAATCACTCTTGATCTGATTAACCAGCTGCTAGGCAAATAATAATACAAAAGCTATTAAAATGGACATCATATATTTACATCACACCATATTTTTATTTTTTATTTATTTATTTTTAAAAACCTAACAATTTTTTAAAGTTTACTTATTTATTTAAGTCATCTCTATACCCAACATGGAGCTCAAACACATGACCTGGAGATCAAGAGTCTCACGCCCCTCTGACTGAGCCAGTGAGGCATCCCGCACCATGTGTTTTAATAGAAGAACTCCTTAATTACTCTCAAGGATTTTAATTATTTTTTCTAGTATATGTGCTGCCGAAGCGAGCACAAGGATTTTTTTTTTAATTTTTTTTTTTTGAGCACAAGGATTTTAATTCTTAATAAAATTGGAAACTAGGATCATTTGGTTTCAAAGCATCTGTTTAAATATAGGGAGAATGTTGTCACTATTCTTGAATTCTAACATTGGTGCAAGGAAAGAAAGGGACAATCTGGGTGTTCATATCAATGCACCAGGGGTGCCAGGATTGAGAAGGAGGCTGGCAGACAAATTCATTGTCCTGAGACCCCAGCAATGTTCCTGCATTAGAGCCTTCCCCAGGCACAGTTCTGCGTCATCATGATTTTCATTACAAAGCATGATCTATATCTTTTAAATCTTGTGCAATTATATAATTTGCCTATGTAGTAATGTTATTTATGGCATGCTTTTCACCTAAGACTACGCAAGAGCTTCATAGAACTACAGGTGCTTCAGATTTGACCCTGAGATCATTACGTTTGTAAATGAAAGGACGTGAGAGTACTTTATATCTTAATATGAACTGTCATAAACTGTTTCTCAAGATCACGTACCTGATTCTTTAAATACAGCTTAACCCACTCCTGATCTGGGTGACACTGGAAGCTTTGGAAGCAATGCCAGAATGGCATTTCAAATGATTTTGTCTGAGGACTTTTCTGTGAACTGAAGATGTGTGGGTTAGAGAGAAAGCTAAAAGAGATTTGGGCCCATTCCTAATATTTAGTTTTAACTCATAAACCGCTCTAAGAAATTAACAACTTTTAGGTATGTTTGGTAGCCCTTATAGGCTTCATGTTTTCTCAAATGCAGCATCATAATCTTCAAAGACTTGTGTTTTGAAGATATTAGTTACTGCATGTTATAGTTTGGAGGAAGAAGATGGGTGGGAGTGAGGGACTGGAGTGGACAGAGCAAAAGTGACTTGTCCAGGGCTGACCAGCTCGTCAGTGGCTATCAGGTCTTTGAAAGTTACAATTCCACGTGGACTGTCCTACTTTAGAATGCAGAAAGCAAAGAATAGGAAGTAAACATACAAATAAACAGCATAGCAACTAAAAGTTAATATTAAAGATATTGAAACAGAGTTTTAAAGATAACATTTATAGGTCAAGTTAAGAATTCAAGAGAGTGACCAAGAATTCTCTGCCATAATCATCATGATCCTACTCTTCATCCTCCAATCCCTCCTGGTGGGCTTCAGTTTTCTAGTGCTTGCCAAAACTCATTCCAGGGTTTTGCAGGAAGTCATAATAGAAATGAAATGGAAGCCAGCTATGTTGTCCCTCCAATCTTCCCCAGGCTGACCCTAACCTTATGCTACAGCCAGGCATTCTGGAAAGGGATGCCCTTCCCTTCTTGGAACAACAGCTGACCATCTGGTGCCAATTAGCTCAGTGTCTTGGCAAGAAATTAGCCTATCTCAGGGTCCGCGCCTGGCCTCCATGTTGATGTGCCTATCACAGCTCTGCTCAAGTGGAAGCATCTAAGAATCCCACCATCTGTTCCTGGAGAGGCCTGTCCCAGGATTGGCAGAGAACCCAAAGCCTGGGGGAAAGGATACTGGTGCAACATTGGGCCCTCCCTACATTAATGTTAGATATGAATGACTGGGCGTGTGCCCTCCTTCCTGCTTTGAATCTGCAAAGTTACAGCAGGGCCAGGTAGAAAGGTTTGTTCCTTTGAAGGAGATAACTGGAAAGAACCAGGCCCCCAGTCTCAACCCATGCAGTCCTCTGCCTCTTAGCATGGCACACATCTCCCTTGCCCTTGTCAGCTAATGATCTAACTCAGCCAAACCTTAGTTTCCTCATCAGTGAAAAGATATAGTATTATGCTCTCATAAGAACATTCCAAAGATTGAACAAGATAATGGATGTAAAGGGTAGAGCTCTATCTCTTTAGTGTTGGCCATTATTATTGGCTGTGCGATCATAGGTCAGGATACGTACCTTCTCCAGCAGGTGGACCAACAGAGAGACCTTCTTAGAGGGTGCAATGTTCAGTACGATTTTCCTCTCTCTGGGCACGAGGATGATAGTACTGCCCAGTACTTGAGAACACAAGCATTGGAATCAAGACGGAATTTTGGCTTCTCTGCCTACAGCCTCATGACCTTGGACAAAAGACATCATTTCAGAGCTTTCTTTTTCATTTTCTTTCTTTTTTATTTTTAAAGGTTTTATTTATTTGTTCATGAGAGATACACGGAGAGAGGCAGAGACATAGGCAGAAGGAGAAGCAGTCTCCCTTGGGTGAGCCTGATGTGGGACTCGATCCCAGGACCCCAGGACCATGCCCTGAGCCAAAGTCAGACGCTCAACTGCTGAACCACCCAGGTTCCCCTCAGACCCTTATTTTTCTTGCCTGTGAAATGAGGATAACAATACCTGTGCCTCATAGGTTTGGGGGCTAAGCTGGTGAATGGACAAATTGTATGTGTTCCCTAAACCGTAGGTATTCCTGTTGTTGTACTATCTTTCTTATTATCATTTTCTCTAATTCCAGTATAGTAGGTCAGGAAGATAAATTAGCGTTATGGAACAGAAACTTTTGCTTGGGTGGGAATCTTAATTGATAAAAAGATGGAGAAAAATCTAGAAATGATGCTCTAGGAGAGAGAAATCCAGTTTTTTTTGGTGTCTGGACTTTCTTTCTTTCTTTCTTTCTTTCTTTCTTTCTTTCTTTCTTCCTCTCTTTCTTTCTTAAATACATTAGGCTTTCAATGGAAACAATTTGAGTGAAGGAATTTAGTTGAATGCTACTACATTTCAAAGCATTTTGGTTTTTGTTTCTTACTAAAAAAAAAATCTGTCAAATATTTGCAAGTCATATGTCTGATAAGGGATTAATATCCAGCATATATAAGGAATTCCTTCAGCTCAGTAAGAACAGTAATACAAATAACCCAATTTAAAAATGGGCAAGGGGGCAGCCCCGGTGGCTCAGCGGTTTAGCGCCGCCTGCAGCCCGGGATGTGATCCTGGAGATCCTGGATCGAGTCCCACATCAGGCTCCCTGTGTGAAGCCTGCTTCTCCCTCTGCCTGTGTCTCTGCCTCTCTCTCTCCTCTCTGTGTATACTCATGAATAAATAAATAAAATCTTTAAAATAAAAATAAAAATGGGCAAGGGAGGGCAACCCTGGTGGCTCAGCGGTGTAGTGCTGCCTTCAGCCCTGGGCCTAATCCTGGAGACCTGGGATGGAGTCCCACGTAGGGCTCCCTGTGTGGAGCCTGCTTCTCCCTCTGCCTGCATCTCTGCCTCTCTCTCTCTGTGTCTCTCATGAATAAGTAAATAAAATCTTTAAAAAAAATGGGCAAGGGACTTGTTTAGACATTTTTCAGAAGATATAAAATAGTCAATAATATACATATTTTCCATATACTAGTTATTTGTTGACTACATGTATAGCAAATATGTTCTCCAAGGTTGTCTGTCTTTTTTTAAATATTTTATTTATTTATTCATGAGAGACACAGAGAGAGGCAGAGGCACAGGCAGAAGGAGAAGCAGTCTCCATGCAGGGAGCCCAACATGGGACTCGATCCCAGGACTCTAGGATCACACCCTGGGCTGAAGGCAGCACTAAACCGCTGAGCCACCCAGGCTGCCCGGTTGTCTGTCTTTTTAGTCTGAGTCTTTGATTTGAAAAAAAAAATTAATTTTAAATTGTTGTTCTTGTCTTTCTTCAAGTCATAAAGATATTTTTCTATATTGTTTTTGAAACATTTTATAGATTTTGCCTTTCACTTGAATCCTCTTGGAGTTATAGGGTGTATTTTGGTGTGAGTTTGGTCTTTTCCCTATAAAGAACCAATTTTACTCATGCTATATTTTGAAACGCTGGTTCTATCCCCGATGCTACCTAACATGTCAGTAGCATTGCCTATGAAATACATCTGTTTTTGGGATTCTATCACATTCCAATGGCCTGTCTATGCCTTTACACCTGAACCAATGCCATGCTGTCCTAAGTATTAGAACCTTATCATAAGGTTCACCCTTTTAAAGAATGTCTTCACTACTACTGACTTTGTACTTTTTAAAAAAATATTTTATTTATTTATTTAGAGAAAGAGCACATATCCTTGTGTTGGGAGGGGGAAGGGCAGAGGGAAAGGGTGAGAAAGAATCTCAAGCAGACTCTGTGATGAGCATGGGGCCCACACGAAGTGCGGAATCCTATGTGGGATGCAGAGTTCTACACGGTGCTCGTCTCACAACCCTGGAATCATGACCTGAGCCAAAATCAAGAGTCAGCCACTGAAGTCACCCAGCTGCCCTGGCTCTTTGTATTTCTATTTCTATTTTAGAATCAAAACATCAAGGATCTAACAGCCATGTAGATAAATTACTTTTTAACTTCTACATGATCTTTGTCTTTTTTAAAAGATTTACTCACGAGAGAGAGAGAGAGAGAGAGAGAGAGAGAGAGAACGTGCGCACAAATGTGTGAGTGGTGTGGGGGCAGAGCGTGAGGAAGAGAGAATCTCAAGCAGACTCTCCTCTGAGCACAGAGGCCAACATGGGGCTGCATCCCAGGACTCTGCATTATGACCTGAGCCAAAATCAAGAGTCAGATGCTTAACTGAGCCACTCAGGCACCCCAATCTTTGTCTTTTAATTTATTGTAATTATTTATATATTTGGACTTAAATCATTGCACTTATAGCCACTGTCTTATTCTATACTTTCCCCTCTAGTTTCACTCTTTTCTATTTCTTTTCTGTCCCTTTTTCTTTCTTTTGGACTAACTTTTTAAAGATTTTATTTTTAAGTGATCTCCATATCCAACATGGGGCTTGAGCTCACAACCCCAGTATCAAGAATTGCATGATCTACTAACTGAGCCAGCCAGGCGCCCTTCACTTTGTTTTTTCTAATAATTTTTCCTCTAAGTTTCCTATGATTACAGAAGCAACACATTCTTTTTATTCTTGTGTTGTTTTTACTAATGCTTATTTAATTTATCAAAGCCAATTTATCAAAAAAATTAATAAATATTTTTACCTCCTTCCAATCATTTCAAGGATTTAAGAATATTTAAACTCCACTTGTCAACAATTGAACCTGTTTATTATGCTGTTTTTATATATTTTAATTCTGTGTCATTTTTAGACCTACAAAACATTACTGTTGTTGTTTTATACAGCCATTTAAAAATACATCTTCCCATGTAATTATCACTTCCTTTTCTTTTTATTCCTTGCATCTAGTATCACCTTTCTCCTACTTAGAGAATATCCTTTAAAATTTCCCTAAACTCTTCAATGTCTGGGGCACCTAGATGGCTTAGTCAGTTGTGTCCAATTCTTTTTTTTTTTTAATTATTTATTTATTTATGATAGTCACACAGAGAGAGAGAGAGAGAGGCAGAGACACAGGCAGAGGGAGAAGCAGGCTCCATGCACCGGGAGCCCGACGTGGGATTCGATCCCGGGTCTCCAGGATCGCGCCCTGGGTCAAAGGCAGGTGCCAAACCGCTGCGCCACCCAGGGATCCCCAATTCTTAATTTCAGCTCAGGTCATGATCTCATGGTCATGGGATTGAGCTCTGTGTTGGGCTTTGTGCTCAGTGGGGAATCTGCTCAAGATACTCTCTTTCCCTCTCCCTCTGCCTCTCCCCCTGTTCGCATGCTCTCTCTCTCAAATAAAAAAATAAATCTTTAAAAAAACCCAACTCCCTGATGTCTACTAGTGGCAAGGTCAGTTTTTATTAGCCTAAAAATGGCTTTATTTAGCCTTCACCTTTGAAATATACTTTGACTAGAGGTGTCTGTGCACGTGCACTGGTTATCTTCTTTCAGCACATTGGAAGTATTTTGTTTTTGTCTGACTTCTACAGTTGCTATTGAGATTATTAAGCTAAAGGTTGCTCCTTTGAAGGTACCCTCTGTCTTCTCTCTGATTCCTTTTAAGATCTTCTCCCTGTCACTGGTTTTCTACAGTTCCATTATGTTAGGTATTTGTTGGACTTTTGTATGTGGATTTGTGTCCTGAAAAATTTTAGCCATTACATCATTAAATAGTGCCTGTGCCTCATCTCCTGTCTTATCTTTTTTTTTCTTCTAAATATCTTGTTAAACCTGTTAGACTTTCTCACTTTACATTTCTTGCTTCATAACTTTTCTTTCAACTGCCCCATCTCTTCCCCTTTCTATGGGACATTTAGTAAGTTCTTAAGATCCGTACTCCTTTTGCCAATTCTCTCTTTAGTCATGTCTAATGTATTAAGCCCTGTATTGGTCTCCTTGCTCAGTGGGGAGCCTGCTTCTCCCTCTCCCTCTGGCTCTATCTCTCTGTCAAATAAATAAAATAAAATCTTAAAAAATAAAAGTAAAATAAAGTAAACTAAAATATTTATGAAAATAGATATTTATTTCTTTTTTAAAAAAATTCTTATTTATCTATGATAGTCACAGAGAGAGAGAGAGGCAGAGACACAGGCAGAGAGAGAAGCAGGCTCCATGCACCGGGAGCCCGACGTGGGATTCGACCCCGGGTCTCCAGGATCGCGCCCCAAGCCAAAGGCAGGCGCCAAGCCGCTGCGCCACCCAGGGATCCCCAGATATTTATTTCTGTTACAACATTTCTTTCTAGACATTCTACTTCATTCTTTTTCAAATACTCTTGCCAATTGAAGTTTGTGTCTTTTTTAACATAGAAAACACCGTTATTTTAATTCTGTGTCCGATAATTACAGTATCTGAGATCTTTGCAGGTCTGTTTCTAATGTCTGTTGTCTGTAATGGTTCTCAATCATTCTACCTTGTTTCCTTGAACATTTATGATATATTTCTGTGAGCTGCTTGTTCTACTTGGAAATGTATTTGAGAAAGTTTTTTGAGGATTAAGAATTCCTGATTTTGGAGGGGGGAGGTAGGATGACAGAGGAGTAGGATGACCCTGAGCTCATCTTGTCCCTTAACACAGCTAGATAATTGTCAAATTATTCTGAACACCCAAGAAGTCAATCAGAGGTCGGAGAGAACAAAAATTACAAGTCTATGAGTAGAAATGCAACCACCTTTCAAAAGGTAGGCGGTGCAGAAGTTCCTTGGGGGGATGCATAGCTGTGGATATGGCAGTAGGGAGGTAGCCAGCTTCTGGAGGCTACCATGAAGTATTAGAGGCACAATCTGAACTTTTAAGTTCGCTACCGTGGGGGATGTGCCTGGATTAAATGTGCTCAGGTGGCATAGAGGGCAGAGTCCTCAGGAATGACAGGGTGGTCTAAGCATCCCCTGTGTCACAGGAAGAAGGGTGGCACCAAGGTGCTACATTGTTCTCAGGCATAGGATCTGGGAAGCCAGTAGAGGGCAGTGGGTCTTGGCACCCACTTTCTGCTATTAACTGTGAACTGCTGGGCAGTCATGTCACTACCTCCCTGGGTATTAAGGAGGGCACTTGTGATGAGCACTACGTGTTGTATATAAGTGATGAATCATGGAATTTTACTCCAGAAACCAGCATTGTACTGTATGTTAACTACTGAAAATTTAAATTAAAAAAAAAAAGTATTCCTAATTTATCTGGAATTAAAGCAGAGCTCTCTGTAGAGAAGTTGCAGTTATTTTGCCAGATGCCTAGGGGACCATTAGTGTGCAGTGTCCCTCCACGCTATATCTTACTATATATATATATACATATCTTGCTGTTGTTTTACCCAAGGCAGTATGAATCTGTGCTGCAAATGTGTGTAAAGTCTAGCTTGTGGCTACAACTTCACATGGGTGTGGTTTCTGCCTCTGCTCTACACCAAGGAGCTGGGTGACTTTCTTGTATTGCTGTAGTGTGGTGAGGGGAGAATTGGGTGTATTTCCAGATCAAGCTAACACTGAGGGTGTGGTTTTCTGGGGTCCCAGCTTTGTAGGAAGGTCTTTTGGGATGTGTCATGTTGACTGTCTCGTGCTGTGTCTCTGTCTCCTAGGCTCCACAAAGCCATGAAAACTGGATCTCAGGGTCACCAAGGTTGGCAAATGCCCCAGGCTGAGAGTTGGCTCTGCTATTTCCCTCTGTTGCCATGTTCCCTTGGATTTTTCCCTGTGTATGTCTTGATTTCTTGCCAGCTCATCAGCTTTTTGAATAAGCCTTTGAATTTCAACCTTTATAGTTATTTTCAGCAAGAAGGATGATTTGGGTAATTGGATTGCCATATTGGCAGAAAGAGAACCCTATAGGGCTTGTTTGCATGAAACATAGAGAAAAAAAATGATGCTTAATAAAATGCACAGGTTGATAAATAAAGCTGCTATTAATTTTGTAAACAGGTATTTCAATCATATTGTGTGACTAACACGTATTATGACTTTTGCTTTCATCCTAGGTAGTATGAAGTGCTACAGGTCAACTGTGTGACTTTCTCAGGAAGAGAGAAAAGACGTGAAAAAGGACATGAAAAAATTGGAGTGGGGGGATTTCCTCCCCTTGTTTAGGATTGTGGCATTCCCAGGTAAGGGGAAATAAATCTATACTAGCAAGGACTATCTTATAGAAGTATAAGATAATCTTGAATAAATCACATTAATCTTTTGACATTCTTAAATCAGACTTAGGAAAATATGTATAGTTTACCTGCTAACTTCCCACTAAGTAGAGTCACAGAAAGTGAACTTAGATGTGAATTCTTTTCTCCTTCACCCATGTATAAAAATGACTTTTGTCAAGGTGAAAGTGGAAGGCACCAGCATCAAGTTCTACTCTTGTACTCATCAAAAATATCAGCAAATACATCACAGGGGGAGTTTGCTTTCTAAGGAACCATGTGCTGTCATCCCCCTTCATGGATGCTCACCTTCAGTGTAGGTACTCACTGGGTTTTCTTCCTTTATGGAGGCAGATAGGGTCTGCAGGTGCTACAAGACCAGCCTGGGGGACTGCAGACCAGGAGCCGAGACTTTTCCACAGCTTGTGTGTATGAGTCTAGGCTCAGTGCCTTATTAGCAAAACTGTGAGCTGAATCAGAGTATGTTGAAGATCCCTCCAGCACATTAAAACATCTGTGGGAAGCCATTGTTCTTGCAGATCCTCCTCTAGAATCAGCTGTTTGACTCTTCTGAAGCTCCTTCCATACCCCAGGGAAGGCTGGCCCATTCTCCCTCTGCAAGGATTTGGCACCCACCCTAGCCTCTCCCAGTACCCAATCCATCTTTGGCCCTGGGCTCAACATGCTTGCTTTGATGGACTTCAGCTGCTAGAAGCATCCTATGGAAGGGCTTTTATGAGGGAGTAAGTGGTCATGGGAAGAGAAATTTCTAGTTAGGGTGAGGTGCTAGCAAGGCACCGGGAACAGAGAAGTCAGGCTCACTTTGATGCTGAGCCTGGCAGGTGGCCTGAGGGATAAGAAAACAAGGATTCTGCTAAGTCTAAACTGACATCCTCATGCTGGAAATAGCCACAGCTTTTATAGCTTCTCCAGCTCAAGTTCACAGTGCACGCCATGATCGGTTTCATCTTCCTAAAGACTGTTATTATCACCCAGCTCTCATGCCCCAAATCACCACGGCTGCCTTCAGCTTGCACAATGACGTCAAAATACCTTAGTCTACCTGTCAGGGTCCTCCAGGATCTATCACTGGCTTATAACATTCTGAAATTTGAAAATTTTAGCATCCTGGAAATGTCTGGATCCACACCCATCCTCGAGCTTACTTTGTAGAAGTATTCCACTTAATTCTTTCTATGAAATACGGTGGGACTTTGTTCTGGAGTTGGCTTCTACTTGTGTAGGAAGGAGATAGAATGTTCCAGGACAGAGGCAGACAGCTGTCTCAGCTTGGAAGGCACTTATACTTCGCTTGGAACCTCCCAGTCTTACTTCTGTAAACCATCCTCATTAATGACTATGTGATCCACCACCTGAGTCCCCCATGATTACCTCTCTTTAATCTCTCTACCTGTTCTGAGGCATTGCAGGGTCTAAACTGACTCAGGTGGGCATACCTGTTTCTGCACATTAGACTGACATTAACCGAGTACGCATGTGGTATATGGCTTTCATTGATTCTGAGTGTAGAATCCCTCACCTATGGCTATGTAATAAATTACTCCCAAACTTAGCAGCTTAAAACAATACATATTTAGTAGTTGTGATCTCACACGGTTTCTGAGGGTCGGGCATCTGGAAGTAGCCTATCTGGGTGTTTCTGCCTCAGAGTGTCTCATGAGGTTGTCATCAAACTGTCAACTGGGCTACAGCTGTCTCATGGACACGTCCACTCACGTGGCAGGCTATGCAGGTGACAGGTGTAGAGGGCTTCCGTTCCTTGCCACATGGGTATCTACAGGGCTACCTGAGTGTCCACAAGAGCTAATGGTGAGGGGAGAAACTGGGAGGGGGAGAGGCGCGGACGCTGGCAATCACACGGACTTACGCTTTTATCCCCACACATTCTAACATCTTTGAAATTCTGATACATCTTACAATCAAAGGTTTAGCATGGTTTAATAGGCAAAGTTCCCAGTTAGCAGTATGTAAAATAATAATATGTCTTATAATCATCACTTGAGGATATGCTACTCTGGGAAATATGATATATGTGCGTTCAGGCTTTAAGGAGGCTTCCTGGCTCCTGGCTGCTTGCCTTGACCACAGTTTCTCGTGGCCCCACCTGCCAGTCTAGTTGCCACCTGCCATATGGGCTCAGCTCCTCTTCTGTGCCCTTGCTCACCACACTACCCTTTCTGACGTCCCTTCTTCATGACTCAATGATCACAGCAGGTACTGAATCCTCTAGAAGCTTTCCCTGACCACCCAAAAGCATCACAGTCTTCTCTCTCCTCAATATTCCTGTAGCTCCTGTTGCCATCTATTCATTGGTGCTTATGCTTCTGTACCTTGTAGACTTGCTGAGTTTTCAGTGTTGATATCTCAGTGTGCAATAAATGTTGCTGTATGCATTTAGAGGCCTTTTTTTAAATACAGAATCTCTGGACTCTACCTAAAACAGCTACAACAAGCCTCTGCTCCTCAGGTGAAACTCTCTAACTAATCTGATATCCATCAATAACACACAGCTACCCAAGAATGTACAAGCCACTGTTATAAGCCAAAGCTGTGAAGGTCCCCATTTCCAGTGGTTCATCAAACTGATGATTGTTCTGTTTTCTATAACACCTAAATTCTAAGATTTACTTGGACAAGGTTTCTATGCACACTATTGCATAGGATGGGAAAGGGGTGCTCACTCTATTTCTACTCACAATAATAGGAGTTTTCTCCAGTCCTGGGGTTAAGAATAAAAGATGGTACTTAATGACACTCTCATAAGCGGTTTAGTTTGTAATCTTGTCATTTTTTGCAGGTTTAATTTAAACAGGTGACTTGAGGTGACCTATAGAAAGCTGGCTGAAAAGGGGGAGCAGATAAAATGTATGGACTTCAGCTGAAACTGATTAGAGGTACACCTGGGTGTCTCAGCAGTTAAGTGTCTGCTTTCGGCTTGGCATGATCCTGGAGTCTCAGGATCAAGTCCCACATCAGGCTCCCGCACGGAGCCTGCTTCTCCCTCTGCTTGTGTCTTTGTGTCTCTCATGATTAAATAAGTAAAATCTTAAAAAAAAAAAAAAAACATTAGAAACCCAGTAGAGAAGATCGTTAAATTTGAGGATTTTCTTTCAGTTACTTGCCTGCTCAGAAGAAAAGCTGTGCTGGACCATCGCCAGGAACACACTGGGAAAGACCCAGGCTTATTCTTCTCGGGGACTGGCTGGAAAGCATTTCTATCATTCGACATATGTATGGGAAAACAAATACTCACCCTTACCTCACACCATATCCAAAAATTAACTTAGAATGGATCATAGACTTAAACATGAAGGCTAAAACCAAAACTTCTGAAATAAAGTGCAGGGCAAAATCTTCATATCCTTAGGGTAAACAAGGGTGCATTGGGCCAGGTAGACTATTCCCTTGGCACCAGTTTTCAATTCAGGGCACAAGAAGTGAGAAGTTCTATTTTGGTCTTGAATCTAAGATTCAGAAGGGATCACTAGCATAACTACTCTTCCTAAGAATATGTTCTGACTTCTTGCCGAGGACCTGTCTCTGATCTGTCCTGGGATGTCTCTGTTTAAATGCACACAGATAATTACTGGGTTGGTGGCGGGGGTGAGGGGATGGTCATTTAACACAAGGTACCCCACCTGTTCTGTGCCTTCTATCTTCCTCCCAGTTCTCCAGCTCCCCTTTAGCATGTGACAAGCAGAAATAGCTCGCATAAAGCCATCAAAGAACTCTCTTGTTAACTTAGCCCCCAGGTGTCAGAAGGGACAGCCTAAGTCTGAAACATGAAATGAAGACGTGTCCCCAGCTTAACGATGTTAACACTCCATCCCTCACACACCGCACACTGTGGGAAGCTCTAATCACATCCATTAGGGACCCTGTTGCAGAGCACAAATCAAAGGAAGAGGACAGAAGTGAGGAGAGACAATTACGTTTAACAAATGAATTAAAACAATTATGCAGCCACCCACTGAGAACAGAGTTTTGAGCTCTGCTTCAAATGAGATGAAAAGAATCAACCGAGAAATTGTATTGCAATCAAAGTTGACCAGCTCTTTCAGAGAACTTTTTCATAGGATCGGCATGCGGACGTTATTGGTTAGAGAAATCTAAAAGGTGCCCTCTTATCAGATCTCTTGTGACTACAGTAAATAATTCTCCATAATCACCCAAAACACAATAATAACCATTTCAAGATGTGAAAACCCCACTTATGGTGGTCAGTAATACTTAGTCATGTTTGTCATAATTTTCAACTGCCAGCATCCTTTGGACACTCTTCCTATCTTTGAGGAATTTTCCTGTTTTACCTTTCTACCCCAAAAGAAAAGCCAGAAAAGTACTTTCTCATTCTACCTTGCAAATATATAAAGATGTGACCTATTGTCTGCTGATCAGATGCATGCACATGAGGCTTTGGTGGGAGAAGAAGCAAGCACCAAGCACTAAGAATGGAGGCAAATGATTGGAGTTCTCTGAGCAGCCGTGGCCATGGTTCCATCTAGGACCCACTGTTAGGGATTCAGTGCAGTATGTACCCTGGCAGTCCTGTGGTGCTACAGCCCCATACCCTCTGGGGGGTTCTTCAAGTCCCCTGATAAGATTTAATAGTCCTTTTCTGCTCAAGCTAGTTAGAACATTGACTGATACACATTGCTTTTCAGAAGCTACATAATAGGAGGAGAACTCATAAATGCTTTGAAAACTATAAAAGGCCGTACCAGTCTATGGTAGCAATTATAGTACTTGGTTTTTAAAGGCAAGAAACAGCAACCCAGGCTTGCAGATAAATAGACCACTCATGAGCTTGCTGAATGTTTGGCATTCTACAAAGTAAAACATGGGTCATAGGATAAATGTCATAGATATTCCTTTATAGCCACATGGCAGGGGGTCTTACCAGGATGACATGGTGGGTTTTCAGGAAGTTTCCAAAGCAACTCTTAATGTAGGAAATAACTGAGACTATTCCTGTCCCTCATCCTCTGACATTGGACACTTGTCCTTTGTGGGGGCAGACAGCAGGAAACCCCAAACTGATGGGACCATGCAGGGTTTCAGTCTAGCTCTGGCTGAGGTCCCAGCCAAGAGCCAGCATGAGCCACCGGGCACATCATCCATGTTCCTTCCTTTGTAAGGCTGAATAATCTTCCACTGTGTGGATTTACCACATTTTGTGTGTCTGTTCATCTGGTGATGGACACTTAGGCTGCTCTTCCTGACACAGACCTTCCAATTCATTTCACACAGCCCTTTCCTGGGACACAGACCCCTAGGATGGCAGACAGAGCTCTTCCGTGTCAGTTGCCACAGTTGCCACATGACCAGAACCAAATCTGCTTCCTTGCCTTATCCTATGGTGATTTTTCTCTCATGGCCTTATTGCCCTACTCCAGTTTGGGGGCTTGATTATCAGAGTTACTCTGGCACATTTTTTGGATTTGCCCCCTTGGTGGATGGATAGAGTGCATGCTACCATCAGTGTGAAAAAGAAAATATGGCTTCTTTATTGTCTTGTCCATTCTTGCTCATGGAGCTCCGCCTTGTAGGGAGAGTAAGTGGGAGGACTTTCAGTATCTCAGCATCTTCTGTTAAGTAGAGTGCATTCACAATGCAGCTTCCCCACTAGGTGCAGTTAAACACTCAGTTGCACCACGCAGTCTTTTTCAGGTAAAGGTTTACCCTCCTCCCTGCCCTGGGTCTGCGTGTAGTGTGGGTTGGGACTGGAGACAAAGCCCTTGGATTCGCGCTGCGTCCTGTGGTACTGAAGGTCTTTGATGCAGGATGTGGCTTATGGCTGGCCCTGGGCAGGTCTCGTGTGCTCCCACTACTGGAGGCTGGCTCCTATTGTGAAGTCCCTGCATACTGCGACCCTCTCATCCCAGCCCCATTCCTCTTGGGCTTTTCTCTGCTCCCTGGCAGGAGCTGGGGGGACTCTGGGTCATTTGCACGCCACACAGGCTGTGTGGAGCCAGGAGGTCACCTCAGCCTCTTCTGTCCAGACAACTCTGTGCCCCGTATCTTCCTCCACCCAAACACTAAACTTCTTGAGTCAACTTTAATGATGGGAAGACACTCGAGGAAAGAATTAAATAAAAAATAAATGGGCAGGTACTGTACACAGGACACAAGAGATAAGCAGTAGCAAAGAAGAAGTTGTCCCTGCCCTTCTGACATCATATATTTTTTCCAATGATATTAAAGAAAGTTAATAAAGTTAAATAAAGTCGACACACTAGGAAAAAAACACTAACATGGAGCCTGTGAGGTCTGGTTCCTAGAAGGTTAATAAGAAGAAGCTTTCTCTAGCTGGGGATTCAAAACAACTCAACTTTGAGACTCAGATGGTGCATGACCTCTTTAGTTTCAGTGGCACTGCAGTCCTTCCTGACACTTATGGCTCTGCTATAGGGACGGAAGTCCACATGGAAATGAATTTTGGGCCCAACTGAGGTTATATTGACCTTATTTTTGAAAAAGATAATCTCCATTACTTGGTGTCAATCTCAGAACAAGCAAAGTTGTTCCCTTTGCTTTGGGAGACAGTGTTCTGCTTCTGCCCATTTCCCCACACAGCCCAGCAATCCTCAGTGATCACAGGGAAAGGCGGACGTGGGTCCCTTTGCCAAAGAAGGTGGAGTGGGAGCTCTACTTAGATGCAAATGTCGGGTTATACTCTCACTGTCAAAGGATGGGTGGATACTTGCTTAACTTTTTGGTTTCTTTTTAAGGAATTAAAATGTAAATTGATGTTTCCATCTTCGGAAACCAATTCTTGCCAGTATCTCCCAAATGGCTTATCCCAGATATGTAAAACCAACTCCTCTTCCCCTAGCTCTGCCACACTGACAACGTCTGCACCTCTGATCCTGCATCCTGAATCACTGATGAAGTCCAGCATCCTTTCATGCACCCCTGTAATCCACCCAGTTCATTCCCAGTCTCTCCTTTTTGAAAGTCCAGGGAGCAGAGTAATATGGAGAACCAAAGTCCTTGAATGGACACAAAAACTCCCAAACACCAACAAATATCCTCATTGTCTTTCCCTTGTACTTGCTTTCTCTCAAGTACCCAATCTCCCAATAAATTTCTGTAAACACCTGTCATTCTATTTAATTTTATTTTGTGTATATGCTAGAATTATACTTTGTGTTTTTTATTATTTTGAGTCAAATGTACTGTGTTTAAAATAAATGACTGATTAGGAATATTTTTAGGAGAGGCTTACATGCAAGTCAGTTATTTTAACCCACTAATTCATAAAATAGCTTTCTTTAATATCATTGGAAAAAATATATAATGCCAGAAGGCCTGGGAGAACTTCCTCTCTGCTACTGCTTATCTCTTGTGTCTTGTACAGTACCTGCCCATTTATTTTTTATTTTATTTTAAAAATATTTTGTTTATTTATATGACAAAAAGAGGGAGAGACAGAGAGCACAAGCTGGGAGAACAAGCAAAGGGGGAGGAAGAAGCAGGGAGCTTGACATGGGGCTCTACTCCAGGACCTTGAGATCATGATCCAAGCCGAAGGCAGATGCCTAACTGACTAAGCCACCCAGGAGTCCCTGTTTATTTATTTATTGCATTTTATTTATTGATATAATAATATTATCATATTTCATATATTATATTTTGTATATCATATTTTATATATATATTTTTATTTATGATAGTCACAGAGAGAGAGAGAGAGAGAGAGAGAGGCAGAGACACAGGCAGAGGGAGAAGCAGGCTCCATGCACCGGGAGCCCGACGTGGGATTCGATCCCGGGTCTCCAGGATCGCGCCCTGGGCCAAAGACAGGCGCCAAACCGCTGCGCCACCCAGGGATCCCCATATTTTATATTAATACTGTATATTCTTTTCTAATTCTGTATTATGTATTAATACATATATCAACATTTTGTTATTTAATAATTGGTATTAATATGGAATATTAAATATTTATTGAAGCAGATTCCAATAAAATGTTGGTTGAATAAGGGTTCAGAAATGATATCTTTAGATTCACACATCAGTATGCCAATGTCAATTTTAACTCGAGGAAATACTTTGTAAAAAGTTTTTATTAAAGTAATAGAAGTACTAAGCTTGCTTAAGTCTCTGTCACCTTGAAATCTATTGGGCAGAATTTGAAACAGCTAGAGGAATTTAGGGGGGAATCCTGGCACTCATGATTGTATCTTATCATCTTGTGAGAGAGAAGAACCAAGAAAACATTTACAAAAGAAAATATAAGAAAGAATAATCAGATGGCAGTTAGGGACATATGTCCTAGTCATGGTTTTGCCATATTTGCTTTATCTTCAGCAGGGAGGCTGCTTCTCCCCCTTTGCTTGTTCCCCCTGCTTGTGCTCTCTGGCTTTCCCCACCCTCACCCCGCCACCCCGTATAACACCAATTCTGGCAAGACTGTGGAGCAACAGGGACCCTCATTCATTGTTGGTGAGAATGTAAAATGGTACAGCCACTTTGAAAGGTGATTTTGCAGTTTCTGGGACACCTAGGTAGCTCAGTGGTTGAGAATCTGCCTTCCGCTCAGGTCATGATCCCGGAGTCCTGGGATTGAGTCCCATATCAGGCTCCTGCTTCTCCTCTACCTATGTCTCTGCCTCTCTTTCTTTGTCTCTCATGAATAAATAAATAAAATATTTTTTTAAAAAGGTGATTTTGCAGTTTCCTACAAAACTAAACATACTTTTATCATAAGATCCAACAATCATGCTTCTTAGTATTTGCCCAAACGAGCTGAAGACATATGTCCATACAAGAACCTACACAAAAGTATTTAAGGCAGCTTTATTCATAATTGCCAAAATTTGGAAAATATGCCTTTCAGTAGGTGAATGGATAAATGAACTATGATATATCCATAGTATGGAATATAATTTGCACTAATGGTAAAGATCAGAGAAAGAGGAATTTGACTCTCTCCTGTCTCTTCCCACAAGGGCACTAATCCCATTATTAGGGCCTCACCCTCATGACCCTAATAACCTCCCAAAGGCCCTATCTGTAAATGTCATTACATTGAGGATTAGAGTTCCAAAATATGAATTTTGAGGAGGGGCATAGTCAGTCCATAGCAGAACCTAAATAAATTCTTTTGTAAAAAAAATGGGAAAAAATTAACCAAAATCCATTAATATAAAAAGCAATAAAAGTATATTTTATTACTATATATTTATTTCACAACTGCAAATCTATAATATTTACCTTCATATAGTCAATCACCTGACTTGATGGAAAATGTGTAATTAGCAGTTGTGGTTGACAATTTGAGTCAGCTTCCAAACTATAACTGTGTTTTATTGTATGATTACTTGTAGTTTGTTTCTTGAGAAGAATTTGATTATAGAGATAAGTAATTGTAGATAAATGCTGACTCATGACAATTTGCCTTGAAATCTCAGGGCACTCTTTAATTAACCTAAAGGCTCAAAGAAAAGATGATAAAGAGCTTTGCTTCAAAGTTGAATCACTAAAAACGTTAAATATGTGTTCATTTTCCTAAATATAAACACGAACATTTTATTAAAGCAGTTGAAATTTACACCGTGATATGTTAGCTCTCACTTGCTGTTGTATAACGGCTATCATATCCCCTCGAGGACATTAAAATCTCAGGAAAGAACATGCATCGAGCTATGCCCATTGGAGCAAAGCAAGTGCCCATTTAGCATCTTTGCCTATGGTTTTACAGAGTAGTTCAGAAGAAGATACTTTTGGCTGAAAACCAACCTGTACTTTGCTCCTCAAGCAGCTTGCACAACACAGAGCTGCATCTGCCCAAAGGAAGGAGCTTCTTTTCCTAATTCACACGCAGACATCATATAAAGATAAGAAGGCACTATATAACCAGCAATGTGAGGGGTAGTTATGTATTCATGCATACAGTTCCGATTTTATATGCATGGATATTCACAGGCCTGAATTTTTTAAAAGAGCAGTTCAGAGTTTAAAATTTCCTAATTAACTGAGTATTTGGAAGGTCAAATATATGCATAGTAATGCAGAGAAAAAATGTATTCATTAGTCTGAATGAGGATAAATGAATAGTGACTGCATAAGTAGATGGTGGTGGCCTGTACTGCATTGAAATTCAGAATATACTAAACCTAGAGTGTTGTTGTCATCATTTTAATAAAAAATATGAATAAAAATATTTTTTAAGACACGTGAGTAAAGACTAAGTGTGCAATCTTACAGGCTCTCAGCATAAAATGAGGTCACATATCCATTAAATCAAAATTAAAATGGCTTAAAGTTCTCACTTACTTCCCAAGAAGGAATGTGAAGGTCAAAGATTGGGCAGCCCCGGTGGCTCAGCGGTTTAGCGCTGCCTACAGCCTAGGTCGTGATCCTGGAGACCCTGGATTGAGTCCCACGTCAGGCTCTCTGCATGGTGGCTGCTTCTCCCTCTGCCTGTGTCTCTGCCTCTCTCTCTCTCTGTGTGTGTCTTTATGAATAAATCAATCAATCTTTAAGGTCGAAGATTGCTGGAGCTATTGCTTGGGATACCATTGTTGGCACTGCCACCTTGCAATGACAAATATACACAAGTTATTGTGGGATTATAAAGAAGGCACACATAAACCTGGCTTGGAAGATAGACTGAAAAATATCAGGGACGATGAGTAATCATATCTTTTCTTTTTTTTTTTTTTTAGATTTTATTTATTTATTCACAAGAGACACAGGGAGAGAGAGAGGCAGAGACACAGGCAGAGGGAGAAGCAGGCTCCACGCAGGGAGCCCGATGTGGGACTCCATCCTGGGTCCCCAGGATCACACCCTGGGCTGAAGGCGGCACTAGACTGCTGAGCCACCTGGGCTGCCCTCTTTTATTTTCTATATTCTGATGCTTTGATAATTGGGGCCTTGCTGACCCTAGAAGGACTGCCCCTCCAGGGTTGGTCAATTCCTAGAAAGAGTAAACAACTCACCTGGGAGTGTGCTTTTTAAATGCAAAGCAATTAATGCAGAGTCTGGATCCCTGACCACCTCCTCTGTAGAACTCATTACCCTTAACCACCCCAGGCCAGGTACCAGACAACCAGAGACAGCCCCTAGGCCCCAGCACCTGCTGAAGTATTCAAATGAGCCAGTCCTAAACTGCTGTCCCTGCTTCCCCCATTCCTTCCTGCAGGAACCACAATAAAGGCTCTTATTTCTCAGTCCTATCCTGACAGACCCTGGTGCTTCCCTGTGTCCTCCTCAACCCTACCTTGGTGGCTTGGCTGGCCCCCTTCCTCCTGGGATCTGTGAGTAACCAACTATCTTTTCAATGGCAGTAGTCTCCTGGTCTGTTGGCCTTACTATCCCTAAATAATAGTAAAACCGAGAAGTCAAAACAAAGACTTCATGGAGGAGGTGTTGTATGAGGTGTATGATGTATGAAGAATGTCCAAAGGTATTACCTTCACATAACAAGCCAGCAAATAGTGTTTTAGGCACAGAGAGCAGTACGTGTGGCTACCTGCAGGTATGTGAGAGCCAAAACCATCCAAGAATTCACAGTAGTTCACTGTGATTAGAGCACAGAACACTAGGAAGGAACAGATAAAAGTGGAATTGAAGAGGTCATTAGGAGCCAGATCTGCAAGGTCTTTAGGTGCCATGTTTAGTAAATGGTGGAAGCTGTTGGCCATGTGTTGTGGCTGACCACTGTGCTTTCTCACTTCTCTCTTCTAGGGACAGAATGCCCATTGCCTGAGGGTAATTTCTTCCATGCTTTATGCAGTCTGGTGGGGAACCACACATATGAACATTCAGTGATTGGTCCCCCTGACACAAATAGGACCAATTGCAGCCTCCCTGGGATTGATGTGTAAATGGCAGGAAGGAGACATTCTCTTTTTAGTGAAGTTGCTGGCCTTGCTAGATGGGATTCAGGAGCTGGCAGTAGACATCTTCCCTGACATTTGAAGAGACTGTCCATAAAGAAAGTAGCCACGTGGAGACAAGTAATCATGAGACATGGGCAAAGAGAAAAGTATTCTGCTTTCCAGTTCCTACCTCTTGACTCTGCTAGCTCTGCAGCTCTTTTGATTTTATGAACTACCACAGTATTCTTCCCTACATGAACCTGAAAATTCCCTTTTCTTTGTTTTGCTTTATTTGATTCCTTTTTCCCTTTTATTCAATCCAGTTTTCTTTGGGTTGCTGTCACATTTAACCAAAGGGTCTTCAGAAATCCTACACCAAGGAAATTCAGACATCTTTAGGAGATACTGACTAATTTTCAGTAGGAGAAGGATATAATGAGATGTGCATTTTAGAGTGATGATTTTGAAATAAATTTTTTTACTTTTTAAAGATATCATTTATTTATTCTTAAGGACATAAAGAGAGGCAGAGAGACACAGGCAGAGGGAGAAGCAGGCTCTCCATGGGGAACCCGATGTGGGACTCGATCCCTAGGACCCCAGGATCACTACCTGAGCCAAAGACAGACACTCAACCACTGAGCCACCCAGGTGCTCCTTGAAATAAATTTAGAAGATGAATTGATGTGGGGAGGGGAAGGAGAGAGGCATAGGGCTTGGGATGGGAAGACAAATTGGAAGGCCATTACAGTAATTCTGGCAGTGTATTGTTAGTGCCTGAAGCAGAAAAGGGGGCAGTGGAAAGATTAAACATACACAAGGTGAAAGATTAGTGAGACTTTGTGAAATCCGAATTTGTGAAATCCAAAATCATTAATTAGGCTTTTAACACACTTATTTTGGGATCTAATATTTAAAAACTTTAAAATTATCCCTAGTGGTGATGATACCATAATCTTCTCAGTGATTAAGAACTCTGAAATCTTTTTTTAAAAAAAGATTTTTATTTATTCATTTGAGACAGAGAGAGAGAGAGCACGGGTGTGGGGGGTGGGGGGAGGCAGAGAGAAAGAGAGAAGCAGACTCCCCACTGAGCCAGGAGCCCCTGGAACTCAATGCCAGGACCAGGAGATCACAACCTGAGCCAAAGGCAGATGTTTAACCATCTGAGCTACCCAGGTGCTTCAGGAACTCTGAAATCTTCATCTGGCCTGGTCTGAAGACTGTCAACTGAGGCTTGAGCACAATGAAAAGCCATTGAAGGGTCTTGTTGTGGTGGGTTGTGGGTGGTGGTGGTATTCCTTTTGTATTTCTAAAAGATCATTTTGGCTGCTGTGTAGAGAGTGAGCAGAATGAAGGCAAAAATAGAAACAAACCATTCTGCAATATTTATGGAACACCTACTATGTGTCAGGTACTGTTCTAAATCTTAGAATAGTTAACAACAGACAAAATAAATTTACTGCCCCCATGGAACTTCCATTTTAGTGGTTGAGTGAAAAAAAAAGCAAATAAATATACATATATGTCACATGTCAACATGGGTAGAAAGAAAAGTAAAGCTACATAAGGGGACGTGGAGGGTGGGGGTTTAAGGGAGTAGGTTGGTACTTTATAGAAGATTGTGTCAGGAAAGTCTCCCTCATTTGAGCAAAGACCTGGAGGAAATTAAGGAATAAGCAACCGTGCTATTTGGAGAAGAGTATTCCAAACAAAGCAAACAGCAAGCTCAAGGTGGGAGCACATCTGGTGTGTTTCAAGAATTACACTGTGACTGTGACCAATAGTGCTGGATAAAAAATGAGCAAGAGGGCAAGTGGTAGGTGATAGGTAAGGAAGGTGGTAGGCTCAGATCACGTAAGGCCTCAAAGACCATTGTAAAGATTTGTCTTTTTTTTTTTTTTTTAAGATTGATTTATTTATTCATGAGAGACACAGAGAGAGGGGCAGAGACATAGGCAGAGGGAGAAACAGGTTCTTTGCAGGAGCCCAATGCAGGACTCGATCCCGGGATTACAGGATCATGCCCTGAGCCAAAGGCAGACACTCAACCGCTGAGCCACCCAGGTATCCTTTAAAGATTTGCCTTTAACTTTGTGCTAGACGAGAAGCCGTTGGATGGTTTTGAAGAGGCTTGACTTGACTTAGATTAGAAAAGAATCACTCAAGCTACTATGTGAAGAATAGACTTATGGTGGGGGGGCAAGATTGGAGGCAGGAGACCTGTTAGGAGGCCACTCGCATTAATATAGATTGAGATTTCATGACATTTTGGGCCACATAAATTCTTGTTGTGGGGGCTGTCCCCTGCACTACAGGATATTTACCAGGACTCCTGGCCTCTGACCACTAGGTGCCAGTAGCACCCTTTCCCCTAGTTGTGACAACCAAGAGTGTCTCCAGAGACTGTCAAAGTCCCCTGGGGGGCAGGTGCACAAAACTCTCCTGCATGAGGACCACCGATGTAGGTGAGAGGTGGTGTTGGCCAGGACCAGAGTGGTAAATGTGGGGGTGGGGAGAAGTGGTGAGATTCTGGGTGTATTTTGAAGGTGAAACACACAGGATTTGTAGATACATTAAGTGTGGAGTATGTGGAAAAGGTGAGTTGGGATGATTTTATGATTTTTTGGCCTGAGGCACTGGAACGATGAAGTTGCCATTTGCTAAAATGGGAAAGACTACGAGAGAATCAAGTTTGATGGGAAACAGGTGTTTGGTTTTGGAGCCGTTACATTTGAGATGGTGGTTGAATCCACATTGAAATGTCAGGCAGGCAACTGAATACATGAGTTCAGAGTTGAGGGATGAGGTCCAGGCTGGAGACATAAATATGAACATCATTAGGATATAGGTGATATTTCAGGCCCTGAGAAAGAGTGGACTTATCTATGCAGTGAGTGTGGTTAGAGGTGTGTTCAACAGCATCTAAGGCAGCTTCGTGATACCTGTCCCCTTGTGTTTATCCTTTGAGTGTGGACGAGAGTTTGGATGGGACCTGGGACTTGCTTGTAGAATTTGGCAAGGTAAGGGGATGTCATTATTATGATCACAAGTTATTAAATAAGACTGTTTTTACTGATTGGAATGAGAGGCTTTCCTGCTGGCCCTGAAGAAGCAAAGAGCCATGTTTTGAACCACCTGTGGAGGCAGTCATACAACGGGGGACTGCAGGTAGCCTTTGGGAGCTGAGGATGGTCTCTAGTTAACAGCCAGAAGACTCTCCTCCTGACCTCCCATCAAACGATACAGGTGTAAGGAAATGAGTCCTGCCAACAACCTGAGTGGGTTTGGAAGCAGATTCTTCCCTGGTGGAGCCTGCAGGTGAGAATACAGATGACACCTTCTCTTGTCCTTTGAGTGAGACCCCAAGTGGAGGACCCCATTAAGCTGTGCCTGGCCTCCTGACAGACAGAAATGGTAAGATAATAAACTAAGTTGTTTAAAGCTACTAAAATTGCTATTATTTGTTATAAAGTAACTGTTAAAAACAAGACAACAGACACAAAATGGAGTTGCTTATGCTAAGCCCCATGTCACTGAACCGAGACTTACTTATGATTTCAGCTCTCCCAGAAATGGAATCTGAAACCAGTCATTCAGTCATCACCTGATCAGCACTCCTTAGGTCATCTACCTGATGGACCCCCACCACCCCCTGAAGGAAAGTCACCTTGCGATAACCAACCTGCTTTTTTTTTTATTATTATTATTAATGTGACTTGTTTGCTCCTTCCTCCTTCTGCCTATAAAAGTCTTTTATTTTGTACAACTCCTCAGAGGTCCTTTCAGTCTGTTAGATCAGGTGCTGCCGATTTCATCAATCACTGAATAAAGCCAAGAGGTTTTTAAAAATTTGCTCAGTTGAATTTTGTTTTTAACACAGAAAATTCAGCCTGAAGTTCTGAGTCCAGGAGCACACTGATGTTTAAAGGTCAGGAAGTTCAAGAGAACCCAACAGAGAAAGGAGCAATCAGTGACAAATGTGGAAAAGGAAGAGAGAGCCAAAATCTCAATGAGTAAAATAGAATATTTTAAGAGAAGTGAAGGGACTTCTGTGTCATTTGGGACTGATGGATTGAGTCATTTGAGATCTGAGAATTACTCATTAGATTTGGCAATGTGGTAGTGATTAGTGATCTTCAGCGGTTTTGTAAAATATCTACATAGGTGTAGTCGTGAGACCAAAGTCTATTTGCAGTATCTGAAATGCAAAAAAATTTCAAGGTCTGATTTCAAATGGGAGCAGTGGATATGAAGAGCAGTGATCAGGTCTGACTTCTGTTTTAGAGGTAAAATCAGTTGGCTTTGCTGATGGATTAAATATGAGATAAGATGAACCCATCCCAGGGACTGAGGCTTTAGGTGGTAGGTGGGGATGCCATTTACTAAGACGGGGAGACTGGGACAGGAGCAGGTTGAGGAGGGAGCAGGTTAGAAATCATGGTGAAAATAAGACTCCTGTTACATATTCCTGGAGAAATGCTGCAGGCAGTCGGGCACACGAGTCTCAGCTCCAATGTCAGGTGAGGATTAAAGATGCTAACTTCAGAGCCTTCAGCTTATACAAAGTACTTAAATCAATGATGCCAGATGGAATCATCTAGAGCAGTGGTTCTCAAACTGGGGCTGGGAGGCAAGGAGCTTTGCTCCCAGGGCAGATTGAACAATATCCAGACACTTTTTTGGTGGTCACAACTGGGTCAGGGGTGGCTACTGGCCACCCTGGTGGCATCTGGTGGCTAGAGACCAGAGATACTTATAAACATCCTGCAGTGCACAGGACAGGCCCCATAGCTGAGAATGATCCAGACAAAGTGTCAATAGTGCCAAGTTGTGAAACCCTGATGGAGGGAGAACAGAAAACCCAGAATCAAGCTCCTTAAGGTGCAGAGATACGTCAGAGAAGCAAGCTGAGGGTATAGGTCCAGAATGGTAGGAAGAGAAACCACGTGACTAAGAGTGCAGTAGAGAAGTGAGAACCTAGAAATGCCAAGTGTATGTCCATGTTTTCTAATACTAGGAGTGTATGATGCACAAACCCCCTACAAGAATTCATGCACCTTGCACATTTGTAAGTTGACATCTGAAATTTTTAATCATAAATGTTTCATTGCAGTTTATGTATATTTTATTAACTAGACATTGAAAATATTAAACATTAAAAAAATGAAACAGGAAAGGATTGACTTCATTGGAATACAATTTTCCTGCTACAATTTGATTTTTTAAAGGAAGAACAACTTAGTTTTCTGTTATTTTACTTACCAAACTACACTGGAATGAAACGACATCATTAAAATGCTTACTTGTGTTTTTCCCTATTATGTTTCTAAAAAAATATAATTTAACTTAAATATAGAGGAATCCGTGTCACTAACCCAAACTGGTTGTTTTTCTGATTTTAGAGCTTCAACATCAACCCAAATACCCTCTTTCCAATGCTAACCTTCAACCTTAACAAGGAGAAGAAGCCCTAGTGGTGGAGCCCCAAGATTACCCACTGAAGGATGTTACTTGAAACAAAACCAATAATTTCAAGTTTGGTATCAGCCCAAGTCATACGCTAATAAGATTTGGGAGGAAGTGAGAAGAGTATCATGATATCAGACCCATTCTTGGGCATATCATTTATACTACAGAGTATAGATGGTGTTTGGATCTGAAAATGGACTTCCTTAAAATGATCTGCACATGTGGATTCTTTGAAGATTTTTCAGGTATCCTTGGGGACATGGTACCCTAATAGTGTACCCACAGGTATAGACAAATATTTTATAAGTTATGCTAGGAATGAGATGGGGAAAGAAATATAGAGGTGGCTATAGGAAGATGTAAAGTCAAAGGAAGTCTGTTTTATTTTGAGACAAAGGTTATTTATATGCTGATTGGAAGGATCCATTGGAAAGGAGACCTTGATGTTAACACTGGGAGTGGAATCCTGGCAAAGGCTGGAGGGAATAAATCCCAAACATGGGAGGGAGGCCCCACTGGGTGAATTATAGCCAGTGGGCACATGCTCCCCTGGAATAGTCTCTTTCTGCTCTTCTCAATAAACCTGCTCTGTCTTCAGCTCACATTTTTCTTTTCTCTGTTTCTTGTACATTTCTCCAATTACCATCTAAAGTCCAGGATGCCAGGGACTTTTCCGCGTTGTTCACCACAAGTTTACAAACACTCAGGGCAATGTGTAGCACATAGTAGGTACTTACTAAATATTTGTTGAGTGAATGTTTAAAAACGAATAAAAATGGATACAAATGCAGGTATAAATGTGATTTAAAGGTGGTAAGAAAAGGGAATTTCTGCATAAGTGGCTTTTATTCCCCCCCCCCTCCGAAGTGTGACACTAGGACATGAGCTGAGAGTGAAAGGACATTGTTCAGAAAAGGAGAGGCTGGGGGTTGTTGAGGCAAGTCTTGAAGGTGTGAAATTAGTCATCATTAGAGGCAAAGCAAACCCACTGGAGAGACAAGGGAGTTTGAAGTCAGTGTTGAGTATCCATGGAGGTTTGTGGGCAAGGGTTTTAAAGTACAACAGGTAGGCTCAGTCATATGATTGATTCCTGGATTTCTGGTATATGCACCTGGCATTGGTAGAGCCATTTTTAAAGTAGCAAAATGAAGCAGGATAAGCAAGCCTTCCAGAAAAGATAATAAATCAAGTTTTGAGCATTCTGAGTTTTGAGGCTCAGGGGATATGAGGGTATAGGTGTATAGGACATCAGAGTGAAATAGCACAAGTAAGTGGTTGGTTACATGAGTCTGGTGGGGAGGAAAGAAACAGATGGTGGTGATACAATGGGAGAAGTGTTCTATCGTAAATGGGAACTGAAGCCAAGGGCACAGTTGATATCACTACAGGAGAGGGTAGCATGGAAGAGAAAGGTTGGTTAACTGAACCCTGAGAAACACTGACGGGAAAAAGTAATGTACACTTGTCAGGTATGACAATGTCTACACAGATTATTGGGGCTCCTCAGGGCCAGATCCTGGGGCTTGAGCTTCATTCATTCTCCCCACTGGCATAGCGCAGGCCACGCAAAAGGTAATTCTAAAACTCACTCTGATTTGATTTCTCTGCCCTTTTCATTTACCAGAATCCTTTCATAGGATGCAAACCACCCTGAGATGTAACCACCACTTCAAGCGAGAATCTCAAATGCAGACATGTATATAATCAATAATACTTAAATGAATTTGCTTTGACAGATGCAAATAGATATGCAAATAGAATGCAAATGGGTGCTGAACTGGCTTCTACCAAAGGAAAGAGAGGGTCAACTGTCCTTTCAGTGGATAAAATTCATTTGCATGTCCATAAGCAAGATTATTTGCATCCATATCAATCATGTACGATCTATAGAATTTCAAAGCAGCTCAAAGACTAGAAAGGCACAGAATATCCCATAGGATCAGTTAGCCCAGAAGGGTACATGAGACAACACCTGTTTTCCCTTTGAAGACACTATGATCTCTTAGGTTCATTTCAGAGTCTTTCATGATTTTCCCTGTAATACTTAAGAAAAGGTTATCCCATTCCTATTAGTTTGAAAAAAACCTGGTAAAATGTCAGTCTGTTATAAAATACACATGGAAGAATGTTCTGGTACTATCATACCTGATTTGGGATACTAATTGATTAGAGAGATGAAGGATCCCTGGGTGGTGCAGCGGTTTGGCACCTGCCTTTGGCCCAGGGCGCGATCCTGGAGACCCAGGATCGAATCCCACGTCGGGCTCCCGGTGCATGGAGCCTGCCTCTGCCTGTGTCTCTGCCTCTCTCTCTCTGACTATCATAAATAAATTTTAAAAAAAATTTAAAAAATATTAAAAAAAAAGATTAGAGAGATGAAGCAGAATTTGGGAGGCCCTCGGATTAATCTGTTTTCTAGTTGGAATGAAAAATTTTTTTAAAGATTTTATTTATTTATTCATGAGAGACGCGGGCAGAGAGAGAAGCAGGCTCCCTGTGGGGAGCCCGATGCTGGACTCCATGCGGGGACTCCGGGACCACACCCTGGGCAGAAGGCAGATGCTCCACCACTGAGCGAGCCAGGCATCCCAAAGGTTTTATTTATTTATTTATTTATTTATTTATTTATTTATTTATTCATGAGACACACACAGAGAGGCAGAGACATAGGCAGACGGAGAAGCAGGCTCCCTGCGGGGGAGCCTGATGCGGGACTCGATCCCAGGACCCTGGGATCATGCCCTGAGCCAAAGGCAGATGCTCAACCACTGAGCCACCCAGGTGCCCCAGAATGGGAAACATTTAAGAATCAAACCAAATGACCTCAAATCCACTCTGGAATGAAACAAGGTATAGCTAAAATACAGAAGATGTTGAAATGGCCCTGTTGGCTCATTGTGAGCTTTCCCAGTCACATGGAGGCCTCCCCCCTGATGCCTGTCTCCATGCCCCGCTCACCCTGCACCTGCTTTCCTGGCAATGAAGACCACCAGACTATATGCTCAGCCTTTAGTTCAAAATGGAAACCCTCTGTTCCCACAGTAGTGAACAAGGACGACTCTGGTTGCTGGTGGAAGAGTTGGCTGCTTTAGTCCAACAGTTCAGGAGAGGCTCAGAAGAACATAAGGATGATATTGGAGAAAATGCCCGTACAAATTTCCCGAGCACAATATTTCTCTTTGCAATTTTTGAGTGTTCTGTAGCAAACCTACCAAAAATGTGAAAACTATAAATAGAGAAGAGTGGGAAGGAGAAATGAGGACCTGTCACAGTGCCAGTGAAAAGAGGGAACTGAGAATTTTCCAGAGAAAGTCAAAGGGGGTTAATATTTACTTAGAAAGGAAGTAGTGGGCATAAGCTTTAGGGTGAAATGAAGGCAAGAAAGACAAATTAGGGAATATAGAAAGAGACTTGAAGATAAAACATGTCAACTTAAATTTTCATCCCTCTTAAGGAAAGTACAGATCAGAGAAGAGAGGAGAAATTAGGGTATACTGACCACCAATTATGTCTGGCATTGATAAGAAGCTTCATATCTACCTTCAAATGGAATCTTCCCGCTCCTGTTTCCTGGATTCCAGCTCCTATTTCCTATGAAATAGGTGTTATCACCAAAGACCATAGTCAAACATTTAACACTAGACAAATATTTAACAGTGAGACAAGTAACCAATCTAAAGGTGGCCAGAGGACCCCTGCTCAGCCATGTGTTACCTTTCTAATGTCTGGATCCTGAAGCTTGGAAGGGGTCAGGGCAGCAGGGGGGACACATAGCAGGCTCTGGCCAGAGTATAGCCCCTAACTTTGTGTGGCTGAAATGGTGTGTACCAACTGAATATCAGAGTGGAAATTGGGGGCAGTGTCTTCTAGGCAGGTTTCACTTTACTGTCTTTCCTTTGTCCTCTCCAGGGTGTTCTTTTTTTTGGGGGGGGGGTACAGTATACTTTATTGATGGTACATGACAAGGTAGGGCTCCCCAAGCCCCTCCCCTTCCTCGGGGTCTGGGATGTAAATTGGAGGTCAGGAAATTCTCAGTGTGTTGGGGGATTAAGTTGGGGCAGGGACTCCCCAGCAGCTGAGGGCCTCTCTTCCTCTTGTTCTTGCTGGGGCTGTTGGTCCAGGAGGCTCTTACTCCTTGGAGGCCATGTGGACCATGAGGTCCACCACCCGGTTGCTGTAGCCGAATTCATTGTCATACCAGGAAATGAGCTTGACAAAGTGGTCATTGAGGGCAATGCCAGCCCTGGCATTGAAGGTGGAAGAGTGGGTGTCACTACTGAAGTCATAGGAGTCCTCAGTGTTGCCCAGGATGCCCTTGAGGGCGCCCTCCGATGCCTGCTTCACTACCTTCTTGATGTCGTCATATTTGGCAGCTTTCTCCAGGCGGCAGGTCAGATCCACAACTGACACGTTGGGGGTGGGGACACGGAAGGCCATGCCAGTGAGCTTCCCGTTCAGCACAGGGATGACCTTGCCCACAGCCTTGGCAGCTCCAGTGGAAGCAGGATGATGTTCTGGGCAGCCCCTCAGCCGTCACGCCACAGCTTCCCAGAGGGGCCGTCCATGGTCTTCTGGGTGGCAGTGATGGCATGGACGGTGGTCATGAGGCCCTCCACGATGCCGAAGTGGTCATGGATGACTTTGGCTAGAGGAGCCAAGCAGTTGGTGGTGCAGGAGGCATTGCTGACAATCTTGAGGGAGTTGTCATACTTCTCGCGGTTCACGCCCATCACAAACATGAGGGCATCAGCAGAAGGAGCAGAGATGATGACCCTCTTGGCCCTGCCCTTCAAGTGAGCCCCAGCCTTCTCGATGGTGGTGAAGACCCCAGTGGACTCCACAACATACTCAGAACCAGCATCATCCCATTTGATGTTGGCGGGATCTCGCTCCTGGAAGATGGAGATGGGCTTCCTGTGGATGACAAGTTTCCCGTTCTCAGCCTTGACCATGCTGTGGAATTTGCCGTGGATAGAGTCATACTGGAACATGTACACCATGTAGTTGAGATCAATGAAGGGGTCATTGATGGTGACAATATCCACTTTGCCAGAGTTAAAAGCAGCCCTGGTGACCAGGCACCCCATACGGCCAGATCCGTTGACGCCGACCTTCGCCATCGTGTCTCAGGGACGCGGCTGGCACTGCACCAGAAGATGCGGCTGTCTGTCGAACCGGGAGGAGCAGAGAGCCTCTCCAGGATGTTCTATTAGCATATGGGATCTTTCCTGTTGCTCCTGGCTTTGGTTAAGGGCACCACTGCCGGAGCCTGGGGCTCAGAGGCAGCAGCCCACTGTAAGGGGTCTTGGTTGTTCCCTACTGACTCTTAGAAGAGCAGGCAGCAGGAATCTTCATTCTTCATTGGCCCCTAATCCCTCAACATCCGCAAGATTAGCACACCAGGCTGCACAAGTTTAGGCTCATGTCTTTACGAAAGGCCTAGCAATAATTTCAGAAGGGAATTACAATGAAGGTAAGAAACAGTTCAACTCCAGACTTGTAGGGCAGGCAGGGCTTCCCAGAAAGCTTTGTTTGGTCTGCCCAGCATCCTCGCCTCCTCTCCTGGCGCTTTGGATGAGTGTGGGCTTTGCAGTTTGCGCTGCCTGGGTTTGCACTTGTCACTTATTAACCGCGTGGCCTTGGGCTAAAAGTCATGCCTCTCAGAGCCAGTCTGAGGGTTTATTGATTTTGTTAGGTGGCTTTGTGGGTTTGTGAGGAAATCTCTTTTCTTCTTCATCTTTTCTCCTTCTCTTCCTTATACTCCTTCTTCTTCCCCTCCTCCTCTTCCTCTTCTCCTTCTTCTTTGATGTGTAAACCAAGGTATTTGGGGAGCAGAGAATGATGTGGTGTTTGGGATTTTTTACTTTGAAATGTATTCCAGATGTTCCCCCCCCTAAACTATATAGGGTGGCGCTGCAGGGGGCATGGTAGGAGGAGGGCACATGAAACAGGATTGGTGAAGCAGAGTGATGGGTACATACATGGAAGAGCAGGGATCCTTACATACTCTTGTGTATGTTTGAAAAAATTTCATAATAAGAGCAAAGACCAAATAATGAGGCTTTCAATCCTATACCCAAACCAACATGACAGGGACATAGAGTGCACTTTTCATAATTGCTCCCCTGGCAATTTATTCTGATTTTCCAGCTAAGATTCCAGCTCTCCTCTCATCTACCTTATTCTCTGGGTATCGGCTGGTAATATTTTCTTCAACAAGCCTTGCCAGGCCCACTGCTAGGGAATATATTGTTTCGGATTCTATATGGACATTTTTTTTAAAAAGTGACCACTTTCCGGTTTGGAGTGACTCGAATACAAGACTCTAGTTATAAGGTATTGTCTTCCTCTGCTCCATCCCTCTGTAAGGACTACTAAGGGCTCATGCTACCTCCAGGGGAACACAGCACCGGGAGCAGCAGCCCGGGGCTGCAGGAAGGGAGGCGTGCAGGGGGCTTCGTGGGCTGAGATGTCAGAGTCAAAGGAGAAGAAAGAGAAATGAATCATCATTCGACCACGGCATTGACACGGAAGGGGAGGGCAGCGGGACCGAGAGCAATGGAAGAAGAAAGAAAATCTCAAAAATAAATTTGGGATGGATGGGGGAGGAGGGAGCGCGGGGGGGGGGGGGGGGAGGAGGGAGCGCCGGGGGGGGGGGGGGGGGAGGAGGGAGCGCCGGGGGGGGGGGGGGAGGGAGCGCGGGGGGGGGGGAGGGAGCGGGGGGGGGGAGGAGGGAGCGCCGGGGGCGGGGGGAGGAGGGAGCGCCGGGGGGGGGAGGAGGGAGCGCCGGGGGGGGGGGAGGAGGGAGCGCGGGGGGGGGGGAGGAGGGAGCGCCGGGGGGGGGGGGAGGAGGGAGCGCGGGGGGGGGGGGAGGAGGGAGCGCGGGGGGGGAGGAGGAGGGAGCGCCGGGCGGGGGGGAGGAGGGAGCGCGGGGTGGGGGGAGGAGGGAGCGCCGGGGGGGGGGGGCGCTCGCTCCGAGGCTGCCCACAAACACGCACGTGCGCGTCCCGGGCCTCGATGAGAACAGCCGTCGGCGGCGCTGGGCGGGTGGCGAGGGCCCGGCGGCCCGAGGGGCGACGCGGCACCGTGCGGGCCCGGGACACCGGCCTCCGAGCCGGAGGGCCAGCGTCCCGCCACGGCTCTGCTTCCCGCGGGGCAGTGTCGGGGAGGAGACAGGGGAACAGCCCCGCGGGCCGATTTTCCAGTGGAAACGGTGGAGCCGGGGGCGGGGGGCGCCCCTGAGCATCCCCTGAGCGTCCCCTCCCCGGCTCCCCTCGGGCCCCGCGGGCTCCTGGGCGGCCCGGCCGGACGGCGCGCGAGGCCGTAGTGCCGCCCTCCGCCTCGCGGTGGCAGCACCGCGCGCCGGCTCAGCGGCGGCGGCCGGAGCGCCCCTCTTGGCGGCGGCGGCGGCGGAGGCGGGGGCGGGCCCGCGGCGTCCCCGCTCATTGGCCGCGGCGCGGGCGCCGCCATGTTGGCGGAAGCGGCGCCTGCCGGGCCGTGGAAGCTGGCGGTGGCCGCGGCCGCCGCGGCAGCGAGCGCAGCCTACCGCGTCTTCTCCTGGCTCGACGGTCTGCGCTGAGAGGCGGCGGCCGGCGGGATGGACAGAAGTAGGATGAACCTGCCCAAGGGGCCGGACACGCTGTGCTTCGACAAGGACGAGTTCATGAAGGTGCGCGCCGGGGCGCGGCTCCCCGGGCCGGGCGTGGGTGGCCTGCCCTCGCTGGCCCCCCGGGCCTCCCTCGGGCTTCTCCGAGCGCTCCCTGGGCGCACCCGCCCGGACCGGCCCTCGGCGGGGACCTCACTGCGCTTCGCAGTGAGTCTCTTGGCCTCAGGTTTGTAGGCGCAGCCCGGAGCAGGCGCTTGTGTGAGATCGTGCACTTGCAGCGAAAAGGCCTGAAAGCTCAGGGCGAGTGGTTTTGAGCTGAACGTAAAAGTCCCCGCTGGGGCCCGACTGCGTTAGGGTCGGACCGCCGGCCCCTGGCCTGACAGCCTGACAGCGCCTGGCGCCCAGAAGCTCAGCCAGGGTACCTACCCGGGCATCGGGTCGGGTGAGAAGGGCACGTAGTCAAAAGTTTTTGCCTGACTTTTCGTCTCGAGGCCCTGAAATGAGAGGTTTAAACGGCCGCGGTCCTTACTCATTGATTCTGTTGCGGTGCTGCGAAGCAATCCAAGCCCCTTTTCTGACGGTGCCCTGCTTCCTCCCTTCGTTAAGGGGAACTCGAGGCTGGTCTGCCGATAATCGTAGCACATAAATTTACAGAATGGAAATACAAACTGAGAACATTTTACTGGCAATAAAGGTTCATCAGGCACAGTATTGAAAATGTCCAAGATTTGAATCAGAGCTAGGAGGAACTCTGGTTTACTTATTATGTGTATTCTTCTGGGTCTTGTACTTAAACCATCAAGAAAAAAATCTATGTTTAACGATTGGGATTTTTTTTTTAAAGATTTTATTTAGTTATTCATGAGACACACACAGAGAGAGAGGGGGCTGGGCAGAGACACAGGCTCCATGCAGGGAGCCCGACATGGGACTCCATCCTGGGTCTCCAGGATCCCGCCCTGGGTCGAAGGGAGGCTCCAAACCGCTGAGCTACCCAGGGATCCCAACAATTGGGATTTTTGACACCACTTAGTAGCTAGTTTCGTGTGATAAAGTTAAAAGCTCGGCTCTATAGGCACCTAAAAGTTTTGAAAGGAGTTTAAATTTCTTATTTTTTGACGGCTTCAAGTCATAATATGTTTTTTTCTTTTTTTGAGCTAACCAACTAGTCCCTTTTTGGTATTTGCATTCAGATCACATCTCCCAGACTCCGGCTTTGAGAAGTGTTTATATCTGGATCCTCTGCAGTGTGGCTGTGTCATTTTTAACATGTAGGACTGTCTGGACCGAGGAGTGCTGGACCCTTGTTCTTACACAGGGGTGTTTCCAGTAAGCCACTGTAATGACAGGTGTAACTTGAATGGGATGTTTGCAAGAGGGCAGAGCGTGACTTCACTGATCCAGAAACCCTTTGTTAACTAAAGGTACATGACAGGGAGAGGTCACTGGAAGAAGAAGAAGCACACACACAGACCTGAATCTCAGAGCACAGAAATCTCTGGCTTGTCCGTCTTTCGACTTCTTCAGCTTCCTTGGAGCCTGACACCGGCATTCCCTCAGCCTGACTAGCCCCGCCATCTCTCTCACTCTGAGCTGACGGAATGCCTTTGGCCAAAGCAGCTTCAGAAAATAGAAATCTCAAAATAGAAGTTCTAAAGCAGGACTTAGAGGTAGGGAGAGAGCAGACCCGGAACCTGGCTCGAATGCCAGCAACTCCCTGTTCTTTCATGGCTCTTAAGCTTTTGAATGTGCCAGATAATTTGTGGTGCTAATGAACGTGACCTCTTCATGTGATGAAGGAAAGTACGTAGAACAGCTGTGCTGTGTAAAACGTTGTTGATTGTCTAGGTGAGGCCCAGAGATAAAGGTCATTTGCAATTTGTGTTTCCTTCAGAGAGACATTTTATAACTTGGCAGTTCCATGGCAGAAGCAATGAGTGGAGAGCTTGCGGTTGGGGTTATACGTCTACATATATGTCTCATTTAACACGTTTTGTAACTGGAGAGGTTTTGTACCTGAGGGAAAGTTAGAGAATATGTTTTCACTGGGAGAGTTGAGATTATTTAAATCCAGTCGTTGCTGAGAAATGTGTCGTTAGTCCGCCCAATGTGATGTGGACCTGGTAGGGCAATGGTAGTTGCTCATTCAGTAAACAGGCATTCATTGATCACCTACTGGGTGCCAGCCAGCGATCCAGACATGATGGCACAAAGATAGATGAGATACAGTTTTGGTTCTTGAGCTGGTGGTAGGAAGAACGTTTGTGCCCAGAATCTCCCCTTAGTCCACAGTGGCTGGAGCCTGGAAGAGTGCCCAGGAATGAGACGGGGGAGGTAGAAAAGTAGATGGGCTGGGGCTGCCAATTGTACCTTGGGGAGACTGCAGTGACGGATTTGTGTTGATGTTGATTCATTGTGGATGTACAGTCAGGTTTAAAGCAAGAAGTTGCATGGTCGTATCTGTTGCACTGGAGCTGACTGTTGGCAGGAGACGAATTAAAAAGTTATTTCGGTGGTTTTTATGAGATCTAATGAGAAATACAGAGGAGAGGAAAGGTATGTGAAAGACGTAGGTGATCACAATGCAGGAGTGGCAGGTGGGGAGAGTCACCTGGTGCAGAGGTGGTGGCAACATCATACTTTGTCAGCTTAAAAATACAAAAATCCTTAGGATTGACAGCCAACTATAGGTGAATAGCACATAAGGTATTGGTAGTGACTTGGTAGGGGAGAGAAAGTGGCATGATAGAGATAAATTAGACCCATTTACATGGGTGTGCTGTTGACATCATAGCCTTTCCCTTAAATCTCAACATGTGACTCATCTCCAGTTTTACAGAACAAATAGCAGACATCAAATGGGAGCTCCTGGGCAGCCCCGGTGGCGTAGCGGTTTGGTGCCACCTGCAGCCCCGGGTGTGATCCTGGGGACCCGGGCTCGAGTCCCATGTCAGGCTCCCTGCATGGAGCCTGCTTCTCCCTCTGCCTGTGTCTCTGCCTCTCTCTCTCTCTCTCTGTGTGTCTCTATGAATAAATAAATAAAATCTTAAAAAAAAAAAAAAAAGGGAGCTCCTTCATCTTGCCAATCACAGTCCCATTCTTGTATTTGTACCCTTCTTCTGCTCCTTGCCTGTTATGTGAAGGGGCTCTCCTCCCTCCTCAGGCTAAGTTTTCACCCTTGCTTGGCAGCCATGCCATCTTGCCTTCCCTGGACCCTGTTAGGATCCTCTCTCCTGTGCTTCTTCTATCAGCTTGCACACATGCTCCTATTTTAGGCTCTTCCACTGGACCCTCCCACCCCTAGGTATTGCCCTGTCACTCTTGCTCATCACAGCCAGGGCTCAAGGGTTGTCTTTACTTTCTCACCTTTCACTTTTTTTTCCACCTTTCACTTTTAAGGCTTCATTGTTCCTCTAAATAAAGTTCTTACCAAGTTAGCCAGGTGTAAATCAATTCAGCAGACCTTTTTTTGTCTCCTTACTGGACCTGGCACCAAACCAAATGTCCCGCACTGCTTTCTTTATTTTATTTATTTATTTATTTTTATTTCTTAAGATTTTATTTATTTATTCATGAGAGACACAGAGAGAGAGGCAGAGACACAGGCATTGAGAGAAGCAGGCTTCATGCAGGGAGCCTGATGTTGGACTCGATCCCAGGTCTTCAGGATCACACCCTGGGTTGAAGGCAGGTGCTAAAACACTGAGCCACCCAGGGATCCCCCTGCACTGCTTTCTGATTTTTGTCATACCTCTCTGGTCTGTCTTTTGTGCATAATCATTCTTCTCCTAGTAGCCATTAAATGGCTGGTTATGGGCTCAGTCACACGTCCTCTCCTTTCCCTGGATGACCCTTCATGCAGCTTCAGTGACCACCTATAGGCAGCTGAGGCAGATTCCTGTCTCTGGCCTAAATGCCTCCTGAGCACCAATCTTATATACTGAACTTGCTGATTTGGATATGTTTGTGGTCCCTCAATCTCATCATGTTGAAAACTGAATTTGTGAGCTCCTCCTCCCCTGGAAACCAGCTTTCTTATCCTATTGCCTATCTCAGTAAATGCTCCACCAACCATCTAGTTGGGAGTTGGAAAACTCAGGAGTCAACTCCTCTCTCACCTTTCCAAAATCTAGTCTGTTACCAAGTCCTGTGGATTTCACATCCTGCATACCTCTCATATCCATCTACTTCTCTCTATCTCTTTTTGTACCTTCACAGTGCTCTCTCACCATCACGCCATAGAGGCTTCTGACTCAGTCTCCTTGCACCTGTCCTTGTCTTTTTCTGGTCCGTGGTCTGCACTGTAGGAAGTGTGTCTAGGGTGTCTCTGTTCTCAAGGAATATGCATTCTAACTAACAACATGGAAAAGGGAAAAATGATCAGCTGCTCAGATCTCATTGTGCTGGTTGAGTAGCTGTGACCCAGAGATGTGGGTCCACTTTCAGCTCTGCTGTCTGCTTGTGTGTGGCTTGGGGCAAATCACTCGCCTCTGGGCTTCGGTTTCCTCATTAGTATAATGAGGCAGTGCTTATCTACATGATCTTTGCAGTCTCTTCCAGCTCTTGACATTTTATGCTCCTGTGAAAAAAAGACAGTGGTCGGTTTTTCTGGTTTGCAGGTAAGGAGACTGGGGTGTCATAACTTCCCCTAAAGTCACACAGCCAGTTGGGGCAAATCACAGGCCTGATGTCCTGACCCCCATGCATCAGTCCTGGGAAATCATGCTGTAACATGTTCCTTTCTAGAGGCTACTGGTGGGAACTTTGGGAAGTGGGATAATAAGAATATTAAGAATAGCCCAAAAGCTGGTACAAAGTCTGTATGCCAGAGCGCCTGCTTTTTATCAGTAGGGTCACTTCTTTCTTTCTTTACTTATTTATTTTTAAAGATTTTGTTTATTTATTTGAGATAGAGAGCAAGAGAGAGATTGAGCACGAGGAGGGGGGAAGGGGCAGAGGCAGAGGGAGAGCAGACTCCTCCATTGAGCAGAAAGCCCAATGTGGGCTCGATTCCAGGACCCTGAGATCATGACCTGAACTGAAAGCAGACGCTTAACCACTGAGCCAGCCAGGTGCCCAGGCTGCCTTTTACTTGAGAAGAAAGTCCAATAGAGCTGGCGATTTGGACTCTTGGCTGGTAGCTTAGGTATAATAAACAGGATCAGAGAGAAAAGTTGACCTGTTTGATGTGGACTTTGTTGATGGCATCAAGAGATAGCAGCTGACAGAGAAGGAAGAGGGAAGAATTACAAATCACAGACAGCAGCGTGCAAGCTGGTCAGCCACTGTTTCCCAGTGGCCCCTCCTGCCCCCCCCCCCCCCCCCCCCCCCCCCCCGCTTGTAGGAGCACCCTTTGTGTCACTGGAGCTGAGTGCTTACCTTGTAGGTTCTGAGCTTGATGACAAGATTCTATTCTCTTCCGCATCAGTTTGAGATGGACATCATCATCATCAAATTTGAATAAGCCTAATATGGAATATAGGCTATATGTCATTTTATAGAGAAATTTTCTTATGTGAAATACTTTCCTTGGTGGTAGAGATGTAATATCAAACAAAGTTTATTTAATTGGCACTTGGTAAGAAGAGGTTCTGGCAAAAAGATGTGTTTTTTATTGTCCTTGCTTTTTATTTTTTTTTTTATTTTTTTTTATGTAAGGAATCATCTGATTTATAAAAAGATGCAACAAAATTTAAAGTGATACAGAATAGTAGTTTCAAAACAACATGAAAAAGTGAGTATTTAACCATACTCCACTCATAACAGAGCAAATTGGTAAAGGATAATTCATGTGACAGAGTATTGCTATATGAACTGGCAACAGAAAAAGTTGTTAAAGGAAGGTTGAGGAGCTTTATCTTTTAAGAAAAGATAGAACCAAGGGGCTCTGTAATCATCTGGCATCTGCTCAGTATTGTACCTATGGTTAGAAGTGTACATGCTGGGAACTCCAGGGATCTTCTGGATCCTGTGTTTAAGGTCAGCTGATGCCTAATGGCTCTCTGTACTAAGCAGTCATCTGCATAGGACCCTTTGTGTGTCCATGGTAATCAGTCGAATCTTGGATCCTTGGCAATCCTTAGGGCCTCTCAGTACTTTTACCCCAGTTTCTCAGTTTCAGCCATTACACAGTTATACAAATCCTGTGTATAACTTGGCATACAGACAGCCCATCATTGACTGTTACCAGGTCAAGTCTGGCTTTAAGGGGAAGTTGATAAAGTCAGTGTAACCAGGATATGGCAAGGTGGCCCAGAGTGTGTTTATATTGGAAGAAGGAGGAAGGGTGTTGGGGGACTTTCTTTCCTTGAGTACACTGGGATCTTTTCTTTCTTTGTAGATTGTAATCTGTCCTATTTAAGCCTCTGATCTTGGAGCTAAAATTTGCTTCATGGTTACAGTCTTTCTACTTTTTTTTGCTTCCCCATGTTCATGCCACACTCTTGTTTCTCTTTTCTTTTCTAATTCACTTGTTGTAATGTTATAAAACTTATCAGTTGAATAAAATGTTGCACTTCTGGCCTACCGAGTTACTGATTATTAGTAATTTTTCTTTGTTCAAAATTTAAGAGAAAAGCATTATGTAAATACATCTTTTGGTTATTTAACTAGTCTTATAGCATTTAGCATCACATTTCTTTAAATATTTAAACAAATTAATCACAAACTGGGATTTGGGCTTTTTCTTTTCCTTTTTTTTTTTTTTTTTTTTAAGATTTCATTTTTAAGTAATCTCTACACCCAGTGTGGGACTTGAACTCATAACCCCGAGATCAAGAGCTGCACACTCCACCCACTGAACGAGCCAGGTGCCCCTTGGGTTTTTTTTTTTTAAAAGTTCCTCAGGTGATTCTAATATGCAACCAGTCCTTAGAACTTTAACCAGATAACTGTACTAAACAGCTCAAGAAAATAAGTTGGAAAAGTAAATTAAAACCCTGTATGGATTATGATTGGTGTTAAATTGAGGGGAAAGGAGAGAAAAAGAGAAGAAATCAACTGGAACAGAGGTACTCAAATATTTGTTGGATGAATAAATTTATAGAATATAGGTTTTCTTTGCCTTTTTGTAAATATGTCAAACAGGTGTGTGTGTGTGTGTGTGTGTGTGTGTATATATATATATATATATATATAAAAGAAGTTAGATATAAAATTGGTTAAAATGTTAGAAGTTCCTTAGAATTTAAGTCTTACTATTTCATGATACTTTAAAGATAATCTGTAAATGGATGGAAAGAACTCGTTCGTGTATATTTTTAGTTTCTGAAGCTTGAGTAATTTAATCACTGAATAAAGATTTAAATCTTTTTTTTTTTTTTTTAAAGATTCTATTTATTTATGAGAGAGAGAGAGAGAGAGAATGAGGCAGAGACACAGGCAGAGGGAGAAACGGGCTCCATGCAGGGAGCCCGATGTGGGACTCGACCCCGGGTCCCCAGGATCACATCCTGGGCTGAAGGCAGCACTAAACTGCTGAGCCACACGGGCTGCCCTGAATAAAGATTTAGAATGAGTTTGAGAGACACAATTTGAGTTTTGAGAGACTATGTCACCTGCCTGTCCCCTATCTGGGTGAGAGATTTGAGGGCAGGGATGGGAGGGAAGAGCTCCAGGGACATTTTTATGCACCTGCTGTTCCTTAAGCAGGGGCACTCTTCCCATGGCTAGCTCCTTTGTGTCATTTGGATCTCAACTCAGATGTCATTGTTCTATAAGTGTCTTTCTTGGTCATCCACATTAAAGTACAAACCCTTTGTCACTCATCTTTACAGTGTCCTGTTTTCTTTTTAGCTTTGCTCACTCTTCATTAATATGTTTGTTTTCATGTTTATTTTTCCATTTCTGCATTAGCATATATGCTCCTTAAGAGCAGAGACCTTGTATTTCTTTATCATGGCTGTGTCCCCAGGTCTTAGAGCAGAGCCTAAGTTACATGGTACATATTTAATATTTGTGGGATATTACAGGGGCATTTCTTCATCTCTGTTGTCCATTGGTTTTCAAGAATGATTGGAAATACATACACACAAGCTCACACTGACTTCTTATGTCTTTCAACCCCTATTTAGTGTGTAGGCTTAACTATTTTGGTTTTTTGTCTCAATGAAATGGAATGTTTTAGGGTAGAGATCATAAATTTCATGTGCTCTCTTAGTACCTCTCAAATACAGAATGTTGGTGTCAGGGGGGATTCTGGTTCTGTGTGGAGATGGCAGGTGGTGATTTTATAATTCCTTGTATTTGGGTGGGGGGAGTGTTTTACTTCTTGGCAGCTTAGAGAATTTTGGTCTTTCCAAAGTTCTGTGTAATTTTTATAGTGGTAAGAATACTAGTATTTGAGTCTTTGGCAAGTTTTTTTTTTTTTTAATTTTTATTTATTTATGATAGTCACACAGAGAGCGAGAGAGAGGCAGAGACACAGGCAGAGGGAGAAGCAGGCTCCATGCACCGGGAGCCTGACGTGGGATTCGATCCTGGGTCTCCAGGATCGCGCCCTGGGCCAAAGGCAGGCGCCAAACCGCTGCGCCACCCAGGGATCCCTTTGGCAAGTTTTAAATGATTAATTCCCAAATTATTTTGTGTTATTCTTTGCCATTCCTGAATGTAGCTGGTTATTAAAGTAGGTAAACTTTAACTGAAGTCCATGATTTACATTAGGGTTCTCTCTTCTGTCTATAGTTCTGTGGATTTTGACAAATGTATAATGTTATTTATCTATCACAGTATCTTACAGCAGTTTCACTGCCTTGAAAATCCCTGTACGTCACCTGTTCATTTCTTCTCTGCACCTTCCACCCTCACTCCTGCAACCCCAGATCTTTTTACAGTGTAAGTTTTACCTTTTTGGAGGCATCTGACTCTTGAGTTCAGGGTCATGACTTCCAGGCCCCCTTTGGGTATAGAGATGACATTAAAAATAAATAAAAATAAAAATAAAAATGCTGGTAGATTTTTGCCTTTTCCAGAATGCCATATAGTTGGAATCATATAGTATTTAGCTTTCCAGACTGGTCTTTCACTTAGCAATATTCTTTTAAGGTTCTTCCAGGTCTTGTGGCTTAGTAATTCATTTTTTAAAATTCCTGAATAATATATTATTGTGTAGATGTGGCACAATGTATCTAGTCACCTACAGAAGAAAACTTGGATTGCTTCCAAGTCTTGGTACTTAGGAATAAAGCTGCTATAAACATCTGTGTGGGGGATTCCCTGGGTGGCTCAGCGGTTTGGCACCTGCCTTTTGGCCCAGGGCACGATCCTGGAGCCCCGGTTCAGGTCCTGCGTTGGGCTCCCTGCATGGAGCCTGCTTCTCCCTCCTCCTGTGTCCCTGCCTCTCTCTCTCTCTCTCTCTCTCTCTCTCATGAATAAATAAATCTTTAAAAAAAAATCTGCAAGATTTTTATATGGACATAAGTTTTCAACTCTTTTTGGTAAAAAAGAGGAGTACAGTTACTGGATCTTATGGTGAGAGTGTATTTAGCTCTGTGAGAAACTGCCAAACTGTCTTACAAAATGTCTACAGTTTTGCATTCTGACCAACAATGAATGAAGAGTTCCTGTTGCTCCACATCCTTGCTGGCATTTGAGGTGGTCGGTGTTTTGGATTTTTGACATTCTAATAATATGTTGGCCCATTGTGGGTGTGAGCAGCGCTCTCCTGGCACTGATCTCAGTGTCAAGTGACATTCTTTGACAGCTGCCATGTACCACCACGCCCTCTTAATCTGACTTGTTGGGGGGACAGAGGAGAATGAACTGTTGGCATCAGAGAGGGAACAGAGGAAATGGGAGTTCTGCTTTTCTTGGCAATGGCTTGGTTTCATTGGAGTTCGTTGCTGTTTGCAGATTGCTGCCACCATTGTGAGAACGCATGCCCCCTGCCTGCGGGAGACCAGTTCCCGGCTTCCCTGGACACCTGCTTCCCGGCGACACTGCGCAGGCTCGTGGGCCCCTGATTCCCAAAGGCAGGGTGGGACCAGGGCTCAGCAAAGACCCTTTTAAAAGTGTGTCTGGCCCATGAGCCTTTGGATTTTGTAAGCAGTCTCAAGGACCTGAGGATACTCTTGCTGTTTCCAATGGGTTTGCTTTTACACAGGTGCTGGTTTTGCAGTTGGTGGCCCTGGTGGCTGTCTGGCTGCTTATCCCACTGTTGAAGGAGCAGCAGGTGGAGGAGCAGGTCGGGCCGCTCACCTGGGCTCTCCTGCATCGGGGCCATGTAACCGCGCATTGGTCCCTATGCGGGGGCAATTTGCACTTTGCAAAGTGGGAAGGACCACAGCTACCTGGTGTACAGTGCCCAGCTGTGACAGGCATGCCATGATGCAGTTTATTTGAGAGCACTTTTGAGACTGTCAAGAATTAAAGGCCAAACCCTGTCATCCCTCCCCTGGGCAATTTGTGCTTCTCCAGAAGACAGTTATGGGTAGGCAAAGGCAGTGATCCACATCGGGCTACTCTTTTAGTCATTTCTTTTACGTTTGGTAGTCTGCCGAGGAAGGGAGCAAAAAAAAAAAAAAAAATTTGTTTAAAAATTGTTTAAATTTGTTTAAATTTGCATTTCCCTAATGACATACAATGTTAAGCATCTTTTTAGATCTTTTCTCATTTTTATTTTTATTTTTTTTATTCTTTAAAAGATTTTATTTATTCATGAGAGACATACAGAGAGAGGCAGAGACACAGGCAGACGGCAAAGCAGGCTCAATGCAGGGAGCCCGATGTGGGACTCGATTCTGGGTCTTGAGGATCACGCCCGAGCCAAAGGCAGATGCTCAACTGCTGAGCCACCCAGGCATCCCCAAAAGCTGCACCTTTTCTCATTTTTAAATAAGGTTGTTTGACGTCTTATTGTTATTAAGACATCTTTATATCTTTTGGTTTTATTTTTTTTTAAAGATTTTATTTATTTATTCATGAGAGACAGAGAGAGAGAGAGGCAGAGACACAGACAGAGGGAGAAGTAGGCTCCATGAAGGGAGCTTGACGTGGGACTCGATTCCAGGTCTCCAGGATCAGGCCTTGGACTGAAGGCGGCACTAAACCGGTGAGCCAACTGGGCTGGGCTGCCCATATCTTTTGGTTTTGGTAAAATCCTTTACCGTGGATGTGTTTTGCAGATAGCTCCTCAATTCTGTGACTTGTCTTTTCATTCTCTTAACAATGTCTTTTGCAGAAAAGAAGTTAATTTTAAGAAAGTCTGTCTCATCAGTTTTTTTCTTTTATAGATCATGCTTTTAGTTTTGTATCTGGAAAGTCATTGCCAAATCCAAGGGCCCCTACATTTTCTCCTGTGTTATCTTTTAGAAATTTTGCATTTTACATTTAGGTCTTTGAGCCATTTTAACTTAATTTTTTGCGGAAGATGTAAAAAACTTATGTCTTTATTCCTTTTTTTTTTTTTTTTGCATGTCGATGTCCCATTATTCAGTACCATTTGTTGAAGACTCTCCTTTATCCATTGAATTGCCTTTGTATATTTGTGTGGATCTATTTCTGGGCTCTCTCTCTGTTCCATTGACTTATTTGTCTCTTGCCAGCACTATTCTGTCTTAATCACTATAGCTTTAATAGTAAGTCTTGAGATTGGGTGATGGCAATCCTCAATTTCCTTTTTCTTTTTCCTTTCAATATTGTGTTGGCTATTCTAGGACTCTTGCTTTTCCATACAAACTTTAGAATCGGGGCAGCCCCGGTGGCTCAGCAGTTTGGCGCTGCCTGCAGCCCAGGGTGTGATCCTGGAGCCCCGGGATTGAGTCCTGCGTCGGGCTCCCTGCATGGAGCCTGCTTCTCCCTCTGCCTGTATCTCTGCTTCCCTCTCTCCTCTCTGTGTGTTCTCATGAATGGGTAAATAAAATCTTTAAAAAAAAAAACTTTAGAATCAATTTGGCATTTATTTATTCATTCATTCATTCATTCATTCATTCATGAGAGACACAGAGAGAGAGTGAGAAAGGCAGAGACACAGGCAGAGGGAGAGGCAGGCTCCATGCTGGGAGCCCGACATGGGACTTGACCCCGGGTCTCCAGGATCAGGCCCTGGGCCAAAGGTGGCGCTAAACCGCTGAGCCATCTGGGCTGCCCTCAATTTGTTGATATCCACAAGATAACTTCCTGACATTTTGATTGGGATTGTATTGAATCTGTAGGTAAATTTGGGAAGAACCAACCTCTTAACAGTATTGAGTCTCCCTATCCAAGATTATGGACTGTCTCTCCATTTTGGATCTTACATTCCTTGCTATATTTCATCAGAATTTTGTATTTTACCTCATATAGGTCTTTGTGTATTTTGTTAGATTTGTACCTAAGTATTTAATTTTCTTTTTGGTCTGTTAACGTAAATGGGGTTGTACTTACAATTTCAAGTTCCACTTATATGTTGCTGGTATATACAAAAGCAGTTAGCTTTAAAATTTTTTTTTAATTCAATTTATTTAGTATATAGTGTATTATCAGTTTCAGGGGTAGAATTTAGTGATTCATCAGTTGGATATAACAGCCAGTGCTCATTCCAACAAGTGCCCTCCTCAGTACCCATCACCCAGTTACCCATCCCCACCCACCATTTGTTGTTTTGTTGCCCAGAATTATTCCTTTTTTTTTTTTTTTTTTTTAAGATTTTATTTATTTCTCCACGAAAGGCAGAGACATAGGCAGAGGGAGAAGCAGGCTCCCTGCTGGGAGCCCAATGCAGGACTTGATCCCGGACTCTGGGATCAAGCCCTGAGTGGAAGACAGATGCTCAACTGCTAAGCCACTCAGGTGTCCCCAGAATTATTCTGTCTTGATGAATGTTCCATAAGAGCATGAGAGGAATGTGTATTCCACTATTACTGAATGAAGTTTGTCTATCAATGTCCACTGTATGTAAATTGATGGTGATATTGAGTGATCTATATCTTGACTGATTATATGGATCATATTCCCCTATTCTTAGACCTGTCCATTACTGATGGAGAAGTTTTGAATCACCAGCTGTAATAATGGATTTATTTATTTCCCCCTACAGTTCTGTTAGGTTTTGCCTCACCTTTGTTGATTAGGCATATATACAGTAAGGATTATTGTATTTTCTTGGTGAATTGATTTCTTTATCATTAGGTAATGCTCCTCTTTATGCCTGATGATTTTCCTTGCTCTGAAATCTGCTTTGTTTCGAAATCATATACCTACCTTAGTGTTCTTTTGATTAGTGTTACATTCAGTTTTTTAATGTATCTGAACATTTACTTGTTGATATTTGTTCCATTTTTCATTGAGACATAATTCTCTAAGCATAACATTTATCATTTTAAAGTGTATTCTTCGGTGGTTTTTAGTATATTTACTGTGTGGCGCATGTGTTACCATTGTCTAATTCCAGAACACTTCCATCACCTGAAAAAGAGACCTGTTAGTTCCAGTTTTCCTCCCTCTTATTCTCTGGCAATCACTAATCTACTTTCTGTTTTTATGAATTTGCCTACTCTGGAACATCTCATATAAATGAAATTATACAATATGTGACCTTTTGTGTCTGGCTTTCTTTAACCTTAGATTAGAATGTTTTCAGAGTTCACTCCTGTTGTGGCACGTAACAGTACTTTATTCCTTTTTATGACTGTATTAGAGGCTCTCCACATTTTAAGTCTTCATTCATCAATTGATGGACATTGGATTCTGTATACTTTTTGACTGTTATGAGCAAATGCTGCTGTGAACATTCATGTATGGGTTGTGGTGTCAACATCTGTCATCAGTTCTATCAAGTATATACCTTGTAGAATTGCTGGGTAATTATATGTGTAACTTTTTGAGGAATTGGCAAGCTGTTTTCCACCTTAGCTGCACCATTTTACATTCTCACCAGCCATCTAGGAGGGTTCCAGCTTCTCTGACTTCTTGTCAACACTTATCTCCTTTTTTTTTTCTTTTTTTTTCTTATTTTCTTGTAGCCATCCTAGTGTATGTGAAGTGGTATCTCAGTGTGGTTTTGATTCCCATTTCCCCAATGACTAATGATATTGAACATCTGTACATGTGCTATTGACTATCTGTGTATCTTCTTTGGAGAAATGTCTATTCAAAAGTCTTTTGCTAGTTTTTTTTTTTTTAATATTTATTTATTCATGAGTGACAGAGAAAGAGACAGAGAGGCACAGACACAGGGCGAGGGAGGAGCAGGCTCCATGCAGGGAGCCTGATGTGGGACTTGATCCCGGGTCTCCAGGATCACGCCCTGGGCTGAAGGCGGCGCTAAACCGCTGAGCCACCCAGGCTGCCCATTTTGCTAGTTTTTAAATTAGGTTATCTTTTTATTGTTGAGTTGTAAGAGTTCTTTGCATATTCCGGTTATTAGACCTTGTCATATAGACGATTCTATGGGTTGTCTTTTCACTTTCTCAGTAGTGTCTTTTGATAACAAAAGTTTTTATTTTGATCAAATTCAGTTTATTATTATTTTTTTTCAGTTATTATTTCTTAATGCTTTCTGTATCATATCTAAGAAAGCATTACCTAGAGTCATACAGATTTTCACCTGTTTTCTCCAAGAGTATTATAGTTTTTGCTCTTATATTTAAATCTTTATTCCGGGCAGCCCGGGTGGCTCAGCGGTTTAGCGCTGCCTTCAGCCCAGGGCCCGATCCTGGAGACCTGGGATCGAGTCCCACATCGGGCTCCCTGTGTGGAGCCTGTTTCTCCCTCTGCCTGTGTCTCTGTTGCATTCTCTCTAGCTCTCTCTCTGTGTCTCTCATCAATAAATAAATAATAAATCAATCTTTATTCCATCTTGAGTTATATTTTTTGTGCATGTGTGAGGTTGGTGTTCCAAATTCATTCTTTTGCATGTAGATACTCACTTGTCCCAATAGTAGGCACTTGAAAAGGCTGGGTTTTCTCTCCATTAAATGGTTCTGGCATCCTTGTGAAAAATCAATTGACTATAAATGTATGGGTTGTAATGTAAATTCTTTCTTTTTAAATGCTTGCTAACTATACTATATTATGAAGTAGGACCATTCCTGGTGAGTGACGTGTGTCTGTAGTCTGCCTCTGTGAGTTTGGGCTTGCTTGTTGTCACAGCAAAAGCTGCCTAATCCTGTATTAGGGTGTGATGCTGCAAGTTAGTCTTGTGTTATGCAACATTTGTTTACCTGAAAACAAATATGTAAATGGTGTTGAGAACTAACCTCTAATAGCATTTGTTCAGTAGGCCTGAGTTACACCATTTAGAATGCCATCATAAAGTTCAGATCTGAACTTCATCCATGTGAACTTCAGAGCTTCAAAGAATATGTAACCGAGGCAGGCAAAGTGATCACCTAAAAGCATATGGCCGGTTAGTAGCATGGCCAGGATTAGGAGCTGAGTCTTCCTCCCATAGTTTTCTCTGGTGTAAGCTGTTATCTGAGGTGGTCTCAAGAGACAAAAGTCTAGGCTAATTCTGGCCGCAGTTTAAAAAGCAGGTGGTTTTCAGTAGATGGCTGTGAAATAATGGTATGAAGTCCTCTACTCTGACACTGCCAAGGGAGGTGTTTGATTAACTAAGAAAATCAGTTGAAACAAATACTCTCGGCGATCCCTGGGTGGCGCAGCGGTTTGGCGCCTGCCTTTGGCTCAGGGCGCGATCCTGGAGACCCGGGATCGAATCCCACATCAGGCTCCCGGTGCATGGAGCCTGCTTCTTCCTCCGCATGTGTCTCTGCCTCTCTCTCTCTCTCTCTGTGACTATCATAAATAAATAAAAAAATAATTAAAAAAAAAGAAACAAATACTCTCAAGGAATGGTGCATATAGTTCTTAATGTTTTATTTGAAAATATATGTGTGTACATTTATTCTCCATTGATGTAGTACCAGACTATTTTCTCTGAAAGCTGGTCTGCTGATTAGATTTCTGTGTTTTTTTTTGTTGTTGTTGTTTTTTGTTTGTTTGTTTGTTTGTTTTTGCATTTAGTTCAGTTTCAGTTTCTTTAACTGAATTGAATGAGAATCCTGTGATCACCCTCTTACTACCTGGTTCATGGTCATCTCACCCATACTTAATTTAGCAAACATTTTTGTATTGATTTCTTTGTACCAAGTCTTTTCAAAGTTTCTGTCATAGTTTTCTTTTTTAAAAAATATTTTATTTATTTATTTATGAGAGACACAGGCAGAGGCAGAGGGAGAAGCAGGCTATATATGGGACTCAATCCCAGGACCCAGGATCATGCCCTGAGCTGAAGGCAGACGCTCAGCCACTCTGCCACCCAGGCATCCCATGCCGTAGTTTTCATAAGAACAGTGATCTTTTTGCACTCATATTTTGTTGGTTTACATAATGTTTTATAAAATTATATAGTTATGAAGTAAGTGTAAGTACCCTTAACTAGTTTGGGAATCATTACATCTGATTCTTGATGACTAAACAGCTCAATGAGTAGCAGAGTCATAGGTGAAGTAGATAGTGATTTGCTGCCTCTAAGCAGGTTAGCCTACCAGAGGCATCAGTGTGTTATAAAGGGGAAACAGAACATAGCTAATCTTGTGAGACTAGTACTTTGAAATTGATTAGGAAAGATTCTGAACATCTGTTCAATGGAACACTCCACATCCATATAAAATACTAATGGAGATATGTATGTTGTATGAAAAGACATTGAAGTTATATTTTTAGATGGGAAATAGTTTAGAAAAGCATGAGTATTAAGCTGTGTGTGTGTGTGTGTGTGTGTGTGTGTGTACATATGTATGTGTGTGTACACAGAGAGAAGGTCTGGGTTTCAGTTCAATAAGGTGGTGTAGGAGGATCTTGAACTTATCTCCTCTCTTGGATACACTGAATCTGCAGCTGCATATGAAACAATTTCCTCTGGAAGAAACTCAAAACTGAGTGATTCCTACACATTAAGTAAGAAAAAAAAAAAAAAAACTATGTTGAAGTGAGATTCATTCTTGCCACCCCTGCATAGTGACCCATGATTGGGAGGGTACTCACAACCCCAAGCTTCTCCCTGAGGAGCAAAGGGTTTGAACCCCATATCTGGCACCCCAGCTTTTAAGACCTGCACTTTGAAAGCCAATAAGTCTTGCATCTTTGAGACTCACAAGGCTATAGCAAACTGAGAAACAGTTCTTAAAGCATTTCATGTGAGTGGACTTCCCCACCCCAAGAAGCAGCTGACTGAAGAGTGAGTGTTGAGACTTTCTGTAAGAGAGGCTCATCTGCTTATCTTAAAGCCCCGAGGGGTAGGCATTGAATTTAACACATATCTAGGGGCCTACTGAATTTTTTTCCAAAGTTGGAGCTAGCAGGTTCCATCTTTGCACTGTCCCCCTGCCTCGCTCCTGTTCGCTGGTTTCTCCTGGAAAGAAGCTTGTATGCTTGTATGATGCATCAAGTTTTGCAGTTGCTACTAAGGGATACCTCTAATCACCTGGCTCCAGTGGCTAGCAAGAGTTATACTCACAGTAGTGAGTATTACAGTATTTACAACAGCCAAGACTTGGAAATAACTTGTGTCCACTGATGGATGAATGGATAAAGAAAATGTGAAAAAAAATGTGGTGTGTGTGTATACAGTGGAATATTACTCAGCCAAAGAAAGAAGGAAGTCTTGCCATTTGCAACAACATGGGTAGACCTTAATTAAGGATATTATGCTAAGTGAAATAAGTCAGAGAAAGACAAATACTGTATGATCTCTCTTAAATGTGGAATCTAAAAAACAAAACAAAATGAAGTCAGTTTATAGATTGGTGGTTACCATAAGGCGGTGAGAGTGTGGAGGGAATGGATGAAGGGGTCGAATGGTATAAACTTCCAGTTAATAAGTTCTGGGGATGTAATGTACATCATGGTAACTATAGTAAATAATACTGTATATTGTATATTTGAAAGTTAACTCTTTAAAGTTAGCTCTTAAGAGTTCTTATTACAAGAAAAAAATATGTATGTGTGGTGATGGATGTTAACTAGTCTCACAGTGATTGTTTCACAATAGATAGAAATATGGAATCATTATGTTGTGCAACTAAAACTAACATGTGTCCATTATATCTCAATTAAAAAAAAAGAAAGTCGTGTATATTTTAAAGAGAAAGACCAAAACAAAGTCTGGAAGGATGTGAATCACAATGTTAAATCGTGAAGAAAAACATTAATAGTGCTTAACTATAGAGCATCAGAGAGTGGGTGATTTTTTACTCTCTCTCATATAATTATTTCTTTGTTGGTTAAAAGTTTCACATTGATCATTTGTTACTTTTAAATTAAGTAAAAGCTGTTTCTATTTTGAGAAGAGCCTCTATGAAATGTATAACTAAAAAAAATTAAATGCCTTGTAGAATTTGGGCAACAGGAGAGAATGCTCTTGGTGAGGCCCCTTTCCTGAACCTTTATGCAGTGAGCAGACCCCCTGTGTACCCAGAGGTACTTCCCCCCCCCCCCCGCCGCAATATAGCCTCTTAAATAAATAGAATGATGTTTCTCTCTTACTCTTTCTCTGATTTTATTTTTATATGTAAAATGTGATATCATTGCAATCATTTTTTTCTTTCTGGTTTGATTTTTCAGGAAGATTTCGATGTCGATCATTTTGTGTCTGACTGTAGGAAGCGTGTCCAGCTGGAGGAACTGAGAGGAGATCTGGAACTCTACTATAAACTTCTTAAAACAGCCATGGTCGAGCTCATCAACAAGGATTATGCAGATTTTGTCAACCTTTCAACAAACTTGGTAAACCTGAAATTCACAGGTCCTATATACACAGAGACACAGTTTCTCTCTCACTCATATTTATTCTTAAAAGATCGGAGTATTTTTTTAGAAACTTTTCAGTTGATTTTATACCCCCATCCCGCCCCCAGGAGAAATTTGAGACTAATAATCTCCTTAATAAAAGAACTAAACTTTTTTTTTCTGGGGGGGGGGGTTAGTTGTTATTCATTTAAGGCTACTCTAGCTTGATTACTTTTTGAATTTGTTAGTTGTGAAAAAGAAAGGATTATAATATCGGAATGGTTGTTTTGTTAGTTGCTAAGTGATTACCCTGAAGTCTTACTTGGTTTAGACTGATTTGCAAAAGCAAACATCAACTGTTTAATGTTTGATTTAAGGAAATGTTTTACTTCCAGGTATATGTGTTAGCTAGAGCTAGGTTGAGGGAACATTAGCCAATATTGATATTTAGAAGACTTGGTTTTATAAAGACGTAAGAATGACTTGTAATGAGCATATGAGTTGTTTGTAAAAGCCATTTAGAAGTGTTGAGTTTTAGGGGTGCCTGGGTGGCTCAGTGGTTGAGTGCCTTTGGCTCAGATTGTGATCCTGGAGTCCTGGAATTGAGTCCCACTCAGGCTTCTCTTGGAGAGCCTGCTTCTCCCTCTGCCTGTGTCTCTGCCTCTCTTTCAGTGTCTCTCATGAATAAATAAATCTTTAAAAAGAAAAAGAAGAAAAGGAATGTTGAGTTTTATTACCTGGCAGAGAAGACTCTTTGCTGGTGTTTCATTTTGTTTCATTTTTAATTTTTTAAAAATTATTTATTTATTAGAGAGTGGGAGCATGAGCAAGGGGAGGTGCAGAGGGAGAAGAGACTTTCCACTCAGCAGGGAGCCCAATATGAGGCTTGATCCCAGGACCCTGGGATCATGACCTGAGGCAAAGGCAGACGGTTAACCAACTGAGCCACCCAGGTGCCCCTCATTTTGTTTTAAATATGTTTGCCCAGAGAAGTACAGAAAATAGCAGCTCCATGGGAATTTCAAGAAGCATTAAAATTAATGAGGCATATTGGCTTTTGGGAAATATATCACTAAGATAAATGTTCCAATGGAATTAGAAACTTAGAAAATTTTATTTCTGTTCTATTTAATTTGGATTTTTCTCAAGGGTTATAATAATGTTTAGGAGAGACGTAGCCCATCAGACTTTCACATCATCTGGCTGAGTATCATAAATTACAGACACAGAGCTGTTCACTTTCCGTGAAATTTTTTTACATTCATTTACAGTATCCTCCAAAGGCAAATTGTTTGTAAGGAAGCTTTCATTTATTGTGACTTTTCTTATTTTTATAGTCTCATGTATCCAACAGATTTTTTTAATATTCTGTGAGCAACACTAATGGCAAAATAACATTTCTATTGTTTAGCTACTTAGCAAAATATGGTCGTACCAAAAAAAATAATGTAAGCTAGTACTGCTTTGATCATTAAACAGATAGGTCACTATTACTCCTGATGTGTGATGTGTTTGTGTCAACCTGATTTGGCTTTAGGTTGGGATGGACAAAGCCCTTAATCAGCTTTCTGTGCCCTTGGGACAGTTACGAGAAGAAGTTCTGGTAAGTTCCCAAATAATATAAAGCAATCTGCTGTGAAGCATGTTGTTCTTGTTTGCTTTCTCCAAGAATTCCTTTCATCTGTTAAGTTTGTGGTGGTGGTTTTTAATGGTTCGTGATTATAGTATTCACCTTCAGAAAAGTTGTAAATGATTTTCTATTTTTGCATGTGCTATTACAACCTGAAAAACATGTTCGATCTGCAGAAGACAGATTCTTAGGGTAGACAGCCTTAAAATGTCAAGGGAGAGGAAGTGTATTTCCAAATTCAACTTATTCATGCCACTTAGCTCCTATGTAAGTGGTTTCCAACTTATGAATGACTTGTATTTTAACGATTTGTAATTTTTTTAGTATCCCCCCCCCCGCCCTTTTTACATGTGGTTAGGATCCTAGACTGGTCTATAAAAGCTCTGTAATGCCCAGTGTAACTGAAGGATAATAGAAATGTATACCTAATAAACATTACATTTTAATGTTTTGCTCAGAAAGTCTCTACTGTGGGAATGGGACTCCCCACCTCTAAGCCATTGGGAATAGGAACTCCACCCGGGTGAGCAGCGGAGGGGGAGTTTTGGTATCACTTCCAACAGGAACTGTGCTGCCCTGTCCTCCCCACCCCCCATCCCCATCTGTGCTGGGTGCCCCGACTTCCACCCTCCATCTGTTTTGATGCACTGTTGTAAACTTGGTGCACGACACAATCATTCCTGTGTGTGTGTCCTCTAGCTTGGATGGCCTCGTGCACCTAGCCCCTAAGACGGTGCCTGGAACCTAAGGAGAGAATATAAGTAGAAGATAATTTAAGGGAAGACACAGTGCATGGTTAGAGCCAAGAAAAACGCGAAGTAACAAATACCAGTGTTGAGAAGCCCAGGGGAGGGGTAGGCAGGAGAGAATTCGTGAAAGAGGTAAGTCTGGAGCTGTGCCTTGAGCTAGTCAATACTTTTCATTGTTTATGTCTTGCTTGAATTTTATAAAGTCTTGTTAAGGTACTTTTCCTTGAGATGGAAGAGTGATTCTTGTAGTCCTCTGTTGGATTCCACACCAGCCACTGTATGGTTCTCCTGACTCCTTTTTTGTGTGCCTCTTCCTGCCCCAGCCTTTTGGCTGTGGTATTTCCCAAGCACAGCCTTCCCTTGGCCTCCCACTCTCCTCTCAAACCCCCTCCCTCAAGGCAGATTTGCTCTGCTGACTGCTGCTCTACTCACCCAAGCTCTTATCCTGCCTCACCCCCCCAACCCCCACCAGCACCGTATCTGTATCCTCTCCCTTTTCCCCAACCATCTTTATAGCCACTTTTGTCCTACTCAGCCATGGGCCTGACCTACCTTTCTGATCCCAATTCATGGAGCTACTCTGTGAGATTCTAAGATCATTGAGGGATAAGACTGTTTCTTCTTCATCATTGTATCCTCATGGGCTACCAGAGTAGCTGATGTCCAGTAGGTATTGCATAATGTTTTTAGTATATGTGCTGCCGAAGCGAGCACTGTGCTGCCAAAACGAGCACAGTATTTCATAATGTTGATGGAGTGAATTAATTCACTTTTCTGTAGAATTTTTGTGATTTGTCCACTTTATTCTATTTGCTTCTATTAACCTGTGTTTTGGCCCTGATTCCTCATTGTCTTGTACTTGCTTTCATTCATTAGCTTCTGGACATGTTTCTCTACCTATGCATTCTCCCTTTTTCTAGCCTTCTGTTCTTTATGTTTTGATTGCTTATATTTCCAAAACAACATTTCATCCTGGTGCATCAGTGTCTAACCATTGTCTAGTTCTCCAAAATATGCAGAATCTAAAGACCTTATCTGAGTGAAGTCCTCCTAAATTGACCCTCGCTTCTTATTTCTACTTCTCTGTTTTGTTTTGTTTTTTTAAGATTTTATTTATTTATTCATGAGAGACACAGAGAGAGAGAGAGAAAGAGAGAGGCAGAGACACAGACAGAGGGAGAAGCAGGCTCCATGCACGGAGTCCGACATGGGACTTGATCTCGGGTCTCCAGGATCAGGCCCTGGGCTGAAGTTGGCACTAAACCACTGAGCCACCAGGGCTGCCCCAATTTCTACTTCTCTCTGAAATGAAGCCTGCAGGGCACATGGCTGTGTGCCTGTCTGACCCCAAGCATGTACACACTTACATCTTACCTTTGTCTTCTAAACATCCCCTCTCCACTTTAGCCAACAAAGGGTTTCAGAGTCGGATTCAAGCCTCACCCATTTTCTAGACTCTCCTGTACTTTGCTTCAGATTATCCATTTTTTTGCCCAGACCCCCCATGACTTTCACTGTAAGTACTGTTATTCTTCTGGCCGTGAGACCCTGGCTTTCTGTCATTTTGCCCCCATATTATTAGTACCCTCAACAGCAATTGTGTTTGGTATATCGTATTTTTGTTAATATCTACATAATACTGGCGTGCAGGCATTAAGTTCTGTGGAATTGAATTAAATGCATAAACTTGATAATCTTGTGAAACAATTTCTACAATACATTTTCTTTATTATTCTTCTAAAGAGTCTCAGGTCATCTGTCAGTGAAGGAATCCAGGCAGTAGATGAACGGATGTGTAAACAAGAGGACATAAGGAAGAAAAAGGTATCCTCCAGTGGCTTTCTTATGTAGCATGCCAGTTAAAGCCCTCCCCTCTTATTTCTTTTTACTTGTCAGTACTGTTCAACTTTTTTCAAAACTCTTGTGCATGTGCATATTTACACATTGTCATGTTATCTACTTGAAATAATAAGAATTTTAGAGGCACCCACATGGTCTCAAGATCTCTCACTTTTTCCAGAACAAGAAACAGTAATAACTAATGTCAGTGAAATACTTAATAGTTTAACTGCCACATAAATTTTCAGTGAACCGTAAAGAAAATATGTCTGTTTTAGAGATTAGGGTAGAAGTGGCCTTGAAACAAATTCAGCATTCAGCATTCTGTTGCAGGTTTGTTTTTTTAGAAAAAGTAGTATGTTGCTCTCTCATCCTGCCATGTTAATTTCTTCTTTTGTTTCCCTTCTTCAAGTATACCTCTGCATGTTCTTCCCTTACTTTTCAGTGGTGCTGGGTTTTAATTTTATTTTCTAATTTTTTTCTTTCTGTTCCAGTGTTAGCTTTTATTTTATTTTTAAAATTTCAGTTAGTTAGCATGCACTGTTCTGTTAGTGTGTAGGACAGTGAGCTGGCACTTCTGTATACCCCCTGGTGCTCATCACCACAACGTACTCCTTAGTGACCATCACCCAATTAACCCATCCCTGATTTTGTTAATGATCATAATGATGTAAGGGCACAGTGAGAATTGGGATTCCAGACTTCTAACTCTAGCCTGCTGCTCTATCCAGTGTTTTCTATGTGTATTTATTAGCATATATTTTAAAATATCAAGGGGAAGAAGCCTATTTTAGAGACCTTCTGTTTAATTTTCCTTTAGATTTCCTCTCAGCTTTTGTCCAAATAATTCATATAGTGCATTCCCAGAAAAGATTTTTTTTTAAAGATTTTATTTATTTATTCATGAGAGATACAGAGAGAGAGGCAGAGACATAGGCAGAGGGAGAAGCAGGCCCTATGCAGGGAGCCCGATATGGGTCTCGATCCCGGGACTCCAGGATCACACCCTGGGCTGAAGGCAGGCACTTAACCGCTGAACCATCCAGGTGCCCCCCTGGATGGGGGGGCAAGACAAGATAATAAGCTTTATGTGAGCAGGGCATTTTTCTTGTTTTATTTACTCATGTCCCCACTGTCTGGAAGAATGCCTAGCTCCTGGAGGTGTTCAGTAACTATTTGTTGAATAGTTCACTTTGTATTTTTTGTTCTTTTAAGGATGAGAGTTTTTAAAATATCCCTCAACCTCTTTGATAATATTTGTAGCGTAAAATGTCTTTAATGAATTGATACTTGGATATAGGTTTATCATGCATAATAGGATAAATATGATCAGAAACTAAAATTAGGGATCCCTGGGTGGCGCAGCGGTTTGGCGCCTGCCTTTGGCCCAGGGCGCGATCCTGGAGACCCGGGATCGAATCCCACGTCGGGCTCCCGGTGCATGGAGCCTGCTTCTCCCTCTGCCTGTGTCTCTGCCTCTCTCTCTCTCTCTCTGTGTGACTATCATAAATAAATAAAAATTAAAAAAAAAAAAAAAAAAAAAAAAAAGAAACTAAAATTAAAACATGAAAAAAGGGCCATAAGAAAATAAACAGAGCAGTACCTGAGTAGCTCAGTTGGTTAAGCATCTGACTCTTGGCTTTGGCTCAGGTCATGATTTCATGGTTGTGAAATTAAGCCCTGTGTCAGGTTCTATGCTCATTAGGGATCTGCTTGAGATCCACCCCCCGCCCCAAGCATGCAAATCTTCTAAAAAGAAAAAAAAAGGAAATAAAGTGCCCATAGAGAGGTTCAGGATGGGAAAAAGAAGAAATAAGAATACAGGATATGAAAAAGCAAAAGTTTTTTTTTCCTATAAACTTGCAACAGAATATTGAAATATGGTTCTTCTAGAAAGTCAAAATTAAGATTTGCATTCTTGGTAATTCTGTGTTTAGTAGAAATACTCAAAATGTAGGTTGCTCTGTATATTTGAAGGTGACTTTTTGGTTTTATATTTTCCTGCATTTAGCATGGAAAATAAAGATGATTAAGACAAAAGGTCATAACTTTCTTCGTTTGCTTACTTTTTATTTTTCTAGATGTGTGTGTTGAGGCTTATACAAGTTATTCGATCAGTTGAAAAAATTGAAAAAATCTTAAATTCTCAAAATTCTAAAGAAACATCTGCACTAGAAGCAAGCAGGTAAGTATTTCTTTACTAAATAGCACATAAGTTAGTACTTCACATCCAGTCTAAATTTTGGTTTTTTGTTTTTTGGTTTTTTTTTTTTTTTTTTAGTTAGAATTCATTTCTGAACAAGAAGAAAATCCAAGTCTGTGGCGTAATGTTTTTGAATATAGCTCCAGGAGAGTGGAGCACATGAACTGGTAAAGTTTATAATACGTCACTATAAACTCTTGGCAGTTATAGGCCACAATTCCAACATGTCACCTTTCAGGAAGTCAAAGACCGTGTGCTTCCAGGGGAAATTTTTTGTATTTGGAATCACCTTCCCTGAGGATTAGCAAAAGCCTTACTGATCTTCAAGGTGTACCATTTGTAGTTCTTAGATTTTTTTTTTCTAGACTTTCCCAGAGTGTAACCATTGATGTATTTTGCACCAGCATTATATCATTAGGGAAAAAATAGACACATTTAGTTGAAAGTTATAAACAGGAAAGAAAAAGCTTATGAAACAGAAAAAGATGAACTGTGACTGTCTTATTTCCTTCCTGGTGTGAATTTTCAATCAGCCAGGCAGATGAGTGACTCAGAAAATGAGTTGTTAGATCATATCAACACTAGTGGGGTGCATCATGGTATGCTGAGAAGAGCATAGGCTTGTGTTGCATGTACCACCTGGGCAGCCCGAGTCAAGATCCTCTGGTGCTCTGTGTCCTCTCTAATGTAAGGCTAACAATTCACTCTGCTTGCAGGGTTATCTCAACTTGTGAGATACTCTCAGCCATACCTGGCATACACAGGTGCTCCTAGGTGTCAACATGGGTCTAACATAAGTTTTTCTTAAAATCACATGGATAACTGTAACATTTTTCCGTAATATTGGATAATCTGCAAAACCAGCCAATCAAATCCAAATTGAATATACCCGTAGTTCAGAGGCTTGGTCATACTATAAAGGCATGTTAGATTTCTTTTTTTCTCTTTTTCTTAAAGATTTTATTTATTTATTTATTTATTTATTTATTTGAGAGAGAGAGAGGGAGGGAGAAGCAGACACCTCACTGAGTTGGGAGTCCAATGGCTCGATCCTGGGACTCGGGGATTGTGACCTGAGCTGAAGGCAGATGCTTAACCAACTGAGCCATCCAGGTGCTCCAACATATGGATTTCTTAATTTTAGCAATTAAGGTTTTAGATTTGGAAAGGACTTGAGAGACCCATAAGCTCCAAATCTCTGATTATGTACATTGTGAACAGAGACTTCCCAAAGGAAGAAATTCTTGAGTCCTAGGTCTCTGCCTCTTTTAATATCAAGATATGTAAATACGTGGTCTGTACCTGGCACATTTGTTTGTTCAGCCCATTGCTTGTGCTTCTGCCCCTGTTCATCTGCACTTAGCAGAGATGCGGTGAGCGTCCATTCTGGCCAGTCCAGTGGAGCCTGTGTCTCCAGCTGCTCTGCTTTGCTGTGGCCCTCGGCAGCTCTCACAGCCCCACCAGCCAAGTCCTTCCAGCTTTCTTCCCATCTTTGCGCAGTCCAGCTGTGCTCTTTTGATCGAAAGACCTCAGTAATTTCTATTTCTGTAATACTATCCCCTTGCAATTTTGTCTTTGATAAATAGACATGATGCTCTTTCTTGCTCAGAATCACCTTTGAGGATTTTTTTCTTTACTCTAGAACCGTAACTCTGAGCTGTAAGAGTAAGGAAAGCCAGAGCAGTGTTGGTGAATAGTGAATATATCATACTTGCTTAGCCAAGAAACATTGATATAATGGATAAATAAATGCACACAGGATTAGTCAGTAGAGTTAGGAATTAAGCTTCAGAGTTGGTCGTGCCGGGCATTTACTTTCCTTCACGCTAGTTCAGATGCTACAGGACTAGGCACACTGCTGCTGGTGTTCACACATTTTGTGTTTCCTTATGATGTGGGCTTTCCCTGCACTACCTGACTGCTCCTCAGATGCAGGATGCCTCAGAAAAGCCCAGCAGGTGCTTTGGGGCCTTTACAGTTTTCTTCTTTTACAATGCAGCTTCTTTTTAAGTGGTGTTGGTGCTTTATAATGTGTTTGGGGTATGGGGAATGGGGAGTGCATTTATTACACTTGGCAGATTCACAGTGAGTGTTTTCTCACTAGAACCCAGAGCATATAGATTGCTCTTTCTGCTATTTGGTAAATGTAAATTTAAAGTAAGCTATTTTGAGTATTTCATTTATTGTTAAGAGAGGGCCAGTTTTATTTGATTGAAGAAACAGTATTGGGTACTTTGAAGTAGTAGAGGTCTTATAGAGGGAGGGAGAATGAGGCGGATGGAGAAGAGGAGGATTCAGGTATGACTGATAGGATAGGGCTAGAGAGGGAAGGAGTGTAAATCATGAATGGGAGAGCCTGAGGAACGTGGCAGAAACACACAGTTGTGCCCACGCTGACCTAGTCCAGCTCCTGCTGCTTGTCTGGCCCTGTGGCCAGGGCCACGCAGTGTCAGTGGCTTCTGGGTAACAACCTCCCCTGCCCCCACGGTTGCCTGGAACCTGCCCCACAGATGGCTTGCTGGGAAAAATTGATGGCACGAAGATGCATGTGCAATAGCTGTCACCTTGTAATGGGGACCCTGGGAACACAGTGTAAAGAAAATTACAGCACAGGGGGCATTAAAGCCTCACTGGGTGATGTGGTCTTTGGGAAATTAAGCTTCGGGAATTACATTTCTCTAATTGTCTCTACTAGTCCACTTTGGACTGGACAGATTTTGGAGAGAATTGCCACAGAATTTAACCAGTTACAGTTTCATGCTGTTCAGAGCAAAGGCATGCCTCTTCTGGACAAAGTAAGACCGGTAAGTGTTGGTTTAGATTTTCAGTTTGCTGTTTGCGAATTTACTGGATGATTTGGTTTAACCTAGCATTGCCCCTGATAATTGTTGTTCTATGAGATTTTGAAACTAGCTTTGAATTTTTTCTTACAGTTTTTGTTGTTTGGGACCCTGCTTCTAACACGGCGTGCTATGTAAATTTTGTGTAAAGATGCGAGCATAGTTCTCCATACTAAACTAGTAAAATTAATTCTGAATTTCATGTAACTGGGCATATTATATGATATAGTCAGAGTTCATTTATCCAAAGCCCTTGACTGGGTTTTAATGCACTTTTGTCAGATTTACTCTGTAGCTTACGAGGAAAATAACTTTTTGTCATTCTATAATATTCTGTCTAAACTTTCCTTTCATAAAACAAAGATTTACTTACAAAGAAATAGTGGAGAGGAGAGGAGATTTGTTGTTACTCTCCAGGAAATGCTAATATTTGAATCTTATATATATCCTAGTAGAATAAGAGGTTTGGGATATGTGTATTTGAATTTTTAGAAATTGTCCTACCTGGAGCTTTCTTTACTTTTTTCTCACAGCGTATAGCTGGCATCACGGCCATGTTACAGCAGTCTCTGGAAGGCCTGCTGTTAGAAGGTCTTCGAACTTCCAATGTTGATATAATTCGGCACTGCTTACGGACCTATGCCACAATTGACAAGACACGGGATGCAGAGGCATTAGTTGGCCAAGTACTAGTGAAACCGTACATGGATGAGGTTTGTGCACCTCATGTTCTTCAACAAACACTCATAGAACAGCTACTCTGATTTTGATTCTTCTCTGGCTATGAAGGATAGATCGGGGATCTTTCTGTGAAGATTCTCATGGTTACTACGCTACCGGTTTTAAGAAAGGGTTGGTCCCCATGGATTACTATCAGCATGCCAGGCGTCAGGTATACTCTGTGGTATCTTCTAGTGATGCTATAGTTCAGTTATGCCATAGCTCGTTCATAGCTTAATTAAGATGAGTAAGGAATCATCATAATTTAGTAGGGGTGAGGGTGTTGCCTAGGAAGAAAGTATGGACCAGAACATTTTCAGGTCAGTTTTAAGTTCTGTAGATTACACGTCAGTGAACTTGTTGAAGAGCATGTTAGCACGGCTGGGGGAGAAATAGAACAGTTAGGTGGATGACCACACTGCACGTGCCTTGTGGAGGAATTGGAAGACAACCCTGTGAGTGTGGAAAGCCCTTGAGGGAAGATGTCTTCATAGAATAGATTTGGCCTACATTTTGAACACCATGGAGTTTACCAGGCCAGGAAGATGGGATGGAGGGAATATTCAAAGATGAAAGGCTTTTATCGGCAAGTTAGCAGGGTAGAACCTTAAATCCAGACTTGGCTGCTTAGTATCGTTCACCTAAGAGGATATAGTTGATGCAGGAGGTAAGTATATCCTGTCTTTGAGCAGCCGGAGTATAGGCTTTGGGGTATGAGGTTGCCGACGCTCAACCATTTCCAACTTAGGAAGTGTCAATTTCATCTGGTTGGAGCTGGTAGAAGTCATAAAGCTGGTCCTCAGTGTTTGAGGACTTTCTTCCAGTCACCTGCCAGCATGAGTGTGCTTTCTGTCCAGTAAGTACAAAGTTTCTACCCACCGTGACTTCGGGATGAAAGCCTTCCAGTTTTAAAACGGATGTGAATCCCATTGATAAAAGTGAAATTGAAGGATTAATTTTAGTAATCCTCTGAGTTTTATTAGGATTACTAAAAGTAGATGATCTGTCAATTCTCTGTGTGTATCCTATTATACTTCATAGCTATCTCTGGGGGGGGTGAAAAAGATCATGTTATTCTTTATCAGTAAGTGAAAATACTTTAGTTACTAATTTATGCCTTTTTTTTTTTTTTTTTTTTTTTTGCTGAACTGAATCTATGTGCTATATTAAGGAAGGACTTTAAGTTTCAGTGGCATATTAAACGAACTCTGGCCACATTTGCATTTAGAGTTTCTATGCTTGTCATTTACCTCCTGACACTTAACCTTACCACAACAAATGAAATAATAAAGCAAAATAAAATGTATTTTCTTCCATCACTCTCGGTCTCAACGCTTCCCCTAATCTGGAGATGATAGACAACAAGGCCAGGGTGAAGACAGTACAAAGCTGTTGTCCGGGGATGTGGTACTTGGCTTTTAAGCTCAGAAGGGAAGCAGATGAAGTGTGTGTGGTGTTTCAGCTTTAGGCCCATGTCTGTAACCCAGCCTTTGGATTAGAACCCTGGGTCCCTCAGGGTTAGAACCATGTCCCCTAATCCTAGGAACTAGTTTTTAGTGTACTACTTAACTCCTGTTTAGAAAGTATGTCCAGCGGGGAGGACGAATGAGGAAATGTCTTCTTCAGGTTTTCTTTGTTCTTTTCTCTTTCGTGTGTAGTTCATACTTCTTTTTTAGGTGCTTAAAAAAAATGCTATTCCTTTTGATAGGTGATCGTAGAGCAGATTGTTGAATCTCATCCAAATGGCCTTCAGATCATGTATAATAAGCTCCTGGAGTTCGTTCCTCACCACTGCCGCCTTCTTCGAGAAGTCACAGGAGGAGCCATCTCAAGGTGATGTAAGCTGCTGTGCTCACACCTTAGCTCAGTTTAGTAAGACCACCTGTTGTGTGCCGCTGATCATTGGCTGTCTTCTCTGAACTGAGAACGTGTGTGCTTTCCTATTTGTTACCAGTGCTCTGAGGCACTAGCCTGGGTTTACAGGGAGGGAAACGAATAGTGGGCACTAACCTAGAAGGTTACATTTCTCTGAATCCAGAGGCTCTACTTTTCTCTACACTTTCTCCTTAATCAGGTTTGAAATCAAAATTAGTTTCCTTCCATTATTCTGATGTCATCATTCTGTGTAGAAATAGCAATTTGATTTTAATTCAACAAGTTTTATACTGATTGTGATTAAAGTGTTCAGTTTTCCCTCCCTCTTTCATTTCATTTCCATAGCTTTCCAGTTCTGTGTTACGAATATCCATTACCTTTCGCCATCATCGTCCCAGTCCAGGCCTCTGTCATCTCTTGTCCAGAAGAGTAGGCTCTCCCCACTCAGTCTCCCTGGCTCCACCTGTCCCTCTTCATTGCAGCCTTTGGCTGTCCCACCTGCCCGGAACTCTGCTGCCTTTTTAAGTCTTCCATGGCCTTTCGTTGCTTATGGAGGAACATCCAATCTTCCTGGCACAGCCTGTGAGGCCCTTGATGCTCTGGTTCCAGTGGTTCTCCACTGTAGAACTTGCCGCATACCATTTTGGTCTCTGGCCAAACAGTAGTACTTGCCCTTCCCTAAAACACCTTGTATGGAAGATCCCTGACTTGACATTGATTCAACTTACGGGTTTTTGACTTTACATTTGTGCAAAAGTGATATGCATTCACTAGAAACCATACTTCAAACTTTGACTTTGGATCTTTTCCCGGGCTGGTGATCTGCAGTTGGATCCTCTCCTGTGATGCTGGACAGGGGCAGTGAGTGCAGCTCCCAGGCAGCCACCCAATCATAAGAGTCGGCAACAACACACTTAAACCATACTGTTTCTCATTTTCAGTGCAGTGTTCAGTAAATTACATGAGATATTCAACTATTTATTGTGAAATAGGCTTTGCATTAGATGATTTTGTCCAGCTGTACAATACTGTAAGTGTTCTGAGGACATTTAAGGTAGGCTGGGCTGGGCTCTGATATTCAATAGGTTAGGAATATTAAATGCATTTTCAGCTTATGAGATTTCCAACTTACGATGGATTTATTGGGAACTAACTCCCATCATAAGTTGAGGAACATCTGTACTCTGTGCTTCTGTTTTCCCTCATTGTCTCCTGCCCTTCCTTTCCCCTTTGTCTTTCTGTTGACCTGTCACTCCATGCAAAGCTTCACTTAGATACCACCTCTTTCAAGAGACCATCCTTCATCTTGATGTTCAGCATTATCTACATGCTCTGGATTATAGTACATGTTGACCTTTACCTGTGTTGAGACTGATCTTCATAAACTTAGCGTGTACTCCCCTTCTGCACTGCCCACACCTTTCTCACTTGGCACAGCATCTTGAAGATAGCAAACCCCCCCCCCCCCACCGTGTTTGTATAATGAAAGAATGAATCTGTTTCCAGCATTAGAAAGGCAAATGAGGTCCCTAATCTTTATGAAGTAAGCAATCAATATATTTGGTCTTGGATTTCTGTTCTTTGGAAAGAAAGTCTGGGGTAATAAATGTGCCACGTGACCATTGAAGTGTCCTATTTCCACTACATAATTTTAGAGAAAGCCTAATTTTGCCACATTTGTTTAGTAATCTTGAAGATTTAGTTGGATTTGGATTTTAGTTAAGAATTTAGAAGTCATGATGTGATGTAAGGATACCTGGGTGGCTCAGTCGGTTGAGCGTTTGCCTTTGGCTCAGGTCGTGATCTCAGGGTTCCTAGATTGAGCCCCTCAGCAGGCTTTGTGCTCAGTGGGGAACGTGCTTCTCCCTCTTCCTCTGCGTTTCCCCATCCTGCTTGTGCTTTTTTGCTCTCAAATAAATAAATAAAATCTTTGAAAAAAAAAGTCATGATGTAAAATTAAAGAAGCCACAGTTAGTAAACAATCAGTCATCACTTAGATTTGACAAGGCTAGTCTTAGTTCTGAAATGTCAGATTTCAGCGCTTTGGAAGTTCTTTCCCACAGATTTCAGTGTGACAGAATTCATGTAGAAGCTTCATGAATTGAAGCTTCAGAAATTTCAGGAATCGAAGTTGTACCTTAATAGATCTTCATTTGCCCAAAGCACCCTCATTAGGCCACCCCTGACTGTCTCCCTTGCTCAGCTCTTGCCTTTAGGTTTCCACAATCTCTCTGCTTCCCTCTCCATTCTCTTCTTTTTCCCTCTGTTGTTTTCTGTATGTGCCCTTTAGAATCTGGCAGCTCCAGCAGCATGTAGTATTTATCTTCCAAAGAATAAGGATTCACTTTTCTCATTAGCCATCTATTTCAACTGTTAATCTTGCAGATGTAAATTTTCTCTTTGGGGCTTTCAGTAGGTATTTACCTGGGGGATGAGGAAATCTTGTCATTTAATATTGCTTATACTATGTGCCTCTATAGTTCTAAAATCCTTAATTTCATTCTTTCCTTCTCTAGATATCTTAATAGAGCTAGTTCTTAGTATGAGTAAAAGTATGGGTGTGTGGGAAGCAGGCATCTTCTTTGCCTTCCCCAGCCCTCTTCCCAGCCAGTGATTTCTTACCAATAATGAACTATAGTAAGATTATTTGGTATCCCTTTCTGGACAGTGAAGCATAGCTTCCTTGATGACCTATCTTTCCTGATAATTTTCACTAACTAGGAAAATTACAAAAGCATTTTTCTGCTTAATACCAGCATAGTTGGGCAGCCCGGGTGGCTCAGCGGTTTAGTGCCCGCTTTCGGCCCAGGGCGTGATCCTGGAGACCCGGAATCGAGTCCCACATCGGGGTCCCTGCATGGAGCCTGCTTCTCTCTCTGTCCCTCATGAGTAAATAAATAAAATCTTAAGAAAAAAAAAAAAAAAACAGCATAGTAAATCTTAATTTGCTATCACAACTTGGCTACAAAACTCCCAGTTTTGCTGAAGTAACATATATTGAATTGCTGACCATCGTTAAAGAAAATTATCTTAAAATAGAGCATATTATGCAACATACAATAATCAGAATGGGTTGTAATTGAGGGGACATTTGCCTCAAGGATACTTATGTGTCTTTAAGTTCAGGAGAAACTTAAGGAATCTGTCTTACTTATTTACTTAATGTATGTAACCATCACTAACATAGCACTTACTGTATGCCAGGCCCTAGCCTAAATGCTTTACAAATGTTAAACCGTATGATGATCCTATGATCTGTATCCTATCATCTCTATCTAAAGATGAGCTCCTGAGTGGATGCTTTATCTCAGTGTTGCCTCTCATCTGAGTTGTGAATTAGAAATCCAAAGTCCAGCCTTTTGCTAAAAAATGCAAAATAAAGCATGGACACACAACAAACCATTAATGTTAACAAGTTTTTTGTATCAGGATTTATGATCAAAATTTTACACAGAGCAGTACTAGAATTTTAGAACTGAAGGTGATCTTAGAGATAGCATCATCTTCACAAAGCTCTTAGTAATTGATAAATTAACATAATTTACAATGTTTTATGGCTTAGTAATATTAAGATTGGGTGCAAAGGTTGCTTTTCTTGTGTTATTGAACTACTTCTTTTCCAAGATAGAGTGTAAGTATGGTGGCCTAATTAGGAGAGGAATCGTGCCAAGGCAATTTGATGTGGTAGTTTTGCCTTAACCTTGATACCAGCTTGCTCTCCTGTGTGATAAATAGAGGAGTCAGGATACAGAGGACATATCAGCTTCAAGGAGAGACTGGGATCAAGGAGTCAAATAGAAGTGTGAGGCTATGAACAAGCTAATTGACAAAGAGTTTTTTTTTAAAGGTCAAAATAAGTTTTAGGCTGAGGAACTTTTAGTAAAAACACCACAAATAGAATTTTACCCTTTTTAAATAGAAGAGCACAGTGTATCTGATTGAAATTTTTCTCTTGTCTTACAGTGAAAAAGGCAATACTGTTCCTGGGTATGATTTTTTGGTGAACTCTGTCTGGCCAGAAATAGTACGAGGATTAGAAGAAAAGTTGCCTTCTCTTTTTAATCCTGGGAATCCTGATGCATTTCATGAGGTACCTTTTCCTCCATCATCTTGATTCTTGAAGATAATAACCAGAGGCTTGAGTCTAATCATGTTTTCTGCCCAGTCTTGGTTGAGTGGTTTATTAAAAATAAAAATTAGGTTCGTGAGTGAGCATTTACTTAAAAATTGTTTCATCCAAGTAATAGTCTCTGGCACTTTTGGGAATAAATAATTTGAGAATGTATGGTAAAATTCAGTCTAAACAATTATGATGAGATATGTGCATTATTTTTCTCACTTTTAAAAAAATTACTTATTTTCTCACTTTTTAAAAAAGATCCTAAAGACCATTAAAAGCCAGTCTTGTCACAGTTTTCCATGAAAAATTAGATTTGCAGATCTGTATGTACTGTATTAATTTTAAGGAAAACTAAGCATATTGACTGGATAGTAAAATTCTATTTAGTTTTTAAAGTGTAGAGAGGCAGACAGTAAGTGTGATGAGCCTGGGGCCTGGTAGACTTCAAAAACAGGTAAGACAACAAATTTGGAGCTTTATTTTTCCAGAAATCCCACTAACCTCTTTTCTTAACTAATTGTGTGATGCTGCAGTATATTGAACAATATGATCACTTGGTATTGTTTTCAGTAATTTGTGTTATAGCAATTTTTGTGATTTTTAAAATAGGGCTTTTATTTTATTTATTTATTTATTTTAAATAGGGCTTTTAAAAATAGATACTATAAGCAGAATGAAATAGTGGTCTTAAGCACAAGCGTTTTAAGACCCTTTGTGGTTTGCTGTGCTTTAGGGAATAGTACTGATCACGTTAGGCTTAGGTGATGTTTCAGCTCAGAAATGACACTTTCTCATAGAATTTTGACTTTAGAATTCTAAACCAGGACTGAATGTTGGTAGGTATATTTCCAGCACACATGGCATTTGTCAGTTTCTTTCAAAAAAGGCTTTCAGCATTACTGTAACATGCTTCCTGTGAAGAGAGAAATAGTTTTGTATTCCTTTAGCATCCCATCATCTGCAGAGGTATATATAGTTTGATCCCAGACAGATGAATAATACCTTTGTCTCAACTCCATACATTTAGACCACACTCAGGGGATTCTGTTTAAGTGTTGCTCGGACCAATTGAAAGAAATTAAAAATGTGTAGTGCTGAGTACACTACAATTCTGGCCTAAGCACAGACTTCAGCATATTTAGGTGAATGGTTTGGTAAGCCAGAATTGAGTCCTCTTTATTAAGAAGTATATGGAAAGTCCACAGATGTTCTCCTTAGAGCCTGGGCGCTTGGGGTCTAGAGTACCTGCAGAGGAAGGCGCATTTACAACATCTATGGTTTTGCTCTGCTGACCACTCATGGTTCTGTGCCCTCTATTTCTTTGGGCAAATTTTCTCTGAGCTTAAACAGAAGAGGAAACTTCATTTTTAAGATAATAACAGTTATTACCCAGTAGGGTAGTTTTGTGGGCTAAATTAAATAAGACTGTTGTAAGCACACGCACAGGTGCTGAATGCTAAGTAGGATTCAGCTGCTGCTCTCTATGGCATCGTGAGCACCCCCTGTCAACTTCCATGCTGTCTCGTCTACGGAAATGATGTGATTGCTCACCTGGATGATTCTTTCCTTTTAAAAATTTTCTACTCCTGTTGGAGCAATACTTAATTTATGGTCTCTTCCAATTCCAATGGACTAGGTTAGGGTTGCGCTAGAATACGAGAGCCGTCATTCACAGAGCACTGGGTTTCCAGGTGGGCTTGCCCATGTAAGACCTTGAGCATGTCACTGAGCCACTTTGGGCATTACCTGGTCTTCAGGTCAGGACCTGCAAAGACAGCTCTCTTCAGGTCCCTGTCAGCTCTGAAACTGAGTCAAAGTGTTCACCTCCTTTATCTTGATGATAGTTTTTCCAGTAGGTTCTCATCTCTGGTTAGTTGGCTTACAATAAAAATTCCACCTGTTTGTTCTTATTTTAGAAATACACCATAAGTATGGATTTCGTAAGAGCATTTGAACGGCAGTGTGGATCACAGGCCAGTGTTAGAAGATTAAGAGCACATCCTGCCTATCACAGCTTCAATAATAAGTGGAACTTACCTGTTTATTTTCAAATAAGGTCAGTAATTTATTCCTCCCCCTACCTGCTGAAATGGAATTTGAATACTTGGCAGGCTGTTGCCCCACTTAACAGCCCTTCCTTTGAGATCATTATACTGTTCTTGGAAGCAAAATGTAAAGGGGAAACGTGTAAGAAGTGTTTCGATTGCCAAAGTTCTGGCTTGCATGACAAGAAAGAATTTGATAATTAGGGGGCTGAGAATACCAGCCTTGGATTTAAGGTAGATTCTGGGCCCAGCTGCATCTGCCCCCAACTCCATCCCCTGTCCCCCAACTCCACATACATGCCTTGTATGCCCTTATCCATCACGCAGAGGTAGACAGGAGGGGCTCTGGAGTAACAGACTCTCCCTTTGCCCCTTCTCAGCACACCCCTCTGTCAAACAGTGGACCCAGCCCACATCTGTTGTTGGCTTCCCTGGACAGTTATTTCCCTTAGAGAGAGTGGGGAGAAGCACAGCCTTAAGTGTTCTTTGTATTTTGTTCCATCAATCAGTTTATGAGAATCCTAGTTATTTTTGGCTTTCCTTTATAATCTGACATTTGTTCTCTCTGTTCTGGAAAATGATGATGCTTCTAACAGATGTCACGATGATATCATGTATGTAAATAAGTGCTCCTAAAAACTATCAGGGAAATTTAGGATAAAATCCTAGCAGTGTATGTTCCACTAGAAAAATAGATGAGAATAGGCATTTTTGTACAGTCTTTGAATGAGGTAAGTTCCTTCATAGAATGACATTAGCTAGAGTGTTTTAGATAGAATGATCCATAAAGAGTCACAGGCTTTTTCTTTAAATCACTGAGTGATTCGTTATGATGCAGTCCTTTTCCCTAGAGTTCTGAGGGAGAATTAGAGAGAGGGAAATATATTAAGGATTAGGTACCTTGATTATAATTGCTTGCCATGATTGAGAGTGTATGTAATCATCCTCTGATAATGAAATCACAGTTATCAGAACGTTAGTGAGATGCCCTTTCTCATACCATACTGTGTTTTATGCTTAATTTCCCGAGGTCATATCACCACGTAGCTTGTCTCTGAGTGGGAAATTAAGGATTTGTTCATCTAGGATATTCGCAGGCTGCACTGGAAGTAGTTTTTAGAAGATAATCAAGATCAAGCCAGGGCAAGAAGCCTTTTGATTCAGGAGCAGAATTAAAAATAGTGAAGCATTATGTCACAGTATAAGACACAGTGGAGAAGACATGTCTGCATTTTAGTTCATATTTAGAGTTAGCATGCTTTAGGTGCCCAGTACCATCATGCTATATGTAGGCCTCTCTGCTGCCTCCAGACTCCTCTTGTTACCCGCCCCCCGCCAATCCCATGACCCCATGCTTGGCGATCTTGCCCTGTCACCCTGCCTCCTGGGCCTGCCCTCCTGGAGCTCCAGGGGCCTGTTTTGGCCAGCCAGGCCCCACAGTGACAGCACAGCCTCGCCTTGGCTGGTTCTCATGGGGCTGGCAACTGAGCCTTAAAGTATGTTGAAAGTCAGCCAGTTCCCTGGGAGATTTTGTACCTTCATCAGAAACATTAAGCATTCCAAGGGATTGGTTAACTTTTGTCTGTAAAGTGTTTTAAAATTTGTGAAATTTTCAAAAATGACGTTTGAGTTACGAAGTGTGGAACTTGTATTCAATGTTTGTTTTTCCATTTTAAAAATAAATTCAGGTAATACTTTGTAGGACAGTTCTGTTGATTCTTACCAGGTATTGAATTGTTTACTCTGAGGGATGACAAAAAGTTCCACAAACATGACTAGGGTCAGAGTTGTATTGTTACCGAATTCACTTCAGGGTCATGTAAAGGAAGCTAAAAGCCAGTGGGGTGGTATGCTTTGACATATTTATAGGGAGAAATATTCATATTGCACCCTTGAGAACAGATTTATGCTTCTGGTCTGACTGTAGGCCTACATCCCCACTGTCTTAGGAAAAAGGGCAGCACTCCCATCCAGCACCTTCTGGAGCATACTTGTACCCCCACACTGTTCCTGAGACCCTGCTGGGTCTTCATTTCACTCCTCTTTATAGGCATATTGGAAAGTAGCTTTAGGACTCAGTTTCTCATAGGATGAAAACGAATGCAAATGTGTACAAAATGGTGTCAAATTGTGTGTCAGTGGCTACCTAGAAACAGGTGTTAGTCTCTTAAATCCCAAAGGTTAAGGTTTACGTCCTTTAATTAAAATCTTATTAGAATATTACATACTCCCAGAATGTTCACAGTATGTACTGTGTTTGGTACATGCCAAACATAGCATATTTTCTCCTTAATGATGTGGAGTCAACAGCATTGATGTGCTTACCCTTTGCCCTCAAGTATGTGTGTGTGCAAAGTAGAGATGTGCCCTGCAACATTTCTGATATACCACTGAGCAGAAGGAAATTTTCATTGCCGTATTGATTTTTATAGGAGCACTTTTGGAGGCTTGCAGACCTGTAGCATGCATGGAGGAAGATGTTTAGAGACCTTTCCCAAACCCAAATTTAAGCATTTAGAGATGTTTTATTTGGGGTTTGTCCTTGTTACAAATACCCTGGTGAGAGCAGAATGGCATCACATGTGCATGGGCAAACCATGGCATGGCTTCTCAGGTTCCACCAAACTAACCTCTCACTTTTTGCTGTTTTGCAAGATGACCTGTAACGTATCACTTCAATCCTGGCAGCTAACTGCTCTGCAAAGCTGCATGAGGCGCTGGTCCTGGGCTTCTGGCTGGGGAGGCACGGCTCTGTCAAGTGACCTGGGCAGTGGCACTGTCAGGAGTCTTCCCACTTGGTCACACAGGCAAAGGGCTATGTGAAGGCAGTGAGATACCAGGGGTCCTGTCACCTTTGGTTCTGGTACCTTCTCACGTGTGTGTTCTCATTGTTAGCGTAAACATACACATAATTTTGTGTCCTATGTCTTTACTTACCACTAAATTATTTATATTTGTTCTTATTGCTGGGCAGCTTCAAGCCAACTTCTTCTCATACCACATTCTAGGATGAATGTGCCACACGTTTTGTAACCATTTCCTTACTTGGGGCCATGTAGCTTGCTTCCAGGTTTTCCCAGCCATCAACAGTGCCGGGTTAGCTCTCAGGCCTTTTCCCTGTTGGAGCTTACTGTCTGTAGTTTGTATAGGTTTTGGAAAAAGTGGTGGTGTGAGGGGCCCGAGGCTGAGACCTGGGGCTGGTGTGTTCTCCCATCTTCAGAGCACCTCTTCCCCCTTCTCTTCACTGGCACAGGGTCACCACCCCTCTTGTTGCCATTCTCGGTTAGCCTCCCAGGGTCCCTTCTCACCCCACCTTTCTGCCTCTCCCTTGTTCCCCCTGTGCCTATCGCCAGCAGCTTGGGGAGGCGAGCCTTCTATGGGCTTCCTTAGGCAGTTTCTGTCTGTGTAGGCTACAGGAAGCTCTGGGAACTGGGCTAGCTCTAACAGTGTAGGGCGGCCTTGGGCTCCTGGGCTTTGTGCTGTGTTGCACATTTGTGGAAGGCATGGCTGCTGCTCTTTAATGTACTGTTCTTTTCCCCCTTCAGAAAGTTTCCTTAAGCTCCATCTCTGAACCACTTCTAAAAAGCACACATATACTATAAAAATCCAGAATGCTCAATTAGGTAAATTTATCTTGAGTGCATGTCAGAATGTATTGCTAGCAAAGGAACTAGCTGGTGACAGGAGTGTGCTGGGAAAGATGTGACGGGGGAAGGTACGTAGTTGGGAAATAGATTGCCACATGAGCAGCTCATTTAAAAAATACACACACTTTTCATGTCACAAAGTCCTAAACATGTGCCCACATCAGTTATTAAAACAAGTTTGTGATGGGATGTTGTGATGCCTGGCAGTCCAACACAAGAAACTGACCCACAGAGCAGTGATGCAGATGTTGGGTGGCAGTGCCAGCTGGGTAGTGCTGGACAGCATGAGGGGCTCAGTAGAAATAGGAAGCATGTGAGCAGCAAGCTGTTATAGTGTTAATGGGCTATTTGCAGTGGCTTTTCTCTAGTTTGCAAAGACACGGAATACAGCCTTCCCGTTCCTTAGTTTGGGGACGTGTCCTTTCCTGGGATTGCGCAAATCGAAATGGATTGGAGATAAATACCATCTTGTGGCTGTGAGGTGATGGCATGAGTCCAGCCAGCTAGGACTTGCCAGGCACAGCTTCTTGATGGAGGCTTACATGGGCAACTTGTTTAGTTTGAAACATGTGGGGTTAGTTGTGATTCCACTCAGCTGGAAATAATAGAGAAGCCCTATGTAATAGTGGCTGAATCAAGAAAAATGTATTCCTAGTTTAGTTAAAAAAGACGTTTGGGAGAATAGGCATTCTGGGGCTGGTTGGGCATCGTTAAGAGTGTCAGGCTGAGGGACAAGCGGGTGGAGGTGATCCTGGTCCTCAGGAAGGTGGGAGAATGGGCAGGGAAAGGCATTTAGCAGCTGCATAAACTGTAATCTGTGCTCTTGTTTCTATTTCAGGTTTAGAGAAATCGCAGGATCCTTAGAAGCAGCACTTACAGATGTACTGGAGGACGCTCCAGGTAACTTCCTGAAAGTGATTCCTCAGAGAGTGAGTGAAGCTCAGCCAGTCAGCTAGACCTTCACATTCTGAGGGTACATGCCCCTTGTCCTGTCAGGCAGTAGGTTAGACCTTCAAGGCATAACTCAACCTCTTTTTTTTTTTTTTTTAAAGAGGCTAAAAGAAATCAATTTTTTTTTTGTTTATAGAACTTCTTTATAAACATGGTAAAATAATGAGATTATTTCAGCTGTAAAAAAAAAGAATGAAATCTTGCCATTTCAAGGACATGAATAGAGCTAGAGAGTATTATGCTAAATAAGTCAGAGAAAAACAGATACCATATGATCTCACTCACATATGGAATTTAAGAAATAAAACGAGCAAAGAGAAGAAAAAGACAAACCAAGAAACACTCTTAACTATATAGAGCAAACTGATGGTCACCAGAGGGGAGGTCAGTGGGGGGAGGGGGAAATAGGTGGTGAGGATTAAGAGGACATGTATCATGATGAGCACTGAGTAATGTTCAGAATTGTTGAATTCACTATATTGTACACCTGAAACTAACACAACAGTGTGTTAATTGTGTTAACTACACTGGAATTAAGATTTTTAAAAATGCTTTAAAAACATAGGAAGCAGACCTCATTTTTGTTTCTGAATATAATAACATGTGAAGGGGATCTCCCCACCCCCCGCCCCCCGCCAGGGGATCAGCTCTCTGTATAGCAAACTGGCTTCTATCTGCTTTCCTCCCAGGCTGAGGTAAAGGATCAGGATGGCCCTTCCCAATATAAATAATAGTGAAAGGGAATAGAAGGAAGGGAGAAGAAATGGGTAGGAAATATCAGAAAGAGAGACAGAACATAACGACTCCGAACTAGGGCTGGTGGAAGGGGAGGAGGGCGGGGGTGGGGGTGAATGGGTGAGGGCACTGAGGGGGTCACTTGACGGGATGAGCACTGGGTGTTTTTCTGTATGTTGGCAAATTGAACACCAATAAAAAATAAATTTATTATTAAAAAAAAAAAAAGGATGGCCTTTCCCTCCTGGGGGATGATTCACAACTGGGGTTCCTGCCCCAGGCCTCCAGGGTCCTCAGCCCCCATCCTGGGATAGTGGGCAGGTGACAGTGGTTTTGGTGGGTTCCAGACATGCTTGCTTTCCTTAATAGCCTCATTAATCTCATGTCCGGTGGCCTCTTACATGCTGTATGTCTATTTCTGTAGCTACATCGGTCTCTAGGCTGCTCTGTTGAAACTTCGGTTCGTTTCTGTGTGGCTAAGTCCGCCTGGACTGCACTGTTTTAGCCTCAAAGTTTGTTTCCATCTGTCTTTGCGAAACATGGTCATATATAATGGACTTCCTGTACATAAATATTGTGTTCAGGTAGAGGAACACAAGAATAGACAAAATAGGACACATTCAAAACTAAAGTTTAAACCCTTGCAGGTGACTGTCACTCCTGATTGTGTTTATTGATTTGGTATAAAATACCCATTAACAAATTATTTTGAATGCTGTGTATGTTTAATATTTCTCAAACACCTGGGGAGGGGAATTGTATAAAATTAGAAAACTCATTGTCATGAAAGATATGATAGCATGGATTATGGCCACTTCTTCACTCTGGAATTACACATTGAAAATATTAGAATTAAGCCTTGAATTGCCTGTGATTCTTTACATGCCTCTTTCCTCTCTAGCTGGCAGTTCATTTTGCCTTTTGGCTTCTCACCGGACGTGGAGCAGCCTGCAGAAGTGCTGGTCAGATGAGATGTTCTTGCCAGCGCTGGCGCATCGTCTCTGGAGGCTCACGCTGCAGATTTTGGCTCGATACTCCATGTTTGTCAGTGAGGTGAGGGCTGGCCCAGCAGCTCTTACGCATTCAACGCTGTTGGGAATTCCAGACACCTTAACACTAGGTGTGCTAAGATTTTACAAGGCCGTGTTGTCACGAGAGGTTGATCTGGAGGACAAGAGTGGGCTCCTTTCTCAAGTTTGCAGCCATGTTTGTTTCCTTTTTTGTCTAGGCACCATTGCCTTTTACGGGTGTTAATTATCACATAGTGCTTCCTTTTGTGGGAAGGTGCCGCACTGACAAGCTCTTGTTCCCTTCTCAAGGCCAGAATTTTTGAGGTGCCTCCATATTAAAACAAAGATGCTCATTTTAATGAAAGTGAGTAGGAATAAAAAAAACACACATTTTAATTGTATTTGGAAGTTTTAAAAAATCATGTGATCATGGAGATTAAAAGATAGGAAAATTAATTAACCTTCTCTTCATTTCAAAACAGCCTACTTTTATCTTTGTCAAGTCGTTGATTGTATTAGATTTGCACACACCTGTAAAGATAAGGCATTGTCCATAAAGTGTTCCTACAGGCCAGCACTGAGCACGCAAGCAGGCCCCGCACCTGTGTCTCGGCCTCAGAGAGGCCCTGCCTCCTGGACTGTCTCCAGTGAGACAGATAAGCAGCCTGTTAAGTGTATGTGAGGAGTATGAAGATAGGCGTGTGTTAGCTCTCAGGAAGGACAACATGAAGAAGCCTCATCTTTGGGAGGGAATGCCATCTCAGCTGGAGTAGGCGACAAGCACGTCGTCATCCTGCTGCATGTTCTAATGGAAGGAGCACAGGAGCACAGGCTTCAGTCAGAATCAAACCCAGGTTCTGCCACTTTTATATTTTGTGATGTTGGGACAATTAGCTCTAGGAGTCCCAAATTCTTCATCTGTAAAATGGGAAAGCAGCTTCTCTGTGTGGTTGTGAGGAGTAAAGAGATAGTTGTTGACCAACAAATTATTGACAGAAGTGCCTGGCAGATCCTGGAAGCTCTGTGGAAGCTAGTTTTCCATTTCTCTTTTGCCTTCCTCTGCTCAAAAGGGTCTTAGCAGACAACCCATCCTTCAAGCTGTTTCTGAAGAGCACTGTGTAGTCGGTTCCAGGGACACAACGGGCCTTGGTGCGGTTCTTCAGTTAGGCCCAAGTCGGCCGCTTCATGTGTTCTTAATTCTTACGTCACTAATAAGTTACTTTGCTTCGAATATTTGTTATTCCATTTTTTTCTTGATGCCAGAGTATCTCTCTGGTTTTTCCCTTGTAACAATACATGATGTGAGTCACTTTTGTTTGTAGTATTTGGAGCATAATGAGGTTTGGATTTTAATTTTTTTATCCTTACTAATTATAATAATACATTTACTAAGCATACTTGGTAAATGATTTGGCTAATAGAGGTAATGAATTTTTTTAAAACTGTGATATTCCAGAAATTAATTTTCGTTCTATTTAGGGGCCTATTTTATTTTTACCTGTTATTTTTTATCAGAAATTAGACACAGGTTTAAGGATAAGCATACGTGAGGTTGTATGTAGTTTGACCTTGTTTCTCCTTGTTGTGCTTTCACTGGTGAACTTGTACTGAATACTTTGTAGATAGCTGTCACTTTAGGTGAGTTGTTGACCCACAAAAATAAAAGCTCAGAGATGTTGCTAGTGGAAAAATAATCATTGAAATGGTTTTTCAGCTTTTACTCAGGCCCATCTCTAATGAAAGTACCAAGGATATTAAAAAGTCTTTGGTAACTGGTAGCAAAGACCCTTCCGTCACCCAAGGAAATGGTGAAGACCAAGGAAGTGGCCCTTCGGAAACAAAGCCTGTGGTCTCCATTTCCAGTACGCAACTTGTGTATGTGGTAGCAGACCTGGACAAGCTTCAGGAGCAGGTAGGCCCATGTCCCGGCAGAATTCCATCTGCTAGCTTCAGTGCTCCCGCAGGAGGCCGTATGTGCAAAGACCTGACACCATTTGGCTTCACGGGGCTTAGCATCATGGGGCCCAGGGGTACCTGGGGAGACACGTTCATCTGCCCTTCGAAGTGTCTCTCCTATAGGTGGGCTCTCTGCCTCCTTGCTTATCAGTCTAGTCTCGTCCTGTGTGACCCTGAGGCCTCTGCTTCCTTTTCAGTGGCGCTGTCATTAGCTCTGGGGGAACCACACACGATCTGTCCATTAGCTCCACTTTCTCTGTGCAGGCATGATTGCTAATGGGCTGGAGTTTAATTGCTTCTCCCGCACTTGACCACTTATTTCCTGGTAACATTTCATCTTCAGCTGTACTTTGAAAGTGCTGAACTGTTAGAACTTCCCCCTCTGTTTTCCCTGGATAGGGGTCGATATTGAGGGCCTTTATCATTAATGAAGAGGGCTTTGTGGATTGAATTTGTGTTTGAGTGCCCTGATACATAACTCTCCTTCCCTCTGGTTTAAATATTTTGTGGCGCTTGAACAAATAATATATTTTGAGCAAAATCTGATCTTCCTTGTAAGCTGTTTTTGGTACTGGGGTGACCCACAGAATAGAAAATGCTTCTGCTAATTCCCTGGGTCTGCTTATAGCTGTGGACTGCTTTTCCTGTGTTGTTGGATTCTGTGATCATGAAAGTGTAAAGAGTTTTATTTTCTTCTGATGAAAATGACAGAAAGTCCTGAGTCTAGTTTCAGCATTCATTAACAATATTTTAGAGTTTATAGATGCAAATAGAATTGCCTCTTCCTTTGATTTATAAGAAGTAACTGAATATATAAAGTGCATATTTATTTCAGCTTCCAGAACTCTTGGAAACAATCAAGCCAAAACTTGAAATGATTGGCTTTAAGAATTTTTCTTCTATCTCAGGTAAAAATGAATCTTTAGACTCAGCAAATCTTTGATTAAGAAATAATTTAAAATAAAACTTTAGAGACTGTAGGATGTATATGCCATTTTCTTCTCTAGTTGTAAATTCTTGGTTGTATCTGTATTCTGTTCTGTGATTTTAACCATTCTAAATGAAATATTTTGTTTAATTCTCATGATTTGATTTGATTTGACTTACTGTCGTACACTCTCTAACTACTATGACGCTGTCTAAAATAAGATTCACATCTGGGCCTGAGTAAGTGGTTAAATTGAATCTATATGTCTCAACAGCAGCCCTGGAGGACTCTCAAATGTCTCTGTCCGCCTGTGTTCCTGCCTTAAGTAACAGGATCATCCAAGACTTAAGTGAGTCTTGTTTCAGTTACCTGAAAAGTGCCCTGGAGGTTCCCAGGCTTTACCGAAGGACAAATAAGGTCAGCACCACTCCCTGAAAATAATTTTGAAGTGGGGAAATACATAGTAGGAGAGCCACCAAGGGGGTAGTGGCAGATTAAGATACAGAGATGGGTGCCCAGGGGCAGCGCTGCCCAGAGGCAGACCTGCTCAGCCTCATCCAGAGAATATTTGAGAAGGGGACCCCCCTGGGTGGATGGTCAGCTGCTTTCGGAATTGGACTCAGACAGTAACTGACTTGTTTGGATTCCTTTGGCCTTAGGGAAAGATAGTAATTTCAGAAGAAAGCATTTTAATAAAATATTTTTAACTCCTTTATACTCTCTTGGTTTTTGTAGCTTATATTTGAAAAAAATGGAATTTACCTTGTTCCCTTCATAGTGCCCTAGCACGTACCTACCTTCTCCTATTCTTTAACTTGATAAGATTTGAAAAGCTACATTAAGAGTATGAAAAGCATTTATAAGACTTCAAAAAAGTGTGCATGCACACTGATGTTCAAGGTCGAATTCTCCTGTTGTCACATCTTATAGAATGGTGATTTGGGGACTTCATTTTGACCAGTGGTTTAGTTTCCTCTCCTGAGCTCTCAGTTTCAGGCTTCTCTATGCTCATTTCCTTCTTGCCACATGTCATTTAATTTTCCATCGAATTTTCTTTTTTTCCTCAATTGTAGTGTTGGATGTTAGGCACTTTACTACTAAAATTATTTCCAAGAACTGTGAAAATTCCCAGGACATTGTGCTTTTCTGGAGTCTCTCTGGAGTTCCTGCGAACATCCCTGTTTTAGGGCAGCCTCAACGTTGGCATCTTCCCTGTTTTTGTTCCTCTGCCTGTCTGACTCGGTGTCCTGGAGGCACTTGAGGGCTGAACTGAGCTTCAGCAAGTCTCCTTTGTGGCTACTCCTTTTTTCCTTTTAAAATCTGCGTGTGCAATAGGCTTACCACTTCCAGCAAGAGTACTTTGTCACCCGATTTTCCCTTTCTGATCTGGCCTGAAACTCCCATGTCAAAGTGGGAGAGAGAGACCTACTTTATATTCCCAAATTCGTTAATATTCTTTTACTAAGCCACCAGCTTTCCCTGTCTGTTCAATATGATGTTAATATTTACCAGGTGCTTGGGGGTCAGGTACTCTCATTTGTTCTATAAAGTGAATGCCAGTGTCCTTGTTTGCAGACGAAGAAACTTAAACTAAGAAAAGTCCAATTACTTGCCCTAGATCCTTGCTGGTCGGTCAGTCCACCTGGTGGGAGCTCGTTGGAAATGCACCAAGTCAAGCAGAACCCTCCTCCTCTGTGTACACACTTAGGTGCTTGTTCCCTCTTTCTCTCTCTTCCTCTTTCTGGCTCTGCTCTAAATATGATTTCCCCTCGCTTTACTCTTCTTGGCCCCCTCCTGTTCTCCAAGTATTTTTCTATAGACATTAGTGTTATTCTGGGGGAGGGAATGACGTTTGTACATGTCTCAAAACTGATACATCACTAGCATCTCTTTGAAGTTTTGAGTAACTTATTCTCCTTTTTTTTCTTTATATGTTTTTTTAACCTCTACCATCATTATTCCAGGAGGTGCCAACAACAGCCTCCTCTTATGTGGACAGTGCTCTGAAGCCATTTTACCAACTTCAGAGTGGGCACAAGGATAAGCTCAAACAGGCAATAATTCAGCAGTGGCTAGAAGGCGCACTTTCTGAGAGCACTCATAAGTGAGTACCTTAGAAGTAGGCTATTCCGGACTTTCTTAGAAGATCCCTGAGTCAGAGACCACTGAGGCCACCAGGGGATTGATTGCATGTTGACGGGGTGGTGAGCACATCAAGTCAGTGTGTCACTGGGTGAGTCAGGTACAGGTGCTTAATACTTCTGTCTGTGTTGATGGCTGAGCTGTGCTCACTTCACTCCTCCTGCACCCAGAGCGCTTTGGGCCACCTGCCTCCACCTAAACTGCCTCCCAACTTCCCTGGGTCTCACACAGGTCCTGCACTACCCTGGGCAGGCCTGGGTTTTGCTGTCCATTATACACTTCATGCAGGCCTCTTACTGCAAGTCCAGGCATCGTTTTTCCTTGAGGATTCTTTCTCTCCTCAGCTGTGTCAGTCTAAAATGGGTCTGATCACTCCAGATAATGAAAGACTCCTACTGGTGAGGCCACTGCAGTCTAGGAAAAGAAAACATATTTTCTGAAGTATCATTACAATGGATAAATGTTCAGTGCCTAAAACCCTGCAACCCTTGAAAACATAAGGAGGTCTTCAGCATCTCCGTGTTTGAATGTCTCCTTATTTCTCATTTAATCAACTCTTCTCCAAATGCCATCATTGAGTTATGTCCGAGTATATTATTCAGTTTTATTATGGAATTTTGTATAATTATTTTGCAATAGTATTTGATTTATTTCAATTGTTTCTGAATTAAGTGACATTTGTGGGTTAATTTAGAACATAACCATGAGTTATAGTGTTGTTTTTGCAGGCAAATATATTCCAAGTGCCAAGTAACCAGCTTGTAAACTAAGTTTTGAAATGCAACTCATTTATAATTTGCAAATTTTATTAAGATTATTGTGAAGGAAATTAGTTTTATTTAAAATTTTGAAATGCTTCCATTCTTTAAAAGATGAGCCATTCCTAGGACTGACTCTAAATGAATCTGTTGCTTGCACTTGGGGAATGAGCTCCAGCTGCTCACCCTTCAAGTAGGAAAGACAGTTTGGCCCACGATTTCCTCTTAGTGTTTGGGAGTAAAATTGTACAGAGAATCCATATACATATTTCTTCAGTTCTGAGGGAATGCAGTGGTAGAGAGTCAAGACTCTGAGTTTTTTTCAGTCTTAAGAAACATTGATAAATGTACCATGGCTGATTTTTTAATTGGAAATGAATTTTTGTCTTAAAAATCTCTTGCTTTGGTCCACAAAGCCAGTTCATCTGTTTGGGGATGCACACAGATGCCTCCGTCTTACCAGTGGGTGTGTCTTATGCTCCAGGTACTACGAAACTGTGTCAGACGTTCTGAGCTCGGTGAGGAAAATGGAGGAGAGCCTGAAAAGGCTGAAACAAGCCAGAAAAAGCACTCCCACCAATCCCGTCGGTCCTAGTGGTGGTGGCATGAGTGATGATGACAAAATCAGGCTGCAGTTGGCCTTAGATGTGGAGTACTTGGGAGAGCAGGTAAGCCCTGAGCCATCATCAGCCCCGTGTGTCTGACGCAAGTTCTGCGGGCCCAGCCGTCTCCTAGTGGCTGTTCTGAGCCCACACGTGCTGCTGAGTGGGGTGGGGGGGCGTCCACTCCCAGAGCTGGAAGAAGGGTCAGAGCCCCAGATTTGAAAGAGAAATGGGTGTGTACCCAACACTGTAAATTGACAGTTGAGGTCTGATGAACTGGTCTTTGGTGCAGCTGACATCTGCTTGGCTCATGGGCCCTCATGTTCACAAAGCCCGCTGGAGTATGGGCTCACAGAAGATGGTGTCCTTTTTGTCCACTGACCGGAAAGTGTCTGAGACATAATCAGGCAGTTAGAGTAACTAGAAATGCATTAGCTCATGGGTTTCTCACTGCAGCCCTTAAGGAATTGTCTGAGCCTGACTTCTTTGCTTCCCTGGCTGGGTTTTCTCAGGTTTTAGAGTCATGGCAGGTAGATGAACGTTCCTGAATATAGTGCTACTTAGGAGGCAAGTATAGGTTCTGGACAGGGCCTCTGCTCATACAGAGGTGACTTGCTTAAGGACTGTGAAACTTGTTGCTCTTGAGAAGCTGGCTTTCTAAGCTGTTCACATTCGCTGTATGGCATGGGTCCTCCAGGAAATTCCTTTGCTAGAGGGAAAGAAGTGAGATCCTAAAAGCTCCCTCAGGAGATGCTTGGTTTTCTAGCTCACTGAGGACTTGCATATCAGGGTCGTCACTGGAGATCCACATTTGCTGCTTTGAGGTGAATTTACAGATACATCCCAGCAGGAATCCATTGCTCCATTTCTTTATTTCACAAGGGAAACTTACAGTCTTTTACAAACAAGACAGCTTGCTACAGCAAAATGAGAAACAAAGAAACCAGACACAGGTGGGGTGGGTGGAAGCAGGGGGATGAAAAGAAATGGTACCCTATGGTCCTGGTCCCCAGATGAGCAGCAACATGCCCACAGATGTGAAGTACTTGGTGTAGATTTTCCCAGATTTTCCTGTATGTGTGTGTGGTTTGTTGCCGTTGTTAACAACAGTGGGAACATGATATGCCACAACTCGGTTGCCTCAGTAATTCACTCTGGTTCTCTGCCACAGCGTCCGCAATTCATCAGGTTCTGAGAAAAGGTTGTTGATGGCATGTGAAGAAAGTAAAAGCTCAGGCCATTGCTTTTTGGAAAAACTCTCTGCTTAACAAATAGTTTACTTTATTATTCTTTTTGTGTGGATTTTCTTTTCCAGTCCACAAAAGAGGCTCTTACTCTGGGTAAGCCTGATTTGATGGACTGAGATAAATGAACATGCTGGCTTCATAGAATGCTAACTTTAACCCAAAAAAGTGAAGCTTTATAATGAGTAAATCCTTTGCTGTGAAGGGAAAAAATACTCTGCCATTCTTTGGGGAGCTGCCTTTTTCTGATTTCTTGGAGGGTGGGGGTGGTAGTTATTCTTGTGTCCTTCATAAGGGCCTTTTGTTCGTATTCAGCTGAGACCACAGTGCTTTTATTCACTTTCGTGGCCTTTGCAGATACAAAAGATGGGCCTGGCAACAAAGGACATAAAGAGCTTCCCGGCCCTGGCAGAGCTGGTCGCTGCCGCCAAGGACCAGGCAACTGCAGAATAGCCGTGAGCATCTTGGAAGAGCCCACAGGGAGAGGAAAGCTGGACGGCAAGCCCGAAGGGAAGAAGGTGGCTCCGTCCTCTTTCCAAGCCTCTGAGGCCAAGAAGTGCTTCCACATGTCTCCAGCAACATGCCAATGCGGCTTCTCCGCACACCTGGGTCTCCTTTCACCCAGAACAGAACACAGAAGCCTTTTTCCGTTGTATGGAAGATAGTTTTTAAGACACTTAACTTTCTACTATAGTTTACAGAGCAAATTATTTTATTTTTATTGTAAATCTTAGCGAGGAAGAGCCGATTTCTAAAATACGATTAGAGGAAATAAGATGTCTGACTATGGAAAGTTGGCCCACTGGCCCTGCCATGGGAAGCACCTGCCTGCAGGGGTGACCGCAACAGGTGGCTCGCTCCCCTCAGCCCCTCCTCTGCTGGGCCCTGCTGTGTGAGGTGACACTCTAAAAGGCAGGAAGCAATGCTGCTCCTCCGTTCTCCCACTGGGTGTTCAGTGAGAGTGCTTCCCATCACATCATCGTTCCTGGCAGCGGCTGGAACCAGTAGGGAAGATGTATTTCCTGAATAAAAAAAGTGTCTGCCAAAAGTGTGTGCAATTTTTATTTGTGGATCCAGTGCCGGTTAAATGGTGCTCCTCCCAGGTGCCCTGTGAGGTGTGTCTCCTTGAGGGCACCTGCCTCCTGCACCGCTTGTGGTGGGGCCTGCCTGGGAAAACCTCCTGCAGGTGTGGGAGGTGACAAGGCCACGGACCCATGCGTGTCAGGAGGTAACAGCTGCAGGAATTTTGGGAAGAGGTAGGAGAACGAGGTGGACTGCTGCTGACCGACCCCACAGAGGCAGGCGCGCTTCCTCTGCTTGTGTTTCATTACAGCTCAGCGTCTCCTCTGTTCAAAGATCAGCTCTGGAGAGAGAAAGGAATGGGATAAGCAATAGACAATTAAGAAAGAAGATCTGGGAGCTAGCAGCAATTTTTTTTTTTTAAGTGCAGTGATGAAGCAGAGCTGCGGAAATAGGGAGCACAGGAGGAACCCCAGTAGAAGCGACAAGAACAGCAGCAGGAGCTCCTGGCCACATGTCTTCCAGCCCATGGGCAATGTGGCTTCCCCTCTGTTCAGGGCCTGTGCCTGCGCCCTGTGGAGAGCGCGTGTGCCTGGCCTCAGCAGAGAGCGCCCTGCCCCGACTGGATTGGCCTCTAAGCAGACCATGTTGGCAGCCTGGTCAGACCCCGCCCCATGGGTGAGAGAGCAGAAAGGACTCAACATCAGGGTCGGAACTCACCTGGCCGCGAGAGCCGGCTCAGCTGTCTTGTCTTTGTGGGCTGTTGCCTCTGCGTGGTGCTGGGCCTTGAGGCAGCAAGGAGCTGTCGGGAAGGAAAGCCAGGTGTGAAGTGAGAGAGAGCAAGGCCGACCTGGAACCAGTGGGGATAAACTGGCACCCACCTTTGTCTCTTGCTTCCTCTAGATGCCAAGTTCAGGACGGGGGGGGGGGGGGGGCTGTGGAAGTTGTGCTTCCTTGAAGCTGCTTGCACCCAAGGGAGCCAAAGAGATCCAGCAGGTGAGCCTGCAGCTCAGCGGAATCTGTGAGCCACCACGGTGGCCTCCCCTACACTAGCCTCCGAGTGTCAACAGGCCCTTGTGGGCAGCGCTGACCTCCCACCGTGCCCAGTGGGGTGTTGCGGGAGCGGAGACACAGCCCTACCAGGCTGACGGTCTGCTGGATAGCCACGTGGCTGAGCACCTCCCTCCAGCCTGGTCCCGGACTGCTTTGCCTTTCTCCTTTGTCCCCACATGTGGTTGGCAGGGATACAGTGTATAGTCCTTCCAAATCCACGTTATCCCCATTATGCAGATGAGGAAATAGAAATTAAAAAGTTAGATAACTAACAAGCCAAATTTAAATCCAGGCAAGATTGTTCCAAGTCCAGTTTGCTTGCCAACAGGTAGTTCTCCCTCCATAGTAAGAACATCGGTACAGGGAGGCTGATAGTCCAGGGTCGGGGCCCCAGGCTTGGCCTGGGCTCAGTAACATTGTGTTCTGGGCTTGTTTCCGCAAAGCTACACATGTGGGGCCCTGAACCCTATTTCTAGACTGAAGAAACTATCTTTAATAAAAAAACAAAAGGTTCTACAACACTTACTCCTGGCTTCCCCAGGCCATCTCCTTCATTTAATGTGTGTTTTGTTAGCTTTGCCTTGAAGAATCATAATTGAACAAAGTTAGAGATGAAGCAATACATTTTTATAGTAAAACTATAATGATTTTTTTACTTCAGAATATAAGAATCAAAAGTCATCTCAGCCCAAGAGTAATGTGGCACCAGGAGGCAGTGCGCGAGTGGGTGCTCCACACAGTCACTTGGGGACCCAGGCTGCCTGCAAGCTGCCACCTCCATCCTACGACTTCCGCATTCAGAGGGTGCCTTCCTGTGTGGGTTCCCTATGGCTGTTGTAACACGTTACCACAAATGTGGTGGCTCAAAACGACAGAATTCTGTTTGCTCAGAATTCTGGAGGTAGATGTCCAAATGAGCGTGTCGATGGGGCCATGCGTCCTCTGAGGGCTCTTTGCCACCTCACATGTTTCCAGATGTCCCTTGGCTCACATTGGCACGAGTCCCTCTCTGCCTCCACCTTCATGTGGCCGTCTGTCTTCTGTGTCTGCTCTCTAGTCTTTTACAAGAACACTGTCCTTGGATTTAGGACCTGCTCAATCCCGGAGGATCTCATCATGAGATCCCTAACTTTGTTGTGTTTGCAAAGGTCCTTTAGCCAAGTAAGGTCTCCATGCACAGGTTCTGGGGGGTTCGGATGTGGGCATATCATTTTGGGGGCCACCATTCAGTCTCCTTGCCCTCTGCTGCAGTCAAAGGAAAAGCACATGAAGGGCCACGCCGGGGAGTGGTTGTGGCCCTGCCGGGGAGAGGACACCACACTTCACACACTCCAGTGTCTAGAGCTCAGCCACACAGGGACTGGAAATTGGTCTAGCTTTGTGTCCAGGAAGAAGAGAGGAAAGTAGATTTTGCAGCTGCTTTAGATATACACCTTGATCTGCTGGGAGTCTTTACTAGTAATTCTTTGCAGTTCCCTGGACCTACCACGTGGAGTTGCCGTATGAGAACCGCTCAGCCACAAAGGTGCCTGTGGAAAATGCTGCCCCCATGTCCTCAGGCCTCTCCTGGTGAGCTACAGCAGGCAGGACTCCAGGACCTCAGGACCTCAGGTGCCTTCAGGCCAGCAGCAGCCCTGGTGGTACAATAGTGGGCAGATTGTGACCCTACCACTGAGATTGCGGAGACCTTCCCGCTCAGGTTCATGTTCCTGGACTCAAGATATGGTGCATGGCAGACGTTGAGTGAATGGTAGCTTCTTTCTTTTTTTTTTAATTTTTACTTATTTATGATAGTCACACAGAGAGAGAGAGGCAGAGACATAGGCAGAGGGAGAAGCAGGCTCCATGCACCGGGAGCCCGACGTGGGATTCGATCCCGGGTCTCCAGGATTGCGCCCTGGGCCAAAGGTGCTAAACTGCTGTGCCACCCAGGGATCCCCGAATGGTAGCTTCTTAAGCCAGGTCCGTGGGTGGCTTCTTCTCTGAAGGCCCCATTTATTTTCTAGGTACTGGGATCCTAATACCCAAGAGAGACCTCCCCTCCCACCCCACCCCCCCCCCCCCCCCCCCCCCCCCCCCCCCCGGCTGCTAGCCATCCTGGACCAGGGCTCCTCGCTGTGGGAGAGAGCAGGCCTCTCCCTGTCTGCCCACTCCTCCCCCTTCCCTCACCCTGGGTCAGCAGCTCCGAAGGAGACGCCAGCACTGACCTGTGCCAACGTTCCAGGCGCTGGGCGCCTCCCTGAACTGGTGGCCAGGCATCGTGTTGGTCACAGGCTCCCTTCCCGCAGCTCCGGGCACGGCCGTGTCCCGCTGAGCCTTAGCACTCACTCTCCCGCCAAGTCTCAGAACATTCGGGATTCTCATCTTGTCTCAGCTCTCATTACCATGGAACTAGAGGGTGTTAGTCATCGCTGAGGTGGTGTTTCGATGGGTGAACGACCCAGCTGGAGGCCGTAACAAGGACCTGAGTCACTCTCCCACCGTGAACAGCTGAACAAGGCTGGGGTGTGGACACAGGACCACAGTAGTGGAGGATCCCGGAGAGAAGGGAAACAGCCCCGTGTGGGTGGCCCCCAGGCCCCCGCATAGGAACACCCAGAGCCTGGTGACTCTGGCTGGAGAGAGATTGGCGTTGAGGGTGCTGAGGAGGCCAGACCTTGGGGGGCAGCGAGTGGAGAGGAGCAGGGTGCTGAGGAGCCGCTGGTGTGGGTCCCCAGAGAGGAGTAAGTAGAACGATCCTCAGAGCTCGAGGGGCTGGGAATGGTGTGTGTTCCCACCGGCCAGAACGGAAGGGCCCTCATGGGCCACAGGGGAGATCCTCAGAAGGAAGTGGCCTCGGGAGGGGCACCAGGTTAGCCTAAACCACAGACTGGTCCCACCCACTTAGCAAAGCTTAAAAACAAGCCTCAGAGGGTAGCTTGTACGGTAACTCAACAGAAGTGTGGAGTAACCTGCATGCTCGGGGGTAGGCTATGGGCCCCGCCCCCCCGAAGTGATGGGCCACTGCCGTTCAGCTCATTCTGCTTGAGATCTCTCACAGGTGCCCTGAACATCTGCTCATTCTGCAGCTTTAAAAATCACATGGGGGCGCCTGGGTGGCTCAGTGGTTGAGCATCTGCCTGACTCAGGTTGTGATCCCCAGGTCCTGAGAATGAGTTCCACGTCGGGCTCCCTGCTCAGCATGGAATTGTCTTCTCCCGTTCCCTCTGCCTCTGCCTCTGCCCCTCCCCCTGCTGGTGCTCTCTCTGTGTCTCTTTCAAATAAATAAAGTCTTTAACAAAATCCATGCCAAACCAGTGTCCACACAAAAGCCTGCACATAGATGTTTACAGAAGCTTTTATTTCATAATTACAAAAAAAAAAAAAAAGAAGAAATTGGAAGCAACCAAATTGGCCTTCAGTATGTGAATGGATATATGAAATGGTGGCCCATCCAGACAATGGGATGTCATTGGGTGCTGAAGAGAAATGAGCTATCAAGTGATGAAAAGATACGGAGTCTTAAATGCATATTGCTATGCTAAGAGAAAGAAGCCAATCTGAAAAGACAGCATACTGAAGGATCCTAAATGTACAACATTCTGGAAAAGGCAAAACTATGGAGATAGTAAAAGGATCAGTGGTGCCAAGAGTTGTGGGGGATGAATAGGTGGGGCACAGGACTTTTATGGCATCAAAACTCTCATCTATTAGTATTATGGAAACTCTGTACTTTCTGCTCAATTTTGCTGTAAGCCTAAAACTGCTGTAAAAAAATAAATTCTGCTAGAAAAAAAAATCACATGGGGTAATATTCAAATCCAAAATCTGTCCAAAACCTTCAGGACATGTTTCAGAGACCAGAATTTTTCAGACTTTAGAAAGGTAACATGGTTTCTGTCCTGGGTACCATGTGGTCACCTGGGGGTTCCGGAACAGCACCTCATAATCAAACATCTTTCTGCAGCAAATGGAGGACTCTTCACATTTCCACAAACTTGTGTAACATAAGGATTATGTAACGTGGCCTCATGTCTGTTCAGGTTGGGGCTGGCTGCCAAGTGAATAGCAAACAAAAATCATTGAGTTTTCTAAACTCAGTAAAGACTTGGGATCTGCGGTGTTTCCTCAGTGGGCCACGGGAAGTACCCCCAGCACCTGAATCACTGTGGGTCCCACACATGCCCAGGCTGGAGGTGATCTGAGCTGCTGAGTCATGCCCTTGTCTATGGGAGAAGCACTTGGCAACTCCAAGAAGACTTAGAAGTTAGTGAAGAATGGTTTAAGAGGAACAGACCTCCAGAATTAATATATTTGTGTTGAGTAATCTGGGAAATGTTCGTATTTTGTATCCTGGTAACATCCTGACCCACTTGCCATTTATGAAAGAGCTGGAGGACACAGAGCAGCAGCGGGTCGGTTAGCAACATCGTACTCCTAGCAACTGCCCGCTGAGGCCCAGCAGCCTGCTCAGTGGGAGACGTGCACTAGTCCGCTGCCAGTTGCTTTCTGGACAACTGGCGAAGGACACCAAAGTTCTCATCCCCTGGTTGCAAGGCTGTCTCACATCACTGTGGGAGACCTCAAGACCACGGTTCACAAGTCAGGATGACGTCAGTGGTGGTGCCTCAGGCTCCCTGCTGGCACTCGGTCAGCACCTCCCAAACATCTGTCCTATGTGGGGAAGGACGAGCCGGAGGGTCTCAGGAATAGCTCTGAACCCATAGTGCACATATATATGGACTACTTCTCGTCTGCAGTTGATTTAGGAATTACAGAAGCTGTCACAGAGTTCTGATCGAAGATGTGTCCTCCACCCAAGGATGGGAATCCAAGAGGTGGCGCTGCTGGTCGTGGCCCCCTGGCTCTTCCAGAAGCCTGTGCTGGGAGCGGGGCTTCCGTGCTGGCCCTAACCCTAAAGTCCAGTGTGCATTTTCGGGCCCCCTGGGAAAAGGCAGATGCTGACTGTGGGGCCTGGGTGGGGCCCAAGGCTCTGCATCTCTAACACGCTGCTTCCTAAACTTCCACTTCTCCCCAAAGACTTGGCATCTAGTAGCCGTTCCCAAAAGCCCAAACCAGACAGGGTTTGGGAGCCAGCTTCTGCCCCACACTGGGCCTCTGAGGGAAAAGGGATCCAGGGGTGCAGAGTGTGGTAGAAGGTAAACTACCCAAGTGAAACCAGGGCCAGGCCAGCAGGGTCGGGGCTGCTGGGGGAACAGACTCCCTGCCATCCCCGAAGAGGGGGACCCTCATCAGCACCCACAGTTCATTACCACGTGGCGGGGAGGGCTCAGGACATCTGGATTGCTATCTCTTCAAAGTGACCAAGTAAAGCACAGGTGCTGTGTTGTACTTATATTCCCGGGATTTGACACCACTCAGGCCGACATCCTGCGAGGTCTAGGGGTTTGTGGGGAATATGCACCCCTTGCTCCAGCTCATTCACTGGCTGGAGGGAGGCAGCCAGCTGAATACATTAGAACTTCGAAGCATCCATCCATATCTGTGTGACATGTATCTGGGGCCTCCCCCTGCGGCCAGACCAAGCAGAGCCTGATCTGAGGAAAGAGGGTAGAGGTTGCCAGGAACTGAAATGATTCCCAGCAAAATGCTTCACCTGCAGCTTTAAAGACAGGGATGGGTGCTGCCTGGACCCCAAAGGGTTTGCAAACCTGAGGCCCTTCCCAGAGCTTTCCCTGGGACATTTCACCTCTGCTCCCCAGGTGCCAGCTGGTCCCTGTATGGTCAGTGGTCCTCTTTAATGGATAGGGGGGAGCACTCGTCCTTGAAGACCATCCCAAAGGGGAGCCTGGAATGTGGAGGGAGCAGCCTTGAAGGTCCCCCAGTGGTGCCCTTAGGACACACGCTTGAGTGCACGCCAAGGCTGGCTTGTGTTTCCTTCTGCTGCTGTAACATGTTACCATAAGTGTAGTGGCTTACAACAACACAAATGGATTCTCTTTCAGTTCTGAGGCCAGAAGTCAAAGATGGATCTCACCAGCCAAAATCAAAGTGTTGGCCAGGCAGTGCTCCCTCTGGAGGCTCTGGGAGGGATCCTTCTCCTGCTTGTGTGTTTATGGAACAGGACTCCAGACAAGGTAGAGGTCATGACTTTTTTGTGGACTGACTGCCATTGACATGGCGGTGGTTTTATTCATTTGTTTGTTCAGGTATTTCTCACTTTACGCAGAAGTGCAGGGAAGCCCAGGGAGGGGAAGTCACCTGCCCCAGGTCGCAGTAAGTGTTGGATGTGGGCTTCCTGCTCTGCTTGTCAGTGTTGGGAACCCAACTCCTGAACACCGCCATGCTGCCTCTCCTGTGCCTGGCCCAGCTATCCCCCTGACATGAGAGCAGGGAGGTGTGTTCCACACTAGCCAGGTGCTTGGGAACATGAGGGGGACACTGAAGAGCAGGCCTGCCTCTCGTCCTCGCAGCACTCTCAGTCCCCTCTGGACAGTGCCCAGCAGACGGACGGGCAAGGCCTGGGCACAAGTGGGCAGCACAGTCGTCATGCAAACAGGACACAGATGCTTTTGCTCACACCACTGAGACCGCATAGCAAAGAACTGGTTCAACTTTGGAACGGTCATCCCCACTCTCACCCCTGGATGCTTCTCTGGCTGCCGTGCGCCTCCTTGCCAGTGGGCCTGCCTGGTTATCTCAGCATCTCTGGAGGGAGTGAGAGAAAGTGCTGTGTGTACATCAGGAAACATCTTCACTGTCAACGGTGTGGGGCTGCCGGGCGTCCACCTCCTCCTCACTCTCTGCCTGAGTTTAGATGGTGGGGGTCTAATCCCCCCAGAGGACAGCAGGCAGAGGCACTCGACAGAGAGGATTTCTTTATCTTCCACTACCTGGGCGCAATGAAAGCAGTGGTCTGACCCTGTGTCCCTGGAAAGGAGGAAGTGCCTGTCCTCCTGGATCCTTGCCAGCTGCAAGTGTGTGTGTGTGTGTGTATGGGGGGGGAGGATGGGGCCTCCACCATGCACCCACCTGCCATTTAGAGATAGAAGTGTCCAGAAGAAAGCATCACATAAAGCTTCTCCAAATGATGGCTAAGTACCAGCCCACATGGGAATTTCACCCAATATATGGCTCAAAGCCCTAGAATGGACCTGCATGTGTATGTTTTTATTTTGCTGCTAAGTGAAAGGATTCTTTTCTTTCCTTTTTTTAAGATTTTATTTATTAGAGTAAGCACGAGCAATGGGGAGGGGTAGAGGGAGAGGAAGAAGCAGACTTCCCGCTGAGCAGGGAGCCAGACTCTGGGTTTGATCCCAGGACCCCAGGATCATGACCTGAGCCTCAGGCCGACTCTCAACCGACTGAGCCACCCAGGTGCCCCAAGAATTTTTCGTTTTTGTTTATTGTTGCAAGACATTTATTAATAACACAAAGGATAATCAGCCATGGTATTACATTCTAACATAAATTCAGGCACAATGTGTTTTTCAAAGATGACAGTATCCTGGGAAAGAAGACCGGGAAAGCAACCAAAGCTAAGGCGTGGTGGGGACAGCGGGCCGTCCGCTCACAGGCCCTTGCCGGATATACACCCAAGGCCATGAAAACCGTGAAATGGTAAAACTCAGTTTCTGTTCTCTGATAAAAAACAATTTTTGGTTTCACGAACCAGTTGGTCTGTTCAGACTTTTCCCTGTGCTGACCTCCGGTTCTTGGCTGCCCCACGTGGCCCAAGATAACCGTGAGAACCCGGGAGGTCTTTCTGCCTGCAGGTTCTGCTGCTCATTATACACAGCGCCACACTTGCTAAGGAGAAACGGCTTCTTTCCCGCTCCACGCTGACTCACTGGAAGGCAAAGTAGACGACTGGTGACGAATCAGCGTTGCTGTGGGCTGCTGCCCTTGCTCACGGTGACAGCTGCGTCCCGGGGGCAGGCCAGGCCTCACACCCCGCTCAGCGGGTTGGCCACACGGCCCAGCAGGTGGAGGGCGGTGGACTCTTGCTCATAAATGGCAAACAGGAACGGGTGGTTCAGGGTCACCTCCAAGACCTCGGGCCCATCCGGCTGCGGGGCAGACTCCGTGGGCTGCTCCTCCTGGTCTGCTTGTAGTTCCAGAAGGATGCTGTTCAGCACCTGCAAAGCAGCAAGCACTGGGATGGCTCCCGAAGGCCCTCGGGGCCCAGGGAGGGAGGGCACAGGACAGCTGGAGGCTGTTTCTGCAGCCTGCCCACGACGTGCATGCCGCTCGGTGTAGACGACTCTCCCTTGGCACAACTCGCATGACAACTCCTCCCCAGAGAGTCCCTCAAACCCACCGGTCTCCACCTTCCACCTCACTGTCCAGGGAAGAACTCCCAGCGCCTCAGCTGCATCTGCCAGTGCTTGGGTCATCCCGCTAATTTGGCAAGAGGCCTCATGCCCCCAACAGTGATCTCCAGGCCAGAACTGTGTGTGGCCACTCCTCTGCCCAGGGCATCCAGGCTGCCCGGGTGCAGAGGTGCATCAGTCCAAGTGTCCCAGGGACAGTCTGCCTACTGCTGAGGCTTTCTGAGTGGGCAGCTCTCTGGCAGGGCTGGCACTGGGTCTAGGGGCACTTACTCTCTTGGCACAAGTCATGACCCTGCTGTAGTATCTGGAAAGGACCCTGAGGCTAGGCCAGGCTGGGCAGAGCCATAGAACACACTGCGGGGAGGGGTATATTGCTCTCCATCTGTCCCTGGAAAGGTCTGGAAGGTTCCAGTCAGTTCTTTCCCACCCTGGGTGCACACTGACCTAGCATGCTCTCCTCCCCTCTTCTCCTGCATGCCTCCTGGAAGCTCCCTTTGTGCCCCTCCCGCCTACACCTCCCACGCTTGGAACACACGGAATCCACGCAGGCCCACACATCACTGCCCGCATGGTACCTTTCCAACTCTGACATTGTCATCACTGATTTTTCCCAGGTTCGCTTCAGCACCCAGCAGAGTGGGCAGCTTGGCTTGAGCAAGCAGGTCCTGAAGGTCGTAGGAGCCTCGCAGTGTCAGCTGGGGCATGGTCAGGCGAATGGCCCTGCAGGGATGAGACACACTTAGGAAGGTCCCGGTAGCTTCTGCTGTGAGGCCCTGGGGCCCCCTCACCCAGCTAGGCTGTCTCAGAAAAGGTTTGTCCGGTAACAAATACAACAAATAAACTTTCATGGCCTTGGAAGTACTGTGAGAAGGATGTGTATTTAAAGCAGTGCTCTCTGGGTGTTCCAACTGGCTGTTCTTCATTCTATTCTGGTTTTAAGTTGGCTGCATTGAGCTGTATTACCTGGATAATTTAAAAATGCTATTCTCTGAAATAATGCATCATGTCTTACTAGCCACCTCTCAGTGGTGTTCTTGACATAGAAATCCCCGTGGAGGGGGCGAGCAATGGGAGGAATGTCCTGTCAACCTTAGTGCCCAGCATGTTGCTTATATCAACTCAGTTGACCTTCCCAGTTGGTCCCGTAAGACCAAGCCTTACAAGAGTTGACAGTGTAGCCATGTCCATAGTAGCATCATTCACCAATAGAAGGTGGAAGTGACCCCAGTGTCCACTGACAGATGAATAGATAAGCAAAACATGGTCTGTCCACGTAATGGAATATTAGCCATAAGGGGAAGGAGATCCTGACACGTGCTACCCCACGGATGAACCCTGAGGATATCATGCTGAGTGAAATAAGCCCATCACAAAAGGACAAATACTCTATGAGTTCATTCATCTGAGGTCCTGGAATAGACAAATTTGTAGAGACTAGAAGTAGAATGGTGGCAGCCAGGGACTGAGGGCGGGGGAATGGGACATCAGTGTTTCATGGGGACACAGTTTCTATTTGGGATGATGAAAACATTCTGGAGATGGATGGTGGTGAGGGACGCACAGCAGTGTGGATGTGCTTCATGCCACTGAACTGTGCACTTACAGATGGTTCACATGGTAAATGTTATGTTCCGTGTTCACCACCACAACAAAAAATGATTTAAAAAGGAGAGTTGCCCTCAGGAGGCCAATGTACTTCTAAGTGCCTGTCTCAGAGCAGATTTCTGGACCCCACTGCTCTGGGCCAGGGGTGCAGGTCAAGTGTAGTGCCCCAGTGGAGGGGGATGGCTTTCTTCCTGCCACGGTAGGAAAGAGGAGCAAGCCGAGGAATTCTGGGGTCCAGGACAGCTCCTAGAGAAAGCCCCGCCCTCAGCTCTCAGGGGGGTCCAAACCCTTCTCGGAAGCCAGGCCCCAAAGTAGCTCTTGGAATGCAGCTGATTGGGTGGGGGGTACAGGGGATGATGGCATTGAAAAAGTCCCCCTCTCAGGGTGGACAGAAATGCAGGCCTCCAAAACCAGTGGGTGAGTCCAAGCCTGAGGAGAGCACGCCCCCCCCCTTTACCTCTTCTACTCCCAGGAGGAGACAATAGATCGAGAGCTAGGTCAACGGATGGAGGGAGGGATGCTGCAGGACCGGGGTCACACAGGCCTTCTGCTCCGGAACAACAGGGACCCCCCCTGGCCCCAACCTGTCCCGGGCCCGGGCTCACCCCACACCCCTTCCCACCCTGGGCAGAAGGTTGGGCCCAGGCCCCCACTCTCCAGGAGGGCACTAGCCAAGGGGGGTGCCAGGATGTTTCCAGGGAGCCGTACCGGGGAGACAGGTTCTTCACCCACGTCGGGAAGTTGTGCTGGAAGGTGAGGGCCTCCACCGTCTGCAGGCCCCAGGTGCTGAGGGGCCGCACCAGCAGCAGGCAGGCGCTCTTGCCGAGGGGCACCCGGGTCATGGAGAGGTTGCTCTGGGGGTCGCTCCAGTGTTGGAAGGTGCCTGTACCCGAGAGCATGGGGACCGACACCGAGGTGGTGTTGTCCACCCAGAACTCCCGCAGCCCCGCCAGTGGGGAGAGCCCCTTTAGCTTTCCTAGAGAGCCAGAGAGGAGACAAGAAGGAAGAGTTGGCTGAGGCAGGGGCAGGCGGGTTGGACTCAGGGCTGGGGACGCCCCCCAGATCCCGGAGGCCTAGCCTGTGCCCCCCGCCCTCCTAGCACACCCCCAGGCCGCTGGCCATCTGCCGCCCCAGCGCTTCAGCAGCTCCAGGACCCCTGAGGGCCAGCCACGTCTTCCTCCTGCAAAATCCAACCACTTGAGTTCACTACGGAGACACCAGCTGCCAGTGTCGAAGCCATTTCACACAGCAGGTGCCACACTGGGACTTTACACCTGTCACCGAAAGGCCCGCAAGGGAAACCAGAGAGCATAGGGAACTTAGGCCATGACGAACTATCCCTGTAAACGCACCCCAGATCTGGCCTGGCCCAAAGCCGTGGTCTGCGTGCTCACTTTCTTCTTTTTTAAATAGACTTAATTTTTTTAAAGAAGTTAGATTCACAGCAAAATTGAGAGGAAGGTATTAGAGCTTCCCCATGTACCCAGCACCCCCACACACGCACAGCCTCCCACACTGTCGACACTCCCAAGGAGTGGGGCACCTGTTACACTGACGAACCTGTGCAGACACGTCATTGTCACCCAGAGTCCATGGGTGACGTTAGAGCTCACTCTCGGTGCTGTACGTCCTGTGGGTCTGGACAAATGTGCAATGACATGTCCACCATCACAGTATCATCCAGAGTAGCTCCTCGGCCCTGCGTGTGCTCGGAGCACATTCTCTTTTCAATCTGCAAACACTGCCAGCTGTGAGTCTCCCTTTCTCAAGTCGTAGGATGCAGACCTGGGCACACACGTCCAGGCTCCATGTCTCAGGCCCCCGTGCTGCCAGGGATAGACGCTCGATCTGGTGTGACCAGTGGCTCTGAGCACAGTGCTCTATGCCAGCTTACACTGGGCCTTGCAGGGGAGTGCGGGGCCAGCCTGTCTGGTGCCTGGCAGTGGCGGAGCAGAGTGGCCACCTGGTTCAACTGTCACAGGATGAGGGGTGGACACCTGCTGAAGACCCTGTCCCCGGGGATCTCTCCATGACTGCAGCCACTAGCACAGCCCCTTCCCTGCGTTCTTCTCAGTTGTCTTAGGAGCCTCATCACCCATGTTGGGGCTCTTTCTGGGTGAATGAGGTGATGGTGAGTCTGTCACAGAGCAGCCCCTCAGTGCCGGCCAGTTGGGAGTCTGAGTAGAGGCAGGTGAAAGAGCGAGGGCTTCGTTTTCCTGGAGCAGACGTCTCCAAGGTGGTTGGGGGTGTGAAGGCTGGAAGGACGGGTGCCTGGGGGAGGTGGCTGATTGGGCTGCCTTCCCAGGGCCTGGCTCCCCTGAGAAGGAACTGGGGAACCCAGCATCCTCTTGCTCCTTGATACTCAGAGGCCGCGGGGAGTAAGGAGCTGCAGCATCCCTCCTCCCAGACTCCCCGAGGGGCCCTCTGTGCTGGTCCACCAGGCCTGGCCGAGGACTTGTCAATTTAGGGGAAGGGAGGACTAAACAGAAAGATGTGAGAATCTGAAACAGAGGTGGCTGCCCTGTCCTGTCTGCTCAGCTGCACCATCCTCATCCAGAGGTTAAGTAAATCTCTCAAGGTTAAGTCAACTGGTGTTGTGGAACCTGCCAGGGCCAGCAGCAGCTCCGGATGACAGCAAGGCCTGGGCAAAGGGCACCCTACAGCTCAGGGGCTCCCAGTCCCCGCGTCTTCACAGGTCAGGAGCATCCAGCTGTCTGCTGAGGTCATGGCAATAGAACATCATCACCAAAGGGGGGCCTAGATCCCCCAAGACATCCTGCTGCTTCCTCTGTGGGCACACTGTGGTGGGCAGGGAGGGGCTGTGCATCCCTGTTTGATGGAAACAGGCATAGGAAGGTCAGGGAGCAAGATCAGAGGGTGGGACCTGGTGGGGCTGGGCGAGCATCTGAGTCCTGAGCGTGGTTTCCTTGTCTCTAAGTCTCTTGTCCAGCTGCATCATGAGAACACGTGGACAGGAGCTCTTCCGGAATGAGACCCCATCTCTGACACCCGTGGCTCTCTAGCTTTGCCTTTTGGGGGCACGACTTTCTCAATGAGCTCTCCGCCTGGGGCTTCTTAGGAATGGCAGGCTGAGCCCACGAGTCCCTTCTGCCCTCCGTGGGGTGGGGCTCCCCTCAGCTGGATGGTCCCTGTGCTGGACTCTGCTCCTATGACCCGTCAGCCCTGGGACCTGAGCAGTCCTGGTCTATCATCTTCCTCCTGCCCCCTAAACGGGCCTGAAGTCCTTCCCTTTGCGGTTTACAGACGTCCAGGATGTTTCCGGAGTAAGAAAATAGTTATGCTCTGTCTCTGGTTTCATCCTTGAGCTGCTTGCTCACTTGGCTCTCAAATGCACCCTCCCCAGCCCACCCATCAGTTTGCAGAGCCACTACCTCAGCACGTGTTCCCAGGACAGTTTGCCCGTTGCGTAACCTTCCCGAGACCCTCCCTGCCTCCAATGCACACAGCCCCGGCCGCCCGGATGACCTCTGAACAGAACACTTTGCCTGCTCCAACACCCGCCAACCTTCCCAAAATCACATTCCAAAATCTGGCCCGAACCCATCTTTCCAGGCTCTGCCTTCCACGTTCACTATGAGCTCTGGCCAAACAGAGCTGCCCTTGCTCTGGTTCCTGGCCCTGAACTCGCCAGTCTTTGCTCACACATTTCTTCTTCTGCTCCCCTGACCTCCCCTGGGCCTCTGTCCTCTCCCCAGTGACTCTCCCTCCTCCAAGTGCTCGGAGCCTCGGAGGACCTTCCTAGGCACTTCGTAGGTGCCTTAATCTGCAGCTCTGTAGCGGGGGACATTTGCCTGTGGGATCTATCTCCCCTCCTAGACACCGAGCTCAGGGGCTTGCACTTAATAAATCTTCAACAATTTTTTGTTGAATGAGCAAACTATCTTTGTAGGGATTTAGGGGTGGTGGTGGTAACAACCCCTCCCTACATGAAAGTGGTATAAACCAACAAACTAGTTGTTTTTGCACAGACAAGAACCCTTCCCTCCTGAGCATGGTACTGGGCCACAGGGCCGAAAATGTGGGTTTGGGTCCCAGGGCCCCTCTGTGGCTGTGCCATCTGGAGGAAGTCACTGTGTTCTTTTCTCTAGAGGCAGTGACATCTCTTCATCACATCGCAAGGGGATTAAATGATAAAAGTACAAGGATGTGCTGTAATAGTTGCCCATAGTGGGGCAGCAGGTAGATAGGCAGCTACTCAACCAAGGAGCCCACTGGGCAGCTACTCCCAGCTCCCTGAGAGTGGCTCCCAGGTGCTTCCTCACGTTCGTCACCCTGCCCATCTCCAAGGCCCGGCCCTGCTGAGCTGAATCCTGGACATGAAGTCCACAGACACAGAGAGCTGTCACCCTCTGGCGCCAGCCCAGGGGCAGAGCCCACCCACAAGGTTTGCCTTACCTTGGAAGTGGACGTAGGTGTTGAAAAGTAGGGTGCTGTCTGGGCTGATTCCAGACATGGGTCTGTCCATTCTCCACCCTGTCACTGCCTGCATGAACCTGTTGATCTTCTCAGCAGCAAGATCTGGGTCCATGGACAAGTCCAGAGAGCGCGGGAAGGTGATGGGGGCAAAGGGAGCCAGGGCCCGCACAAACGGCTGCTTCAGGCGCAGGCCAGGGGCTGTGAACAGGCCCACCACCATGGACAGGAGCGGCGTGGACTGGCCACTAGCCCCACCCTGGGCCACCAGAAGGCTCTGGATAGTCTGCAGGGCAGAGAGGACCTTGTGGCCATCCAGCCGGGAGGTGCAGCCCTGATCCTCCCCGGGGACGCCTAGGAACGCCTGCAGTCTGCTGGCCGTGGGGTCCAGTGCACCCAAGTAGAAAGAGGCCAGGGTGCCAAAGAGTGTCGTTGGGGACAGGATGGTCCCACTGGCTGCGTTCTGAGACTCGCTCAGCATCCTATACATGTGGAAGCCCAAGAAGTTCAGCATCATCCCCACCTTCGTGGCCCTCATCTTGTCTTCCCCCTCCAGCCTCTCAGAGACCAGCACCAGCTCTTCTCGAAGGGCCTCCTCATCCACAGGGGATGTCTTGGCCTGAATCGGGACTGGCAGGAAGGTCAGGTCCTTGGGCATCTCCGTGTTGGATTTCTCCAGCTGCTCACAGCTGCTCTTGCTATAGACGAGGAGGTGGAAGGGGTGTATATACACCCGGTCACCAGCGGCCAGGCCAGCCCCGGCCAGGAGACAGAGGACGGTGACCGCCAGGCTCACCCCAGCAGGAGCCATCTCTGACAGGGGCCCTCGCTTCCGTGTGCCCTGAAACATCATTGTGTGAAGGGTGACAGATTACTAAGTGAGTAAGAGCCCTCTGGTCAGACTTTTAATTGTTCCAATATTCCCTGTGATCCTTTATTCCAGGAGGAATCTATCCAAGTCTACACACCGTGAAGAGAAGCAATAGATTCAAAGCTCTGAGAAACTAACTCTATGATCCAGGTGCACAACACGCTGTCATGCTGTCATGACCCAGCTGTGCCTTCATAGGGCTACTTTTGGGGTTGGTTTTGACTTGTCTAATTTTTATAATGCTGGGAATGTCTTGATATTAAGACATTTGTAGATTTTACACAGAAATATGAAGTTGTTCATTAAGTCAAGTAAAAACGTACATAAATGTTTTCATAAAATATTATAAGCACATCTCGTCAAGAATATGAGTGGCTGACATTATTTTTACATTATGTTAATCAGTGATATTATGTTAATCAGTGATATTATATGTTTAATAAAGAAGAATATGGGAAGCAGCCTGCTTTTGGGTCAGGTTGTGACCCCAGGGTCCTGGGATCAAGCCCCATGTCGGGCTCCCTGCTCAGTGAGGAGTCTGCTTCTTCCCCTCCCTCTGCCTCTCCCCGGCTCTTGTGTTCACATTATCTCTCCCAAATAAATAAATAAAATCTTTAAAAAGAGAGTAATATGGAAACATTTAAAGTTATTTTTAAAGGAAGTTTAATTTTAAAATAAAAAATGTTTACCTTGTTGCCTTAAAGTTTTTAACTTCATATGTTGACGTCCCAATCCCACTACCTCAAAATGTATTATACTGGGAGATAGTCTTTAAAGAGGTCAGTTAGGTTAAATGAGGTCATTGGGGTGGGCCCTAATCCAATCTGATTGATGTCCATCTGAGACAGGAGATTAGGATACAGACACACACAGATAGAAGATCCTGGAAAGACAGGGAGAAGAAGGCCATCTATTAGCCAAGGAGAGAGACCTCAGAAGAAGCCAACCCTGCCAACACATTAATCTTGGATTTGTATCCTTTTTTTTTTTTTAAGATTTTATTTATTTATTCATGAGAGACACAGAGAGAGAGGCAGAGACACAGGCAGAGGGAGAAGCAGGCTCCCCACGAGGAGCCTGATGTGGGACTCGATCCCAGGACACTGGAATCACGACCTGAGCTAAAGGCAGACGCTCAACCACGGAGCCATCCAGGCGCCCTGTTGGACTTGTATCCTATGTGTGATATGAGAGTTATCCCAAAATGAGCACATTAGTATCTGCCGCCTCCTGAATCATGAGATAACAGATTCCTGCGGCTGCAGTGACCAGTCTGTGGGACTTTGACATGGCAGCCTGAGCAAACTCATGCATTCGCCTGCCTCTGGCTGTAAGTTTTCCCCTAGAAAGCCAAATGTGGACCAGACTCCGAGTCTTCAGGAGGCCTCCTAGCCCCGGGGTAGGTGGTAAACCAGCGTGGAATACAGAACTAACGCACCCAGAGGTTTTTCCTATGTCATAAATTGGCCTGGCAAGAAAGATCGAACCATGTAGTATCAACCGAGGACACGTACACCTCGTTTCCCAGACAAGGTGCATAACTTAAGAATAGAGATATTATAATTGTGTAGTATGTGCCAGTTCGCAGAAGCCCCTGTGCAGAGATGACACAATCTAGTCCTCACGCTATTCATGCAAGGGAGGGAGTGTTTCACCTCTTTGCAGACACGGAAAGGGGAGTGCTAAGGTGTGACGTAAAGTCCCCAGCTTCCGCAGCAAGCGTGTAACGGAGATGCAGTTGAGTTGTTTATTCTCACGGGTCAGCCCCAGCCCTGGTTCCCACTGGACTCTCACTTAGAGATTGTGGAAGTCTGTCTCTCCCCCCAGAGATGCCAGTTCAAATGGCCCTGGGGTGTGGCCTGGGAATGGGTTTTTCAGCCTCCCGGTGGCCCTAACAGGCAGCTGGTGTTGAGCACCAGAGGCTCAGCCTGAAGCCCGTGTTTCTACCTGTCTCAGTACCCCAAACCAGCCAACAACTATTCCTGCAAGGTGGACCCCCTCATGCAGGTCGACACCAGCCCTGCCAGCATCTCTCACCAATAGCCTGACGGCGTTGGTCTGCACTGGGGCCAGGTATAGATTAAAAAAAAAAAAAAAAACTTCCTGGGTGACTCTGATGTGCAGCCATGGGGTAGAATAATCCTCTACCCTTGACTGGGTTTCCCGGGTTGGCAGGAGGATCTCCAGCACTCTCCTCTAGAGCCCTGTGATTCTGCTCCAGCCTCACCTTCACCAACAGCACACAGAGTAGCCTGAGATCCTGGAAGACAAGGTTCTTGGCTGGCTCCACTAACTTCTTCTACTGTCTGGCTCTTTGCATTTGAGGAGGATCCATGTCCATTGTATGGGTCCATACGGTTCTGATTGTTTCTATGATATCTCATTTCTGGTGAAGAGGTGGACTGTATTACCAACTTAACTTCTTAGAGCTCCCAGCCTCATCCTCACTTATCCCTCTGCCCTCCCAGGGAGGGCCAGGCATCCCTGGAACTGAAGTGTGTCTCCACTAACTCAAGGTCACCCTGACACTCACGTCCTTCCTGCACGCCTATGCATACCCAGTTAGCCCCTTATACTGGCACTTTGCACTCCTCTCCTCGGTCTGGCAACCTGCACCTACTCTCAACTTAAAAGCATTGTGTGTTTTGTTCTGCTCTGGTCATCAAATGGACCTTGGACTTCTGACCTCAGCCACTGCTTTACCCTCCTCCCCATGCTTTTGACTCAATCCACTGTTCTCATGAGAAGCCACATAACATACAGAAGTGGGACAGAAAAGTCTCCATCCTATCCTAGACAGGCCTCAGTTGACAGCTCGTGCCTCGTGTAAAAAGCCAAAGCACGCTGAGTTATCAGGGGGAAACTCGTGGAAGCTGAGGGCTGGAGAAATCTTGCAGTAACAGTACCCAGTCCCAGGTTTGGGCCATGCAGGTAAGGACAGCTCTCCCACCCCCCGTCACCCCCACTTTGCCACTGCCACACAGCACAGGCTCCAACTTGGGTGAAGCAGTTTCAGGGATCATTGTCGGGGCAGAGGCTGTCAACTGGGATCACTGGCTGCTGCCCCGGCTGGTCCTGAGTCAGCACCCAGCTGGTGGCTAGGAATAAAGGGTGGCTCCGGGCACCCGTGCATCTGCCCTCCTCCATAACCCCTCCTCAGTCTCCCTCTCCATCTCCCCAATTCTAGGTAACCCTAGTCCTCATGGTTCGTGGTTTGTAGTTTAATGATATTGTGAGATTGGCAGCCGACACTTGTAATAATGCCTGTCATTGCCAGAAGTGTTCTAGTGCTTTCCATAGACCACTCAACACACCCTGCTAAAGCTTCCATGACATCACATTTCACACAACAACTGAACCCCCCCACCACGCCTGACACCCTGAACCCACTTGTCCCACATTTAAAAAAATATATTTTATTTATTTATTCATGAGAGACACACAGAGAGGCAGAGACACAGGCAGAGGGAGAAGCAGGCTTCCTGCAGGGAGCCTGATGTGGGACTTGATCCCAGCACCCCAGGATCACAGCCTGAACTGAAGGCAGACACTCAACTGTTGAGCCACCCAGGTGTCCCTCACTTGTCCTACTTTATGTCTTTTCACCACAGCACTGACCACCGTATGACCTTATAAATAATTAATTCTTAATTATTTATTTATGTTTAGTGTTTATTGCCTGTCTCTTCCCACGTGAATGCAAACCCCATGAGAGTGGAGTCCTTGCTCTGTTTTGTTTGCTGATATATATACCACATTTCTAGAAGTGTTCCTAGAACATAGTAGGTATTTGATAAATAATTGTCAAGTGGATTAATTAGGGATGCCTGGATAGCTCAGTCGGTTAAGAGTCTGCCTTTGGCTAGGTCATGATCCCAGGGTCCTGGGATTGAGCCCCACATCAGGCTCCCTGCTCAGTGGGGAGTCTGCTTCTCCTTCACCCCCTTCCCAGCTGCTCTCTCTCTCTCATTTTCTCTCCCTCTCTCTCTCAAATAAATAAAGAAAGAAAAATCTTTAAATTGATTAATTAATGCTGTTTTGCAGAGGAACAGAGAGGTTCCATGACTTACTTAAGGTCACATAGCTAAGTGAGAGACAGAACTAGGACTCGAATCAGACCTCCTGATGCCATAGTCCACACACTTCAGCACCAATCTATGGTGACTCTTGAACAAAATAATAAGAACCTGTCTTTTTAGTTTCTCCTAAAGTTTAGAAAGCACTTACACATTATATTAATTTACACCATAGTTCAGGAGCAAAGGAGGCCAGGCACGGCTACTTGTCCCATGTTACGGAGGAGCAAACCAAGGCTGGGATACAAAGCGATGAGTCAAGGGCACAGACCCAAACCATGAGCCCAGGACCAGAGGCAGCACTGCCTCAGGGGAGGTGCAGGGAGGCAGAGGCAGACCACTCCTCCCCGGAGCCTATGGGGACCGGACGCAACCCCCGGCTACCTGAGCCTGCTCCCCCAGCCCCCTCCCAGCACCTGCACCACAAGCCTGGCAGGTCCTTCTGGCTAGAAGAGACCCAGTGGACTCTAGGCCGCCGTGGCTCTGCTCCCTGGCCAGCCCCCTGGAGGGGGCAGCAGGAGGACCGGCTACCCCGCCCCGCTGCCGGGGAGAGGCAGTTCTCCTGGTAAGACCTGGGGTGGGCGGAGGGGGAGGACAGCCCGTGGGAGGGCAGCCAGTGTGAGGCAGGGAGAGGCAGCTTCCGCATGATCCCCCTGCAGCGCAGGTCACCACTGACCTCCAGCTTCTGGCTTCCAGCAGGTAGCTCCGTTGCCCTGAGAGAGGGGGAGGGGTGTGCATGGTGAGGGGCTCCCAGCTTACCTGCTGCTTGAGTCCCCCAAACAAGAGTAGCCTCTTCCCTGGCCGGCTGGCCACTGAGGCCCTATTTATATCAGAGGGGTGGGGGTGGAGCCGTTCCCAGACCGTTCTGTGCCCAAGCTGGGGAGGCGGGAGGTGACATCACTTGGCCCGACCATGGGGGTGGGGGGTACAGGCGCCAGAGCTACTCTCAGGCTGGGACTCCTTCCAGGAAGTCAGGGTGATCGATGCACACTTTCTGTGCTGAGCAGAATGAGCCGCTGGGCCATCGAGTTACACATTGACCGCAGCTCCCCTGCCCGAGGCCGGGTCTCCGAGCCGGAGCGCCCCGTAAGTGTGTGTAGGTGCATCTCTGCCCTGAGCTGTGACAAGCCGAGGCCAGCCACCAAGCCTTCTGACAGAGCCCTCTCGAGGTGTGCTTCTGAGAGTCCCGAAGAATGTGCGTGAGGCCCCACAGGGCAGGGAAGGAGCCACGGGGGCAGCCGGGGTGACTTCTGACCCCACAGTTGAGCAGCTCAGTGGTTGTCCAAACAACTTTTAGGCACCTGCTCCCTGGGAGGCCCTCTGACAGGCGAGAAACACGCTACCAAGCAGAAGCACCTTCTGGGGACTTGTGATTTAGCTGGGGAACTGTAGCCCCCACGTGGGGGTACCCCAGCAGCGGTACCGATGGATGGAAAGGCACCGGCAAGATGCTTTCGGATCATGGGAAGGAACAGTCCGTTAAACCTGGGGAAGGTTTCAGGAAGAACTGTCACTTTAGTCAAACCCTGAATGGTAAATAATTTGGATTTAGAAGCTGAAGAAGGAATTTTTTTTTTAAGATTTTATTTATTTATTCGTGAGAGACACACAGAGAGAAGCACAGACACAGGAAGAGGGAGAAGCAGGCTCCATGCAGGGACCTGACCTGGGACTCGATTCCAGGTCTCCAGGATCAATGCCCTGAGCCGAAGACAGACGCTTAACCACTGAGCCACCCAAGCATCCCTGAAAAAGGAACCTTAAAGGGTTTATAGGATAGTAACAAAGGAGTGGGAAAGTGTGGAGCTTATGTAGGGGACACCAGCACACCTAAAGTACCACAAGGAAAATCAGGGACAACAGGAAATTGCCACCGTTCCCTTGCTTGCCTCTGTGGACGATGAGGGCATCTCATCTTTCCTGAGTGTTCCCTGGACACAGGGCTTTAGGCCAAATCCTCCAGGATCTGAGCCAATGCACAAGACAAAACCCACTTGCCACCCCAGATCTGGGGCATGGGACATGTGATGTGGAAATAAGGGACACTGGTTAGAACCTGAACACCAGCTCGGGGTCAAAGTCGATGCCACAGGAGGGAGGGATCGAAGATGTTAGAGGGAGGGTATGCCATGAAGTCTGACTTCTGCTTTTGCAAATGTCCTCTAATTGTGACAGGTGTCAGTATGCCGGGCATCAAATTTCCAAGCTCTGGCCCCTGAGAGAATGCTGAAACCAATAGCCAAGAGAGGGACCGTGGAAGCACAAGAGCTTTGGGGAAGCAACAGGAAGAGTTTGATCTCAGGTGGGTTTCTTTTGAGAGTTTATTGGATCCCAGCAGGGAATACTTGGGGAGAACATTCCCACCCTCAGGACAGAAGTCTAGGCTGGAAACACAGATGTGAGGGGCCAAGCATCATGGTGGATTTCAAGGCCTATAGGTGGAGATATTTTTTCCTGGAACACCACCCTCTGCAAGACATAGGGGTTCATGTTCCAGAAGTCAGGGGAAGAGGTCTGAGAAGTGAGGAGCTAGGGCCTGAAGGAGGTCCTTTGGATAGCATGTCAGAATGGCTTCAGATCATAGGTGCTGAGATATCTCTACCCAGAGCATTTTGATGAATCATTTACCAACTCTTTATTGCTCATCAAAGACCAAGAGGAGGCCAGTAGAAGTTCCAAGGTAGTTGGAGAGTGGCCTCGGGGAAGGATGAGGGAGGGGGTCTGACTGAAATGGTTTGAGAAGCCAATGGAAGGTTGAACAATGAACTCCTCTTTCATGAAATGTGGTCAGGAAGGGGTGGGAGTTTGGGGCAGCTGGAAAACTATATTCTCCACTCCTAAGTTGAAGGATGAAAGACTTCATATTTATTAAGCAGCTTGTTAAAAATAAAAATTCTACCAAGTAAATGTGAAGATCTGATTGGCTTTATTAAACACATGAATTGGGCAGTACTCCATCCAGCAAGTACAGAGGAGTTCCACTGAGCAAAACAAAAGTTTTTAAAGGCAGAGAGATCAAAAAATAAAAAAATAAAAATAACTAAATAAAGGCAGAGAGAGAGGGCATGTAAACAATGAGTAAAGGAATTTAATTGCAAGACAAAAAAAAAAAATTGCAAGACAAAGAGTGCATTGGTCAAGCAGTGTTGCCTCCTAAAGGGAGCAGAAAGGTCTATCAGTAGATTTCCTAGTATTGACCGGAAGATTCTATGTTGTCTGGTGAAAGGTCACATTCTTGGGAGGTTGAAACTGCAGTTGGTTAGATATTAAGTCTTGGTTTGCTGATTTAGCCTAAGTGACACCATTTTGGGCCTGTGGTTTTCTTTATAACATGCTGCTACATGCCAGGTGTGTAAATCTTCTTAGATGTCCACAGTACAAATTTTAGCACACCTGCCACCATCCAGGGAGAGAAAACTGATGCCCCAAGACGTCCAGTGATTTGCTAAATGTCACCCAGAAAGAAAGTGTTAATACCAACACCTCTTCTTTTCCTACCACATTTACGCATTTGTCCGACAGTTATCAAAAGCCTTCTGTGCACCAAAAATTGAAGGTCAATTTCTGGTCATGAGTATTAGTTCCACTGTCCAAAGGGCAGCAAATATTTCACAAAAATGACAGTATTAAGGGGCGGGAGAACATCTGCTATCTAGACAAACTGTACTGCATTTTTTTTTTTTTGTACTGCATTTTCTTAAACTAGTGAACATTTTTCTTAAACTAGTGAAGTTTGGGGGAGGGGTCCTGAACCCCAAATATGTATAAAACTAGATTTTACTGTATTATCTCAAAACGGCCCCAAACAGTGGGTAAACCAAGGCCTGAAGAGATGAATCATGGGACCACAGAACTGGAAGGAGCTTCCCAATGGTACCACCCTTAGATCCTGCAAACTATGCCCTGGAGCACCTTCTTTTAAATTTTTTAAGTTATCGGTGCTTGGGACAGGTAGAGTGGCAGGACCATGACCTGTATGGTCCCTGGTTCCTGTTTCTCCCCACTAAGACACTTCCTCACCTTCTACACATTCCGCATGTGGTATCAGGGGGTGACCAGATGTCTGAGTAGCTCTAGGACTCTTGCCTGTGGGGCATCGTAGTTTTAGGAGGCAGTCCACCTATCAGATCACTCTTGCTGGCTGGCACAAGGTTTCTCTCTCTGATAATAAATAGCAGGATCGCCTGAGCTTGGGCTGCCAGAATGGTACTGATGTCCTCTTTGGGGGGCTTCAGAGCTCTGAGCTACCAAGAGCCACTGCCAAACCCTTGGGCTCGAGCCATGTGTGGGCCTGTGCATCTGTCTCATCCACCTGTGTCCCATGTATCTTTTCTGCTCTCCAGTACCTCAGGGTGTGGATGACAGCAGGCATCCTTCTTCCAGTGGACCCCCTGCCTCTGGCCCCCAGAACGCTCACCCCACACCCTCCACGGGCTCTGTGCCAGGCAGTCCTCCAGGGGTAGTGTCCTGTCCCTCCCAAGGACTTTCAAAATCGTATTGCATTTGCTAACTGGTCCTTCTGATGGAAGCTCTCTCCTGCCTCAAATCAATGCAGTGACATTGTGCTCTCTGGGGTGGTCTTCGGCCATGCCAGATGAAGGAGGGGCATTCTTTGACAGTGAATCCCCCCACCCCCTGCTTTCCCTTGAATCATGGCTCATCAACCTGTCATCCCAGCTCGTGTTGGGTGCCGAAGGCAGGGTAACATTGGAAGAGATTATACTCTAGGAGTGCATCCAGCCTGCACAGCCTATGGAGTTCAGGGGAAGGTATGATGGCAAGATGTTTTACTCTGTTTATGCCCTAAAAATTCTAAACAGTAAATTTAATATGACCAGAAAAAGAATTCTGATTTAGACCTCTGACAATAAGACTCGCATCTGTGGCTGTCGTCCACAAAGGACAGGGCAACCTTGGTGAGTCCTTGGAAGCCAGCATTCCCAAATGGCACCTCTGAGGAGGACACAGCTTCGGGAGTGATGACACTGTGTTAGGGAGCTGCAGAGACAGGAAGGTGTGTACCGTCTACATGAACAGGCCAGAGGAGCCACAGTATATTTATTTGCTGTGGCAGATAGGAAATTACCCAGGAATGGCACATTTGACAATTAAGAACAGAAAGAGTCTTACCTTCACTGATTAGACAGTAGGGACATAAGTACGTCTTCTCTAACCACTGTTCTAAATCTTCATTTAAAAAAATCACTGAATCTCACATGGGTCCCTTAGATTCTGCAGACCATGCCCGTGAGTGCCCTTGAACGATTCCCTCCCTCTCTCAATTTTTTCAGCCCCGAGTCCCTATGACACAATTATAGCTTTTAGTATATTTGAAAGCAGCTTCTCAGGGATTACAACACATGTCAAAGTTCATTTCAAACTCATTACAATGTAGGGAGAGGCTTCTAAGCAGACATTTCTGTCTCGGTAATGACATGTTATTGGGGACAAAATAAGGAAGCAATCATTAAGTCGGACACAGTATAGGATGTCTGCTTCGACTTTTTTTTTTGCGATATTGGTTAAAGGCCGTTAATCAGCTCCCAAGGCTGACTATCAGCTGGGTGGGTTTTCAACGCCAGGCTTTTAAGCTCATTAAAATAAATCAGAAAATTGCTAGAGCATTTGATCGAGACCGTAAATTATTCCCAGAAGAAGCAGCCACTCAAACAGGCCACAGACTTTTGACCCGGTTCAGATTTAGGACAATTTTCTTTCCAATAGCTACCATTTCTTGTGTTCGCTTCATCAGTGGAAGCTGGGGACAGTATATCTGCAGCTAAATGAAGGCTGTTGAATGAACAGCAACTACTGGCCGTGGAAATTGAGTAAGCCATCCCTCAGAATTGGGTCCGAGAACCCAGCCATGGATAGTAGGCAGCGCTGGACCACAGCGACATATTGGTTGAGGGTGCTCCACAGGCTGATGCTCTCAGGAGGTCAAATCCACTCTGCGGTCACTGAGATGAGGCTTGGTCTAATCTAAAGCACTTGCTTTCCCTTCTCCTGACCAACCAGCCAGCCATGGGACAAACACACACAAACTCCTACTCTAAAGCAAAACAAAGCCAGACTGGAAAATTGGGAGATGCTTTATTTGTTGTGTGTGATGCAATCAGGCTCTCAACCAGGTAGAATGAATGAGGGATAAACACAGGAACTGGGTTTCTATTTTTACTTCCAGGACAAAACTAATTATTTCACAGGGGACTGGCTTGTTGCTGTCTGCATCAGAGCTATTGTCCCATGAACATGCCTGGTCCAGGACACATGACTACAAAACACATCATTTACTGGAACCAGGGAGCAGGGAGGAGCTCCCTGTCCTGAATCTGAGTTTTTCTTTTTACGACCAGGACACGCTCACCACTTGAGTCCTCATCCCTGCTCATCAGTGCCAGGAAAACCGGAACAGCTCTTGGGGCTCTGTTTGTAAAATGCATTCATTAGGGAGAAGTACGTCTCCTTCCAATAAAGAGTACTCAAATACAAAGTCAGTGTTCTTAGCTCACAAGGGCTTTAGACTACTGGTAAATATTTTTTTTTTTTAATGATAGTCACAGAGAGAGAGAGGCAGAGACACAGGCAGAGGGAGAAGCAGGCTCCATGCACCGGGAGCCTGAGGTGGGATTCGATCCCAGGTCTCCAGGATCACGCCCTGGGCCAAAGGCAGGCGCCAAACCTCTGCGCCACCCAGGGATCCCTAGACTACTGGTAAATAAAACAAAGTAGTCCCAGCACCCACATCTCAGCAGGAAGTATCTGCCTCCCCTCCATGAGTCCTCTAAGACATCGCACTTCTGTGTGCAGTCTTTGCCTGATAGGGGTGTGGCTGCTGATTTAACATGGGTTGGAGGGGATGGTGATTCGAGATAACACTGTTCTGGGAAATTTTGTGGTTGGAGCATATTTCAGAAATTATAGCCATACAGACGGTTCTTCTTGGTCACCAATTATAGTTATATAAATAAACGTGGATTATTTGTTTCTATCTATTTCAATATTAGGTGATACAATTAGCTAATCCAGTTCCAGGTTATTGTAAAAGGAGTAATAAACTTTATATCAAATGCTGATGGATGCTGACTTGTCCTCTCCCCCTATATCTTTCTCCTTGTCCACATCCACATAGAAATTGAGAAAAGTAAATATTCACTTTCTTAGCCTCCTCTGTAACCATTAATGGTCAAGTAAGATGATTCTGGCCAGTGAGACATAAACATAAATTTGAGGGCCATTGGGAGTCTTTGCTTTCCTTGTATTAGCAGAGTAAGTGGCTTAGACCCTTCTGCTCCTTCCTCCTCCCTCGAACATGTAATGCCTGCAGACAGAGCAGCCATCTTGCAACCATGAGACAACAAACATAAGGACCAAAGGCCAACAAACTAAGAATGATAGAGTGGAGTGATAGAGAAAATCTGTGATTTTGATTGGCACATAGAGCTGCCCAGCTAGCATCAACAACTGCCTGTCTCTGGACCTCTGCTCATTTGAGCACAATTAGTAGCATTTGTAGGTAGTTATGCACAGCTGAAAACATCCCTAATACCATAACGTTTATTCCCACTGAGAGACCAAAAGACCATCCGACTCTTGGTTTCGGCTCAGGTCCTGATTTCAGTCTCGTTAGGCTCTGTGCTCAGTGCAGAGTCTGCTTAGGACTCTCTCTCCTTCTCCCTCTGTCCCTCCTCCCCCAAAATAAATAAATATAATCCTTAAAAAATTCAATTCCATTGAGTACAGTAAATTTCCTATCAAATTTTAGCCTCTTTGTAATAGATTTCCCTTTTACATTTGTTTTAGTTGGATCTTTGGCTTTTCTTTTCTAAGTACAGTTGACACACAGTATTACATTAGTTTCAGGTGTACAACATAGTGATTAGACAATTCTGTATGTAATGCTACACTCACAAGCATCATTGTTTTTTTTTTTTTTTTGCATCATTGTTTTTGTATTCAAGGAAATAATCTAAGTATAAAGTGTAACAATTCCTCAGTAAAATTCAGGACTTAATCTACTATGCCCAGATGAGGTTCATGAAAACTCTAAACCTTGAATGAATAGCAATGTTAGTGTCATGCCTTTGTGATTAGTTCATATTTTATCATATAATATGCTCCATCCATAATTAACCCTGTGTCTAGGGTCTGAAGGATCATTCTGCCTCCATTTTCAATAAGATGAGAATGTGAATACCTTCCGTTTGTCCCTCTACAGAACCTTTTATGGTTCTCGATATAAGTCCACGGGTGATGAGCTCCTCTAAGAATACTGGGTACCACCCTGCTGACACACACATGGCCAACGTGCAGGACTTTTAATAACAGCTATGATCCTGAGAAGCTGGGTGAAGAGAAACCATTTGTAATGTGCATTCCAGGACCTCTCTATCCAGAGTAGTCGATGGTTAACGTTGGCAAGTAAACAAATAATAGAATAGCATTCATCTATTCCAGGAATTGGCAAGCTATGGCACACAGGTCAAATCTGGACCATAACTCTATAAATAAAGGTTTATTGGAGGACAATGAGGTATCACCTCACGCCAGTCAGAATGGCTAGAATCAAAAAGACAAAAAATAAAAACTGTTGGCCAGCATGCGGAGAAAAGAGATGCCTCATGCACTGTTGGTGGGAATGTCAATTCGTGCAGCCATCCATACTGGAAAGCAGTATGGATATTCCTCAAAAAAATAAAAATAGAGCTACCATATGATGTAGCAATTCCACTAGTGGGTATTTAATAGGAGAGAAGGAAAACACTCTTTCAAAAAGATATATTCATCCCTGTTTACCACAACATAGTTTCCAATAGCCCAGATATGGAAGGAACTCAAGTGTTCATTAACAGATGAATAGATATAGATGTGGAACACACACACCATGGAATATTACACAGTCATAAACAAGAAATGAGATCGTGCCATTTGAGCCAACATGGATGGCCCTACAGGGTGTTATGCTAAGTGAAATAAGTCAGATAAAGACAAATACCATATGATTTCACTCATATGTGGATTGTAAAAAAACAAATAAAAAACAGGCTCTTAAATACAGAGAACAAACTGGCAGTTGCCAGAGGGAAGATGGGTGGGGGAGTGGAGAAATAGATAAAGGAGATTAAGAGGTACAACCTTCCAGTTATAAATCAAATAAGTCATGGAGATGAAGAGTATAGCATAGGGAATGCAATCAATCATATTGTAATAACATTGTATGGTGACAGACGGTGGCCCCCACTTGCTGTGGGGAGCATCGAGTAGTGTACAGAATTGCTAAATAAATATGTTGTACCCCTGAAACTTATGTAACATTATATCTTAATTATATTTCAGTAAATATATATACAATGAAGTTTTAATTGAACACAATCGTGCTCATTAGCTTACATACAGTCTTTGGCTACTTTCAGGCTATAACAGCGGAGTTGAGTGCAACAGAGAAGATATGATCCTAAAATATCTATTACCTGGCCCTTTGCACAAAAAGCTTGCTGAACCCTAATCTATTCTGTTAATTCAGATTGCCACTGACAAAAGTAATAGATCTTTTGTATGGCATCCGTCTATTAAAAATGTAGCTTTGAGGGCCGCCTGGGTGGCTCAGTCAGTTAAGTGGTTGACTCTTGATGTTGGCTCGATCATGGTCTCAGGGTTGTGAAATCCAGCTCTGCCTTGGGCTCCTCGCTCAGCAGGGAGTCTTTTTGAGATTCTCTTTCTCTCCCTCTCTAGTTCTTTAAAACATAATAAATAAAGGGACACCTGGGTGGCTCAGTAGTTGAGCGTCTGCCTTTGGCTCAGATCATGATCCCGGGGTCCTGGGATTGAGTCCCGCATCAGGCTCCCCGCAGAGAGCCTGCTTCTCCCTCGTTCTGTGTCTCTGCTTCTCTCTGTGTATCTCTTAAATAAATAAATAAAATCTTTTAAAAAACTATAATGAATAAAAGTTAGCTTTGGAAACATCTGTTTATAGTGCCTATTTCATGTATAACTTTATTATTTTTATCCTGCATAAAGAGATCACTATCCAGAAAATTCTGAACAAACTGATGCCAAAAAAAAGTTAGATAACATTTTATCCTCTTCACAATGAAAAGGACAGGTAGAAATAACTTATATAACCTATCTAGATGATAGCTAGTATTGCACATTACAAACTTTATCACCAACAGAAAATTGATTTAAAAACATATATTGCTGGCAAAATTCAGATCTGCAAACTTTAAGCATGAGACATTGGACTTAACCAAAGGGAACAGGGGAGAAAAACAAAAGGAAACTTTGGGTCTGGCTGTAAAAGAAAACTCTTGGCGGCAGACGATATAATCAAGAAAATTTGATGAGGACAAACACTAATTAATTAATCAGCTCTTCACAGTAAATTTTAAATGGAAAAGGCTTTATCCTGATGAGAATCACTTTTGAGAAATAAGAATGGAAAATGTTTTATTAACTTTAGAAAAATAAAAATGATTTCACTACTCTGTATAATAGAAATTGATTAGTGAATTAGATTGGCTGGATGGATTTTATTCCAGAAAATACATTTCCAATGAAAATTCATCAGTAGTCACACAAATTTGAATTCAGTATTCTTGTTTAAGACAGAACCTTCTCAGAGGTCCTTAATTTGTTTTGTAGGTGTCTCCCTGGTTGGGGGATGGCCATGGACAGGCCTGGTGCTGTTTCTGTGTCAGTAGAGGGAGACATCATGAAAGCAGATACGAAAGGTACTATTTTCCAAATCTATTTTCTCTCCTCAGACCGTCTTGCACTTACACTACTACAGCAAGGTGGCTGGACTCCAGGTGTTTGCTTTGGCACTCGTGTAGTTGGGAAAAGTCTACAGAGGACAATACTGCTCACCATTTAATAAGTTTAGATAAGGAATGACTATCCAATGGGAAAATGTTGTCAGCCTTTTCCCACTGAAGCACCATACTTGTGATACTGTCCTTCTGGGCCTGAGATGTATTTCTTGCAAAAACCAAATTCCAGAGATAGTATTTATGTAATGATCGGGTTTTCTTCCAGGGAAAATATTGCAAAGAAATTTGGGAAGAGAAATATGAGTAAGTGCCTTCCTGCCACAAACAGGAAGGAGTGGAGAAGTCAGAGTGACGTGGGGAGGCCAGGCACGGTAGGAGTGTCAGCAAAATGCCAGTCAAGCCAGCCCTGTGCAGAGGCCAGGATTCCTGGGTCACCGCTGGGGCTTCCTTCAACTGTTGTGGAGAAAGCTAAAAGATACGTCCTGTCTGAACTTTGGTGTAAAGAGAAGCACCACAACTATTGCTTTGCCCATCTTACTGACAGAGGGACCAGCTGCCTTATAAATGGTTCCATGGCAAGTGGTCACACTTGTGGACATAAGGGCTTGGCCTAAGATGTTACACTATGAACAATGGTGGAAGAGGGCTCTATTTGGTTTGCACTTACAATATTTAAAAACAAACAGAAACATTGGGCTGGATGGACCACTTACATTACTTTGTCAACAGTAGGGAATCTGATGGGTGTGTGAATCTCTTCTAATGTCCTGTCCAAATACCCCTCCTCCATAATTCAGCGAAGAATTCAGTCTGTGTATGTTCTTCAACAGAGCCTTACTGAGGGAACCCAGCTACTGTGTCTCTCCAATCCTTGTTTTTCCATCTCATGCCATTCCCTTAGATGTCAAAATGTTTCCTTGGCTATCCAAGTGAGGAGTAAGGAATTTGGGGAAGGGATCTGGAAGTCCTCCCTTGACTTTCTGGAGTCAAGGTTGCATTGCAGATGATGAATGGTGGGACCTTCTGACAAGGTCCCGTGAAACTGGCACCCTGGTAGGTGTTAGAGAGCCCTAAAATCATACCAGTGGTGCTCACGTATGACCCTGATGCCCAAAGAGGGTGATCTCTCCTCCTAAAGATTCCAGGAAGAGGAAAAATACAACTGTCTTCAACTCCCTGCTCCAGACATTAGTGATCCCCCCCTTTTTTTTTCAGACATTAGTGATCCCTCGTGCTAAGGAGATAGAAACAGGCTACAATTACAATGGAGATCAGGAAATTGAGAGAGAATAATATATACAGCTTTATGCCATGAAGTATGAAAATCTACGTGACAATGGCAATTCTCTAGCAAAATTCAAATAATCAATATAGGCTCAGGAAGTAATAGAAAACTTAAGTAAATAGTTCAGGAGGGTGTAACAAAATTCTGCTAAGGTTCTATCCTCCGGAAAGACACCATGCTCAGGGGGAAAATGGCAAGTTGTATCCACTTCTGAGGGACTGATAATCCTCATCTTTTGTGAATAATTCCTGAGCACGTATTCTGTATAGGGTCCTGACCTAGCACTTGGAGGCACAACACAGGAAGTTCTCCAGCCTTCCAGGGCCTTCTGCCATCCTGAAGAGGTACTATTCATGCACATGAAGATGTCACCAGTGAGATCACAGCAACAGTTAGAAGATGCTGCCGCCACCAAAGCACTTATGATGTACAGGTCTCCTTTCTAAGACTTCACACCTGCTACTTCACTTCCCGTCTCCATAACAGGGCATGTGGTAAATGGGTAGAACATATCATATGCAACATAGCTCTTTGGGCAGAGCCATTGTTCTTGTTCTTGTGTCATATACTTTTTAATTAAGGTCAGGGGCATAGCGGGCACATTTTTATATTCTCTGCAAGCCTTGGAGAAAAATTCCTGTCTCAAGGGTTGTGATGAGCATTTCATGAGTTAACGTATATGAGTGTTTGGCATGCAGTGCGCGGTCAATCATGAAAGAACTGCTGGGAATGTGGTTTCCAGCCAGGTGGTTGGGGAAAGAGCTAACTTTGCTGGGCTGACAGCAAACACAAATGTAGAGGTAACCTGACCCTCTACCCGACCCAGAGCCTAAGGTTTCTATCCTCTGTGCTATGGCCACCCTGTACCTCGCCAGTTTCCCACACTGCCCTTTGGCCTCTGCTTTCCATCTCTCCCTGGACTTTCATCCACAGCCAGCAAGAGCCTGATGGTGCCCAACTAGTCTTCAGCACAGCTCCCCTGTGCTCCTGGGCAGTATTTCCTACACACAGAGGGCCCTGTAAGGACAAACTCAAATTAAATAAGAGACTCCATCCTCCTTGTTGAGAATGGGGGAGGGGCTCTTCCTTCCCCCATTCATTTTCTCAGAGCACTTACCATTAGAAAACTTGGCATTGTCAATACAATTCTCTTCTTTTTGAAATATAAACAGGAAGGGCCACAGCTCCCTTATACTCCCATCCCTGTGTGCCATAAGTAGGAGCATAAGCTGAATTGGGGTCTGGCTCCATGTTGCAAAACTACCACCTGTCCTAAAGATGTGAAAAGTGTGTCTTTCCTTTGGATAAGACCAATTGACTACACAGATTATCACTCCAATCACTAGATAAAGTTAGATGAACTCTGTGTGACCAGGAGTGCCATCATGTCCTCTGACTTGAGAACTAGTTGTCATCTGTCTTGAGAATCTGTGTTTAGTAATGGTGGTATCTGCTTGCCATCTTTTTGTGGATTCGGTTTAATGCTTATTCACTCATAAAAGTGTGTTCTTTCCCTACTGTGTTGTGGAGAGAATTGCTGGGTTGGGAGAAGACTCTGTTTTTAATTAAATGTTCCCAACAGGGGCCCATAACTGCTTGTCTCCTGCATGCATGGCTCCCCCAGATGTCCCACAGTCAGTCTTACTAGACTCCCTGCTTCCCACCCCCTCTGCTCCCTTCCATCTGTTGTGGTCTTTCTTCAGAGTAAATCATATCACATTCCCTCTAAGAGCAAGACTCTCCAAAGGTGGCCCATTGTATTTAGTGACAAATCCGAACCCTTGCCACATGTAGCCATTTGCAAAATTGACCACAGCCTTCCTCTGTAAGCACTAGTACATGATCCTCCTTATCCTCTGGGCTCTGGCCACTCTGACCTCATTCCTGTTCCCAAATGCAGAAACCGCTACCCAGCATGATTTCTTCCTTGATATGTGAGCAGTGGCTCATTTCTCGTTGATCAGTTGAAACTTTGCCTTTCAGAGGACGCTGTGAGCACCTTAGAGAAGCACCCTGCCCCACCCTTTATCCCATGACTCCTCTTTACCTTCCTTTTGCCAGTGATCATCATATGAAACTACATGGTGTATGTATTGAATTCTGTATTATGAGCTTGAATTCAGCCCCCTTTTTGTGAAAATTCCTTCCAATTGAAATGATAGAATATTTATATCAGCTATTAAACTCAGCTCTTCACTAGATGTTTCCAAGCACACTTTTACATGTTCACCAGGTTTTGAACAAAAAAACAAACAAAAAAAATCTACCATTTTTTTAAAGTAGGCTTCAAGCCCAGCATGGAGCCCAAAGTGGGGTTGAACTCAGGATCCTGAGATCATTGTCTGAGCTGAGATCAAGAGTCTTAACACTTGACAGACTGAGTTATCCAGGTGCCCCAACAAACAAAAAAACTAAAGGCTAAAGCTTGCGAAAGCAAGTACCTGTGACAAATACCATCAGGACGCCTAGCCAGGACCTTTGGTCATAAGACAGTTTTTCTTACTAGATTGTTTGTCTTCACCAACACCCGAAAAGCTGTTTCATGTGCTACAACGTAATAAACCCATGCATGCCATAATGGCATCTTTGCTTATCCGGTAAAAGTAGGAAGCATTTGAAGGATTGACTTTTCCTCTGGAAAACTTGCCAGTGCAGTTGGGGTGGGGTGAACTCATCTGATTGTATTTCCACAATGGCTTCTCCCCAGGTTCTGCCTGCTGGTGCATCTGGTTCAACTGACAGCCACTGTGATGAGGGCTGGAGTCTTCATCTCAGCTGGCCGATCACTGGGCCACCCCCAGGCCTTTTCTTTTATCTCTTCTACTGGGACACCATGTTCTGGAGACATGTGCTGCTGTCATCCAGGAACCACCACCCCCATCTGTAAGGTGAGAGGGAGAGCTCAGGCAGCAGCTTGGATTTCACTTCTCTGATACCAAAAGGAGCAGAACCCAGGCCTGTTGAAGCTTCTCGTGCATTCTTTTGCATGCAGCACCTGCATTTTCTATTCCTCTTGAGTAGACGATCCTCTCCCAAGTGGGGTCATGGGCACACACTGGAATTTGCAGAGTGAGTTTGCATTATGTTTCACTTAAATCCCCTGTGCTTTGTTCACAATAACCAGAAGGTGGGGCAATCCAGGAACCCACTGATGGGTGAACAGATAAGCCAAGCAAAGCCGTATGTGTGTACAATAGAATACTACTCTGTTTTAAAAAGGAAGGGAATTCTGGCCTACGCTGCAACATGGATGACCCTGAAGATATGCTCAGTGAAATAGGTCACTTAGAAATGGTTAAGATTGTAACTTTTGGGCAGCCCGGGTGGCTCAGCAGTTAAGCATCTGCCTTCGGCCCAGGGCATGATCCTGGAGTCCCATCGGACTCCCTGCATGGAGCCTGCGTCTCCCTCTGCCTGTGTCTCTGCCTCTCTGTCTCTCTCTCTCTGTCTCTCATGAATAAATAAATAAAATCTTTTTTTAAAAACGGTTGTAACTTTTATGTTACATTTTATTTTACCACAAGAAGTCTCTAGGGAAGAATTTAACTAGTAAATTCCATAAGTCATTGGCTGTGCCCATCTTCTTCACAAAAGACCAGAGCCAGAGGCAGTCTGGAGGAAAAGGTGGATAAATAATCAGATGGCTCCTTGGCTCAGGAAGCTGCTGTCAGGGCTGTCCTTGGTGTTTGGGAGCCTCCTGCCCTCTTGTGGGAGAGCAATGCCAACAGCACTGCTGGCCGCCAGGACCCCTGCAAAGACGTCGCTGAAGGCTCCCTCCTGCCCTCACCTCCCTGCCCTGTTCCACGGAGGCTCTTTGACATGAATGGTTCACAGAGCAGCCTTGGTGGGGCTTCCAGCTGGTTCCTGCGAGTGGGGGTGGGTGGGTGGGGTGACCATTATTTATCTGCCCACCACTCCTGCAGCTCCTGCTTCAAATAGGAGCCTCACCAGGGACTACACGCCCCCATCCTGGAACTGCCCCCTACCTGCACCCTCCCCAACGTGGAGGTTCTAAAGATGTCCTGTCTCTCTAAGCCCCAGGGAACTGCTCAGGCTCTTGTGTTCTCCTGCCCACATCCCAGTAAACAGTTCATTGATGAAAGTCTTCTCAGTTGCCTCGGTGGGTGCACAGCCTATTTCTTCCCAGGATGCTGACTTTACTATTTAAAAGAAAAATGTCTCATGTACATTTAGGGGAGGTTGGAAAAGAGTATCAAAACTCAAAGATGATACCCTAAACCCAAAGATTGGGTGTATCTCTCACCTGTTGGTGTGGCTGAGAAAATGTGTTGTTCAGTAATACTCAGTAGCAGTAATACGCAGCTCTGCTTCCAAGCTCCTGAAACAGATTCATTCTTTACATATAAAGGTTTAATGCACAGTGGTTGTTGTTGTTTCTAACTTGATTGACTTCTTCTCATTTTGGTCTTGATCAGAAAAATTATTTCAAACATTTTCATTTCCCCAGGATCTTCACAACATCTGGAGCACGAACACTGATCTAAATTGCAAATGGGGGCTGGGCAAGGAAGAAATATGTTACTCGGGTGTTTGGGGTTTAATTAAATATTTTCTCCACTCCACATTTATTTTTCCTGACTCAGCCACATGCTGCTATACTGCCTAATATAATTTTTCGAGCAGCACTTAGGGGCCAAATTGTAAAATCAGGAAACTCTGTTTCCTGATGGGGCCACGAGGTTCACCCTGGACAAACCGGAAGTGTCCCTGGAGACTGCAGTGGGCATCGGTCAGTTTTTGGCACCTGGACCCCTGTGATTCTGGGGTAGAATCTGGAAGGGGTCAGTTGGAAGCTCTGCCCAACTTGGGCTCAGGGGCAGCCGGCTGGGGTGGAGTCTGGAGCACAGAGGTGCAGACAATGGGGACAGTTGGCTCCGGTCACCCCAGCTTCTGACCCTGCTTCCAGAATGTTCCTGTTCACAGCTCTTTTTTTTTTTTTTTTAAAGATTTTATTTATTTGAGAGAGATATAGATACAGAGAGAGAGCATGAGCAGAGGGGAGCAACAGAGGGGAGGGAGAAGTAGGCTCTTTGCTAAGCAGGAAGCCCAATTTGGGGCTCGATCCCAGGACCACGGGATCACAACCCAAGCCAAAGGCAGACATTCAATTGATTGAGCCACCCAGGCGCTCCCTTGTTTGCAGCTCATGGATCTCCCCCAGTTCCTGCTTATCTCCATGCCTGGTTCTTAGCTTTCCTGTCCATGGTCCCTTTTCTGGGTTTCCCCAGCAATTTTAATAAATGCCTTCTAGCCAATTTATACAGATTGATCTGCACAACTTGAAGGAGAGCACTGACACATAAGGGGCCATCTGCACAGAACACTGCATGCAGGGGATGGCCAAGAGCCATACGTGGCGATTATTATTAGTACTATTACTAGTATTAAAACCTAAATCACATTTGCAGCACATAACTTTATGAAATCTTGTCAGGGGCATAATTAAGCACAGCACTCACACACATCTTCTTTAATAAGCAATCTATTGAGATATAATTCACATAGTACACAATTCAGCTGTTTGAAGTATATGAGTCAATAATACTTAGTATCTTCACAGGTATGTGCAACCATCACCACCGTCAGTTTCAGCATGTTTTCATCACATCAGAGAAACCCTGGATCCTGTAACTATCACCCCACTTCTACTCCATCCCCCCACACTCCCCGAGCCCCTGGCAACCATTAATCTATTTGCTGTCTCTGCAGATTTTCCTATTCTGGACTCTCACGTGAATGGAATCGTAGAATATCTTAGTCCTTTTGGGTTGCTATAACAAAATGCCACAGATTGGGGGTCTTAACATGAGAAAATGCTCCCCATCACTGGCCATCAGGGAGATACAAATCAAAACCACAATGAGATACCTCCTCACAGCAGTGAGAATGGGGAAAATTAACAAGATGGGAAACAACAAATGTTGGCGAGGATGTGAAGAAAGGGGAACCCGCTTGCACTGTTGGTGGGAATGTGAACTGGTGCAGCCACTCTGGAAAACTGTGTGGAGGTTCCTCAAAGAGTTAAAAATAGAGCTACCCTAAGACCCAGCAATTCCACTGCTGGGGATTTACCCCAAAGATACAGATGCAGTGAAACAGCAGGAAACTGCACCCCAATGTTTATAGCAACAATGTCCACAATAGCCAAACTGTGGAAGGAGCCTTGGTGTCCATCGACAGATGAATGGATAAAGATGTGGTTTATGTATACAATGGAATATTCCTCAGCCATTAGAAACGACAAATACCCACCATTTGCTTCGACTTGGATGGAGCTGGAGGGTATTAAGCTGAGTGAAGTAAGTCGATCGGAGAAGGACAAATATTATATGATCTCATTCATTCAGGGAATATAAAAAATAGTGAAAGGGAATAAAGGGGAAAGGAGAGAAAATGAGTGAAAATATCAGAGAGGGAGACAGAACATGAGAGACTCCTAACTCTGGGAAACGAACAAGGGGTAGTGGAAGGGGAAGTGGGTGGGGAGTGGGGTGACTGGGTGATGGGCACTGAGGGGGGCGCTTGATGGGATGAGCACTGGGTGTTATGCTATATGTTGGCAAATTGAACTCCAATAAAAAATATACAAAAAAGGATTGGGGGGCTTAAACAACAAACATTTATTTTTCACAGTTCTGGAAGCTGGGAAGTCCCACGACCAAAGCACTGCCAGATCTGGTGTCTGGTAAGAACCCATTTCCTGGTTCATGGATGGCCGTCTTTTCCCTGTGTCCCCAGTAGTGAAGGGGACAAGGAAGCTTTCTTGAACCCCTTGACTAGGGCAACAATCCCACTCATGAGTGCTCTACCTCCCAGGGCTTCTCCACTAAATGACATCTCACTGGGGGTTAGGTTTCAACATATGAATTGGGGCGACAGGGACAGACATTCAGTCTATAGCATATAATACATGGATTTCTGTGACTGGCTTCTTTCACTTGGCATAATGTTTTCACGGTTCTTCCGTGTTGTAGCGTGCGTGCTTCATTCCTTGTTATGACGCGCTCACATTCCACTGCATGGAGATACCATTTTTTTGTTTATCCATTCATTATTTGATAGGCATTATTTCTACCTTTGGGTGTTATGAATAATGTTGCTATACACACTCATGAACAAGGTTTTGTGTGGACATATATTTTCATTTTGGGGGGGGGGAGAGGGAATATGCCTAGGAATGGGATTGCTGGGTCATATGATAACTATGTTTAATCATTTGAGGAACTACTAGACTATTTTCCAAAGTGGCTACATCCCCATCAGCTCACACAGTTTTTAATTACCTAAATTAAACAGGAAATTATATTTATATATCAGTCATAGTAGTCGAACTTGTGACTGTAATAGTTCATATCATAGTACTCGAATGAAAAAAGTCTTACCCAAAATAAGCGATTATTATGTTCCTTTATGTCCTCACAGCTAGGACTGACGGTGACTTTATAAATTATCTTTTCATGGGAGCCTAAGCTAATAAATCCCTTTGAAAGTTGGAGCATAAGGATTTCTATGAGATTTTATGAAAGCCATTAGCTCAAAGGAGACAAATAGTTCTTTTCCTGAGCCATTCATCAGAGCGAACATAGCATGTGTTTGCTCCCCATCGTGGGAGAACACAATTTATGAGAATCTGATGTGTCAAAAAGATGAAATGAGAAGTGACAAAAGATGAGACACATGAAGAGATGCTGAAGATAAACCTTTACCACCAAAAAGATGGGAATGAAATAAAATCTATGACAATGATTAAATATGCAGTTGGACATCTGATGTAGGAGAGAGCTCAAATGAGATATTTTAAATTATATTAATTAGTTCAACAAACCCAGCAGCATGGTGGAGAATAGAAAAATCTCTACAATGAAAGGTTTTGTTTTTATTTCATCTCTTTCCACTATGGAAAAACTTCACAAACCATTGGTGATTGTCCTTCCTTCTACGTGATGGAAGACGCTTCAGGACAAACCCTGCTCTGCAGTATTCACGCCCAGAGCCCCATGACTTGTTGGCAAAGTCCCATCCTTGGAGCTTCGGGCCTCCTTTACTCCAGTCTCCCTAGATGTGGGCTCAAAAAAATCAAGGTCCAGGGGGCTTGCTTGATGTCATAATGTCTCCCCTCAAAGCTAGGCTGGACTCCCCCCGGGACCCTGGGACAGGCTGTGTAATTGTGAAGCCTTCTGGATTTGGGATGGTCCAGGACAGTTAAGTGTTTTGCCTGGACCTTCGGAGTAATTCCTCTGGTATTTCAGAAGGTACCAGACATGGTGGTTAGACTTAGGCTGGAAGGAACCTTCAGACCTAGAGCAGAACCCCCACAGCATCTCTGAAAAGGAGAGAGGGAGTCTCCCAGACTCACCCCAATCAGTATTTCTTCTGGGTGATCCAGAGGAGGATCGGGGGTGGATTAATAGCTGGGAGAGGCGATCGTACGCAGGGGAAAGAGGGGCAGAACAATGTGCACCCTCACAGAGCCAATGGGACCAATGCCGGGGCAGGGGGGAGCATCTCTAGCTCTTGCACGCTGCTTTTCATCCAAGCCAGGAGGCCCCAGAGAGGCAGTGACTGACTTATAAGAACCTCCTTGCCCTCCTGGGTCTCCCTGTGCAGGGGTTTTACAAGCCTAAGCAGAACCTCCCCCTAAGCTAACTGAAGTGACCTGGGAAGGTCTGAAGACTGGGAGTTCAGACCAAATTTAATTTGATTTTGATGATTTTTTTTGACACTAAATCCCAAACCAGTATATTTTTACTCCCAGTCATGCTCAATTCCTAGCTGCCTCATAATGGTTGTCCCATTAATTCCATGATAGTTATTGTTTCATGGGAGGTGTATCAGTTAGCTTTTGCTACGTAAACAAACCACCTCCAACTTAAGGATTTTAAAGAATATGTGTTTTTCAGGAGTCTGTACTTGGCATTTTACATCAGGCTCAGCTGGGGTGTCCGGTTCTGGGTGGGCTCTGATGTTTGCACCTGAGCTGGCTCAGAAGGAGACCACAGAGCTGGGATGCTCTGGACTGCTGGGATGACTGGACCCTCTCTCAGCAGAACACTGGCCAGGGCTCGTGGGTGCGTTGCCAGAGGGGTTCTCAGGACCAGAGCAGAAGTCCCCAAGTGTTCAGAGGCCCAGGCCGGGGAAGCGGGGGTGGGAGAAGCTGAAGGTGAGACTGGAGCTCTCACATCTGAAGTCATTACCTGCCCCACCCCAACACTCCTCTTGGTTAAACCTGTAGAGAGAGAGCAGTGGAAAACCTCCAGATATTTGTGGGAGACTCTGAGAACATTGTGCCGTGCACCCAGTTCTGTGTGCATCTGAAAGAGCAGATAGAGGGAAGCACGGGAGCCCACCCAGGTTCCAGGACCTGACTGTCACATGGAAATAAGCCAAGGGTGCCCACAGGGCCCAGGATTCTTAGTTGCAAGCAACAGTTCCTACTTAGGGCAGAGCATTTACTAAAGGGTATAGGGCGGTAACAGTTTCTAGGGAGCCAGAGACCCAGGCTCATGAAGAACAGCCAGCAGTGACGCTCATCGCCATCCTGAGGCTGCTTTGGGGAAATGCCATCTTCACAGTCGCTGGCTGCTGGAGAATTTGTTCCTCGGGCCCACATGTTGGAGTCTCACACAAGATGCTGACGAGTGGACACCAAAAGCTTGCCACACAGGCCACAAAGACCGGACTGTCCCCATCACCGCCTTGCACCCACAACCAAACAAATTCCTTCTCTCCTGCTTCTCCACCTCTCGCTCTGAATCAGTCTTGCACAGGGGCATCTGAGGAGCAGAGCCTGAGTCACGCAGCCCAGGAAGCCAGGAAGACCTGGGAATCGGGTCTGCTCCCACCCCTGGGAAATGGGATTTATGAAATGGAAACTCTGGTTAGAAGAAGGGTGTTCAAATGATGCCGTACAGTGCGAACGTGACAATCCCCTCTGTCGGGGAGGTGATGGCTGAGAATCAAGAGTCACTTTTGCCATCAAGGCATTGCCCTGAGCGGGCAGGAGGTGCACAGCGGAGGCCGCAGTGCCGAGAGCCCGGCCAGGGAAGGGAACCGAGGCCAGAGATGGAGGGGCTCATAGAGACCCAGGCGGAGGGGCTCCCGACAGGGGGAAATGTTGGAGCCATGCTCGGTCCCCAGGGAATTGCAAAGCATCGTCCATGATAAGAAATGGAAACACAGGCTATACTAGTTGTGAGCCTCCAGCAGCAAACAGTCAGAAAAGAGGTGAAGTCCCGGAGGCCCCCAGAGGCTCCTGCCCCGATGCCCTGGATAAGTCAGATCCCTCTGTTCCAGCTTTTACTCACTTTTGGAGAGAAGGGAGAGGAAGACCATCGAGTGGGAAGAAACTCCGAGGGTGTTTGAATTCTGAAGTGACTTTTCCTTTATAGAGCAAAAGACTATTTAAAATGAAAGAGGGTGTCATACAGCAAAATTTAAATTGCATTTTTACTACTGGTTGGGAATGGGGGCTCCAGAGCAAGAGGAGACAAGATGTATAGTTTTTAAAAAGTCAAGTTAGAATGTTTGCACACTAAACCACAGAGAGTAAATTTCCATTCTGCTGTGCCTGGGGTTCAAGGCATCCCAAGATCTGTGCATGGCATCAACTTGCAGCCCCTATGGGAGGCCTTGAAAGCTGTCCTCTTGGAATGAGCTCAGACTGTAGGGACAGAAGAGGTGCCACAGGGTCAGCAGAAGGAAGCCAGGGACATTAGTCTTTCTTTCACACTGACATTTTATTTTATTTTATTTATTTTATTTTAAGATTTTATTTATTTATTTATTGACAGTGTGGAGGAGGGGGAGAGAGCACTAGAAGAGGGAGGAGTCAGAGGGAGAGGGAGAAGCAGAGCAGGGAGCTTGGGAGCCTGATTCCAGGATCGCAGATCATGACCCAAGCTGAAGGCAGATGCTCAACCATCTGAACCACCCAGTTGCCCCTATTTTATTTTTCTTTTAAGATGTTTATTTATTTATTTATTTGAGAGAGAGAGAGAGAGCAGGGAGGAGGGGCAGAGAGAGAGGGAAAGAGAGTCCTAGGCAGACTCCATGCTGAGCATGGAGCCCTACATGGGGCTTGATCTCATGACCCGGAGATCACAACCTGAACCAAAACCAAGAGTTGGATGCTTAATTGCCTGAGTCACCCAGGTGCCCCCACACTGAAATTTTAGAGTGAAACCTCTCAGAGATGGAAAGGCAATTTTAACAGTGTCACCTAGGGGCATAGCACAGGAAGCCTAGTGCTTATGGGGTAACAAGGCCTTGGAGGAAACTATATTCCACAGTCGAGCCGGAAAGCAAGCCTGCAGCTGAAGGAAGCCTAAGGCAGCTTGAGCAGTTCTGGGAAACGGAGAATCCATTAGGTCGCTGATGAGTGTGTGTCTCCAAGCTGGAACCTCTCCGCAGTCAGAAACTGGGCAGGGTGTCTGGGAAGGTCTGGGCTGAGTGCCTGAGGATGACCTCCTGCCCCGTGATGTGATGCTGACGGGAGGCTCATCCCTACCAATGGGAGGCCGACGCCCCACTGGGGAAGAGGGGTGTGGAATGGGGGCTGTTCTGGGGAGGACTCATCTTTGGGGAGGAAGTGAGAGTCTCACCGGGGACCTGGGCTTTTTTTGGGGGGGGGGGGTTGGGGATCAATCTTATTACAAGAAAAGAGATTACACAGCAAAGCACCTTTGACATTCTCAAATTGACGTCTGGTGTTCCAGAAGGGACACACGGGAACAGACAACAGTAAGCACCATGTTGGCGGCGATCGCAACAACTATCGTTTCTTGGGTGCTTATTTCCGTGCCAATTTCCTCTATTACGCCAACTTTGTAACAAGGTTATCAATTTAATTTCCCCATCTGTGCCCATCAGAGATCAACAGCTTAAGGACCTTCTAGAAGTGGTGGAAACTAGGTAGAGGTTGAGTTGTATTCAAGTCAATGGTGGTCAGTGTGGTTGCTTTTACCTTTTTAAAAATTCCATATACTCGGTATGCTTGATGAGTCCCGTCCTCATCATGATGGTTTGGAAACATTGTCGATCGATGGCCCAGAGATTCACAATTCCAAGAGCTGTGCAGGGGGGCTCGATGCAAAGCAGAGCCCACAGCGTTCAAAGACTAGCTCAATAACACTAGCTCCTGCCTTCCAGGAAATGGGGTGGCACTCATGAGCACCACTCTTGAACCTCCTTTGCAAGCACATGGACTTCTTGGGGGGTGAGATGCAGGGACAGAGGACAGAGCCCCTCTAGAACAAAGACATCACTGCTGGGCTTTGAACTTCAAGCTAGACTTTTAAGAGTCTCTGGTGGCACAAGGGTCACTCCCACCTTAGAAAGAAAGCCCTCTGAGGTCAGGGGAGGGGGACACATCCACCGGAGGCCAGAAGACTTGGGGACATCTGGCTTGGTTCTGGCACCATGGAGGCCCATCTCCCTGTCCCCGAAAAGGAGACAGGGGCAGAGACACTGGAGACAGTGCTTACCTCAAGAGGACTCTGCTTTGGCCTGAAAGAGTCACTAAGCCAGTGACTGGCTGCAAGCTCCCTGTGCTAGAAAGCCCTGCAAAGGGTCAGGATAACTGTGTGCTCATGCAGTTTGATGTCCTGAGGCCCGGGGGCGGGGGGGGAGTGAAGGCACCAGAAGAGAGGGAATTCCATTTCTGCACATGTGGGACCCCCTCACCCCCCTCCAGCACTGACTGCAGAAGCCCCTTCACACTCACTGTGGGTGTCACATGCTGGGGCACAGGACTCAAGGATGAGGGGAGTTGTGAGGAGAGCTGAGAGGGGGAAGTGGAGAGCACTCTATGCTGAGGGGAGGGAGCACCCCAGGCTCCTGCAGCCAGAGGGACTGGTAGCTGCAGGGAGCTACCAGGGAGGGGGATGGGGGCATTCACGGGCCAGGGCCTCCAATTCTGCATCCCTGCTCGCTGTCCAGCTGCCCACTTGACATCCACTTTGGCCATCTCCTGGGCATCTCAAACTTAAAAATTCAACCAACTACGTGCAAAAGGCTACAAGTATTAAAGAGCTATAAAAAGGCAGCTAGACAAGTCTCCCTGACATCTTAGCCTCTGCTTTTTCAGTCTATCCCCAGGAGAGGGGACCCTCTTGTTAATGCCTCATGCATTTTCCAAGAGCTTCTTATGCAGCTAGAAATACATACCCTCTTCCCCCTTTCTCCACAAATGGTGACGGACTCCACGCCGTGGTGCAGCACGCCACGCTGCACGTGGACCTTTCACTCAAACATCGGTGTCACGGCGGAGTCTCCCCGTTCCGGTCTGCAGCTGCACCGTGTCCTGTTGCATGGTTGGCTGGGCCCTCATTTTTGATCCTGGCCTCTAATAGTGGGCCCTGAGTGCTTCTCAACCTTTTTCTAAAGTGAATAATGCTGCAGTGAAACGAACAAGCCTGCACATCTTTCACTTTTCAGGGGTGCAGGTTTATCTATAGGAGAAGTTGCTAGGAGGAAACAGCTGGCTCTGGGGTGGGGGTGGGGTGGTCTGAGCATCTGAGCATTTGTAATTTTGATAGATTTATAATAAACTGCTCTCCAAAAAAGCTGTAATAGTTAACACTCTATCCTCCCAGCAGCAGCAAGAAGAGCATTTTCATCCCAACCTAGCAAAGTTTTGAACTTCCAGGTCTGTCCTTCAACCGTCCTTGTACCAGACAGCCCCATCCTAGCACCCCACGAGGAGGCCCTGACAGTAATCTGCGAAGAGACTCTGTCCCTTCTCGTCTGCTCTCCTACCACACCTGGCCTAAGCCATGGCCCTGTGCACCTGGACACCTGGGCATGCGCCCTGGCTCCCCTGCCCTCTGGGATCTTCCTCCACCCATTCTCCACAAACAGCATCCCCCACCGCTGAGCGGGGCACGGAAAACAGAACCATCCCTTTCCCGGGATCAGCTCTGTTTTGCGTGCTTGGCAAGACCTGGTGATGGATGAGTCAGTCTGCCCCGCTATAGCGTCCAAGTCCACTCGAGTCCTAGGACAAAGTGGCTGCAGCTAGGGAAGGGGTCAGACCGTGGGTTCCTGAGTTTTGCCCCCACGCATCACAGGCCGTCCCAGGCATGATCCTTGCATCCCTCTGCCCCGCACACAAACACACCTGGGCTTCCCATGGAGAAAGGAAAAAAAAAAAGCATGTTCAGCACAGGCCAAGGGTGTGGAGGGAAAGGACTAGTAGGCCCTTCGAGGCCCTGGTAAGGACCAATTAATTTAGAATTCACTTCAGCAGATTGTTCTGTCAAGAGGAAGGAAATACAGCTCAAATGATAAATGGGCCTCCTGAGGCTCACAGAACTCGAAGCCACCCAGGTCTCTCTCTAGGCTGGTGACAAGCAGACTTTATTACAAGAAATGCACCCCCATTCCTATGAGCAAACCCACAGACCTTACCTTCCGAGGTGTCCGGAGCATTCCTAGGGTGAGTGAGGGGCTGCATGGAGGAGGTGTGCAGGGCCTCCAGAGCTCCAGATGTGGATGACATTCCTCCAGCCAGTTTCTACCCTGAGAAGAAGTGAAGATTTAGAAAATTAAACCAAGAGGCTCAAGAACAACATCTGATTTCTTGGCACATTGGTTGGAAGATCACCCAGCCAGGGGGCCTGTACCTTGTCCTCAGGGTCAGGTTGAGCTGGGTGCGGGCTCGGGCGGGGCTCTAATGCAGCCCTAAGTCTGGGGCACTGAGGCCTGCATGACACGTCCCTTGGGACGGGGCTGGGAGGGTCGAGCAGGTGGCGGGAACACCCAGACATGGTACTGGCTGCTGTCCTGTTTCCCACGCTGGCACCATGGTCGTGGGGAGCAGGGTGCAAGGTGAGCCCCGACAGTGTGTTTCTCACTCGGAGGCGTTTTGCAGGAGTCACTAATGGCAATGCTGTCTATGATTTCCCAGTCACTAAAATAGGCTTCCAGAAGAAAGGACTGCTTCTTCCATTCCATTTAGGAGAGACCAGGTGGAGAGACTCCTGCCCAGAGGGGGGTTTGTTATGGGAACGGAATAAGGACACAGCCTCATGGCGCTTGGGAAGGGTCCAATAGGAAGGGGACCCTTCACGACTCTCCACAGCATTGAATCTCACCTCAGGCTTCCTTTCCCCCCTTGCTGGGGCATCTGAAGGGGAAACTCTCAGAAACCTGGGCTGGTGATCATTGCCTTGAAATGATCCAGAAATGGATGGCCCTCATGCTGTCACATCTGTCTCCCTGGCTCTTGTCCTTAATCACTTCTAAATAGAGCTGTCTGCAGGGCAGCGGGACCCAGGACTCGGGCAACAACACCGTTTCTAGCACAGAATCATTCCTAACCCCGTATTGTGTGGATAAAGAGACACAACAAAGGAGGCTCGTGAGAGCCTGTGTCTGTGGGATGGGGCAGGAGACAGAGAGGACAGGACGGTTGGGATGAACCTGCAGCTCCTGATCCTACATATATGCCAGGCTCCGCAAGTTGCTTTGATCCCATAATCCCCCTGCAGCCCTGGGAGACCCTGTTGTCCTGACTCACGCGAGGAAATAGGCACAGACTGTTTGCCCAAGGTCACTCCTGGCAAAACTGGGAGCTCAGCCCAGATGTCACCAACTATGACGTCTACACATTCCCTGCAAAACAATATGCAGGACCCACTCGACGGAAAGTGCGTAGAATTAAGTGGACATTCCTGGGAACTGAGAGGTCCTCAAAAAACTCATGTCATAGGCTTTTCACTACACCCACTAACTCGAGGCCCTGTGACTCCAGCAGCCACTGCGACCAGTTGGAGAAGCGCAGAGAAATCGTTGCAAAGTCCTTAGAAGACCAGGGGCTTCACACGGCGGCTAATATTTTTATTAAACTGCCTCCAACCCCTGAACTTCCTTTCTGCTCAGATGTGAAATGCTGTTTGTAGAGTCTACAGGACATGGAATTGTATTAATATGATATCTGTTTTTGCAAATGTTTTCCTGACACCTGCTGCCAGGAAGGTTGGAGAACGGAGGCACCTGTACGGGGAGGAGGAGCTGATGCCCTCTGTGAGCACACCTGTATCGAGTCAGTCACCAAATTCCGGCTGGATGACATCCGGCCCCCATCTGCTTTTGTAAATAAAGTTTTATTGTCACACAGCCATGCTGATTCATCACATAGTATCCACAGTTACTTTCATGCTCAACCCCCCAAACTGAGTATTTGCAACACAGACCATATGGCCCACAGAACCAAAAGATTGACTAGCTGGCTCTTCACAGGAAAAGTTTGCTGACCCTGCTCTAAATCAGAATGAGGGAGTCCGACAGAGAGCGGGGTAAGCTCTGGTCATGTCGTAGGGGCCACGACGGCTCACTAGGCTCCCTTCCAACTACAAAACCCTGCAGCTCTCTGCCTTCAGACGTGATTCAAGAACACACGGTGCATCTCCTCCTGCAAAGCCAACGCTGCCTGCCGCCTCCAGGGCCAATTTGGTTTCTTGTTCTCTTTCCCTGTAAAGCAATCCTCTCTCATGGGGTCTCCCCAGTGCATTAAGCAGAGTTTGCTGCCTCTGCCCAGAATCGGCCCAGGCTCAGTGTTCCCCCTGGGTCTGCAGGAGCCCCTGGGAGGGCAGAGAGCTCTCTCTACAGTTTGCCATCAGGGCGTGCCTCACTCCAGTCTTACCAGGGAGGTTCCCAGGCAAACAGGAAGAGGCCAAGGGCCACTGAGCCCAGGTTTTTCTGAGCTGACTAGCACACTCGTCTTGCTTTTTCCCACCTATTGCCGACCAGGGGCTACCACCAGGGGACCAGCCATGCCTTACCTCTATCGGGCCCCAGGGCCCCAGAAGCACCCGGTTCCCAAGGACTCTCGCATCACCCACTCCTCAGGCCAGAGCTTCGAGCAACTGAGGCAGGAGTGTGTGCAGAAGGGCATCCTGTTTGAGGATCCAGACTTCCCAGCCAACAGCTCCTCTCTCTTCTATAGCGAGAGACCCCAGATCCCCTTCGTGTGGAAACGGCCAGGGGTGAGTGCAAGAGAAAGTGGTGGGAACGGCAGGCAGGGGTGTGGACCCAGCAACCCCGCAGGGGGTAGCAAGGAGAGGAGGGTCTGAGGGGGGTGTTGTACACAGACGCATCTGCCGGGCACATCGGCCAAGCGTACTGTTGAGATGCTGTGCAGTTTGCACAGAGAATGCCCCACAGGGGGCAAACACCAGCAGGCCAGGGATGCTCCGGGGCCGGGCTCAGGGTGCCTGGCTACACCCCACCCTCAGCTGTCTGACTCCCACCAAGGTGAGCCTGGGGCTGGGACCCAGAGCTAGAGAGGGGCTTGTCAGTAAGTGGTGAGTGGGAGTCAAAGCTTATCCAAGACAAGTGTCTGGTGACACATTCTACGGGAACCCAAGGCAAACATGCAGAGCTGGGTGGGAGGCAGTCTCGTCCAAGTGTGGATGCCGCTGGGATGCATGTGGACTGTCCCTTCGCTTCTGGCTGCAGCCCAGGATGCTCACCGTGGATGGACATTCATGCAGCAAGTGCTCAGTGCGCATGTGATGGATGGAACCCTCAGGAAGCAGGGCTCCTCTGCCCAAACCACTCATCTCATTTCCCAGAGGGAGGCCAAGGTCCCCACTGCCCCACCCCCAACAGTCTGCAGGTGATGGGCTCCAGGGGTGCCAGCTGGTGCCTCACACAAGGAGTCAATATTTGCTGTGCTGGGTTAGCCAGGCCTTGACCTTCGCCCGAGGGCTGCGGGCTGTCATTCCTTCTAGGTGGGGACTGGCCCTGGGGGGCGGCTCCTCTGGGGACAGGTTGCTATGGACAAGGAGAGTGCAAAGAGGGCTGGACCAAAGGCGAGGCCATGAGTGCCGGTCCCGCCCTACTGCTGACTTGTCCCAAGACTGTGGTCCTGCCACTTAACTTCTCCAAACCTCAGTCCTCTCACCCGTGAGGTGGGAACAGTAATGACCAATGTAGATCCAACATCCAGCAAGAGGCTGCAGTAAATGGCAGCTGCTGTCATGATTACCCTTATGGGTGTCACCTCCGAGTGACACCACCAACGGTGGCTACATGTCCTCTTCAGACCCCACACAAATAGTGCCTGCAGGATGTTTAGCAGGTGATCACAGGTGCTCTCAGGATCAATACCTGTGGACAAACAGGGAGCAGGAGTGGGAGCAGGAGCCTCCGGGCTATGATGTGGCCCCATGAAAGCCTCCTCCAGTTACAGGGGGCACTCTAGAGCCGGAAGGGGCCCTCAGTTGCCTTGTGTCGGGGAGACCAGGTCACCCGTGTCTGTGCCCCTCACCGCTGAGTTGCCAGACACGGTACCCCTGAAAGCCAGGATCTTAGAAGAGGTAGCTTTCTCGCACCCTCTCCAGAGGGAACAGCCCATCCCCGCTGCTAGGGGGCCTGAGCTGCGCATCCCAAAAGGGGGTCATAATGCCACCCCCTTTGCAGGGCTGTTGCAGGGATGACTGCGTGGACGTGTAGAGCATGCAGAAAAGAGCCTTAAATATGCCTCCGTGACTGCGGTTGCCGCCACTGGAATTGTAACCCGATGCATCAGCATCCCTGGGGGTAGGAAGGCGCCCTGCCCTTGGGGTCTGCACTGCCACCTCCTGACCTAACATGTAACTCTGCTGCATACAAGTCACCTTCTTTGCCAAAATTGGAATTTCTGCAACATAAAAGCTCGAGGCACACAGGCCAGGGTGGAGAATGCCTTGTTGGCACCGGTGGAGGGTAACAGGGGCCCCGGGACCTCCGAGGGATGCCAGAGTTCCCCATCTCGGCTCTAGGAGGTGCTCCTCGTCACCACTGATCTCTCGGGGCTGCCCCAAATGATGGGTGGGGCCGCCACCCACTCGAGTCCCCTACCCTCAGCCAAGGGCAGAACGATTTCTTTATTACCTAACTCGGGCCCACTGTTGCTCTCCTTCCTAGGGATTCATTCTCTGAATTTGCTCTGCCTCTCGCTTTGCCTGCAACTGACACTGTCCTTTCTGTCCTCCCCCCAGGAACACACCGAGCTGTTTGCTGTCCGGGGCCTGGGGGTTTTGCAGACCTCTTACAGACTTCTGTGAAATCGGGAGCATGGGGCTGGGTCGGGAGGGGGGAGCTTTGAGGACCGAGGTCCAGGGTCCCTGGTATGAGGGTGGGCTGGTGGGAGGGATGATGGTAAGAGTTGCCAGCGTCCCTCCAGAAGGCCTTTGTGGCTTGGGTGCTGCTTGCACTGGTGTTGGGCACCTAGGTGGTGCGTGTTCAGACAGCAAGTGCAGAGCTGCCCAGTGGGGCCGGACCGTGGGGCAGGGTGCCCTCCCCAGCACCACCTTCTTGTCAAACACAGCTGTGCTTGTGGGCGGGGCGGGGTGTGAAGTGAGCACCTGAGCAGCTGTTCTCTGAAAAGTCAGGGGGACATCAGAGGGCCTCAGGCAGCCAGGCTGGCCCTCCAGGGAGCCCAGGGCAAGGTGGGCATTGAGGGGGATCACCTGGGGGTCTGCAGCGGGGAGGGGCGAAAGGCTCTGCCTGGAGAGGTGAAATCACCTGCAGTGGGCCTCTTGGAAAGGGCCGTGTGTCAGAGTGGGGAGGAGCAGGTCTGGGGTACAGCAGCCGGGGTGCAGTCCAGCCAAGGGCCTGATTTCCTGGGCCCGAAGCCTGACTTCCTCAGCTCAGAAGGGCTTCCTTCGACCTTTTTCTCCCCCACTCCCCGTCTGCCTGCATCCATCCACTTTCTTCTGTGCAATTCCTTCCCTAATTTCTCACCCGGGATACCTCTTTGCTGCAGATGTCAAGGCCGACAGCCCTCTGGTAGCCTGTTGTACATAGTGGCAAGTGACCACAGTGGCACGTGCCTTCAAGGCCTCGAGTAGCACGCAGCTGTCAATTATAGGGCCCAGCCTCTTCAAACCTGTTAGAAATGTGATTCTTCTCCCCTCAATGTAATTACTAGGTAAAGAAAAGTCTACAAGCATGGCTGAGCCCCTGATGCTGTACAAAGTGAACAGAATAGACCCAGGAGCTAGCATGCCAGGACGCCTGGCCTCGGACCTCCTGCCTCCATCCCCAGCCACCCCAGTCTCAGTCTGGGTTCATTTCGGGTTTGTCCAGACTCTTCTGGTCTTCCTGTCATATGACTGTAATGGGTAACCCTCTTCCTCAAGGCCCCAGACAGCATTTCACAAGAACACACATACCTCTGCCCCCCCGCGCCCCCCAACAGACGCCCAGGCACAAATGCAATGCTCTCACCAGTATACCTGGGAGACATATGCATGGACCATACACATGCACACCTACACAAGTCACAGGCTCCCCACATGTGAGACCTGCATCTGTCAGCATATGAGGCCACATGGCCCGGGGCAGCGCAGCCACCCCTCCTGCTCGCACATTCACAGAAACCCCGGGATGGCTCGTGGATTCACCGACACCCAGGAACACTGGATGGGCCCATGCATCAGCCATGCATCGCAGATCTCACCAATTCACCTGGATGGCTTATTCCTGTTCACTTCATGAGAGCTTCTGAGTTTTCTCCTTTTGTATTTTTCTCCATCCATCCAGTTTGATGCAATTTGATAAAACTCTCTTGGACAGAAACAACTAACTGCAAGATGTAGCTGAGAGGCAGTGGCATCTGCCGGCACAGTTGGCAGGATGGGCCAGCTGAAGGCGGGGGAGGGAAGGACTGTGACGGGGAGCCAGGGGCCTCCTCGCCTACAGCCCATCTGACCCCTGGGAGGCCCAGCGTCTGTCATAGCCCACCGAGCAGGATCTGCCAGCCTTCAGAGTCCATTTTATGTCCATATAGGGATGAGGGCCCTGGGGTTGGAGTTTTGCTGGCTAGAGCCCTACAGTGCTCCCCTGATAGGGGCTGGCTGTGTAGGGAGCATTGTGGGAACTACTGGGGTGTTCTTCGGGGAAGGGGCTCCAATGCACATTGTGCACCTATCCCTAAATGTCCAAGATGGAGAAAGGTGGTCTATGTCTCATATGACACATGGAAACAAAGCCTGGTTCAGAAGCTGGATGGCCTGCCCAGAGCCCCTCTGTTGATCAGGGAGGACTCCTGTGGAGAGCATATTTTCCCGGTTTGCACCTTCCCAGGGGCATGGCTCGGAGCCACCTGCAAACACCCCGAGGAGCCGGACTCACAGGATGGGGAGAGCAGTATGAGAGGGTCTGCATGGGCCAGCCAGGAGATTGGCTCCCATCCCCCAGCTGACACAGACCAGAAGAGAAGTAGGGTCCTGGGGAGCTTGAGGGAGACCATTCAAGGCAGAGCTTGTGGCATCCACCCAGGTACTGGTGAGGACTTCTGCCTCCAGTCCTGTTTTGAGAAATATTTGAGAAGAATCCCTGACTCAGCCTGAGTCCAGATCCTATTAAAATGACCGAGCATTGATACTGTGTGCCAGAACTTTCCTCTATGTCTCACGATTTGTTGTTTCTTCTCTCTGGAAATGACTCTCTACTCAACTATGTGCTTCCCTGAGAGGCCCTCCTTGACTGCTCCAGCTAAAATAGCCTCCATCTCACCCTATCACTATCCACCCTGGTACTTACCACTCCTGAACTTATATGTCCGTTCACTTGTTTATGGTCTATAATAATATAATTATGTGTAATACAGAATAAAATATATGTAATGCATTGAGGTAAAGTTACATGAGAGATATGTGCACTTATATCTCACGATATAGTGTCTATATATAGGTATATATGTATGTGTATATATATGCACAATGTTTATTTTAAAAAAGAAGTTGGGTGGGTAAGGGTAAGTTTGTATTTAATTCTTTTTTTTTTTTAAACATTCTTTTTTTTTAATTTTTTTTTTTTTTTTATGATAGTCACAGAGAGAGAGAGAGAGAGGCAGAGACACAGGCTGAGGAAGAAGCAGGCTCCATGCACCGGGAGCCTGATGTGGGATTCGATCCCGGGTCTCCAGGATCGCGCCCTGGGCCAAAGGCAGGCGCCAAACCGTTGCGCCACCCAGGGATCCCTTGTATTTAATCCTAAGCACTGGTCTGTGGTGTGTGTATTACCTCATTTTAAGATGAGAAATTTGAAGCCCATAGAAGGAAAAATGCCCATAAACAGAGAACTTATGCCCCCGTCCCCCTGCCCCCAGCCCTGACTGCTAGCCCAAGGGCCTGAGTGGCAATGAGAATTTTCAGTTCATGGTTCTCCTTTGCAGCCAGGCAGGAGTTGTTTGGCCAGAGGACTGCACTGAGGGGCTGCCCGGAAGGCAAGATCTCCCTAGGGGGTGGTGGTGCCATCTGCCAGAGAATGGCCTGAGTGTGTGGCATCGCTGCACAGAAACAGAATCAAATACAAGAAGAAAGCCTTCTGCTCCCAGAAAGGAGAGAGACTGTGAGCCCGCTCCAATCACACTGGCCAGTAACGCCTTTGTTCTTCCAGGAAATAGTGAAAAACCCAGAATTCATTCTTGGAGGGGCCACCAGGACAGATATCTGCCAGGGGGAGCTTGGTAAGTGTGAGGGGATGGAGCATGGAGAGAGGGGGGTTGGAAAGGCACCCCTAGGGGCCAGCGGGATATGGCCTCTGAGCTGCCACCATGGCAAGAGCAGGATGGGACCTCTGGAAGCCCACAATGACAGGGTTTGGGGGAATATTGCTGCTACCACCCGCTACTTCCTCCTCTCCCCTCTCCCAGTCTGCCAGTCTGCTCTCCAGGATGGATCCCAGTGGACCCCAGGCTCTTTACACTCTTGATCTCCTGGGGGTGGATGTGCCTGCTGTGTGAGGCTCAGAAGTTCACAGAGAATAGAGATACCCAGTGGTGCTGGTCTGGCTCCCTGTACCATGACATAGCTAATAACTTTCATGCATTAACTTGGTCACTGGGTCATCTTCCCAGTCACCCTTCTGATTTTACAGATGAGAAATGAAAGTTGAGTGAGGCTGAGTAACCTAAGTCACAGGAGTGATAGCTAGGCAGTCAGGATCTGAACTTGCTCTTAACCATTAGGCCATAATGCCCCTCAGGGGCTCAGACTTTGGGGAATCCCCCCAGGAGCTTCACAATCTCCTTCCTAAAATTTGCCTGAGTGTGCCCCCAAGTCCATTAAATTGGGTCTTGCATTTCAGGATTTAGTCCAAAATTGAACCGGGTTACCTTTATTCTATCTATGAAAACAAAAAGACATCAAAAAAAAAAAAAAAAAAAAGAAAAAGAAAGAAAAGAAAAAAAATCACCAGTAGAGCCACAAGCTTATGAGGCCTGGCCTATAGCTGAGTTACCATTAGGGTCTAATGGTTGCTGTGGGTCATGCTGTAGCCTCAGTGCTCACCAACCAGCTACTCCAAACACAGAGGGTCAACTGTGCAGAGACGATAGAATTACACATCCTTTGACCTTTTGAAAAAAAATTGCCTTCAGATTGGTCTTCATTTGCTGGGGGTAAGCCTTCTCTGGGACACTCTGCCTGCCCCTTCCTCATCTCCTCTCTCATCTCTCCCCCCAAACTCTTTCTCTGCCTCCCCTCACTGCCCCCTCCTTAATCCTACCTTGCTATTCAATAGAAAGGCATAGGACAAGCTCCTGTGTGTCTCAAAATTTTGGTTTGTAGCATAAGTGCAAACATCTATTTGGAACTACAACTGCATATTTAACCTTGGTTGGTGTTGATTGTAACTATTATTTTGTAACACTTTTTAAAAAAAGATTTTATTTATTTATTTGAGAAAGAGGGAGCACAAGCAGTGGGGAGAGGCAGAGGGAGATGGAGAGGGAGAGGTAGACTCCCCGCTGAGCAGGGAGCTCGATGTGGGGCTCAATCCCAGGACCCCAGGATTATGACTTGCTTAACCAACTGATCCACCCGGGTGCTCCACTTAGTAGTACTTTTATTACTTCTAAATATTGTACATAATTGTATGTATTGTATGTATAGGCTATGGAGGATAACCATGAAATGAACAACTGTGAACCTGCCTCCCAAAATAAGAGCTAGAACACCACCAACACCATCACCTGCCCTTCCTGCTAGTGGGCCGCTGTATGCTATTATCAGCCCAGCTGCCTGATGAACTGACCTTCAGAAGTACCCTCTCTGGGCATAGCGCTGATATGACCAATACCATGCATCCACACAGGCCCAGCAGAAAGAGAAAGCAATATCACTTTGTTGTTGAGTTTTTTTCCTTTGGTTTAAATGGTATTAATGGCACTGGCTTCTGAATGCCCCCACCCCTTCAGGGCATTCCTGGCTGAATAGACATAAGCTGCTTCACTCTAGGAAAAGAAACACACTTTCCTACATTGAGCAAAGCCATAACTTGGAGAAGAATGGGGAGGAGGTCGGCACACATCAAGGGGCCCCTCCACCAGACTCTGGCCCACCCTGACCACCCCAGAGCTGAGAGCAGGGACCTCCACCGGGGAGGCACTCAGTGAAGTTTGATGAACAAATGATTCTGAAAGATTCTGTGTCCCTTCTCATTAGCGTCTCCCCATAGCCGGACCCCAGGCTGCCCAAGAGCAGCTGATGTGTTAGGAATCAGTGGCATGTGCCCCATTTCTGAAGACCTCCAATGTCTTGGGCTGCAGCTATGAAATGCCTACTTGCCCAGCCCTGCTGTACTAATGTATGCAGCCTTGGCCTCTGGAAGGGAAGCCTCTGGAACTGCACAGAGCTGATGCATAATGGAGCATATGTCTGAAACCCAAGTAAGCATATCCTATAACATTGCCCGGACGGCAACAGCTGTGCATGATAAACCAGGCAATAGAAGAGCCAGGAACGGAGGCAGAAGGGGAGGACAGAGGCATTTGTTGGCATTCTGTCCATTTTCTGAAATGCAGAAAAGATGTGGCCACATCTGGAACGCCCCACCTCTCCTTCTGGCATAGCGTTTTCCCATTCACTGTAAATTGGCGATGAAGACGGTGATTTATGGCTTTCGTTTTGCAGGCGACTGCTGGCTATTAGCTGCCATTGCCTCCCTCACACTTAATGAAAAAGCTCTGGCTAGAGTCGTTCCCCAGGACCAAAGCTTTGGACCTGGTTATGCCGGGATATTCCACTTCCAGGTAAGAGGGAGCCCGGCCAGTGGAGTTAGCTCTTTGGGGCCCAGCATGACGTCATGCGCCTCTTCAACTGCTTGGTAATCCTGGAAGAGATCTGACTCTATATGTGTGAAAACTGCACCCCAAACCAGGTTGTGTCAAGGGATGGCCTCTGAGTGCGTTAGGACAGCACAGGCATCCCGTGGTGAGCCCTCTCGGAAAGTAGGCGGTAAGGCTTCAAGCACTACTTCGGCAAGTCTGGAGGTCCACGTTAATGGGTTTTCGTCTTTGGAATAGGTGGTGCTTTTAGAGGAAATGGCCCAGAAAGATTCTATCTCCCAGGAACTGGATTATTTCTCATAAACTGGGACATCCTCTCTATTGAAGAAATACAGATTTGGAGATATGAGTAAGCGTAAGAAGTAGAAACGGACAGAAGCACTGAGACATCACCCGCTGGGGGCCCCGGGAGGACACACGTCACCCCGGTGGGCCCCCCCGCAGAGCCACACTCCGGGCACAGCCTGCCTGGGAGTTGGTTTATGGTTTTCTCACGGCCCCAGCCTCGGTCCTCTCCTCCCTCCGCAGTCCCTGCCCGGGGTCCGAGCACACACTGACACCCACCCTGCCCCATACCTATGCGGGTGACCTTGGGCAGATTTCCTTGCATGCCCAGTCTTCACATGCTGCCTGGAAAAACGACTGATGTCAACCTTGTGGGGTTCGCAGAACTAAAAGGGGTTCTATGAAGGAGGCAGCATGAGGCAGGCATGCACTTCTGTCCCCTGTACTGCCACCTTCCCCAAATCTGCACCTGCTTCAGGAACCTCTGAGGCCCGGGCAGTGCCTCCGTGGAACATGAAGTCACAAATGCCCCCAAGAAAGCCTGAAGTGACTTGTGCTGGAAGGGTGAAACTCCCAAGTGGGAATCCAGCTAGGGCAGGTGGTAGTAAGGTCCTACACTGTGCTGCCTCCCAACACACACCTTAGGGCCCATCACTGGGAGCCCAGGGGAGTATTCCTTCAAACACACACAATCTGGGCCAGACACTGGGCGGCCTGGTCTGACTGGGGTGGAATCACTGACAGAGCCGCTCAGGGTGCCCCAGCCACGCTGGAAATAAGCAGCTCCCAAGGCCCTTCTGCTTCCCTCTTTCTTCTTACCTTAGCATCTCTCTTGGGCCAACTGGATGAGAAGGAACAGAAGGAACACACACACACACACACGCACACACAAGCACATACATGCGCACACTCATACATGTAGGCACGCAATACACAAATACATGCCTACATGCATGTGAACGCATGCACACATGTACATGGACACGTGTGTAAGCACATAAGAACATATGCACACACACCTCAGGTCTGCACACCTGCACCAGTGACCACCTGCCTCATTACAGCCTCTCTCTGTGTGTGGAAAAAAAAATGTGTGACCAAAAAAAAAAAAATCAGTCTTAGAGTTTCCACCCCCAGGCAAGGAGGGAACTCAAGATGAAGGAACACCTGAGACCCCCTGAAACTGGTTGACAGGGGGACCTAGAGAACTGCGCTGTGCCACAGCAGAGCAAACCCCACACTACACCCACTCCTGGTGAGAAAGAAGAACTAACTCTGCCCACCCGGCAGTGTCCACATGTCACCCTGTCCCACTGGCCCCTGGCTTTGGTGGGTCTACACTGGGTCTTCAAGTGGATGTCATTGGTGGGATGGATGCTCAGTCAGTGGCTCAGTGGACACAGTCTACGTGGCCCTATCACGGAAGCCACGTGTGAGTTTCTGCAGGACCATAAGGGCAGTTTGATCCAAGGGAGAAAGAGCCAAGTGATAAACATGTACAGATGGGGCTGGCCCTCCCCTGTGACTCACCCCCATGATTTCCGTCTCTATCCTGGCTTACAGTTCTGGCAGCACAGTGAATGGCTGGATGTGGTCATCGATGACCGGCTGCCCACCTTCAGGGACCGCTTGATTTTCCTCCACTCCGCTGACCACAGTGAGTTCTGGAGTGCCTTGCTGGAAAAAGCCTACGCCAAGTGAGTGCCCCCTTGCATGGGCAGGCTCTGTCCACGAAGCAGGTCTCCACCCCTGGGGCCTTTTCAGAGAGCTTCAATGAGTAGGGACCTGGAAGCTCCGGATTCACAGGTGTAGCCCAATGGGGCCAATAGGCCTGGGGCTCGGCCAGGGTTGGAGGGTGGTCAGGAGCAGCCTGGACAGTTTTACTGGCCTGGCCTTGTTGTGCCAATCCTTGGTTGTAGTGGCAACACATGTCCTTCCTGTGTCTGGCCTTCCAAAGAGGTAGGAGGGTAGATGGAGGAAAATCTAGATGTGTTAAGAGAACTTGGTCTCCCAACTTCTCACTAAGCACTGTCATGACTCCGACATCTGGTCTGTTTGGTAAATTTTACCACTTTAATTACTTTTAAGTGTATAGCTCAGTGGCATTGCATGCATTCACATTGCTGTGTAACCCTTACCAGCATCTACCTCTAGAACTTGGAAAACTGAAACTCTGCACCCACTAACCTCCCACTCCCCATCCCCCCCGTGCCCAGTCCCTGGCAACCACCATGCTGACTTCTGTCTCTGTGGATTTAATGAGCTGAGGAAGCTCAGGGTATGTGGAATCCAGACAGTGATTTTTAATCACCTATCACATGACCTTAGTTCCATCCAGCACTCTTGATTTGTAGGCCCTCAGCTTGTCAGCAAAAGCCCACAGTAGCCTGAGCTCTGTACTCACCTGACAGTAGAGCTACCCTGGGAGTCCCTCTTGGGCTCCCATCCTGGATCTTTAAGCCATGGGAACCCTGTCTTCAGAGATGGGAGCTGAGAAGAACAGTTGTGCTTCTAACTCTGGCAAGTGGCAAAATTAAGAGAAGGTAAACAGAGGTTTAATTAATCTTGTAATCAGCAGGACAGAATTAAAGCCATCAAAGAAGAACCAAAGGTGTACAGTGCAACCCCCCCCCCATGCTCATCTGTGTCCACCCTCTCAGAGCCACTTGAGAGGTTCCAGGTGGGCAAAGGGGCATAGGCACAGCCAGGGAACCCAGCCCCAGCTCTGCCTCATGGTGAGTCCCCCACCAGGAGACCTCAGCAAGATCCTCTCCAGGGCCAGCACCTGTCATTTCCAGGGCTGGGTGGCCATGGCTCCATTGTCGGTTGGATGTCCCAGCCCAGGGACATCCTCCCGCTGCAGCAGTGGAAATGGCTTGGGTCAGGGATCCCAGCCAGTGGGATCCAGTGGAACATGAAGGGTATTCACCCAAAGAGTGAAGAATAAGTTTCCTAAAAAGAAGATCTTTATTTTTAGTCATTAGAAGAGGCCAAAAACGATTGGGATACACCTCACCAAAAATGTTCTACAGATAGCAAATAAGCACATGGAAAGATGCTCAGCATTATTTGTCATTGGGAAATTACAAATTAAAACAATAGCAAAATACCACCGCACATAGCATCAATTGCTGACAAAGATGGAGAGCATCTTTGCTCCAATGACCAGGAACTCTCATTCATTCGTGGTAGGAATGCAAAATGGTTCAGCCATTTTGAAAGCCCTTTTGGCAGTTTCTTACAAAACATAGTCTTACCTAATAGTTCAGCAATCCCACTCCTTGGTAAATGAGTCTGGTAAAAAGTCACTTTTACTCAAGTGAGTTGGATAAAAACTATGTCTACACAGAGACCCGCATACAAATGTGTATTGTGCCATTATTTATAATTGCCAAAAACTGGAAGTAACCAGGATGTCCTTCAAAACGAATGGATAAACAAATGGTGGTACATCCAGGCAATGGAAAACTATTTCGTGATTTAAAAAATGAGCTATCAAGTCATGAAAAGAAACGGATTAATCTTAAATGCATATTGCTAGGTGAAAGAAGCCAATCTGAAAAGGCTACCTACATACTGTATGATTCCAATTATATGACATTCTGGAAAAGGCAAAACTATGGAGACAGTAAAAAGATCAGTGGTTGCCAGAGGCTCATGGGGAGGGAAGGACAGAGTTAAGGATGAATATGTGGAACACAAGGAATCTTTTTTTAGGGTAGTGAAACTATTCTATATGACACTGTAATAGTGAATACATGACACCACTCATCTATCAAACCCATAAAACCTTACAGCACAAAGAATGAAGCTCAATATATGAAGATTTAAAAATCATCGAGAAGGATGAGGAATTCCAGGATGAAATTCTGATCATGCATTTCATCTAACTGCATTGCAAATTTATGCAACAAACTCACTGCAGGGGCAGGAGAAAAGGGAGCTGACTTGAGTAGCTGTGGGCATGAATGGGGTCTGTAAGATTAAAATCAAAAGGAATCATATGCAAGTATTCTACTCAGGCTGATTAAGTTGCTTCTCACAGGGGCAAGGACAACAATTCTGATACCATTATATGTATATACTGAGTTGAACAATTAAGGAGAATGGATGGCAGGTGGTGGAGCTAGGTTTCTCACTGTTGGGAAGGAGGTTACAGAGAAGCAAGTGAAGGAGGCTAGAATGATGCCTATGGCCATTACTTAGGGTAGGAGACTTCAGAATTCATGTTTTGTTTAATAGAGATACAGATATTTGTACTAGGTCAATGTACACATATCATTTCCTCACTGTGTCCACAGAGAGGGCCTAGAAAGAATGGCAACCCCACAGCAACGAGCACCCCTACTTCACGGGTCTTGGTTTCTAATACTATTTTTCCAATAAAAGGAACCAGGGATCCTTGGAGTTAAGGTTGATACTAGGACTGGGGTGGGAAGTTCACAAGATGAGCCTAGAACATCTTGCAGTACCAAGATGTACCATGAGAGAGAATGTTTTACACACACACACACACACACACTGATGGGGTTATGTCAAAGGTACACAGGAGCCAGCTGAAGAGGTTGAAAGTAACCAGAGCTGGAACAGTTTGAGCAATAAAATAAATAAAGTGGCATTGGCTTACAAACCAAAGTACAAAGTAAATATCCATGAGTCCATACTGATATAAATAAATGACTGAATACATAAATTGGGGAAAAGAGTAAATCTTCCATATAGAAGAACTGCAAGTAATTTAAGGTGGAGAAAACCCCCTGCTCCTTAAGGGAGGGCTGCACTAATGATGTCCTGCCAAAGAGGACAGTGTGGACAGGGGGAGGGAGAGTAACTTTATAAGGGAGAAACCTATCGGACATGACCTGGTGCTCAAGGCACCATTGACAGCGATAAGTCATGATGACAGCATGGACCCTGGATGCGACATCATGAGAAGGACACTTTACTTCTGCGGTCTTCCTTCCCTACAGCCATAACCCCAATCTAATCAGTAGAAAAACAGCAGACAGATCCCAACTGAGTGCCATTCTACAAAACACCTGACAGTAGTCCTCAAAATCACCAAGATTATGGAAAACAAGGGAAATCTGAGACACTGCCATAGCCAAGAGGGGGCTAAGGAAACACGAAGACTCAATGTGATGTGATTTGCTGGGTGGGTTCTTGGAACAGAGCATCTTAGGTAAAAGCTAAGGAAATAAGAAGAAAGTAGGGACTTTAATAATAACAATGGTTGGGCTCCGTCACTATAACTAGTGTACCACACGGATGAAAGATGTTAACACTGGGGGAATTGGGTGAGGGGTATATGGGAACCTGTACTATTTACAAACTTTTCTATAAATCTATAAACTGTTCTAAACAGAAAAGTTTATTTTAAAATTCAAGCATAATGCTTATATATGTATAAACAACTTATATTAAGAAAAAAGACAACGATGAGGGAAAAAATGGTTGGGAGTTGTCCAGAAAGGAAGAGAAAGATACTCAACCTTGTCTCAGTCTATGGATACCCTCACGGTCAAGCCCTGTTCCCTATTCCGTGTGAGAAAGAGGGAGAAAGGGAAAAAGAGAAACAGAGACAGAACCACAGCAGGGGCATCTGGGTGGCTCAGAGTTTGAGTGTCTGCCTTTGGCTCAGGGTGTGATCCCGGGGTCCTGGGATCGAGTCCCATATTGGGCTCCCTATAGGGAGCCTGCTTCTCCCTCTTCCTGTGTCTCTGCCTCTCTCTGTGTTTCTTATCAATCAATCAATAAAATCTTAAACAAACGTACAAACAAAAACACCTCACAGTAATCCTGGGAGGGAGCATACACCCATCACCCTCATCTTGCAAATTCAGAAACTGAAGCACTGGGTAAGTGAGTTGTTCTCAGAGCCCTCAGTTCATAAGTTGTGGATCTGGCACTTGGAAGTGTGGCCAGTCAGGGACCAGGGTCCAGGCTGTTTCCACCACGCGGCACTGGCTATCCCAGAGAGAGCCCAGAGTCCTGGGAGCTCCAAGCCAGGCGCCTCCCTGCTCCCCATCTTCCACACCACCCAACCCAGGGCACCTCCAGGAGAGACGCTGCTTAGAGTTGATGAGCGCTGGGTGTTATGCTATATATATGTTGGCACTCTAATAATAATAATAATAATAATAATAATAATAATAATAATGATGATGATGTTAGAAAATCTCTGGCCAAGGGGCGCCACCTGGTGGCCCTCCTTGTTCCCTGCAGCGGCGTCCGTGCTTCCTTGCCGCCCCGACAGGCTGAACGGTAGCTATGAAGCTCTGAAGGGGGGCAGCACCATCGAGGCCATGGAAGACTTCACGGGGGGTGTAGCAGAGACCTTCGCAACTAAAGAGGCTCCAGAGAACTTCTACGAGATTCTAGAGAAGGCCTTGAAGAGGGGCTCTCTGGTGGGCTGCTCCATTGATGTAAGTCGTTCACTTGCCTGTTCACATGCCTCTTGCTGTCCTCAGCAGGTGTCCTGGCCCGGCTCCAGGAGGAGCATGACTTTCAGGTGACTGCGGTGGTGTCGATGTTTATTTATTTTCATTAGAACAAAAATTTTAATTTAATGTATTTTAAATTATAAAGTTAGGGCATACTCACTGAATCAGACAGTACAATCCTTGGATCTATAAAGGCATATTTTGGTATCCCTCCCCAGGTCCCAGCCCCGTGACACCCAGCGTACATCCTTCACACCCCCTCCTTACTCGTGCAAACAGGCATGCACATATACACACCACCTGGGAGAAGACGGGTTTGATTTTCCTACATGGAGTCTTACTCTGTACCTTTCCAAAACTTTGGGTTTTTTTTTTTCTATTTCGTATATTGTTAAAAACATTCATATCGGTAGATAGGAATCTAACAGTATTTCTCTAACGTTTTTATGCATACAAACATACACATATATATAATCTTACCTCACTTAGTTCTTAGAACCTATTTGAGATTTCTGTTTTCTCTTGGATTAATTTTGGGAATATATTCTTTGCTACTAAATTATCCATTCAAATCTGTGACGTAGAGTTGTATGTGATACCGTTAAATGCTTCCTATGCTCTCTTTGGTGTACGGGATCATACTTCTCTCTTGTGCTGTCCTACATGATGGGGAGTGGGGTCAACTTACCCTGTTTGGGGGCAAAAAGGTAAACTTTTCGTTGGAGTCTGAGCTGGGAATGAGGGTCTCCTCACCCTGGAAGAGACTGGGAATTGCTGTATGTCACTAATCAGCTTAAGGGTGTCTTTAGATGCTTCAAGCACATGATTCTCACCTGGGGGAGCAGAAGGGGCCTGGCCAGGCACAGAGCTGGGTCTGGGCAGGTAGGGAAGACTTGACTTACCTAGTGAGTCCATCGCTCCTTTTTTTTTCACATTTTAGGCCAGAAATGCAGCAGAATCTGAAGCCCGGACGCCTTTCGGTCTCATTAAGGGCCATGCCTACAGTGTGACAGGAATTGACCAGGTAGGCGATGTGAACCCCCGTGGATGGGGTACAGGAGTAGACTCAGCATCTCTAGTCTCTTATACTTATTTAGTGCATCATAATTTAAACCATATCTTCAGACATGTTAGAGAAGGTCTCATCTAAAGGAGGAAGGCTGGAATCCAAAAGAGCAAAACGGGAGACAGAGAGAGAAACATGTGATTCCACCACAGTACCAACCTTGTTTAGCTGCTGTGAGAGCCTGGGCTTTGTTTTTTCTTTTCTTTCCTTTTTTTTCCCCCTAATTCTTCAACAGTCCTAGGGTAATCAGAGTTCTCTAAAAAACAGAACCAATGAGCTATCAATAGATGGTAGATAAATAGATGACTGGTAGATGGATGGATAATGAGAAATTGGCTCACATGATTATGGAGGCTGAGAAGTCCTATGATCTGCCATCTGTAAACTGTAAGCCCAGGAAATCTGGTGGTGGTGTTCTAGGCCAAAAGCCTGAGAACCAGGAGAACCAATGGTACAAGTCCCAGTCTAAGAGCAGAAGAGGACCAAAGTCCCAGCTGGGTAGCCAGACACAGAGAGTGAATTCTTTCTCTACCTTTTCGAGTTCTATTCAGACCTTCAGCTGATCGGATGAGGCCCAGCCACACGGGGGAGGGCCATCTGCTTTAGCTTTATTTGGTCTCCCGATCCAAATGCTAATCTCATCCAGAAACACCCTCACAGACACACTCAAAATAGTGTATAACCAAGTATCTGGGTGCCAGTGGCCAAGCCAAGTTGACACAAGTCTCAAACACAGTTTGTAGAGGACACAGGTACATCTGGTCTGTCTTGTGGCTGCTCACATTTTGAGTAACACAGTCCAGAGGAGTGGGGAGTAACGGGTGCTAGAAGGAAGCCTGTTGTGCCTCCTCACCAGGGAATTGTGAGCAGAGCATTTAGGGTGGCTGATGCAATGGGATTCTTTAGAACTGAACTATTTGCATACTCTTTCCACCTCCTTCCTTGCCCATAATGCCTTGTCAGTCACCCACTTGAGTAGGCATGTGACTTTTTAAAAAATATTTATTTATTTATTTATTTATTTATTTATTTATTTGAGAGAGAGTGAGTGAGCAAGAAGAAAACATGAGTGGGGGCAGGGGGGTAGGCAGAGGGAGAGGGAGAAGCAGATTCCCCATCAAACAGGGACCCCCTGCAATGATGCAGGGCTCAATCCCAGGACCCCAGGATCATGACCTGAGCTGAAGGCAGATGCTTCACTGGCTGAGCCACCCAGGCGCCCTAGTAGGCATGGGATTTTTTAATGTTACATCTTTCAAATATTATTTCCAGTAATAGAAACTTCCTTCACATCTGTTCAATTGCTTTTCCTTTCTCTCCATCTGTACATTTCACTTAATGAACATCTTAAATGATGAGCTGCAAGCTGCATCCTGGACTCTGGAGAGGTTAGGTATACTAACTAAATTTTTACACATCAAAAATATAATTTGAGCCCAATGCATGAGGATAAAGTGTTTTGAGCTAAAATTTCTGCTTAGTTGATGAATAAAAGTCTTTTACTTCCACTCACTTTCCTCCAAAATCTTTCTGAAATGTACTGGCCCCTTCTGGTCTGGGGCAGAGCATGAGGGGCATGACTGAATCATCCTTCTGTACTGGCTCAAGGGTTCTCCATATGGACAGCAGAAATCCTTACCTGACACCTGGAAAGGAGGAAAGACTGATTCAGATGACTTGGAAGTGGTTTTTGTTTATTGTTGTTTAAATTTCCAGCATGTGCCTGTATACTTTTCATTCATTTGTGAGTAATATATTAAGGAGGAAGAAAACTCACTTATGGGCACTTTGGACAAACTATTCTTTACCTCTCACTGTGCTCAGTGTTGAGTATACAATGATAAAATAGACTTCGCCCCTGCCTCTAGGGAGATTCCAGTCCAGAAAGAAAATTCACTCATCTGAAGATTCACATGGAACAATTTCTTATTATTTATAATTCTACTTTATTTCTCAGATTCAGCATATCCAATATAACATCATTGTTAATGTTAGCCACTGTGCTCACCAGGAATTAGAAAATTCCAAGGGCTAGTTAAAAACTGATGAGTTTTGGGACTCCTGGGTGACTCAGTGGTTTAGCGTCTGCCTTTGGCTCAGGTCGTGATCTCAGGGTCCTGGGATCGAGTCCCATATTGGGCTCCCCACAGGGAGACTGCTTCTCCCTCTGCCTATGTCTCTGCCTCTCTCTGTGTGTCCCTCATGAATAAATAAAAAATTTTAAAAATCTTTAAAAAAAAAAAAAGAATTGATGAGTTTTGACATGCCTTTAGCGTGTTGTCATCAAGAGGCTTTTAGTAAAGCCAGTCAGGGCTGAAGATGAAGTGTCCTGGAGCTCACGCATGAATGCATCTTTTCACGTTGCCCTCCTGTTTTTCCTGTTTTTTCTCTAGGTAAACTTCCGAGGCCAGAAAATGGAGCTCATCCGAGTCCGGAACCCTTGGGGCCAGGTTGAGTGGAACGGGTCCTGGAGTGACAGGTGCGTCCCCGCCTCCTTGCCTTCCTGGGGCACAGGGGACAGAGGCTGGCTTCTGGGGGCATGTGAAGAAGGAGCACATTGTCTGTAGTTCCCTCCTCGCTCTCGTTCAGGGGATGGTCCTGCTGCTGGGTGGCCTTCCTCCCTCTGCAGCCCTCGGGCCCACCGTGCAGTCAACATTGAACACCCTTATAACAGCTTTTAACCTTTCCAATTATTATATTTATGTCCGGGGATGTATCTCCTCCTATGGGGAACTCTCAGATCCCTGTGATTGGTGAAAGGCTTTCCTTCCAGTGATGAGTAGCTCCAGTGCAGTGTGTGTGTGTGTGTGTGTGTGTGTGTGCGCGCGCGCGCGGGTGTGTGTGTGTTGGGGGTAGGTGGAAGTGGCCATGAGTATTTGAGGTGTGAGAATCCCTGAAATATTGCCAAGCAGGTCACTATAGGATTCTTTCTGGTAAGTCACTGGTCACACTGTCCAGAGGCTCGGTGGCTGGGTGGAGAGACAGGAAATGGAACAGGAAATCCATCCATTACAGAACAGTCAACCAGGGTTATTTATTTGGCCTCCCAGTTGTAAAGAAAGGTCCCCCTTGCAGCTGTGTGTCCACTCCTCATCCCTTGGGACGTATCCCAGGTGGCTAGGATCAGGGGATGTTCAGATGCACTGGGCAGGACCTGCCCCCACGCTGCCTCCTCCCTCAGCCAGGACTCTGGGATTTTGGGGTCCTGCTGTCCCACCCCTGCCTGCTCACAGCTTGCAGGACTCTGGGGTACCTAGAGCCAGTCTAGAGCCTGAGTAAAGGAACTTGAGGTGTGTTTGTCCTCAGATCACAACAAAGCCACCATGTCATCCATCATCAGTGTGTCTGTGTCTCTGTTAACCTTACTCTAGTCTGAGGGGGCACCACACACCCCTGGGGGTGCTCGTCGTCCCCTCACTGCTCTTGACCTGCCACCTTCCACCCCCATTTGACTTCGCCTTCTCAGAGCCCAGGGGCTTTGGCAGAGATGGATTCACTCCAGACAACATCGCAGGAGGGAAGAGATCGGCCTCCCTCTCCTGGCAGCAATGGGAAGAACAGAAATGTTGAAATCAGAATTACTGAGATTGCTTTGTATCATACAGACTTGTAGTGTCCTTCAGTTTAGAGAATACAGCGTGCAGACGGGTGAGGGCCGCTGTTTCCTTCTCCTGGGAAAAAAGACAAGAGGGAGAAATAAGGAAAGTGCATTTCCTGGGGTCAAGGCTGGAAGCGAGCTTGCCTCAGGCTCCCACTCAGCCTCAGGGGTGCCAGAGGGCGTGTCCCTATCCTGATCCCCATCCTTACACCACCTCCACCCCCCCACCCCCGCCCATTACAAGGGAAGTGCTGAAAGTGCTCTTGGCTCTGCAGGCCTGTTATGGACTGACTGTGAGCCACTTGGAAGGTGACAGCTTTCGGTTCTGCTGCTCTGACCCTTGCGCGGGGCATGGAGAGGGGCTTCCCCTGGTCCTTCCTGGGTCAAGATCCCCAGGGTGTGGATGAGGTGGCCACGTCGGTGGTGACTCAGCGTGAACTGTGTGGAGGTGGCTACAGGGGTCACAGAGACACGGTACCCTTGTGGCTTCCTAACGAGTTCACCTGGGGGTCAAGTGTCAAGCCCAAGCAAACATAAGATATTATTATCAGTTTTCAGAACAAGTGAAGAGGATCAGGAGATGCTCCAGGGCACACATTTCAGTCCACTTCTGGCTTCCAGTTGGAAGGGTCTGCTGCCTTGCTGGTGTTCAACATCCTGTGATGGTCCTACTAGGGAGGGGCATCAAATGACCCCGAGGACCTTTTACATCAGCTGCCCTTGGATGTGGCCTTTCCAACCAGCCTCTAGGTCCCTTGGGAAGTTTCTGGGGCCCGGGGAGTGGGCATGGCCGGGATCATTCCCCACCTGGCCGCTACCCTGGCTCCTCAGGAGGGGACACCCCTGTTGGCCAAGGCCAGTGTCATCTGAGCTGACTCTGCTCACTCCTAGCTCCTCCGAGTGGCGTTCCGTTGGCCCAGCTGAGCAGAAGCGCCTGTGTCACACGGCTCTGGATGACGGGGAGTTCTGGTACGGTGCTCATCTCATTTTCCTTTCTGTATTAACTACATAACAGGTGTGAGCGTGCCCTGTAGCCCTTAGCTTGCTTGCTTGCTTCCTGTCTGTCTATATTTGTTTGATTTCTTTGGTAAACCAAATACATTTGTCTCAAGCCCCATAAGGGGCACCCAGGTTGGCAGAGAATGTGTAATGAACATGGGGCTGAGCCTGGGTCTGCAGCCCAGCAGCCCTCCTCTGAAGACCCATCCTCCCAGTTTGCATGGTGAATTTGAAGTCCAACCTCATGACAAGGATCCCTGAAGGCAGTGACCTTGAAATCATCCAAAAATATAGAACTAAGTTTATTAGGAAACATTCCTAATAGAATTTCTAAAATTTCTACAGGGCGGAATCTCTTTGCTTAACTGTAAGCTTTTAATGAGCCTTCGTCTCTGGAAGCTTTTTTTTATCTTTTTTCTTCCTGTGCGGTCCAGAAGACAGTTGGCTCTTCCAATTCTGCAAGACCACACATTTCTGATGTCCGGCTTTCTTCCCTGCTGAGCAAACCAGTCAGTTCTCATCTGAGCTCACTTTTTTCTTCTATGCCTTATTAAACACAACAAGCAAAAACCAGCACTCACTAATATTCTAGCTTTTTCCATCCTCTTCCCCTGGAGCACAGCCTCTGTCCTCCATATTTTTACAATTTTAACAAATATATTGCCATGTGTAACATGGATACCTATTTTCCAGCTCCAGGATTTCCTTGAAACCTGCCCCAGTGCTAAGCTGATAGCACATGTTTTAGAATTCGGTCATGGTGGCTCCATACACCAATGACTTAGGGTAACACCAGCTGCTGTAACAAACAGACTTAACATGGATAAAGACTCAAATGCAATAAAGTTTATTTCTCATTCATTGTGACAGTCCAAGAGAACATCCCTATTCCATGGACGGCTCTCTCCATGCAGTAATTCTGGGACCCAAGCCCCTTCCTCTGTGTGGCTCCACCAACCACTGGGGTCACACAGCCATGTGTGGGAAACCAGCAGAAGAGGAAAGACAGGACAAATCAGAGGAGATACTCCCACTTCCGGAGAGCCTTGACCTGCACACCCTTGCTTACATCCCACTCTAGATGCAAAGGGTGGGCTGCAGTCCCTGAACGTGGGTTCTCCTTAGTTTTGTCAGTGTGTTTTCTATTGAGTTCTCCCCCTCCTTGGGGGCGGGCACAGGCACTCACCACTGGCTGGTTAGATGATTAAGCAAACAAACGGATTATGGCATCACTATCACCTCCCATGTCTGGTGTCTCCCCACTTTGTTGCAGGATGGCATTTAGGGACTTCAAGGCCCACTTTGACAAAGTAGAAATCTGCAACCTCACTCCTGATGCCCTGGAGGAGGATGCCCTCCACAAGTGGGAGGTGACCGTCCATCAAGGAAGCTGGGTGCGGGGCTCCACGGCCGGGGGCTGCCGCAATTTCCTGGGTTGGTAGACTGCCTGTCACTCTCTGTCATTGCCAAGTGTCCAGTCCAGCCTGGGGTACATCAGGGGGTCAAGGCCAGGACGCTAGAAGTATGGAATGAGTAGGATTTCCAGGATGGCTGGTGAGGGCTACAGAGATGTTGCAGCAAGTCGGATAAGAATTGCTCAGGGAAACTCTTGTTTAGCCATTCAGGCTATTTTCCATGACAAGTAATAGAAAACATAACTCACATGAGTTTAGCAATAAAAAGGATTTTTTCCTTGCATGACTGGAAAGCTCAGAAGAGAAGTAGGGTGCGCTTCAGGCATAGTGTGGTCAGCCCATTTGTCTGTAATTCTCTCCTCTGTCCTCTTATAGTCACGGTTGGGCTGCCAGCAGCACCCAGGGCTTCGTAAGTCCTCATTTGTGTGCATAGCGAGATGTCCTGGGGTCACCCAATGGAAGTCCTCAACTTCCCTCTCCCTGAGAATTCCTTAAACCCATATAGCCTAGTGTCTGCTGCGGGCTGGTTGGCCTTGTTCCAACTGTCCACAGCAAGAGGAGCTAGGGTGAACCAATCAGCATTTACCCTTGGAGCTGAGTGTGGAGTGGTTCTGTTCAATTTGCCCAGCCATGAGGGCACCATACTCTGCTCTGAAATACCACGTGGGAAAAATAATATGGAACAAACCACAGATCTGGAAGATTGTCTTTAAAAAGCTGAGTGGGAAATGGCTCAAGAGAAGGGGGAGATGAAAGGGGAACACTTGGCCTTCTCACTGGGGTTATAAGAAGTAGGGCACAAGGGCCATCAGAACAGGGAGAGAAGAAATGATTGACTTTCTTGGGTTTGGGAGGATGTGGTGGAGGTGGATAGAGTGTGTGTGTGTGTGTGTGTGTGTGTGTGTGTGATGCATATGCATGTCCTTTGTGTTTTGTTTTTTTTTTCAAAGAAAGATGAAATAATTCACTTCTGTCAAATGGCAGACACCTTCTGGACCAATCCACAAATAAAATTGTCCCTGACTGAGAAAGATGAGGGGCAAGAGGACTGCACTTTCCTCGTGGCCCTGATGCAGAAAGATCGAAGGAAACTCAAGAGGTTTGGAGCTGACATGCTGACCATTGGTTATGCCATTTACCAGGTGGGTAGAACCCAAGCCGCTCTTTGGAGCCTGCCACCTCCAGTGGTGAGCGTCCACATGCCCAAGACTCAATGGCCAGTTCCCCACCTGTGTCCAAATACCCAAGACCAACGGCCCTCCTTATAGAACATTCCCATTGCAGAGCCCCAGCAAAGACGAGCACCTGAACAAAGACTTCTTCAGGTACCATGCTTCCCAGGCCAGAAGCAAAACGTTCATCAACCTGAGAGAAGTCTCCGACCGCTTCAAACTGCCACCCGGGGAGTACATCCTGATTCCCAGCACTTTTGAGCCCCATCAGGAAGCTGATTTCTGCCTGAGGATCTTTTCAGAGAAGAAAGCCATCACCCGGTGAGTAACAGGTTCAAGAATTCCTCTTCATTTAGAGGCTCAGTCCCTGGGAAGTCACAGGGGACCATTGGAGCTATGACCCCTCTCTTCCCTTCTCTATGATCCACCTAAGAAATCAGGCAGGAGAGTTTCTTAACCCACTTGCAAAGCGGGATATGTTTCCATTTTGGTTCTGCTCATTCCCTCCCCGGAAAAAGCCATTGAAAAATTACTCTCTCCAACCACTCCCAGAATCAGTCTCACCAGACCCTCTTGGGTGGAGCCCTTCATTTTCCAGACCCTATTCTCAAGAAACCTCTGGAGTGGGACCCACATTTAGAAGTGTGAGACTTATTTTTGAGCACAGTGAAGGGGGGACTGTTTCAAGTTTCCAGAATGACCTGTTCTTTAGCTTTAGTTTAAATAAATGTTGCCAGGTTGTTTGGGGTTGGCCTCAGCTTATGGACAGCAATGCCACCGGCTAGGAATGCCTAAGGGCACTCACCTGCCCCTGTACTGCCTGTGGTGAACCTCCAGAGACATTTCCCCAACTGGAGCCAATGCTGAAGCCAGACTGACCCTTGTGGATCTTTTTAGGATTACAAGATGCATCTCAGCAATAATCCAAGGAACTTTTTTAAAAAATTTATTTATTTATTCATGAGAGACAGAGAGAGGCAAAGACACAGGCAGAGGGAGAAGTAGGCTCCCTTCAGGGAGCTCGATATGGGACTCAGTCCCACGACCTTGGATCACACCCTGAGCCAAAGGCAGATGCTCAACTGCTGCGCCACCCAGGTGCCCAACTCAAGGAACTTTGGAAAGACAAGGTTTATTACTTACAGGTTCTGGAGAGTACACAGCATACCTAAGGCCACACAGAAATCCTGATGAGATTCTGAGAGAGAGAGTGTGTGCTCATAGGCCTAGAGTTCTGCTTTTATTGGGGTCAAGGGCAAGGGCCTAGGGTTTCACAGGTTCACTATTGGTGAACTTCAAACATAAAAGCAGGAACTAAAGTATTTGAAGGAAAAGTAAGCAGTGGATCAAATGGTCTACTAGAGCTTTCTAAAAAAAAAAAAAAAAGAGGGAACTTGATGGTAGGGTGGCTGGGCTTTGTATCTAGCTATATAGCTGGCAGTGTTTATTTGAGACGGATGTCTTTGAGCTGGATGCCTTGACAGTCAAAAACCTAATGTCAGGCACTTACATTACAATCTAAAAAGCAGACTGTTGGGTGCTTACACTACACAGGCTGCCTTCTGTTTTATCTGCCCCACATTCTACCACTTTCCCTTTGCAGTGCCTTAGCAGAATTATTTTGTGTTAAATACTTCTATGAAAAACTTCCCACTACTGCCTTTTTGCCATCCGTTCTCTGGGGCAGAGGAAAAAAAATGGTTGAAGATACATGCATTCACTTGTTTTCCCAATAGAGACATTCTAGAGAGCACAGAGAATGGCAAAACCAGCTCATTCTGCATTTGAGCTGGATCCATCCCCAACTGAGGACCAGCCTTCCATAAAAGAAGGAGCCAGTTGTGACTTCGTGGCCTCCGGTTTTATCTTTGGTCTAGTGGGATAGGATTGGATTGGTGGTAGACACTGAGGATGCTCCCATTTGTCCAGTCTGGCTGGGTTTCCCAAGCTCATGACAAAAAGCATAGTTCCTTCTCCTCAGCTAAATAGAAGCAATATGATCTTTAATTGTTAAAAACTCTGCTGGAGGCTTTTTCTCTGATCTTCTCTGAGACACTGGTACAAGCTGAGGATGAATTTCCCAGGATCTGTTCACACAAAAGCACCCATACGAGAGGCACACAGATTGGCAGCTCCTGTGGGTGGCAAGGACAAGAGGAGGAAGCCAGGCTGAGGCTCTCACACAGTTCGTGTTCCCTGTCCCAGTATCGGGGTGCAGTCAGAGTCCTGGGGCTCCGTTGATGCTTACACTTGGCAAAGCTAAGTCCATACACACATGGTCCTTTAATCTGCTGTGATCTGGAGCATAAGCACCAACTCTGTAGCTCAGTGACTGAAGAACCACACGAAGCTCTATTTCCATCAGCTTCATCCTCATGAGAAGATCCTAAACAATGATAGAAAAAAAACCTCTGGAAGTGTTCTGCTGTGCATGCCCAGGGGATGAGGAAGAAGGGGCGAACTAGCCCCGTTCCATCTTAACGTTTGCTTGTTGGTATTCACTTTGGATTTTTAGCGTTTTTTTCTCAGGGAGTGCTTCATGTTTACTCTGTAAGATTGGAGTCTTCCAAATGTTTTAGCATTACCAAAAGCAGAAGCCTGTTTCTCCTCTCAATAAATTACCACTTCCTGAACACTGTAGGTTCCCCTAAATATATGAACAGGAAAATGAACATTTCCATTGTTTGTGCTCTTTACCCCAGACATGAGCACACACAGAGCCTGCCCCACTCCCAACACCCACAGTGGGAACAGGGACACACACCTTCAGGGAGGCACCAGGGATAAAGGCTGGAGCTTTGGGGAGAATTTTAAGTTCTGATTTAACTTGCTCTATAATCTTTTTCAATTCCCCCAGAAATAATACACCCTCAGTAGACAGGATGACCGTATCCAAGGAACTGAATTTCCTTCCGGGGATGTAGAGCTCATGGGGAGTATGTGGTGAATCTGCTGGGCTGGTGGGCCCTCTGGGGCTCTGCTATCCTACGTCACACTTCATATATATCCCTTGTAAAGGGCATCCAGGAAACAGTGGGTGGCAGCTGGTTCAGTTTCTTTTACTTCTGGAAGTCCAGAACTTACGAGTTCTCCTTGGCTGGCGGCTACACTTCCTCCCTCTTCTTTTCATGCTGGGTGGGGTCTGAGGATAGGGGAGATGGAGGGAGGTCAGTGCAGGGGGTCTGCAAGGCCCTGTGGAATGTAAACATCACGGAAAAAGAAGGGCTTCAATGGGCCAGAAACTTCCAATACCTCTGGTCCCGTGAGGACTGCAGATCCGAGGGAGGAAGTTAATCCCCAAGAGAGCCAGCCTGTTTTCTGCCCTCCAGGGACATGGATGGAGATGTGGACATTGACCTTCCAGAGGTGAGCCTTCCTTCACATGTTACCCTGAAGGGTGGGATTCTGTGACTGTCCTGAAAGCCTCCTCAGTCACAGCGTCCTACAGAACTTTGAGGTTCAGGGAATGGCTTATCTGCAATCAGGTAGGTCTTGATTCCAGCCTCCTGGAGGCCAAGTCTCGTACCTCTAAGTCTCTCACATCCCACCAGGACCCAGTGTAGGGGAGAGCGAGGTGCTCTGAGGAAAGCTTTGTTTAGAGCTTTTGTTTTCTTCTGTGCCACCAACTGGCTCTGTTCCCGGAGAGGTGGCTGCTGCATCTGAAGGGGATGGGGTGTCTTTAAAATGCATGTAGTCTAAGAAAAATCAGCAGGAAGAAAATGAGAGTGGCTAGTAGATTCTCTTGCACTGGACTTGGAGGAGCACCGACTTCTTCCCTACAATATGTGTGCTGATAAGGGAGCAGTGGGGCGGGTCTTACACTCGTCCAAGGGCTGGAAGACTTTCAAGAGGTGCGGAGGTGTAACTGGGACAGTCTGACACTTCCAAAGGCAGCACCAATCTGCACAAGACGAAACCACAACACCCCAAGCGTTTGCTGAGCTCTCTCCATGTGCTAGACCCAGGGCTGCCTGCCAGAGACAGACTCCTGCCCTCAAAGATTTCACCATCTGTCAAGACACATGGTTCAGCAAGGAATTACAGTTGAGAGTGGCGAGGGTCAGACAGAGGAGGTGCCGGCAGCGCCGAGCACCCTGGCTGGACCCCTGCTAGGTCAGGACTCTGCCTCCCTTAGCGCTGTGATCTGCAGAAGCCCCTACTTGGTCCTTCCAGATACTCCATCTAAAGAGCCTGCCCAAGTGAGCCTAATGCTCCAGGCAGTGGCCAGAGCAGGGCCCTCCTGGCAGAGTGAGGTCCCAGCCTCTCCCGCAGGATGCGCCATCTCCACTGCAGGCCTCTTTTTTCTTGCTATTTCTTGGGGAAAGCAAATGCCAAGTTTCTCTTCTGTGGGTCCAATGCAAGTTCCTCTGGTTGCTTTTTAGCTTCCGAAGCCCACTCCAGCCGGCCAGGAGACGGAGGAGGAACTGCAGTTCCGGGCCCTGTTTGACCAAATCGCTGGGGAGGTAGGGATGGCCACAAGCTGCGCTTGGCCTTGACCCCTGCAGTGCTGGGGCGCGGGTTTCCTCTGCCCCGGGGATGCAGTAGGGTGTTTGTGGGCCACACTTCCCAGAGGCCTGGTGGAGCTGGTGAAGCTAAATCCGATGGGAGACCAGGCCCAGCCATTTGGGAGGCTCTGCAGACTGCCTCGTCCACCACCCCCGCATGCCAGTTTGCCACCATCGGTGGGGCAGGGGCACCCAAAGCCAGGCCCTGGGGGCTTTCTGCAGACAGCTAGAGAGAGCTTTGCAGAGGTGGCTCATTGAACTCTGCCCACAAACCATTGCCTTTAGAATGTTCTCTCTGCTCTGGTGGAAGGTGGCATTGTTGGAGGACATCACCATGAAATTGCAAATGTGATTTTGGGCCAGGTTTGGCCAATGTGGCCAGAGCCAGCCACGGGGGAAGGAGAGGATCTGTCTGTCACCTCCTGCCCTCCGCCCCCACCCCGTTCTTGCCTGCTTGGTTGTCAGCTTGTTTGTTGGGGGCCCTGGTCACTCTTGGGAGCCCTGGGTATCTCTAGCCCCAGGAGAAACTGCCCCACCCATGCTCCCTTGCAGCCTGATTAATCCTTTCGTGGCAGGTGCTGATGACTCCATTCAGGGCTCCTGAATTGTAAAAGAGGTGTGCTGCCTGCACCTGGGGGCAGAAGGTGGTGGGATTTCAGGTGGTGTAAGAAACAGGAGGGCAGGGAGACTTGGGCACAGCAGTCCGGCTGCAAAAAAATGGGGATTTGTGTGACTTTGTATAAGCCACAGCAGGCAAGGTGGCCATCTGCTCTTTGCAGGGCAGACAGCAGGACAGAGGGGGCAGGTGGGGGCAGGAATGGTGAACTTCCAGCTTTGGGCGCCGGCTAGAGGCCAGGCCAGGGTGAGGGCCTCCTCACAGCTGAAGAGTGACAGAAGTTCCCAGAAATGAAGATCCGGGTTTGGAAAGGAGGCGAAGGAATATTGCAGGAGATTCTTTCAAACATTATTAATGACCTGTAGAGTGAGCTCACTGGTTCCAGTCCTGCTCTTCTTCGGACTGTCCCCATGACTTGGGCAAGTGGCTCTGCCTCTGTCAGGCCTGCTCTGGTCCATGGGGGCTGGGACTGCATCTGTAATTTCTCCTCTAGGGATGAACACCCCAACCCCATCCCCCAAGCCTCAGAAGCTTCAGGGGTGGAACCTGTGTGGGCACATGTGGAAATAACTTCACAGGAGACTGTTTTGCACCAGTAGATCAAAACCCTGGATGCAAAGGAGCCCTCGGTCCGTGCTGCTCAAATAGTCATGCACATAAAACTTTCCTGAGCATCCTGGAAAAATGCAGATTTCCTCTCCAGGAGGTCTGGGGCAGGGCTGGGAGCGCCACATTTCTGATAAGCTTCTAAGGGCCGTGGGTGCTGAGATCTAGTGGACTTGGTGGATGGCCTCAGATCAGTGGTTCTGAATTCACCCTAGAGGTTTTGAAAATAATCCATGGGACATCCTCCCAATCTCTTGATTGAAATGGTCCCTGGAGTGAGTCCCCAGTGGGGATATTTTTAATACTCTCTGGGCTGTTCTGCATGGAGGGGCCTGGAGACCCAGACATGAAGGCCCTCTAACATAAGCGCCATGTAGGGAGCTTAGCTCAGGGAGTGGGGAAGCTTGCCTCGCCTGGCCCAGTTTTTCCATCCTTTCTGGGCTGGGCATGTGAGTCCTTGAGAAGTTAAGCAGACTGAAGTCACAGGAGATGGGCACCTGGGCCTGGCAGCCGGGTCCTCGCGGGCCGGGCTTGTGACTTGAGTCAAATCAAGCTCAGAACTGGAAGCAAGTAACAAAGAAGGCTCTAAGGGCCGTAAAAAGCAATTGTCTCCCCTTCAACAGGATATGGAGGTGACAGCGGAGGAACTAGAATATATTTTAAATGCTGTGCTGCAAAAGAGTAAGTGCTCTTACCACCCCCACCCACCCACTCACCCATGGGAGACCCCAGGGTTCCAATGGAGGGGCCGTGTGACCTGTGACTTCACGCCACTGGGTCTCTTCCAGCATCCCAAGGCTCCTGCTCTCCAGGGCTGACTTTAGGTAGACTTTAAAAGTAGCTTTCATTGCTTATTTCCTGATTACAAATCTGATGCCAATAATGGTAGAAAAGTCCACAAAAATGCAGAGAAGCCCGAAGACAAAGACAAAAACCAATAATCTAACCACTCAGAAATAACCACTGTTAAGATGTGCGTGTGTGACTTCATGTATGTGTGTCTCTCAGTGTGTATATATGAACACACACCTAATAATGGTCCTTAAATTATAGATACAATTTTATTTGTTAACCTAACAGCTTTGAGATATAATTCACATACTATACAATTCACTCATCACGGGTTTTAGTGTGTTCGTAACATTGTATAACCATCACCACAACCAATTTTAGAACCTGTCACTCCAAAAACTGTACCCAGGAGCAGTCAGACCCCACCTCCCCCAGCCCCTGACACCCGCTAATCTACTTCCTGTCCCTACAGACTTGCCTATCCTGGACTTTTCCCATAGAAAGACCCATGTAGTAGGTGGTCTTTTTCCACTGGTTTCTTTGACTGAGCAGGATGTCTTCAAGCTTTATCCACGGTGTAGTATTTGCCAGGACTAATTTAATCCTTTTATTGGCTTGATAATACTGCACTGTAGGAATATACTAGCTTTTGTTTCTCCATTCCTCACAGGTGACATACAATTTATTGCCACTTTCTGGCTGTTATGAATAATGCTGCTGTGAATGTTCGTGAACGAGTTATTTGTGTGGACACCTCTCTTGGGTGTCCTAAGACATTTGCTGCATTACATGGTAACTCTATACTTTCTGTTTCAGGGAACTGTCCGACTCTTTTCCAAAGTGACTCTTTTATGAGCATTTGTGAATGCTCAAATTTCTTCAGTAATTTCAAATCCTGCCTTTTAAACTGATGTTTTATGATCATTTCCCCAGGTCATTAAATGTGCTTCAAAAACATGGTTTTTAAGGACTGTGTCACAGTCTATCCCATACATATAACCTTTGCTGCTCCTACCCTTCCATTTATTTATGTCATTTCTGAATTTCTGCCATTATAAATAATCAAATGATAAAGATCTTAATTAATTTGTAATTCTTTGCTTGGGATTCTTAAAACTAGGATAAATTAATGGAGAGATATTCCCATTTTTTAAGGCATTTTTTTATATTTTGCAAATTTTCCTCCCAAAAGGCCATGTCAGTTTCTTGTCTCACCAGCATCCTGAGAGTGAGCCTGTCTCCCCCTCACCAGCTCTAGATCTGACCATACCCTTGGACTCTCAGCAGCCGGGAATAGGTTTATCTTATCACATATCCAGATGAATTCTGCTTTCCTGTGTGATTTCAGAAAAGGACCTCAAATTCAAGAAGCTAAGCCTGATTTCCTGTAAAAACATCATTTCTCTAATGGATGTATCCTTCCAAATCCGTGGGCAGAAAGAGCTGTGTTCTCCTGTTGTGCAGACCCTCCTAGGATGTGACACCCTTAACTGGCAGGATAGCCTTTTTCCCAGAGAATATCCAAAGACCAAGGAGCCCCTAGAACTGGAACAGAATCAAGAGGCACAGACTGTCCAGTGGGGGGGAATGCTTTTGAAGGGACTTGGGGGTCTTGTTGCCACTTTGGGGTCCCAGCTAAGGGAATAAAGTGTGTTTTTATTATGCGCTTTCTGCAACCTTCTGGTGCACCCCACCTCACTCTTGCCTTTTCCCCTCTTCAGAGGTACGTGGTTTGATGATTAAGCCACCCTCCCTAGAAGCCTTGAATCCATGTTACAAGTCCCCAAGGCCAGCCTGTTACCCTCCCAAGCCTAAAGTGAGGCACCTTGGTTTGAAACCCTGCTCATCTTCTTTCCTTCCTTCCTTTCTTCCTTCCTTGACGCGCTCGGCATAGACCAGTGGCAATGGGAAGCTGGAGTTCAAGGAGTTCAAAGTGTTCTGGGACAAGCTGAAGAAGTGGACAGTACGAGACCCAGCACCATGGCCTCTGGGGATCGCACAAGCCGAGAGCAGGAGGGGATACTAAGTGGCCGAGGGAAAGGGCAGGAGGGAAGGATTCATGATGGAATTCCCTGGTTCCCTTCTCATGCTTACGAAAGTGCCACAGTGCTTGCCTCCAAAATGAGAAGGAAAGCAAAAGGCCTAATGCAGCCAGGCCCTATGAGGCCTCTCGTCCTGTGCTGGCACCGTGCAGTTACTGCCATGGATGACGCCTTCGGCTGCCCTCCCCCTGTTCTCAACGCCCTCTCCTTCCCACAGAACCTTTTCCATCAGTTTGATATGGACAAGTCTGGCACCATGTCCTCCTACGAGCTGCGGACTGCCCTGAAAGCCGCAGGTAAAGCACAGCCTGAATGTCCAGCGTGGGCTGCTTACAAGCCAGGTACTGTCTGTGGGCAGCCACTTGCTTCTCAGGCCCTGGAAGCTGGCCAGTCCTTGACCTCGGTGAACCATGCAGTTCATGCTTCTTAAGGACACAGCCCCGTGGGTGCCAGAGCCAGGCCTCAGGCTCGGGACCCACTCACACCAAGGCCCATGTTTTAACCCACTGTGCAATATTGGCAGGAAGCTTTAAAATGTATCCACTAAGGGTGAATGTAGCCCAACCCCCTCTCCAGCCTCTGGCCACGTTTTCTGGCCAAGCAGAAGCACATGTGACCCTTTGGTGGCAGGCCCAGTGTGTCCAAACCTCTAATTGCTGCTTTCAGGTGATGATTATCATGGATGAGGAAGGGCAGCCTGATCCCATGATTTGGGCTCAAATCCCTTGATTTGAGCTCCTCTGCCACCTGCAGCTCTGTCCCTGGCTTTGTCACCATCAGACTGAATCCAAACCAGATGATTCAGTCATGGTTCCTATCAGCTCTGTACACGAAGGATGGGATCCAGGTGGTGTCTCTAACCCCCTGGCAGTCACTACCGTGGCCACCTGAGTCTCTGGGGCTCTGCGGTCTTTTGCACACAGTCGTGGTTTTGAGGCCACTGCAGCCCCCAGCCCCTGCCAAGCTGTATGGTGTGTCTCACAAAACACCTCAGGCCCCCCGGACCCTGCCAGAGTTTATAATCTGCTTCCCTCCCAGGTGAGCCAAACATCAGGATACATTGTCAGCTTCATGGTCTGATAAAGAATGTCTAAAATCCGGACCATCTTGGGTCCTATATCCAGGAGAGGAGGACGGAGCAGAGAGCAAAGGGAGCCCTGCAGAGAGGAGGGTGTGTTTGGGTCTTCACTAGCCTGACATGGGGGCTAGGGGTGCCCCGTTCTCCCCTCCTCCAGCCCCATGGAGAGCGGATGCCAGCATTTGGGACATTGGCCGCAACTGGCTACTGGCTGGCTCCAGACACTGCCCTCTGTGCCTGACTGGCCTCCTCTCTGTCTGGGATGGAACTGAGGAACAGGACAGACCCAGGAGACTTCTATGCAGTATGCTGAACATTCCCTGGAATGTAAGCACGTAGACTGAAGCCAAAGGGAGGCCATTCCCTGGGATGTAGTTAGACATCGAAGCCTTAAATATTGGATCTAAAGTGACTTTACCTGTCTAAAGCCCTCAACCAACCCATAGGACTCGAATCCCAAAGAAGAGAAGCAAACCACCCCTGGCTCAGCCTGGGTGTGTGAAGGGGACCCTGCACCATGTGTCACCCACTGTAGGCAGCAGCATCCCTTCTAGAAACACGATTTCTAGAACCCTCAACATCTTTGGGTTAAAATGCTCTCCAGAAATGGAGGCAGGGGAAGGCGGGGATGGAGCTCAGACACCCTTCAGTGTTAAGTTCTTCCCAAGTGAGGCTTCCTGAAAAGTCAGCAAGATACCATGGGTAAGTGAATGTCAAAACCAAGAGCATGACGTCACGAGTCCACCAGCAGCCCCCCTAACATCGACACACGCTGCCATGCTGCATCCATGCTGGGGACAGTGGCCCCCACTGTGCCCGGAAACCCACACTCTGCTGACAGAGCACTGACCGGGTGTGCCCCGTGGGGCCCGACCTGGACAGGCCGTGTCTCATCTCCCTTCCCCACAGGCTTCCAGCTGGGCTGTCACCTCCTGCAGCTGATTGTCCTCAGGTACGCGGACGAGGGTCTCCAGCTGACCTTTGATGACTTCCTCAACTGCCTGGTCCGGCTGGAGAATGCCAGCCGTGAGTGTCTGGTGGGGCTGTGTCTCCTGGGCCCTGGGGGAGGGTCCCTGTCCTCTCAGTTCCCTCCCAGGAGCGGGTGAGAGACAGCCGGCCAGAAATCCTGGGAGAATAGGCCAGGGAGCCGCCCTGTGACCTCTGTGCTGTGTGTGTGGTTGGGGCGGGGGGAGTCTTTGCCTGAAGTCCTTAGGAGTCTTCTCATCCACCACTCTGGGTTAGAGCCCAGCACTCTTCTGCTGGCCACTCCGCTTGCTAAGAGTCATTCTCTGCGGGCACATTCCAGGGTCCTTGCAGGAGGACCAGGTGGAGGGGGTACTCCCACCTCACATCTGAGGAAAGGTCCCATTTGGGGTCAAATCCATCATAGCACATAGAATCCAAAGAGCCTCTTTCCCCCCAACTTCTCCCTCCCTCTCTCTCCCCCTCCCTCCACCCTACCTTTGTGTTCTGTAAGCCCTAGGGGCTGACCCAGTTATCAAGAAAAGACACATTATGTGTAGGGGAGTCCTTAGAATTTGTAGTTTGTTGTCACACTGTCACAGAGTGGAAGCTCAGTGAAGCACATCTAGGGGCCTGGAACCCAGCACCATCCAGGATTGCTGCCATGGTTGGGTGTGGGGGGCGGGGAGCAAAATATGTCAATGCCCAGGCCCTGCACCCCTGAGGAGGCCCATGCTTGGTTTAACACTTTGGTGTCACCATCTTGAATTTTAATCACTTTTTAAGAAGGGATCCCACATTTCCATCTTGCACTGGGCCTCACAAATGATGGACTCATCCTGTCTGGGATCTTCTAAAGGATGTTTGCAAAGTGACCCCAAGGCACTTGCTAAGCCAAGGCAGAGTCCATGCTCCTTGGATCTCTGGTGCCAGAGCTCCCTCTACTTTTGTGACACTTAGAACATGTGTGATTACCTGTTGAGCCTGTAATCACCAGGAGGGTCACACTTCGTGGACATGTGAGGCATATGTATTGGGTAATCATGATGATTTGAGAGAGGCAAGTGGTGCAAAAGGCCTTATACAGCCAAGCCAGGAGGCTGGGCTTTCTCTAGGTGGTCACCATGAGCTAGTAATAGGTACATTTTAGAAAGGCCCTCGTGAAAGGTAGGGACTTTCTAAGTTTGACACAGTGGTCAAAACTGACCTAGAAATAATGAGATTTGCTGGCTTCTCTGCTCTCAACTGTCCCTGTCCTTTCTAATTCCCCTCAGCCTGATCCTTCCAGGCAGGGGGCTCTCAGCTAGTTCTTACAAACTAGTTCTTATATTCAAGGAATATAAAGGAAAAGTCACTTTAGTCTTAACACCATCCTACTCCAGGATCTTCATGTTCCATTCACCACCTGGAGAACATTTTAAAATACCAAGGCTAGGGCTTTATCCCAGGATTATCTAAACTTTTGATTCTTGATTTTTTAAAAATATTTTATTCATTTATCCATGAGAGACATACAGAGAGAGAAGCAGAGACACAGGCAGAGGGAGAAGCAGGTTCTGTGTAGGAACCCGATGTGGGACTCGATCCCAGATCCTGGAATCATGCCCTGAGCCAAAGGCTGACACTCAACTGCTGAGCCACCCAGGTGTCCCGATTCTTGAAATTTTTAATCATACAACTAAGTATAAGGAATAACAATTAGTCCCCGTGTGCCCCACACCAGTGTTCCCAAACCTTGCCACTTATTACAACCCCTTAGGGTAGCTTTAAAAAATTTCGATGACCTTGGGTGGGGGGTGGGCAAAATAGGGGAAGGGGAGTCAAAGATGTTTTGTGATGACCAGGCTGGACAGGAGGCCAGTCCGTTAGAGTGTAGGGGGTGGCAAGCAGCACTGATGTTTATAAAAGTCCCCCCAATAGTTCCAGCGCCTTACATCGGGCTCAACAATTATCATCCTGCTAATCTTTTGTATGTTTTTCTAACAAGTACTTTTTTCTGAATTACTTGGTAACAAAGCTCAGAAATCCTGTCTTTTCCTTTGTAAATATCTCTAACAGGCAAGCTTGTTATCCAACCCAGCCCTCATGCCGTCTGCACCCCCAACAACATTCTCGTAAGCCCTCAAAATCATCTAAGACCTGGTCCACACTGAACATCCCCAGGCCATCTCTCCACGTTTGCTTACTCGTCTTGGGATCTAGTTGCTGCACTTGGCTGTTGGGTTCTGTCTCTTTTGCTCTATGGCAGCCACTTCCTCTTTTTCATTATATTTTTAAAGCTCCTGGGGTGCCTGGGTGGCTCAGTGGGTTAAGCATCTGCCTTTGGCTCAGGTCATGACCCCGGGTCCTCTGGGATCAAGCCCCAAGCTGGGCTCTGCTTCTCCTTCCCCCTCTGCCTGTCGCTCCATCTACTTGTGCTCTCTTACATGTGCTCTCTCTCCATCAAATAAATAAATTAAAAATCCTAAAAAGAAAACAAAACAAAAACAAACAAACAAAAAAACTCCTGTGTAACTCTTAGGGGAAGCCAGGATTGCCTGGCTTGGCCACTTTAACTAAATGGGGAGACCGAGGTCCAGAGAGGAAAGTAACTTTCAGGTTATTCAGTGCGTCAGCTGTGGTGTCCGGCCAGCTCCTGTCCTCCCCCAGCTCCACCTACGTGTATGGGCACCTACAGTGCTCATCAGGGACTCGTAGAGATTGAACAGCTTTCAAGACTCATGAAAAATTTTATGCACATGTGCTTTTTCTCTGGGGAGAAGCCCTGTGGAAAAGAAGGGCTCTGTAGTTCCCCGAAAAGTTAACATAGAGGGAATGTTTGGGGTCTAGGATCTGGCTGGCTGACTGGCGTATTGTAGATGACAGCACGTGCCACCCAATGCTAAGGCCACCAGGTCTGCCATCCCAGGAATTCAAGAACCTCCACCAAGCGACAGAAAATCCCATGTAGTCAGCCTGAGTCTAGGCCGGCCATTCTAGAAGATCCTTGCTTACCACCAGATGGAGCAGCTCCTCCATGGGATGCCCAGCAGGCCCCGAGGTCACTGGGAAAGAAAGAAACCTGTTGAAGGAACCGTCCCCACAATGATGCCTTTCTTGTGTCTCTCCTATTAGGGGTGTTCCAGGCTCTCAGTACGAAGGACAAGAATGAGGAGCTCATTCATCTGAACATAAATGAGGTACGATCCAGCCAGGCTCCGCAGAGCCCTGCTCTGTGAATACTTGCTGAATGCACACGAAGGTCACCCTTAGCCATGGGCGTAGTAACAACAATGAAACTGCTAATATTTTTTAGGTACTAGTCAGTCAGCAGCCAATGCAATCATTACGATACTCCTATGAGCTTAGGGTTAACAGAGTCCCCATTTGGCAGAAGTGGAAACTGAGGCATAAGGTGCTTAATCACCTGGAACAGAGTGAGCAAGCAAAACGTGCCTTCTTCTTCTCTTTCTTTTGCCATATGGGTTCCTTAGCCTGCCTGCCTTCTCGCTCCCTATTTGTGCACCCCCCTTGCTCATGATATCATGTGGGTCTTGTGATCCTCGGGGGAGGGGGGCCTGCACATGCACGTACATGTGTGTATGCGCACGTGTGCAAACACCTCAAAAACCGTGAGAGAGATACAACTTTTGCCAGTTACAAGGCTAACCACAGCAAATGTGATGAAGGGAAGCACAAGGATCCGAGTTTCAGAGGCTTGGAAGAGGCGTCCCAGGTGTGGACCGTCCTCTCCTCATTGCCCAGAGTGTGGTCTGTGGACTAGTGGCCTGGGTGTCACCTAGGGGAACTGTTAGAAATGCAGAGTGCCACATAGTGCACTCTGTCCACAATACTGTTATAAACTTCAGAGTTGCTAAAAGACTACATCTTAATTATTCTTGCCACAAAAAGAAATGATAATCATGTGACCTGAAAGAGGTGTTAGTCAATCACGTTGAAATATATAAATGTATCAAATCAGCACATTATACACCTCACACTTGTACAGTGTTATATGGCTGTTAAGTCAATAAAATAAATACAATAAAAAATCATGCAAAAGAACAAAATGCAGAGTACCAGGCCCCATCCAGACCTGCTAAATCCCATCTTGTTTTAGGAGGATCCCCAATGATTCCTACACATACTAAAGTCTGAGATTGCTGGCTAGACATTCTCCTGACCAAAGGCAGGGAGGAAATTATGGAACACCTCCCTTTGCTGGTTCCCAGAATTTCTATTGCCCATTTTTTTTCCCATTCTTGCTCCATGACTTCCTGTCCAGCTCTGCTTTTCCTCAGACAGAAGGGTTGTAAAGCTGGCAGCCCATGTCTCCTTCCTGTCATCTCTGAGCTCTTCCCCCTCCCCACTGTCTTCTACTTTCACACTGCAAACCCTGGCTCATTTCCAAATTCAGTAACAACTTGGGATTTGGGTTCCACTTTATTGACCATCAAGATAAAGAGGCTGATAGGTGTGCAGTAAATGGGATGGAACCTCCCCTCTGTGCCTTGGTTTTGGTCAATTCACCTGCTCGGTGCCTCAGTTTCCCCATCTGCAGAGAGTTCAAGGCCTTAATCTTATACCAAAAGTTTGGTTTCTAAAAATATCATGTAATTTGGCCATTTACTGTGTGGGCTCATCACCAATGTTCTCATATGTGTATCTCAGATCCCTGGATACACTGTAACTCACAGTTGTCCATCTCTAAAACATGGAGAACTGTGAGTTACAAAACTGGACAAAACTTTGAGTCTTCTCCCTCTCTCTCCCTTCAAGCCCATCATCCTCAACTCTGGCTGCACATTAGGATCACCCCAGGAGATTTAAAAACCCCAATGGCCTGGCTATAAGCCAGACCAATTAAGTCCAAATCTCTCAGGGTGGGGCCCAAGCATTGATATTTTTTAAATTCCCCCATGAGTCCAGTACTGTCCTGCCTGAGGTGCCTCAGGAATGCTGTCTGCTTTGCCAGGAAGAAAGCACATTTCTCTCTCTCTCACTCTCTTTCTCACCATCTGCACTTGATTTGAGCTAACTCAGAAAGAGCTCAGGGCCTCCGGAAAACTGAAAATGCTTGGAATCATTTTTTAAAATATTTCATGTTGAAGGAGAAGTCCATATTTATAGGCAATATGATTGGATGCAGAACTGCTGTGACATAAACAAACCAGGGCTGGTAGGGGAGTAGAGGAATAACCAACTCTTCACTTTCTCTCTTTTTTTTTTTTTTTCTTTTTGTTTCTAGTTCATCAACTTGACAATGAACATCTGAGACTCCCCTGGCAAGGATACAGTCTGTCCAGCTGAGTCTTGGCTCTTGGGCCATGAACTTCAGAATGTTTCTTGGTGTAGAGCTCTCCTCCCATTATCCAACCTTCTCATCCCCCTGCCCCATCACTTTAATCTTGGAAGAGTGAAATGAACTCAGCTAGGATCTCTGATTTTATGCTACTTCTTTATACAAGCACTGTCCTAATATGGGCTGATGCCACCACCAGTGCCTTACCTTCAGATTTAGGCATTTCTAGCAATTTCTCCCCCTGCCTTCACCATCTCTTTCCAATACCAATTGTCAAAAGTGTAAATCAGTGCACAGAACTATGGCTTGGGGTGTGGAGTGTCAGTCATTATACTCAAACATCCTATACAGGACAATGTTTTTATTAATGTATTGGAGCCTGAGATGAAATGTAAAGGTATGACATCATAATTAAACACTTTCCTCATCCTAGATGTTTCCTTATTGGGGGAAAACCTCAGGGAATTCTGGATGATTACTTGTAAGAGTGGAACAATATGAAAAACCCTATTTCCTCTTCCAAGAGGTGGTAACTAAGTGGTCAGTCTCTGTCCAATCCATTCTTTGTGTCTAAAGCTTTTGGGTCAGAAGATCCAGGGGCAATGTTATTTCTTTTCAGGAGTCCAGATTTGGATCAGTCTGGATTGCATTCATTTCTACCATGATGAAGAAGAACAGAGCAGGAAAGAAGCCTTATTTAGCCCACCAAATTGGAATAATGGGAAATAACACAATATTGCCTCAGTAAATGCTAGGTCTCATTTTCTTATTTATATACTTGTGGCAGGGGAGGTGGAATGGAGGGATGTGCAGAGAGGGAAGGGGGGACAATAGTTGGGATGAAGATCAAGTTAGAAGTGATGCTTCATCAGATTCCTGTCTCCTTGCTAAACATGCCAAGGCAATATGGTCTCCTCTCACTTCTCAACCCTTCCTTGAGCTCATCCAGCAATGGAGGCATGTGATAGGAGCAATATGAAATAACAGTGTTTTCTAGTTTCTGTATTTGATATTTGACATGTTGAGGCCTTGCTGATCTTGGAGGGATTCCCCCTCCCAGGGCTAATCAATTCCCAGAGATAGCAAACAACTTGCCTGCAAGTATGCCTTTCATATACAAACCAACCAATCCAGAGCCAACACCCAATCACCTCCTCTATGGGACTTTCACACTCCAGTCCACTATCTACCTTCTCTAATCGCCACAGGGCCACAGTCCACTATCTACCTTCTCTAATCGCCCACCAGACAATTGGGAATACTCCTATGCCCCCAGAGCCTGCTGAAATTATTCAAACTAGCCAATCCTCAAACTGCTTATCCGGCCTTACTCATTCCTTCCTATGGAAACCACAATAAAGACTCTTGTCAACATTTTCCTATTCCTCTTTCTGCATCTCGACTGAGGCAGTCAGACTGATGATAAAGGCTAAATACATTAGGAAAATATAACAATTATAAATATAATACCACCTAATAGTAGACATTAGGAAAATATAACAATTATAAATGTAATACTCCTAATAATAGAGCCTCAAAATTTATTAAGCAAAAATGCATAGAATTGAAAGAAGAAATAGTTTATCAATTAGTTCAATACCCTATTTCAGTAATTCATAGAGCAACTAAACAGAAAATCAGCAAAGATGCAGAAGACTTTAATGACCTTGTCGACCAAATGGACATTTTTAGAGCACTCTATCTAAAATAAATACTCATTTTTTTTTTCAAAAGTAGACGAAATGTTCTCTAGGTTATATCATATACTAGGGCATAAAACAAATTTCAATATATTTAAGAGGATTTACGTCATTCAGAGTATGTTCTCCAGCCACAAAGGACTAAATTAGAAATCATAGAAAGAAAGTTGGGCAATCTCAGTTTTTCAGAATTAAACAACATATTTAGAAATAATCCAGGAGCCAAAGAAAAATCACAGTGGAAACTAGAAATATTTTAAGCTGAATTAAACAAGGATACAATGTATCAAAATGGATGAGATAGGACTTGGGAAAGCAGAAAGTTCTTGCATCAATAATTTAAACTTCCATCTTAAAAAAAAACAAAAACATGAGAGACCAAAGAGAGAGAGAGAGAGAGAGAGAGAGAGAGAAAGAAATTAAATCCAAAGAAAGCAGTAAGAAAGAAATAAAGGTCAGAGCAAAAATTAATGAACTAGAACATTGAAGAATAAAAAAACTCAAGGAAATTATAACACTGTTTTTAGAAAAGATCAACAATTTAAAAAAGGATCAACAATATCAATGTACTCTTAGCTAAACTGACCAAGAGAAAAGCCGATATTAACAAAATTAGAAGTGTAAGAGGGTCATCACTGCTGACCCTACAAAATGAAAAGTATTGTAAGAGGATAGTATGAACAACATTATGCCAACAAAGGAGACAACTTAGATGACATGGAAAAATTCCTAGAAAGAAAGAAATTGACAAAATGGACTTAGAGGAAACTGAAAGTCCTGACCAGGTCTTTAACAAGTAAAGAAATTGAAATAATGGTTAAAAACTCTTACCATGGGGCAGCCCTGGTGGCGCAGCAGTTTAGTGCTGCCTTCCGCCCAGGGCTGATCCTGGAGACCCTGGATTAAGTCCCATGTCAGGCACTCTGCATGGTGCCTGTTTCTCCCTCTGCCTGTGTCTCTGTCTCTGTCTCTGTCTCTCTCTCTCTCTGTCTCTAGGAATAAATAAATAAAATCTTAAAAAAAAAAAAAAAAAACCTCTTCCCATGAAGAAAAATCCAGGCTCAGGTAACTTTACTGGTGAATCTATCTAATATTTAAAGAAGAAATAAAAAAATAATAAAATAGGGGATCCCTGGGTGGCTCAGCGATTTGGCACCTGCCTTTGGCCCAGGGAGCGATCCTGGAGTCCTGGGATCGAGACCTGCGTAGGGCTCCCGGCATGGAGCCTGCTTCTCCCTCCTCCTGTGTCTCTGCCTCTCTCTCTCTCTCTGTCTATCATAAAATAAATAAATAAATCTTTAAAAAATAATAATAATAACAATAAAATAATAAAGAAGAAATAATAGCAATCTTTAACAACTCCTTTTGAATATGGAGGAAGAGGGACAACTCCCCAACTCATTCTATAACTCTTCAAAACCAAAGACATCAAAGAAAACTATAGATCTGGGGATCCTTGGGTGGCTCAGCAGTTTAGTGCCTGCCTTTGGTCTAGGGTGCGATCCTGGAGTCTCAGGATTGAGTCCCACATCCGGCTCCCTGCATGGAGCCTGCTTCTCCCTCCACCTGTGTCTCTGCCTCTCTCTCTCTATCTATCTATCTATCTATCATCTATCATCATCTATCTATGTCTCTCATGAATAAATGAATAAAATCTTAAAAAAGAAAGAAAACTATAGATCAGCATCTCTGTTGCAATAAGTTCAAAAATCTTAACAAAATATTAGCAAACCAAATCAAGCAGCATATTAAATAGTTTATACAACATGGCTACAAAGGATTTATCCTAGAAATGCAAGATTAGTTTTAACACCCCAAAATGAAAGCATGTAATACTCCATACTAAGAGATTAAGGATAAAAACATAATCATCTTAACAGATGCAGAAAAATGTCCAACAAAACCATGATTGAAACTTTTTTTTGAGTGGGCTCCACACCCAGCTACATCTCATTGAAGGGCTTGAACTCAAAACTCTGAGATCAAGACCTGAGCTGAGAACAAGAGTCAAATGCTTAACCAACAACTGTGCTTTAACTAAAACTCTTAAGAAACTGGGGCATCTGGGTGGCTTAGTTGGTTGGGCATCTGATTCCTGCTTTCAGCTCAGGTCATGATCTTGGGGTCTGCACTTGGCTGGGAGTCTGCTTGAGATTCTTTCCCTCTGCCTCTCCCCCTACTCACATTCTCTCAAATAAATAAATAAATAAATAAATAAATAAATAAATAAATGAATAAAATTTGAAGACTTGTTAAAAACTGAGAAAGAAGGAAACTTTCTCAACTTTTCAAAAAAACATCGATAAGAAACCTACAACTATCATACATAATGGTAAGAGACATGATAAAATACCAGACCCTTCCCCCCCAAAGATCAGGAATAAGGCAGATCCCTTATTATCTTATTATGAGAAGCGCTCACCACTTCTGTTTAACATTACACTGGAGGCTCTACCCAGTGTAATATGGGCAAGAAAAATCAGTTAAATATATACAGATTGTAAAGGAAGGGGTAAACCTGTTCACAGATTTACAGATGATGTGAATCTGTACACAGAAAATCCTGAAGATTGTATATAAAATCTACGTAAAGAATAAAGAAAGAATACTCACTCTGCTTGATTTCCAAACTTACTATAAAGCTATAGTAATCAAGAGAGTGTGGTTTTGGCTTAAGGACAAACATGCAGATGTATTGAACAGAATGGAAGTCCAGAAATAAATCCTTCCATTTACAGTCAACTGATTTTTTACAAGACTACCAAGTCAATTCGATGGAGGAAAGGATAGTCTTTTCAACAAATGGTGTTGGGGGGATCCCTGGGTGACTCAGCAGTTTGGTGCCTGCCTTCGGCCCAAGGCATGATCCTGGAGTCCCGGAATGGAGTCCTATGTCGGGCTTCCTGCATGGAGTCTGCTTCTCCTCTCTCTGTGTCTCTGTCTCTCTATCTATCTATCTGTGTCTTTCATGAATAAATAAATAAAATCTTAAAAAAAAATAGTGTTGGAACAACTGACTATCCATATAATCATATGCAAAAACATAAACAAAAACAAATTTAGACTGTTATCTCATCCCATATACAAAAAATCAACTCAAGATGTACCATACCTAAATGTAAGAGCTAAAATTATCAATCTTCTAAAATAAAACATCAGAGTAATTCTTTGTGATCTTCCATTAGGCAAAGAATTTCTTAGATTTGGCACCAAAAGCACAATTCATAAAATAAAACTTTGATAAATTTAACTTCATTGAAATCACAATGTTTGCTTTTCAAAAGACACTAATAATAGTGTCCCTATTGCACTAGGTGCAAAAACAATAAAAAGAAAAGCCACAAATTGGAAGAAAATATTTGCAGATCATATGTCTGGCAAAGGATTTGTTTCCAGAATATATAAGGAACTACAACTCAGCAGGAAAACAAACAATCCCATTTTCTAAAGGAGCAAATATTTCAATCGACATTTCTCCAAAGAAGATATGCAAATGGAATGAGCACATGAAAAGATGCTCAATATCATCAGCCATTAGTGAAATGAACACATCTACCCATTGAAGCCACAATAAGATACCACAGAGACCCACCGTAATGGTTAATGAAGAAGACTGACAATACTAAGTGTTGGTGAAAATATGCAGAAGCTACATCCCTCATTCATTGCTGGTGGAAAAATAAAATGTAATTACTTTGAAAAACAGTTGGGTTTCCTTTAAGTTAAACATCTGCTTACCACATATATTAGCAAATCCACTCTTAGGTACCTACCTAAGAAAAATCAAAATATATGATGTACACAAAAAGACTTGTATGTGACTATTAATAGCAGCTTTATTTATAAAGTCAAGAAAATGAAAACAATCCCTAACTGTGGAAGAGATTAACAAAATTCCTTACAATAGAATTTTTGTAAATATTGTAAAATAGACTGCTGATCTATGCTTATTCTACTTTCTATTTGCATAAAACTTTTTTAAAATGTAAATATATGGAGACACGAAGCAGATCTGCAGTTGTCTGGGACTGGAAATGAATGGGGGTATTAATCAAACCAGCACGAGAACTGTGTGGGGTGATGGAAATATTCTAAAACTGGATCACGGTGATGGTTGCAAAACCCTACACATTTACTAAGAAGTATTTGTTTGTACACTTACATTGAGTGTGTTTTGTGGTATTTAAATTATACCTTGATAAAGTCTTTAATAAAAAGTACATGATCTATGAGATAAGACACAGAGACATGAGACAGGGTGGAAGCAGATAAATAATGTTGAATTAATTACTATCTACCTTAGTGACTGTGTTCTGTTGAATCAGTCAAAATGATAATCCATATTAGTGTTTTTTTCTTGCTTTCAAGAATAATTAGGTTAAGCCTCCAACTCTTGATTTTGACTCAGGTCATGATCTCAGGTCATGGGATCTAGCCCTGTGTTGGGCTTTGCCCTCAGTGTGGAGTCTGCTTGAGATTCTCTGTCCCTCTCTCTCCCTCTGCCACTCCCCCTGCTCACGATCTCTATAAATAAATTAATTAATTAATTTTTTGAATCTTTAAAAAGAGAATATTTTCACTCATCTTTTCTGGGACAAGTGTTCTTATTTAGGGTGGTAGCCATCAATTTCACAAAACACAACTTGAGCTGAGCTTGAGTACATCTAGGTAGACTAGTCTGTTTTCAACTTCTTAATAATAGAGACATCTGCTTGGTTCTGTGAAATATTTATGTTTCTAGACAGGCCACCACTTCTTCTTTGACTACAAGGGTGATACTGAAAATCGTTCACAACCACATGGACACTTGCTTGGGTCCTTGTGCAATGGATTGCAATGGATTCAGTCTCGATTGCTCACCGGGACCTTGGTGGAGACATTTTAATTACCATATTGAAAGTGTGTTTCTTGATTTCCAGTGTCTGCAGATCTATGGGCCTAAGGAAGATTTAGGGAAGACCAGTGAAGGCAGGAGACCCACCTGACATCTCATCCAGGGCCTGGGAAGAATGGGGCGTGTTCAATGAATGACAGTGGAAGACAAAACAAGGTTGCTCTCTGGTTTCAGTCTATCCATTCAAAATATCAGCCATACTTGGGGCTCCTGGATGGCTCAGTCAATTAAGTGTTTGACACTTGGTTTCTGCTCAGGTCATGATCTCTGGGTCATGGAATCGAGTCCTGAATCAGGTTCTATGCTCCACAGGGAGTCTGCGAGATTCTCTCTCTCCTTCTCCCTCTGCCCATCCCACTCCTGCTCTCTCTCTCTAAAATAAATAAATAAACCTTTAAAAAAATCAGTCATACTTTATAATTAGCTCATTTAATATTCAGACAATCTTATAGTTTTGCTTTTCTCATTCCTGTAAAAGATTTCTAAACAACCCAAGGCACAGAGGGGCACATGAAGCAGCAGAGAAAGACTTGAATGCAATGCTAACTGCTTCCTGTTTGAGCAGAATTTGGATAAAGATGTTCAAACCTCTCCTGGAGGTGGTGTTGTCCTTCCCCATCTTGACATTCTATGATGCTATCAAGTAAACTGAAAATTATTCTTACAACCGTCTAAGTGACTGATATTTAAAAAGAAAATGTCCTCTCTTACTGACATTTTGAAGGACCATGAAAGCTTTAAGCCTAAGGAGTGATATTCCTTGGTGGGATTTCAGGTTGAGAGAGGAGGATACATGTTATTTTGTGGGTGGACTTCCTCCCCTGTGAGCAGCTCTCTGCTCACCTGGGAAAGCTTCACACACAGAGGGTGGCTGTGCACTAACTGAGTACCTAAACTTTCCTATGACCTAACTTTGCAGGCTGCAAGCTCTACAATGGCTGATAGATTGAAATTCCGGCATGTGACAGCAGTGTTTGATACACTGTAACACTGTAAGCCCTCAATGAAGGACAATGTAAAAATTCTCTAAATAAAGACTTCCATGGGCTCTCTGAGATAGGCCTGTGGACCATGGTAAGGAGTGGTCATGCCTCGAGCCCTATTCTCTCAGATAGCAGAGATGACCTACCTCTCCAGTATCTGTTCCCATAGGTATGCTGCCTCCAGCCCTAGCATCAGCTGCAGCCCTTGTGTTCGCATATAAGGAGCTGCACCCAACCCAGGGAGTGGAAATCTTTTCCCCTAGATCCTTAGACCAAACCCCTCAGGCCCTACCAGGAGGGAACCATGGGCCACAGACACCTTTCTCTGAAATGCCCCAGGCTCTTCTCTTCTGTCCTATACACAGTCACACAGTGCACTGAGGTGCCAGGGATTCAGAAAGTACCAGAATAGGGGACCCGATTGGCAGAAGTCCTGTGGTCAGTGGTGCCAGCTCTACTCAATGCCCTGATCATTCACGGTAACAAAGCACCATTCTACTAAGAGCCAAGAACGCCTGCCAAGTACCAGTGTGGGTTGTGTCGGCACCACAGCTGTGAATCAACAGTAGGCTGTGCTTGCTACTGATGCTTGCTTGGGGCATTTCTCCAGCCCCACAGTGGCTTTCTGAAAGGGGGAAGGGCTAGGCACTGGGACAAGAGGGAGGGAGAGAGGAAAAATGCGTATGAGAGAGGGAGAGAGACTCTTGCTTGATCCCTGCATGGTGCCTAGAGCATAGCCTGGTGGTGTTCTTGAGGAGATTTATCTGTGCATTACCAGCTGAGCTATGCTAGGAGGAAAAGTCTCTCTCTCTTTCCATAGAAAGAGCAGCTGAACCACATGGAACAAATGCAGGATTACATAATGCAAATGGCATTGGCTTTGGAGTCTGGAGACCTGTATTCTAGTCTGTAATTTACCTCCAGCTAGTGGTGGAACTTTAGCCATATCACTTAACTTCTCTGGGCTGCTTTGATTCCTTCTCAAACTCTGGAGTTTTGAACACATGTGGCTCACTCCTGGTCCAGTGGGGTGGATGGAGAGACTGGTAGGAGGGAGTAGAGATGGGGCCAGCCAGCCTGAGAATTCACTTATCTGATTCCCTGACAAAACTCAGGGTTCTGAAAAGAACGAGAGCATCCAGAGGAGACTTTCCAGGCCACATCAGGACTTGGCTTCTAGGAAATTCTCTGTCCTCCTTTCTTTCAGCATCTCACCATGCTCCTCCATCTTCCAAACTCATCAGAAGTCAACTATCCATATGATTTAGCTTTCTCTATTCCCTTGCAGTTGAACTTCTAGATCCTAAAAAGGTGGTCATCCATCAGATGGTCTCCCCTATGGTCACTTCTCAACACACTGCTGGAACGGTCTTCCTCCCCCCACCACTGTGGTTGCATCTCTGTTGGGATGGTGCCAGCTCCTGGGGACAATGGGGTCCTCCTCCTGTGTGAGGTCTCTGCAGCATAGGATGCTCCTGGCCATGTTCTTTATGAACTCACTTCTTTGTTCTGAGCACTGTTACTCTCTAGCTTCCTCCTGCCTTGCCACCCACTCCTGCCCATCTCATTCCCATGCTCTTCCCTCTGTTCAGACTTGAATACTGGTGCCTTTGGAACTCAGCTGTCACTGCTTTCATCCCACTGTGCACATGCCCGAATTTTGTGTTCTCGTGGCTTCAGTCACCATTTCTACACCACTGACTCCCAACCTTATGTCTCCCTCCTGGCCCCTCCTGAACTCCTTGACAGCACTGAGGAGGAAATGTATCTGCATGTGCCTCTACCTAGCTCTGGCGAGGACTCCCATAGGCTCCTCCGTTCTGCATTCTACAAATACTGAATACTCCGCCACCACTGTGATGGGTGATATGTGGCCTTCCTGCTTAACATACAGTTGGGCCTCCTCTTTGCTCCCAGAAAAATGCCCAGAACTCAGTATGGCCCTGCTTAGTGCTAAGTGTGTTCTCAGGATGCATCCCGGAGCCAGATTGGCTGTCTTCCTCTTTGAAACAATGCTCTAGCCTTGCTGGATCACAGCATTGCCTCTACTGTGCACCCTCATAGACCAGGAATAACTTGCTGGCAGGGATGGGATCATGTCATACCAGCACAGTGGCTGGTCCATGTTAATGTTTGGGCCTTCTGTCTCTAATGTGCGTGGACCACAAGCATGGAGGAAGAGAAATGGGACCCAGAATACGTATTCCTAAACCCCTTTGATCCCTTTGCTCTGTTCAAATAGGCCCAGCTTTTGTGGATACATGAAGGGTACCCACTGAACATCTGTTTGCTAGCATGCAATACTGGCTCTGCTTTGCTCAAAAAGCATGCAGGGTGTTCTGCTCCAGAGATGGCATTATGCCTTCCAGATACGAGAATTTTCAAGCATACAGGGTGGCCTTCATTGAAGCAAGGAACACTATGGTAAAAGCCTTTGATAGGAAGCAGATGCAGGCCCCTTTCTCTAAACAAAAAATCATAGTGCTGTTCACAGAACATGCCTGCTGTGTTCAATAATTACAAGGTTTTTTTTTTTTTTTTAAATCACCCTATCTGAGTAGCATCAGTTGGTTTAAAGTCCCTGGAAAAGTCAGAAAATGTGCAGTTGAGTTTCCCACAGAAATCATATATTGTGTTTATCTCTATGATTGCATTTGGTAGAAATATATAAAAGTCAGTCTGTTTTTGCAAAGCTGATTTCTTTTTGCAAAGACTAGTAATTGGTCACTGTGTCTACAGAAACAGAACTTTCTTTCGTTCAAATCACAGAGATATGTGGCCATGGATGTCATCATATCACTGGGCATTAGACACAATAATAATGCACAGGGCTCTTGCAGCACAATTCCGAGGCCTATTATAAACCCTATATTTCTGAAACTCATCCCAATATTTCTTAAATCACTATATATTTTGTTATTTTATATATTTTTACAAAGGGTTTAGGTGATAAAAAATACAAAGAATGATTCCACACTCACCAATAATTTTGAGTATTTCTTTAGTAAACCGTTTCTTCATCTTTCCTGCAAGTGTGCATACTTCCATTTCTTGTCTTTGTTACTATTCATCTAACCTAACCAAATCTAGACTTGACCAAGTTCAAGTCTGTAAAAACATCACATGGTGTCAGGTCATCCTGCCCTAGACTTAATTACGCCCTTCACTCTGCCTGTGTCCTCTGGTCAAGCACAGTTCAAAATCCATGTATCTCTGTCTAGACTTATGGAAGCATGTTTCTCATTAGTTTCCAGGGTAAATTCTACCTCATGTGAATTCTGGCTCTGAGTTTACACTTAGGCTGAGTCAAACCAGGGCCTATGTTTCCTCAGTGGCAGGCAATGGGATCCTTAGGTATTGTACTACCGTTCTATACTCTCTTGATCTTTCTCTTTCAGGTCAGCTTTGTGCTAAGACGGTGACATGCCTGATGTGGGGCTGGATCCCAGGACTCTGAGATCACAACCTGAGCTGAAACCAAGAGTTGGATGCTCAACTGACTGAGCCACCCAGGTGCCCTGAGGTATTAGGTGAACATTTAATAAGCAAGTTTTACTGCTCCATAAAGTATCTGATTTTTCACATGATGATTTTACAGACTTGATGACTCTCAGACATCTGGGCAAATGCCTTCCACTGTCAGAGGATAAAGTAACAGGATAGGTCACCAAGGCCCCAGTCTGATGGAGTCCATGGGAAACACAAGGGAGAGACAGAGGTCACTATTTATATATTAATGAGGTTGGAAAAAAATCACCCAAATACCATCATCCAGAGAAAAATAATTTTTAAACTTATTTTATTGTAGTAAATATATGTGACATGCAATTTTACCATGTTAGCCATTTCAGTGGCATTCAGTACATTCTCAATGTTGCACAACCATCACCACCATCCATTTCCAGAACTCTTTCATCGTTTCAGTAGTCATTAAACCCACAGGCACCCCCTGTCCCTCTAGGCTCAGCCCCTGGGGCCCTGTATTCTACTCTCTCTCTCTCTCTGACTCTCCCTATTCAGGGTACCTCCAATAAGTGGAATAATACAATTTGTGTCCTTTTGCATCTGGCTTATTTCACTTAGCACTGTGATTTCAAGGTCCAATCAAGTTGTAGCATGTGTCAGAATTCCCTTCCTTTTTGTGACTCAATGTTCCATAGTTATGTATATAGCATATTTTGTTTACTCATGCATCTCTTGACCAAGAATTCCATATTTTGGCTATTGTTTGGTTGTTGTTTTTTTGAGAGAGAGAGAGAGTGCATGTGTGTGCTAGAGGGAGTAAGGTGGGAAAGGGCAGAGGGAGAGAGAAAATCTTAACAGGCTCTATAAATCTATAAATCTTAACAGGCTCTGGGCACAGAGCCTGGTGTGGGGCTTGATCTCATGACCCTGAGATCATGACCTGAGGTGAAATCTAGACTCAGATGCTTAACCGACTGAGCCACCCAGGCACCTCTCCTATTTTAGCTATTGTAAACAATGCTGCTATGAGCATTCTGTGACCTGTCTTTTCTTTCTCCTGGCAGCATCCTTTGATGCACAAAAGTTTTAACTTTTCATGAAGTCTAATTTATGTATTTTTTTCTTTTATTGCCTGAACTTTTGGTGTCATAACCAAGAAATCAAGCCAAAACCAGTGTCATGAGGATTTCCCCCTATTTTCCACTAGGGAGTTTTATGGGTACAGCCATTAAGTCTAAGTCTTTAGTCCATTTTAAGTCAAACTTTGTATATGGTGTAAGGTAAAGATGCAACTCCATTCTTCTGCTTGTGGATATCCAGTTTTCCCAGCACTGTTTACAGAAAAGATTGTCCTATCCCCCTCTGAATGGTCTTAGGATTCTTGCCAAAACTCAAGTGACCGTATATGTGACAGTTTATTTTTGGACTCTCTATTGCATATCATCGGTCATTACACATCTGTCCTTATGCCTGGTACACACTGATTATTGTAGCTCTGTAGATGGTTTGAAATCAGGAAGTATGAGTCCTCCAACTTTGTTCTTTCTCGATACCATTTTGACTATCATCCTTGAAATTTCATATAAATTTTAGGATGGGTTTTTTTTCCTATTTCTGCCCCCCAAAATGTCATTGGTATCTTAATAGGAATTGTGTTGGAGGGATGCCTGGGTGGCTCAGTGATTGAGCATCTGCCTTTGGCTCAGGGCATGATCCCGGGACCCGGGATCGAGTCCCACATTAGGCTCCTTCCATGGAGACTTCTTCTCCTTCTGCCTATATCTCTGCCTCTCTCTCTCTCTCGAACAAATAAATAAAATCTTTAAAAAAAGGAATTGTATTGTAACTGTGGATTGATTAGGTAGTATTGACATCTTAATTATTATGCTTTCTAATCCATGAACATCAAATATCTTTCCATTTATGTTTTCTTTAATTTCTTTCAGCAAAAATAATAATAATAATAATAATAGTAATAATAATAATAATTTCTTTCAGCAATGTTTTGTAGTTTTCAGTGTATAAGACTTTTGCCACCTTAGCTAAATTTGTCCCTAGTGTTTATTATAAATGTAATTGTGAGTTTGTTTTTTCCTTTTGGGGTTGTTCATTGCTAGTCTATAGAAATGCAACATATTTTTACGTGTTGACTTTTGTTGTGGCCTACAATTTTGATGATTTCATTCATTAGTTTAACAGAGGCTTTCATGGAATCTAAGGCTTTCTGCATATAAGATCAGGCTATCTGTAAAAAGAGATCATTTTACTTCTTCCTTTCCAATGTGGATGTTTTGTATTACTTTTTCTTGCCCAATTGCTCTGGCTAGGATTTGCAGTACTCTGTTGATAAAAATTAGTGAAAGTATGTATCCTTGTCTTATTCCTGATTTTAATGAAAAGCTTTTAGTGTTCACCATTGAATATTATGTTAGCTAAAGGTTTTTCATATATGGCTTTATAATGTTGAGGATGTTTCATTCTATTCCTAGTTTATTGAGTGTATCATTAAACTGTGTTGAATCTTGTCAAATGCTTTTCTTGCATTTGAGATTATCATGTAGGTTTTTAAAATCCATTCTATTAATGTGGGACATTGCATTAATTGGTTTTGTTGAACCATTTTGCACTCCAGGAGTGAATTCCACCTGGTCATGATATATAATTAGTTTAATATGTCACTGACTTTGGTTTGCAAGTATTTTGTTGAGGATTTATGTATCACTATTCATTAGGGATATTGGCCTGCAGTTTTCCGTTCTTGTGTCTTTGGCTTTTTATCAAAGTAATACTGGCTTCATAGAATGAGTCAAGAAGGGTTCCCTCTCCTCCACTTTTTGGAACAGTTTGAGAAGGATTCATGCTAATTCTTTAAATGTTTGGTAAGATTCACTATTAAGCCATCTACTCCTGGGCATTTTTTTGTTGAGAGGTTTTTTATTACAAATTCAGTCTCCTTAAAAAAAAAAAAAAACAAATTCAGTCTCCTTAACTTGTTAGAGTTCTATTCAGATTTTCTATTTCTTCATGAGTCAGTTTTGATACATTGTGCATTTCTTAAAATTTGTTCAATTTATACAGGTTATTCAATTTATTGGCGTACATATTGTATTCTTTTATAATCCTTTTCATTTCTGTGAAATTGGTTGTAATATCCCCTCTTTCATTCCACTTCTAGTAACTTGAGTCTTTCAATATTTCTGGTATGAAAACTGTTCACAACTCTATTTTTGTTTCTTTGTATGTGATTTTAAAATATTTTTATATTTTTTTGTTTCTTTGTATATTTTCTGGCTTCCTTTAAGATTTGTTTCTTTGTCACTGGTAGCAATCAATATGATTATAGTGTACCTTTGTAGTTTCTTTGTGTTTTTTGTGCATTTCAATGTCCATTGAACTTCTTGGGTCTGTGAGTTCATTGTTTTCACCAGATTTGCAAAGTGTTCAATCTTTATTTTTTCAAATATTTTTGTCCCCCCCACTCTTGAATTCTGCTTTGAGCACTTCAGGGTTAATGTTATCCTATAGCTTATATAATCTAGTTTTTAAATTAGTCTTTTTTCTCTGTGTTTCTTTTGTTATGTCTTTAAATTTACTGATTTTTTTCTTTAATGTTTACTCTGCTATTAATCCTGTCCTATGTGTTTTCTTTCATCTAACCCATTGTGGTTCTCATCTCTAGAAGTTCATTTTGGGTCTTTTGACATCATCCATGTAACTACTTAGCACGTTTAGTCTTTCCTATAACTTCCTGAGCACATGGAATATAGTTATAACAGTGTTTATGGCTTGTCTACTAATTCTATTATCCGTGTCAGCTCCAGGTCAGCTTCTACTGATTGATTTCTTTCCCTCATTATGGATTGTGCTTTCCTGCTTCTTTGCATGATTGACAATTTTTTACTTTGCTTCTTTTTTTTTTTCCATTTAAGACAGGGAATACTTTATTCAAACCCATCAGAGAAATGGACAGCTTGGGTCTGTAACAAAGCGCTGTGTTTTAAAGCACAGGTCAGTAATTGTATATGAGAGTATACACTGTTACGTACAAATTAACTGATCAAAGCATAACTTTTCAATGTTCAAAACAGAATAAGCTTCCCTGTAAAAGCAGCACCCCATGGCATTTTTAACTTTAGTATTCCTCTCCTTCTTCTTCACTCTCTCCTTCAACAGAATCCACACCAACCTCCTCATAATCCTTTTCCAGGGTAGCCATGTCCTCACGGGCCTCAGAAAACTCTCCTTCCTCCATGCCCTCACCCACATAACAGTGAACAAAGGCATGCTTGGCATACATCAGGTCAAACTTGTGGTCCAGGCAAGCCCAGGCCTCAGCAATGGCTGTGGTGTTGCTCAGCATACACACAGCTCATTGTACTTTGGCCAGGTCTCCACTGGGTACCACAGTGGGAGGCTGGTAGTTAATGCCCACTTTGAAGCCAGTGGGGCACCAGTCCATAAACTGGATGGTATGCTTGGTCTTGATGGTGGCAATGGCAGCATTGACATCTTTGGGAACCACGTTGCCATGGTACAACAGGCAGCAAGCCATGTATTAACCATGGTGAGGGTCACATTTCACCGTCTGGTTGGCTGGCTCAAATCATCCATTGGTGATCTCTGCTACAGAAAGCTGCTCATGGTAGGCTTTCTCAGCAGAGATGACAGGGGCATATGTGGCCAGAGGGAAGTGGATGTGGGGATAGAGCACCAGGTTGGTCTGGAACTCTGTCATATCCCCATTCAGGGCTCCATCAAATCTGAGGGAAGCAGTGATGGAGGACACAATTTGACCTATCAACCTATTTAGATTAGTGTAGGTTGGGCGTTCAATATCGAGGTTTCTACAACAGATGTCATAGATGGCCTCGTTGTCTACCATGAAGGCACAATCAGAGTGCTCCAGGGTGGTGTGGGTGGTGAGGATGAGTTGTAGGGCTCTACTACAGCTGTGGACACCTGGTGGGGGCACAGGGTAGACGGAGAACTCTAGCTTGGACTTCTTGCCATAATCAACAGAGAGATGTTCCATCAGCAAGGAGGTGAACCCAGAACCAGTTCCCCCTCCAAAGCGGTGGAAAACCAAGAAGCCCTGAATACCCGTGTGCTGGTCAGCCAGTTTCTGAATTCGGTCCAAGACAAGGTCAATGATCTCCTTGCCAATGAATGATGTAGTGCCCTCGGGCATAGTTATTGGCAGCATCTTCCTTGCCTGTGATGAGCTGCTCAGGGTGGAAGAGCTAGAGGTAGGTGCCAGTGTGAACTTCATCAACAACTGTGGGCTCCAAGTCTACAAACACTGCCCTGGGCACATGCTCCTCCCCCAGTGGTCTTGTCACTTGGCATCTGGCAATCGGGCTGAATGCCGTGTTCCCGGCAATAGAGCTCCCAGCAGACATTGCCAATCTGGACACCTGCTTGACCCACGTGGATGGAGATGCATTCACACATCATTGCTGCTTTGCGGCTGCTGGGCAGATGGCGGAGAAGAGGAGAGGTTGTTGCTTCTTACAGCGCGACTCTTAGGCGGTTGATGTAAGAGAAACTGCTGACAATTTTTTACTTTGATTGACTGCTTAACATTATGACTTTTACCTTGGTTGTTGGATATTTTTATATTCCTATCAATATTCTCAAGCTTTATTCAGGAACACAGCTAAGTGATTTGAAATAAGTTTGATCCTTCTGAGTCTTGCTTTTAAGCTTTATTAGGTGGGATCATAATAGCATTTAACTTAAGGTTTATATTCCACACTATCCAGAAAACCTAGGACTAAATGCCTATTTTAAGATCTGTAAACTTAATTACATTTACAAAATCCCTTTTATCAGGTAATAGAACGTAGTCACAGTTTTCTGGGATTAGGACATGAACATCTTTGAGGGGTTGTCATTAGGCCTCACACGATTCACCCTCTAGTGAATTCACCCCCAGATTCATGTCTGTTCCACACGCAAAATATACAGGAGTCCATGAGGCTTCCCCTGATGTTGCACCATCAAAAATATCACAAAGATTGGAAATGTCAAACAGGTGCTGCCTTCCCCCAGCCTCCCAGAAGTCCAGAGCAGCCTCTGCTCCAGCATTACTCCACTCTTGCTGCTCTTACAACTGCCAGCAGTACCACATTGCCAAAACCAGAAATAGAAGGTTCTCCCTTCCTTCTGTGTTCTGATCTCTCTCGGGCCTCTTTCCTATTGACAGTACGTAATGGTTTCCAGTCACTAACATAGCCTGCCAGTACACTGTCTACAAAGATGAGTGTGGGACTAGGTGGGTCTGGCTGCACTCACTTCTCCTCTTCTGTTAGATTACAACCAGTGGGAGCAATGCACAAAGAGCAATAGCCAAAGTGTGAATGAAGAACCAGTTGTAGTAATCAGTGGGCAACATCCACTGAAGGGTTGCTAGAATCTGGATTGCAGTGGATGAGGCCTGAGGATAGTGTGGCATTTGAAGAGGGTGCCATTAGGCCGGTTCTGTGAGAGTTGGGAAAACTGCAAACAGGCTTCAGTTACTGCAATGGGGATGGCGTGTTGCTTCCAGGGTGGAGAAGCATTATGGGGTGAAGCTCACAAGAACAGTAAGTGGACAGGAAGCAAGTAGGAAGCAGGGAGTCCCCTCTTCCACATGCCTTGCAGTCTCTGTGTAGATACCCTATTGGCAGGGCCCAATGGGGAGCAGCTGGCAAAGCAGAAAAGGATCTTGCAGAGAACCAGCCTTAGTATCACAGAGCTGGATCTGAAAGGGTGAGTGTGTGCAGCAGAGAGATGAGAGCCTAGTGGCTGGCACACCTTGCACATGGGTTACCCAGAAAGTACAGAGGTAATGCCCATGACTTTCAGTCCAGTGACCCTGCAGACACTGGCTTGTGAATATTGGTCCCTAAGTGAGCCTATTAGCCACTCTTCCAGGAAAGAGAGAGCCCAGGATACAGGGAGAGCAGAATAGCCCTCTCTAACATACCTCCACATGGGGAGAGAGCATGGAAGTCCTTTGCCACTGAGCCAGAACTGCAACAGAAAAGGAAGAACAAAACCCTCCCTTCTTCCCTCCTCTCCTTCCCTCCCCAGTGGCACTTGGCTCAAGCATGGTGACAGTTGCTGAGCATGGTGGTTGTGTACACCAGGACCTTTCAACTCTGAGTAAAGATACAACTTGTGTCGTGAATGTGGGCTGTCTGGAGGTAACATGGCTAAAGGTGTCTTCCGTGAAAAATACAAAAATTGAATTGCAATTCCCCATCAGATATGTATGTATGCACACAACTGCTCATTCTGATGATGAAATTCTTCCTGAGAGAATTTTCTATAATACAACTATTATAAGGAATACTGGATGCAATGCAAATTTACCCCCTAAACTGCACAGAATAAATCTTTCTTGAGAATGTGTAGCTCAGATGAATAGTCAATCACCTCAGGCCTCAGACATTTTTCTATGTATGAGAAGTTTTCTCTGAATTAATTCTTGTCTTTTTCCACAAACATCAGAAGTTACCTACAGAATTGTACAACACCAAGAGTGAACCCTAATATAAACTACGGACTTTAGTTCATAATCATGTATCAACATTGGTTCACCAATCATAACAAATGTACCACAATAATGAAAGATGTTAATAATAGGGAAAGTGGGTAGGTTGGGGGGAGTTAGGGGAGGCAGATAGGATATATGGAAACTCTGTACTTTTTGCTTAATGTTTCTTTAAGCCTAAACTTGCTCTAAAACATAAAGTCTATTAAACCACTCAGACTGGGGCACCTGGGTCAGTCTGACTCTTGATTTCAGCTCAGGTCATGACCTTGGAGTCGTGGGATTGAGCCCCATTTTGGGCTCCTCACTCAGTACAGAGTCTGCTTAAGATTCTCTCTCTCTCTCTCTGTCCCTCCCCCACATTCATACATGCTCTTAAGTAAATAAATAAATAAAATCTTTTAAAAAATAAAACCCTCCGACTGCAAAAGAACACTTGGGTAGGGGTGGGGATTTTGAAAAGTCTTTCTTGGGAAGATTTAAGGCCAATGTCTGAGAAACTGAGTCAAGAGTATTTGATTAATTAATAATTTTTTCTACTTATAAAAGCTTGCTTTCAACTTTTTTTCCTATTGCTTTTAAAGTCAAAATCCATTTCCTGAACAATTGTCACCACTATTTCCTAGAGTCTTTGATTTCATATCATGGCATCATGATCAGGATTCTCCGGAAAGGTCTCACCTCCCTTGCTTCATGAAGGTACACAAGCTCCTCACCAGGTAATTTCTGAGACTGAGGGGCCATCATCTCTCAGACACGTGTTGTTTAAACACAGCTGTAGCTGCCAGCTATCTGTACTTGAACAAGAACTTCACGAGGTTTGAAAACCTTTGGAAATCAAGACCAAGAGTGGGTAGAGCTTTTTTCCAGACACTGCTGAGGTTGAATTTTTTAGACTCCTTCCAAAATATGTCAGTATTCTTCCCCAAATCCAAGCCACCGAAGGCCTACTAGGATGTCTTAGGCATCTGTCTCTGATCTTGGGCCTCGGTTCTGAAAGTTTTGTCAAACATCACCTTTTAAATGTAAATAGCAAAGCTGTAGAGTCAAACTTTCCTTTTTGATGAAGATTCTCTCTTTGACCAAACTCAATCAGCTTCTTCAGAATCTTCTTCCCAACTAGGCCTCAAATTTTGGACATCTTTGTTCATCTTCGCATCGTCCAATTTTAGCAAGAATCCTGCTCCGTCAGGTTGGGGCTTCTCTGTCCCCACCAGGTGATGTCTGACGGCCTATCCAGCCCTCAGCAAGAACCCTGTTGGGTCAAGTTAGCCAGAATCCTTCCTTACCCTGATGTTTCTCCTCCTTTTCCATTCACTGGCCTCCCCTCCCTGCCCTGCTCCTTCCCTGTAAGTTCCCACTTTCTCTGTCTTATTCAGAGTTGGGCCCCATCACTCTCCCAGCTGCAAACCCCACTACAGTGGTCTCTACACCTATTACACTGAGCCTCCAGAAAGTCTGCCCTACCACCTTTGCCAAGCATCATAAATAACTTTCCCTGGACATCATGCCCCCCTAAACCCCTCCCACCCATGTCAACCTCCAGCTGGAGTGTGGGTGCCTGACCATCTGCTGCCCAGTCCTACCTCTCAGCCCCTGCTCCTAAGTCAACAGCATTTATTTTCCAGACTAAAACTTTTCCTCAAACAAACCAAACCACAAGCACACATCGCCCAAAGTATTTTTATCACCATAGTGCTGAAAGAAATAGATAGAGATTTATTGAGGTGCCTATATGAATTGGAACAATGCATATAATCCCCATGCATGAGATCACTTAGAAGGAAGCTGCAGGACATTATGTGCCTATTAAATAATGGAAAATGAAATGTGCGCTGTAAAAATAAGCCTTTCAGCAAGATAAATGAGATCATTTTCTTGGAAAGAACTCGGCCAGGAGTGGAAAAACTTCCACCCTCCTTCACACATGTGAGGATGTCAAAAGGCCAGAGGCCAACACATCCTACGTGCATTCACTAAGGCTGTGGGGTTGGGACTACCTTTCACTCTCGAGGAGGAAGAGAGAAGTGTAGAGAATTCCGCCTCCCTTGCATCTCAACTTTCTGGGCACTGCCCACAGTCTTGCTGACCAGATAGCCCACAGGAATAAGAACCAATGGGCACCTCACTTCCCCACTCCATAAATCCAGAAACCGTAATGTTGGAAGAGGGTAGAAAACATACCCAGAAGGGATTACTTATTAGTGTTTCTACAGCCTATAGAGCAGAAGTGGCATGCCCATCCGGAGCTCGATGGAAGAGGAAGGAGGAAGCCAAGATGGCTGGTGAGAGACAAGTGGACACGGGAAGTGTGGGAAATGGTGCATCTAACAAAAATGGGTAAATCGGTATGGGGAGCCTGTTTCCATTTGAGATTTGAGGTCACTAGAGAGTATCAATGTAAAGCCATTCTGACAGGAAATGGAAATGAAGGAGTGGATTCTTAGTGGGATTTTAGAGCTGGGCATTTGAATTTGGAAGGTACCAATTCAGATAAGCTATTGAAAAGTCAAGCTTTCACAAGATAATGAGCATAAAAAGAGAACATCCAAGGGGCTAGAACCTTAGAGGAGCCTAACATTAAGACACAGAAGGAAGGAGAAACTTTAAAAGAGAGAAAGAGAGAGATGGAGATGGAGATAAGCAGAGAGAAATATAAAGTATCCTGTGGCCCAAGGTTTTGTCCGGTGGAGGAGAATGGGATATGAATTGAATCCTGGGCTGTTTAAATCTAAAGTCCACTTTCCACGCCATTATTTCCAGAACAAAAATGCAACCCTCAACTCAACCCTTCCCTCCTCTTGGGGTCCAGAGTCTTCTAGAAGTACAGAAAACCTCTGAGTCTTCAGCAAAAGTGTCTGGCTGAAGGTCCCAGGTGAACAGTGGGAGTGAGCCAGCAGTTGAGGCTCAGGAAAGCAGACTCTGCACCGTTCCTGGTCAAGAGTCACAGACCCAGCAGGCAGTAAGCTGGAATTCAAGATGGGTCTCTCCGAGGCCAAAGGCCAGACTCTGTCCACAGTTCTAGGCTGCCAGAAGGAGAACCTTTAGAAGAGGAGAGGACCAACTCCTTACTAACAAGTGAGAGAGGCTTTGAGATGCTGACGAATAGTTTGAATGTGGTAAAAGGCGCCCAGTGGCTTTCAAAAGTCTAATCATGGGTGGGCAAGGGGTTGTGGAGGAAGGGTGGTCCCAGAACGCACAGTTGAGAGACTTGACGATGAAGACTGAAGACGTAACATTAGTCAGTGGAGAACTCAGAGTGGCAGCAGGGACAGGGAAGGCATTTGACTGCAGATGAGAGAGGACATCTGTTTAATAGCAGAGCATAATGAGCTCTTTGAGACTGAGATTGAGACGGAAGAACAAATTCAATTCAGTCAGCCACCAGTGAGGACCTCTGGGGGCCGGCCCTGGGCTAAGCAGTGGTGACATGATGGTGAATAAACCGCAGTCCCTGCCCCCACAGGAGCTGGAGCCTGAGGGCGAGTGAGAAAGGCCGACGTGGACCACTGTAAGACAGAGAACAATGCCCTCCTTGCCACATGAAAAATGTGCTGTCTGGAGAGGGTTGGTTGCCTCACAGCCCCATGCTTTACCCTCCTGACCCTGGCACTTGGAGTGCCTCCCCTTAGGCTCTGGGACCCATCATGGGACTTGTTTTGTGTTGCCCAATGGGACACAACTGGAGGGTTGAGAAGGCTCACACATTTGGGCTTATTCTCTGCTTCCACCAAAAGAACATTCTGGGCTAGCCTGGAGGTAGAGAGGAGAGACACATGGCCAGGTCACCCTGATGTCCCAATGCTCCTTGACTGCAGATAAGTCTTGACTTATCTTGACTCCAAGATAAAACGGCCTGCTGAGACTCCCAAAACTCTAACCCACAGATATAAGTTAAATGAAGGCCCATTGCTCTAAGTCCTCGAATTGGGATGTTTTCATACAGCCTTTTGTGGCCATACATAACTGATACACCATTTGAGCAGACAAAGGGATAATTGTTTTGGTTTATTTTGGGGTGGTAGGAATGACCGAAAAAAGAGTGAAAAAAGGAAATGGATGCAAAGCCACACAAGCAGGATCATAAGGAGATAAAAGTACATGGAGTGGAAGGTGGGGCAGCAGTCGGTGGGGGCAGGGCTCAGGGCCGGGGCAGGGGTAGCACGCCTGCCTGGGAGGGACCCAAAGCCACTCTTGAGAAGCATGGGTTCGTCCCCTGGACTGAGGAAGGACCCTGAAGGGACCTGGCTGCCATAGGAAGGGAGAAGAGGCTTCCCTAAGATAATGGGGAGAGACAAGGAACCCATCCAGCTCTTCCCTGCAGTGCAGAGGCAGGAGCAAGGAGACTGTGGGGGAGATTTGAGGCCTGGGGCTTTGCAGAAGATCCTACAGCCAAGGGATTTAAAGTGGGGGGTAAATCTGTCAAGGGGGGAAGCCAGGAAATTCAGCAGGGAGCTGCGGATTCAGCAAGTTGAAAGAAGGCCAACAAGAAAGTCCCACGCAGAGCTGAGCAGGTGTGGGTGAGGGGGGCAGAGCCCCCGCACAAGGAGGGTGTGACCCGAGGGGCATCTGCACCGTGGAGCAGGTATGGGCACCATCGGCTCTGCCCAGGGCACAGGAGACACTGTCCTGGCACACTGTAGGCCCTGGATAAAGATCTGGGGCAATTACTCCCCTGGGTCAGGTGACCCCGGGCGTCAGGACACCGGCAATTCATCTCTTCAAGATCTTTACAAGATCTTTCGCAAGATCTGGGAGACCAGAAAATCCAAGACCTAATGATGTCCATGTGGTAGCACAGACCCAATCCCACTTCTCCTCCGATGCCTGGCTCCTCCTCGTTCCCCGGTGCTGGGGCCGGGCCGAGGCCTGGCAGGCGGAAAGGCCGGGGTCGGTGATGCGGGGGTAGTTTATGGCACAGGGCTCCGGAGCCTGGGCTTCGCTGGAAAAGCCCTTCTTGTTCATCTTGTCCAGGGAAAATATTGCCTCCGTCCTCCGGGAGAGCTAGGTTCCGGCTGGCTGGTGAGGCCGCCCAGCATCTGGCAGGGTATTAACCATGAGCCTTTTGGGTGGAAAAATAAAACTCTCCACCTCTCCTGCCAAAAGGATATTCAAACTGGCAGGCCTGTTTTAAATGGGGGCTAAGAGGTGTCGGGGAAAAACAAAATGTATACAAAACACGAGCTGCCCAAGAGCATGAATCCGAAGGCAGCAGGTCCAGGGGAGGGCTCGGCCAGCAACTTCGTGGCCAGTGGGCAGGTTTGGCTTGGATTTCCAGAAACAGCCTGTGGTGATGCCTGCAAGTGGAGACCTTTTTTCCCAGAAAGACTGGGGAACTCAGTTCAGATCATTTGCTTTTGGGGGTTCAAGTATTTCTCTTTTTTGCCTCCACATGTTGATGGCTGACCTGGACTGAGGCCTGGCCGAGGATCTTACCCCCAAAAGGCTGGAGCTGTTGGGACAAGAGTCCACCCAATAAGACTGACTCTGCAGAGGCTGGTTGTTCACTTCATCCAGCTGGTGAGGCTAAATCCCCCAGGCTCCAAACTGTCCCTGTTTATGAATTTCTACCATGTCCTAAAGACAGCAGGGACAAATAAGGTTTTGTAGAGAAAATTGACAAAACTACTTCTGTGCATCTAGAAACTAGGGTAGCTTAGGGGCTGTGAGCTACCTCGGACAGCATTTCCTTCTTCAGCAAATGGCCCTGGGGTTCGGGCAGCCACCACCCCCTGATGTGGTGCAGGAGCCACACCAGATCACATCCAGGAGACAGGATGATGGAGACGAGAGCTGCACCCAGCTGCTGCCCAAGGAGACGCCCAGAGCCTGTGGCCAAGGAACAAAAGGAAATGGCTCTAACAGGAGCATCTGTGTCCAATTACTCCGGAAGAGCACAGCACTTTGGAGAGTGCATTTTCTTCCACAACACAAGGAAGAAATACAAGTGCAATCCAACAGACCCTCCCATCCAGCTTCCTCCCTGAGTCAAATCTATCACACAGGCCCCTCAGAGTCACACCCCAAGGTCTGCTCAAAGTCATACCCCTGGGTCCCTTCAGAGTCACACCCCCGTGGTCCACTCAGAGTCATGCCCCTGGATCCCCTCAGAGTCACATCCCCAGGGCCTCTCAGATCACACCCCCCCAGAGTCCCTTGAGAGTTATGTCTCCTGAGGCCAGATTCGGACAATACCCCTATCAATGTTAGAAACCTGTGGACAGGACAGAGCACCTGTGATTCAGAAATCTAGAATGTGTATGATGGAAAGAACCCCAGTGATCACACTGTATAGTGGTTCTTATTTTTCAGAGTCAGGGACCCCTTTGAGAATCTGAAAAGAATACACGGGCCCACAAAAATGAGCACATTGTTTCAGAGTCACAGGTTCTCTGCCTCCCCGTGGACTGCAGGTTAAAGCCCTCTGTCTCCTTGAGACATAGATTCAGATTGAGGTGTGATGACATTACTTGCAGAGGAGGACTGGTGTTCAGTAACCCAACCCAGAGCCTTCTTTTTTCACTGCATCCATCAGCCTGATGGATTTCAGAGCCTTTGGAGGCCCAGCGACCCTTCCGTGGAGGCCTGGAGCTTCCCTGGCCCTATGCTAACCTTGGCCTCAACCACACCTGTCTCAAGAACTCCTATCAGGCCCCGCCACCCCTCCCACCTTTACGGCTTGCATAATGGCTTGAGGTCCCAAGCCCCTAGGTAGGCAGGTCAGCACCAGCTGGGGCTCAGACACCAGCAGGCTCATCTAGGAACCCCTGCCTCCACGAAGGAACAGGGCTTGGCGTGCAGCAAGCCTCACCGTGAGGCCTCATCTCAGGCCGGCCATAAGGGGCCCAAGGAAGTCACGAGGAAACAGTTTACCACCTATGTCAGATGGCTCTTCCCTTCCGTGGACCATCGCTCCAACAGATCCCAAGGCCTGCTTAGGGACAGTGACTCGCTCTCTGGCACTAACATCCAGCTCAAGCTGAGCTCGTTTCTGAGTGCACACTTGTCTTAGGAAAGCCCCTTTGCACCCAGGGTCATGGATGTGCAGGCTGCTCCTGCTGCTGTTTCTTTCTGTTCTGCCTCAGAGACTGTGCCAGCCAGCCTGCCACCATTTGGGGGACTGATGGACGAACAAGAGGAGGAAGTGAACAGCTGGAGCAGCCTGCCAGCAGAGAAGCAGCCACAACAGATGCCAGCTACATGCTGACACAGCATGGCCCACAGAGTTCCTACCCCTAAGGAGCTTATAGTCCAGGGGACATACCAGTAAAGGATGCTTTTAACTGGTAGTGGGAGGGGGAATTTACTTTGTGATATGACATGATTATTAAGACCACAAAGAGAGCAGAGACTCCTACCCATGCCAAGGTTTACTAAAGTTGAATCCAGACAATTCGAGAAGGAGTCACCTATCAGAACTGTGTCTCAGGGAGGCAGCAGGTGGCTGAGCAAAAAAGATCAGGTGTGAGGGATGAAAGGGACACCCCACAAACCGAGCACCAGAATGCGTTCAGCAGCTGCCTGTGGTTTGGGTTTGCATTTGCTACATAAGAAAAATCCTGATACAGTGAAACTGAGCAATAATTTAAGCTATAGAATATAGATGTTACAAAATGGCAGGGGGAAGAAAGTTTCAGGGAGTTTGCTCTCAGGCTGCTTTCACAGCAAGCTCACTGATAACAATAACATGTGTTAAGTAGTTGCTCTGTGCCGGGCCCTGCTGGCTTTACATTTTCACTCAGTCCTCCCAGACCTATTATTAAAATAATATTTGTGTCCTCCAGGTCCCATATTATACACGAGGGACCTGGAGGACAGAAAAGTTAAGTAACGCGTCCCATGCCTCTCTGCTTATTAATAAGAAAGCACTTAGAAACCCAAATTCATTGCTGTAGGTCATGGAAGCAATGTGCAATTGCACCCCTGACAGGGGAAATAAGTGAAGGCATGAGGGGCTTTGGGTAGGTGGTCTGGTTCGTGGAATAGCATAGTCTCCTAGGTGGCACTGCATGGCCAAGGGTTCCATGGAACTCAGGGTGCTGGCCATGAGAGGAAGAACAGAGAAACTGTCTGGAAAGCAGGACCTGCAGAGCACCGTCTTGTCCCCAGGAACCCTACATGGACCCCAGCTAGTTTTGGGAGGCAGGGTATGCAAGCTGAGTGATTCCACAAGCAGTCACTGTTCTGCTTGCTGCCCAGGAACCACCCTGTCTGCCTCAGGGCATGATCAAAGTAGACCCCAATCCAGAAGAGACCCAAGGCTTGGGGTGAACAGAGCTAGTGTGCCAGAGCCTGAAGACAGAAACCAAAGTCTGTGGGTCCAGTACGTTGGGACCAATAGGGCCCTGGCCCCCAGCTCTGGCACCCTCCATGCACGTAATGCACTAGGGGAAGAGCTGAGCGGGCAGGAGGCTGGAGGGTGGGAGCTGGTACATTGCAGGGCACCCAGCATGGCCAGGAGCAGGCACCTGACACCCACTCTTGGGAGTCAGGAAAATGGCAGGGCAGGGCAGCCAATCCCACTGCAGGGAGCCTACCCAGCAAGGTGGCATGTAGGAGAAAGCAGAGGAAAGTGCCCACCTAGAGCAGCCTGCAAGTGGGAACAAAGTCGCAAAATGACATCATGCCTTCTAGAGGTGATGGGCATTGTCTTGGAGATGGTGGCCAGGAGAGGGACAGGAATACGGCTAGCTGTATAGAAGTCTGTGAGACTCTTCCCCACCCAACCCTGAGCACTCAAGGATGCTTTTGAAGTTGCATTTTAGAGTATCTGGCTCCTCCCTGGATTGCTCTACCCTGCTGTCCAACAATCAAAGCCACATAAGATTCCAGCAAGACCATCTGGGGGCGGTGGCAGGGGCGGGGTGATCCCCTGGGCCCTGACATTGGCACTCCCATTAAACATTGGTGAAGGCTAAGTGTAGCACCATGGCCCAAGGCCATCTCACCCAGAAGAAGGACTGCTGACTCTTCTCCAAAACGGAGAATGTGTCCAACCCATCTGTGTTTAAGAGACAACTCATTCCTGGAGTATGAATGTCATGGCCACTTCGTGCAGCAGCCAGCGCTTGCTGCCTCCTTCACAGGCTGCCCTTGGCCCGCTGCTCTGCCTCACACATACAGCCGTCCTTCTTGCCTCACCTCTTTGCTCCGCCAACCCCTGGATACTGCTCTAGGCTCTGCTATTCTTTGGTTGGATGCCTTGAGACAGAACACTCAGCCTCTATGTTCAACAGGAAAGCAGAGAATGATGGATACCATCTTCCTTGCGGGGTGAAAGAGTCATTGTAAAAAATGGCCTGGTAAAGATTCAAAACCCACTGGTTGTTTGCAAGAAAACCTGCTACATAAACAAGCTGCTTGACCCAGGGCCTATTTTGTACCACACTTTGAGGTCAGTTTTGTTTATTTTCCTGGCTCGAAATCCCAAAAGGTTATGATGGGCCAAAAGGCAAACCTGCCCTTTGCAGAGGCCGTCTCTTCTCAAATTAATCTGACAACTCACTGGAGCATCAGGTTGGGAGGGAGTGGATATATAACCTTGAAGTTGGTGGTGGACTCGCCACAGGAGAGACGAAGGAGCATGGGCCCACTGAGGAGAGGTCTCCTGCCCAGCATGGAAAAACCATTTCATTTCTCTGGACTGGACCTTCTCATCCTCATGATAAGGATGACACCCACTTTACACTCGAGGGTCCTGCACATTGTCTGGTCTGAGCTTCCCAAGAGCCCATGTGTAGCTACCAGCAACCCCCATCTTACAGAGAAGGAAACAGACTGTCAAAGCCACAGGGATCATAAGTAGGAGGAAATCTCAGCTTTCTGTCCCTGTGACTCATGGGCATCCAAGACACATCAACCGTAACAAAGAGCTATTACAACATGAAGCAGATGGAAAAAGGTACAGGGAAGATACTCTGGAAGGGGAGGAAGCTCTATACTATGCTGCCCAGTAGAAATATAATGTAAGCCACAGATGTAAGTTTTAAAATCCTTACAGGGGATCCCTGGGTGGCTCAGCGGTGTAGCGCCTGCCTTTGGCCCAGGGCGTGATCCTGGAGTCCCGGGATCGAGTCCTGCATTGGGCTCCTTGCATGGAGCCTGCTTCTCCCTCTGCCTGTGTCTCTGCCTCTCTTTCTCTCTGTCTCTGTGTCTCTCATGAATAAATAAATAAAATCTTTAAAAAATAAAATAAAATCCTTACAACTAGAAGTCTATATCTTCTGATCACCTTCACCCAATTCACACCCCCTCCCCATTCTGGCAATTACCAATCTGTTCTCTGTATCTGTCAGTTCAGTATTTTTTAGATTCTACATATCAGCAAGATCATATAGTATTTGTCTTTTACATATCTGAATTATTTCACTTAGCATAATCTCTTCATGTTTCATCCATGTTGTCCTAAATGGCAGGTTTCCTCATTTTGCATGGCAGAATAATATCCCACTGTATATGTATGCCACATTTTCTTAATCTGTTCATCCATCAAAGGGACACTTAGATTGTTTCTATGTCTCAGCTATTTATTGTAAATAATACTACAATGAACATGAGGGTACAGTTATCTTTTTGAGAGAGTGATTTTGTTTCCTTTGGATAAATACCCAGAAATGGAATTACTGGATCCAATGATGGTTCTTTTTTAATTTTTTGAAGAACCCCATACCATTTTTCACAGAGGCTATACCATACGTTCCCACCAACAGTGCATGAGGGTTCTTCTTGCTCCAGATCCTTGCCAACACTTGTTGTTTCTTATCTTCTTGCTTTTAGCCATTCTAACAGGCATAAGGTGATATCTCATTGAGGTTTTGATTTGCATTTCCCTGATAATTAGTGATATTGAGCACCTTTCCACATACCTGTTGGCCTATATGCTTTCTTTGGACAATTTTTTTATTTTCGGATAACTATATTTAAAAATGTAAAAAAAAATAGATGAAAGTGATTTTAAATGTTATATTTTGTTAACTTTATATATGCAAAATATTATTTCAGCATATAATCAATAGAACAAGATTGCCAATGAAATATTTTACATTGTTTTTGTTTTTGTTTTTTTTACAAAGCTTTCCAGATCTGGTATATATCCTGTACTTCAAGCTCACCTCAGCTAGCACAGGCTTATTTCAAGTGCTCAGTAAGCGCATGCGGTCCCTGCCTAATCTATGACACAGCTCAGCTCTAACCAACAGCAGGATAAGTTCCTTCTGTAGAGCTGTGTCTAATCCAGGTCAGCCATAAGCTTACACAAGGCCAACTCAGAGGCATTGGAAAATGAGAAGCCAAAGCAACCCAAACACTTACACTATGCAGTGGTCTCCAATCTTGATTTTTTTTTCCACAACAAAGATCTGATGCAAAGCTTCAATGTAACAAAGATCAAATTAGAGCTCCCTAGTTGAAGGAATCAGACTAACCACCAAGCTTCTTTTTTTTTTTTCTCCCCACCAAGCCTCTTTAAGGTGTTATCCTGAGGCCTCTCTTGGAGGTGCAAGAATTCAAATATCACAGATTACAAACTTCTGATGGAGGCCAGCCCCCTACCTCACTCAGATGTGGTCATGACTCAGAGATCTGACTGCATAGCTATCCAACCTCCCCTCTGGCACCTTGAGGGTCAGGTGGCAAGTGCTGATGCCCACCGAGGGCTTGGACTAATACTTACCTGTAAGTATTAGTATAAAGTAAGTATAAAGCCTTGTTACACAATAATTTGGACTCAGTTTATAGAGGAGGAAACTGAGGTGGAGAGAAGAAAAGCTATTTAGTCCAGATCATGCACACATTGATCTGCTTCCCTCAGAAGCCCATGAGCTTCCCACTAGACCACCACATCAGCCCCAGAGAGCTCTCACAGTTAGGAGTCTAAATATAGGCCAGGCCGTGGCACCCTTTAAGATAATCAGATTCCTGAAGTTTGAAGAAACACACGTTTCTGACATGCTTCCTAGGCTGTGTAATCCAGGCTTTGAAATAAACACATTTGCTTTTAGTGTCTAAAGCACTATACACCTTTGGAAAATAGTTTTAAATGTCTTAGATAAATATGTTTTGTGAGAGACATATTTAAAAGCACCTACAGGCTTGAAACCATGCTATGAAGGAGTGTGGATTCATCTAACAATTACTGAGTGACTATTCTGTGCCAGAAAGTTCAAAAATGTTATAACATGCTCATGCATAATTTGGAGGGAAGGGTAATGAAGCTCAGAGAGGGGAGATGATTAAATAAAGTTCTGAAAGCCAGGATGAAGGTGGATCCAGGCCAGCCCACTCCTGAGGCTTGCTGCATCTTTTGGTGACTGTCCTTCTGAGCTGGGCTGCTCGTCCTGGAAAGGAGATGGTGTTTTCTCCTTCCAGAGATGGCATTCTGGAGATACAGGTCCCCTCTCCCTGTGACAGGCACTGCCACAGTGTGCCTCCATCATGGGCACTCAGGGCCATGTGGTAGACAAGGGAACAACAGCTTTTATTTAAAAGAAAGAAGATCAACAACATTAGACAAATAAGGTGGATGTTGAAGTGACTGGGTTAATTTTTCCACTTTATAATAAATATGCATATGAAGAGAAGGGCCAGTGTGACGCTCAGGAAAATGAGTTCTTTATAGCTTTTGTGCTCTATGAAGAGAGGAACATAAAAATTTTATGAACCACAGCTCAGTGAATTTGATGTTGTAAAAGAGGAAGCGTAACAATGTTTCAGAGTAAATTGATTTCTCTTTTAGGAAATGACTACATCCTTGAGTTCAAAGGGTTGTATGGCTTTGGCAAAATGGTCATGCAAGTGATTGGAAGTCAGATGAACAGGGGCTTGAATCCTGGCGTGGTCACTCACTAGCTGTGTGACCTTGAAGAAGCTACTTAACTAATCTGAGCCTCGGTTTTGTGATCTATAAAATGGGATTAATAACAATACCAACCTTACAGGCTTGTAAGCATTAAATGACAGAAAATAAAACATCACGTATGCCAGCTGGCACATGCTAGATGTTTAATAGATGTTAATTTTTGTTATAGTAATTCAGATATATCAGAGAGCTCTTGCTCTCTCAACTACAAACGATGAGACATACACACCGCTCTATAGCCATGGGGAACATGCAAGCTTGCCTCCTGAGGCAGTTCCATCTGAGAGGTAACAGGTCAAAGTAGCATAGAAAGTGAAATCCTGCTTCTTCTGTGGAGTAACGTAAACACTTTTCAATGGTAGCTCGCTTTGCCTCCCCAACTAGACTTCCTTGGAGCAGTGAGAATGCTTTCTCATGTCTATATTCGGCCGGGGTCCCAGTGCTGGGGGTGGGATGCCCTTGCTGGTCCACTAACCACCTTAGCACAGAGGATGGGCACAGGCCATCATGGGAGAGTCTCCCTTGGGTTCTTGTCCTCAGCGCTCTCTCATCAGGCCCCAGCCACCCTCTCAGGATTCTTCCTCCTTGTCCCAGGGCTCCTCTGGGATGGGTGCCATCTGTCATCTCAGTAACAGAGGGAGAATGGAAACAAGGGACAGTGCCTTGTGCATGGCCAAGGCCCTCCAAAGGTAAGACAGGCTGTGCGTCTATCCATTCATTATCACTAAATGAAGTAAACAGTGCAAATAATCATTGAGTGCCTCTATCACTCACACAAGGCGTTCATCTGGCCAGGCAAGGTTTTGTCTGTTTTTTGCTAGTTATTCACTTGGATACTCTGCCCTTTTCAGAACAGAAATGCTCTGTAGACTTTTGGTGGGGGGAGCAGTGGGAAAGACATAGGAGTTATCGTGCTCTCCATCAAACCACACCAAGGTTTAGGGGCATACAATAGCAACCATTTATTTGCTCCTGACTGAATTGGTGAATTGGTGTTTGGGCAGGGGTCAGCGGGAAGGGTTCCTCTCAGTTCCCTGTGTTGTCAGCCGGGCTTCTTCACCTGTTTGCACTCGGTGGGTGTTATGGCCACATATTTGTATCATCCCCAAGTTCATATGTTGGATCCCTAATTCCCAGTAGGATTGTCATAAGAGAAGAGCCCCCATGATGGATTGGTATTCTTGTAAGAAGAGGAAGAGAGCCAGCCCTCTTTCTTCTTGTGATGAGAGTGCTCTTCACCAGAAATCAACCATGTTCTTGGATCTCCAGTCTTCAGAAATAAAAGTTTGTGGTTCATGCCATCCCAGTCAGCCTGAGCTAAGACAGTTAGCAAGCAGGAGACTGGCTGGCCCCAATGTCCTTGCTCACACAACTGGCAGTTGGCTTGGTCAACTGACTCAGCACTCTTCCAAAACTGCCCACCCACCGGGAAGGCCAGACCACCTCTCCATACAGAGGTGGAAGCATTACAAGAGAGCATGAGTGTTGGCAGTTCAACTTCTGGAGATTGAGGCTTAGAAGTCACACAGTGTAACTTCCACTACATTCTTTTAACCAAAGCAAGTCTGGGGCCAGCCCAGATTTCAAAGGGAAGGGACTCCACCTCTTGCTGGGAGGGGTGATGGTTGTGATCAGGGATGGAAGGAATTGCTAGAGGCCATCTTTACAAACAATACATCAAGTGTGTTTGTTTAAGAGGTAAATAATATATAAGATTAAACCAACAGTGACACCCAGGCTTGATTTAGGGAGAGCCTATTGCTGATGAAAAGGTTTTATTTCTCCTATTGCCTTGACTGTGGGGGATCAGGTTGGCTTTAATCCATACATTATCTCCTCCCAGTCTAAACTGTGGGTCTCATCTGGGCTTTTGTCAGGATGATAATAGATTCCATTGCTCTAGAATGGTGACCCATTTTGTCAAGCTGCCTCCCAAATGGCTCTGAAATCCGTTTTTCCCCATCTCCACTGCTGCCCATCTAGGCCATACCATCATTACTTCTTACCTGAACTATTCATTGCAGTAGTTTTCCAACAACTTTCCTGATTTAAATGTCCCTTCCTCAGGGACATTCTGGTAATCTTACCAGGTAATTAAAAACATGTCCTGTGGTAGGCAGACTAATGCTCCCCTCAACCTATCCCACCGCAGTCCCTGGAATCTGTTACATGGCAAAAAGGGAAGGAAACTTGCGGATGGAATTAAGGCTGCTAATCTGCTGACCTTGAGATAGGGAGACCTATCTTGAATTTCCAAGTGGGTCTCATGTAATCAAAAGGGTCCTTAGAAGTGGAAGAAGGAAGCAGAAGAGGAGAGTCAGAGGGATGGAAATGTAGAAGAACAGTCAGAGAAATGCAACATTGCTAGCTTTGAAGACGCAGGAAAGCGGTCATGAGCCAAGAAGGGGGGCAGCCTTTAGAACCCAGGAAAGGGAAGGATGGATTCCAGAAAGGAACGAAGCCCTGATAACACCTAGATTTTAGCTCAGTGAGATATTATTAGACTTCTCACCTATAAGACTATAAGATAACACATTCAAAGCATTGTTTATGGTAATTTTTTATATAGCATCAGAAAACTAATACCTATCCTCAGCCAATTCATGGGCCTCGCTCTATGGTCACTGCAGATGACCACTTTAGGGGTAAGGATTGGGAGTGGGAGATGGAATGAGGTCCCTGGAAGGCCCTCGACGACCCAGGAATTGCTCACACTTCTTATCAACAATAAATGGTGATTTTCACAGTACTACAAACATTTTTATGCAGCTTTGTCCAAATAGCTACTTCAAAATCAAAAGGTCTCTCATCAAATTGGCTATGTAAAAAGACTCCTTCAGAATGTCTGGCCTAACAAACCAGCCTATTCACATTCAATTTAACTAAAATATAAGGAGAAAAGGTCCTGATAGGCCATTGCATCCCTCAGCCTGCTTTCAAGTGGATCCAAACCAGGCCAGTCTGTTGCCTGGGGCCCAGCCCCTGCTTGATGCACCCACTTTAACAACTGAGAGCTTTCCTTCCATTCAAGTCCATCCAGCTGGGACTAGCCTTCCAGGAGTTAGGAAAAGTTCAGCTGCCATTATCATGCGCTAGGATCAGCTTAAAACTTTCTTTTTTCTCATGTTCCTTTTCAGGCTTTTGGAGAGATTTCTGGGATCAGGGTCTGCCTACGGAAAGAGCTCATGAAGTTCTAGGGAAGCATGACTAACAAGTAAAACTAAAGGAAATTACTCATATGAGCTAAGTAAAATAAACTCCATCCTGATTAGGCACTATAGCTCAAGGTGAGTAAACCGATTTATTTTGAGGTAAGTGGAAAATATTCAAGGGTTAAATTGTGAGTTACCTTTTGTAATGCTTCCTAAATGGTGTCCCTCCAATCCAACTCCATCCTTACCCCACCCTTCTCCATAGAGCTGCTGGAGTGATCTGTCCTGACACTCTCCTGCTGATAGTTGACACAAATTGAGAAGCTGCACAGACTGGAGTGGACCAGCTGTCTTGGGAACAGGGTGGGTCACGAATCTGAGCACATTGCTATGTCCCCTGGCCATGTGGATTATAATCTCTCTTTTCTCTCTCCCCAGAATTTGCTAATTGGTTGGAAGGTGGTTGGAGCCAAGCCTACTTTGGCCAACATCCTAGGGAATGACTTTGCAGATGACTGTGAGTTTAACCATACCCTAAGACTTTTCTGACCCAACTCCTTTGCTTCCCTCTTTGCTCTTCAGAGGTTAGAACTGCACAGTCATCCAGTGGCTCTCCCAGACCAGCCCCTTTCCATTTTCCCACACAGATGTTTCCCCCAGGATATCTCTTACACATCTCATCCTATCTTGGAGTCTCTTTACAGAGGACCAAAGCTGATACCCCTAGAATGCCCCATATTCTAAACTTATTCATTTGCTTTGTTGTGGTGCCATGAATCTTGTTTCTCTACCTTCTTGTTTTTCCTATTTAGGAGTCTTTCATGTTCTGTCTCCCTTTCTGATATTTCCCACTCATTTTTTCCTCCTTTCCCCTTTATTCCCTTTCACTATTTTTTATATTCCCCAAATGAATGAGACCATATAATGTTTGTCCTTCTCCAATTGACTTATTTCACTCAGCATAATACCCTCCAGTTCCATCCACATGGAAGCAAATGGTGGGTATTTGTCGTTTCTAATGGCTGAGGAATATTCCATTGTATACATAGACCACATCTTCTTTATCCATTCATCTTTTGATGGACACCGAGGCTCCTTCCACAGTTTGGCTATTGTGGCCATTGCTGCTATAAACATCGGGGTGCAGGTGTCCCAGGATTTCATTGCATCTATATCTTTGGGGGAAATATCAGAAAGGGAGACAGAACATGAAAGACTCCTAACTCTGGGAAATGAACTAGGGGTGGTGGAAGGGGAGTTGGGCGGGGGACTGGGTGACGGGCACTGTGGTGGGCACTTGACGGGATGAGCACTAGGGTGTTATTCTGTATGTTGGCAAATTGAACACCAATAAAAAATAAATTTGTAAGAAAATAAAATAAATTCTTGAGGATGGGGGCAGGCTACTTCACAGATGGTGCTGTGTACTTTCTCTTGCATCCTAGAAGGAAGATCCCAGAGTCTTCATGGCAGAGGCTCACTGAGCTGCCTGGTTCCTAGCCCTCCCCTAGCCAGCTTGTTCAGCTCTCCCATGACATGGTGGTGGGTTCTTGTGGATTCTTCCAATACATACAACTACCGCTTCCTCCTATGTTTTCTTCTAGACATAGTTTTAGTTTTTCTGCTTGCATTTATGGTCCTTTTGAAGTTAATGTTTGTATATGATGTGAGGTAAGGGTCAAGAGAACTTTTTCCCCAAATAGATATTCTTCTAGCATCTGTTGAAAAGTCTGTCCTCTCCTCATTAAATTATTTTGGCATATTTGTCCAAAAAAAATCAACTATAAGTCTGGGGTTATATTTGGGCTTTCCATATTGTACCATCTTATTACTGTGGATTTATAGTAAGTCTTGAAATCAGACCAAGTCCTCCAACTTTTTTAAAAAAGATTTTATTTATTTATTCATGAGAGACAGAGAGAGAGAGAGAGAGAGAGAGAGGCAGAGACACAGGCAGAGGGAGAAACAGGCTCCATGCAGGGAGCCTGATGTGGGACTCAATCCCGGGTCTCCAGGATCACACCCCAGGCTGAAGGCAGCACTAAAGCACTGAGCCATCAGGGCTGCCCCAAGTCCTCCAACTTTATTCTTCTCAAGATTGTTTTGGTTATTCTAGGTCATTTGAATTTCCATATATATATTAGAACTGGCTTGTCAATTTCTACCAAAAAAGAAAACCAAAAACAAAACCTAAAAATCTGCTAGGATTTCATTTGCATGACACTAAATCTGTACATATAGATCAATCTGGAAATAATTTATATCTTAACAACATTGAATCTCCAAAGAATGAATATGGTGTATTTCTTTATTTAGATATTTTTAAATTTCAGCAATGTTTTGTAGTTTTTAACATATATATTGTACACATACTTAATTATCATTCCATTTTTTTTATAATCTTGTAAATGATAATAGAAATACAATTTTTTTCTAAAGATTTTATTTATTTATTCATGAGAGACACAGAGAGAAAGGCAGAGACATAGGTGGAGGGAGAAGCAGGCTCCCTGTGGGGAGCCTGATGTTGGAACTCGATGCTGGAACCCCAGATCATGCCCTGAGCCAATGGCAGATGCTCAACCACTGAGCCACCTAGGCATCCCTACAATTGGTTTTTGTATATTGACCTTCTTTGCTGTGACATTTCTAAATTTGCATATTTTTTCAAGTAGTTTTTATGTAGATCCCTTAGGCATCCACATATATATCCTATGTATATGATCATGTCAACTGCAAATAAATAGAATTTTACCTTTGTCAGTTTCATACCATTTACTTCTATCTCTAGGACTGCCAACATAATGTTGAGTGGAAGTGGTAAGGGCATATATCCTTGCTTAGCCCTAGTCTTAGGGGAAACGCACTCAGTCTTTTCCCTTAAATATGTTAGCTGTATGATTTTCATAGATGCCCTTTAACAGGTTGAGGTTCCTTTTTATTTCTAGTATGCTAAGAATTTCTGTCATGATTGAATGTTGAATTCTGTCAAATACTTTTTCTGCATCTATTGAAATTATCAAATGGCTTTATTTTGTTAACATGGTAAATTACTTTGAATTTAAAATGCTAAAAAAAATTTGTGTGTCAGTCATTGTTCTCCAGAGAAATAGAACCAATAAGAGATTAGATATAGTTAGAAAGATTTTATATATCTATAGATAGATGATAGATAGACAGATAGATGATAGATAAATGTCCCAATGGTATGTTTTGATCCACATCAAATGGAGATGGGATGGGGGAAAATACTGCTTCTGTGAAAATACCCCCTCTCTCCATTAGTGGCATGCTCAGTCAGCTCTTATCTTTTTATTCCAGTAAGTTATTTTGCTCTCACTGTTTAACAAAAAAAGAACATAAAAATCCTTGCATACCTTGTTCGATTGGAGAATTTTAATGTTTTTCATTTATCATTGTAAAACCAAGGACAATTTTATAACTTTTTGTACGTAGCTGTTACATGTAGGGCAATCTGTCTTTAAGTAGGGATAAATTACTCTAAAAGAAATGAATCCTAGATAGTTTTCCCTTCAAGTCAAGCGTCTTGTTGTTTAAATAAACTTCTTGTTTAAAAAACAAAACAAAACAAAAAAAACCAGCCACCACTGGTTATGCTGCAATGGAAAACAATCTAAATGTCCCACAGTAGGAGAATGATTAAATAAATTAGGGACACTCACATGGTAAAATATTACTGCCATTAAAAATCATATTTTCCAAGACAATTATATTTAATGCATGATCCTATATTATTCCTGGATACTGAAAAGACTGAAAAAAACAGCTACAAAGAACATTAGAAGGCTAATTGGGAATTTTTTTTAAGATTTATTTATTTATTTGTCAAAGACAGAAACAGAGAGAGAGCACAAGGAGGGGTAGTGGCAAGTAGAGGGAGAAGTAGGCTCTCTGCTGAGTAAGGAGCCCAGTGCGAGACTTGATCCCAGGACCCCAGGATCATGACCTGAGCTGAAGGCAGATGCTCACCCAGTTTGCCAAATAATATCATTTATTGAATGCAAAATATTTATATGATAAGTGTAATTTAACAAAATGGGCCAATTTTTTTTAATGCATTCACACCTTTATTGCTCTTGATAGACCCAAGATATAGGCATTCGGTCCATAATAGGGGTAAGTAAACCACCTGTGCATGTTTCTTAGAAGCTGAAGGCACAACCAGGGATACAGTAACATCTGGCCCAGCACATAACATCACTGAGAGGGCTCAGAGGAAGTTCACCATCATGTTGATGATCCTGGATTTTACTTGGGAAGGAATAAGTCCAGGGGATTCAGAAAATGAAGTCATGTGAAGAAGGCCGGTTATTGGTTGGATCTTGGTCATCACTCTCGATGGTCAGTTGTGGGTCATATTCTTGGATTTCTTTTAGCAGCTTCTGGATTCGAGGATCAGATTCATCTATCTTCAACCTGTGTGTCCGGAGGGAGGAACAGTGAAGTTTCAAGGTATCACACAGCATCTTTATTCCACTATACCCCAAGGAATTCTGGCCCAGGTCCAGTGTGACCAGGCTCTGATTTCTGCCAAGGGCAGATGAGAGGATTTCAGAGCTGAAAGGAGTGATGGCACATCCCCACAACCATAGGCATTTGAGGTTACACACTGGGTTCTTCAAAGCCTCACACAGAAACTTCAGTCCAGTAATCCCTATGTGATTCAGCCCCAGATCCAAGTGGGTAAGGTTTGAATTTTGCTGGAGAAGTGTTGACAGATGATTGCAGCCACCACTGGTTATGCTGCAATACCAAAGCACCAGCATCTATGGTTGACAGTCAGGGTAACTCAAGCCTTCACACAGCAGCTTTACCCCATCATCTCCCAGAGTGTTTCACTCTTGAGCCTGAATTTCTTCTCTGGGAAAACTGTTTTTGCTCTTAAGGCCTTCCAACTGATTAGATGAAGACCACCCATATTATCCTTTACTTAAAAGTCAACTGACGGGGATCCCTGGGTGGCTCAGCAGTTTGGCGCCTGCCTTTGGCCCAGGGCGTGATCCTGGGGTCCCAGGATCCAGTTCCGCGTCAGACTCCCGGCGTGGAGCCTGCTTCTCCCTCCTCCTGTGTCTCTGCCTCTCTCTCTCTCTCTCTCTCTCTCATGAATAAATAAATAAAAATTTTTAAAAAGTCAACTGACTGTAGACATTACCCACATCTATAACATACCTTCACAGTGATTATATCACTGAGGAGTATCTATCTATAGCTTAGTCAGGATGACACAAAATTAACTACCACACTTGCCCAAGATTCTTGGCATAAACCCCACTTGACCATAAGGCATTATTATTTTAAGTTACTACTGGATTTTATTTCCTAATATTTTATGAGGCATTTTTGTATTTGTTTTCATGAAGGATATTGATTTGCAGCTTTCTCTCTCTCTCTCTCTCTCTTTTTGGTAATGTCTTTTTCTGATTTTGGTACCAGGTAATGTTGGTCTCATAATGTAAGTTGACCAGGATTCTTCTTCCTTTTGCAATATTGATATGATAAACTGGTATTATTGGTATTTTAATAGAACTCACCAGTGAAACCATCTAAACCTGGAGATTTTGGTGGTGGGGGGGGGAAGATTTCAAATTATGACATCAGTTTCTTTTAAGGCATATTCAGGGCTTCTATTTCCTGTTGAGTCACTTTTAATAGATTGTGTCTTTCAGTGAAGTGATCCCATTCCATTTAACTTCTATGATTTGGCATAAGATTGTTTTAATATGACAATCTTTTATTGTCCTTTTAATATCTGAAGGACCTGTAGTGATAACCATTTTTCATTCCTGATAATACTAGTTTGTGCTTTATTGTGTGTGTAAATGAGGTGTCTTTCTTTTTTAATTAGCTCACCTAGCACTTTATCAATTTTAATAATTTTTCGCAAAGATCCAGCTATTGAAATATCAACTATTTTACTATTGCTGGACCATTTTCTATTTAATTGGTTTCTCCTCATTATTATTTCTTTCCTTTGCTTAAGTTATTCTTCTAGTTTTATAGTAAAAGCTTAATTAACTTTTTAGATCCTTCTTTTTTAATATAAGCATATTTTAAGCTGTAATTTTCCCTCTAAGTACTGCTTAGTTGCACACCACTAATTTTGACATGCTGTATTTTCTGTTCAAAACGTTTTCTAAGTTATCCTTGTGATTTCTTCTTTGGCCCATGAGTTATTTTAAAATCTAATGTTTAATACGTAAATATGTTAGGATTTTCCAGATATCTTTCAGTTCTGAATCTCTAATTTAATGCATTTCAGTTGGAGACCATACTCTGGATAATTTCAATTCTCCTAATTTTACTGAGACTTATATGGTCTAGTACATATTGCATTTTGGTGAATTTTTCACATACACTTGAAAAAAATTGTATTCCATGGTTGTTGGGTAGAGTGGTCTACAAATGTCAATTGTGTCAAATTGATGGTAGTGATATATTTTTATATCCTCACTGATTTTCCATCTACTTGTTCTATCAATTATTGGAAGTGTTGTAATCTCAAACTATATATGTTTATCTATCTCTCTTTTCAGTTCTTTCAGCTTTGCTTCATGTATTTTGGAGCTCTGTCGTTAGCCGTATAACAAAGACTGCTATGTGTTGATTAATTGATCCCCTTTTGATTATAAAATGTACTTTTTACCCAACAATATTCATTGTACTAAATCTAATTTGTCTGATAAAAATATATCAATTTTAACTTTCTTTTGATTAGTAACTGCATGGTATTTTTTTTACTGTCCTTTTACTTTTAACCTATCTATGTCTGTGTATTAAAGTGCATTTCTTATAAATACCATCTAGCTGGTACTTTTCATCCAGTCTAACAATTTTTGCTTTTTAATTGGAGTTCTTAGGCTGTTTGCATTCAACATAATTATTAATTTAATTGTTCATAAGTCTACCATCTTGCTATTTGTTTTATATTTGTCCCATTTGTTCTTTGTTTCTATTTTTCATCTCTTCCTGCTTTCTTATAAATTTTAGCATTCATTTCATTTCCACAATTATCTTATTATTTATACATCTTTCCTTTAATTTTAGCAGGTTCTAAACAATTTGCATGTTTAATTTGTACGTTTATCAGTCTGACTATAAATAGTATTACATCACTTTATGTATAATGTAAGATCTTTACAGTAGTATGCTTCCATTTCTACCTCCCATCCTTTCAATTATTGTTGTACGTTTTACTTCTCTATGTTATAGACGCCACAATACATTGTTGTTATTTTTTCTTTAAACAATTATCTTCCTAAACACTTTCAAGTCTGAAAAGAGGCGGTTATATTTACCATTTTCTGCCTTCTCCATTCCTTTGTGCAGATGCAAGCTTCTGTCTGGCATAATTTTCCTCTTGCTTAAAGAACTTCATTTATTATTTCTTGTAATGCAGACCAGCCAGTGACAAATTTTCTCAGCTTGTGTGTGTATGTGTGTTTGGGTGTGTATGTTTATTTTGCTTTAAGTTTTAAAGGATTTTTTTTTTTGCTGCATATTAAATTCTAGGCTGATAGCTCTAATTTTATTTTCAGCACTTTAAAAATGTTCTGTTTGCTTCAAGCCTGCATATTTGGGGATGAGAAGTCCTTTTTTCCTTCTTCTTCTGGGTGTTTTTAAGAATTTCCTCTTTATTACTGATTTTCAGCTCTTTGTGGCATGTTGTGTGTGTGCCGTGTGTGTGTGTGTGTGTGTGTGTGTGTGTGTGTGTGTGTGTGTGAATGGGAGCCTTATGCAGGACTTGATCCCATAACTCTGGGATCATGACCTGAACCAAAGGCAGATGCTCAACCACTGAGCCACCCAGGTGCCCCTGTATCATCCAATTTTATTCTATTCCAATGAAATTTTCATTTCAGAGAGTTTTATTTTGAAGTTCCATTTCTTTCCTTTACATTCTTGAACATATAGATCATATTTATAATAGTTGTTTTAAAATCCTGTGGGGTATGAGTCACATTTCCCACAAATGAGTCACAGCTCATTTGTATGTCTAGTAATTTTTGATTGGTTGTTGAACATTGTGAATTTCATGTTTAGTGCTGGATTTGGTAACATTCCTCTAAAGAGTGTTGGACACATCCTGATGGCCAGCTAAGTTATTTGTGAATTGGTTTGATCCTTTCATGTCTTGTTTTTGAACTCTGTCAGGGCTGATCTTGAGTACCCTTTAATTCCAAGGCCAATTTAGCCCTGTCTCTAGTGCATGCTTCTTCTAGGATCTCTGATGAGGGCCCCACATTCAACATGACCTGCACTTTGGCTGGAGGGAACCTGTATGATTCCTGGCCTTATGTGAACTCTGGGAATTATATATCTTATTAATAACTACTATTTCCCTGGTGATTGTTCTTGCCTAGCTTTCACTCCACACATGTACGGGTTGGCTTTAGCCAAAGACGTAAGGGAATCCCTATGCAGACCTCTGGAGATCCTCCTCTCTGGAACTCTTCCCTTTCAATTCTAGCCCCCAGGCCTCCCCAGCTTCATTTGCTTCACATCAGCGAGATTGCCAGGCTTCGTTTGGATCTCCCCGCTCTGTGCTACAGTCCAGAAGTTGTCTCTCACATACTGAGGGGGAATTGAGGCATATTTCTGAAACTTTTTTCTTTATAGTCCCTCCTGCAAATTCCAGCCATCTTTTCCTCCCCAAACTCTTTCTCTTCAGCATTGTGAGACTTCCTGCGGCATGGTCTAGAAAATGTCTCAAGTTAAAAAGCCAGGACAATCATAAGGCTCATTTCACTTGTTTCCGTCCTTTTGAGATCACTGTCCTGCAATGCCTGCTGTCCAAAATCTATACTGTATTATCCCTCATGTTTTCTACAATTTTCTGGTTGTTTATAACAAGAGTGTTGCATCTAATCTGGATCACCATATCATGGTTAGAAAAAGAAATCTTATTTACTTTTTGACAATTTTCAGCTATAAAGTTGTTTGTGTGGTCATATGTTTAGTCTGCCTCCTTCACTAGAATGTGAGCCCCAGGAGTGAAGCAACTGTGTTACTGAATTCCCAGTGCCTAGCACCAGGCTGCAACATAGTAAGAACTATGAAAAAATATAGATATTATTGTAACCCCAGGGCTAGGTGTCAGCATGAATCAGTAGAGGGAGACAAAATGAAGGGGTGGAGGAAGGGAAATGGAGCACATGGCACAATGACAACTGCCAGAGCCCAGGTGGTTGCCAGCCTTGCATTTGGATCCCATTTCCAGTCAGGACTGTCCCTGTGACACATGCTTTCCACTTGGCCCTGTACATTTTCACAATAAAAGACTGGCAATAAATGCTTCAAAATGCTTGTTTTGTGTTAAGGCAGTAGACTATGTTTTCCACACTTTCTGTAACGCAGTTAGAAAATTTTAATTTCTAAAGATCCTTACACATTATTACTGATTTTACTGCCTAACAAATCCTGAGTTGGGTAAACTTCAGATGGCTGTGGTAAAGGCAGCCAACTGATAAAACCACCTTCTCTGCAGAGTGCCCTCCCAATGTAACACAGCCTGTGATCTCTGTCCCCTCAAGCAACAGGGCATCACGTATCACTAAGTCCTACCTTCACTCTCCTCCCAATCTGCTCAGTCACCCCAGCTGCTGTTACAGAAGTGAAGTACCTGGATTGATCCAGGAGGCTTCATAGATGTTGGCTACTATGCATCTATAGTCACACAAATTGCAACCGAACAGAGACAAGCTACAAATGTTCTAACCAGTGCTGACCAATCATACCAGCTAAACAAATGAGTCTCCTGTCTGAACTGAGAGAGAGATCAGACCAGATCTAGATTATGAGAAATATCAAATTCCTTGTAAGTAGGCGCCTACTGGCATGCATTCACCATTGGTGCATTCCAGATCTGTTGTATTTCTTTCTGCCACCCTTATTTCCACCTCCTGTCCTCCCATAGCAACCATTCCATTGTTGAATGTCTTGTTTTATATGCATATCTTTTAAATTTATACAAATGGTTTTATTCTGTATTCCATTTAGTTTCCTGCTTTCTCCCACTAATATATTGCTTAGCTCCATCCATGTCGCCATGTGTGCATTTAATTTGTTGTTTTTTTAAAATATTTTATTTGAGAGAAAGTGTGTATGCATAAGCAGAGAGGGAGGGGCAGAGGGAGAGGCAGAGGGAGGAAGCAGCAGACTCCCTGCTGAGTAGGGAAACCCACATGGGGCCGGATCCCAGGACCCAGAGATCATAACTGAGCTGAAGGCAGACACTTAACCCACTGAGCCACCTAGGCCCCCCTGCTTTTTTTTTAAGAGGTGGGGGAAGGGGCAGAGGGAGTGGGGGAGAAAGAATCTTAAGCAGGGTCCACACCCAGCACAAAGTTGGACTTGGGGCTTGATCTCACAACCCTGAGATCATGACCTGAGCCAAAATCAAGTTGGATGCTTAACCCACTGAGCCACCCAGGCACTCCTAATTTCCTTTTAAGGGCCACATTACATCTTTTCTAGCCATCTTCCCAATGACAGACCTCCAGCTTGTCTCCAGTTCCACAGAAAAGCACTGCAATAAAGAGCCCTGTGCATGTTCCCTTAAGTGCCTGTGCGAGAATTTGAGAACTATACCCCAAGGGGGAATTGTGGGGTCACACAGCATACAGACTTGCCAAAATAATGCCAGATTACCCTTGACACAATGGCTCTGCTGGTTCCCTAACCTAGGGTTTCTCAACCTTGGCACTACTGGCATTTTGACTGAATTATTCTGTTGTGGGGGCTGTCCTGTGCACATAGGATGTTTGGCAGCACCCCCGGCCTCTGCCCTCTAGAGGCCAACAGTAGACTCTCCATTAGTCATGATGATCAATAAATTATCTCCCTACACTACAAACTGCCCCCAGGGGGGCAAAATCACCCCCAGTTGAGAACCACTGCTCTATTTCATTTCTGTCAATACTGCCAACACTGGCATTAGCCATTTTTTTTTCTCATATGTTTGATAGTTTTTAAAGATTTTTCTCTAATGTTAACTGTCTGTTGAGGTCGTTAGCCTCTTGATTTGCAGGAATGCTATAAATCTTTTTTTTTTTTTTTTTGCTACAGATCTTCTTGATACTTTATTGGAACTGACTGAGCAGTGATCTTCTCCCATCCTTTCAGCTTGTTAACTCTCTCGATGGTGTGCTTTACTGACAGAAATCTTACATTTTAATGTATCAGATTCATCAATATTTTGCTTTATGGTTTGGACTTTTAAAACTTTTATTCAGGAAGTCCTTCCTTGCTCTGGATCACAAGATATTTCGCTCTGTTACCCTTACGCTTTTACATTTAATCATTTGGTCTCGAATCAAAAGCTCATATTCTATGTAGCATCAGGTAGGAACCCATGCTCCCGCCTCTCCACAGGTGAATCCCTCTCCCCCCTGCCAGCTTGTGGTCCCGCCCTGATTGTAAATGGAGTTCCCATGTATTCATGGCTTTGTCCCTGAGGCCCTCCCCCTGTTTCAATCATCTAATCAACTATCCCCACATCAATACCCACATTGCCTTTCTATGGCCTTCTAACATCTTTGAGTGATAATTGGTAGAGCAAACCCCCTTACATTTCAGTGAACTATTATTTTTCCATCTACAGTTTAGTGTAAATTTGTCAAATTTTTCCAAATATCCATTGTGATTTTTGTTAACACTGCACTAACTTTATAAGATGATTTTATAAAATTACATTATCCCACCCAGGGTTATTCACATCTTCTATTTTCTTTTTGTAGTTTTCTTTGAAGAAGTTTTTATATACCTGTTGATGTTGATTCCTGGATACTTTTCTTCTTTCTTTGATTGCCGTTAGGAGCTGGCTTCTTTTAATCTGTGACTTTGTATTAAAGTGCATTTCTTGTAGATACCATTTATTTTTCTATCTTTCTATTTAAGTTTCTAGTTGGTGCTGCTGCTCTAGCTGTTTAAGGTGATCTTATATCCAGACCTGCTCACTTGTTTTCCCCCTGACTTCAGGGGGGATTCAGAATCACGATACCCTCCTAAGGTGTTTCCCTGTTGGGATTAAGGCACCCAGAAGGCTGATAAGTTCATTAGAAAACTACATATGAGCAGAGGCTCAGACCAAAGAAAATGCTAGAAAAGCACTATGAATATTCCCCTACCCCACAAGAGGGTGTTCTTGAGGCCCCAGATTCAACATCTTCCTTCCTGGCTGCTGTATGCACCCAGGTAGATGTTGCCTCTATGTTGATGGCTTCTTCTTGCATAGAAAGTTTATGAATACAAATATATGTATTTGTACCACATACTGAGCTACCGTAAGCTGTCAGACCTATAAGCTTGGGAGCAATTCTGATTCCTCTCATAATGGATCGATACAATAATCCAGATGCCTGTGGTCTCCGAACCATCATCACAACCACCGCACACCAACAAGTCAGCAAGTCCAATCACTTGCTCACCCAGGAACCCAGTGCCCGAGGCAGCAAGGCCCCAGTGGGCAGGATGGTAAGTCTGTCAGGATTAGAAGTCTGTCAGCCTGAATCACCATATTCCTGAGAAGTACTAGTTTTAAAAGCTTTTTTAATACAGAAAATTGAATCTAAAAATTCCCTTACAGGGGCACCTGGGTGGCTCAGTGGTTGAGCATTTGCTCAGGGCGTGATCGGGGGTCCTGGGATCGAGTCCCACATCGGGCTCCCTGCATGGAGCCCGCTTCTCCCTCTGCCTGTGTCTCTGCCTCTCTGTGTCTCTCATGAATAAATAAATAAATAAATAATCTTAAAAAAATAAAATAAAAAATAAAAATTCCCTTCCATCTGTAGTGGTCGGTAATTTACCACCTGCACCTGAATGGCTGGAATAGGACTGCTGGCTATACTTAAGCTTGTATTTCTTCCCAAAAAAATCCACTTCAACCAGATTCAAGGTGGGAGCTTTCAGGGAGATTCCATCTGCTCTTCTGAGTTAGTCACTAGATTCGATAAGCTTGTCTCTGAGAAGACATGGGTTCCACGTCACCTGCTGGCTAGACAGGAGCCCTCAAGGATCCAGCCCACCCTGATTCCTAGGGGCCTGGGCACCTCGGTCACCACATCCTGCCAACCTGCAAGGAGAACGAGTCAGGCCTGTGCACAGTGGGTTTCCAGAAGAGGTTTCACGCTGCTTAAGGAGTACAAATCCTCCTCCTCTGTGCTCAACAGCAATCATCCTGATTGGCTTCCAGACTTCAGTAGAGGCCCCAAAGAGACACACCTAGCATATTTTAAATGGCTTTATTAAAGGCTATTAATATAAAATACAACCAAGTTACAAGTTGTCAGTAAGAATCTTTCATTTTCTTGAAAACGTGTATCAAAGAAAGGGAGGAGCAAAGAAAGGGAGGTGGCTCTGACATCCACGTGGGGGCCGTATGTGGCGAGGGCCGGGTGACAGGCCTCAGCAGTCCCCATGTGGGCAGCACTCCCAAACCCAGAGAGCGGGGTAGGGACCCCCAAGTCAAAGAACTGAAACTGGTTTCTGACTTCCTGGGGGAGAGTTTGCACAACAGTCACCCAAAGCAAAACACTAAATCCTTGAGCTGAATTCCAAGTGCACAGGATGAGGGTGTGGGGTGGGCACCCAAACCAAATACAGGCTTCAGTCAAAAAGTGTGTATTTTCAAAATAATAAATATAAATTTCTGCTTCTAGAAACTCCACCCTGATATATGGGCAGGGGTGGGGGGGAGGTGGGTGGCACACCTAAGAGCTTAATCTGTCCTTACGTGGACACACGGAACATAGGTCCCCAGGAGGGCGGGGCAGGACCGTCCCTGCAGACTGCCCGGGTGAGGAGATGTGCGGGGTGGGGGATGGCCCTCTGGGCCTCCACTTCTCCCTCTCGCAGTCCCTTACTTCTGAAAGCAGGGCAAAGCAACAGACTCTAGGATTCCCTAAGCTTTGACGTTACATTTAATCTCAGGAGACTGGCCATTACGAAACTTGAAACGCTGTGGTAAGAGATGACTAAGCACCTCTGAGTCGCGGACTCCCGGTGGCACTAGGGGGGCAGAGGCTTCCAGCCAATCCCGCGGCCCCTCAGCTCCCAGGAGAACATGAAAGGAATAAACTGGGCTTTATGAGAAGGTTGGCAGGAAATGAGAATCATCTCCCAGGAGGAGACAGATCACCTTGGGCTAACTTCCCGGATGTAGTTCATTCCTCCCTGCTACATCAGCACCAACGAATACAAACTCACACCCGTACATCCCTCTCTCTCTTTTAAGGAACTGTGTTTGCGAGCCTGGGTTCTGAAGGAGGGCGGCCCAGCTCCGAGGCCCGGGGGCTGACCTGGGGGCGAGCACTAGCTGCTGGGCCAGCTAGCCTAGGTCCCTCTTTCCCTCTCCACCAGGCTAGAACCCCTTTTTTCCTGGCACGTTTCAACTATCTTTAAATGGTAGAATAAGGACCTATATTTGCCATAATACAGCCAGTCACCAAAGCAGGAAGGTCAAACCCACCACCTTAAGAGACCAAATGAGGCTGAGGGACATAATGCGATTGGCAGAAACCAACCCAAAAGTTGGCCAGGGCACAGCTTTGGCAGAAATGTTCCTGGAAAAAAAGTTGCCACGTGCTTTACCTCAGAGCCAGATAAGATAGTCTTGAAATCACTTAAGAAGGTTGTATAAAACAGGAATGCATTTTTAAAAAGACACACTTTGATACTGAAACTGGGTGCTCACTGGCAGGACTCTTAGGGGTGGATTAAGGCTTCGGGTGAGGAGAACACAGTGAGAGACAATGTGTAGATCACACTCGGGCACGTCTGGCAGGCTCACGCAGCTCAGAGCCACTGGTCAGGGCACAGGCTTCCCGGGGTGAGGCCCACGCTCCTCCTCGCCCTGCCCCACCCACTCTGGGCCACGGGCCACCCTGCTCCCCCGGCGGCCTCAGAGCTGCCTCCACCAAGCAGCAGTGGGTAGCAAAGTCTCACTCTAAGAGATGCCTTTGGAATGACTGCCAAGGTCTCCAAGGTACGCTGCAGGGCGATACAGAAACTTGACTCTTCCACTTCTGCTGATGGCCAGGGATGCAGAGGGAGATCCATCAGGAGAGTCTGATCAGTCCTCAGGATGAAGGATGTCCATTGTCCCTGCCAGACTCATGCTGGAAGGTTCTAACCCAACTAATCAGGAGAGTCCTGTCTTCTGACACCTGCCATCTGCCCTTATTCCTGCAGATGCTCAGGACAGGGAACATCCACCAGGCCACTAGGTAGCAAAGAACTTCCAAAAAGAAACAAGTACACACCCAAGAAAAGTGGTAGCCCTACAACCTCTAAACCTAGATACAAAATAATGAGAAGTTAATATAAAACTTTTAAACATGCAACTCTTCTTAAACAATGATGAATAATTTGAATACATTATCAGGGCAGCTTAGGACCATTTCTGCTATGTGCCAACAGTCTGTTTCCTGGAAATGTTGAGGGTGGAGGGTGGCACACAAGGCAAGAAGGGTGGCTTCAGGAAGCCCTGGACAGCTGGGAACGCTGGGTAGGAACTAGGGGCACTGGGGGGGTCGGGGGAGGTGGTGGTGTCATCTTTCCATGGTTACAGCCAGCCAGAGTGCTGGAGCCACTACTGCTGAGGACATCACCAACAACCCCCCAACAGAGTTCACTTGATCAATAAAAAGGGGAGAGGCTAAAGGAGAAAGAGACGGAAATTACTTTTACAACTTTTGTGACACAATGAGAAAACTCTTGCTCTGAGTGGGGGGAAATTTGGTAGAACTGGGAACAGAAGCTTTATGTAGAAGATCTACAGTCTTTAAAAATTCCAAATGCAAAACTTCTGTTATCAAATCATTGAAAATAGCATATATATCTGGCCTTACCAAAAAGAGAAAAAACTGGAAATCTGGACAAGGCAATATATACCAGTTTCCAAATGATTAAGAAAAGTGTACAGAACCAGGAAAATACACAGGGAAATATTGCCTGTTTTATCCTCCTCCACCACACCACTTTGGAAAACACTTAGGGGTTCTTGGTTTTATTAATTATTATTTGGTCTAATACATTTTACCAGTTGTCCAGAAAATCAAATCCTGTCTTCAAGACGACATTACTTGAGGTGACCTGTAGAAGGGACATAAACACCAAAGTAAGACACGGCTTGGTTTTCTTTTTTTGGTTTTTTTTTTTTTTTTTTTTAGTTATACATAATCTAAAAACAGCATCTCATTTAAATTGACCCAAATGAAATAGCTTGCTTCCATGTCAGAGGCTCCCCGACCTCATTTTGCCTCAGTGCTTGGAACCAGAAAATGAAATAAATTTCAATGTGAGCCACACTCTGCCAGGATCCAGCACTTTCTTCCCTCTGTCCCCAGGCAAGTCAAGCAACTTATAGAGAAAAGGAAAAAAATGTATCTTTTCTATTTGTGCATGGACAGGCATGTTGAAATGTAGTCATTGTGGAATCAGAGAACAAACCATGGTCTTTCGGATGCTCTTTAACACAAGCATGCATATCCACTCGGCGGGGTGCAGCCTTCATGGGCAAGGACGCATTGTTGCTCTGCCCTCCATGGAGCTGGCATATGGCAAAATACTTCCATGGAGACAATGGCACCAATGAACTAATAAGCCGGTTCCCTTGAAGCTTGTCTCAGGCCGGTCTGGCTGCATCTGACACTGATACAAAGTGTGCCAAAATGTGAAAACCCAAAAGAACTCAGGCAAATTGTCCTCTCTCTGCTTTCCTACCTGTTTCTTCAATGAGGTTAGTATCTCTCTCTGCTCTGCACCCAGAAATCTGTTCTTTCAGAGGATTCCATGTGTTGTCTTTGCCCACACCCCCTACACACATTTTTCTGCGTCGCTTTACCATTAGGACTCTCACATATTTTACATAAAAGCTTCCTTCAGAGGGAGACCCAGGTGCCAAGTACCAGAGAAAGATCACTAGGGAGGCACGGAGGAGAGTCTGGCATATCTGGAAGAAGGAGCAGCTGGGTGCGAAGGTCAGAGACACAGGAGAGGGCAAAGCCACCGGGCAGGGTACCATAGCAGGCAGGACAGGGAGGTGCCGAAAACGCTGGCTTAAGATGGTGAGGACACCGAGGAGGACAGGCCGGAAAGCTGAGGTGCCGCTGATGGAGGGGAGACGGAGCTCCTGTCACAGGGCTCCCCTTCTTCAGGAGGGCAACTCACGAGGTCATCTGCTGAGAGAGGAGTGGAAGCACCTGGAACCCCATTCCAGGAGACACCCAGACAGGACCACAGCTCAACACCACAAAACTCAACTGTTAAAACCGGACAAGGGATCGGAACAGACACTTCTCCAGAAAAGATATACAAGTGGCCGATAAGCAACACGAAAAGACAGCCAACATCACTAACCCCTGGAGACATGCCAACTGAGACCACGATGGCCTGTTGGTACCATCTCCCCACCATCAGGACAGCTGTGATGAAAGAAGAAAGAAAACAAGTGTTGGCAGGGATGTGGAGAAACTGGCCCTCTCCCGCACTGCTGAGGGAATGTAAAATGGCGCCGCCACTGTGGAAACAATATGGTGGTTCCTCAAAAAGTTCCACACAGAATCACCACGTGATCCATCCGTTCCTCTCCCAGCTATATATCCCAAAGAACGGAAAACAGGGTCTCAAACAGATGTTTGTACAGCTGTGTCCATGGCAGCCTTGTTCACGGTAGCCAAGAGGCAGAAGCCACCCAGTGGCCATCCACAGATGATGGATACACGAAATGTGGTAAATCCATACAGTGGAATATTATTCAGCCTCAAAGAGGAAAGAAATTCTGTCACAGGCTACAATGTGGATGGACCTTGAGGACATCACACTGAGTGAGATAAGCCAGACACAGAATGATGGAAACTGTATGATTCCACTTAGAGGAGGTACCAAGAGTATCAAATTCACAGAAATATCAAGTAGAACAGTGGCTGCCAGGGGCTGGGGGGAGGAGGGAACAGGGAGTTGTTTAATGGGGACAGAGTTTCATTTTTCAAGATGAAGGATTTCTGTGGCTGGCTGGTGGTGGTACGTAACGCTGTGAACGTATCTGATACCACAGGGCTGTATACTCAATACAGCTTATTTTATGTTATGTGTATTTAACCACAGCAAACATTTTCAAAAATATGTGTTAGAAGAAGGGAAAAAAAAGGACAGCCATAGAGTCCAGATGCTGGAAATGTGGAGAAAACCAACAAGGCACACACAGGAAGGGGGGGGGGGGGGTTGTCCCTCAAGTGCGACCGCCTGCCTTGTCAAGAGGTAACTTCCCCAGGCTCCAAAATCCTACAAACTCCTCTCTTCCTCCCTCTGGCCACCCTCATTTGTGAGCAGGTGGCTCCATCCCATCCCCACTTCCCTCCCTGTCTCAGGACTCCGCACACACTCCCACGCATGCAGAAAGTGTCTGAAAGTTAGGAAGCATCAGTGCTCCAGGAAGCGCTGTCATCTCCAAGATGGATGGGACACAGACCTTGTTTGTGTTCTCACTCAGGTGCAAAAGCAATCCACGATGTTCTCCCAGCAACAGTTCAGACATGCCTGTAACCAAACCACTGCTTTGTTCATCACAAAGCAATATCTCAAAACCAAGGCCTCCCTCTGAAATATAACGACTTTGGGCCATGATCAGATAGTGGTTAGTATTCTGCGTCGTGAAATATAATGACTTTGGGTTGCGTTTGTATTTTTTGTTTGATTTGTGCAATCCTCCAACACTGAAGCCATTTAAAGTCATAACCAAACACACTGTGCTCTTCACTGTCTCAATCTCTTAAGCAATGCAGACCAACTGGTAAAGACAATGGTCAAGGCTCCCACAAAGAAACTGGCAAGCACTCCGAAGCCATTCACCCCACTCTTCTGGTCTGTCCCTTTCTTCATGACACATTCCTCCTCACCCGCAAACTTCTCAGATGCTTCTTTTGCTTTCCCCCCAAAAGAACTCCTTTCTTAGGATTCCTCCCGGGACACACAACACTGTCCTATTTGGCAATGAGTAGCTGCTAATCACTCCTTGAAGCAAGAGTCTCCTGTGGTCCCTGAGAACAAGCGCGACCACTCTTGGTGGAAGCTCAGGGGTCCTGCCTGCTTCCTCCATGTCCCCTTTGGGGCATCTGCTGGTCTCTTCCTCCCCAACACCCCCACCCGACTTTACAGACATCTCAGCTGGTGGGCATCCAAATCCCTCCCACGCTGACCACCTTCTCCCTGGGAGCTCCTGTGCTCACTGCCCCGCTGCAGGCCCTCCCTGCCCTGCCCTCACACACCCAGGGAAGGGCAGCGGGCATCTGCAACATCTACGTGTAACAGACAAACAAGTCATGGCACCAAGACAGACCCAAGAAACACATCTCCCTGCATGTTTATCAGTCGCTGAGCTGAGTTAATAACCCAGCTCTCCTGATCCCCAAAATCGTCCCAAGGAATGAGCAGGAGAAAGAAGGGGAAGGGGAAGAAGAAAGCACGGGCATTGGTGGCCCACCCATCCTGTGGGAGGCCCCCCTGGGTCACTCCTGGAGGGAGGAGCCACCCACCTGTGTAGGCATGGGTTCCGAGAACAGCGCGTCCTCTACATCCTCCAGGTCCTCCCGGCGGTCCTCAGGAGAGGGCAGCTTCCCCCCGGGCTCGGACGGGGTGGCTTCTTTCACGGTGCTGGTGCAGGCCGGGACAGGCTGGGCCCTCTCGGGCTCGATGCTGGTGCAAGGAAGGACACGCTGCTCCTGGCGAAGGTTGCTGGGCCTTTCCCCCTTGGCCTCCCTGTCCTTCAGGGTGGGATCCTGCCGGTAACAGGCAGGCAGGACCTTTTCACCTTTCTCCATGGACTTGATCTGGCTGGGGGTCAGCGACTGGAACTCAGCCTCGGGCCCCTCTCCCCGGGACCGCTCTGCATTAATCTTCCAGAAGGAAGCTTCCTCCTCCTTCCGGGCAGGACCCAGGGCATCCAGGCTGGAGGACTTGCTGCCCTGAGAGGGCCGGAGGGCCTGGGAGCCCTGGCAGGCTTTCGACAGCTGTCTCGGCTCGCTGGCCGTGCCACTGCCCGACTCTTGGATGGAAAGGGAACAGACACTGAACTCCATCTGACTCTAGAGCCGGGACAGAGAGGAGGAAAGAGTAAGCCTTACAATCCACCACGATGGGTGTGCCCCCCACACCTCGCCCACCCGACCACCTGAACCCAGCTGCTGAAAGTTTCTGTCTTGAGGGCTTATCTCCAGGGCTGCCGTGTGCACACCTACCACAGCAGAAACCCTGACACCCCGGCCCTGTCCCACTGCATGCTACCAGCAGTGCAGAGATTCCCACTCACTGAGGACTCGGGCTTCTCCGCCTGGTGAACAGAGCACCCGCTTGTCCCAAGAGGGATTCCAGCACCTTCTAGAGGAGGGGCTGTCTGGCAGTGACCACCCACCCCGGGAAGGTGATGAAGAAGGTGTGAGGCTCAGCACAACACCTCACAGCAGTGAGGGTCAGCACCCAGCCCCAGCACCCAGGCCCATTGCTCCCCACCCATGGGGGCAGGTGGTGGACAAGACAGCAACAGAGCCAGACCCTGCTTTCCTGTACTAAAGCAAGAAAGTCAAGGGTGGGCTTAAGGGCGGCCATGGGGACCCGACCCTTGCCCCCTTGCCTGACACTGTCTTCACAGCTGCTGGAGACTGCATGTTCAAATTCTTAAGTGGAAGCCCTAACTCCCGAAGTGATGTATGAGGAGGTGGGGCCTTTGTGAGGTGAGCATGTCATGAGAGTGGGGCCCCCACGATGGGATCAGTGTCCTTCTAAAAAGAGACTCCAGAGCAATGAGCTCTCCCGCCATCCAGGTACACAGGAGGCGGCTGTCTGCAAGCCGGGAAGCAAGTTCTCACCAGAACCCCATCACACGGGCACTAGGACCTTCCAGCCTCCAGAACCGTGAGAAATGAGCGTACTCATCAGTACTCTGCATCTCTGACCTTGTTCCCAGTCCCATAAGCCAGGATGCTGTCACCCACTGGAGACCACAAACCCCCAAGGCCAGCGCAGGGCCCACACTGTGCCTGAGTGTCCCAGAAATGCTCTCCTCGATTCAAGGCTGCTGAGCACAGCAACCTCTCACAAGGCCAGTGCTGTGCTGTGCAGGAGGACACATCATGAGACGGAAGGACACCAAGGCCCTGGCTCACGCAGAACACACTGGAGGGTGCAGTCTCCCAGGTTCTGCACAGTAAGCGATGTGTGGCCTCAACAACCATTCCTATGATCCATCTTGAATGTTCCTGTCTTCCTCCCTACTTCTCCCTCAGGTCCCCTTCAGCTTTTTAAAATAAACATAATAAAACTACAATACAGAGAGTTTGGGAATTAGAAAAGAAGAAGTCATTCATAAGCTTTCCTTCTCCCGTAACTGCTAACTTTTGTATTTTACATCACTGTTTTCATACACACATTTTAGGAGGTTGTGATTCTGTTATGCATGTAATTTGGGGTATTGTTGGGGCACCTGGGTGGCACAGTCAGTTGAGCACCCAACCCCTGATTTCAGCTCAGGTCATGATCTGAGGGTCATGAGACCCAGCCCTACATCGGGCTCCACACTGGGCATGAAGCCTGCTTGAGATGCTTTCTCTCCCTCTCCCTCTGCCCCACCCATCCCCTTTCTCTTTCTCTCTAAAAAACAAAATAAAGGGCAGCCCGGGTGGCTCAGTGGTTTAGCGCCACCTTCAGCCCAGGGCGTGATCCTAGAAACCTGGGATCGAGTCCCATTTCCCTGCATGGAGCCTGCTTCTCCCTCTGCCTGTGTCTCTGCCTCTCTCTCTCCATGTCTCTCATGAATAAATAAATAAAACCTTTAAAAATAAATAAATAAATAAATAAATAAATAAATAAATAAATAAATAACTAACTTGGGATTTTATACTTTTATACTTTTATACAATAAATAAATAACTTGTTTTTTATACTTAATCGTAAGCACCATCCATGGTGTTACATGGTCTTTAGAACCATAATCTGTCCCGGGCACAAGGAATTTCATCATGGAGCTGCCCTACCAGATCCTTAGCCATTGTCTTTCTAATGGACAACTGGCTACTTCTACTCTGCACTGTTCTAATTAAGGCTGCCACAACCATCGTCATGCATACAGCTCTTCCTCGTGGGGCACTAGTTTCTTCAGATTCCTTCCCAGAAGTAAATATCAAAATGCAAAAGGTTTAAACCTTTCCTCTTTTATGGTTCTAGATGCACACTTGTTTATCTGTTTTCCAGAGCTGCCCCAGGTTCTAATGCCGGCAGTGATATATCAGAGTATATTCTCAGTTACTGATTCCGTGAGGAAACAGCATAATTTAAAAACTAAGTTGGGGCACCTGGGTGGCTAGTGGTTGAGCATCTGCCTTTGGCTCAGGTCATGATCCCAGGGTCCTAGGATCAAGTCCCACATCGGGCTCCCCACAGGGAGCCTGCTTCTCCCTCTGCCTTTGTCTCTGCCTCTCTCTGTGCATCTCTCATGAATAAATAAATAAAATCTTTTAAAAAATAAATAAAAACTGTGCTAACTTAATACACAAAACATGGTTATTTATGACTTTAACATATATCCCTTCACTTGGTTTTATAAAGAGCACTTGCCCAGACTCACCCCAATGGGCACAGACATGTTTGTTAAGGAAGGATGAAAACATTGCTTTTCCCGTGTAAACTGTAGGCTCTGAACCCAGACAGCAGCACATGTACTCAGTCTGACTTCTCCTAAAGCCCGGACCCTGATGGCCAGAGGTCTCTCCTCAAGGCTCAAAAGACAAAAGGTGATGAGACTAGGAGAAACTAAGTTCAAATCTCGAGCACAGGCTGCCCCGAAGCTCACTGTTGTAAGAGAACCCCAAGGAGAAGACATCAGAGCTCTGAATCTGCCAACCGTGGGGTCCTGGGTCCATCTAACGCATCACGTACTTTTCCTTGTCATTGGGCTGCGTTTTTAAAAAAATTTTTCACTCTACAAATGAGCAAATGGAGATTTGGAGCAATTGAGCAAACTGTCCTAGGTCACTAATCCATTAGGTGTAGCTGGATCTCCACCTGGATCCAGCGATTCCAGGCCTAAAGCTGTGCTGGGCATCACACCATGTATAAAAGCCAGTGGCCACCAGGGACGACATTCACATAAATACCAGAAAGCCTTGTCCATAGCAGGATTTTTGTAAGCACGTTAATGATCTAATTTGATTTTTAAAGGACTGTTTCTGAATGAACCACTCTCAGTACTCTGTATATTTCCAAATTCCACAACAGAATACAGGGAGGCTGTGGGCATAGAGATGACGATTTCTTTAAATAAGCAAGTTGCTAAAGATACCTCGGAAGTGGAGACCAAGGCTTAGAACAGAGTTGAGTTTGATCTGGAAATTGCAATGTAAGGAAGGCACTTAAAACTGAGCACTTCATCAAGTCCCAGGCTTTTTTAGGATCAGCAATTTCTCCAGTGGGATCTCTGCTCAGAAACCTCTGGAAGGCTACGCTGAGCACTTGCCTATGTGGAGGGCAGCCATGGACTGAGCCAGGGATGCTGCGCAGAGGAGGGGGTCACAGTGGTTCCCAGACTGTAGGGCACCCAAGCAGCACTGGCTGGAAACAACCTTGAACAGAGTAAAACAACGGAGGCTGTACCCATGGCTCCTCGGGTTATTGCAGGCTATGTGGCATTCCTCAGGGGACAGTGTCATCTGGTTACAAGAGATAACTATGCTGACATTAGAGGCTACTTGGTTTGGGGGCTTTGGGGGTGAAAATGGGGAAAACAACGTACAGAAGAAAATTTTTTTAGCATATCTGCTTCAAAGCCTTTTTCCCTGGGTGTGCGCTGTTTGTAATTTTGCAAAGAAAATAGAACTATGCTCTCCTTAAAAAACAGTCCTTCCTGATCAACAGCGCCGGTGCTGGGTCTTAACCCGGAGGAAACATGTTCATTACGTGTATTTTAAACACACACCTGTTGGGGACGAGCAGGGTGGGAAAGATCAAAGGAGCAGGTCTCCTCCCGCCTCATCTAGATCCATCTCACTCAGCTCCAAAACTCCAGGAACTCTAGCACAACTGGAGTGGAGCAGGGTCTGGGGGAGAACAAGGCTGGTCCTCCCAGGACTGGGAGCCCCCTTCCAGGATCGCTCATCCTACCCTGGGGGTGATCTGCAAAGGTGGCTACTCACGCAGCTCTAAGACAGTGAAAAGTGCCTCGGGCTCATCTTCGAAGACATGCAGTCGCGCAGGTCATAGTCTCAGCTCCACGTGCCATTTCAAAGGAGGTGTGACTGCCTTTCTCTCCTGTGCTTTCACCCTACTGGCTTCCCCACGGCCGGCCACCCCCACTCTCCCAGACCAGGGCTCCCAGGGCCGCTCTGCCCACCGTGCTTCCCCCGCTGACAGCCGTCCAACCACAATGCTTACAGGCACTGCCCACCCACCAGGACCAAACCAGTCACCTGCCCTCAAACCTGCTCTGCCTCAGGGAAGGCAAAGCCACCCACCAGCTACCTAACCCTGAACCTGGGCTTTTTTTCTTTTTTTTGGTAAAAAGGGAAAAATAACCATTCTTGCCTTGCTAGACTGCCGAGGAGGATAGCAGATGCCCCTCGGGGTTCGCATCTGAGACCAGTGCCTGGTGTGTAGTAAGCGCTCGGTGAACACAAGCTCTTTGCTCTTCTCAGTTCTACATGGGCGCCAGCAATATTCCCAGGGGGTCCCCTCTGGGCCCTGGCTCCTCCCACACCTCCCTCTGGTCAACAGGGGCGTAGCGTATGGTACCTGTTGTCCACGGCTGAGACATGTAGGGAGTGTCTCTGCCAGGAGAGCAGAGCCAGAGTGAATGCTAGTCTGGAACCCCTATTTTGAGTGCCCAGTGTCCGGCCCTGGAGTCTGGGCTGCAAGGCTCCCCACAAGTACTACAGCCGAGCCACTGTCCTGTCCTGTGGACTCTCCCAGAGCCTGCAGTTCTGGGACTGGTGGGGACTCCGTCCCCCTCACCTCCTGCCATGCCTTCGAAGGTCATGCCATACTGGAGGTTCTGAGAGATGGGGCCTGACATTGCAACAAATCAGTGAGCGGGATGGGGACAGCCCTGCCTCGTTGAAACTGACAGGTATAGTTGGGGGGGGGAGGTGCCCTCTAGACCCTGTGATGAGCACCTCGAAGTGGAAAGACAAGGATATTCCAGGTGCCATTTCCTTATTTCTGGAAAAAAGGGCTGTTTTTCTAAGAGAGAGTGCCCTTGGAAAGGGAAGTGATGCCCATCCCGTCCCCCAGCACCAAGGAACACTCAGCAAGGGCCTCGCAGGAGGACACAGCTGAGGAGTCAGAGCTCCTGCTTGCCTGCCCTGGGTACAGACAGGAAGTCGGGGCGGGGGTTGGGGGGAAGGACCCAACTCTGCGGTTGCACGCAATCTTTGAGACAGGACATGGGGGAGTCGTGGTGACAGCCCACCCCCAACATCCCTGGCACCAGCTGAAGCCCTAGGGAGGATGCGCGGGAGGGCTTTGTCCAGCCAAGCCAGGACTGGGCGTCAGTCACCCCATGTGGGGAACTGGGTCTCAGCTGGCCATGTCCGTTCTAAAAACAGAAAGACCACAACTGAGCCCAGTATCTATTTTTACACCCCACTCACTGGAGAGGAATGTGTAATATTTCAGTAAAAGGGGAGTGCATGCAGCCAAAACTAACTGTTTGGCTTGGCAGCCTCCGACAGATCTAAATTGTTAAGACAAAGCCTGCAGAAACGTTGTCAGGAAATATAATAGTTTACTGGAGCAAATCTGAATAAATCCATAAACCGTTTAGCATCTAATCTCTCCACCTCCTCCTTCAAAGAAGGAAGAGTTGGGGAAGATATGAAAAACTTTCGGAATCACAAAACTAGTAAGTGACAGCCTGATAGGGAAGGCACAGCATGACTTGGCCACTGGACACTGGGAATGTCAGGCCCTCCAAGCAAGACCTTCCATCCTGGTGGACTCCCTGCCCCAAATCTCAGGGCACAGGCTCGGACCAGGGACTAGATAATATCCTCCTATACTCTTCCTAGGGAGCAAGGGGACTTCCAGATGCATGGATTAATCCTGCTCCGGTCCACGGTGTCCGTATGTCGGGCAGAAGGAACCTGGGGAAACCCAACTGAGGACCAACAAGTGCTGAGAGCACAGGGGTCCCAGGTCCTGGGATTATAAGGTTTGGGGACAAATCACAGCCTCTGCCCTCCAACGGCTCACCCTCTCATGCAGACGACAGGAATGCCATGTCTTCATCTAAGAGGCAACATAGGAGCTACCACGCAGGTTATGCACACAGGCTTGGATGTCTAGTCCACATCCCTCGCTTTATGCCTTGATTTCCTTGCCTGTAAAATGGGGTTGTTGTGAGGCTCACATGAGAGAAGGCACCAAAGGTGCTCAGCACAGATGGGGGGCGGTGCAGGAGCCACTCAACACCATGATGGGGAGAATCATAAGAACCTGAGCTTGTAGCGGGTATGGAGGACAGGTTGGACCTTCACAAATGGTTGAGGTGGGGGCTGAGCAAAGGCACTGAGGCAGGAAAGAGCATGGCCGCTGGGGCAGGAGAGCACAGTGCCTGGGGGACAGGGCTGAGGGGCATAGGACATATGAGCAGGAAAGACCCCAGGCGTCAGAGGCACAGGGTTGAGGCCGCTGGGCTGAGGGAAGGGACACATTACTCCATACACAGAGACCCAGGAAAGGTCAAGGTGTCACAGGGTCCACTCTGGGTCTCAGGAAGGTGAGCACGGGACAGCACAGACAGTCGGAGGGCAAGGAGGAGGGAGATCTGACAGCTGGGCAGAGACGGGGTGGGGGGGGGGTTCGGTGAGGAAGGCCAAGAGATCACAAGCCGCACAGGAGTTAGATGGCAGCACAGTGGGGCTCTATGTTACCGTGCTCCTCAAAGTCCTGCTGGCAGTGAGGAGGGACAGCCACACAGAGCCACTGGCTAGAAGCCAGGCCCTCCCCTATGCACAGAACATCCTGATGGAATGTTCTTCTGTCCCCCAGGGGCAGGAGCCACCTGCAAGCCAGGCAGACCCGAGCTCCAACTCTCCCCATCAGTTCGAGCTGCCGGCTGGTCACCATCCTCTCTGAGCCCCTGCCGAAATCCTGACCCACAGCAGGAACAGTGACACTGACCTCCCAGGCCTGAAAGAATTCAATGTGTGTGCAAGCATCTGACTCAGGGCACAGCACATAGGAGCCATGACATCACTCACTGATTTTTCAAATATTCAGCACAAAGGCTCATAAGTGCTTACTATTCTTCCCAAGAAGGCGCTAGAAGGGGCTGGAAGGCCACCCTACTCTGGGAATGGTCTATATTGGCCCTCAGAGACCTTTTGATATGAAAGGAATCAAGGAACCAATTCCCATCAGCCGACTTATCATTCCCAACAGGCAGTGCACCGTGGGACGGGGACCAAGACGCCAAGATGGACAGAAGAAAGCCAGACAGCCAGGAGGGAGCAGGGAAAGGGGCAGCACAGTGGTGGTGGCGGGGGAGTGTCCCTAGAGCCCAGTGACCCAGTGCCAGGGCCTGACCTGCCTCTGCAGGCATCTCCTCTAAATTCCCCAGCCCAGACCCACTGGGGAATGCCAAGAATCCTCTCTGCTCCCTGCCTCCCTCTCTGGAGCGTTCCAAGTGCTGAGTTTTTTCCTCTTGAAATATCAGTAGCATGAGAGAGGAATCCACTGTGGGGGCCCAGGGGCACCCCCTCCACCAGCTCACCCACCAAGCTGGTAGATGAGTGAGAAAGATCACTGCCACTCACCCCTAGCGGGGGCAGGGAATGAAAAGCAGTTCTCCCTCTGAGCCTCCCTTCCATGATGGGAGAAGGCAGAGAAACGGGGGCACCAGGCTCTCTTGATCAGAGCTGCATTGTGCTGGGGCAGGGACCCCAGGTCCCAAGCACAGTGCCAGCTCATTCTCTGTAGGTGGGACCACCATGGGCTGGCCTAAAGCAAGGAGCCCAGAACAATCAGCCAAGAACCCCCAAATCCCTGACATTCTCAGTTCTGCCAAGCATTGTGACCTTGGGTCAGGCCTACCCCGGCCTCAGCTGATCTATCAAGGGCTATGAAGTCAGAGCAGAGAAAGAGCTGGGTACTTAGCCAGCACTCATTAAACATCTGATCAACTGGGAGCACCTGGGTAGCTCACCGGGTTAAGCATCTAACTCTTGATTTCAGCTCAGGTCATGATCTCAGAGTCGTGGGATTGAGCCCCACGTCTGGACTCCGTGCTCAGTGGAGTCTGCTTCCACCTATGCCCCTCCCTCCACTTGTGTGCATGCGCTCTCTTCCCTCTAAAATAAATATATAAATCCGGAAAGGGAAAGGGAAAGGGAGAAGGAAGGAAGGAAGGAAGGAAGGAAGGAAGGAAGGAAGGAAGGAAGAAAAAGAGAAGGAACAAAAAAGTCTGTTGAACTGAATACATGGAGGGAAGCAGGAGCTTGTACGTGTATCACATGTGTAAATATGTGTCATGGGAATGGGTAAAAATGACAGAGGGAATATGCTGCTAAAGCTTTTCTCCCGCATGAGTTTTGCCACCAAATGAAGCCATTCACTCTCTGGACTATTTTTCAAGTGCAGAAGTGTTTACTCATCTCTGAGCCTTAAGTAGAATGTCTGACAAGGAGTGGATGTATAATAAATGTCCACTGAATTTCTGCAAGTCGCTGGATGATGTCACAGAGACAGACTGTAGAAGGGTGGCTGCCAGGTGCTAGGGGAGGAAAGCAGAGCTGTTTAAAAGGGGACAGAGTTTCAGTTTTGCAGGACGAAGAGTTCTGTGGATAGAGGCTGGTGATAGCTGCCCCACAATGCCGAGTACTCAATGCCATGAACTGTCCACCGAGAAATGGCTGAGATGGTCAGTTTTTTGTTATGTGTATTTTTAAATTAAAAATGAAAATTAATTTAAAATAGATAATGGATAAACAATTGAATGAAAGGACTCAGTGTCACGGCTGCCAGGGCATAAAATCCTGGCTTAAAGATGACTACATGTCAACTACACTCAAATTAAACATTTTTTTAAATAAACAAACTGCTACAAATTCTCGGCTACTCGCCACCAAGAGCTGTGGTCTATTTCCTCACACCTTGAATCCAGGCTGGACCGTGCCTCAATATGAGCAGAACAAAGCAGAAGCGACACAGGGCGATTTGCCAGCCTGAGCCTCATGAGGCCCTGGAGGCTTCTGCGCTCGGCCCTGGGGGACTCTTCCACCACCACGTGAAGAAGCCCAGGCTGGCTCACTGGGAACCCAGGGCCCAGCTGACAGCCAGCACCAGCTGGACACAGAAGGAAGGTTATCCTGGAGCAGCCAGCTTCCACGAGACGGCTGTCGGATGACAGATGAGCCATCCCAGTCAAGGCCAACAGAACAACAGCCGGCTGAGCCCGGCCCACGCTGCTAAGCCCCAGAATCATGGGCAAAGAAATATCTGCTTTGGTCCATGAAGCTGTGGGGTGGTTTGTTATGCATCAACAGATAACTGATGGAGATAAGGCGGTGTCAAACGAGGGAGAGCAAGAACCCACATCTGAGCTCCAAATCCTGCACCGGGAGATCGGAGCCGCCGTGCCTGAAGCCACCTCCTGTTCGCAGCTCTGCAAAGAGGTTATCACCAGTCTAGAAGTCCTCAGGCAGTGTGACAGAGCTGGAACACTCTGAATTGGGCTGGGGAGGTGAGTGGTGGATCCTTCTAGAACTCGACCTTCACTTGTGAAGACAGGGTAGCAACGAGCCTCTTTGTTCTCTGGGTTGCTATTTGCCTCTGTAAGGTTCTAACACTCAGCTATTTAAATCCAATCTCAAGAGATCAAACTAAAAGCTGAGGACCCCAAGTGAGCCCGCCAGTAAGCTGAGTCTGGGCTAAGTGGGCAACACCTATTAACTTCTGGAGGCTTCTCAACTGACCGGATTCCTAAGAGACGTGGCTGGCAACTGCAGACACTTAGCACCAGCATGGGTGTAATCCTTGATCCTATTTGCTGTCCTTGTTCTGGAGACACTTGTGCCGCAGGCTGGCCCCAAGTGGCTGAGCCTCATCTCTGCACCCGCCCCTGCCACTGCCCATCCTTGTCCCAGAATGTCATCTGCGACAAGTTAATAATAGATGGAATGTCCCATCTCACAAATAGCAGATTCGGGAACATTTCACAAGGTAAATTCTTAATAGAGCAGATATTCCCATGGGGCACAAGATGGATTTAGGGCTTAGGATGTTATAACTCTTTTGACCTCCGTGCCTTTATCACTGTGATATCATCAAACAGAGGACCCAGTCCAGGATACTCTGTGTCGCTTTCTGGGACACTGAATCCCAGGCTGTTCGTTCCCAACTGGCAGAGGGTCTATTTGCTTCTTATCACTAGGGATCACCTGCAGGGTTTCCCAGTTCCTCACTGAGGAGCCCCTCTAGGAAGACCGAGGGTCCTGGCTGACTGCCAGTGTGCTCATGTACTCTCTACCCACCCACAGCTTCCCTCCCAGTGTGACTAGACGAGGGTTCCTCACTGGTTTTAGGGGCTCCTGTATTTCCAGGCTGCTCCTTGATATCCTTCAAGCAGCATCCAGATCCCTAGGGAGACCCCGGCTTCACTCAGTTTGCCCTCTGCACAGATCTAGGTAAAAAAGGACACGTGTGTGACGCAGGTGTTTGCATCTTTACTGCACAATGCTCAGGACCCCAGGGGAAGGTACTCTGAAGGCGGAAGGAATCTGTGCCCGCCAGATGAACATGTGCATCTGCATTAATACCACATACTCTCAAAACCATCTCCCAGCTCTCCTGTGAGGACCATTTCATGCTCTTTCCCATCCCCAGGACAGCTCGGGTCACTTGGCACCAACAGTCACTCACCAAGTGCTGTCCTCATCCATAAGAACGTTGTCAGATCTTTGATTTTAAGACACAGACCCCACATGAGGACCTCTCAGGTGTCTTGTAGACCTCCTTACTGCTTTGCCCCCACTCTGACTCAACCCTCCGCATGCTCCCTGGATGCCCACTTCTTCTGGGACAAGTGATGTGAGCCTAGCAGAAAACCAAGACAAGTGCCTGCAAGTCTTGGCACCTCAAAGTCCTGGTGTGACCTCAAGGTGAACTAAGGCACACTGCTGTCTTTGTTACTCCTATTATAGGAAGAGCTCTCCAACACAGCACTAAATGTTCTAGAATCCTGGTCTTTTTCCTTCTTTCCTGTGGGTTACAGACACTTGCTTTTTGGTCCTTTTGCTCCTTATTAATGCACTTCTACTGGGGCAACTAGGGAGGCTCAGGGAAATGCATTAAAATCAGTTAAGCTAGACACTGCTAGGCAACTCTGGCAATAAATAATCAACATCCAAAATAATAATGATAGTAAATAAGTGACTAGGAGTTCCAGGTTGGGCTGTATTCGCTAACACCTGTCCATGTGGTCCCACTGCCCCTTCAACTCCATAGGGCGCAAAGAGGTCTTTCCCTTTCTTCTTGCACCCTCAGGTTCCAGCACCTTTGAGCTGACTCCTCCTCCAGGCAATCTTGATGGATCTGCAGCCTTGTCCCTGCCACTGTGTCTCTCCTGCCCCCACACCTACCCAACTTCCTGGCCCTATTGAGTTCATTTTAATAAAAGCAGCTGCCCCCCCATCCCACACCCCAAAAGCTTCCCTCCACAAGCTCTGTCTTGCAGAGTGCCCCTCCCAAAGTGCTGAGTCCTGGGGGGCAAAAGGAAGAGCAGAGAAAACCCCCAACAGGGCTGACCCTCTTTCCCAGGATGGCTGGGACCCTAGTCAAAGGGCACTGGGGGGCCCTGGCTGCTGGTACTGACGACCACTTTAATTCCATCACAGCCCCACACCATTCTAACCATCCCAGCCCTCTCCCCTCCTATCTTCTTCCACTAGCAGAAGTGCATCACCTGCAGCCAGGCAGCAGGGCCCCTGCCTTCTGAGTCCATGCAGTGCTACAAGAAAAACAGAGGACTATACAATTCTTTCTTAAAAGGACAAACAAATCTAAATTTAATCCAACTTACCCTCGTTTCCCAGGAGAAAGGGGCTGAGTGCTCATCTTGCCAAGTTATGTCCTAAAATAAAAATTCAAGAATAAATATGAAACCCAAACCCAAACATACACCATGCAAACATCCACCCAAGGCCACAGGGAAAACAGACCTTAGGACTCATCCCAGCTCCCAGCTTGGAGCAAGCCTGATGTTTGGCTTGTCTGCATAGCATGTGCTGACCTCCTCAGTTTGGCTTTGCCCTCACCTTTCCAGTGGAGGCAGCCAGGCACACCCCAGGGCACCCCAGTCAAAAGGTTGCTCAATGACTGTCTGGGAGGCCCCTTGGGGACTTGATGATGGGGATGTGAGCAGAAAGGGCAAGGGGCTTTACAGGCTCAGGCCTCTACCAGTGACTGCACACGAGGCCATGATGGGAAGAGGACGCAGCCCTCTGAGCCTGTTTCTCTGATCTGTAAGAGGAGAATCAAGCTTCCCTTGCAGGGTGGTTGTGATGATCAAATGAAGTAACCAACGATCAGAACATCAGGCAGTAATCCTCTGGGCAGTACCAACGCAGCTGAGCCCCCGCCATCCCCTCGGGCCCCCAGAGACCTGAGAGGCACTGCCCACCAAGGTCAATGAAGAACATGCCAATTTAATGCAGGTGCCCATTTAAGAGTGAGAGCTGTGACACTCTCACCATCACCAACAGAACACGACGGAAAGAGCCCTTTGGAGCAGTAACCAAGAATCTGGCCGTGGCTCTGCTACGTTCTGCTCCCTGGCCTAATAAACAAGTGATGGCAAAGACTGCCTTCTCTTGGCTGGCCCTCCAGGTCCCTAGCCACCTCCCTGTGCCAGCAAATGTCTCTCATCCGTGCCTCACTTCTCCTAGGGATCTCCTCTGAACTGAAAGTTGGGACATACTGGGCGATGCAGACTGAACATGGGATAAGGGATTTTAAATTGACATGTTCCTTCCATAGAGCACTCCCAGGAAGTGAAATCCTCCCCACAGAGGTGCTCCCTGCCCCCAGAGGTAGATGAGGCTCTACCCTCCTCTGTGAGGCAAATGGGGTCCACAGTAGCCCATGCCGTCCCCACCTCAGCCTCTGAACCCCCCTCCCTCAGCCTCAGCCCTGATGTTCCTGGCGGTGGGAAACACAACCAATGAGAGGGAACATGGGCCACTGCCCCTCCAGCGGAATTCCAGCTAAACCCAAGTTACTCCTCAACTCCTCTGTCCCTCCAAAAATGGAAGTGGGCTGCCTGGAGGAATGTGAGCAAATGAGCCCTTGTGCTGGGAGGGAGGCCTGCAGCCCAGCCTCGGGTGTCCCGGCTCTGGGTCTGGGGGTGGGGGGTGGGGGTAGGTAAAGGGAAATCAATTGGCAAATGTGCTCTTTTTTTTAAAGATTTTATTTCTTTATGAGAGAGAGACAGCACAAGCAGGGGGAGGGGCAGGCGGAGAAGTACTCCCATTGACTGTCACAGGGTGCTCAACACCAGTTTCATGACCTGAACCAAAGGCAGATGCTAACCAACTGAGCCACCCAGGTCCCTCTGTGCTCCTTCTACCCAGACATGGGACAGCCCAGTGGCCACCTCAGTGGACAGAGGAAGGGTCAGGAGAGTGAGGAGGCAAAGGGAGGCAAGGGGGCAGACCCAGTGGTCACAGGAACCTTGGCGCTGGATCCCCTTATCGTGTGGTATAATCTGTCCTTATATATTAGATATACAGCTGAAATCGGCAAAAATTAAAATAAGGCTTTTGGCTTTGCCAGGAAAATGAGTGTAAGACTCAGAGGACCAGAGATTGAGCCTGGAGCATGCACTCACCAGTGGTTGCAGCCTGCATATTAGCTGACATTCCAAAGGGGTCGCAGACAGAGAGAGGGTCACACTGTGATTTCTCCCAACTTGGTGTCAAGTCAATAGTTTTTTGTTTGCTCCAGCAAGAAACTCAGTCAAGGGGCAAATTCCTTAGATTTCTGCAATTCTGAGCTCATAAAAAATAATAAAACGCTTAACAAAAATAAACATGCCAAGCAAAAATGTTATTGCAGCTCTGATGTCAGCCGTGGTTGCACACTGCAGCATTGGGAACAGGCTCTCCAGGCAGCTGGATGCAAAATGGCATCAGAATTGCCTGGTGGCAGTACATGCACACACGGTGTTCTCTTTCTTCTCTCCCACGATGACCAGCAGGCAACCAAAATGTAGCCAGGCACATGGTTTGGATGCTCACACATGCTGTATGTAGGGTGGCTTGAAGGGTCCCCACCTGCTGCCCTGGTGCTCAAGATCTGAAACTACCAAGGCATCAAAACACATCTGCCACTTAGACCACGAGATGTCATGGAGTGGGGTTCTAATTTGGCCAAGAGTCCTCACAAATTCCTCCCCATAAGGGACGTTTGTGCCACAGACAATGCTGCACCTCTCTAGAAATTATTTCTTCTCTGGAGCACAGCACAGAAAGAAGCCCAGAAGTCACTAGATCCCAAAAAAGCAGCACAAAAAGCAGAGGGGATGCCACCAAGAGCCATAGGACATACAGTCCCTGGAAATATCAGAGGCCAACACAACATGTGGGAGGCTCTGCTCAGGCTCGTGTGGCTCCAAGGACTGCAGGATGGACATATACCAAGTCTTCTCTCCTCTGACATCCGAGAGGCCCAGGCTCCCTCTTACTGGAAAATGTTCACTCAACACATTGTTCACCTAACAGGAAAGGTGCTTAATAAAAAGGGGCGGGGGGGGGGGGCAGCCTGGTGGCTCAGAGGTTTAGCACCATCTTTGGTCCAGGGCCTGATCCTGGAGACCCGGGATCGAGTCCCACATCGGGCTCCCTGCATGGAGCCTGCTTCTCCCTCTACCTGTATCTCTGCCTCTCTCTCTGTGTGTGTCTCTCATGAATAAATAAATAAAATCTTTAAAAAACAAACAAACAGGGACACCTGGGTGGCTCAGTGGTTGAGCACCTGCCTTCAACTCAGGTCATGATCCTGGAGTCCTGGGGATTGAGTCCCACATCAGGTTCCCTGCGGGGAGCCTGCTTCTCTCTCTGCCTATGTCTCTGCCTCTCTCTCTGTCTCTCATGAATGAGTAAATAAAATCTTAAAAAAAGAAAAGAAAAGAAAAGAAAAAAAGGAAAAGAAAAGAAAAGAAAAGAATAGCTATTTCTCTGCTCAAAGTACCAGAATGCATACTCACACAAAATCTCCAGCATTTGCTTTACTATTCAGTAAAAGATGGATGCCTGAGTGTTTTTAAGATCTCTGTGGGCCCCAGACATTTGTACTGGCTGCAGCTAGCAGTGTGGTGGAGTGAGGCTGCACCAACTCCAGAAAGTGGTCCGTGAAATGTTCAGGAATTTTTTGAACCTGCTGTTAAATATAGCCATTGGTAGAAATTAAGTTACATAAGCACAATTAAAACACATTGTATTAGGGTCACCTGGGTGGCTAAGTTGGTTGAGTCTCTTGGTTTCAGCTCAGGTCGTGATCTCAGGGTCCTCAGGGTCGTGAGATCGAGCCCCACATCAGGCTCTGTGCTGAGCATGGAATCTGCTTGAGATTCCCTCTCTCTCTCTCTCCCTCTGCCCTGCCCCCCCACCCAAATGAGTAAATAAAATCTTCAAGACACACACACATACTGTCTTATAAACAAAAGTAATATACTCCATACCCACAAGGATGAAAAATCACAAGTGTTGGCAGGGATGTGAAGAAACTAGAGCCCTTGGAGCCCTCATGCACCACTGCTGGGAAAGTGAAATGGTGTAGCGACTGTGGAAAACAGTGTAGCAGTTCCTCAAAAAAATTAAACACACACACACATACACAAAAATTAAACACAGAGTTACCATTAGATCTAGAAATTCTACTCCTAGAGATACAGCCAAGAGAACTGAAAGGAGGCACTTGAACAGACACTTGTACACAGAGCTAGCTGCAGCTTTAGTAGTAGCCAACATGTGAATAGAACACAGATGTCCATCAACAGATGAATAAACAAAAGGTGGCAAATCCATACAATGGAATCCTACTCAGCCTTCAAAAGGAAGGAAATTCTGACACCAGCTACAAGCAAACCTTGAGGACATTGTGCTAAATGATTATGCCAGTCACTAAAGGGCAAATATTACATGATTCCACTTATTTGAGGTACCTAGACCAGGCAAATTCATGGAGATGGAAAGCAGAATAGAGCTTACCAGGGGAGGGAGGAATGGGAAGTTATTATTGTTTAATGCATTCAGAGTTTCTGGCTGAGGTGATGGAAAAGTTCTAGAAATGGACAGTGGTAATGGCTGCAGAGCAGTGGGAATGTACTAAACGTCTACTTAAGAATGGTTAGAACAGTACATTTTCTATTATGTAGATATTCCCACAATAAAGGAATCTGAAAAGGCAACACTGGATGAGTCCAACTGTACGACATTCTGGAAAAGGCAAAATTATAGGCAGTACAAAGATCAGTGGTTGCCAGAGTTGAAGGGAGGGCAGAACAAAGAAGATTTTAAGGCAGTGAAAATACTCTGCACCATACTGTAGTGATGGACATTCTTCTCAAAACCCACAGAATGTACTGCAAGAGCAAGCCCCAGTGCCAACCACGGACTTTACACAATAACCATGTGTCAGCGTAGGGTTAATCCACTGTAGCAATGTCCCACTCTGAAGGCTGATGCTGCCTGTGGAGGTAGGGGTTTACTACTGGGCTTTTCTGAGAACCTAAAAAACCACTTGCAACATGCTCTGCTCCTCCATGGGCCCCAAACAATCAGCAAATGCTACACGTCAGAGCTGCAACCCCCGACCCCACCCCACCCCCACTCACTGGAACCAGATGTTAAACAGTGACTAATACATTCAGGGCTGCCACCGATATTGAACACACTGAAATTCACCATATTTGACATGAAGTGCAAATTCTGCAATTCAACTTTAAAGTGATTTTGGTAAAAAAATAAAAAATAAAGTGATTTTGGTAATTTTGCTTTTAAAATTGCTTCGTTATGAGTAACTCCTCTATAATTGGGTACAATTCCTCTGTATAAGTCATAACTATTCCAAAATTATTCTAAAATGAGAAACTCTGGACTTAAAGTTGATTTCAAACATGAGGAAATATTACAATTATTAACTTTCCCTCTTAATGAACTGGATTAGAGAGTACTGAGCATTTACTCTTCATAACTGTTTTTCCACTTCCAAGGCCAGGCCAGTGAATTTGTATTGTTGCATCTCAAGGATGGGACCGATAGCATCTGTGGACAGCACGGCCTGCGCTGGCTGTCCCTGAGGTCGCTCACAGATCTGCCCGTTGAAGGAAGCCAACCCAGAGGCATGGGCTTTCTGAGGTGACCTCTGAGCGTTTCCTGCCCACCGCCACCACTGCACAAAGCCAGGCCACTAGCAGCCAGCAGACAGGAAGTAGCACCTTCCCTGGAACATGGAAAGAGCTGACTTCGGAGACCCTGCAGCATGTGGGAAGTCGAGCCTACCCTCTGGGTTTCCCTGAAGGCTGCAGGCCCATCTGCCACCTGGGCCTGAACAAACCACACCTTCTCGTGGATGCCCTCTCTGTGGCACACCTGTCTGAGGCAGTTGATGGGAATGGTCCCTTCCTGGGTGCTCACTGGCCCAGGTTTCACACAGGCACTATTCATGGACACCGGACTCAAGGCTCTCTCGAGAGGGCCCCCTACCCTAGCTGTTCACTGTCCCCAGACCTGGCTGTAAATCGGCATCACCTAGGGTGCTATGATAATAGGCAGAATCCGTAGCTCTCACCTGGCGTGATTTGACAATGCTAACAACTCCACAGGTAACTCTCAGGCAGCCAGTCCATTGAGGGCCAGCAGCTCTGCCCATCGTGAGCATGTGGCCACACAGCCACAGCAGGCTGCTGGTGCCCGTGGGCCTCCAGGGCTCGGGGGTCCACCCCACGTGCAGGGGTACCCTCCATCAATACTGCTAGGTGGCTCTCGTCATCCCCAAACAGTGACTCCTACTAAAGCAACCCAGGGTTCGTGCAGCTCTCACAAGCCCCAGGTTTTCTGGGCCAGCTGTCTCCCTCTCTACTTTGGAGCGGGCAAGATCATGGCTCTGTGCGTTAGTATAATCCACCGAGGCAAATCCCAGTCTCCTAACAGGCTGCAAGAAGAATCCCATTTAAAAACATGTATTTCTTTATTCTTCCCCGGCATTCAAAGATTACAGACAAAACAACTGCACTGCACGTCCGGTGCCAGCGCTGCAGAGCTACAGTAGGTGTGCGACCGCCAACAGTAAACACTCCTGTCTGCTAGGATCACAACGGCCCCAGAATGTCGGAATATGGTGCCCGGTTCGCTCAGTTTCAGGGCTTACAAAAGTTGGAATCCCAACCCCTGAGCGTCCCATGGATAGATCTGAACAATTCACAAGCGGTGCCGGGGTCCCTCAAACCCTAAATCCTCCCTGCGCTCCTGAAGCCCATAAAGTAGAGGAGTTTCTAGTTGACAGGTACGGTGGCATCTTGAGTCAAGGGTAAATTTCACCTGTGAATACTGGAGGTCAGAGAAATCGGGCTGAGACAGCAGAGCCTGGGAAGGAGACAGGAAAGGAACTCCCCTCCCAGTGAGCTGCTTGGTGCCAGTCTGGACCTCAGAGAGATGGTCACACGGTTAAAACAGGTGAGACAAGCCCACACTGTGATATTTAATCAAACACGTTCAAACATTACATCCTCCCAAACACCTGCTGATGTTCACAGCAGCTTCACTCACGGTGGCCAAGACCTGGAAGCAACCCTGATGGCCTCAGCAGGTGAACGGCCGAACTACCGTACACACAGACAATGGAACGTTACTCAGCGCTAACAAGAACTGAGCTCCAGGCCCTGGAAAGACACGGAAGGGCCTCCAGCGCATATTGCTACCTGACAAGGCAACCCGAAAAGGCTACGTACTCTGTGGCTCCAACTGTATGGCAACCCGGAAAAGGCCCAGTCCGGAGACAGTACAAAGATGGGTGGCCGGGCAGCCCGGGTGGCTCAGCGGCTTAGCGCCACGTTCGGCCCAGGGTGTGATCCTGGAGACCCGGGATCGAGTTCCACATCAGGATCCCTGCATGGAGCCTGCTTCTCCCTCTGCCTGGGTCTCTGCCTGTCTCTCTCTCTCTCTCTCTCTCTCTCTCTCTGTGTCTCTATGAATAAATAAAATCTTAAAAATAAAAAACAAAATAATAAAAACAAACAAAGATGGGTGGCTGCCAGGGGTGAGGGATGGGAGGGATGAGGGGCAGAGCATGGAGGGCTCTGAGGGCAGTGAACTCTTCCGCTCGATGCTCTGACGGTGGATACGTCTTTATACCTTTGTCTGGACCCACTGGATGCACACACCACGAGGGAACCCTGATGTAGCCCACGGACTCCGGGCGAGGCTCATGCAGCGTGGGGCTTCATCCACTGTAGCAGATACCCCGCCCCGAGGGGTGTCAGAGCGGGGGAGGTTGTGCCCGTGTGGGGACAGGGAGTATAGAAGAAATCTCTGTACTTTCTGCTCTGTTTTGCTGTTAACCTAAAACTGCTCTAAAAAACAAAGTTTGCTTTTTTAAAAAGTGGGGGAGGAAGAACGATTAAGATATGCCCCCCCTTTTTTTTACCAACTGCTTCTTTTTAGGGACTTTTATTTATGTATTTATGGAATCGATGCTTCTCCTCCTGACTTGTAATATATTTAACTCCGCTGAGATAAGAGGGTTTCCATAAATGCAAGGACAAAACTGCAGCCCAACAAGACAAAGGCAGCTAGGACTGATCTAGCAAGCAGCTTCCACCGTGAATACAAATTCAGGGGCCCTGGCCCCCAAGACAAGGGCAGAAACGAAAGCTCGGTGCCATCATGGTAATGGGAGCAGGGGGGCAGATGATAGTTTTGCGGGAAAAACAAAACAAAACAACAAAAAAAAACAGAAAATGAGTGGGATGTTTAAACAGACCAGGCCCTCCTTTGCCTTTCAGAAAAATGGATTTTTTTTTTCCTCCAGTATTAAGGGAATCTCTTGCTTATGAGCGTGAAAGGGACTCCTGTCAATGAAAGGGTTCTAGATTGCCAACATGCTTCTCAGCTCTGCCTTGTCTCTCCCTGTGTGACAGTGAATAAATCATTAAATTTCTTTTCCAAAGTCCGTTCTGTGGCAGCCCCTGGGTCACCCTCCCACAGGAGCTAGGGAGACGGCCTGTGTGGCTGCCTTAACCCACCAGGAGGGCTCACCTGTTCAACACCCTTCTTCCCCTACATGGGGTAGCAGGCCAGGTGCTCTCTGGGCAAAGAACCATCGGTCAGGAAGGGGAAGCCTGTGGGAGAGGCCCAACAGCCTCCCCCTTGAGGCCCATGGAAACAGATCTGGACTCGTGGCCACCACCTTCTCAACTCCTGTCCAGAGCCAGGGCACAGAACCCCAGATGCAAGGACATGAAAAGCCACGTGAACCCAGTCATCTTTTCTAAAAACTGCATGGCTCTACCAGACAGAAGGTGGGAATCATAATTATACATACCACTTTCCTTAAAAAAACAAACCCAAAAGACTGAGAAAGTAACTCTCAAATTCCCTCATTATGGGGTTTTTTGTTTTTTTTGCCAAAATCCAAAAAAAGGAAAAGCCAAACTGCTCAAACAGAAGGGGAAGAGGTGACCTCACATGTGACAGGTCCTGTGTCAGGATATCATATATCCAACCAAACCCAAATCTGATAAAAACTGAATACTTGAGGAAAGTTCTATAAAGATACCACCAACTGCTTCACAATGCTGCTTCTGCATTGTCTGGATCTTTTAACAGTAACATACATATACATCATCTTACATATCTTACAGCAATTTAGTTTATTTTTAAAAAAACAAACATCTAGGGGTGTCTGGTTGGCTCATTCAGAAGAGCATGTGACTCCATGGATCAGAGCCATTGAGTTTGAGCTCCATGTTGGGTGTAGCCCCCTCAGATCACTTCAGGGAAAGGGACTTCAGCCAGCTGGGAGCAAGGGCCAGATGGGGCAGTGGGGCTGGGCCAAGGCAGGGGCCCTCGGAGGCCTGCAGAAGGAAGTTCTGACCTCAAGCCATGCGGAGGGTATCAGGGAGTCAAGGAGGCCAAGGCTTGGCCCCAGAGGAGGAGGTGAAGGCAGATAGGAGCATGGGGGCAGCCCAGCCCCTAGATCCCTGCAGGAGGGGGAGTGATGCAGGCATCTGAGGAGACACACTTCCTTCCCACAGCAGCTGGTCATGCAAAGCTGTTGAAGAGGAGGCGGAGCTGTCTGGCTCCAAGGCCTGAAAACTCTGTGTTCTGTGGCATGCAAAATACAGATCATCAGGGTCCCTGGGGGCTGGCATATGGCACGTGGCAACCCCCTTCCTGGCCAGCTTCACCTACTCTACAGGAGGTGAAAGAGAGACAACTAGGTCCATGAAAAGTAAACACGCCAAATTTCTGGGGTTACCTGCTTATGGCCCGCAACACATCCCTAAAAATTCAGTTTTGAGGCTGGGGTTTTGTTTTTTTTTCCTATTTGATAACAGGAAGCAGCAGAGGCAGACTGAGTGATCTCTAAAACCTTCTAAAATGAAAACCTCTCATCTCCCAGAGTAAGCCAAATTCCCTAACTTTATTGCTCAAGGAAGAATGCAGGAAAGTCAGCCTGCTGAGGGCATCTGTTTGCAAACATGCCTTCATGTTCATTACCGAATACCAGAGGAACCTCATGGGCCACTCAGTTCACAGAGGGAGACCTACGCCCTAAGCAGGTGGCACCTTGCTGGTGGCATGGCCAGGAATGGAAGCCAGGTCTGGGGACTCCAGGTGCTCCTCTTCTTTCACTAGCAGAGTAGTAGTCCACCAGCAGCTAGTCTGAATTCTCTGCACACAAGTTGCTTGGGGACATGACGGAGGGCAGGAGGGGTTGGTCACCTTGTGTTTAAATTTTAATAAGATCACATGTTCATGTGGGGGGGGGGATTTTAAAGAAACTGGTGAAGATTACAGACAGCCTAAGCAGCTCTAAAGCTAGAATGCCTCTGGTTTCCAATGGAATAGGCTTTGAGAAATATTTGCTGAATTGATTCCCAAGGAAAAATCTGGAAACTGACAGGTCCCCTCATGGCTTCAAGGCACAGAAGCAGCCAATCTCCCTCTGTTACCAGGCTGGTCATCCCAGTGAGGGGGCATCTGAGCCCTGATCTTTTTTTGCTGTATAGAAGACAGCAAGGGTACAAATGACACAGATGCCATGATGCTGGCCTAGGCAGAGCAGTCCCACCACGGAGGCAATGGTGATGTGTGAACCGAGCCCTGACCGTACTCAGGGCCACCAAGATCAATGACCACCAATATGTAATCAGCTTTCTACTTATTTTTTCCTGGATATGTAAGAATGACTAGAGGTTGGTCATACTTGGAGCCTGTATTTCACGATCTGACTTAAAACATGGGATACAAAAATGTTACTATTGATGGGGGAGAGGATGATGTCCTTGTTCTTCAGGGTAGCTGAAAGGGGAGGGGACACAATCGGAGGCTGATGTGACTGCTGATCCGGAAACAGGCCCCATTACGGTCACACTGGGAACAGAGCAAAGTGAAGCTTCAAACACGAGCCCCAAGGCACATCACCAGAGCCCACCAGGACAGAGTCCCTTCTCATGTGGACAACTCTGACGGGCTGACTCCAGGCTCAGCAGAACAGCAGAAATGTATTTATTCCATGCAACAGCAGAAAAGGCTTTGTTTCATGATAATGATTTCTGCAAGTGGAAACGGATAGACTAGCTAATAACGCACTTGACACCTAAACGACACAGGGGTTAGGGACACCTGCATACTTGAAAATCCACACGTAACTTCTGACTTCCCAAAAAATTTACTGAGATTACTGTCAACCAGAAGCCTTATCAATAAGAAAAGCAATCAATTAACACATATTTTGTATGTGTATTTACTGTATTCTTACAATAAAGTGAGAAAAAGAGAAAATGTTATAGAGAAAATCGTAAGGAAAATACATTTCCAGTACTGTATTTCACCCCAAAAATCTGCATATAAGTGGACCCATGCACTTCAAACCTGTGTCGTGCAAGGGTCAATGGCATTCTTGACCTGAAGCGGCTACAACAGGCCTTTCGTGGACGTGACCTCTCCTAGCATCCCGTTAATGCCATTCCCATCACAGAGGCCAGAAAACCGCAGCTCAGAGAGGCCTGTGATTTAGTCTCTGTCAAAAAGCCAGGAGATGGGGGAGCCGAAACTCAAACCGAAGCCTGCCAACAGAGCCCAGGCTCCTCCTGTTAAGAAAGGCCCTCAGAACCCAGTATACGGGGTGGCCTTTCCTGGAAGTACAAAGAGGCTGGTGCCTGCTCATCATCTAGAGTCAGACAGTGGCTCTAGAGAGAGCCCATTCACTCAAAGCACCCGCCAGAGGAGGTCTGTCTATAGCTGCTGGGGGCGGGGGGCAGCTGGAGGGCCCCGGGGGGAACATTCTCTCTTCCACAAGGCTATGGAGGACCTGGGACATCAGGAGCCAGATCAAGTGGAAAGGGATAGGGTGCCCTACTCAATCTGGTTTAGGGCCCTTTTGGACAAACCTGAGTCACCTATCTGGGCCTCTTTGTCCAGCAGTGTAGCCGGGTAGACCAGTCCTCCCCTTATCCATCGCCTCCTGTGTCCAGGAGCCAGCCATCCCCCATGAACAGCCCTGGGCATGACACAACCAACTATGCTGGTGCCAACCTCTTGGAGGTTTGGGGAAATGCGTTTTAAACTCCCTAGTGCTGGGGCACCTGGGTGGCTCAGTGGTTGAGCATCTGCCTTTGGCTCAGGTGGAGATCCCGAGGTCCTGGGATCGAGTCCTGCATCAGGCTATCCGCAGATAGCCTGCTTTTCCCTCTGCCTATGTCTCTGCTTCTCTCTGTGTGTCTCTCATGAATAAATAAAATCTTTAAAAAACAAAACAAAACAACCCTCCCTAGCGCCATTGAAGCACACGGCCACTGTAAGCAAAAACAGACCCCAGGCAATGTTCCTAAGTACCTCTCCTGAAATTCAGCTGCCCCCTAGCTGTCCACCATCTCTGCTCAAGTTGGTCAGAGGCATTCCAGGGCACCCTCTCGGCCGTTTTGTAAAACCGAGTTCGATTCCAAAAAACGGGAGGGTTGGCTCCTGGAAGGGCATGCTGTTACCACAGTGAGGAGTTCCATTTGCTTTTAAATCACACGGGGTTTACAAATTCAGAAACAGCTCAGTCTGGCACCCAGTTACGGAATTTGAGTACAAAATTCACTTGGCCGCATCTTTCCTTATCAGTGATACTGAGCCCTTATATGGCAAGAGCTTTTTGATGCTGAGCAGGCATGTGGATATTCTTAGCTGGACACAAGCTAAGGAAAAATGACAGTCACTCTCCAACATCTGTAAGTACTTACAGGTTTACTTCCTCTCCTATTTACTTACTCATGACTTTTCCAAAGAGGGGCCGCTTGCTTTTTCATCCCCAAATCTGAGCACAAACACTGCAAATGTCTTTATACAGATATGGATTTTTTTTCACACTGAAAATGTTTGGGCTCTAAAATACATTCTGAACCTATACTTTCATCCCTCCGGCTTACCACACCCTTGTTTTTCCTGGCAAAGCCTTCAGAGTTTCAAGTCCAATGGAGTGGAGACTTTTCTTTGAGTTCTGTCAGAATAAGGCAATGCTGGCAGCATACTTCTCTCCTTCACACACCCATTATATTTAAGTGGGTTTACGACCACAAACATTTTGTATTGATAAATGTCCCAACACACCCAAGCCTGAAAATGAGCTTTAAAATCCAGAATTAACTAGAATCCCTTTCACAATCCACAACGCCCTGGGAAAAAACCCGCCAAGCTCCAGCTCCCCTCCTGCAGGCTCCCAGCCTTCAGAGTGCGGGTTTCATGGGTATACTTCATTTTTATACTTCTTGCTCCTTTCCACTTTGCCCTTCATGGTAAAAGTTTAGCGTGAAAGGCCAGATTCTAATGGCACCAAATGGGTTTTAGGGAAACAAAAAAACAGAAAGAAAAAGATCAAGTTTCTGAGCAGCAGTGAACACTCAGTCCTTTGTGACTTAGAAGAGGGCATCCCAGAGTTTTTTCTTGTATAGCTCTAGCTTTTCTGTCCTCTAGAAGTGTGGGCTCGGCGTCTAGACCAGAGACCCAGGGATGTCCTTACATGTAGCAAAGGCTTGATGGCGCCCATTCAAACCCCTTCGTGTTTTGATAGAACAACAGGTCTCCGTGCTCACCTCCACACCAGGTGAGCACATCACATCGTGCTCACCTGGGAAACCTCTTACGTCTGGCCTCCTAACCCGGGGAGGCGCCTCTCCCTTCTCTTTACCTTGCTTGACAACTTCACTCGCCCCAAGCAACTCATCACAAATACCATTATTAACATGGGTAATTTCCTGAGTGCCTTCCCTGACGGGCAGGGGCCAGTTCACAGCAGGACGGGGGCGGGGCGGGCAGAGACGCCGAGGATCCAAGGGGCTGAGTCGCGGGACGCCCGGGTGCTCCGCGGAGGAGCGTCTGCCCGGGCCCAGGGCGTGACCCCGCGGTCCGGGATCGAGTCCCGCGTCAGGCGCCCCGCGGGGAGCCCGCTTCTCCGTCTGCCTGATGTCTGCCTCTCTCTGCCTCTCATGAATAAATAAACAAAATCTTTAAGAAAAAAAAAAAAGTCACCCACGGCCATAGAGCTACGGAGCAGAGTGGATCAGAACTCGGCTCGGCTGGCTTAAATCCCCCGCAGTTCCCGGGGCCCGCCCCGCCCCGCCTCGCCTCCGGCTGCGGGGAACTGCCCGGCCCGGCGCGGCCCCGCCGAGCGCTGTCGGTGCCGGCTCCGGAGAGGCCTCCCGCCGCGGCTGTCCCGTCCCCCCGGGGGCCCCCGCCCCGCCCCGCCCGCCCCGCCCCGGGGCGCACGTCCCCCAGCCCTCGTCCGCCCCGCGCCTTCTCCTCCGCAGCCCCTGGAGCCCACAGGGCCCGGCCGCGCCCGCACCCACCTCGTCCCCGAAGCGCACCACCTTCTGGCCCGTCGGCCCGCGCAGGCCGGGGAAGCGCGCCAGCTCCTCGGAGTCCCCCGGGTCCCCGGGGTCGCGCGGCGCGGGGGCGCCCGGCCCCACCAGGCACCGGTCGATGATCTCGTCCTGCTGCGCGGGCGGCAGCCGCGCCCACTCGGGCCCGTACTTCTCGCGGATCTTCTCCTTGTCCTGCATGATCTTCCTGGCCATGGGGCTCAGCGACGAGAAGTAGGTGAAGCGCTTCCGCTCCCGGTCGTCCAGAGGCCGGTTCCCGCTCATGACCGCCGAGCGCGAGGCCGCGATAGCCGCCGCCATCGACGCCATGCCCGGCCTGCCCGCCGCTGCCCCGCCCGCCCCGCCCCGCCCCGCCCCCCACCCCGCCCCGCGCCCCGCCCCGCCCCGCGCCGCCCCCGCAGCCCGGAGCCACGCCCCCGCCACGCCACGCCCCCGGGGCGCGCCGCCCTTCCGCCCCCAGCCCCGCCCCCGCGCCCGCTAGTCCCGGGAACCCCGCGCCCCACGGCCCCGGGACTCGCCCTTCGCGCCGGCACCCCCGGGAGCGCCGCGGCCCTCACCCCGGTACCGCGCCCTCCTGGAGCCCCTCCCCCGGGCCCGCCCCCGCCCGGAGCCCCGCCCCGTCCCGGAGCCCCGCCCCGTCCCGGAGCCCCGAGCCCCGCCCCTCCCCAGAGCCCCGCCCCCGCCCGGAGCCCCGCCCCGCCCGGAGCCCCGCCCCCGCCCGGAGCCCCGCCCCTCCCGGTCCCGCCCGCCCCGGCGCCCGCCGTCCGCGCCCTCTCTCGCGTGCTGGGCGCTCTGGGGCTTTCCCGCCGCTCCCCGTCTCCAGGGCTCCCCAGGGCGGCTCAGGGGGGCGGCCGCGCCCCGGGTCGGCTCCCGGCGGTCTGGCGGGGCCGCGGGTGGTGACCGCCGTAGAGCCACGTGGCCCCTTGTTTGACAAAGGAAACTTTGGTCGGTGCGGATCGCCTAGGAAAGCCCGGGAGCCGGCCGCCGCCGCTTTCCCTGACCGGCCTCTCCTCCGCCCTCTCGGGGCGCAGCCGGGCCGGGGCCGGGGCCGGGGCCGGGGGACGCCCTGGGCCAGCGCCGGCAGCGTTCGAGGAGGATTCGTTCCCGCTCCTCCCGGGGAGCCGGGGGAATGAGATGAAGTGCTCCGGGTGCCTCTCCCGGAGGGGCCGCGGGGCCGCGGGGCGGGCGGGCACGGGGCTGGGTGGGCACGGGGCGGGCGGGCACGGGGCTGGGTGGGCACGGGGCTGGCTGGGCACGGGGCTGGCTGGGCACGGGGCGGATGGGCACGGGGCGGGCTGGGCACGGGGCTGGGTGGGCACGGGGCGGATGGGCACGGGGCGGGCTGGGCACGGGGCGGGCTGGGCACGGGGCGGGCGGGCACGGGGCTGGCTGGGCACGGGGCTGGCGGGCACGGGGCTGGCGGGCACGGGGCGGGCGGGCACGGGGCTGGCTGGGCACGGGGCTGGCTGGGCACGGGGCGGGATGGGCACGGGGCGGGATGGGCACGGGGCGGGTGGGCACGGGGCGGGCTGGGCACGGGGCGGATGGGCACGGGGCGGGCTGGGCACGGGGCGGGCTGGACACGGGGCGGGCGGGCACGGGGCGAGTGGGCACGGGGCTGGCTGGGCACGGGGCTGGCGGGCACGGGGCGGGCGGGCACGGGGCTGGCTGGGCACGGGGCTGGTGGGCACGGGGCGGATGGGCACGGGGCGGGCTGGGCACGGGGCGGGCTGGACACGGGGCGGGCGGGCACGGGGCTGGCTGGGCACGGGGCTGGGTGGGCACGGGGCGGGATGGGCACGGGGCGGGTGGGCACGGGGCGGGCTGGACACGGGGCGGGCTCCCCAAGCCGCCGCGTGGCCTCGCGCTTCCTCCCAGGCCAACAAAGTGACAGGATTTACTTTGGATTCTCAAGAATCCCAAGAACTCTCAGCAGCTCGTTATGCTCAAACTCAAGGGGGGCTCAAAGTTTGGGTAGGCAGAGAAGCCACACCCCAACAGTAGTGGGGCCGGGTTTGTCATCTTGACGTGTGTCCCAGACCACAAAAGTGGGGACAAAGCCCTTCATTTGCTTTCCTATCGGGCTGTTTTGAACGACACTGTAACAGGTCTCAGATGAGAACGTCCACTCTTAGAACAAAAGGTTTGCATTTCTGCTTTTACTTAGGGTCTTTGCCTCTAAAGTAACAGACAATTCGGAACACAGTCCTAGAAATAATTTGTTTTACGTGTGAGATAGCCTTTCATATTCTTCTGGCCCTGAAACCCTAAGAAAATATTTTGGGGATGCCATGAATGTGGCAAGATCTACAAGAAAAGATACTGCTCTCGATAATGTTATCAGCATAATATACCGAAGCAGTGGGAAAAGCCACCAGATAATAGCCTGGGTTGCATAGTATGAGGGACAACTTATGAAGCCACCAGGTTGAGAAGAGTTTGATATTATTATTCTCTATTTAAATCGATGCTTCTGTATGTGCTCGGTACACTAACCTGAATGCACGGTACCTTACCTGTCTTGTTTACTGCTGGGAACGAGAATGCCTTTCAAAGTAAGTGCTCAGTGACTCTTTGTAGATTGAATCATGAATAAATAAATGAATGTTACACCATTTGCATTATTATCACTCTAATCCTGTTTTCGTAATAGGTATGGGTCATGTTTAAAGATATTTTCTGGAAATTTAACTAACATTCCCTAGCTTGCTTTGAAATTCACATAGGAAAGTTTCTGTGTTATTAAGAAATGGTCCCATGTGGTTTATTTTTCTTTTCTTTTCTTTTTTTAAGACTTTATTTAATTATTCATGAGACACAGAGAGAGAGAGAGAGGCAGACACTCAGGCAGAGGGAGAAGCAGGCTCCACGCAGGGAGCCCGACGTGGGACTCGATCCCGGGTCTCCAGGGTCAGGCCCTGGGCTGAAGGTGGTGCTAAACCGCTGAGCCACCAGGCTGCCCCTCATGTGGTTTTCTAAGCAGTTGCAAAAATAAATGTTGCTTTTAAAAAAGCACAACCTGATTAAGTATATTTCAGATTAAATATAACTTATTGCCAGAGAAGTCATAATCTAAATATGATACGAGATAAACCAGGGACATTAGCCTAAGTATGGAAAATACAGGATCTGGCTAAACAGGGATAATTCAAAGAAAACTTCTTCCAGAATATAAGAAGAAACTCAGGAATTAAAGCACTCTTACAGAAGACTTGACTGAAATTGGGGGTCGGGGTGGGGAGATGGGTGTTTTATATATATATATATATATATCCCATATATATATGGCTATATTTGTCATATTTACCTACATACCTACATGGAAGGTCCCTTGGTGTTTATGTATGGCTATTTCAGGACTTGGATCTTAGTTGAGGGTGAGGGCAGGGCTCCTTTCTGTTGCCCATCCCAAAGTACTCCCTACACAGCTGAATGTTGTGTATAAATGTCGGTTGAATGAATTTGTTGTCCCAAACAAGTAATTTGTGTGCCCACTCTCCCCATGGAGATACCTGGCAAGGTACTGGGAAACCACAGGGCAAGCGTTCTAGTCCTGCTTCTAAGAGTTGATTGACCAGCTGTAACATTTTGCAAGTTGGTTGCCAAACCTAATGGTGAAATTCCAGACACAGTGGCAAAGAGATGACCGTTTGGGGAAGGGATCCTTTGGATGACATGACCGGGCAGTGTACTGGTAGATAAAGCCTGCGTTCCTTACAGATGCTTTCAGCTTGGATGCAGGCAGGCTCCCTGAGCATGATGATTCACTCCCACATCTGTTACTGGTTATTCCAGCTGTTGCCCTGCAAGAGGATAGTTCTCTGCTGTTCACTCCCACATCCGGAAAGAATGGGAAATGGGCCAGATTGAGCCTGGTTTATTTAGAAGACTGGTACCCTGGCCATTGAAGAGCAGCATTCATGTCTAAGACAAGGGAGAAAGAAGGGAAAGAGAAGAAGATGAATTTACAAATCTTCTCTTGGCAGAAAATGAGAGGTGAGGTTCTTTTTCCAGTCCAAGGGAGAGCTTTTGCTGAGACAGCCATGGTCTGTCACCAAGTCCAGGCAGGTGTGAGGCATTCCCTACACCCTCAAGAACACAGTCATCTTCTCTGGGCAAAGCCATATGACCCTCATGAGGCTCAAAAGTGGATTTTCCTCTGTTGACATCATAACTTTGTGTAACAAAGACAACCGGCTTAACTGCTCTGTGAAAAATGCTAAAAGGCCTTTTGAAAACAACACCGAAACCCTTCTGCCTGCCTGAAAACTTAACTGTATAAAAGCCTCTGAGATTTTTTAGCCCTCTCTAAAAATCTAAATAAGTCTAGAAGCAATTATTCAGTCTTTTCTTCCTTCCTTAAAGACCTAGCTCAAATGCCCCCTTCTCCATGAAGTCCTCATGATTGCCTGCATTCAAAAGAAATAGGTAAACACAAAAGAGACAGTTCATCTCCTTTATAGCTTGATCTCAGATAGACTTCAGTGTCTCAGGAAGGACGATATCAACATTTTTGGCATTATACAGGCCACTACCAAGTTCATGTGTTGAACCCCTAATCCCCAGTGTCTGGCACTTGGAGGTAGGACCCTTGGGAGGTGATTAGGTCATGATGGTGGGCCCCCATGATGGTATCTTGCCTTCATAAGAAGATGGGAGATCGTGTGCCTCTCTTGTTGCCATCTTCACTACGTGAGGGAGGAGGCAGCCATCTGTAAAAAGACTTCAAATTCATATCAAGTCTTTGGTTTAATAAGTGTATATAAATATAGCTAGAGGGAGAGAGAATGGGGGGGTCAGATAAAAGTAGCTGCTGGAGAGGAGGGTGTGAAAAAATGGACAACACTCTATTGACTGAGAAGTCAAGGGACTCCCTCACTCCTCTAAACTGTTCTTGACTTCTAAGCACTCCTTGATGTGGAATGCATGTTCCTGCCTTCTGTTCCTCTCTTCAGGCTGCCCCATGACTTTTTTTTTTTTTTTTTTTTTTTTTTTTTTTTTTTATTTATGATAGTCACAGAGAGAGAGAGAGAGGCAGAGACACAGGCAGAGGGAGAAGCAGGCTCCATGCACTGGGAGCCCGATGTGGGATTCGATCCCGGGTCTCCAGGATCGCGCCCTGGGCCAAAGGCAGGCGCCAAACCGCTGCGCCACCCAGGGATCCCCCCCATGACGTTTGTTAAATGGGTTCCTGACTCTTAGCTTGTGAATGTAGATGGTCACTGGAGATGGTCATGCCAGCTGTCTTGGGGAGTTTAGTGGAATCCACTAGGAAGGAAGGGTAGCTTGCACCTCTCCCGAGCGCTCCTGTCTGAGTAAATGAAAATCACTGGGCAATGCCCAAGGGGAGCCCTTAATAAATACTTTTAAATGAGAGTTGGATGGAGGGGGAAATATGGCCAATAATGTGGTCTTCAAATTTTGTGTCCTGGTCTAGCTCACCACTTCTTCCTCTAGGACTATGCAAGAAACAAGTTGTATCATGTTTGTAATGCTCTTCAAAAATTTCTCTTGTCCTTTTCTACCACTGCCACCACACAACGCCAGGTCTTACCGTCCATCCTGGCCTGGTTGGTCTTCCGAAGTCCACGCCACTCCCTGAAAACCACCCTGCATACCCCTCTGCCAGCCTCCTCCCTACTCACAAACCCTCTGCTTGGGCATCTCCCTTTTTGTTATCCCTTAAGCCTAAATTCTCTCTGGCCTTCACTGGCCTCTCTCCTTCCCAGCCCATCACCAAAGCCTCAGGCAGGTCCATCCTCCCTTCCAGCTCTGTGCTCATCGGTCCATCCTCCCTTCCAGCTCTGTGCTCATCAGTCCATCCAGTTAGAAAGCTCAAAAATTTTTTTTAAGATTTTATTTATTTATTCATGAGGGGTACAGAGAGAGAGGCAGAGAGACAGGCAGAGGGAGAAGCAGGCTCCCCGTAGGGAGCACGGTATGAGACTCAATCTCCAGACTCCGGGATCACAACCTGAACCAAAGGCAGATGCTCAACCCTGAGCCACCCAAGTGTTCTTTTCTTTTCCTTTTTTTTTTTTTTAAAGGTTTCATTTAGGGTTAGAAAGCTCTTATTCCTCATGTCCACTCATCCAAATTCTACTGACGGTCACCACATCCCTTTTTCTCTACACTGGTGGGTATGGTATCCCTGGCCACCAGCACAGTAAAAAGCATACAATTGGTGTTGACTGCTACATAAAGACAATGGTCAAGTGGCTCCAGGGACAGCCAAGAGACTCCAAGGAGGCCATAGTGGTCACAAGGTGGCTCTCTGCCCACCTGTGCATGAGCTGTCCCTAAGTTGCCTCTCCACTCACCTCTTTGTCCCTTCTCCCTGATGGTGGTACCTCCAGGCTATTGCCCTGCACATGGCCAGTGCAAACTCCCTGTCCACTGGGTATGGTGGAGCTCCTTTGGGTCCCTAGAAAAAGTGTTGCACTGGAGATCTAGAAATATGGACAGTTCTGATTAAACTGTGTTGAAAACACCATAAAGTAGAGAAAGAGTGGTCAGGAAAGCTACATTTCAGACATATTAGTTATGTTCCTACATTAATAACCAATAGCTGGATGGCATTGACTCTGTACAATCTCTGCATTCCTTTCAAAACCATTCACAAAGAGTAAAAGCCAGGCTTTCGGTGTATCGTATACGTGAGTGCAGAGTCATAGAACTTCCTGAAGCTAATCCTATCTGTTTAGTAGAAACTTTCATCGAAGAAGCTCTGAGTGCTGTAGACGTGTCAGCACTCCTATTAAGAAGGAAGTTGGGGCACCTGGGTGGCTCAGTGGTTAAGCATCTGCCTTTGGCTCAGGTCATGATCCTGGGGTTCTGGGATCAAGTCCCTCATGAATAAATAAAATTTAGAAATCTTTAAAAGAAAGAGAAAGAAAGAAAGAAAGAAAGAAAGAAAGAAAGAAAGAAAGAAAGAAAGAAAGAAAGAAAGAAAGAAAGAAAGAAGAAAGAAAGAAGAAAGAAAGAAAGAAAGAAAGAAAGAAAGAAAGAAAGAAAGAAAGAAAGAAAGAAAGAAAGAAGGAGGTTACATTTCCCTCACTTACTGGTTGGGAAAACAAGTATAGATAGTGAAAAGTGACTTGCTCAAGCCAGATTACAGTGATGAGATGGGGATCTCAAGCTAGTGTGCCAACACAGCATGTTCCTTGATGCTCATTCAGGCACTCACCCACTCACTCACTATGCACCAGACACCGTGCTGGTCACTGGAAAACAGCAGTGCCTGAGACCCTGTCCTTACCAAGCTTATCACTGAATAGGCGAGACAGAAAATGAAAAGCATACAGACAAAATACCCAGAAGGCATATGAAGGAAATACACATCTTCTGAATTTTTACTGCGCTTCCTCATAGCATCCCTGCAAAGAAAGGATTTTACGTGGGAGCACAGGGAAGCCCTAGAAGATCAAGCATGTGTCCAAAGTCTCTGCATGAGTCTGTGCAGACCAGGAATCTGGCACACTGTTGTTTACTCCCAACACCCACCCACTATGGAGCCAAAGTGTCCCCACCCTAGTCACTGGGCCTGGTTCTGTAGCCCTGGCTCTGGGCACCAGCTCCCTGCTTTCTTGTAAGTGTTAGTTAGATGAGTCTCTTCTTCCACATTCATCAAGGCTCAGGGGAGATACAGCCTAAGGAAGGGGTGGACTCTGTCCACATGGCTTAGGACCTCACCGCCTTGGGGGAGACTGCAGGACGTTCCCCAAGCTCCCACTCCAAAGAATAAGCCAGCAGAGCATGAGCGGGTGCTTTCACGTTCCCCGAAGCAAGCCCCAGTGGGTCTCCACAGTCTGGTGAGAGAAAGCGGAGCTTCCTTCTCCCAGGTGCTCTGCCTCCCGCCACCACCTCCTCCTGGGGCGACCGAGCCTTAACCACAAGCCACAAGCGTGTCAGACAGGGCTCAGGCTTGTAGCACGAGCTCTCCACACAAAGTGTTGCCTCATAACATTCAGCGCTAAGCTTCAGAAACAGGACAAAACAAAAATTCCTCTTTCCCATCTATACACAAGGAGCCTGGTACTATAAACCCAAAGCCTCTCGGTTATCGACTTTTCTGCTTTTTCTAGGAGTTTTAAATGTGTTGAGAAAGACAAATGGCCCTTGTTCGGCTGGTGCTTTTGTAGCTGCCCGTCCTTGGTGGCAATCCTTCCCGGGCTAGAAGGCTGTGGCCTTCCCTCTGGTGGGGGAGGTGGCCGGGGAGGGAAAGCAGCTCCACGGAGGCGGAGGCGGGGTGTGAGCTCCTGAGCCAGACTACCTGCATTCCAATCCTTGCATCACTGCGACCAGGGTGTGACACAGACAGTTCCCTCTTTGTGCCTCAGTTTCTTTCTTTTTTAAAAAAATATTTTATTTATTTATTCACACAGAAAGGCAAAGACCTAGGCAGAGGGAGATGCAGGCTTCCTGCAGGGAGCCCGATGTGGGACTTGATCCCAGGACCCCAGGATCACGACCTGAGCAGAAGGCAGATGCTCAACCACTGAGCCACCCAGGTGTCCCCATGCCTCAGTTTCTATATGCCTTCAGGGAGGATAATGACTCTGAAGCAACTACTTCAGAAAGTTTGTATTTGGGTTAAAAGAGAGAAACCATGCGTATAAAGTCCTTAAAAGAGTACCTGGCACATAGTAAGTGCTAACTGCTATCAGGCTCAGGGAATTCGGCTCCATGCCAGGAACAGAGAGATGTGGCTGTATGGCTTGTGTCTGTTTACAAGAAGAGAGCCCCTGCCCCTGCCTCTAACTCCCCCACTCGAGGAAGTGGGGGAGCAGCTTTCAGATAGGCTTTAAAGATTCTAGGTGAGCTATAAAGTGGCTCCAAAGGGTGGAGGAGCAAGCAGTCCAGGAGACTGGGATCCTGGCGGGGAGAGCGGGAAGGAAGGGAGGCAGATTTCTGAGGAGGAGGGGAAGGTGGAGGGTTGCCCATCGCAAGGGAGGGAGGCCAGAGCAGAGGAGCTATGTGGAAGGGAGAGGCCTCAGGGGTCCAAGAGGTGGCCTGGGCTCAGAACCTTTGGCAAGGGAAGGGGCGCTGGGATGGCTCAGTCAGTTAAGCATTGGACTCTTGATTTCAGCTCAGGTCACGATCTCAGGATCCTGGAATCGAGCCCCACGTCAGGCTCCGGGCTCAGCAGGGAGTCTGCTTGAGCTTCTCTCTCTGTCTCCCTCTACCCAGTGCCCCCAACCCAGCTCACATACATCCTATCTCTAAAATAAAGAGAAAAAAGAGCTTTAAGCAAGGGGCAGGGCCCCCAGAGAGGTCCTTGGGTGGCACCCACCTCACAGAGCACAGCCTTCTGCTGTGGAGCCTGTCCTATCTTCCTCACATGGAGAGTGCAAGAAGGCTGGCAAAGGAAGAAGGCCCTCTGTGGCCTAGCTGGGGCACCTCTGATGGCTCAGGGGACTGGGCCCAGGGGGACAGATGCACACCATGGGCCTGCAGCCTGGTGTGGGCAGAGGTGTGGGGTGCACAGGGTTATTTTGGGAGGGCCAGGCATTTATACCTTGTGAGGGACCAAAGCTCTGTCTCTGCCTCAGATGACGAAGACTGTTTGCTTGACCAAGCTTTCATCAAGCTCCTGAACCTTCTCCCAGGCTTCTCTATGCATGGCAAAATCCAGTTTCAGCAAGAACCCTGCTGAGTCAGTTTAACCCGAACCCCCTGCCCTCAATATCTAGTCGGGTGCCTCGTGACACCCCCCCTCTGGGTGACACTGGATCACCCGGGATCATCTTCAGCAATAATCCTGTGAAATCTGTTCAGGCAGACCCCTGATGTTTCCTTTAGGTAACTTCCACCCACTGACCCCCACCTGCTCCTTGGCTGGAAATGCCCACTCGCCCATTCTGTATTCAGAACTGCGCTGGTTCCGTGCTGAGAGCTCTCTCCCTGTTGCGATAGCCTTGAATAAGATCTGTTGTTACTGCTTAAACTACTGGCCGGCTCTGGTTTTGCTTGGACACAGGCTGCATTCTCTCCCTCTGCCCAGGATCCTCCTCTGCATCCCGAGAAGCACCGGGGCTGCTTGGCTGGCACTCTGGTTCCTTTACCATTCAAATGTGTCTGCAACATCTCCTATCTGTTTCCAAGTGGTCTGAATTCCTCTCCATTCCCTTATTTACTTTGTCCCATTTTCTCACCATTTCCAGGTTCTCGTCATCTCCTCCTACCCTCCGTCCCTAAGAGCCAAGGTCCTTGCCTCCACACCACTGGCTGTCATACTCAGCCCCCTAAGTGTCCAGCCTTGGGGCTCCCCCAACCCTTGCCTCCCTAAACTCCCCTCCTGGATGAGAAAGAGACATCTCTGTGGCCCTGGTTCCTGTGGGAACACTTCTCTCAGGATTGTGTTGCTGTGCTGCCATCCTGTATTTATTTCGGCCTTTCTCACCATTCCTCTTTGTTGCCTTATTCCTGCCCAGGGCCCAGACTCCGGCTGTCTCCTCTCATGTCACATCATCTTCTCTGCTTCAGGATTATCATAGCATCGACGGCCTTTCCTCCAGCGTTTTCCAAATGTGTCCCCTAGGGTTCCAAGGAATAGTAAATGTTGATACTCAGGCAGCTGAGAGTCTGCATTTCCACCGAGCTTGGAGCTGATGTGGATGCTGAGGACCTGTGAGCCTCTGTGAGTAGCAAGGATTGAAAAAGCAGAGTGCCATGCAAATATCTAAATTCTCTGCCTAGCAAAATCGGGAGCATTTGGGGTTTCCTTGCAGTGTAAAAGGGTCTAGGAGAGAGAGCCAGAAGAACCTGGAAGATGTGGAGAAAGAGAGACAGTGAGAACAGCTACAGTGCTTCCTGACCACAATTTGAAGATGTTTGTGCTGTGTGATTGTGCACTAAAGCCCCCACTGCTGTTTCTCCCTCCAATTCAGGAAAACATGCTACCTAGAGCCAGCCACCCTAATATTCATGGGGGCCAGAGCAGAGAGAGGATCATCTACCATGTCCAAATAGTTAAAAGTTATTACTCAGGGTAACAAAAAATTACATATTAAAAATTATGTATTTATTACATATAAAATACATCATATTAGATACACTATATATTTTATGTATTTTATTTATATTATATATACTCTTAACTTGAAAAATATACCTTCACGAAGACCTAGAAGGCCAAGTTTGAATTTAGAAGTTTTGGAATCCTTGGAGTTCACCTAAATTGGTGGCACAGGGTGGTGGACCCCTGGTACCTTCCCTGCCCATCCAGCTATGACCAGCACTGTGAGAAGCCTCTTGTGCAGGCATGGGACACACTGGCCCATCCATCTGAGCCATGCCAGCAAAATCTGTGCTTAATTCACACCTATTGAATTATAGATACTCAGCAAATATTTTTTTTAAGAATCTAAAGGACAAGGCCAATATGGGAGAAGTTACACACCATCTTTTCCATAAGCCTGTGACCAGAGTGAGCATGAGAGAACTATGAATCAGCTATGCTCTTGGCTAATCTTGAAGGATGTTAGACTACACCAACCCTCAAAAAGCCATTTTGGCATAAGGATTATTTTGAGATGAAGGCAATTGAAAAGAACTCAATATAGGAAAAGTTCCCTGGCCTCCCTCTACTTGCCAAGAAGCAGGACATCAATTTACAAAGGCATCCCTTTTCCCTCTCCTATGAGGAAAGATAACGGCTAATCCCCTGAGACAACGTTAAACCCTTATCATGGAGAAAGTATAGACTCAGATCTGTATAACAAATCTTACTATGGACTTCTGTGCTTTTCCTAGTAACCTCTCAAAATTCTCCTCCCCTGCACCTTTTTTTTCTTGTCTTTAGTTGAAGATGGTATTTAAGCCAGAGTTCTAAGCCACCTAAGAGTATTACTCATTTTTCCTATCTTCCATGTATACTTGAGGTATACATGTCAATAAACCTATCTGGTTTTTTTCTTATCAGTCTGTCTTTTATTACAGGGGTCTCAGCCAAGAACCAAGAAGGGTAGAGGGAAAATTATTTTTCCTCTTCTACAGTTTCATTTATTTCTTGTTCACCTTTCACAAAAGGAATGTTTAAAAAATATATTTGCCCTCCTAAAATGAGTTCTGAATATAAGCCAAATACATTATGTAGTGTTAGAAGAAATTATAATCTATTCCCATGTTAGAAGAAAAAAGTTGTGTTTCATTACTGTTTTGCAGGGTGCGGGGGGCACCTGGGTGGCTCATTTTGTTAAGCATGTGACTCTTTTTTCTTTTTTAAGATTTTATTTATTTATTCATGAGAGACACAGAGAAGGAGGCAGAGGGATAGGCAGAGGGAGAAGCAGGCTCCCTGTGGGGAGCCCGATGCAGGACTGAATCCCAAGACCCTGGGATCATGACCTGAACCAAAGGCAAATGCTCAACCACTGAGCCACTCAGGTGCCTCAGCATCTGACTCTTGATTTCAGCTCAGATCTTGACTTCAAAAGTGTGCGTTCAAGCCCCACATTGTGCTCCACATTGGGCATGGAGCCTTCTTTTAAAAAAAAAAGCTTCATTATTATTGTTATTGGATCTTTGGAGAGTCAGAGTTCAATATAGCATCTTCCTAAGGGACTTTCAAAAATAATTTGGACCGTGATCAGTATCAACCTTATATGTGACACTCTATAATCCAGACAAAATAGAAACTTAACCAGAATCCAGGAGAGCCTCTGAGACTTGGGACACTGTTGTTCCTATAACAGAATCATGGGGGTGAGGAGGGTCTCAGAAAGGATGGTTACAGTTGTTCTGGGAAGGTACAGATGTCAAAAATCACACAGAAATCTCAACAGACTTGAAAATGGGTTGAAAGTGAGGGCCAAGGAAAAGTGGAAGTAACAGCCAGCAAGCTCTGAACTCAGATAACATGGAGAATGGTGGGACAAAGGGCAGAAACAAAGAGTCAGGGGGAGGAACTGAGTGTTGGGGGAAGGGTCTGAAGAGTTTGGCTACACACACATTAAGTTTGAGGGACTGGGAGTGTACGCAGGTGTGCGGAGTTAGTAGCCACCTGGAAACATAAGGCTAGGATTGACAGGAAAGTTAGCACCAGAAATTGCATCAAGATGAGGCTTAAAATCACAAGAACAGATGTGGGACAAGGAAAGGCCTAAGACAAAAACCATGGAAGAATGCAGTCCCTGTTAAGGATCTGACCAGGCATGAGAGGGCCAAGGTTGCAAAAAGGGAGTCAGGGCCAGGGGCCAGGGGAACCTGCTCTTTCAATAATGCCTGGTGATGCAGCTGAACCTTCTTTTTAAATGAATCTAATCACGTCCTTCCCATGCTTTAAGATCTACCTTTAGCAACTGCAAGACTCTCCAATGCCTTCTGCTCTATGCTGCCTCTCCATCTGCAAGCTGTCCAAAGGATGCCATGTACCTTCTCATCTCTGGTTCTTTTCTCCCAATTTTTCTTCTGGGAAGTTCCTTCCATCCTACCTGACAAGGTAGTCAGCTCCCAGCAATCCACTTCAGGAGGAAATAATTAGGTCCTTTTGGTTTCCCCACTGCACTTTTTATGTTTTTGTGTTTTGTTTTGTTTTGTTTTTTACTGTCACTGTCATTTTGTGTTATAACTATGTCTTCTTACTGAATTAAGCCCAAGATCAAGCAGACTAGGGAAGCAAGAAAAGGCACCCCAAGAAGAGAACAGAAGCCAGGGCAACACTAGGACCATGGACAGAGTAAGAGAAGGCATCAAATCAGAGGCAAAGATGGAAACAAGAGACCATCTGAAACTGATGTTGGTGCACGCTCTAGAACTAGCAGACTGGGGAGTAAGTGACAGCATTTGGACATTTTACCTTGTTTGGCTGGTGAGGTGGGCTTCTTGAAGTCCTCCCTGATCTTCCAGCAGCTCTGCCCTCATGGGATTGGGGAACAGAATGCGGCCTGACACACTAGTCTCACCTGAGATTTGATAAACATACTTTTCTAACTCGTCATGACACTTTTCTGACTTGTTCAGATTTGATCACATCCCCCAGACTCCTAGTAAAATCCATAACAAAACCTCCTGGAGGATGCTTCCATCAATGGCTTTAGTCTTTTTGAAGCTTCAAAGGCCAGTTATGGGAGAAGGATCCATTTAACTCAACCATTCTGTTAGTGCTCATTGGCTAAGAAAGTCTCTGGATGTTTCTCTCACTTAACCAAAAGGAAAGAAAAGCCAGTGGTTTATGTGGGACAATGTGATTGTCCTTTTACCCTCAGATATGTTTCTCTTTCTGACCTGCCCACATTTTTCAGTAATACCTATCACTAGAATTATTATTTCTGACTTGCACGTGATGTTAAGATTATGCCTTGAATACTATAGACAAAGCTTTTCAGCTGATTTCTGAAATAAGGTGACTTCAGGTTGGGAGCTTTTTCAAAATCTTGACTATAAAGGAAGCACTTAAATGGGACATTACAAAATTTTAAAGCAGTTAATTATTTCCCGAAAGGAGTCCTAAAGAGCCACTTACTCTTTTTTAGGTAAACTGTATTACATTTATTTTTAAGAGTTTGTAAATTATAAAATATCTAATTCAGTAATATGAATTTTTTTCCTCTCCATTTCAGGTAATTTTACTTACTTAATTTGTCACTTAAAATTAACTTTGATCATAGTTTAAAATTTAGTTTAAAAATTAACTTTGATAATAAAAATAATGCATTTCAACATAAAAATATTTGAAAAATAGAGAAAATACAATATAACTACATAAACATTCTATTTTGTACACTAGTCTTTCCTCCATGCTTATGTATGCAAACTACAAATATTAGTAAAATTATTTTCATTATATAATAGTTATTTTTATTACATAATAAAAAATAAATCTTACTCTGTAACTTGCCCATTTCACTCAAGAATGTTAAGAACATTTTTCAAATTTTGTTAAATATTCTAGGACATGTGGTATCTGGGTGGCTCAGTGATTGAGCGTCTGCCTTCGGCTCAGGGCCTGATCCCAGGGTCCTGGGATCCAGTCCTGCATCAGGCTCCCTGCAGGGAGCCTGCTTCTCCCTCTGCCTATGTCTCTGCCTCTTTCTCTGTCTCTCATTAACAAATAAATAAAATCTTTTTTTTTTTTAATGTGATCTGAAGGAGAGAACATAAACATCCTTCTCTACAGTGGCCCTCACTTCCCGTCCTTTTCTGAGGGATGGCTGTAGGAAACACAAGGATGGAACCGTGTCCTTGTAAGAAATTCTTCCCTTTGTCCTAAGTTAGCTTGAACAGGCTTCTATTTCTTACCCTTCAAAGTATTCTCTGTAATGATAAAGGAGTAAACATTTTTTTAAAGATTTATTTATTTATTCATGAGAGACACAGAGAGAGAGGCAGAGACACAGGCAGAGGGAGAAGCAAGCTCCTCGCAGGAGCCTGAGGCAGAACTCGATCCTGGATCCCAGGATCACGACCTGAGCTGAAGGCAGCCACCCAACCGCTGAGCCACCCACCTCTTGCAAGGCTTTCCTCCAGAAAAGTCACATCTACCTGTGAGTTTCTTGAATTTTGGCATGGAGGATCTTCGCTGGAGATAGTTCTTTCTAGGAAGCAAGTCCACTGTTTAATATTAAGTGCTAGAAGAGGGAAAGAAGCAAACATATCCATCTGCAGAGTATCAACAGAGCCTTAAATTGCATTCACAGGGATGCAGGCTGTAATCATCGTTGACATGCGTAGGCACAGGACTCAGTACAAGTGGAAATTTCCTTGTGAGAGGCTGAGGCTAGGGTCATTTTCCCAACTAATTTGAAGCAGAGAACTATTCCTGTAAATTGTAGTAATCTGAGCCCATTGTCATGAGGCAAAGATTTATGGGCTCATTTCTGTCATCTGAACTCATTTTAGCTGCTAAATGTTAAATCCTGGCTTCCTGGTAAGTGGGTCTCTCCAAAGAAGGACCAGAATGCAATAAAGCTCAGACAGGTTTCTGCAGAGCATTTCACAGCCACACCCACGGTACAGACTGTAGATGTTACAACCCCCTTCTTCACAAGTCCTCACAGTCAAACTTCCATGACTTGCTGATTTTCACTTGCCATCTTGCTTTTCATGGTTTCCAAACAGCTGTTTGTTTAGTAGCTAGACACTCTGACTTTATACCAAGTCAAAGTGAAGAATAATAAAGGAAAGAACCTTATCTACTAATCAGGGTGTGGCTGGACCCTACAACTCAGGCTGCTTTCCTCATGTTCCTTTTAATTTTTTTTTTTAAGATTTTATTTATTTACTCATGAGAGACACAGAGAGAGCCAGAGACATAGGCAGAGTAACAAGCAGGCTCTCCGTGGAGAGCCTGATGCGGGACTTGATCCCAGAACCCAGGGTTCACAACCTGAACCAAAGGCAGATGTGCAACCACTGAGCCACCCAGGTGCCCCCTCATGTTCCTTTTAAAAAGAGAGATTCCTCAGCAGCTCTTCTGGGCCAAGGGACACCTACCCAGGACCACTTGCATTTTACAAACAGGGAATCTCTGTAGTGCCCAAAGTTAGCCAGTTGGTGGATGCCTTTTCCCAGGGCCTTAAAACTAGTTTATGTTTAATGCTCCAGCACCAAACTAAATTAAGACCAGAAGTGTCTGTTAGGGCATGGAATGAATCATTTGTCTATACTGGAAATAAGAGTGCCCCCTTGCTCTGAAGGGCATCTCGTTGAACCCTACTGTGAATCCACTCTTGAAGATGTATTTCAAGAGGTTAGTGTCACCTTTCACCCTCTGTCATTGCCCTCCTTCGTTTGATCATAATCACTGATTTCCTACAGAGATGACTATTGAAGTTTGTAAAGAAACAGGCTCTGGCTCAGTCTGCCAAGGTTCAAATCCCAGCTCCATCATCTGGGGCTGTGGGATCTTATGTTCTCTCTGCTTTCATTTTTTTTTTTTTTTTTTAAATTTATGATAGTCACACACACACAGAGAGAGAGAGAGGCAGACACATAGGCAGAGGGAAAAGCAGGCTCCATGCACCGGAAGCCCGATGTGGGATTCGATCCCGGGTCTCCAGGATCGCGCCCTGGGCCAAAGGCAGGCGCCAATCCGCTGCGCCACCCAGGGATCCCTCTCTGCTTTCATTTTTCCATAGGTGCTACTTGATGTCGCACTCTGAATGTCTCACATAAGGACTAATGAGATAATACAAGCAAGTGCTTAGCACAGTGCGTGCCAAATAGTAAATGCTCAACAATTTTGGAGGTGGTATTATTATTTACTTGTCTATATTATTAACGTGGCTATGAGTGGGCAGAGATTGTGTCTTTTTTGTTTTTGTTCCCCAGCACTTAGCTCAGTGCCTGGCACTTATGGTGAGTTCTCAATGAACATTTGTTGTTGGATGGATGGGATGAATGAATGAACTAGAGACAAACTTTTGAAAGCAGTGTCCATGTCCTATCTTGTTTCTTTTTCTTGAGACATGCACAAACTGAGAAAGGAGCACAGAAAAAGGTTTTCATGGCATGTGCTCTTCGTCATCTGTGTTAGGTAGACATCATGTCCCTTGTCTCCTGTGTGATGATCTGAGAACCATATTTTTGCTGTAGTCACCAATGGTTTTTTCCTAGATAAAAATTAATGGTCTACATCTATGATGAAGAAAGGTGAATAGGTAGGTAGTGAGTTATAGGGACCAAGGTGTATCATGGAAAGCATGGTTCTAATGGTGCAAATTGCTACAGATACAGCCCTAAGCAAAAAGAAATAGTAGAGAAACACATATGTGTAGTAAAAATATGTTCAGGCCATATGATCTCAAAACTGAGGAGCAAGGTTACCTTTTGGGTATGGCAAGGGCTGCTGCTGAGATTGGGGGAGAGAGAGAGAGAGAGATCTATAGATACAGACATAGATATAGATATAGGTATATGGGGGCAGGGAGACAGAAAGATCAAGGAGAAAGAAACCCCAGACAAAGCAGATAATAGCTCTACCAACAAGAGGAAGTAGCTCGGCAGCAATAGCTTTCCTTTTATTGTGCTTCTGGAGGGATCAAGGAGTACAAAGCAATGAGTCAGATCCACATGCTTTGCCTCCAACTCCTGACCTTAAGGACAGAGAGAAAGATTTGAAAGGCTCTCGTGAGAGTGCTCGAGTTTTGCTTGTCTACTCTGAGGAGGGAGGGAAAAAAAGCAAAGTTTAGACTGTGACATTATTTCCGGCCCTTATGCCCAGTACAGGCTGGTTTAAGGAAAGCAAAAGTCAGAACTATATCATTCTACAATGGGCTTTCCCTACATCTTCCATACAGGATTCAAACTGCAAAAGCCCTTTGATAAAGGTGTTTATCAGTGCAAAAGCCTTTGTGGCTACACCAAATGCATATAGAAAAGAGAAACCATTTTAAATTGGCTCTGATTGTTCTAGAATTATCTTCTTGAATTAGCTAATTAATTAGAGATAATTTGATTTAAGGATTTGTAGTTCGCTCGCTATACAATAAACAGAAATTTTAAAGCTGGAAGAAACATTGTGGATTATTTGGTTTCACAGTTGTATTTTCCAGATAAATTAAGGCTAGGGAGATAAAGTGATTTGCTTGATGGTAGGCAGCTGTGCTAGCTTCCAAACCCAGGTCTGTCAGCTGAAAACTTCGCATCGTTCTAGACCAGCCTCAGGGGATTCTGACTCTGTAATCTGGCAGAGACTTAAGGACATTCTGGTGGTCCTATGTGTGGCACAAATACATCCCACTCTGCTCTCTTAACTACATGCATTTGAGATGCCTACTCCAAGACTGGCCTTGGGGATGAGGTGGCCCACATTCATTGTCGGAAAGGCATCCTGGTTGTGATTCTTACATCAGCAATCATCTGAGCAATGATGAAACTTCATGGTTTTGGATTATGTAGTTGATAAAAATAAGAGGTATATCCCAATATGCCAAATCAGCCATGTGGACATTCATGTCATCTGGTCCAATGTGTCATCCCCCTATGGGGTCTTTGTCAGTTTTCTCAGGCAGAGCTACTCCCCCACCCTCTGTTCCCACCAGATTTCTTAGGCTGTATTATAATGATCTAATTTGTGTTCTCTCTCCTGGTAGAACCATGAGTCCCTTCAGGACAGGGTTTCTGTCTTACTCAACTATATCTCCAGCATCTAGGACACTGTTTGGCCTCTAGCAGTTGCTTGGACCAAATGATGGCCAGGAGGAAGGTGACATGTGGGCAAAGCAGGAATATAAATTAACTTTCATACTACCAAACATGAAGTCACTATAATTAGGGCCATAATATGAACTATCACCTGAACCAGAATACCCATGAATGAAAAGGGACACTATTAATAATTAGTGAGACAACAGGCATAAATTGAGACTGTTCCCAGAAAACTGGGTTGGATAGCCATCCTTCCTGTAACCTAGGTGTAAAAAGCTTTACCTCTGGAAATTACATTCAATAAGAAACGTTACTTTTTTAAAAAAAGATTTATTTATTCATGAGAAACACAGAGAGAGAGGCAGATTCATAGGCAGAGAGAGAAGCAGGCCCATGCAGGGAGCCCGACGTGGGACTTGATTCCAGGTCTCTGGGATCATGCCCTGGGCCAAAGGCAGGCGCTCAACCGCTGAGCCACCCAGGCGGTCCAATAAGAAACATTATTAAATGTATGAAACTACTAAAAAGAGAGGTCTGCTGAACAAGACCACATTCTAGCAAAGTGCATTGGACAAGTTGGGGAAGGTCAACCCAGACACTGCTGGGACACCTCCTCTATGTTGTTGCTGCAAAGTTATCACATGATGATTGGCGTTCACTGATGAGTCTAAGTGGTCACCTGACCTAAGCTGGCCCAATCAGAGTCCTCTCCCTGAAATTCCTGGCCTAGAACGGAGAGCAAGGGCCTGTCTGTGGGCCCTGGAAGCAAATACCTGTGGTAGCCTTGTACCCAGCAAGTGGGGAGCACAGGTCTGCAGACAGCCGGTGACAGAGACAGGCCCCTGCAGCTCACCCTTAACGTTGTGAGGGTCCGAAGAAAGATTATGAATGAAAGCCTGCATATCTCAATACTTGGAAATTATAAATCCATTGTCAGAATATGTTTTGTCCTCCTCTCTGAATACGTTTTTATAATGACAAAGATGGATAAATAAATGTAAGGCTACAGGTGTTACATATTCAAAAGTTGGCAAAATACCAAAGACAGTTGAATTTAATCATGATTACACATGTCTAGATGCTCCCATAGACTGAGAAGTCCACCTGAGTAATAAAGATATGCATGATTCACAAATCATATTAGTTCCATAAAAGTATCCTTCTTGCCTTAATTTCAGCAAAATCACTTAATGTTATATTTAGGATTTTCACTTAATTTGTGCTCTAATAATCTGAAGCATTAAAAGTAAGATGTAATTGAAGTCAACATATACAAAATTTGAATATATTTTCATAAAATGTGAAATTCAATGGAAAAATGTTTTAAACAAAATATTTGCTACTAAAATGTTCAGTATTATCTAATAAAAAATAAAAGCAATAAACAAATTATAGCTCATAAATATTAAATTTAAAATCAAACTTTAAAGCTGAATTTTTCATTTGGTTTTGAAATATAACTTCAATTTTAAATATAAAAATGTGCAGCTCCAGCAATCAAGGGCCATCTAGTTGCTAGGGTGAAGAACTGGAATCGTGCTCCCTGTAAGTCGTGCCTAGACTTTCATACTTGACTAGTTACCTCAAGCAGCTGTTACAAATGGCATGCAATTCACAAGAGCCTCTGGAGTCAGGCACAGAAAAACTCTGGGCACCACTCGGAAAAGATACCTCCCCATGGAAATATCCATTGCATTCATACTATGTGAAGGGAAGAATGTGACAAGACAGTTTTTCTCTTTTATCTGAAACATTTTGCTCAAAAAGTTCTAAGTGCAAGGTACCAGGGTGTAATCTCAATACTTTCTGGTCTCTTCAGGTGCACAGGATGTTGGGAAGCTCAAGGTGGCTCAGGCTGCACCAGGCTGAGTTCACCAGGTGACCTACAGCTGTACTGTGCTTATGCATTACCAATATTCAGGTATCGGTTATTCTGACCCAAGATACAGAAATTAGAGGGGTCAAGTAGCATGGGGATGGATGGATGAAGATTTTTTTTTAATGAAAATGTTGATACTAAATGAATTACAAAAGTCAAGATTTTACTATTTACCTAAAGGCACTTAAGATGCAAATGTTCATTGACAATAAATTTTAAAGTCACAAGCAGAAATAGAATGTCAATTGTGTTATGATAGGAGAACTGTTGAAAAAATGCTTTGGAGGCATAAAGTCTGGAATAAGTCTGAGAGAACATATACATTTTCTTATTGCATTAATCCCAGTAAGAAATCACTTACTGCTGACACAAAACTAAAAGGGTAGATAACGTACTGGATGTCAGCCAGACTCTGCAGTGTAATGAAGAATTACATTACAACAGCTGTAAGAAAGATGGACCAATGTTAATATGATGATGCTTTATGGAGATAAAATGATCAACTGGCAAAGCTTTATTAAACAAATAGTCACAGCTAGGAAGCCTTAGGTCAGAAGTTTTTAAAGGACTTGGTCAATAGCGTGATGAAACTGCCTTAAAGAGCTTGTTGGGGCACCTGGGTGGCTCAGTCAGTTGAGCATCTGTTGGGTCATGATCCCAGGGTCCCAGGGTTGAGCCCCACATCGGGCTCCCTGCTCAGTGGGGAATCGGCTTCTCCCTCTCCGGCTGCAGCTTCCCCTGCTTATGCACACACACACTCTCTGTCAAATAAGTAAATAAAATATCTTTAAAAAAACAAAAAAACAAGGTGCCTATGTGGCTCAGTTGGTCCGGAGTCTGCCTTCGGCTCCAGTGGTGATCTTAGGATCCTAGGATCAAGCCCTGCATCAGGATCCCCACTTTTCCTTCTGCCCCTCTCCCTGCTTGTGTGCTCTCGCTCTCGCTCTCTCTCTCCTCTCTCAAATAAAACCTTTAAAAAAAAGTACAAAATATTTTTTTAAAGAGCTACTTGTAGGGATCCCTGGGTGGCGCAGCGGTTTGGCGCCTGCCTTTGGCTCAGGGCGCGATCCTGGAGACCCGGGATCGAATCCCACGTCGGGCTCCCGGTGCATGGAGCCTGCTTCTCCCTCTGCCTGTGTCTCTGCCTCTCTCTCTCTCTCTGTGACTATCATAAATAAAAATTTAAAAAAAAGAGCTACTTGTAGCCTGTTATATTTGTATGGAATTTATGATACATATACATGTATGCATGAATACAGAGGTGTATATCAATTTCTAGGTGCTAGTGATGTCCTGCTTCTTCGTCTAGATGGTTATAAAGATGCATCGGGTTTGCAACATTTCATCAATGTGTAAACTTACATGTGCATTTTTAATATGCATGCTGTACTCCAATTGAAATTGTTAAAAAAGAAAAGGACAGCTCCTTTACAACCTGCATTGGCCATGCTACATCTGGACTATTATTGTAATGTATCAATATTTCATCTTAAGAAATAGGAAGAGGAGTTTGAAGTAGAGAGAAAAGGGTAAAGAGCAATATAGGGACTACTTAGCCTGAAAAAGAGAAGGCCCATGACTGGGGCAGAGTGGAGGTGGAGGGCGGTATTTGTCAGGAGTTTTTGTGCAATGGGATGAGAGATGGTGCTGTTTATTGAGGACTGCCACCAGCCTTGTCAGCCCTACTTGTGTGACCTTGAGAAACTAGTTCAGGTGCCATAAGCATAACAAGGCGTGTATATAATACATATTTAATTATACATTTTAATAGGGTTAATTGTTCCCTCACTCGTATTATTCTTTGGTGTTTTACGTATTTGTATGCATCATTTAAAAACTTTGTGAAAAAAAAAAAACCTTTGTGAAATGGGTGGATATTTAACATATACACATTTGCCTGAAGCAAAAAGTTGCTTTGCTTTAGAAGTTACTTCTACACCAAACCAGTAATTTAGGACTTAATTTGCCTGTAAAAAATGTCCTAGACTAAAGCCTGCTAATTAAAAGATTCATTGATTCAGATTCTATTTTTGGACAGAGATGTATTATTTTATTTTATTTTTTTTTGTTTTATTTTTTTTTTGTTTTGTTTTTGAGATGTATTATTTTAAATTCTGATCCTAATAAGCAAAAATTCCTAGTCTTTGTTGAGATGATAAACCTTGACAAATTTGCCCATTCTTATGTGATCTCTAGAGTTACATTAACTAATAAGCCAATCTATGTTGTCTCCTGATGGGCTACCACTGGGAAACCCTCTGATATTGTGGTGGCATTTCTACCCGAAGGATGGCTGAAAGCATTTCTACGTTGCCTGGTTGACTTAGTAAATGTACTATTCTTAGAGATTAAGGTCAAGGATGTTGGGGTTGATCCCTACCAGCCCCCTTCCCAACCGCCCTCCTGAGTGCTCACTAGGTGGCAAATTCAAGAGCTGTGATGGGTAAGTTGCTTCCCTCCATGAGCCCTCAAAGTGGGGATAACAGTAATGCTTCCCAGTGTAAGCACTGAGCTGGGTTTTCTCTTTTTTTATAATGCAAGTGCCTGACTTAAGTTTTGATTGCTCAGGTATCCACTTCAAAGAGGACTAGCTGAATAAATACTTTGCCAGCCACACAACTAGATAGAGACAGGCCACCTTCTCCTAAGGAGGCTCCTTTGTGTTAGAGGTCTTGGTTGATTTCTGTAACTTATCATTTGGGCCATTTATTATTTTTTTTTCTCTTCCTATGCTTTTAAATTCCTTATTTTTTAAAAGATTTTATTTATTTATTCATGAGAGACACACACAGAGAGAGGCAGAGACACAGGCAGAGGGAGAAGCAGGCTCCATGCAGGAAGCCCGACATGGGACTCGATCCCGGGTCTCCAGGATCAGGCCCTGGGCTGAAGGCGGCACTAAACCGCTGAGCCACCCGGGCTGCCCAAATTCCATATGTTTTAAACTCACCAATAAAGAGTGAGCACAGGAGACCCTAGGTCCTCCCATCCTCAACTCCAGGTCCTTGCTCTCTCACTCTCCTCCCAGGCCCCTTGTTGTGTAGGTGTGCTGTGTAATTTCCAAGTCCTGTAAGTAAGAAACCCTATTTTTTCAAAGTTTCTCAGTGGTTATTGCTGAAGGGCACCTGGCAATCACAGTAAGAACCACAAGGGCTGGTCCAACTATAACATTGGTTATTGACAGTCTGGAACTGGCACAAAACAGGCCTCATGGGGGTTTTGAGAGGATTAAATAACCCAATAATGTACAACTCTAGGAAAAATGCCACCCTGGGTACCCAAGTGTTCAAAATTTGCTAGTTCCAAAAGGCCCCTCCCCCTGCACAGGGAAGCATCTAGTTTTAGTCTCCCCAGGAAGGATGGCAGCAAGCCTCATAGTGAAGGTGCACATCTCATAGAGAAGGAGCAAGCCCAGTTTGGCACCCAGAAACAGAGAAACAATGGCTAACATGGGAACCTCCACAGGGATTGGACAGTTTAGCTGCGTCCTGCATGCTCAGCACAGTGCCTGGTGGGCACCAGGGCTCTGGAGTGTTGGCGGCCAGCAGCTACAAAGAGGAAGGGGAACAGGCGGTATATGCCTGGACTCTTTCTTTTTTTTTTTTTTTTTTTAAATATTTATTTATTTATTTATTTTTTTATGATAGTCACAGAGAGAGAGAGAGGCAGAGACACAGGCGGAGGGAGAAGCAGGCTCCATGCACCGGGAGCCTGATATGGGATTCGATCCCGGGTCTCCAGGATCGCGCCCTGGGCCAAAGGCAGGCGCCAAACCGCTGCGCCACCCAGGGATCCCGCCTGGACTCTTTCTTAAAACCATAGAGACTCCCATTCTATTTACTGACAGAGTGTGGTGATACTATAACTCTGAAGACAGGAATAGTACCATCCAATAGAACTTTCTGTGATGATGGCAATGTTCTGCATCTTTCCTTTCCATTATGGTAGCCACCAGCCACATGTGGCTACTGAGCACTTGAAATGGAGGTAGCACTTGAGAAACAAGCATTTACTTTTAATTTTTAAAAAAGTAATCTCTACATCCAACATGGGGCTAGAAGTCATGATTCTGAGACTAAGAGTCACATGTTCTGACTGAGTCAGCCCAGCACCCCTGATTTTATTTAATTTTATTTAATGTAAATTCAAGCAGTGTGGACTGAGAGGTGACTGCAACGATGGCTAGACATGAATCTATGTGGGGTACTTTGAGAGGTAAATTATGCTGGATGTGGACATCCCGGGTGGCTCAGCGGTTTAGCGCCGCCTTCGGCCCAGGGCATGATCCTGGAGACCTGGGATTGAGTCCCATGTAGGGCTCCCTGCATAGAGCCTGCTTCTCCCTCTGCCGGTCTCTGCCTCTCTCTCTCTCTCTCATGAATAAATAAAATCTTTAAAAAATATTATGCTGGATGTGATGATGAACAAGGTGGTGATTGGGAAACTAGGGAAGAGCCAGTGTAGGCCCAAGGAGGACACCTGGATTTCTGGCTGGAGCCACTGGATAGTAGGGTGCCATTTATGAAATGGGGAAGGGTAGGAAAGGGACAGACTTCCAGGCAAGGAACTAGCTCTATTAAGGATGTTTAAGCTATGTTCACGAATTCAGCCAAATCTGGTCTGGGCCAGTGTTAATCTCTGGCCCGATCCACAAAAATCTCCTTTCCGTATTTCTAAATTACCAAAAGATATCAGGAAAGTTCCACATACAATCCCTACTTTATGAAGTTTTATCTGGAAGATCTTTTTTAAGTCTTTGGAAAGTTTGCATATTTTAATTCTCTGGAGCAATTTTACAAATAGAGCTCACCTACACAGACAAGACTGTAAACATTAAGTTCATAATAATTACCACCAGAGAATATCATTTGGAAACATTTCTGTGGAAAAAAACCTTAAAGTCTAACTAGGGTCTCTCTAGGCTGTGCTATGCGATATAAAAGCCATCAGGTCCATGTGGTTATCTAAATGTAAATTAATTAAAACTGAATTACACTCAATTCCTCAGTCATACTGGCTCTCTTTCAAGTGCTCAGTGGCCATATGTGGCTGGTGGCTACCATACTGGACAAGGCAAATACAGAACATTCCTACCATTGCAGAAAGTTTTATTAGACAGCAGGTTAAGAAAAATCCTCAGTGAATCCCTGGTACAAATGCGGCCCCTGGTACAAACGTGGTGCAAGACTGGCTCAGTCAAAGGAACATGTGACTCTTGATCTTGGGGCTGTGAGTTCAAGCCCCACATTGGATATAAAGATTACTTAAAGAGGGCAGCCCGGGTGGCTCAGCGGTTTAGCGCTGCCTCCAGCCTGGGGTGTGATCCTGGAGACCCGGGATCGAGTCCCACATCGGGCTCCCTGCATGGAGCCTGCTTCTCCCTCTGCCAGTGTCTCTGCCTCTATGTCTCTCATGCATAAATAAATAAAATCTTTAAAAAAAAAAAAAAAGATTACTTAAAGAAGTAAACTTAAAAAAAAAAAGAGGAGGAGGAGGAGGAGAGTGTGGCTAGAACATATGGATGAGGGGAGTAGTAAGAGGTGAGGCTGGAGAACACAGAGAGGCCACATGATATGGGCTATGGGAGCAGACTGGGTTTCATCTGAGGGGCTGGAAGGGATTTAAGCGCAGCTGCAGGAAGACAAGCCAGAGACTACAGAAGTGGTTCAGCAAGAGAATCTGGAAAGGCAGTAAAGCAGCCAAGGAAGAAGGGAGAGATGGGGGACAGAGTTTTGTAGGAGGGAGAGAAGAGTTGCCTTGCCAATGGATTGGTTGGCCCTCCAGGAAAAGAGCTGGATTCCTGGAGACCCTTCTGGATTAATCCATGATCTCCTCTAACACGTTTCAAATTCTCTAGTGGATAAAGGGATTCTAAGAACAACAAGTAGGAGGCAAATGAGTTATCAGATGGCCCTCTGTTGGTAATAGCTGTAGGATGAGAGAATCAACGTGCATGCACATAGTTGGACCAACCTGCTTACATTTGACCAAGGTGGAGATGCACCGCAAACTCAGAGTTTCCAGTTCTTCTTCATGGAGCTGGAGGGCAAGGAGGCTGAGGATGCCACCCACCTATCAGGAGGGCCTTAACTCTATGCCACAAAATAAAGGGGTAACAGTAGCTAACAAGGAAAAAAAACCAAACACAGATTAAAAACAAAACAAAACAAAACAAAACAAAACATGGTGGTCTTATTTCCTCAGAATGATCAAAAGGTTTTGATAGGAAATTTTAAAGATAAAAGCAAACCAAATTCTATTTTTTTTAAAAGATTTTATTTACTTATTCATGAGAGAAACAGAGAGAGAGAGAGAGAGAGAGAGAGGCAGAGACACAGGCAGAGGGAGAAGCAGGCTCCATACAAGAAGAAGCCCGATGTGGGACTTGATCCTGGAACTCCAGATTCATGCCCTGAGCCAAAGGCAGACGCTCAACCCCTAACCCACCCAGGTGTCCCCTTTTGTTTTACAAAATAAATTTATGTTTTTGAAAACAGCTTTAAACAGAGAATAACTTGTACAAGGGAACTCTGAGTTTTAGGTGCAATTTTTCAATTTAATTGAAGAGGTGATAAGAGGACTTTAAATATCATGATATAAAAATGCATTCCAAATCTTGTGATAAGAGCCTTGAAAGATGGGAATGGGAGCACCAGTAGTTAGTACCTTCTTGGCCACCAAACAGAATTACATGTAGTATTTTGTTCAGACCACAGTCAACTTGGCCTGAGTATTTTGGGACTCAGGGCAGAAGATGGAATGTTTTCTCAAAACATCTTGAAGTCACAGAATTTAGCATGCGGTACTTCTGATGATGTGATAATCACCGTATCTGAATGAGGAGAAACTGGGCTATCTAAATAAAAATTGAAATGTAGGAATTTGGAGTTGATAAACCAAATTTCAAGAAAAATACGTTCTAATTCTGGGGTTTAGACATATTGTCATATTTTAGAAAAGTCAGCAGGTGTCTGAGTGGCTCAGCCAGTTAAGTGTCTGACTCTTGGTGTCGGCTTAGGTCATGATCCGATGGGTTGTGAGATCCCTCCTGGCATGCGTGGGGGCTCTGCACTCAGCAGGGGATCTGCTTGAAGATTCTCTCCTCTGTCTCTCACCCCACTCATGCATGTGTACTCTAAAATACATAAATAAATCTTACAAAAAAAAAAAGAACAACAACAAAAGAAGGATAGAGCAGGTGCCTGGGTAGCTCCATTGGTTAAGCATCTGCCTTCAGCCCAGGGCATGATCTCAGAGTCCTGGGACTGAATCCATCATCAGGCTTCCTGCTCAGCGGGGGTCTGCTTCTCCCTCTCTCTCTCTGTCCCTCCCCATTGCTTGTCTTTCTCTTTAATAAATAAGTAACATCTTTAAAAAAAAAAAAAGAGGGCAATTGCCATATTGATTTGCAATCCTGCACAGCATCTCTGGATACAGCTCTTTTGTGGTTTCAAAAGTCTTCAGGTAGGCCAGTTTAGTCAAAAGCAGAAAGGGGAGAGCACAAAGAAATGTAACAGATACACAGAGACTTAGCACGGTGCCATGTTATGTATTCTTCCCGTCTTGAGCCCAAAAATTGAATCTTTGGTCCTGGAGACCCCAGTGGGGCAGGGCAGGTCCTGGGCTCAGACAGGACTGGCTGGAATCAGCACCAGGGCATTAACAGCTCGGTGTCTTTAGAGAATCAATGCCCTCTCAGATCCAACTCTTTTCATTTCACCTGTAAAATGAAAACGGACCCTTGTCCTTGGTGAGCACAATACTAGTCTCAGGAGAAAACTGAGCTGTGGGTGTGAAATCTGCTCATAAGATGGGGGTGTGCCTGACAACTGGGATCATTATTCCCTTTCCTCCTATGAGACAAGAACAGGAGCCACACTTGGTGGCTATTGTAAGCACATGCCAGTACTTGGATGGGCAGGTGTCCAAAGGGCAGGTCATCTTGATCAAACGGCCATGTTCTAACAGATAACCGCTCACATCCAGTGTTGTAAAACTCCCCACGAGCACCAACGCCCTGAGGCACAGATGTGTTATTCTAACGTGAGATTTCAAGACAAAAACTAAACAGCAGAAAGCAGTGAATAGTTTAATTCTTTAACAAAAACTGAATAAAAATGAAAATGATTTGGAAACGGCAACAATTTGGGGCACCTGGCTGGCTCAGTCAGAAGAGCATGTGACTCTTGATCTCAGGGGTCATGAGTTCGAGCCCCATGTTGGGTGTAGAGATTACTTGAATAAATAAAATTTTAAAAAAAGGAAATGGTAACAATTTAATGAACCCATTTAACTCACTGTCATTTACCCTGTCTTGGGGAAAAAATAATTAATAATTTTCTGGATGTTCTTACACCTGAAAGTAAACTAGTTCACAAAATAAAAACATACATAATCCAGTGTCAAAAACTGGTGATTTATAGAAATCACCCCTCGTTTATTTTTTCCAACACAGAGAAAAAAAAAAAAAAACATTGTTCAATAATTCAATGTTTGGGTCACTGGCAAATACTGTCTGCATCATTCAAAACAAATGTTCCTGGCGGTGAGCTCTGTGGCGCGTGATGACAGCCAACGAATCTTCCATCGTTCAAATACAACAAAAAACCCACTCGTGAAGATTATGTGAATGAGAAACACAATGCCCTATCACAATGTGCATAAAAAGGTCTTTGAAAAATATCCAAACCTTTCAAGGGATGAAAACACTTCTGTTTGTTGTTGGTTTTGTCCCTTTTAATGATTAATTTTTGGTTTTTGAAGTCAACATTTTTGCTGTGAGGAAGGAGTTGTAGGGCTTTGTAAGTGGAAACCAACAAGGCCACTGGTTACTACACACTTTCCTACCCCAACTTAGAACTTTTTTCCCCAAAAAACCCTCTTTCATGATTCTTGTTATGGTTCAAAAAAGTAAAGAAAATGATTTCAAGTATTCAATTCCTATCAAAAATTGGTATCAAAAGTAATAAAGGACCTAGTTTTTTTTTATAATTCCATGTTTTAAAAAATAACTTAAGAAGCAAGAGGTCCGGCCCTTTACTTATATAAATACCACAGCGTAACTAGAGTTTTTTAAGACAACGTGGAGAGGAGTCAGTGTTTAGCACCTCAATCATTGATCTTAATGTTGGGAACGTCTCTGACACAGATGGGAGCATCTTATAGGAAGGTGAAATACTGGAAAAGAAAAACACAAAGAAGGAACATGAAAATTAACACAATTTTATGAAAAAGGCATTATTCCTATTTTAATAGTCTCTGTTTCCAAGGACCCCATATGTATGTTGTGAGACAATTTTACAAAGGCAGCGAGGAGCTGTGAACAGAACAAATGCTTCTGTGGCAGGGTACTTGATGTCTGGAGGATCACACAAGGAGCTGCTGGCTAGTTCAGCCAGAGTCTTCAGAAAGGAAAATTAAACTCTGTGGTCCACATGACAATATGCACACATGTCCTATTGGGGTACACACTAGACCTGAATCAGAGACACAGGGTCCAGGCCAGCCTTGCTGCTTATGGGCTATGGTCCTTTCTCTGACCTCACTACCAGGAACAGTCTTCTTCCCTCACAGAGAAACCCTGAGCACAGAAAGAGATCATGTATGCTAGAGGGCCGTGCGACGTGACACCTGGATAATGGGAGGCAGTTTTTTATTCATTCCTCTTGGAACTGTTGAAAGATTCACACTGCAAAACTATGGAAGAGACAGAAGCAAGCTGTTTGACCTAGTGGCCCTATTACTAACACATGCATGAGCCAGTAATCCTGAAGTGAGAATATACTGGGATGGTGTAATGGTTAGAAGTGATCATTACAAAGCTGATACACACGTGCACATTGCAAGAGTGCACTTGCACTCAGACTTCCTCTGATTTAAAAAGAGCACAAATGACCCAGCAATTTGTAGAGTGGCTGCTGTGTCCAATAGATGGGAAAGGCAAAATTGGATGGGGTCATGATAGGTAAAACACAGAGGAGGAGCAAGAATACAGAAGGCCAGTGACATCTGCTTGTTTTTTGTTAACTGTTAAAGCATCTACAGGTTTAATTTCACCCAAATTTCCTAGAGACAAGAGCCAGAAAAGAGCAGAGTGTGCTAGACTTCTGAGGGTAGCTGCTGGGGATGATGTCTACTTAGTGTTTACGCACTCACACGTGTTCCTCGCCTACATCAGTGAAGTGCCACCATCTACTGAGCAGTAAAAATGCGCTCCCACTCAGAGTAAGTCTAAAATGGGTCCAGCTTACAGTTTTCAAATTCCTTCCTGAATACTGAGCCTAAGAGTTGGGAAAGAGTAAATTAACCAAGAGAGATGAATACATGATTATACAAATAAGACCTGTGTAACTTTTCTTCCACAAACCAATTTCCTTGCTTTTTATTTGTTCTTAATTTTTAATCTGTAGACTCAGGCTTTCAAGGGTCTTGCACAACAGCAGAACATCTTAGCCTTGGAAAACTGGATTACATTCCTTGGAGAGTAAGAGCTCACGAAAGGCAGTGTACTCCCAGTACCACACAGCTCCAAAAGAAGCATGAAGCCCCCCATATATCTCCCTCATCCTTTTATTGATCGTCACCAAGTAGTTACCTTTTTAGGTTCATCCAGCTTTTGGCTATTTTGCTAAAGGCCTCTGAACCAGGGGCTGTCATAGCTTCAAAGTCAACTAACTGAAAAAGAAAGAGATTTAGGGATGTAATTAACATGGGGGAGAGAGAGGCACACTTTGAAATCTGTTTAACTTCTGCATCTTAACACAACAATCTGAGGGCTGGGATTTAAGCACATAGCCAACCATCTGCCTTACCAGCTTCAACATACCTTCCCTTTGGGGATCTTTCCTGCTACTTCTTTTCCACTTGCCATCAATGCTCCCACGATCACGGAGTAAGCTATTACACTATGTAAATAAAGAACAATTACCAGTCAGTCCTGGTCTATGAACATGGATCAAGTGAAAAGCTCACTATGTTCTAACATAAAAGATGAAATTTTCATCTTTTAAGGACTCTTTAGAAATTAGGCTAAAAAATATTTTCATCTTAAAAATATTTACTATTGGGATCCCTGGGTGGCGCAGCGGTTTGGCGCCTGCCTTTGGCCCAGGGCGCGATCCTGGAGACCCGGGATCGAATCCCACATCAGGCTCTCGGTGCATGGAGCCTGCTTCTCCCTCTGCCTGTGTCTCTGCCTCTCTCTTTCTCTCTGTATGACTATCATAAATTTAAAAAAAAAAATATTTAAAAAAAAAAATATTTACTATTTACTACTAATAAATATGTTTATAGATTCACTATTTTAAGAGTAAATGTGATCCAGAATACACTCTTTTTCTGAGGAAAAAAAGGTGTTTCTTTTAATTAGTTCTTCCTACTTGGTTTTTCTCTTCTTATGAAATAATGAATTGGAAGATGTGTCTGCTTCTATTCAATACAATACAATATACTATGTAACACATATTTATCTTGCTGTTTAAGCATTAAAAATTTTGGCTCCCGGGCAGCCCTGGTGGCTCAGCAGTTTAGCACTGCCTTCAGCCCAGGGCGTGATCCTGGAGTCCCGGGACTGAGTCCCACGTCAGGCTCCCTGCATGGAGCCTGCTTCTCCTTCTGCCTATGTCTCTGCCTCTCTCTCTGTGTGTGTCTGTCATGAATAAATAAATAAAATCTTTAAAACAAAAACAAAAACTTTGGCTCCCAAAAAAGAAAAGCAGAATACATTCTCAGAAGGTGCTAACAGACTGATCCGAAAATTAAAGATACGTAAGTTTCCTTCCTGGCATATAACAGACACACTCTTGGCTTCTGACAAAACTATTACACACCAGCTGCGTGTGACCCTGGGTGCCTTGCCCAGGAGAAGACACCTCAGAGGCCAAGGTGGGAGGGGGGTGGGGGTGGGGGTGACACACACTGCATCTTTAGGGCCCTGGGGCAGGGTCCAGGGAGGCAGAGGGGAAGGCAGAGAGATGGTTGGCATGGAAGGAGAGCCCATGTGGACACGAAGGTATGAGGAAAGGCACAGAGGTGCCCTGGAGGGGTGGGGGGGTGGGTGGATTTTGAGAAGTTCCACAGGGTAGTAAAAGGGCAGATAAAGGAGGGCGGTAGGGCACCTGGATGGCTTAGTTGGTTAAGCATCTGCCTTTGGCTCAGGTCATGATCTCAGGGTCCTGGGATCGAGTCCCACATTGGACTCCCTGCAGGAGCCTGCTTCTCCCTCTGCCTATGTCTCTGCCTCTCTCTCTGCGTCTCTCACGAATAAATAAGTAAAATCTTTTTTTTTTTTTTTTAAAGGAGGGTGGTGATGACAAACCAGGACAGGACATGGATGGGCACTGTGCCTGGGGCCACTAGGCTTGCACCTGAGCCAGCAGGTATAAAGAACCAGGGCAGATGCTGAACCTCTATAGTGTACACCTGAAGTCAATATAGCACTGTATATTAACTATACTGGAATTAAAAAAAGAACTGAGGCAGAGAGGAGAAGAAGAAAATCCTGGAAGCATGAAGACAAGTCACAAAGGCACAGGGTGATGAGGTTCTGAGATATGGCGGTAGCTGTGAACACGAGAGAGGCAGAACCAACAGGATCAGAGACTGGACAGATGCAGGCTGTGAGGGGAAGAGGGCAGGTGATGAGAGCTATATTTTCCATGTCACCTCCTTCCTATGTTGCCAGGAGTCAGCAGGGCTGCCGCCAGGACGAATGGACCACTGCTGGGTATCTGCAGAGCACCTGCACCAGTGCTTGATACAGGAGGCAGGCGGAGGACGTAGGCACAGCATATATTCAGCGCACACACTAGTAACAGTTATGCTGGTATTACAATATCTATGCTCCTAGCTTGTATCCATGCGTTTTTGATAGAGTAAAATTTACTATCACATTTAGAAGAGTTTTACTTTTAAAGTGTTAAAGATAAGAACATTCAAGTATATTATTTTAGCCCAAACATCTTAAATTCAAGTATGTGCCAGCAACAGTGTATGCTGCTTCCATGATCTACTGCACATCATCCTGGGTAACAGAGAAGAGACAGAAACCCAGGTTTTAATGATACCTAAGAAGCTCCTTCCTGATGGATTTGTAAGTAGCAAGAATTGACTCACAATAGTAAAGATAGTACAGAATGGCTGGTGCGTGGAGGTCAAGTGATGGACAAAAAATTGGGGGGAAGAGGAGTAGAGGGGAGGAAAATATTAGAACCTAAAATATAGTGAGTGCAGTGCATGCACACGCACATAGTAGGCCCTCAAGACATTTGTGCTGAATGAATGAATCCCCAGCCTGTAAAGTGTAAGCACACTATCTTAGAACAATCTTTCATAATTCTTTTCATGGTGTGGTAGGTCAAGGACATCATATCTGGGGGGGATTTTGAAAAAAAAAAAAACAAAAGAAATTTCTTGCGATTACTTGTACTCACAGCCACAACAAGCAGTGCAAGCAAAAGAGAACATATTTTTCAATGTAAAAACTTTCAAATTATAGGCTATCACTCACCTGGATCCTCGAGAGAGTGGCATTAAATTATAAAAGTAATAAACTAAGGATAAGATTAAATTGCAAACAGCATCAGCCTCCTAGAAAAAAAAAACATGCTCGTGAGTTTAAATACTAGGTTATAAACTGTTTTTTTATGAGGTGACAAGACATAAGAATCATTCACCTCAGGAAGAGGATTATTTCATGTGTCTCCTACAGAAGCTACTTTCACATTCTTGGATATTTCATACTCCATGCTACCATTTTTTCCTAATGAAAGGGTATATATACAGTTCGGTTTAGAGCAATAGTTTCTAAGCTGTTTTAAAACTGAAACCTTTTCAGGGGTACCTGGGTGGCTCAGTTGGCTAAGTGACCGACTCTTGGCTTCAGCTCAGGTCGTGATCTCGGGGTCATGGGATGGAGGCCCGTGTTGGGCTCCATGCTCAGTGGGGAGTCTGCTGGGGATTCTCTCTCTGCTCCTCCTTCCCCCCGCTCTTGCTCTCAAATACATAAATGTATCTTTATACTTTTTAGTACCTAATATGGTTTCCCAAGATTCTGATAAGCACACCCTGTGCACTGAGATTTAGGTGATAGATATACTTAATTATGTAAAAACCTGGATGCTTAATTATAGGTTCAGAACGGATTAGACGCAAGAGAAAGGAAATGACTTCCCAGGGACTTTGGGCATCCACTCCAGAATGCAGATGGAATGCCCACAACACTCCCAAGCACAGTGGCAGCTGCTGCCACAAAGGTGACAGGCCAGGTCCTGCCCCCAAGGAGCCCCCTCAAGTTGGGGTGGGACATGGAGGGAAGAGTCACAGGCAGCAAAGGCCCACTAAGTGTCACACAGGCCTCTGTCACGATGGACCAATATTTTCACTTCAATCCTGACAGAGCCCAGACTTAACCATACGACACAGTCACTATGTACATGTGTCATTTCCCTTCCTCAAATACTATCATTATTAAACACAGGTAGTGTTTCTACAATACTTTTAAAAAGAACTACTTGTAGGTCATCAGTGAAAGCCAATCTCAAGCATAAGATTTGTAATACCCGTGAACGGGTAGGGGGTTTTGAAAAGGTTGCAGGAGAATCCTGCACAGGAAGCACAGATAAAATGGAAAAAAACAAAAACCTACCCCAAATTCTGATGAAAGAATCAGTACTTTTCCTTTTGCTGTGAGGTCTTTATAAAGTGCGTCTATCTCAGCATGATAGAACTGTGTTCTTTCTTCTGTGGTTTGTGTTTCCACAGAGAACAGTATGTTGCCAATCCTAAAAATACAACAATGTGTGTCAAAGGCACATAATATACAATTCCAAAAGCCAGACATGGAGAGTAAAGAAAAAAAGAAAGGCACTGGTATGCTGATGTGGCACAAGATATACCTAAGAACATGTCCTACCTTACTACAGACAGATTGAGGCGTGTTCTGTAAGTAGGCAAGATTTCCATAAAATATGATATTTTGTTTGGTCTAACCATATGTATGTATTATAGGAGTTCAAGCTTCTACAGAAAGAAAACTACACGCAGTCAACAATGAATGCGTAGTAAATACTTTCTAGATAGCCACCCTATTATGTTTGAAGATCAGGAGCCAGAACCATGTGCAGAGAGAAAAGTCAGGGACTCCACTGTGTTTTTTTAAGCTCCTGCTGCACGCTAGCTCCATGCCAGGCTCTACGGAGACAAATTTGATGCAACAGGCATTTATTATAGAAATAAATAGTTCTTAGATCCCATGAAGAATTATTTGCATTGTATTCCATTTTATGGATATTGTAGAGGTTCTCCTACTAATTGTTTGTTATTGACCATTTAGAGTATTTCCCACAGCAGTTACTGAGGGAGGGAGAATTGAAGCTATGAATTATTATAAGACCATTAGCAGGGCGATCACACAGCTCGTCAACGTTCACCAGAAGGAGATCAGGTCTAATTTGGAAGACATGGAAGACAACAGGAAATGCATTTCACAGGGGAAAGGGCCTGATATGAAAATTGGGGTGGGAGTGAGAGAGACTAAGAAACAGGAGGTGGGAGGTGATCTTGCGGGAACAGGCAACCCAGCTGAATTAACAGGCCAAACTCTGGCAGGAAAACAGTTTGGGAAAGCAGGAAATGTTGCAGGAGGCCATATTACCAAAGGCCTTGAGGGCCTGGCAGGGGAGCTGATCCTGGTATCCACTGGCAATAGTATGGACTGGGGAGTTTAACACCCAGTGGAACGGAGTCTCTGGGACACTGACAAAACACTGGTAAGCCATCAGGCAACCGCGGATGGAGACATGAGGAGTTAGAGCTCAGAGCTAGAGGTGATGGATACAGTGGGACCATGGAGGAAAGAAGCCATGTTTCAGGGGAAGGAACTTTCCGTACTCTCTCACACAGCCATCCCCTTTCTGCCTGGAGATTTCATCTGAGGAGCTCTAGATCTCATGAGCAGGTCAAAAGTCACCAGATCTGGAAGCTGCTATGTGGGTGCCTACTCAGGGAGGTCGGTGTAGGTTTTCACAGAGAACTTGACAAAGAGACTCCTGTAGCTTGAGACTAAAAGCACCTGAGAAAGCTGGAGCCCAGAAGGCAGAGCCGTTGGGGGAGGGCAAGTCATAGCCTATGATGGGGCTGGCAGAAATCAAGCTGGAGGTCCCACTGCAGAAATCATGATGCCCTGCAGGCCAAGCAACTGAGGATCATGTGGGGTGCGGAGGGCTCCACGTGGGGGAGGTGCAAGGTAATCCACCCCAAATTCAAGAGATACGGAGGCTCCTACATGAAGCCTGGGGTTCATATAGGAATTAGACTGGGTAATAAAAACAGTCACTGTGGGGCTATTTATAAAGTGAAAAGTGGAAATACTCTAAATGGTCAATAACAAACAATTAGTAGGAGAACCTCTACAACATCCACAAAATGGAATACTATGCAATCACCACAAATGCTTACAAAAATAGGAGAAAATGTTAATGGTGAAGTAATGGTAAGATACAAAAGAAACAGGTTACAAAACAAGGTGTGGAGCATAATCTTAGTTTTTAAAGAAAGCAACTTAATGATTTTTTTAAATCTTTGCTTATTTGTGTATTCTAAATTGTTCATAATAAAAGCCTGCACTACTCTCATACTAAAACTTGTATTTAAAAACTCTTACAATGGCTTTCAATCTGCTAATCTCTCATCTTTTTTCATTTTATCACTAAAAGTGTCACTCACAAGGAACTTTAAGAACAGAAGAACGCTTTTCACATTAGATACTATACTTAATATCTAGAAAGCTGTTAGATCCGGCTTGGTCAGAACATGTATTTGCTGGCATAATATTCTAAAAGTCACATGAACAAAATAACTGGTTATAGCTTCACATTAGACCTTGATAATTTTCATCTCAGGATAAAACAAAAGCCGGGTAGGTCTCATCTCCCGTGGCAACATCAGGCACACGGACACTTTCTGACACCAGCCTGCCTTTACGCCCACACTTAGGAAGCATACATACTTGTCTCCTGTAATTGTGATTGTGAATCCATCGTATTCCTTCCCTTGATCTTTGAGGCTGGGAACTTTTGTGTTCACCGTGAACCCATCCTTCGTTTTAGTATTAAACTGCTTTCAGGGAAAAAAAATTCACATTACTAGTGTGTAATTCACTGTAAACCCCCAAACGCTCTTCTGTAGTGCTGACTCTGCCTTCCATGTTTTTAGAAAGGGTCACAGAAGTTCCATGACCAGGCACACCTCCCTCTACAGTGACGGGGGATGCCTCTGCCTGTCCCCAAGGCCCCATACTCAGCAGGACCACTGCTCACTCCTAAGAGTACCCTTTGGGTTTTTCTCCTGTTCATCTTAATTGGCAGCACCTCGGATTCTTGGCAGAATGGCTGTACTCCAAATCCTGTAACTTAAAAAACGCCTTGTGCTCACGCTAATGCCCCTTCAAGGCAGTCTGATTTGTTCTGAAAAGTACTCAGAATTGTATTTGTCAACTGAAGAATTTCAAACATACACACACATCCACCAACTCTGCAGACCACAGAAAAGTCTATTAAAGGAATTACATAAAGCCCAGGAATGGCCTTCAGGGTGATAAGTATGAAGGCAGTTTCAGATGCCAGCTTTTTAAAATATTTTTTGACAAAACCAAAATGTCAATAAATAGATTTTGTCATTACTCCAGAAAAAAAATCCTCCTCAGATTCAGTTATTTAGTGTTGCCAATCTTTTTTTTTTTTTTTTAAAGGACTGATAGACTTGAATAAGAGAACCAAGAATAAAACAGGAGGCTGTGTGTCACATAAGCCACTATAGGGGGGAAAGGTTGTCTAAAAACCAGTAAGACCCAGCAGGTGGCCACGAATGATCCAGAGAAGGACCGGGAATGAGTGGACATGAGACACAGGTGATTACACTCAGCATCAGGAATTGGAACAGGAATATCTTTCATGAAGAAAGGGCTTTTAGAGGAAGACATGTGTTACAGCTCATCTGATGCTCACACATACCAGGAAGAAAGGGCATAGTCTCCATCCTACAGGTGAGGGGCCCAGCCGGGAGGGGAGGTCCTGGCCCAAGTTACTGAGCAGGGAGTGGCGGCATGGGAATGTGAACCCAGGCCTTCATGACCTCCAGTCACATTATTTGCTAATAAGCTGCCTCAAGGGAAGCTGAGGTATACAGTGTATATAGTTGACCTTGAACAACATAAGGGGTAGCAAACCCCCCCATCACAGTCAAAAATCCGTGTATAACTTTGGACTCCCCAAAAACTCAACTGCTAAGCCTGCTGCTGACTAGGCTTACTGATAACATAAAAGGTTGAATACATATTTTGTATGTTGTATTCTACACCTGTATTCTTACAATAAAGTAAGTTAGAGAAAAGGTTAAGAAATCACAAGGAAGATACATTTACAGGACTGTACTGTATTTATTGAGAAGAATCCACATACACGTGGACCCACACAGTTCAAACTCATGTTGTCCAAGGGTCAGCTGTATTTTAACTTGGCTTTTCACCAAAAGTGTATTTCAGAGGAAGCTGTCATGGCATCGCATTGCACCAAACACTTTAAAACCAAAGGTATTTAGATACTTCTCTGCATGCCTTTTAAAAATACAAATATGCCCATAACCCCAGGTGAAAGCTAGGTGTCTAGTGCTGCAGAGGAGCGGGCATGTTCACCCCACAGTGGGACAGAAAGTGACTTCACCCCAGGAGGTTGGCCCCAGGTGGGCGATGCTTGGTGTCTCTGCTGCACTCCCAGCAACACAGGCTTGGAGTCCACTATGCTTTTATTTTAAAACAAAGACATCCATAAAACCTTAAAAACCCCCTATGCTGATTTGGCCTTCTACCGAAGAGATTAAATGTAGTGCCCAAAATACCAATAAGAAAGAAAAACACTAAAAACTGAGATGTGGGCAAGTGTTCTTTCTGGACGGTCTGTCCAATGGCCCACAGTGGAGCGGTCTGCCCTCTATGGGGCATCTGGGGAATTTGTGGGAGAGTCCGGTGGCTACAGCAAGGGGGGTTCGGCGGAGAACACTAGATGTCCCATCGTGCAGGGGACAGCCACACATCATGCGTGATTGACTTCCAATGCCTCCCTGGACTTCCATGTCGATGAAGAACCTGTTTATAATGTAATAATTACCTGGGCCAGATTCCATTTCACACTTGGACACTAAATATTTTAAGAGCTGGATTTTTTTTTTAAATTTTTTCTTTATTTAAGTAATCCCTACACCCAACGTAGGGCTTGAACTACATAGTTTTAATACACACTGAATTTTCCATGAAGGCAAACAGCATGTCCAACTGAGGAAAGAGGGCATTTGGCATTGTGCGGAAGTTTACTGTTTCAAAAACCCCTTCCGCCACCAACACTGTGGCTCACGATACCCGACTCAGCAAATAACGCATAGATGTGGGGCTGCATTTGTAGCTGTCAGGTTCAACACAACTTTACGAGCAGGTGTAAACAACCAGCTACTTTGTTATGGCTTCTTGTGAAGACATTCCTGAATGCTGACATCCTGAACAACACACTGGTCTACCTATCAGACCTCCTTTATAGCACGATGGTGATGTTTTATTTAAAAAAATTTTTTTAAAGATTTTATTTATTTATTCATAGAGACACACAGAGAGGCAGAGATACAGGCAGAGGGAGAAGCAGGCTCCACACAGGGAGCCCGACGTGGGACTCGATCCCGGGTCTCCGGGATTACGCCTGACCAAAGGCAGCACAACACCCCCGAGCCACCTGGGCTGCCCGATTGTGATGTTTTAAATAATTTGAGTAGATAAGATATAGTCTCTGTTAATTTCATTTGAGTGCACCAGGAAGGGCATCTGAACACGGTTACTGAGTTAATATCAGAGTGGTTTGGAGGAAGTTGAGAACCACGCCATCAGTTCATCAGACACTCCAATAACCCCAAGGTGAGGTCTGGCCAGAATCACTACTCCTAGCAGACAGGATCCTGGAATCTTGACCAGGTAAGAACTCACTCAAGTCCAGTGAGGCAGAAGTGGACTCTGGTGTACAGAGTACTAGCTCCCTGCTTTGTTCATGACATGATGTTTCTTGGTTATTCCTTAGAAATGGATAGGCTCTGGTCCTACCAACTTTTTAAATTTTACTTGATGTAAATCAAACCTCTCTACTATAGCTACAAGGAGAACACTGATTCAAGTTTTACGTTAAAGTTCAAACCATTAAGTGGAAAAAATAAAATCCACCTGCTGTTGGCAAATCTTTGAGTAGTTATATTCCTGGGTAGAGAAAATGTAAAATTAAAACTTAATGGATTACACTTTTAAACAATGTAATTTCTGTTCCCCTGAGTCTCCTTGATCTTGAATTACACTGTTTCTGATATTAACATCGCCACAGCACATTTCTTTCCATTAGCATTTGCCTGGTATACTTTTTCTCCCTCTACTCTTTAAATGTTATCTTGTTAGGCATTGTCTCCTGTAAACAGCACGTAGCTGGACTTTAAAACACCAATCTGAAATCCTCCATCCTTCACTACGGGATCAATTATAATGCCACACTGATTTGTCACTGCCATTATGTGCATTTCTTACCCGCCCTCCTCTTTTTTCCTCCTTTTTTGAGTTAAACTGACTTTGTTGTCTTTATGCCTTTCCTTCCCTTCTAGGGATTTAAAAGATTATACGTCTTATCTCTGTTCTTGCAGTGTCTGCCTTCAAATTTTTAATATAGATATTTAAACATGTCTTTTCAATATCATGGGTTAGTCAGTGATTGTATTCTCTCATAGAAAAAATAAAAACCTTAGTAACAGTTTTACTTCCTTTCTCTGCTTTCTTCAACTTCTAATGTTGATATTATCTGTACTTTAATTGCAGATATCTATGGTTTTTTAACTACAGGAATTCATTTCATTGGCTTATTTGGCGATTTCTTATATCTCATGTTTTCTTCTTTCTTGGGTTTATTTTGTGAAAGTACATATGTCCTTTAATCATTTTGACAGAAAATCTAGGCTTGATGAAATTCCTAAATGACTGTTTGAAACTGTTTTTATTTGACCCTCACACCTGAACACTGGAACAGTGGGTTCAAATAAATTTCCCCTCATTGTCTTCTAGAATCCATTATTGCTGGAGGGAAGTTGGACATCCATAGAATTCTCCTTGCTTAGTACTCTTTTCTGGAAGCTTGAAGATGTTCTTTTTATTTTTGTGTGTATTAAAATATACATAACATAAATTTGCCACTTTAACCATTTGGGAATGGCATTAAGTACATTCACATTGTTTGCAACCATCACCACCATTCATCCACAGAACTTCCCAAATAGAATCTTCGCCCCCCATTAAACACCAACTCCCCATTTTCTCTCCCGCCAACCCCTGGCAGCCACCATTCTACCTTTTGTCTCTATGAATTTTACTCTCTAGATACCTCATGAGTGGAATTATAGGGTATTTGTCCTTTTGCAACTGGCTTATTTTATGCGATATAATGTCCTCAAGCTTCATCCACATTATAGCATGTATCACAATTTCCTTCCTTCTCAAGACTGAATATTCCATTGTACAGCTAGAACACATATTATTTACTCATTCATCCATTAATGGACACTTGAGTTGCTTCTACCTCTTGGCTACTATGAACAATGCTGCCATGAACATGGGTGTACAAATAATTTTTTCAAGTCACTGCTTTCAATTCTTTTGAACATATAACTATACGTGGAGTTGTTGGGTCATAGGCAATTCTATGTCTAATTATTCTGAGGAACTCTCTTTAACCTTGAAGTCCCCCAATTTTTTTCTTTTGAAAATTTTATTTTTTAATTTATTCTTTTTTTTTTTTAAAGATTTATTTATTTATGATAGACATAGAGAGAGAGAGAGAGAGAGAGAGAGAGAGAGGCAGAGACACAGGAGGAGGGAGAGGCAGGCTCCATGCCGGGAGCCCGACGCGGGACTCGATCCCGGGACTCCAGGATCGCGCCCTGGGCCAAAGGCAGGCGCTAAACCGCTGAGCCACCCAGGGATCCCCAATTTATTCTTTTTTTTAATGTCCATCACCCATCCTCCTGCCCCCTCCCCTCCAGCAACCCTCAGTTTATCTCCTATTATTAAGAGTCTCTTATGGTTTGTCTCCCTCTCTGATTTTAACTTGTTTTATTTTTTTCCTCTTTTCCTCTATGATCCTCTGTTTTGTTTAAGTTCTGCATATGAGTGAGATCATGTGATAATTGTCTTTCTCTGATCGTGAAGTTCCAGAATTCTATCAGAATGGGTCCAGGTGTTGAACATCATGCTGAACATGCAGGGGGCCCCAGACTGATCTTTTCAGCTCTCTACAAGCTTTCCTTCCCTGTCTTGTCGATTAATTGCTGTGCTTATCTTCCTTCTCTCCTTTCAGGATTTCTATTAGATAGGTCCATTCTTTATCTTCTGTGTTCATTGTCTCTCATGGTTTATATTTGTCTTTTTACATACTACATTCTGAAAGAATTTATTGGTTTGATCTTCTAGCTCATATATATTTGATATCCAGCTGTCTTTAATGTACTATTCTAACTATCTGAGTTTTTTTTTTAATTTATGAGAATTATATTTCTTTTCTATTGCTTCTATCTGTCATATGATACTGGCTCAAATCTCTCAGGAAATTAACTTATGTACTTTCTATTGAGATGAAATTTACATACAATGAACTTCACATGTATAAGTCAATGCATTTTGACAAATATACACACCCGTGTATCCATTTATTCCATAAAGATACAATGTATTGCCATCATTCTAGAAAGTTTCCTCCTACTCCATTAAGGTAAATCTCACTCCTCATAAACCATCATTGTTCCAATATCTATCCCCATAGATCAAACTTCTTATAAATGGAATCATACTCTTTGTATGTGGCTTCCTTTGCTCACCATCATGTTTCTGAGGTTCACCCGGGTTGCTGTGTGTAGCCGTCCCCTTTCTCTGTTTTGTTACTGAGTAGTGTTACACTGCTGGCCTCCCCTGAGAAATGATGGCAGACTCTTGTAAAATTTCTTGATCTGGAAGACAGCCTCTGGACAAGGAAAGCTGAGAACTGGCACACAAACCTTGGGCCATGTACAAAACCCAACTTTGACTTCATTTGCCATGTAGATAAAGGGGGAGGGACCCCCACCTGGGTCCCTACTGGGCCTCACGATGAGACTGTGGATGCCACAAAGCCTTGTTCTCTGTTCAGCATCCTGCTAAATGAACCAAATGCTGGATTATGTTTTGTAAGCTGATTACCAGTTTGAATCTGAGACAACTGACTTTTGGGTCCTCCAATCTTCTTTTGGTCTTTCTATAGTTTCCGTGTCCCTACTGAGATTCTTCATCATTGTATTCATGTTTTCCTTCAAGGCCTTGAACATGTTTTGAAGCAAAGACTTAAAAGAGGGTCCTGGGATCAAGCCCTGCTTCGGGCTCCCTTCTCGGTGGGGAGCCTGCTTCTCCCTCTTTTTCTGCCCTTCCTGACTGCTCGGGCTCTCTCGGGCACGCTCTTTCTCTCTCTCAAGTAAATTTTTTTTAAAAAAGCTAATCCCAACTTCTGGATCACTTTGGGGTCTAAACTGCTTTTATTTTTCAAAGGTTAGTCACGTTTTCCTGCTTCTTCATTTATCAAATAATTAAGAAATCTAGATCATGTTTGCTTCCTTTCAAGGGTATTGAGTTTTGTTTTGGCAGGCAGTCAAATCACTAGTAGGCATTTAATCCTTTCAGGCTTGTGTTTTTTTCTCTGTTAGGATGATCTATTTAGAAACTGCCTTTGTCCCAGGATATGAACCTTATCTTAGGTGGTCTTTCATCTATAGTGTGTCCTTTCTGGAGTTGTAATGAAATACTTATAGCATAATATTAATAAACATGCATTTAACAGTTATGAGTTCTTTTTAAAAAGTGCTCTAGTTTCTTTGTTTTTTCCTAAAAACACCTCAGAGAATTTGGATGATAAACTTACCTTCATAATTGGAAGAAGGTCTTCTACTTTGTGTACCTTTTCCAGAGCTTCTCTAACTTCCAACAATCCTTTAGGATTATTAGCTCTTAAAAAGAGAGAGACAGAGAGGGAGATGGCAACTAAAATTAATAGAGAAATGTAATAGTTAATTATATTAACTGCTATTTCCTTTAATTTAAATAAATCATCCTCAATTATGAGCTCAATATTCAAATGGTGGGCCAGACCAAAAGTTTCTAAACAATGGGATGGTTTGATCTTAATGAATTTAGAGCTGCATATAAGAATTAAGAAAATAGGCAACAGCCCATCTAGAAGGTGAAACAGGGAAAAGCAGAAGGGATTGTTAGCCTATGTTTGTATATACATGTATGGCTCTTGGATTGGCCACAAAAACTTGATTCTCCTATGCTATCTCTGAAATTAGAAGTGAATTTTTTTTTCTTTTCTAAAGTTGCTCAAATGGAAGTACCCTGTTAGGTTTTTATGCCAACTTTACATTTACTTGTAGATAACTATCTATTCAGAAATCTTTTTCCCCCATTGTTTTTCAGTATTATATCTCTATCATATGGCCTTTCAGGTCAGGGAGAATGAACATTATGGCTGAAATTCCTAATAAAGAAACTCAAAAAAATGCCTCCTACTTTTAAGAGTAAAGAGATGAGAAAAGTCACAATATTGTAAGATTAAAAGGTTGTCATTACTGGAAGGTTTTATATGGCTTTGTGATTCTAAACACTATAAATACTTGATGTACCTTGTTTAGTCTTTCAGTAGGCTTAGTTTTCAAGTTTCGCAAATATAACTAACATAAAATGTATCAAAGCTAGTCGTTACTATGAAAAAGAAAACTGAAGGATTACCCATGATAAACAAGAATTCTATCTTTAATAAAATGAAGGATCTTCTCAAAATATTCCAGGTATCTCATGTTAATCACCTGACCCCTGGAAGAAAAAAGAATTAAGAATCTTTTTACAAAGGAATATCCGAAACCAGAGAGAGCCATGAGAATAATGTTAGCAAAAAGGTTTGCAAAATTTGCCTGTTTGCAACCAATGAATGGAACAAGCAAAGAACTGTCTCAGCAAGATTGCTCGTCAGCTTTTGTAGCTTTTTCTGGTAGGAAACACACCAAATTCAGCCTCGGAGATGCCAAAATGGGAAGAAAAATCCTCAAGTACTTATATGATATTCAGACTTTTATAGTAATTTCCTTTTATGAATCTTTTCACTTTTTCTCCTTGCCCTTGATTTCTTCCCGTAGCATGATCTGCTACTAGTCCTCCTTGTAGACTAGCTCACACACAGCCTTCATCTCCTCTGCCCACTCTAAATATAATTTCACCCACATTTCTATCCCCACCTCCGAGTTTTAAAACTCTCTCCCAGAACTTCATGTATAGCCAACATGCTGATGTACACATCCAACTGACATGTGTCTAACACATATGCACCCAGTTGCTCCCTGGGCATCACTCCCTGGATTCACTAGAGTCACCTCAAGTCCATAATTGTGAACAGGAAGTCACTTCTGTACCCTGCGCCACCCCCGGCTCCAGCACCAACATGGCCACCTACCTTCTGTCCTACTGTCACCCGGGCTGTTGGAAGGACCAGGCATCTGAGCCAGAGGACCGCCTCCCTTGATTCCCCATGCTCTCCCCGATTTCCAACCCACCACCAGTGCCCCTGATTCAACATCTCAGTATCGGTCTCGTCCCCTCCCATTCACTTCCACAAAGCTCTCCAGATCTGCCACTCATTCACCTGAATTATTACACAACTTTCCAGCCACTTCCCTTCCCTCCAGAGTCACCACCCTCTCACCTATTCTGCCACCTACAGCCAAAGTGATCATCTGAAGGTGCAAATATGCTCTGTCATTTTTCTGCTTACGATCTCTGAATGATCTCTGAACAGCTCGCCATCATCTTTGGGGGGCGGAGACAAAAAAGCCTTAAGTGGCATACAAAGTTATTTATATTTTGGTCCCTGCCTGTCTTTCAAGGCTCAATTTCTGATACTCCTTTAATTGCAAACTAATCACCAGTCGTAATGAATGAGTCATACTTTCCTGACCACGCCTGACTCACCTGTGGGTCCACACCTCATCCACCTCTCCACTTCCCATCCTCCCAAACATTCAAGCATCACCTAAAGGCTAGATTGGACACCACTCTTCTGTGTCCCCCTGGCATCCTGTACACATGACCACCATTACTCTGAACACACTACATAACAGTTCACCAGTCTGTCTTTAGTAAGCTACATCACTAGACAGTGGCCTTCAACTAAAGCCAGCTGAGTCTACCTTATAAATGTCACAAATTATTCTGTAAGAAATAGGAACACACAAGTCACAAAAGGAAAAGAAATTTATTTTCTAAAACATAAAGAAATGTATAAATGACATTTCCATTAAACTTAAATGTCAGAGCTATAATAAATGATATTTTGATTCAGGCTTCTGGATATAGAAGCAATTTAGACATGACACAACTACCACATTTGTAAATTTTATCTAAAACTAAATCCATGGGCAGCCCAGGTGGCTCAGCGGTTTAGTGCCGCCTTGAGGCATGATCCTGAGGACCTGGGATCAAGTCCCACATCGGGCTCCCTACATGGAGCCTGCTTCTCCCTCTGCCTGTGTCTCCGCCTCTCTCTCTCCCTCCCTCTGTGTCTCTCATGAATAAATAAATAAAATCTTCTAAAAAAAAAAAAAAACTAAATTCATGGCTCCCCTTGAAGCTGATTTTTCTTTTCTTTTCTTTTTTTTTTTTTGAAGCTGATTTTCTTTAATATTTTCTCATTATTTATTTAGAGGGTGGCTAAGCACATGAAGGTGGCTAAGTCCATGTCCCTAATTTGCACAGCTTCTGGATAAACAGAAGCTCTCCCATTAACCTGGTTCACCCTTTCAGAAAGGCTTAGCTACCAAAGTGTTACTGAACCAAATCCTCTGTATGTTGGGGTTTTGGAGATGGGATAGGGGAGCCCTACCCCCACCACAATTCTTGTTCAAGGATTCTTTGGGCCATGCAACACTATCAGGATATTATGGCAAATGTAACATTCTCCATATAATTACTTCCTGTGATATCTTTAGGACCCTTTAAAGACTGACATCCTAAGCAAATATCTGCAGTCTTTCCTCCAACTGAGCTGTCATTGAGAGAAGAGCCAGGAGAAGGAGCATGGCCTGTACTGTATTTCTTCACGCAGCCGGATTAGCTGAGAAGAACGTAGGCAGGATCCTGCAGGTGCAGAGCTGATTTGTGTACACCTTTGCGAAAAGGTCACCAGGAAAGGAGCAAGGGTTGCTCATGGTCTCCATGACCTATTTAGAATAAACTCCTGTGAAAATAGAAAAGATGCACAAAAGGTTCCTACCTGATTAAATTGATGTGGTTGTTAAAACCTCTGCTAAGGCTTCGTGCTGGCATCTGATCTAACCACAACACTGGCTGGTCTGGGTCAGCAATTCTGTAAAACAGAGCTTGTTAAAGACAAAGACCTTATAAAACCTATAAACGTTCAAAAGCATGAACAATAAAACATGAGAAGTCTTTGTAAAAATGAAGAGAAAGCCGTTACTCAGTCCGTTACATCTAAAAATATGCAACACCATCCTGCAGATTCCAAATAGATGTTCTAATTGGACCAAGTAGTAAGTCCATACAGGTTTACTAGAAGGGCAGTATTTATCCCATATAAATGAATATCAATGGTTTCCCCCACTAAACTATAGCTGGTTAGGTGGGCACACACTCCAATGTCAAAGGACTGGTACACCAAAGTTCATTTGAAGGTACCATGGATCATGACATACTCTTTCAAAGAGACTGCTTTTTCCCAAACACTTCATTTAAAAATATGCTTGGAAACTTGATAGCACTCAATCCCTATATTTAATAAATACTAGTTGAGTGTATTTCTTTCTTTCTTTCTTTCTTTCTTTCTTTCTTTTTTTTTTTTTTTTAAGATTTTATTTATTCATGAGAGACACAGAGAGAGAAGAAGAGACATAGGCAGAAGGAGAGGCAGGCTCCTGCAGGGAGCCCGATACTGGACATGATCCCAGGACCCCCAGATCACGCCCTAAGTCGAAAGCAGACGCTCAACTGCTGAGCCACCCAGTCTTCCCTACTTGAGTATATTTCAAAGAATAATGATGCCTGCAATTTCTGACAAACTGAAGACAGGAAAATGTAACTTATAAGGCCTACTGTTAGTAAACAAAACAGGACTCAAAACGTGTTAACTAAGTGGGAAGTACAGGCTTTCAGTTATGAAAATAAGTCACGGGGATGGAAGGCACAGCACAAGGACCACAGTTAGGGATGCTGTAACACTATGTGTGGGACAGATGGTAGCTACACTTATGTGAGCACGGCATAATGTACAGACTCATCGGATCTTTATGCTGCACACCTGAAACTCATGTAATACTGCACATCAACTATACTATTCAAAAACCTGATAACTAGAGAAGATTTCTACTGTTTTACAATGATAAGGCTTCTAGTTTATTTTCACTTAAAGATTAGTACCGTCTCCACTTTACTGCAATGTCAAACATGTCTCTCCACTGCATTAGCCGTGTTTTCCCATTCATTCGAACTTTCGAATTGGTCCATGTACGCTGTACAGCTTGCATGACCTCTAACGCTGCCAAACCCATGGCTAAAAGGAGATATTGGAAAAACAAGAGTTGGTAAGTACACGTCAGAGGAACTGATTTTCACACACTTTACAGTCTTGGTGATAACTCCACAGTCATTGTAGAAAGAAAGAATCCTAAGTATTGGTAATTCAACAAGACCAGAGATCCATTACAATCGTGATGGTCCTAATAAAACTAAAATCTCCTGTGGAAACTAGAAGCACCCCCAAAGTTGTCTCCTCCCAGCTCCACCTCCTACCAAAGCAACTGGAGGTTTAAATTCTCCCTTACTCCCACACTAAGCAAACCACTCCCGTGGATAAACTGATCCACAGTGATGACTGAAGACCCATGTTCTACACCTATACGATAGCAACAGCACAAAAGCCATGCTGGGGCAGTCTTCTTTCAGAATTCACCGTTTGTGTATGATTCCCTTTTTTTCTTTTTAAAAATTAGGTTCCATGTGTGTATCCCTAAAGAATATATTCTGTAGTTTTGCTTATGAACTTTATGGGAAAAATAGATACTGTAGTTTACTGACTTGCTGTTTTTACTCAACTTTTTATTTTACGATTAACCCACATTGTTGCATGGGTTGTCTGCTTGTAATATCCCACCATGTGCTGGTATCACTTTTATCCACTCTTCTGTTCATGGTCTTTTGGGATGATTTCCAGTTTTCCATTTGAACAAGCACTACTATCAACTGGTACAGACCTCCTGTTGGACATGCACACATGTACCAAGTTTCCTCCTAGATATATACACAGTGGTAGACTTTTAAGACTGGAATGTACAAATGTTTAATTTTACATTATTATGACAAACTGCTGGCCAAAGTGTTTATAGCGATTTCAACTCTCATCCAGAGCATATAAAAATCTTCCTTGACCCCCGCTTCTGGTCAACATTACTATTATCAGACTTTATAATATTTGCTCATCTCGTGGGTGAAAAATGTAGTCAGGTGTATTTATGAGCCGAAGCATCTTTTTCTATGTTTATTTGCCATTCATGCTTTCTGTTGTTCATGTCCTTTGCACAATTTTCTCCTGGTTGTTTCACTTTTCTTTTCAAATTCGTAGAAAATTTTCATAAATTGTGGATACTAACTTTGGGTATTTAATCAGGTTGCAAGTACCTTTTCACAGTTCGGACTTACCTTTTTTCACTGTTTATGGTGTCTTTTGTCAAACAGCAATTCATAGGTTCAACACAGTCCAATTTACCAGTCTAAGGTCTACACTTTGTGTGTCTTAAGAAAGTCTTTTCCACCTTAGGGACCCTGGGTGGCTCAGTCGGTTGGTGTCCAACTCTTGATTTTGGCTCAGGGTGGTGACTTCAGGGTCCTGAGATCCAGGCCCCCCGTCAGGCTCTGCACTCAGTGAAGAGTCTGCTTCTCTCCTTCTCCCTCTCCCTCTCTTTCTGCCCCTCCCCCTACTCATGCCCACATGCTCTCTTTCTAAAATAATAAATAAATCTTTAAAAAAATCCTTTTCTTTTTTTTTTTTAATTTTTATTTATTTATTTTTTTTTTTAAATTTTTATTTATTTATGATAGTCACAGAGAGAGAGAGAGAGAGAGGGGCAGAGACACAGGCAGAGGGAGAAGCAGGCTCCATGCACCGGAAGCCCGACGTGGGATTCCATCCCGGATCTCCAGGATCGCACCCTGGGCCAAAGGCAGGCGCCAAACCGCTGTGCCACCCAGGGATCCCTTTTCTATCTTAAAATCATGAAACTATTCACTTCTATTTTCTCTTAAAATGTAAACAAATTTGCCATTCATATTTAAGATTTTCATCCGTCTGGAACTGGATCACATCTACACCATCATAAAAATCAATTCAGTTTTTATCCGTATGACAACCTAATTGTAACACTCTCATTAGGTAAGTTCCCCTCTGATCCATGGGGATCATGTCAGCCATTTATCTAGGTTCTCCAGATAATGCTTCTAAGCTCTTTACTGTGCTTCTCTGGTCCACATGGGCATCTCTGAACCAATACCAATCCATCTTCATTACTATGTTATATCTTGTTTTCTGGTAGAATAAAAGAACCTTCCTCTCCAAGCCTGGACATCATCTTCAGGAGTATCTTGATTACTCTTGGTCCTTTGTTCTTCTACACAATTGATAGAATTAGGTTATCAAACTCCTCAAAAAACTTTTGAGATTTAGAATGGCATTTTAATGAATCTGTAATTAATTTGCAGAGAACCGGGGCACCTGGGTGGCTCAGTGGTTGAGCATCTGCCTTCAGCTCAGGTCATGATCCCAGGGTCCTGGGATTGAGCCCAGCATCGGGCTCCCCACAGGGAGCCTGCTTCTCCTTCTGCCTATGTTTCTGCCTCTCTCTGTGTGTCTCTTTGAATAGATAACATCTTTAAAAAAAAATTTGCAAAGAACTGACTCATCGATATTATTAAACTTCTTATTCTTAAACACAGTATTTCTACTTGTTTTCTCTTGGTAACTTTCAATAAAATTTTGTAATGATTTCCATACAGGTTTTGCACATTATTTGTAAGATATACTCCTAATAAATACTTATTGCTATTATAAATGGTATTTTTGCTTGTTGCTAGCATACAGAAACACAAAAAATTTTATAAGTAAATTAATTATAATCAACCACCTTGCTAAACATACTTCTTATAATTTGTTTGTAAATCTTGAATTTTTTTTGTAAAAAAAAAAAATCATGTGATCTGCAAATCTATATAACTTTGATTTCTTTTTCTTCTGTTATGCATTGCCTAGAACCTCTATTTCACTGCTGAAAAGAAGCGATGATTTCCGGCTTTTGGTCTTGCTCCTGATTTTTATTTTTATTTATTTATTTATTGCTCCTGATTTTATTGTGATTATATCTAACACTTCATTAAAATGATGTTTGCCACAGTTTTCTGAGAGTTACCATTTATCAGGCTGAGGAAATACAGCAGTCCCCACCCCCATCCATGGTGTGCTTTTTGCAATTTCAGTTGCCTGGGGTCCTCTGCAGTCCAAAAATATTAAATAAAAAATTCCAGAAATAAACAATAAGTTTTAAAGTGCACATATCTATTATGTATATTGTCATAACTGTTCTATTTTATTATTAGTTACCATTGTTAAACTCTTACTGCGCCTACTTTATAAGTCACACTTCAGCACATTTCAGGAAAAGACATGTTGCAGCTGGCCCAAACAATGTTTGTGGTGAAAGCATGGTACCTCTACCATCCTGCAGTTGAAAATCTATGTATAACTCTTAATCCCCCCAAAACTTGACTACTAACAACCTACTGCTGACTGGATTTTTAATAATAATAATAAGTTAACACATACTTTGAATATGTATTGTATACTGTGTTCTTAGAATAAACTGAGCTACAGAAAACATTCAGAAAATCATAGGAAAAGAAAATACATTTCTAATACTGTATGGTATTTATCCAAAAAAATCCACATAAAAGTGGATCTCAGCAGTTCAAACCCTTGTCATTCAAGGGCCAGCACACAGGATTTAGTACTATTCGTGGTCTCAGGTATCCACTGGGCGTCTGGGGACATGTTCCCTACACATAAGGGGACACTACTGTACTTTGGTTTTCCAGCTTGCTAAGAGTTTTAAAGTATGAATGGTTATCTTTTTTCTACTGGTTTTTCTGTATTTGTTGGCATAATTAACGTGGTTTTTCCCCTTTAATCTGTCAACTGGCAATTATATTTATACATTTTCTGAAGTTAGATCACCTTTTCATTCCTAGGAAAAACCCAATTTGGTATGATATTACCTTTCTTATACAGATGAACTTGGATTTCATTTAGTATTCTTATGCTCACACTTAAGAGAGTAAGAAAGGCCTCTAATGTTCCTTTCAGGTACAACCATCAGGTTTGGTATCATTGTTATATTGGCTTTACAAAATGATTTGGAAATACTACCTTCTATTGCCCTGAAAGTCTGACAGAACACTTCTGTGATACCACTTGGGCATGGTGATTTTGGTGTGTGTGGGTAAGGGGGAGGGGTATTTTTAAATACCAATTCTATATCTTTAATGATTATAGAATTATCCAGGCTTTTTACTTCTTCTCACACTTTGATAAATTATAATTTACTAATTAGCCCATTTGTTTTTTTGTGTTTAAAGTTATTTGCATGCGGGGGTTCCCTGGGTGGCTCAGCGGTTTAGCGCCTGCCTTCAGTCCAGGGTGCAATCCTGGAGTCTTGGGATCAAGTCCCACGTTGGGCTCCCTGCTGGGCCTGCTTCTCCCTCTGCCTGTGTTTCTGCCTCTCTCTCTCTATATCTCTGATGAATAAATAAAATCTTAAAAAAAAAAGATGTTCATTTAAAAAATAAATAAATTTGCATGTGAATTTTCATGGCATGCTCAGCATTTTAAGACTTCCAGGAATTAATTTCTATTCTATATCTAATTGTTTTGTAATGGGATAGCCCTACTCATTTGTGGTTATATCTCTTTTTAACATTTCTAATAGTTTGAGTTTTTTAGTTATTTTCATGAAAAAATCAATCTCACCAGAAATTTGTCATAAAAAAAAGACAAAAGTTTGTGACGAAAGTGTTTTATATCTAATTTTCATTAATTTCTCTCTTCAGTCTTATTTTTCCTTCTTTCTGCTTTCTTTGTTGTTTTTCCTACTCCTTAATTTTTATACCTATCTATTGACTTGCTTTTTTTCCTAGTACAACATTTAAAGGCATCAATGCTTTTTTTTAAAATTTATTTATGATAGTCACAGAGAGAGAGAGGCAGAGACATAGGCAGAGGGAGAAGCAGGCTCCATGCACCGGGAGCCCGACGTGGGACTCGATCCCGGGTCTCCAGGATCGCGCCCTGGGCCAATCAATGCTCAGGGATCCCATCAATGCTTTTTACAATATTGGTCTCACTGCATTCCACAAGTATTGGTATGTGGAGTTTTCATGTTTTTTCATTTTTAAAGTATATTCAAATTTCCACTGTGGATTTCATCTTTAATCTGCACTTCAATATGTGTGCTTTTTAATTTCCAAATAAGGAGGATTTTTTTCCCTTAAAAGTATGTTTAATTGGGGATCCTTGGGTGGCTCAGCGGTTTAGCGCCTGCCTTTAGCCCAGGGCATGATCCTGGAGTCCTGGGATTGAGTCCCACATTGAGCTCCGTGCATGGAGCCTGCTTCTCCCTCTGCCTGTGTCTCTGCCTCTCTCTGTCTCTCATGAATAAATGAATGAAATTTTAAAAAAAAGTATGTTTAATCATACTTCAGTCAAATATGATACCAATTATTTGAAATGTATTTAAATATGCATAGCAGTGGTCATTCTTTATAAATGACCAAAGATATACCTGAAAAGAATATGTATTCTTGGATTATGGGGTACATAATTCTAGAGTAGACTAATATATCAAGTTTGTTGATTACGTTGTTCAAATAGTCTAAATCTTTACTAGTTATTTTTGTGTTTGACTTACTAAAAATTAGAATCTCTCATTAGGATAGTGAATTTATTGATTTCTCTGTGAATTTCTATCAATTTTTAAAGTTACTTTACTAGGTGTATATAAGTTTAGATTTGTAACTACCTGATTTAAACCCTTGTCCTATGTAGTAATAACCTTTGTTCCCAGTAATTTAAAAAAATTTTAGGGATGCCTGGGTGGCTCAGTCAGTTGAGCATCTGACTCTTAGTTTCAGTTCAGGACATGTTCTCAGGTTGTGAGATTAAGCCCTGAGTTGGGGTCTGCATTCAGCTCAGAGTCTGCTTAAGAGTCTCCCTCTGGGCACTTGATGGGATGAGCACTGGGTGTTATTCTGTATGTTGGCAAATTGAACACCAATAAAAAATAAATTTATTATTAAAAAAAAAAACGTCTCCCTCTGTATGCCCCTCCCCCTGTTCATGCTCTCTTGAGCTCACTCTCTCAGATAATAAACAAAATCTTTAAAAAATAAAAATAAATGTAATAATTTTAAATCTATTAATATACCTATATCAGGATTCTTTTAGTGAAGTTCCCAAGTGGAACTTTTTCTATTCCCTTACTTTCAATCTTTGTGTCCTTATGACCCTTGTAAAAAGCATTTAACTGGATTTTTAAAACATTCCAATCCAATTGTGTCTGTCTTTTGAAATTTAGTCCATTTATATTTACTGTCATTATTAATATATCTGGATTATTTCAACCTATTCTTATTTTTTCTTTTTATTTGTTCCATCTTTTTAATGGCAACCACCTGCCCCCCCCTTTTCCAGTTGATTTAATTTTTTTGTTTTGTTTTGACCTTTCTACTAATATAGAAGCTGTACACTTTGTTTCTAACTTTTAGTACCCATCCTAGATATTTTAAATATTTGTGTGTAACTTAAAGCTTTAACACAATATTTAACCCCAATTCCCTTAGAATATTTAATTCTTGCTTTCCCTTAACTTGCTTGCTATTATGCCTAGTATTTTATTTCTGTCCTTTTCATAAAGCCTCCAAATCAGATATTATTTTATATAAACAGTGCTTATTTAGACTTACCAATTTATCATGCTTACCATTTTCCTTTTCTCATTATTCCTTGTTGTATCTCAAATCTTGCCTAAGGTCAATTGCCTTTTTCTTTAATCACATGCCTTAGACGTTTTTTAGTGAATGGCAGGTGTGGTTAATTCAGTTTTTGATTATCTGACTATATACTTATTTGATCTTCATTCACAAAAGATAGTTGTTGCCATTTTGATGTTGAGAGGCTTACAGTCAGTCCAATTATTGACCTTAAGTAGGTGATAGGATTTTTCTTTCTGTTTAACAAATTTTTTCTCCTTATGTGTTGTTCTACTGTTACTTATGATGTGTCTGGATATGGATTTCTTGCCATTTAACTTGCTTTTCGAAAAAAAATCTGTGGATTTATGTTTCCTTAATTCTGAGAAACTGTTAGCCATTATGTCTTCAAAAATTACCTCTCTCCTCCATTCTCTCTTCCCAGGATTTCAATTAGATATATGCTAGACATTCTTCCATCTTCCACATCTTCTATCTCTCATGTTTTCTAAAACGCCTAAATGCATGAATTTTCATGGCATGCTCAGCATTTTAAGACTTCCAGGAATTAATTTCTATTCTATATCTAATTGTTTTGTAATGGGATAGCCCTACTCATTTGTGGTTATATCTCTTTTTAACATTTCTAATAGTTTGAGTTTTTTAGTTATTTTCATGAAAAAATCAATCTCACCAGAAATTTGTCATAAAAAAAAGACAAAAGTTTGTGACGAAAGTGTTTTATATCTAATTTTCATTAATTTCTCTCTTCAGTCTTATTTTTCCTTCTTTCTGCTTTCTTTGTTGTTTTTCCTACTCCTTAATTTTTATACCTATCTATTGACTTGCTTTTTTTCCTAGTACAACATTTAAAGGCATCAATGCTTTTTTTTAAAATTTATTTATGATAGTCACAGAGAGAGAGAGGCAGAGACATAGGCAGAGGGAGAAGCAGGCTCCATGCACCGGGAGCCCGACGTGGGACTCGATCCCGGGTCTCCAGGATCGCGCCCTGGGCCAATCAATGCTCAGGGATCCCATCAATGCTTTTTACAATATTGGTCTCACTGCATTCCACAAGTATTGGTATGTGGAGTTTTCATGTTTTTTCATTTTTAAAGTATATTCAAATTTCCACTGTGGATTTCATCTTTAATCTGCACTTCAATATGTGTGCTTTTTAATTTCCAAATAAGGAGGATTTTTTTCCCTTAAAAGTATGTTTAATTGGGGATCCTTGGGTGGCTCAGCGGTTTAGCGCCTGCCTTTAGCCCAGGGCATGATCCTGGAGTCCTGGGATTGAGTCCCACATTGAGCTCCGTGCATGGAGCCTGCTTCTCCCTCTGCCTGTGTCTCTGCCTCTCTCTGTCTCTCATGAATAAATGAATGAAATTTTAAAAAAAAGTATGTTTAATCATACTTCAGTCAAATATGATACCAATTATTTGAAATGTATTTAAATATGCATAGCAGTGGTCATTCTTTATAAATGACCAAAGATATACCTGAAAAGAATATGTATTCTTGGATTATGGGGTACATAATTCTAGAGTAGACTAATATATCAAGTTTGTTGATTACGTTGTTCAAATAGTCTAAATCTTTACTAGTTATTTTTGTGTTTGACTTACTAAAAATTAGAATCTCTCATTAGGATAGTGAATTTATTGATTTCTCTGTGAATTTCTATCAATTTTTAAAGTTACTTTACTAGGTGTATATAAGTTTAGATTTGTAACTACCTGATTTAAACCCTTGTCCTATGTAGTAATAACCTTTGTTCCCAGTAATTTAAAAAAATTTTAGGGATGCCTGGGTGGCTCAGTCAGTTGAGCATCTGACTCTTAGTTTCAGTTCAGGACATGTTCTCAGGTTGTGAGATTAAGCCCTGAGTTGGGGTCTGCATTCAGCTCAGAGTCTGCTTAAGAGTCTCCCTCTGGGCACTTGATGGGATGAGCACTGGGTGTTATTCTGTATGTTGGCAAATTGAACACCAATAAAAAATAAATTTATTATTAAAAAAAAAAACGTCTCCCTCTGTATGCCCCTCCCCCTGTTCATGCTCTCTTGAGCTCACTCTCTCAGATAATAAACAAAATCTTTAAAAAATAAAAATAAATGTAATAATTTTAAATCTATTAATATACCTATATCAGGATTCTTTTAGTGAGTTCCCAAGTGGAACTTTTTCTATTCCCTTACTTTCAATCTTTGTGTCCTTATGACCCTTGTAAAAAGCATTTAACTGGATTTTTAAAACATTCCAATCCAATTGTGTCTGTCTTTTGAAATTTAGTCCATTTATATTTACTGTCATTATTAATATATCTGGATTATTTCAACCTATTCTTATTTTTTCTTTTTATTTGTTCCATCTTTTTAATGGCAACCACCTGCCCCCCCCTTTTCCAGTTGATTTAATTTTTTTGTTTTGTTTTGACCTTTCTACTAATATAGAAGCTGTACACTTTGTTTCTAACTTTTAGTACCCATCCTAGATATTTTAAATATTTGTGTGTAACTTAAAGCTTTAACACAATATTTAACCCCAATTCCCTTAGAATATTTAATTCTTGCTTTCCCTTAACTTGCTTGCTATTATGCCTAGTATTTTATTTCTGTCCTTTTCATAAAGCCTCCAAATCAGATATTATTTTATATAAACAGTGCTTATTTAGACTTACCAATTTATCATGCTTACCATTTTCCTTTTCTCATTATTCCTTGTTGTATCTCAAATCTTGCCTAAGGTCAATTGCCTTTTTCTTTAATCACATGCCTTAGACGTTTTTTAGTGAATGGCAGGTGGTGGTTAATTCAGTTTTTGATTATCTGACTATATACTTATTTGATCTTCATTCACAAAAGATAGTTGTTGCCATTTTGATGTTGAGAGGCTTACAGTCAGTCCAATTATTGACCTTAAGTAGGTGATAGGATTTTTCTTTCTGTTTAACAAATTTTTTCTCCTTATGTGTTGTTCTACTGTTACTTATGATGTGTCTGGATATGGATTTCTTGCCATTTAACTTGCTTTTCGAAAAAAAATCTGTGGATTTATGTTTCCTTAATTCTGAGAAACTGTTAGCCATTATGTCTTCAAAAATTACCTCTCTCCTCCATTCTCTCTTCCCAGGATTTCAATTAGATATATGCTAGACATTCTTCCATCTTCCACATCTTCTATCTCTCATGTTTTCTAACGCCTGTATTCTTTGTGATTTTTACAGATTTTTCTTAATTTTTAAGGCATTGCTAGACTTCCAGGAATTAATTTCTATTCTATATCTAATTGTTTTGTAATGGGATAGCCCTTCAGCCATAATGCAGTAGTTGGCCAGCACTGTAATTTCAAACTTTTGGTTTTAAATAACCTGTTTTAAGAGTAACATGGTAATAGTAATGCATATCAACAACTGCCAATAAGTACATTTGAAGTCTGAAGGTTGCATAAAATTAGCAGGGAAGGTCAAGGTAGAAGGAAAAGTGGTATCCAAGGTAAGTTTCAAGGTACCTTATAAACTAAAATAAATATCTGTAGACATATCAAATCCAGAAATAAATTCCTGAGAAACATGGATATGAAGCCATTTATTGAGCAAGAGTTCTCATGATGAGCTTATAGCAAAAAAAAAAAAGTCATTTTCATTTAAAGCACTTACTTTATGTGGGGTTGCAACCCTGGTTGCTCTTCATAGTCTTCTATGAGGAAAGGCAGATTTTTAGCCCAGTGGTCTTTAAAGCTTCCAGGCAGATCCACATCAACGTTATATTCCGTAAGAGGAGTATCAAGGTGTGCGTGAAGATACCGAGAATACTCTGCAGATGGGAGATGAGATCTGACACACCCAAATATTGCTAAAGAAATCATTTTTATTGCTGACTGCCATAGAAATGCTTTGTAGCAAATTGTTAATTCCAAGAATTCTAAATGGAGATTCTAAATTGTAGTAAGTCACTATTACATGATACAGGGTAACTCAGGGTACCAGGATCAAACATAACCCAGTCAATCTGGGTCCACTTTGGCTAAGCTTTAATCATCTTTCCATGAACAACACCAAAGACCTCGCTTTTTCTTCTCGCAGAGTCTGAGAATCCAAGTTCAGTGTCAGACAGATCCTGATTCTCTATCAACTGATACAAATCAACTGACCATGTATATGATTTCATCAACTGACAGACTACTGCTTATCTCTACAGAAGCAGTGTAGAAAAATACAGGATATGGAGCACCCCTCCTTCAATCCACAGCTCACATGTTCTACTAAACCAGGAAACAAGAGGAAATTGTAATTTAGAATGAGGAGCTATGCTGTCCAGTAGGCCAGCCCCTAGCCACTTGGCTAGTGAATACTTAACATGTGGCCAATGTGTAGAGTGCCTGGGTGGCTCAGTTAAACATCCAACTCCTGATTTTGGCTCAGCTCATGGTCTCAGGGTCTTGAGATCGAATGCCCTGTGTTGGGCTCCATGCTGATGTGGAGCCTGCTTGAGATTCTCTTTCCCTCTGCTCCCTCCCCCACTGCTTATGTTTGCATGCTCTCTCTCTCTCTCTCTCTAAACAAAGGAATACAATATGGCCAGTGTGACCAAGAAACCATATTTTAAATTTTAATTAATCTGAACATAAAAACTGGTATTTGATTCAATTCTTAGAAAATGTCAGTATGTTTGGAACAACTCACATATATGAATTAACTTTTCCAAGTTTAAATTTTATGAAACATGACCTCAAATTAAGAATTTCCAATGAAAATTTAACATCTAAATTGAGATGTAAGCATAAAGATGTACTATAAGTATAAAATATACACCAGATTTCAAAAACTTAGTACAAAAAGTATCATAAAATATCTAATGATAGGGGCACCTGGGTGGCTCAGCCAGTTAAGCATATGCCTATGGCTTAGGTCATGATCCTGGAGTCCAGGGATGGAGTCCCACATCGGGCTCCCTGCCCAGCAGGGAGTCTGTTTCTCCCTTTCCCTCCCCCTGCTCATGCTCTCTTCTCGTTTACCCTCATTCTCAAATAAATAAATAAAATATTTTGAAAAAATTCAATGATTGAGCAATTTTTGTGACTTACCTCGGAGATATTTCACTTTCAGATACTCTGGGCTAGCCTTCTGGCCTGGGAGAGGATCATTTAGCATGACTTTGGTCTGTGCTTTAATGCCTTCATAAAACTGTCCCATGGCAACATGGCTGAGTCCTTTCATGTACTGGCACACCTCGTTATAGGGCTCAAGCTGCAGACACCGCTGACATGCGGAAGGAGGAAATGCTCTATTAGTATCAGTACAGTCACAGGTGACTTTTAAGTGCTTTATTTTTTGGTCTGGAGTTGGAAAAGTTTTCCCTCCAGGCTAAATCAAACCAAATATATGCTCTGTAAGTTAGTCTATAAGGCAGGGCAGTGGTTTTTCTCCTCTCTTTTTGTTATGGTTTAAACACTATTCTTGGTCCTCCTCCCTATTCATCCCACTAAACTTTGTTGAGCATTCTGAGAACTGTTACGGTGTTTCTCACATGTGGATGCCCACCTTGAAGTTCTTAAGGGCTTCCTGTAGGCTGCCATGGTGATAAAGCATCATTCCCCGGAGCTGTAGGGTCTGCACATGATTTTGGTTGAGCAACAGTGCCTTCTGGAAGCTCTCAGTGGCAGCTTCAAAATTGCCCAGTTCTCTAGGTATTTAACAACAGTTATGAACACAGTGCAGAATATTTCAGTGAACACATGGAGTAAGTCAGCCTCAGAATTACAGTCCCATCTGTGAGTCAGATACCTAGATATGGATGGTCCCTTGTCTATCTTAGTACTTCACAGCTACATACTCTACTTACTTTTCCTGAATTTTACCAGATTATTAGCCCTTGAAATTCTTTGGGGAAAATGAATTTATTGATTTCCAAAGGCAAGTGTTTATTCAAATCCTTTTCTCCAATTCATGATGAGCTCCAACCCCTAAAAAACGATGTGTTAATTTTAGTACTTAGATAAAACCATGTCTCTCCATTGGGGTAAAAAAAAGTATGTAGGTCACAATCATACACACAGGTTCCTCATTCTGAATCACATTCATAGGCTTAACATTGCATTTTTTTTCTATCACAGAAGTTACTTCACTTAAAATCTGATAAATCGTTTCATTATTTAAAATTCCAAAAAAAGTATATTTTAGAGTTGTGATCATTGCAGAGTGGAGATGATTACTACTAGCCTTCTTTTACATATTATATTTTTACAAATAATAAAAGCACCTTCAAAATGTCCCATGTGTCAATTTTCTATAAATAATGAATATTTTTAAATAATATAACACTCACTTACATTTATATAGCACTTTACCAATTACTCTGGGTGCTTTCAAATCTGTTTTCAATGTATGTCCCCAATAATTCTGTGGGACAGCAAAGGTACACATTGTCATTTAAACCCAGAGGAACACAAAGACACTTTCAAGTTAGTGTAAAAGATCTTCTCCACCACGTCAGATAAATAAGCTCTTGAATTCAGTCCTTCCTGACTGAGGCACCTAACAGTGCTCTGAAGGGGATTTCTGTTACTGTCTCCTTTCTAACTTTTATAGTGCCTTGTAAGGGAGAACCCTGAAGCTCAGGGAAGTTATAGACACACAAGTGTAGGATGGACAATTCAGAACTAAAACCAAGTCTCCTGACTCTCGAATCCCAAGCCCCTTCTTTCATGTCATGCAATTTCTTTTTCAGATCAGAGCATAAAGATTTTTGAAAGCCAAAAGTCAGAGCAGCTCTACTACTGGTCAGGGTAATGCATGGGGTCAGGACACCAGGGGGTAGGCACAGCTTCTCAATCCTGGTGGAGATGCATTGTAGCTATATCATAATTAATCATATTAATGATAGGGATGCAACATAATTTTCCATCCCTTTTATCTAGGAATCTTCAAACAATCACAGTAATGTGGGAATTAACCTTAATTACTGCCTAGAAAAGCAGCAGTTTCTATGATTCAATAGCTTATAATGCCACTATTCAAAACAATAACCCTAGAAGAAGTAACATTTCTAGACCAATATATATGAAGTGAAGTTGTTTAGAGAGGTAAAAATATATATCATGATATCCTCTGATATATGGTTCTTTCTGTATTCCAGAGAAGGTCTCAACAAGCTTATAAATGCCTATGTGATTCAGAATGACAATTTCTTTTTGGTTAAAAATTCAATTTCTTTTAAAGTATCACTACTACGTGAGGCTCTCTTGTCTTCCCACTCTACACCCTCTCTTCTACCCCAACTACTATTGCTTTTCTTACCTATAGGCCTGTCCCAGGCTTTTATATGCATCAATAAAATCAACTTTCTGCTTCAAGGCTTCTTTGAAGGATTCAATAGCTTCCTGAAAAAGGTATACAGAAAATTATGTCATTTGCATACCTGTTAAAATTTAATTTCACTTAAATCACTAAAGGATTTAAAAATATATTACACATGGTCTCGGAGTGATTTTTTTTTTTAATATGAGGACTTCAAAAAAAAAGAGAGGTAGAGAGTATGACAAACTATGAGTCAGGAGGATTTAATTTCAACAGTAAACAAATGCATTGCTATGAACAATGACAGAGCCTTAAAAGTTTCTCTCTTTCAGAATGGGAAAATAGATTCTCACTACCTATTTCATTAGGGCTTTGGTTACTAACGATATCACCCTCATGTCAACATCATTTCTTTAATTGATAAAGGTCTCGTGGAATAAAAGTTTACTAGCTGTGTGAAATAATCTTAAATGATCATAACTAGCAGGATTTAAACTGAGCCAACAAGAGAGACAAAAAAGGCAAGCCAGTGACATTATTCATAAAAAAAGCAACAAGGCTCCCAGACTGACTATCGGAAGGATGCCCATGATCTACAGGAAAAAGAAATAGTAAAACAAAATAAGACAGAAACCTTGAAATTGGGGCATTTGGGGCACAGTCTCTGCCAGCACGACTCTGGGTCTGCAGCTAGCAGAGTAAGATGGCACAGATGCTATGCTTTAGGGAGGAGCCCTTAGGGAACACACAATGCACCTGGCCACTGTGGAATCCTCTGTAAACTGTTAATAAAATGTACCATTCTGCTTCACAATAAACACCCTAGTCTTAAGCTGTATTCAATGTAATTTTCATTATGACTTGATTATTTACCATAATAAAAAATTATAAAGACATTTCACACATTTCCCAAGGAAAAAATGTGTCTTACTCTAGTTAATGGCCACAGAGTAGCATGAGCTCTAATGACTTTAATGAGAAAGACTTTAAAACTTCTATATATTTCATATCTGATTAGATAATTCATAGCAAAAAACTACTAAAGAGGTCATATGCCTTGCACATGGTAGGCACTCAATAAATATTTAATGATTTTAAAGGCACATAATCCTAATTCTTTTCAAAAAATCATCCATTGCCTGTTTGATTTTCTCTGTAGCGGGTAGCAGGGTAGAGGGGCTGGCTTTCAAACTCTAGAAGACTCTAAAAGAGGCAAGCCCACTGGATGTGCACTGTTTGGTAGAAGGATGAGAACAGATAAATTGTAACTATTAATTAGGCTTCTGGCCCTGGCATAGTCTCAATCTTTTGCAATTTTCACAATTATATTTGTAATTCAACAAACATGTATTGAGCGCCTATTATGTGCCAGGGCAGTGTGACATACAGGGGATACAAAGAGGAGTAATGATTCTCTCCACCCTCGAAGAACTCCATCTAGTCGGAAAGCCAATCACTTAATCAGGTTATTGGGACACAAACTAAGAGCTACAACAGAGATAAAGTGAAAGTCTCTGGGAATAGAGAGAAGGGAACAACTAACTGAGCCTGTGACACGAGGAGAGGCTTCACAGAGGAAGTGGCAATGGAGCTAGGCCTAGGAGAATGAGAAGGAATTTGGCAAAGAAAGGGGGCACTTGGACGGGGGATGGTGGTGCACAGTGGCAGGGTACTCAGCAGTGGTGGGGAAGGTGGGAGGGCAGGAGTGCAGGTGCAGAGGGGGGAGGGAAAGGACGACAACGGGGACCAGGCTGGTGTGGAGAGCTGGGGCCAGAGGGGGAAGGGCTCTGCCATGCTCCTGCAGTCACAGCGCCACCCAACCAGCAGTGAGGACTGGGGGCTGCGAGGAGGAGGTACGGGACCTCACAACACTGATCCTTTGAAGATGATTGCCACAAGCTACAACAGAGCAGCTGGGCAGGACAGGGGAGGGAGCAGAGCCCATCAAGGAGGTGGCTGCAGAGGTCCAGGCAAGAGATAACAGAAACTCAAACTGAGACAGTGTTTCTGTCTGACAGAAAAGAAGGGTCAAACTCAGGAGATATCCTTAAAGGCCAACTAAGAACCTGCCGGCATGGGTCTGGGGAATAAGGAAGGAGGGAGGGGGAAGCTTTGAAGCTGAAGAGCCTGGGTGGAAGACAAGAGCTTGGACCAACGTAAGGAAGTAGGGGGGATAGTTGTGGGGTAGGGCAGGGGTGGGAGGAGGTCAGGAGCCCAGCCAGGGCATGGTGGATCTGGGGGGTTTGTGGATATCTAGGGGAGATGCCCAGGACACATCTGCTGCCCACTGCACTTACAGCACGCTGGGATGCCACAGTTCTTCAAAGTCTGATTTCTCTTCAGCTTTTAAGAGTCTTTGGTTTCGGGGTTCCTGTCTAAGCACAGCTCTCTACCTCATTCTGCCAAAGAGGGGGACATAGCAGAATCAAGATCTGAAGCCACTGGGAACAAAGAAACTATGTTTGAATGAACCAATCTCTAAGCACATGAACTGGCTGTGAGTTCGTCAGCACAGAAAGTGCAAACATCGCCACCTTTATGCCACCATTGTCCTGGCCAGTGGCAGGCGGCTGTCTCGGGTTTCCCTCATTTATTGTAACGAAGAGAACAGCCTCAGGGAACTCCTCAAAGTGGCTGACAAAAAAAAAAAAATGTGCTTCGGATATACAATTTTTGAAATATCCTTACATCACAGATAAGTTTTCGCTGTATTTTCCCAGGGGAAATCCAAAATGTCTGCTCTATCTACCAGATTGGACAGTTGCACATTTGTCATGTAATATTACCTAAATAATTTCTAATGTATTACATCATAAAGCAAATAAGCAAACCACTTGCTTAATTAATTTCTACATTGCTGTTGACCTAGAGAGACAGGCTTTAGGACATAATGTAACTAAAATTCATTGGTCCAGTAATACTTTGTCTCTACAGTTAAACAAGAGAAATAAAGATATCTAATCTAAGTTCATTAATTTAATGAAGGCATGTCACCACTGACTCAGTTTTCCAATCTGTGTAACTGGGACACCCTCTGCTCCTTCTATACTTCATGGGGATGCCGTTGGGATGAATGAGACAATACGTAAACACTCTGACCTCCTCGGACAGCAGATCTACAAAAATGCAAAGAAAAAGTTCCCATCTATTACACATGTTGATGCTGGGTTTATGAGCACAATGAAGAGGAGAAAGCTCCAAATAATTTGGCAAGATTGGTTCAGGGAGGGGCTTCTCCTCATAGAATAAAAGCACTGCATCTAAGGTTCTCATCACATGGATTTGGAATAAATCCAGCTGAATTTCAGCGCTTGTCTCATGTGAATGTGGCGTCCCTGTTACAGCTCTTTTCTGAAAAATTCTCATTTCAAAGTAACACAAAGAGCCCTACCCAAATTCCTAAACCTGGTTTTAGAATCCACAGTGAAATCTTCTATTTGCATTTGTTTACTTTAAAAAAAAATTTTAACCTCTCAGTACTGATTGCCAGTATTTTTTCCATTTCAAACCTTTGTTTGCCTCCATGAGATATTCTTGGGATAGACTTGGAATACAGTATGGTGATTTTTGAATTTTTAAATTTAAGGTGACTGACAGAAGGTGAGAGGAGTAGGGGCAGATACAAGATAAGCTGGAAAAGCCCATCTGGCAGCTGCTCAAAACACATTTTAAATAACTGTTCTCCACACCTATGGCTGCCGGTCTGACCACTGGGGTAAGAGTCTCCAGGAGGACCACCCTCCACACACTTGCAGGAAGGACAGTTCGAAAGGAAACCTGCACAATTCTTTCTGGTTTGGTGTTTAGTGGATGGGAGTTATTTTTTCTAGTCTATGAAATGGAGATTAAATGTTCATATGTAACACAATCTGTAATAATTAAGATCTGATCCATGCTCACAGCTCCTAAAGTACTTTTCACACACGTTATTTTATGGAATCCTCACAACGCCTTCACAAACCCTTCAAGAGGCGGACAACAGAGTCATCTCTATGTGACAGATAGAGAAGGAGTGGCTGAAAAGCATAAGTAACTTGGCCAGTGGCACAGTTTGCAGGATTCAGAGCAGAAGCTCAAGCCAAGGCCTTCCAATTCCAAATCCAATGCTCTGTCCTTGAACTTCACATATTCAACTGATACTTACTGAGCACCTACTATGTGATGAGCACTGCCCCTAACACTGGGGATTTACAACCTAGGCCTTTTTAAAGATATACTGTCCCAACCCTCCAAAGATATATGCATCATCCTCGAACTACTTTCTATAATAAAATGCATGCTCGTTCATTCAGAGTACCCTTCCCTGCCACGTGCTATTGAAATTCTTCCCAGCTTCCAAAGTTCAAGTGGAGAACCACCTGTCTGTGAAGACTCTCATGACCTCCTAGTCAGCCTGAAGTGTTTTTCATCAACACAGGCTGACTCTCAGGCCAGCCCACTTTTCAATCAGATGGTTTGGGTGGGTCCTACACTAGAGCTCTGACCCTGTGCCAGCCATGGATACCCAGGACACCACTGTGAGGTCCCAAACTTATCCGCCCCCCAGAGAAGGCTGCTGCACATTAGGTCCTCAGCACACTCAGCACTGGACCAAGGGCAAGAGGCAGGGACAGGCTGGAGATGACACTGCCAACCCCACATGTCAGTCAGCTTGGACGACAGGTTTCCTATTTCCTCTGGCTCTTTCCCTGCTAATAGCAGGCTCCATGAGGCAGCAGCAACGGGACTGTTGGAGAAATATCTCCAGACCTGCTCCTGCAGCCCCCAGGGGCCCGATCAGGTCTCCCGCTCTGATCAGGGGTGCTGCTAATATCTCCCAAAGGTCCTCTGCCCCTAACCTCCCCAGCTACTGGCATGTCAGAATCCACTTCCTAAATGGCAGATTTGGTCTCAGTGACATACCTTCCCCCAAATCTAGATTTTGCAGCTCCTCTGGGCCTATAAATTAAAGTCAAGATGCTCAGCATAGCACTCTGGACATTTCGGGACCTCCCCTGGGCAGACTTGCCAGCTCACCTCCCCTACGCTCAGACCCAACCATTTGCTACACCACAAACTGGCTGTATGTCCATGTTCTATGCCAGCACTCATGCTTTTCCTATCAGCCTGAAGTAGCTTGCTGCTCCCAGTCCACTCCACCTGCAAGGCCCTGGACAAGGTCCACTTGCTCTCTGGAACCTTCTCTAATGCGGCAGTTTAGGTGAATCTTTCTTATCTCTGTTGCCAAAGCACTTTGTTCATATTACCTCTTATAGTGTATTTACCATATGATAAGTTATATGTGGAAGACACTTTGCAAACTGTATCCTTTCTCAGTGTCAAGTGTGAAAGATTCTTTTCCTCCTTCTCACTAACCCTTTATCACTTCTCGGCCTGCACCTTCCTCCAAGGACCTACCACATAGTAGGAGCTCAATAAGTATGTTGACTAAAACTCCTTCCTAAAATAAACCAATTAGATGGACACGTGAGATGTCATTTTAAAACACGCCACACGAAACCCCACTAAAGTCTCCCGCCCGTGAGAGAAAAGCAGAATCACGATACTGTATACATAGTGCATAACACTTTCACCTTCAAAAGTCCTCTGTGAAAGAAAGTTAGACCTTTGTATAGCATAGCTATAGGCTGGTTTTTGTTCAGTTCTAAGGACTGCTGGAAGTCTTCGTGGGCTGTTGCATAGTCCTACAAAAAGGAGAGTAGGGGGAAAAAGTAAAGTAGTATTCATTAGACATTTGGACATTTCTCACTTCTGATTGGTAGAGAGAAAAAAAACCCTCAATTCATTCTGTGCCCTTTTGGGCTTTAAAGGGAACATTTCATATCCATAAATAACAACTAAATTTTTATCCTGTTTGTTGAAAACAGCTAATTTTCTTAGAAATTGATGGGAAAGCCCTAAAGGTTTAATTTAAATAGACTGTTTCAACTGCAAAAAAATTCTTTGTAAAAAATAGTATCAAGGTCATAATCTGTTAGAGAAAACTTTACAAATTATTTTCTGGTACGAGCATCTTATTATACTGAATACTTCTAAAATAATTATGCCATAGTCAACCTTAAAATGTGTCATGCTGAGATTTTTTTTCAAACCTATTTTCTTTTGCAATTACATCAATCCACAAAAATAACTGTGGCAATCATACATATCATGATGGTAAAAGATAACCTTGCCGGATCTGAGTCATACATAGAGAAGCTACAGTCTGGGAAGTCATGTTAATTCTGGTTATGGCTCTTGAGTCTGACACCCAAGGAAATTCAAACTGTGCCTTTTAGTTTAACAATCACGTTGATAACATGCACACCCGCTTCCTGATGCTGACCTGTGCAGAAAAGGCTGAAGTATATAGTCAATGAACCAAATTTCTCCTTTGTTCTCTCTTTCTTTTTTCCCCAAATCTAGAATTAGTTACTGCTGACAGTAACTATCTTTCTTTCTCAAGCAAGAAAATGTGCTCTTGGGACTTAACAGTTCTCCACTAGGTTCAAATTCAGCTAAAGAAAGTGCTTTTGTAACTGTCTTGTACCACAAACATTTATTATATAGCCCCAAACCCAAATCTGTCAAAGGGTAGCTTTCCAAAGTAAACAGAAAAGTGAACATCTTCATCATCACAAAAGAGAATGTGTCCAGACAAAAACAACTCACCTCTGATATGAAGTACAGGGTCCCCCGGTGTCTGTACAGCCGTGCTGAGGGCTGAAGCTGGATAGCTTTGGTGAGATCATTCACTGCTTCATTAATTCGTCCCAGAGGGGACAGAATCTATAAACCCAAAAATGTAATTAGGGAAGAAATCTTCCAGTGATCAACCCCAAGACTGCCAATGTTTTTGACTCTTCAATTCCATTTCACCACACTCTACTCACAAGATTGCTCCCTTGGCAGACAAGAATCCCTGACCCCGCATACTACACAGCGAGGTTCAAAGTCGATAGGCTGAGGGGCCACTAGCCTTTGTCCAGCCAACAGGGAGGCTGATGAACCAAAAGCATGATTCCACATTCTGGGTTACAATAGATATTGCTTTGCTTGAAATGGGACCATTCTTTTTCCCTCAACCTATCGTTACCTTTCAAAACAAAATTCAGCATTTCAAAGTTAATCTGAAAGATAACTTTGAACCACTTTAAATAGAGAAATTGTTGGACACAGATTAGAGCCCTCCATTGTCTTTAGTGCTGGCTGACAATCTCTAAGACTTCAGGTATCTTGTGAGTCCCTTTGTGTTAACTCTCAGCTCATCGGTCATGATCTACAGAGCAGAAGAAGACACATCTGCTAGCTCGTTTGGGAAGCCCTTAAGATCCAGCAATCAGCTTGTGCAGGTGACAATGACAACACAGAAGATAGTTCAGAATGCAAAAGTACATCAAAAAGACATAAGAAAATCTAAAATGGGTTTCAGTACTCATGCAATCGAGATGAAGCATTTCACCCTGAGTAAATGTCCCGAAATTAGGGTTAAGTTTGTTCTCATGATATAGGTCAGGTTCCATCAGGTTCTACTATTTCCATCAGGTTCTACTATGTGGTTTCCTACTCTGCAGGAACTTAAAACCAGCAAAAGAAAGAGAATTCAGGCAGACACATCACCAGTGGCAAAAATGGCAGCTCAGAAAAAGGAAAGAAATGAATTATGGAATATATACCTGAAAATTCAAAAAGCAAGCAGTCTGGGGTTATATTTTGAAAGGCAGAACATCCCTACCTAGTTTATTAAGCCCTAGGTACATAATTGAATTATCACACCCCAGCACAATAATCAACATGCATAATAATGACCTGAGTAACTAAAAAAGGTTAAAATTATGTTCATTAAATATAGACTATTTCAGCAAGTACAAAGAGAAAGATTTCTCATTAAATAATTCCTGAGACATATAAATGATATGCTATAATTAAGCTGGAAAAAATCACTTTGTAGTGATATTATTGCCCAATAATGCCAGAAAGGGGGAATATTACCACATACATTTAAGATCATCAAAAATTACTTTTCAGATTACCAATATAATTTTTGGGTACACAATTAGCTTTTTATAAGATACACTAATCTTCTACAGCAGCTTAATAAGTTTTCTTTCTATGTACACTTACGTTCCTGCATAACATTTTAACATAACAGCAGAGTGATAGAAGGAAAAAGTATCAGTACCCCCTCCCCAGAGCAGATATCACCAAACTGGCCACCAAATGTTCACCCTAGATACCAACAAGGTTCTCATGCAGTAATGAACAAATTATAATCACTTAATCCTTATTAAGTTATATTCTAAAATAGACAAGGGATAATGGATTATATCATTAATTGAGAAAGATTTTCATTCAGAAACCCAAATTCCCAATAAAACATAAAATTCACTGCAAGAAACTGAACTATAATTTTAGAGACTATACTTTTGAGAATATAAACACCACAAATACAGTTTTTAAATTATTAAAACATTTAGTGTCTTCTTTACTTCTAAGTTTTCTCCCCCACAAGAGAGGGGGAGGCAAAGTCACTTTCCTTTAGATGAACTATGAAATCCCACTATGCCAGATGATTAAATTTAAGTTTTCTCCAGATTGAATAAGTTAACAAATTCTAAAGCATTTAATGTGGTTAAATGAACAGTAAAATGAAATATGGGCAGTTCACTATCATATTAAGTAAATGATAAGATGAACCCGTTTCATTCAAAAACATTAAAAGGAATGCATCTCTACACACCTTTCTCTGATCTAAACACCATTCTCCATCTGGTCCCCCAAGAGGTGGGCTGATTGGCTGTAGTGGCACCACATGTGAGGCTTCCACATACACTCCCACACCTGCCGCCCACAGGCACACTTTTCTGCTCCTGAAGAAGCGCCTCCTCTTACTGTCACTAATACTGTCATCACATTACCTCTGTCTCCACTTCAAGTCCTAAGTTCCTCCAAGGACTGGCTGTGGTAAGCCTTACCTGATCTATGTCTCCACGTAGATAAGTACATCTCACAAGAACTGTATGTAAACGTACGTGCACATGCGCACACACACATATAGGCGTGTACACACACACACACACACACACATGTGCGCATGCTCGTGCACACTTGTTATGGTTATAAATTTCATTTTGACCATATCATCATACAGTTTTGAAGTATGTCATATATATACATAGTAAACATGATGTGTGATATATTTTTCAATGAACACTAACTGTAGTACATGCCATCACCACATATTTTAATACTAAATATTACTATTAAATGTTAAATCAGGAGTATCACTCAGCCCATAGTTTTATAGTAATTTCAATCATGTTTAAAGGCATTCAGTACCTATAGAGGAAAACACAATAGGTATAAGGGAGCTTTAAAATTTACAAGTAATAAGATAATAGTAAAAAAAAAAAAAAATTTGAGATTCAACTAGTCCAATAATGACAGAGGGAAAAAGAAAACCACACTCACTTCTGCTCGCTGTTCAAATACCTCTGGACGATCTGGTTCCAAGGTAATTACTCGGCTCAGTTCGAACAGAGCAAGCTCAGCATTCTTAATGTCCTTGAAAAGGCATTAGCTCAGTATGAGATACACTGTTACTTAAAACCAGGTTGAATAGTTTTTCTGAAAAAACTAATAATTTAGTAATGATATAACTACGTATTTAGAAATAAATATGAACTTCACTTCTGTACAAAAGATCTGCTGGTTTAAATAAGTTATAATTATTTAACTCACTCCAGTCTACCTGTCCAACAACAGCCCAAAAGACCTAACAACATACCACAAGTTCCCATTGATGTTAGGACATTCTCTAAATTTAACCTACTTAAACACTGAATCAATGAATTTCGAGGGATGAGGATGTGGATGTATACCAGCATGCAGAATGATGCTGACCAGGGGCAATGTGGGACAGCAGGGAGCCAAATCAGTGTCAATCAAAATCCCTAAGCCCCACATGCCTATACTTTAGCAAGCCTAGGTAAGTTCTCTTTAAAATCTGCATGTTATTCTTATATTAAAAACAAAGCATGTTACTTTTACATAAAAACACATTAAAGATACAAGCAAATTTCATGTTAAGATATAAAATTAAAAGAGATGAGAATTAGGAAGAAGTTTATCTCTGACCTTTCCTAGAGCAACTTCTGTCATTTACTGATGCTGCCATGTAATACTGTTTCCTTCCTAAACATCTCTGTAATCTCCATATCTGAGCTCATTCTCAGTCCTCTTTGTCTCAGAAGTATACAAATAGCATAAAAATTTCTCCCAATAGGCCAGCATCTGATTAGTACAATTTTTTAAACTGGCAAAGACACAGAAGTGATGCTTCTCCCTCAAACATCATTTTATTTGAGTATTTCTAATATAAAATAAGACCATAGGAAAGTTCATGTGTAATACTCTAGACTGAAAATATGGAGATCTGAACTTTAAACTGTTTTTTATTTACTATATAATCTCAGGAAAATCTTCATTTTTATACATGGTGCCTTGTTGGGTAAAAAATATTTACTATATTGGGGTGCTGGGTGGTTCAATCTGTTAAGTGTCTGCCTTCGACTCAGGTCATGATTCCAGAGTCCTGGGATTAAGCCCTGAGTTGGGCTCCTGCTCAGTGGGAAGTCTGCTTCTGCCTCTGCCCCTCCACCCACCTGTGTTTGCTCTCTCTCTAATAAATAAGTAAAAATCTTAAAATAAAATAAATAAAATGTATGTATTATACTTTCTCTCTGTATTCCCCCAGAGAAATCAGAGGACTAGGGCTATGACAATACACTTATCTGGGGAAAGTATAATAATATAACAAATAAAAATAAATTTTACCAAAGAACACCTTTTGGTTCCTTTATTCAACCTTTAAAAATTATGAAAGAAACTCAAATTCTAAGTCTTACTGTGCTATGGATACCTAGAATCCATCTTAACCAACGAATAGTTCCTAGGAATTCAAAGTCTCATACTTTCCTTGATCTATGTCCAGCTCATCACGAAATAAAGTTTAGGTTGCCAAAGGCTGTCCTTTTGAAGTAGAAAGCGTGGCAAGATTGACTTCCAGAAGCCCTAGGTAGAGATTCCCAGCCCCCGAGCCCCCTTCCTGGCCATGTGATCTTGAGTAATTCTCTACTGCCATTTTCTCATGTGAGAACTGGCATGGTGACACCACTGCGTGTCCATCAGAGCTCAATGAACCCTGGTCCAGGTCAGGTCGTGTAGGCACTATGGCAAGAGTAGCTATTCCATACTCACATGTAGTCCCTTCTTTCCATAGGCTATCCCTCGGCCATAAATTGCACTAACCAGATCAGGCTCCTCCTAGTCAGACCAAAACAGAAACACGTCAAAAACTATAAACAAAACAAAACAAAACAAAAAATCAGTTTCTGCTTCAAGCACGTTAATGTCACAAGTGACAAGCTCTACTTTATGCCACCACCACACATACATCCACATTCCATCCCCAACCAGAAGAGTCTGTGCTCTCCAAGCTCATTTGAATGAGACCTCACATAAGAATTTTCCATTAAAAAAAATAATAAAGAGAACCAACAGTAGGGAGCCCTGTGCTAGTTTGTCGCATACTCATCTCACTTAAAACACGATCCTCCCAACAACTCTATGATCAGCAGCATCTGCGATCATGTCTCACAAAGGACACATAGGTTCAGGGATAAACGGTTAGGAAGGAAGCACTGAGGAGTGCCTCTTCCTCGTGTGTTCCCCTCACAATCATGAAATTTTCTGAAAAGGGAAGAACCTCTCAGTGCCAGCCCCATCGAGCAACAAGAAATGAGTCTGCTCCACAGTCTGTTGGGGTTAATGCAGTCCTTCACACTATGTGTCAGAATGGGAACCAGGTGCTTTCTGCAAGTCACCCCAGGTGGACTAGATGAAACCACCCTCAGGCCCAAGGACAGGGGTCTGCTGTCCCAACACTATGTCCCCAAACAGGTCAGTGGTATGAAGCATCCCACCTCCTGAACCACCTCTCTTCTACATTTAGCCTCTGCAATTTCTGCTTCTTCTCTGAATCCTTCCCCTACACTTAAGAAAGAAGAGTAAACAGCCTCTGGCTCTAACGTCTGGGGTGAAACTCTTAACATGGCTAAAGAATCTAACAGAACTGGGGCACCTGGGTGGCTCAGCAGTTGAGTGTCTCTGCCTTCGACTCAGGGCATGAGCCTGGGGTCCTGGGATCAAGTTCTGCATCAGGCTTCCTGCAGGAAGCCTGCTTCTCCCTCTGCCTATGTCTCTGCCTCTCTCTCTGTATCTCTCATGAATTAAAAAATAAAATCTTTTTTCAAAAAATGAATGTAACAGAACAGTACTAGATGAGGCATTTTATAGACTAATCTACCATTCAGTTTCAAATCTGAGATAGGGAATCTCCCTGTTTTGCAGAAAAAGATACATCAACTTCAACGATGAGTAAATGAGAAAAAAATAAAGGAGAAGATGCCATATATTGGGAAAATGAAAGACAAAACAGAATCCGGTACACCTGTATCAAGTGGCAAACTGAGGCATTATTGGCCCCAACCCCACCAGCAGAGCAGCTCATGGTGTACAAAAATTGGAAAAATTCAATTACAGATCTCCAACTTCTCTTGAAAAATCAAACTATGTAACAAAGATAAGCCTAAATTTTTACATTCTTGCATAAAAAAAAAAAAAAAACTAGAGCTAAGTACTGGCTACCTCTTTAAATGAAGGCTGTGTATTCATCAGTTTACTGGAAACCCACCCTACGTCACCTCTACATCACAGCAATGCACTTTGCTCATTTAAGTCATTTTCCTGGCTCCACACAGTTCTGTTTGGAGTTGTGATTTATAACTTATACATGGCTGACATGAAAGGCTCATGCTATTCGCTAAATGGAAAAAAAGTCAAGTTAATAGAACTACAGAGGAATGGCAGTTGCTTTTATAAATAATATTTATATATGATTGTGTGGGTCAATAGTGCACAGAAAAAAAGCACTCCAAAACATTAACAGTAATTTGCTCTTGGGAGTGGGATTACTAGATATGTTCCTATTATGCTTACTATACTGCAATATTCCTTTTCATGGCTTAAAACAAACACACATGCATTCGCAATCAGCAAAAAGATGTTTTAAGTAATACGCATTATAGAAAAGAGAAATTTTTATTATAAACTTAAAAATTATTCAAATAGTTGGAATACTTGTTATAAATTACAGAAAATTTAGAAAATGAAGAAAAACACAAAAATAAAATACAGCGCACCCTATCATTCTGCCACTCAGAGATAACACTTTTGACATTTAAATATCCTTCCTGGTTTGGAGAAAAAAAAAAGGGCAGAGCAAGTATTTTGGAGGGAGAGGGATATAGGTAGATAGGGAGAGGAAGATAGGAAAAACAGCTACCCAAAGAAGAAATAAAGTTAAGGCTGACTACATGTGTTTCCATAGCAATACCACCTGCCAGGAGACAGAACAGGGCACAGAACAGCACCTGGTCCAGGCTGGGGCAGGGGGAAATGACTCCACGGCTCTTCCCCTGTGAGAACATTCACCAGGGAGAGGAACACCTACTCTCAGATTTGTAACATCTCCAAATAGACTAAGAAGTTCTCCTTCTTAAACTGGAAAAAATAAATTATGATAACCAAGGGGGCAAATTGGGAAAAAGTGTATATAAATAAATAGTTCGTTTACCAAAGTGGCATCTCCATACACTCTGTGGCCAGGGCCAGCCACTTGGGGGTAGAGGGTCATCCTTATCTCCCCAGCAACACGCCTACTTAGGAAACCCTAGCAGTCTCATCTCCCTGGGTGACACCTCTCTCGCTCACTTACCCAACAATAACCCACTTAACCACATTCTTGTTTCTCCCATCTAGTCTCCAGACTGGCACTAAGAGTTAGTTACCTAACAATGTCACCTGGCTGAAATTATTCCTTGGCTCCCCAACACCTCCAACAGCCCCATTCAAACATATCTATTACTCTAAAACATTGTAAAATGCATTTCATGTTGTAACCCAGTACACACACATATATGCACATAACACTCATGTACATACACATATGAGTGTCAGAAATAAAAGTTACACTAAGTCAAACCTAGTCTTACTATTTACAATGAAACCTATTTTCCACTCTAGTGTATTTCCTTTTTGAAAGAAGTGCTAGCCTTCACTTGCCAATCAGCGTCAGGCAGTACAAAAGGTAACAATTCCCAACTGGAAAAACTATGAAATAACATCTAAATGCTTTTGTAGAAAAATACTGATCATTTCTCAGTCTCATCTCTTTGCACTTTCCACCCATAATTCACACTCTAGAAGTGAGCACTACTTCACAGTTCCTAGATACAAGATACTCTCCCAAGCTCAGGGCAATGCAAATGCTAGCCCATCTGCCTGGAACGGCCAACTACTGCCTCAGCTCAAACACTACCTCTCTTCTGGCTCCTTTCCAGACTCCCCTGGAAAATCAATAAGCCTCAGTTCCTACTATATGCTGCATGGACATTAGTCACTTAGTCAACAAATATTTACTTAGGATCAGCTATTAGCCATGTCTGGTTACACATGCTAGGAATACTGTAGTAAGCAAAAACCAAGACAGAAGGCAAGACTCTGTCTTGGTTTTTGCTCCAAGACAAAACCAAGACTCTTAAAAAAAACAAAACAAAAACAAACAAACAAAAAACACAAGACTCTTGCCTTCTTGGGGCATAGCCAAAGAATCACAAATATAGTTACATCTTCAGTAAGTGCTAGAATAGCAAATGGTGCTTTTGGAAAATGCATAAACATGGTGCACTAGACATGGTTAGGAAGGCTTCCCTGAGGGAGAAGCATCTGGGCTGAAATGTGTGAGGGGGGTGAGGGAATCTCAGAGCAGCTGGTCCAGGCAGAGGAGGCTCCAAGGCAAGCAGGGAGCATAGCATCTGCTCCAAGGTGAGGCTGGAGGCAGGGACGTTAGTAAGGATTTTCATCTTCAACCTAAAAGCAACAGCAAAGCATGTGTGTTGTTTAAAATGTACATACATGGATGGTGTGGAGGGTGTGAGGTGAGAAGCCAGGAAACCATGGATGCACAAGTCATCTGGCAGATAGTAGTGGCTTGGCTGTGGTCTGAGCAGAGCCAGGAGAAGCAAGCAGATGGATGCCAGAGGTAGTTGGGAGGTATCCAGATAGAGTTAGTGGTGAAATAAGTAGCATACACATGTGAGGAGTAGGTGAACTCATGCATTCCCTTGGAGAGGATGCCACCCCCTGATCTGGCAACAGTGGAACATGACTAGGGACCCCCAGTTATGAGGAGGGGTATGTGGAGGGATCAGGGGAGAGCATGCAGTTGAGTTGAAACTTCTTAATGGATATAATTCCATTAAAGTAATTCTCTTATTATTTTGGATATTTTTTTGCATTTATTTATCTCTAATTGTTTTTGCATTGTTTTGCATTTTGCACACTTATCACCCACAGGAACATAATATCAAAGGAGTATCTTGTCATGTGTGGCTCTGTGGCACCTAGCACTGTGCCTGACACCAGAGTCTTAACATGTAGCAGTTATTAGTTAGCAACAAACACTGGCCATTTCCTAGGCAGCTAAGATCTTAATGCGTATTAAAGACTAACAGATTTGGGGCACCTGGGTGGCCAAGTTGGTTAAGCACCTGACTTTGACTCAGGTCATGATCCCAGGGTCCTGGGATAGAGCCTTATGTTGGGCTCCCTACTCAATGGGAAACCTGTTTCTCCCTCTCCCTCTGCCTGCTTGTGCTCTCTCTTTCTCAAATAAATAAATAAATCTGAAATAAATAAATACATACATACATACATACATACAGACAGACAGACAATCAGATCAAAGTCAGCTTGGCCTGGCCTGTTCTTATAGGGACAAAAGCAAACGACCTGGGTAGAAACAATGGGGTGATCATTGGTAAAAAGCCAGATCCACAGTTCCATAAGGCAAAGCTGTATGATAGATGTGCCACAGGAGTGGCTTTAGGTGGGGCACCAGCTATCACAGTTGTAACATGTTTATAGCAATTAAAAATGTTAAAACTTTAAAAAAACAGCCATTCAAAAGTTTGCAACAGTTAAAATCTGAACACTGACAACTTCCTGAATTCGGTCATCATTATTTTGGCTTTGAGGATTTAATGTGCAGCCCCCACTGGCAGAGAGCACTACAATGGTCCTACATGCAGTGCCTCCATGGCTCTCTCTGGATCCCCCACATAATTTCATCATGACCACAGCAGTGACCTTCTGTTCTGCCAGTGACAGATAACAAATGGTATCAATCAAGAAAAGTAATACAATCTATTATTTACAACAATGGTAACAACACATCCTTTTATGCTGCTGAAAAAAAATTCTAAAAAGAAAGAATAAATTGAATACAGAAAACTTAAGTATGTGAATCTGTAATGGATCCTTGTGGTTACCTCAGTTATAATCTAGTAGGGTTCCTAAATTTAAATGACAGATTTTATTACTTCTCTTGATCAATACAGCTCTATTATTTTATATTATCTATCACTGGCTTTGGATGTTAAACTCTAAAAGAAGTCAAAACTCTTTATGAAATGTCATGACGAATTATATTTTCAAATAAATGCCAATGTCTATTTCAAAAAGCAAACTGGGCTCAGATTATCCATTTATCAAAATATTTTTGAGTATATAAGTAATAATATTTACATTTTATCAAGAAATTTTAATCATTTAAATGATTTAAATGAAAGGCAGAATTTCAATCTTCCAATATTATTTACTTTATGCAAATGCAAAATCATGGTATCACAGGACAGTTACCTTACTGGAATCATGTACACCTAGATGTCTCAATTCCCAAGACACCAATCTGTTTAAATCCAAAAAGGTCTCATTTACCATCCTAGTTACATACCATTTATATTGTAACTTTAAATTTTACAAATATCTCATTTTCCACCCCAAGGCTGGCATCTTTATTAAAACTCAAAAGTCCCTGGATTGAAGGCAAATGAGTAAAAAAAAAATCACTGCACTGAAATGTAATAAGGATTCAGTTTTGTGCAAGTGGCAGACTCACAAACCTACTTATGAAAAGGATGTTTACAAATCATATGCAGAGGCATGTTTCGCATTTTGTCTGCTAATGTAAAATAAGAAACAAACATTTTTATGAATTCAGTTCTACCCAACTCAGATGAGCTCAAAGTCACACAATTTGTAACAAAGGCCTCCTTCGATTTTTGCAGCACTTATGTTACTGAGTCCTGCATGGAACCAAAGCAGCACAGAAGCCAGGGAATGGTTCCACTTCTCTAGAATACTGTCCTCGATGTGCTGACACATAAGCAAGAACACTGCTGTAGAAACAACACTAATGCACAAGCTTTTAAATCAAGAGTTTTCAGTGTAATCCAACAGATCTAGGAAGCTTTGAAACTGTGTTCATTTAGAAACCCTTATGCTTGAGGAGCATATTTTGCCTTTATAAATGTACCAAATATCCCATAGTTCAATAACTACTTAAACACCTCACAACAACAGAGACCGTGGAAATATTGTCTAAGTTTGCTTCTTGTGGTATAGCTGAGACAAAAGGCAGGCATAAAAGCTTGACATCGATTTCACATTAAACAATCTTGGGGACTCTAATACAATCCAAGCCCTCATTGTCCCATTTGTTTTCAGCTTTCTATGAATGGAATCTGATTCCACACTCTGCTTGCTGCTGCATACTGGAGTTCCCAGGCTGTGCAAAAGAAAAGTTTTGTCAAGCATTTATGAATTCAAAAACCCTGAAAAGTCTGTGTGCCAACAGTGGCCATTGCAGGTTTGCTAGAGGATGTTGGCTGGCCTACAGAGTTTCTGCATGTGTGGAGGGTCCTACAAGGAACAGGTGAACACTCAGCAGCAGGTATGGACAAACATGGTTCTGCAGCAATACTCAGGCCAGTTCTAATGCGAAGAGGGAAAGGTTTCAGTGGCAGGGTGGCATCCATACAGCAGGAGGGTGAGCAAACCACCCTCCTGAACCCAGGCCATGGAAAAATATGACTGGGATAAAAACCAATGTCATTGCTGCAAGAAACCATTCCACTGCATTTGCCAATAAAAGAAAAGGAAGAGCATTTAAAGAAAGATCATGCTTTTAAAATACAATTTGAAGGGACGCTGGGGCTCAGTGAACCATCTGCCTTGTGCTCAGGTCATAATCTCAGGGTCCTGGGATCAAGCCCCGCACTGGGCTCCCTGCTCTGTAGGGAGTCTGCTTCTCCCTCCGCCTCTGCCTGTGTGTGTGTGTCTCTCTCCCATGAATAAATGAATAAAATCTTTTTAAAAAATACAATTTCAAGAGACTGGCTTCTGCAAATTCGGATTCATGGTAAGAAAAGAAGTTTTGGTCAATTGGAGAAAGAGCAGCAACTCTTCTTTAGATACTTGCTACCACCTGCTTGTGCAGTTTCTTGATGAGACAGGCTATCAAGAATTTGAAGAAATCAACGAAAAGCTCTTAAGTAGGAATCATGTGCATCACTTTCAAACATTAAACCTAATGTGGAAAAGTTTCATCTAGAAAAATGGGACTGAGTTTCTTACTACAATTTTAGAAAAGAATTTTAGCATCTTTTTTATCAGTATCTTCTGTATTTATCATAGTTACGTAAGATGAAGAAAATGTGATGAGTTTTCACCGAGTTCAATCCAGATGCCTCTAAATTTGCTCCTGTTGACTCCAGTGTGTCATGCAAACAGGATTTTCCACCTGTGTCATGATGTGAAAAGGCTGGGAAGCACCAAAATAAAGGCAGAGAAGACAGGAATCACCAAGAAAAGCACCAGCAGGAAAGCCAAGGGCACTCTTGTTCCTATATATAATTATGCAATAAATGGTCACCCAGTTCTGTCTTCTGTGGACCAGGAATATTTGAACTTCTGCTGCTCCCCATCTTGTTCCTGACCCATCGGCAGCTTGAATCACCAGAAAAGGAGCCCTACCTTATAAACCACACATTCTCAAAGAAAAATTTCCCAGTTGAAAGCAACCCATTGTACTGCAGATTGATGAAAATGCTCTATCAAATTTCAACACTGAGACCTTTTCTGGGCACAAAGAGAAATTTTGACCTACTTTCTGAATGCAGTTGCGAGGGAAAGGAGTATTACAACAATAAATGGACAACAGGAGGAACGGTATAGAGCCATTAAAAGCTTAAGATTACAGAGAGATACTGAAAGACATTTACAGTATAAAATTCAGTGATAAATACAAAATAGTACACATATTCAGATTATAAAACATAAAGGCATACTTTGAAAAGGTCATAAGCAAAAAACTTCAATAATGAGAGAGTGGCAGAATTAGGACATTTTTTATTTTTATTATTTGAAGTTTTTTCCTTAACAGTTATAATTGCCTTCAACTACAACAGTAATAATATTTTTCAAAAAGTTAGTTACCATATATAAACTGACATTATTACCATACATAAACTGACATACATTAGTTACCATACATAAACTGACATTTCTCCTATAAATGTACCAAAACCTCCCTTCCACACCAGGGCCAAGTGTTAACTATGAATTGCTTGCTTACCTTTTTAAATACTACAATGACTAACAGAAAGGTGATGTTTAAAACTACTAATAATCTATCCTTTAAATGCCACTGCAGAATGTCATTCCATATGAGCACCCAAACACACAACTGCTTGGATCCGAGGCATTTAACAACTAAAAATATCTCAGCGATTTTTTTGAGAATGAAGACAGAATTGTCAGTATAGTTAATTCTATGTTTAAAAAAGAAAAAAAAGTAGAGCAATTTCAAAATTAATATTTTAAAATTAAGTTTACCTGCTGGGCTGTAAATTATGTTTGTTCTATGAATATGACTATATTAGAATGGTGCTTTGAGTAGCTAAGATTTACTGAGCTCTTACTACGTGCCAGGCACTGGGTACTAAGTATTTTAGAGAATATTTCATTTAAGCCTAACAAGAATATTTTTGGAGGTTATGATTATTATCTCCATAAGCCAGGAGGTAAAATAACTTGGTAGCAAGCAGCAGAGAAGGTTAGAACATGGGTATCTTTAAAAAGCACATTTATTCACTATACTCTACCGGACAGACACATTGACAATCAATAATGGTCAGCATCTACAAGAATGCAGTCAAAGATACGGGATATAAAGCCAATGATATTATCCTCACAATCTTAGATGTTTGTTTAAGCCTTTTATCTAAACCATATTTTAATGCAGCCATTAATCAAAAAAACTAGAGTCTCACAATTCAACTTTGAAGTGAGAAACAAATCCATCCAAGAACCATGAAGATCCTGCACAGAAAGTAAACATGTAGACGTCCGAGAATTTCCAGCACCCACATCTTATAGAAGATAGCACAGTAGAAAGGAAAGTGAACTGAAGTTAGTTTTTTTTTTCTTTTAAACTGCATTTCAGTCCCATCTTTTCCAGCTAACAGTGGGGAGACTGTGAGCAAATTGCTTGACCTCCTTTGATCTCATTTTCCACATTTAAAATAAAATTAGTACTGCAAAGATGAAATGAGAGGATCGTTTCAAGGCCTCCACCAAGAGAGTGCTCATTCAGGGCTGACTTCCTTTACTTCCCCACATGATCCTAAAATCAATGTATTCTTGCAGCACTTTAGCTACACACAAGTCCATATTTTTGTCGTGACTACCAACTTCAAGTTACATAATTCAGAAGAAAAATTACCTGAAGCATTGTTGAAAAATGTCTTATCGCTTCATCATAGAGTCCACTGCCAATCAACACATAAGCAATAGCTATGAAACAAAATACAAAAATATTAAAGGAAAGAATGAAGGATCTCAGAGTACAATCAGTAACTAAATTCTTTGCTGAATCCTAAAAGGCAGCTCCGAGGACCAGAAGCAGTGAAAGAAAACCTGGAAGTTAATAAGATGTACTTGAATTCATCCCCTTCTCAGCACCTACTATCAATCTTCTAGTGCTCTCTATATTTAAATTATTAAAAGCCATCTATAAAACATTGCCTACCAGAAGTAATTATCTTTTTCTAGGCCCATCACTCACTTTCAAACACAAATAACCTTTATGATGTTTCCAATCGATACATCAAAAGAGCTAGTAATGAGCCTGAATAAAACCCACATAACATGGCAATGTGATTTTACTGTAAAAGTTATGAGAAATACCCAAATGGATCACAAACCTCAATTCCTGGGGGTGCTGAACTTACTGCCAGTTACCAAGTAAGAACAAAAGCAGAGGCTCTAATTAACATATATTAATAGAATGCTTAATTCACACCAGTGCAATGCAACAGTGGTCTTTCCCTACCTCTTCTATTCAAAATACAGTCAAAACACTACTCAAAAAACAAAACAAAACAAAACAAAAAAACACTACTCAAAATATACACTAAAGATGAATACATCGTTTCTGATCAAATTGTGTTGGTAACTGGTATTTTGAAATTAGAGCCATGACAACCTCTTAATACCTGGCAATATTTGGACTAAGTTTTTTCACCTGTCCAAAATGCAGTAAGCTATTGATAATCTAAATTACATTTCATCTATAAAATTTGTTCTAACTCCCTAAATATCCATTACCCCTGAAAAAACTGTATTCCTCATTCAATGCAATACTATTTTTTTTTGCAATATAATTTTGATCACATTTCTTTGCAAAAAAGTTTTATTGCAATGCTCCAATCCTAGGACCTAAAAGGTATTCAAGGAGACAGACAACTAAAACTTTTACTGCCGTGAAGAGCTTAAATTTCCTGACAGTTAAAAGTAGCAAAAACATTCAATGTGGAAAGAGACTTAGGGTGTCCTTACACTAACCTGAGAAAAGTAAACTTCAAAAGCACCAAATGTCATAATAAGACAAGTTTTGGAAGCATTCTTTAAAATAAAGAGGGCTGCTTTTGTCATAATTTCTTTGAAAAGATAAATTAAGGTCAAACTCATATTCCAAATAATAAGAAAGGACACCATTTAGATGCATCAAATAACAAGATGAACAAGAGACACCTTTGGGGTGGGGTGGTTAGGAGTATTAGCAATAAAACAATAGCGATAGGTATGTGCATGGGGGACTCCATACATTTCCACATATTAACTCATTTACTCCTAGTTGCAATGAAGCAAGTACAATTATTATCTCCATTCAAAGAAAAGGAGATGAAGCATAGTGCAGTTAAACAAACTGTCTGAAGACTATGTGAGGTCAGAGAAAGGACCCAGGCTGCCTACTCTGGGGCCCACCCTAATACACTACACTATCAAGGCTGTACCGAAACTGCTGTGTACTGGGCTGGCCTGCAAAAATGGTTTGAATTCCTGGATAATTACATGAACAGGGACAGAAACATAAACTTCTGTTTATGAATGTGGGATAATGGTGATTTACCATTGAATGGTTTATGTCTTCTTTGAATGTGGGATAATGGTGATATACCAGAAAGCCAAGATCTGGCCTTGGGTTCTGGCTCTGCCACCCACCAGTGGTATGATCATCGGGACTTCAGCCACCTCTCATTACTCTCTGGGTCTTGCTTAACAAGTCCTAGAATATCTTCTTACATTCTTTGCAGTTCTAAATTTTTAGAATTTCCTATTTCTCTCCCCCATAATCAGTAAATATCTTGAATGAACAAATGAATAAGTGATCCACAAAAACAAACACAGTTTTAAGGGATAAATATTACTGTACTCAGGAACATGTTTAAATTGTTCTCCATAGCCAGGCTGTTGAACTCCACCTAAATAAAATCAAATGCAGTTCTCAAATCCTCTCTATCTAAAATTAAACACTTTTTTTGAGAAAAACCCAAAAGTATCCATGGAAAAATAATCCAAATCTTGCAAAATTATAAATAACTACAAGGATCTAAATTTTGTTCTGGCAGCCTGAGGACATAAAAGAAAACACCAGAATTCTCAAAGAAATCATTACTCCAGCAATTCCACATCTCTCAGCAACGTGTGTGTTGACAGAAGCCACTCTTTCAAAAAAAAAAAAAAAATACTGTGATATGAAAGATCCTAAGCCAGCTCAGGGCCTTGAGGTCTAGTAGGATTAGTCTTAGTGCACAGAACACGCCTGGCACATTCATTTACTTAATAAATGAACATGGGGCTGACCAAAGTCCAAGGACCTCAGAAAAGACCAAATCTGATTTCTTAACAGGTAATTAATTCTCAAGGCTTACTCAGAATAGCACCAAAAAGTGATTAATGGGGATGCCTGAGTTGAGTGGTTGAGTGTCTGCCTTTGGCTCAAGGCATGATCCTGGGGTCCTGGGATCAAGTCCCACATTGGGCTCCCAGGGAGCCTGTTTCTCCCTCTGCCTATGTCTCTGCCTCTCTCTGTGTCTCTCATGAATAAATAAATAAAATCTTTAAAAAAAAGTGATTAATACTTTCAAAATTGTCAGCTCTTAATTATCTGCACTAACAGAGCAAAGGAGCCAATATGAGAAGTGCTCAGTATTTTTTTTTTTTAAAGTAAGCTCTAGGTCCAACATGGGACTTGAACTCAAGATCGCGAGATCAGGAGTCATGTGCTCTATCAACTGAGCCAGCGGGGTGCCCCAAGGTGCTCTGTTTTAATAGAAAATGCATATGGCCACAGAAAAGATAAAATAATTATATGGAAATTAGATAGAAAAAAATTTCCAAAGGTGCTTCAGGCCACCAGGCATTGGGCAGGAGCGCCTGTTTCTGTGAAGTGTGTCTAGCTGCCATGTTCAGTCCTGCATTCAATTTTGTTTCCACTCTTTCAACTGTAAGCTGACCCAACAATGAGCAAGACACACTCAGAGCATGTCAGACACTGGCAGAACCAGCCTATTTGAAAACATGCCACCAACAAGTCAAATGCAAGACCCATCGGCAGATCTGAAAGAACTAAACCCTTCTACACCCCCGTGCTTAGACCCAACAATAACTGAGTGGCCTCACAGTAAAATTAGCTTAAGCCTAGCTATTTTATTACACAGAAGATTACAGGAGGCATGAGTCTCCTCTGCTTTCACTTTGTTATTCCTATTCAATGACAGCACCAGTAACCTTTTCATTATAATAAATGATAACCGCTCCTAAGGACTCATTATCCTAATTGTTAATTTCCAGAGAAACACAGAGGTCCTTACCCATCACTCCCTCCAGACCCAGTATTTTCTCTCTTTCATATTGTATTGACATAGAATGCATGGACCTGCATGAGGGTTGAATGCGCTACCCAAGATCACACCACTTATGTCGGCAGAGCCAGTGTCTGTGTTCTTTCTCCCTCACCACCCTGCCTGCCTACTCGGCACTGAATCATAAATCCTAGGCAAATACCCCAGAAGTACCCTCTTCTTCCCAACCCAAATCTCACCTAGCTCTTCATTTGTGCTGTCATTATCAGTAGCAAATGGGAATCTCTTTTGTTCTGCAATAGACTTGGCCTGGCTCTGAAACAGAAACAGAGAAACATACATTTTAGCTTATCACAAACAAAGACAAAGCCTACAACGAAGACCTGCATTTTAAAAAATTAAAGCTCCATTTATGTGGAAGATAAGATTCACTTTAATAAATACCAACTGTGTACTTCAAGCACATAGCTTGTGGTCTGATGTCTCCTCTCTTACCATTAATGGTTCTTTTTTTTTTTTTTCTTTTGAAAGAAAGATTTGATTGATTGATTGATTGATTTGAGAGAGTGAGCAAGAGAGAGAATGAGTGGGGGATGAAAGAAAGATTTGATTGATTGATTGATTGATTGATTGATTTGAGAGAGTGAGCAAGAGAGAGAATGAGTGGGGGATGGGGGTGCAGAAGATGGACACAACTAAGAGGGAGGGGCAGAGAAAGTTATGCAGACTCTGTGTTGAATGCAGAGCCTGACTTGGAGCTCAATCCCATGACCATGAGATCATGACCTGATCCGAAACCAAGAGTGGGGTGCTTAACTGGCTGAGCCACCCAGGTGCCCCACTGTTCTCTTTCTAAAAACTTTTTTTTGCTTCCATAGGGATTCATCCTGCTGGCTGCTTCACGTTCCCTCCATGTTTTCAGAAACTATTTAATGACCTTATTCATGTTGTGAAGACCACATTCTGACCACATCTGTCCTCCAATGAGGATAGATGACAGAATGTTGTTTTTGAAACTAAAAATATTTTAGAAATAAGAGCTACAAGTTGTACAGAGATGACATCACCAGAGGACCAACAAAATCTGACCAAGAAACAAGACATACTAGTAAAAAAAAAAAAAATACAGCAGATGATGAATATCTCCCTCCCACTTAAGGCAGAAGATTTGCCTATGAAGAAATTATACAGACACATGCACATTTGGCAGGAAACCTAAAACAAAAGAGGAAACCAGGGGAAAGCAAAGTAAAAAGTTAGCTTAGTACCCGAGTGATTTTATAGGCAGTACTGGTCTACTCTATATAATGACGGCTCTGTAATGTTTTAGAGACAAATCATGTCTGATACTACAGCTGTCACTTCACCAGAAGATTTAACTGTCGATGCTAACTTGTGATACACTTAGTTACGGGATACATGTTAAAACGTTTACTTCATACTAGATTCACCTAAGACATGATTAAAACTTGTACACATACAGACACAGCAAAAGCTAAGATAGTAGAGAGTAAAGATTTGTGGCTTTTAGCAAAACCACAGGATTAGAACCCCATGACATCCTAATTAACTGAGTTCCTCTTTTTAAAAAATGCATGATACAGACGCCTATAGGCATATATTAGCAAATAATTTTACATGAGATGCTCCTCCAACTACTATAGGTGGTATTCAGCTAACGATTGGTGTTCATTAGCAATAATGAACTGCAGCCCCTCGGGCTTCACCAAATCAAATAACAAAAACAAGGCATTTCCACTTATAGTCCCTGTACTCTCAAAATCTAGACTGATGTTCAGATATAGCGTGGTATTTAGTTTGCCTATAAAACAGGTCAGGATGGGATCAAAGAGGGAGACAAACCGTAAGAGACTCTTAACTATACGAAACAAACTGAGGGTCGCTGGAGGGGAGTAGGGTGGGGGATGGGATAACTGAGTCATGGGCATAGAGGAGGGCATGTGATGTGATGAGCACCGGGTGTTGTATGCAACCGATAAATCACTGAACTCTACCTCTGAAACTAATAATATGCTTTATATTAATCAATTGAATTTATTTATTTATTTTTTTTTTTTAATTTTTATTTATTTATGATAGTCACAGAGAGAGAGAGGCAGAGACACAGGCAGAGGGAGAAGCAGGCTCCATGCACCGGGAGCCTGACGTGGGACTCGATCCCGGGTCTCCAGGATCGCGCCCTGGGCCAAAGGCAGGCGCCAAACCGCTGCGCCACCCAGGGATCCCTAATCAATTGAATTTAAATTAAAAAATAAATAAACAAAACAGGTCAAGAATAAGCTATCTCTAGAGTTAAAACACATGTAAAAACTATAGGCCAGGAGGGCATCCCATGTCAGGATGAATGCTCACTTCATTCCATTCAGGACTCCAGACAAAATGTAACATCTGAAAATTCTACTACTGTGGGAATGTTTAACACTTGTTTTCTTCCACTAACATCCTGATGACTAGAGAGAAACTCTATCAGTTCTTTCTCATTTTGCTCTATAGCTGGAGCTGCCACACAGCGATGGGAAGCCTTAGAGCGGCATCCTTGAGGGACATATTTAAGCAGCAGCAGATTTAACAATATGTGAGAGCATCACAGTAGGCACACCTGGGTGTTACCAGACACAAGTGTTTCCTCTTTGTCAGATAGTCACAGACAAGCGGGCAGATGCAAAAGATTTTTCTGCTTAATAAATTGCTTAGAGCCAAGAAAAGCAGTCTATGTATAATGCTTTTAGTACTTAAAAAAATATTATTTCACCCAGTATTCAATGAGAGTCTCTCATTTGTCAAGCCTTTGGGCAGAAAGATATAGGAAGAGAATAAAAATGAAACCCCATAAAAAGAAAGCATTTACCAAACAGCATCAAGAGTATACTGAAGAGCATATCTGAGCTAAGTGTTTTTTATTTTACTAGAAATAGGAAATATAGCATGGGCATGAAAGTATAGTATGGACAAATTAATTTCTTGATTAAAAAGAGTCTTTCCCACTTCTAATACCAGATCTATAGATGTCCTTTGTGGACAGCAATGAGCAGCTCCGACCCAGGAAGTTTTTGTACACAGCCCCACTTCACTGGTTGACTAACTCCACCCCAACCTTCATGTCCCTGATTACATTTCAATTCCTGACAGCTGTCCTAACGGATCCCCCTAACTTAAGGGAGATTATGTTGACCTTTCCCTATACTTTACATTTATCTGTGTAATTATCTGGTTAGTGACTAGGAGTCACAAGCACAGGGACTAAGGCTAGCTGGCTCACTGTGGTAGTCCCAGTATTGACTTAGCAAACGCCTGGCACATAATAGGTGCAAAATAAATATCTGGAGAATTAATGAAGAAATGAAGAGTCAAACTCCCATATTTTCAACCTAGGGAAAATGATAGGTCAAGATTGGTGAGCTTTCTCCCATTGGTTACTAGCTAGTGCTATCCTAAACTAGAAATGCAACACAGAAAATATTTGAATTCCTAGCCATAAGAAGGTAGGTCCCTAATAATTCTAAGAATCTAATAATTGCATATCCAAGGTGGGGGGGATTGCCCAATTTCTACTTCAGTGTTTTTAGTGATGGTCAACTCACTACTTTACAATATAGCCCATTCTGGTTTGAGACCAGTCTAATTCAAGTTTTTCCATATATCAAGTTGACTGCTATGCAGTGAATGAGGTAAAATCTGTTGATCATTCTTTAGCTTGCAATTTCTACTTTTTTTCAGTAGTTCTTATATGGAAAGGCAAAGCTTTCTCTGAAGAAGAAACAGTATCCTAAGGGGAAATTTTAAATGAAAGAAGCAAACAATATCTACATTGATGTTGAAGGGAAAAATCTGGAGAAACAATATGTTAATGCTGGGCACTGAAAGAACAACACAGCTTCAGAGAATTAAGTGTGAACAAAAAACAGAGCCCTCCACCTTGAGGCAGCAAGGCTGGAGGATCATAGGTGCTGACATCTGACATGGGTAGGCAGAGTCGGATGTTACACAGCACCAGGTACTCATCCCCAGAGTAGAGAGATCTCCTATACAGCTTAGCTGGTATCGATAACTAAAAACATAAAAGATATCCACACAGGCAAGGCTGGAAAAATAAGATCATATTCTACCTTCAAATACATTAGGTTTCCAGAAATAACGTTCAGCCATGATCTCCCTTTATTCTTTAGAACTTAAAAGTAAAAAGGATGAGACCTAGAATGATCTACCATCCAATTCACAAGTCATAATAATTCAATGTGACTAAATACCAGATGACTTATCTTTATCTTTTTTTTTCTTGACTTATCTTTATCTTATCCAAGTAGAACCAACTAGAACCAACTCCTAGTTGATAAATAGAAGTGACCTTCGCCTTTTGAAACCAGTATTATTGTGCTTTAGGTTGTATAGAAGATGCATACCAGAATCTTTTCAGTGTTGAGGGAAAGCAATGAGTCACAGGGTGGTGGTCCTTTGGGTTCGCAGTCTGAGTCATGGAAGTTCAAAAAGGAGGACTCTGAAAAGCAAACATTCCTGGTTATTTGCCTCACCTTAAATTTATGCCTCTTAGGTGTCTAACTATGAATTATAATGTTAAGAATCCACAAAACCAAAATAAGGACAAAGCAAGAAACACCAAAAGGGTCATCCTACCCTTCTCTTCGAAGCTGTGTAACATTCTGTGGTTTCCAAATATCCTCATAACCAGTCATTAATAGAGTAGTTGTTAAGATCCCTGTGTTAGACATCTCCTACCTGGCAGCATTTACTATGGATTTTAAAAAAAAATCATAAAGGGGAGAACAAAGTCAACCAGGGAGATCTAATGTTAAAAGACAGGCCAGGGGTGACTGGCTGGCTCAGCTGGTAGAGTGCACAACTCTTGATCTTAGGGTTGTAGGTTCAAACACCACGTTGGGTATAGAGATTACTTAAAACGATAATCTTAAAAAAAAAAAAAAAAAGAAGAAGTAGAAGGTATAATATTAAGGGTCTAGTATCCAGAACATACAAATATCTCTTGATTTCAACAAAAAGACAACCCAATTAAAAAATGGGCAAAGAATTGGAATAGGCAATTCTCCAAAGATACAAAAAACAGCCACTGAGTACATGAAAAGATGCTTTCCACCATTGTTCATTAGGGACTGCAAATTAAACCATAATAAGACATCACATTGTGCCCGCAAGGATGGCTATATTTTTTCCAAAAATGGGAAACCACAAGTGTTGGCAAGGATGTAGAGAAATTAGAACGCTTGTGCAGTGCTGATAAAGATGTAAAGTGGTGAGGCCACTATGGAAAGCAGTTTACTGGTTCATCAAAAAGTTAAACACAGAATTACCATACAGTCCCACTATTCCATTCCTGGGTATATACCCCAAAGAACTAAAAACAGGGACTCAAACAAGTATGTATACATGCATCTTCACTTCAAATAGAAGCACTATTTAACCAAACAGTGGAAACAGTTCAAACGTCCATCAATAGATGATAGACAAACTGTGGTGTATACATACAGTGGAATATTATTCAGCCTTAAAAAAAGAAGGAAGGACCACAATCACCATGAATTAGTCAACACTTTCCTCCTGCAATAATAAATCTACATCTATATTTTAGCTAACTAAAAGAATTTCAAAATTGGGAGAATTCACTCTAAGCGACATCTGAAATGCTTGCCTATATTTGGAAATACTCAAATATTAAAGATAAATTTAAAAAAGAATGAAATACTGATATCACAACGTGAAAGAACTCCCAAAATACAAATAATGTGTAAGAACCTCCAAAACGAAAGTGAAAGAAGCCAGACACAAAAGGTCACCCACTGTATGATTCCACGGATACAAAATAACCATAATACATAAATCCAAGGAAACAGAATACACGTTGGTGGCTGGAGGAGGAAGGAGGAGACACTGCCAAGTGGGTAAGGGAGCTGACTTTGGAGTGATGGAAATGTTTTGGGGTAGTTGTAAGACACTGTGACTGTACTCCATGCCACTGAACTGTTCACTGGAAAACAGATCATTATACGTTATGCGAATTTTGTCTCAATAAATTATTTTTATTTTTTTTTAAGTAGGCTCCATGCCCAAAGTGGGGCTTGAACTCACAACCTTGAGACTGAGAGTCCCATGCGCTACCCACTGAGCCAGCCAAGCGCTCCTCAATAACTATTTTTAAAGGTATGATATAATTCAGCAGTCATTAAAGAGCATCAAATTACATTCAAGAGGCCATGAGAACTGACTGAGATAAATTCTCACTTGTGTCTGTGTCTGTCTTAACAACTGGACACCAGACCTGATATACCAAAAAGGCCCCAGATGGGGGCAATTACTGAAGTTGGAAAGGTTAAATTTCATAAGGCACAAGTGGGTTAAAAGGGTGGGTAGATTTGGACTGAGGTACAGAAAGGGTACGGGTATTCCAGGTGGGATGAGTCTGTATATAGAAGTACAAAGATAAAATGCAAAGGGGCAGTAAGCGGACAACCCTGGCTGGAAGGAGTTGGTGTTGAAAAATGGAAAATACAAGGTTGGGAAGTGAGTGTTCAGACTGGGGAGTCTGGGAACCAAGAGAAAGGCTTTAGTCTGACAAGAGTCAAGAACCAGTAATGGTTGTTGGTAGGTAGTTGGGTATATAATAATTTATAACCTATTTCTTTTTAAAGCTAGTATCTGACAACATATGCTAAGCACTACAGTTAAGCGTTGTATACACGTGGCCTTCTCTTCTACCGATTCCTCCATTTAGTGGGCTTAACCATTTAGTGGAATTCATTGCAGTTTCAATAAATATCCATCTGTATAATTTTAAGGAGCTGCACAGCGTTCCCTTCCATGAAACTTAGCCATACCCCTATCTTTGGGTAATTAAGATGTCCTTTCTCTCTTAATATCTCTTGATACAGCATTTCAGAAGTATGCTTGACCTGTATTTTTGTAAATTCCCCCAATTTGGCAATTAAATTGAATCCTAACAAATATAATTGCTGAGGCAGAGGTTGTAAATGATGGTAAGACCTTTCGGGATGCCTGGGTGGCTCAGCGATTGAGCATCTACCTTTGGCTCAGGGTGTGATCCCGAGGTCCGGGATCAAGTGCAGCATCAGGCTCCTTGTGGGAAGCCTGCTTCTCCCGCTGCCTATGTCTCTGCCTCTCTCTGTCTCTCATGAATAAAATCTTAAAAAAAAAAAAAAAAAGACCTTTTATATATGCTGCCCCATTTCCCACCCAGTAGGTAATAGTTTCATTCCTTACCTACCAGTGTAGAGGACAGTCTGTTTCCCTCTGCTCAGAGTATTCTGTTTTTATCTCTTCCTAATCTGAAAATAGCACTCACAAGACCAAACTTTTGGCTTATTGGCCATTTATATCTCTTCTTTTGTAAATTATGTGTTTCCTTTGCTAATTTTTATGTGATTTGATCTCTTCTGGCCTAAGATAAAGAGAAGAATGCCTATTTTCCAGTTATCTCAGGACCACTTACTGACATCAATTTGAACACCACCTTCACATTACAGTCACCAGGGTCTGTTTCCAGACTTTTTTGGAAAGGAATCTTTGAGATTATTCATATCTAACTACAATAGCTCTGACAGATGACTGTCCAATCTACATGGACACTGATATTTTAAAAATTACAATAGTAATTCCTATTCAGTCCAGAAAACATAGAAAAATCACAAAACATAAATAAAAGTTGTTTTTTTATTTTTTTTAAGATTTCATTTATTTGAGAGAGAGTAAGTGAGAGAGACAGAGCATAAGCAGGAGGAAGGGGCAGTGGGAGAGGAAGAAGCAAACTCCCCGCCAAGCAAGGAGCCCAACCTGGGGCTCGATCCCAGGACCTGAGATCATGACCTGAGCCAAAGGTAGATGCTTAACCAACTGAGCCACTCAGGTGCCCCAATAAAAGTCACTTTGAATACTTCCACACATTGAGAATCACTGTGAAAGTTTTGGTGCAATTAATGTAATTAAGGGTGACAATTCTGAAATCAGATGGCTTAGGTTTGAATTCCTGTCATCTACCAGTATTTACCAGCTCTTTGACCAACTGACCCAGCCTCATCAATCTTTGGTTTCTTCATTTGTAAAACAGGGTCAATGAAAGTATTCCACTTCAGAGTGGATGATAACACAAGAAGATCTAACTAAACAAGGAGATAAAAGTAAAGTATTTGGTACAGTTTCTAGCAGGGAGAAGCAGCTAAAAGATGTTTGCTACCATTGTTATCATTAGATAATGAGAATGGAAGGTGATACACTACTTTGTAACTTGCCCTTTTAATATAACAATATAAGCACTTCCCCCATGACTAATTTCCTTCTGCATTGTTTAAACTTAGACTGATATTTTAATATCTTTAAATTTTTAATTCTCTACAATAAACCTGTATTTGTTGTTGTTTCTAGACTAATCCCTTATAATGATCTGCTTAATCTGACTTGAATAGTATCATACTGTTTCAATATTATACCCCTTTAATAAATGCATACATTTTGGGACACCTGGGTGGCTCAGTGGTTTGGTGTCTGCCTTCCACTTGGGTGTGATTCTGGAGTTCTAGGATTGAGTCCCACATTGGGCTCCCTGCATGGAGCCTGCTTCTCCCTCTGCCTCTGTCTCTCTCTGTGTCTCTCATAAATAAAATCTTAAAAAAAAAATAATAAATGCATACATTTTAATGTAAAGCAAAGTCTTATTTTTTTTTTCAAAAGTTTCTTGGCTTTGGATCAACATTCTTCTTTCATATAAGCTTCCATCATTTTGTTAAGGTTCCAAAACAGAAAAGTCTCTCTATGACTTTTTCTTTTAAGTAGGCTCCACACCCAGTGTGGAGCCCAACGTGGGGCTTGAACTCACAACTCTGAGATCAAGACCTGAAGTGAGATCAAGAGTCAGATGCTTAACTTACTGAGCCATCTAGGTAACCCCCAATGATTTTTATTAGAACTGTTAAAACTGTAGATTAGTGAGTGGAGGAGTATTTGCCTTCTTTACAAAATTTAATCTTATTCATGTCTTTTATTAACCTATGTGAAATTTTACAATTTTTCTATAGAATTTACACATTCAAATTTGTTGTGATTAAAAAGAAAATTGCTGGATAATCATTGTTTCAGCACATATTTGTTGAACATCTACTATGTTCCATTCACTGCTCAGTGGTCTTCAACACTAGAAATGACCCCAGTCCTACTATATAAAGATTATAGTTCAATGAAGGAAACGAACAGGAATCAAAATCACACAGAAATGTCATCACAGCAACTTAGAGAACTTACAAACTACAGCATGGTCAAGGGAAGCAGTAGAGACAGTTTCCTAAGGACTTGAATAGTAGCATCATCTCATCCTGACAGAGTTAACAGGGTACAGGCACACTTCTAATCCCCATTTTAAAGAAAAGCAACCTGAGGCAAAAAGGCTGAGTAATTTGTCCATGGCACCCTCTAGCAGAGCAGTGGAGGTGGGATTGAGCCCAGGCAGTCTGGTTCTAGATCTGACCCAGACAGAGTGAAGGAAGACCTAAGGAAGGTTTCAGATTTTAAAGGTGAAGGTCCATGGGCAGCCAGCAGACAGGGAGACAGGCAGAGTGGTCCAGGCAGAAAGACAGCATACTGTAAATCCTCTGCCTTAACTGGCTAGAGCTGAATATTTTACCTATCTACATAACTGAATTCTTAACAGCTCTATTAATGTTTCCATTTATCCAGTGGGTAATTGTGTCATTTAAACGTAACAATATCAAGGTCTTCTTAATATTTATACTCATTTAACATCTTATTTTACTAGATAAAACATCAAAAGAAAGTACTCAATACTAGTACTGCTTATTCCTGACATTAATACTTCATTTAATGATCCAGAATTTCCTCGTTTTGGTAAGATTTTTATTTAACATTTATAAGCATCCAGTGGGAAGATGCTCTACATGGCTATGGGTTAATATTGATGTATTTTACCATACAAAGGAAGGGTTCTGGGCAGCCCCGGTGGCCCAGTGGCTTAGTGCCGCCTTCAGCCTGGGGTGTGATCCTGGAGACCTGGGATCGAGTCCCACATCGGGCTCCTTGCATGGAGCCTGCTTCTCCCTCTGCCTGTGTCTCTGCCTCTCTCTGTGTCTGCCATGAATAAATAAATAAAATCTTTAAAAACAAAAACAAAGGAAGGGTTCTCCTATTCTTTGCTTTACCAAAAACCAAAAATTTTAAGTCAGGAAAGCTGGCTGAACTTTATCAAGTGCTTTTGGAAATGTCCTTATAATAATCATATGATTTTTCTCCTTTGACTTATTAAGGTGATTAATTACATTTTTTTTAAAAGTCAAACCATCTATGTACTTCTCATATAAATTCTAATTGACCAAGGCACATCATTACTTTAACTGGTTGCTGGCTTCAGCTTATTAATATTTTACTTAGGATTTTTATAACTATTTTATAGCTTTCTTCCCACCCCTGCCCTCACAACTATATTAAATTCTGGCATCAGTGTTTTTTCCTGGTTTGGTAGGGTCTGTGAAAGAAAAACAGTTTGTTATAGTCATACACAGGGTTGTCTTGAACAGAAGGTTAAATTTGTTCTTCAATCTAAAAATTTTTAGCTCACTATGGCTTTATCTTATATAAACAACGCAACTATCTGTATTCAGATGGTATAAGTTTCCACAGAATTAGGAATAGCTTCTGTTTTCCTCTTTGCTCAGATAATACAAATAAGATTTTTTATTTTTTATTTTTTATTTTTTAAAGGTTTTATTTATTTATTTGACAGAGAGAGAGAGAGAGAGAGAACACACCCACAAGGAAGATGAGCTGCAGAGGGAGAGGGAAAAGTAGGCTTTCCATTGAGCAGGGAGCCCAACACAGGGCTTGATCCCAGGACCCTAAGATCACAACCTGAGCTGAAGGCAGACACTTAACTGACTGAGCCACCAAGATGCCCCTATTTTATATTTTTTAAAGATTTTATTTATTTATTTGAGAGAGATATAAAAAGCATGAGCGGAGTGGGTGCGGGGAGGCAGAAGGAGAAGCAGACTCCCCAATGAGCAGGGAGCTCCAGGTCTTAATCCCAGGATCCCGAGATCATGACCTGAGCTGAAAGCAGACTGAGCCACCCAGGAGCCCTGCAAGACTACAGAAATAGTCTCAAAACACAATACAGAATCTCATCTTTTTTTTCTGGATCATCTTCCTGGGCATTTTTTTTTTCCTGGGCATTTATTGATTGATCCATATTTTTAATCTTATTAGTAGGGATTTCTCCACATCTATGTCTTAATTCTAATGGCCTCTACAATAGTCCACACAATCCCTCATTCCTAATATACATTTGTTTCTGCTCTCCTAGTTAGGGGTTAGCCTTAGCAGATTTATTTACCTTACTCTTTTTTAAAGAACCAACTCTTGGATCTATTCATTGATTCCACTGTTGCTCTGTTTCTAATTCACTTATTCTGACTTTGTTCTAGGCAATGCTTCCAATTTCCCTTATTTCCTTTTCTTGTTGCTCAAGCTTGGTGTCCAGGTCATTCATTCCCTGTCTTCCTTGATACTAAGAATCCACCGAAGGTTGAAGCAAAAGAAGGATCACGGTCAGTCGTGTGAGGAGAGAAGAGCCAGAAGACGAGAACAGGGAAGCCACCTGGGAGACTACAGCAAAAGTCCAAACAAAGACAGAGACTACTGGGTTAAAAGGAAGGGTCAGACTCTAAATAGGTACATAAGTAAAAAGGACAGGATTTTGAGAAAACTTTGGCATGGACAGAGGACAAAAGCACTGGCTTCCAGTTTGTGTAGTGACAGAAGGTGGGGTGCCATGAACGGAAATGGAAAGTTTAAGAGGAAGAATGGTTTTATTTAGAGTCCAGTCAAGAGCCAAGTGCTTGGGAGACACTAAACTAGAAGCTGTCTTGCCTGTAGTTAGGAAATTCCAGAGAAAGATAAGAACTACAGATATGAATTTGATAATCATTAACTTACAATAGATGAGTAAACAGGAGATGGAGGCAGGATTTCAATGACAGCTCTGGAAGCTTAAGTCTAAGGAGAAGAAAGAGCTGACCCTGGTGGGGGCAAGACATTCAAGAGGAGGAGGATAAACCAAGTTGGTAATTTACCAAGTCTTTTCTAAAGAACTATCAGGGGCACTTGGGTGACTCAGTGGTTGAGCGTCTGCCTTCGGCTCAGGGCATAGTCCCAGGATTGGGTCCCCCATCAGGATCCCCAGAGGGAGCCTGCTTCTTTCTCTGCCTGGGTCTCTGCCTCTCTCTCTGCTTCGCTCATGAATAAACAAAACCTTTGAAGAAAAAAAAAAAAAAAAGAACTACTTGAAGAACACTTGTTTTACATCTTTGCCATAAAGCTATAGTTATTACAACGATTTTCATTTTCCATTATACTCCCTTATCCCTAATGTCAAATATTTTTCATTTTTCATGAGTCTTGCTAGATAATTGTCTAAACTTTAGACAGTATTTTCAAAGAACCAGCTTTTATAGTGAAATCTAATTAAACGTGAAGTCAGAGGAAGAACAATTAGTTTGGAGGCAAAGCAAGAGAGCAGTTGAGAGCGCAGGCCATGGAGCCAGTCTGACCCCCCATCAGATGCCTCACTGGCTGGCTGACTTTGAGCAAATCCTTTTGTACCTCTTAGCTTGTTTCCTCATTTGTAAAACAGGAACAACTACCACCTCATACCCTCCTAAGGCTTTTATGAGAAGATATACTGCCCACAATTCACAGGGAATGGTTGTTAAATGTTAGTAGGGTTGATCCTTGAACTACAGGGGTTTGAACTGCGTGGGTGCTCTTACACGCAGATTTTTTTTTTTTTTTTTATATAAATCTTTTTTAAATTTTATTTATTTATGATAGAGAGAGAGAGAGAGAGAGAGAGAGAGGCAGAGACACAGGCAGAGGGAGAAGCAGGCTCCATGCAGGGAGCCCGACGTGGGATTCGATCCCGGGTCTCCAGTATCGTGCCCTGGGCCAAAGACAGGCGCCAAACCGCTGCGCCACCCAGGGATCCCTCTTACACGCAGATTTTTAACATAAATATGGTATACTACTGTAAATGTACTTCAGCTTCCTTATGATTTTCTTAACTACATTTCCTTTTCTCTGGCTTATTTTATTCTAAGAATACAGTATATGATACAGAATATCAAAACATGTGTTCATCAACTATCTGTTCTGGTCAACAGTAGGCTAGTAGTAGTTAAGTTCTGGGGGAATCAGAAGCTGTACACGGATATTTTTTTTATGGTGTGTGGGGGGATTGGTGCCCTTAACCTCCACATCGTTTGAGGGTTCACTGTACACATATCTATGTTAAAACTATTGGAGGGTTTTCTTATTCATTTATTTTTTTAAGATTATTTATTTGAGAGCATGTATATGGGGGGAGGGGCTGAGGAAATGGGAGAAGCAGACTCCCCCTGCTCCCCTGCTTAGGACCCTGAGATCATGACCTGAGCCAAAAGCAGATGCTTAACCAACTGAGCCAACCAGGCACACTCTGTTCATTTCTTCTTCCTTCTTTCCTTAACATTATTTTGGTTTTCATAGCACTTTACAGCTTTCAAAATGCTCTCACAACACTCCTTCCTTTGGTCTTCCATTCTTTGAGGAGGTAGAACATACTTTAGGCTTATCACACGCATGGGGAAATGAGCTCAGTGTTAATGGATGTGTTTACGGTCACAAGACAAACTGTAAAGCTGAAACTTGCCACATCCTTGCTCTACGACACCACACCAATAGAGATGCATGGTCCACTTGTCACCACTCATTTTGCCAATGCTGGGTCCTAACAAGAGATTGTTTATGTAGAACAATGCCATCAAACTTCTTTCCTATCCTCCCAAACCCCACAGACAGCTGATTTTAAGAAGATCGGTTTTGGTAGAGACATAAGGAGCTGACCGCAGTAGGTTCAATAAAGAATTGGCAATGTGGAGACAGAGCCTAGAAACATCTCCCTTGAGGAATTCTGTTGTAAAGGAACCAGAGATGAGAGGTGGATGGACGGATGTGTAGTCCCGTCTTTGTTACTAGTTTTTTCAGGACAGGAGCTACTACAGACATTTGTATACTGATGGGAGGAGAGAGGGAATGAGATCTCCCGCACAGGAAGAGTGCTACACTCAGTGGTGGCTCCCACAACCCCACCCTGGAGGCAAAAGCTATCCCCAGAGCTGCAGGTAGGTTGTTTCTATGATGGTGGGGAAGCGTGGAAGTTCTCTGATTGTTTCCTTCTCAATCAAATCAAATAACCTCATAGTAAGGAGAGGAGACAGTGGTTTGGGAAGTACCATCTATTTGCCATATGTTCACGTCTGCAGGTAAAAATGACTGAAACCTTGCTAACAGCAAACCCAGAGCCAATTCCTAAAGGAAGATGTTTTATAAGGAGCTTAACAGCAGCTGGCTGCACTCACCACTTGACCACCTTGCTCCAGTTATAAAAGTGTGCCAAGTTCACCTGAAAACAAGGATGACTCGGCTTTCCCCATGGATGGGTTAGCACTTGGAAGTCAGGCAAGCCTAGTCCTAGGTGTAGGGTGACCTGGGAAGAGCAACAAGCATCACTGTGGCTGGAGGAGCTGCCTGAAGGCCAAGCAGCCGTTAGGCAGGATCAATTATACTGCGTCTGCTTTCATCAATTTCTGCATTTGTAAGACAACCACTGTCGAGGACCTTGTACATCACAAGGTGGTGGATGGTCCCAAGTGGTAAGTTTCTTTTAGAATGTAATAGCAGGAAAAGTAATAAGAGGAAAAGTTCTCCTCCTCTGAATTCATATGCTTCTTTTGTTTTAACAAAATATTATTCATCTGTATGAGATGTGTAAGTTATCATAAAACAACTTGAAAATAAAGGCTGCCCACTGGAAATGAGATTATAAAGTCAACATATAATTAATCCATTAGAACAAAGATCTGAAAAGCCATCTTAAAGAGACAGAATGGCTTTATAACCAAGCATGAATATAATCTGATCAAAGCTGTACTAACCCACACAAAAGTATAAACACATATAAAAAATGTATAAAACCAAAAGAAAAGGAGCTGGTCAGCTGCACAGAATGGAAAGAGAGGCAGGAAAGCAAATGATGTGGCACTGATCCAGAACAGAACCAGGGGTGGGGGGGTGCTAGAGCCAGCAAAGTGAGCAGCCAGCCTTAGCTGCAAAGGCTACTCACAGCCTGGGGTTGTAGCATGGACTGAACACACATCAGATGCTCAAAGTGGCACATCCTCTTAAGAGCTGAACACTTTCTCATATACCTACACATGCTTTCAAATATCATCAGTTCTACTGGGAAAGCTGAAGCTCATCTAGGTGATAATGTGAAACCCTTAGTGAAAAGGGAACAGAATCACTTTTTAGATTTATTTATTTGAGAGACAGTACATGCAAGGGGAAAGGCAGAGGGAGAGGGAGAAGCAGACTCCCCACCAAGCAAGGAGCCCCACATGGGGCTTGATCCCAGGACCCTGAGATCATGACTTGAGCCGAAGGTAGACAATTAACCAACTGAGCCACCCAGGCACCGCCAGAGTCATTTGGAACACCCCAAACACAGGTGGAAAAAGGTCGGAAGAGTACTCAACTGCTCTTCCATGCAGAAGAGGTGGATCATCTGACCCAGGACTTCTGAGTGTCGACACAAGGAACATCATCACCCGAGTGGAGCAAATCCACTGTGCTGGTAACTAAGCCAGAAATAGTCATACAAAATTATCTCCAAATGATACTAGGGTAACATGGAATGAGACTTTATTAGCAAGCTTAAAAACAGATAGTAGTTATGTATTTGGGGTTCTTTCTAGTTAGGTTGTTCAGTTTGTGAAAAGTCAAGAAGTAAGCACTTGTGATACATGTTTCTGCATCTATGTCACATTTCAGTAAAAGGTAAAAATAAAAAACAGAAGGAAAATGTTAGAAAGCATTAAGCCAAAATGAAAAGTATTAAGATTATGCAACTTTAGTAAATTTTGCATTTATTCTATCTGTAAGGTAACAAGCCCAAACAAAAGGATAAGATGATCTCTTTAAAACACCACACTGTGGAAAGGGGAAGCTTCAAAAGTATGTCAGTTGGCCAAGTATTTAGGGAGCGCAATGAAGCCAAGCCATGTCTACACGCTGTAGAACTAACTTCCTGAAGAGTCTGTATACACAAAGCGCTCTCCCACTTCCTGCAGGCAAGTTCCCCCCAAGGTAGGTTCTAAAACCCAGGCCATATATCTTTCATCCAGAGGGAGGAAGAAAACAAACCCTCACTAACCAAAGCTGAACAAGTCTACCAGGGTACGGGTCTTTTAAAAGGTAAATGTAATTCTTAATAACAACAGATCTACTTGAGAAAGTTAAGGAGTATGCAAATACCACAGCTATCATCAACATACGGTTCATGCTACAAAAAGCAACTCCTAAACCAAAAACTTTCTGAAAGATGCTGTTCAGGAAGCAAAAGAGGCAAGGATCCTTCAGGCAATGCCACAGTGGCCAGGGCTGGGGGAGAAAAATAAATCTCTTTACCACTCTATGCCTCAGTCTCTGCACTCTAAAGAAGCTAGCAAATTTACTTGCGTGTACCTTAAAGAAGGTTGGAGGAGATCTGCCACAAAACAATATGTGTTAACACACACAGAAAATCAAGGCTTAGGGGAAAAGGATCAAGCAAATATAATAGGGTTACCACAGTTACCATGACTTAGCATAACATTTGGTCCTTAACTTCCTCATAGCCAGAATAAAAAAGGAAATAACTCTCATTATAAAATGTTCCTCTACCAATTCCCTGCCACCTCTAAGGCACAGTAATGATTTAAGTGAGCTGTAAGATCTATGTCACATATTTATATAACTGATTCCTCCATTAAGAAAGATATATTGACAATCTTCAAGTCTTACTGGCTGTCAAAAATACAGTTAGGTTTGTAACTACTTCCTTAATTTTCTGGCAGTTAACACCTCCCAAATCAGACACAACTGCTCTTTTCTTCACAAAGAACTGTGGGAAAATAAGCTCAAATCTTGGATAATTAATTTCAATACACTAAAGAAAATTATTTCAGATTGTAAATCACTGACTTGATTGAGGCATTAAGCATATAGGCAGTGCTAAAGCTGCCAGCTAGATGAAGGTGGCCATTTCAAAAGTACCATAAAGTACCATAAAGACACTAAGTACAAGGACTACCTCACTTAGGAGCAGACAAAAGTCTGCAGTAAAGGGATACCTGGGTGGCTCAGTGGTTACACGTCTGCCTTTGGCTCAGGGCGTGATCCTGGGGTCCTAGGATCAAGTCCTGGAGCAGGCTCCCTGCTTGGAGCCTGCTTCTCCTCCCTCTGCCTATGTCTCTGCCTCTCTCTCTCTCTCTCTCTCTCTCTCTCATGAATAAAATCTTAAAAAAAAAAAAAAAAAGGCAATAAAAAGAAAAAAAATCAGAGTCATTGTTCTTATAAATACTATATTTTCAAAGAAGAAAAACCAAAAGTATTTTGAAACAATTACAAGTAGTACACGTTTGAACTATTACATCTTAGTTTGTAAAGAACAAGTAGATGTATTTAATACCAGATGAATACCACCTTTGAATGAGATACAGTTAGCTTTCACAGGAAGAGAAGAGAGAGAGAGATGAAGTCTTCAATCAACAGACAGGGTTCAGCTTATCTAGACTTTAATTCACTAGATCTACAACACTGGGGTGTCAAATTAAGACATCTCTAAGATCTCTCCAAAGCTCACTCTGTCCAGGGCTCTGTTCATGCCACTTTACCAGAGGCCTTCCCTGGCCCCCTTGCAAAGTAGCACAGCACATTTTACTCTTCAAGGCACCTATCAGTAGGCCTACTAAACACTGATCTCTTCCCCCACCAGAACGCAAACTTCACTAGGGCAAATCAGCCAGCTGTGCTATATCCCCAAGGCCCAGAATACTAAGTAGCAAGTAGCAGGCTCACAGATGGCTTTCCTGTGAAAGAACAGATCCATTCTAGCTCAATAGTCCAAAGTACTAGGTGCAGTAAAGCATCCTAAAAACAAACAAACAAACAAAAAAGTAAATTATTTTTCCCACAGGAAAACAGAGATGATCTGACATCTGTGGTTATACATGCCTTTCAAATAAAAGGTAAAAATTGTGCTGGAGGAGAAAGCTGAAGGCGGCCTGGCAAAGTCAGTCAGCCCTGGCGCCTGGGTCATGCATGCTTGTGTCTGCAGCTGGACCGCAGCGGGGCTCAGCCCACTGAGCATGCGGCTGCTCCCGGGGCACTGGATTCCATGTGATGGTGGTCCACACGGCACAATCAGCCATTGCCAGTGCTGTGTTCAGACCTACAGGCTCCCCTCCCACCAGCTGTTGTCTGTGGCTCTATAATCACCAGGGGTTCTGTCTTAAGAGAATACACACGCAGCCATCAAAAGGTGTGGAGACTTAGAATCCAAAAGCTGTGGGAAGACTTCTGAAAAGTGGCTTCTAATCTGTCCCCTGTATAGGGACTGGCTTGATATGGGCAGGCTTGTGGCTGGAAAGGTCAGCAAGGGATGAGGATACGATTAACAGATGGTGAGGCTCTGAAGAACTGGCGTGATCTACTTCCTGGCACTTATCGTGGCCCTTATGTTGATCAGAAGGGGATTCTGGATTCAGAACATGAGCCCCTGGGCTACGATACGATTGGTTGTAAAGCCTGAATTTGTTCCTACATCTCTTCTTCTTAGGACAGTGAGGGAACCGGGGCAGGTTTCATAGCGCCCAGCTTCTACCTACTTGTCCAAGACAAGGAGAGAGAAATGAGAGACACTTTGGGAGTCGCTACCATGATAGAGATGGCTTCTGTCACGTACCGCAGCCAGTAAAGCTAAGAGAAACAGCTGGAGTGCCAAGTAGCATAAGCAGTTGCTTTTGAGAATGATTAACTGGGGCTGACAGCAGCAGCAGCGAAGCCACTTTCGCACCTGTCAGCAGCTACGGGACATTCCTGTTGGCCCAGGGGCGGCTGGCTCAAAGACTCAGGCCACACATTTGTAACAGCACACTTGTAATTCCAAACTAAGAAAATAAGTACTACGTGGGGGAGATAAATAAAAATTTGAAACATTTGAATAAATTATGCTTAAAACCTCATAATACAGCGTTCAACCTCTGAAGCAGAGAATACTAGATGATGGTTTCCACGTATGAGGGAATTGGTAGAATGGACAGAAGAATTTCTCCAAACACTTAGTTCATGAAAACCTTTATGATCTAGAGGAAAAGCAGGATACAGGTCAGAGTTGGCTCAAATACGGAATCAAACACTGGCAGAAGCCTGATGTCACAAAGTGAAATGATCCACCTAGGTCAAGAATATCAATCAATTTCATACTAGAAATCAATCCGTAGGGACGCCTGGCTGGCTCAGTGGTTGAGCGTCTGCCTTTGGCTCTGGTCGTGATTCCCGAGTCCTGGGATCAAGTCTTGCATCGGAGTCCCCCCCACGGGGAGCCTGCTTCTCCCTCTGCCTACGTCCCTGCCTCTTTCTCTGTGTCTCTCATGAATAAATAATTTAAAAAAAAAAAAAGAAAGAAAGAAATTTATCTGTATCTTCCATTGCCTAGAATCTGGGTCTCCCTGAACCAGTGAGCATCACACGACTACAGGAGGAAAAGGCAAATGAAGATTTACATAATAACGCACCACAGGCTGGCAAATACTAGAAATGTGGTTTCCTACCTGTAAGTACTGGGGGTCTAAGACAAGGTTTTATCTGGAGTCGAACTGCCTGGGCTCCTCCCTTTACAGCTGTGGCGCCTCAAGAAAGGGGTGATTTCTCTGTGTCTGTTTCCCCATCTGAGGAAAAGGAGTTACCACTCAATGAAGTAGTGGCTGGTGTGCCGACAGATTTAAGAGAAGAGGCTAAGCAACCTAAAGTTCTTACAACAGCGTCTGGCATACAGCAAGCACTCCCTATGTGCTGGCTATTCTCACTTTCCTCACAGCATTCTTGAGAAGAAGATGAAACCCTGTAATTAGGTAACAGTGTCTTCAATTTAGAGGAGGCAGTTTTGCAAAGACAAGCAATTAGCTTGTTCAGAGAGTCACAGAGGGCGTCAGGGGTGAAAGCCGACCCTTTCCCACCCTGCAACGCAGGCCATGCTTTTTACACCGTTACTAGCCAAGGCCTACCACAAAATAAAGAAGTCACATACCCTCCAACGGGTGAGGCTTCCTTAAGGCAGTCAGATTGTGCTTAAAGGAAATCAGAGTGTGCTAATCTTTGACATTTCATCTCAACTCAAAAAATACTTACTGTCTTCCGAGTTACACAATAGTAAAGAACGCTGCTGTCAGGCCGTGGAAGGAACCAGCCGGCTTCTGGGGAGCTGGGCAGACCCAGCTCAATGAGCAAAGCCTTCAGGGAATTCGGGGGAAGAGGAAAAGGACGGCAAGGGGAAAGGAAGGGGAGGGATGGGAAGGGTGAAAGACCCACTGGAGGATCTCAAACAAAACAAAAGAAACCGCGGACACGTAGCCTGCTCCTGAGGCATCTGCCGCGATTTACTGAAGTGCGGGCAACGGCGCCCATCCTCAGGAATGATCCCAGGCACACAGCTCGAGGCCCGCGGCCCTTTCTGCCCTCTGGAGACACGGGCAGGTCACAGGGCCGTCTTCAATGGCTGGAAGCAAGAGGTCAACGAGCAGATCAAATGGGCTCGCTCTCTGGTTCCCTTCCTCTCTCAGGCATCAGATTTTTAGAGGTCGTGTTTAATACAAGGCAGCAACCCGGGAGGTCAGAAAACCCGATTTCCGGGCTCCGCCGTCCGGGCACCGGCCCCACCGCGGGGCCCGGGCCTCCTTCGTCCGTCGCTCCCTCGCTGCCCCGGCCCCCTCGGGGCCCATCTCCTCGTCCACCCTTCCAACTCGGCAGCCTCCGGAGGGGCCGCTCTGGCCGCAGGGACACGCTGTCAGCTCTTTTCCCCATTCGCCACCCTCGCCACGGCGGCTACGACAGGAGGGCGCGCAGCCGCGCGGGCGCGAGCGGCGGGAAGCGGCCCCAGCATGACACCGGCGGGGCCGGCCCCGCAGGAACACGCCGCGCGGCGGCTGGCGGCTGGCGGCTGGCGGCGGCGAGGCCCGGGCCCGCCCGCAGTCCCCACGGCCCCGCCGCCCCCGCCGCCCCCGCCGCCCCCGCGACCCGCACGCCCGCCCGCCGCCGCCGCCCACTCACCGCCACACTCCACCGAGTACTGGTCTCCCCAGTCCCCGGACTGCGGGCTGCAGCCGCCGCCTGCGGGGGCCTCCTGCTGCTGCCGGTGCTGCAGCTCCTGCTTGAGCAGGGACAGCGGCGAGTAGTGCTCGGTGGCCAGGGCGCCCGGGCGCGGCCCGGCGGACAGGACCCCCAGCAACAGCAGCACCAGGACGCGCCGGACGGCGTCGGCGGCGGCCACAGCGCCGCCCCAGCAGCAGCAGCAGCAGCAGTAGCAGCAGCAGCCGGCAGGTGCCATCTTTCCTCAAGGCGCATGTGCGGCGGCCCTCGCCGCACGCTGCGGCCTCTCAGCCTGAACCCGCGGCGGGCAGGTGGGCCGTGGCAAGGGGGCGGGAAGGGGGATGGCGTTGCCTGCTGGTAGTTGTAGTCCCAGCTCGGCCCGCCGCCAGCTCCCTCTCTGGGACTGAGACTACGAATCCCAGCAAGCACCGCAGGGGACGGGCTTTCCGGTCTGATCTCTGACGTTCCCCGCCGCCCCCACGCACCCACCCCGCCACTGAATCGGAAGTTCTCGGGTGCAGTTGCGTGGAAATGGGCACGGGTGGGCGGAGTGGGCTACGGCCAGGCAAGGGGAGCCCAGAAGGGGTGGCCGCGGGCAAGGGGCATGCGGAAGGGGTTACAGCAGCGCCTACTGCTGCCTCGGCGCCCTGCCAGTACAGGTGCATCGAATGCAACCAGGAGGCCAAGGAGTTGTACCGAGACTATAACCACGGAGTGCTGAAGATCACCATCTGCGTGAGTTGTCAGAGTGGGGTGTCCTTGGGCAGAAAATGGCGCTGCGGGATCTGGGGACCGTGAGAGGTGATGGGATCTATATAGCCTCTTTTTAGGACAGTAAAAATCAACGAGTCTCAGGGCCCTCCCATATAGTCCTCAGCTCGATGCTTGGCATACCTGCCCGGGATCAGTGGAGCTTTTACTTGGCTACCTGTAGTGATAACTCACCATCCCACAGCGGTGTGCTGGTGAGACTTAACGCTGCGAACGGATCCTCGAAGATTATGTTGACGTTGGAGTTCACGCCCGGGCTTTTTAGGTCTTAGACATTCTCCCTTTCATAGATAAACATTGTCATCCTTATGGTCCATAACCTGCATCAAATTTTCCTGAATTTCAGGTTTCATCCTTTGTGGTTATTGAATCCACAGTATGTGTTGTGTGCAGAGCACTAAGCTTGACGTTTGGTGATACGAAACCCAAAAATGATGAAGTAAAAATGTTGCTTTCAATACGTTCGTAGTCTAAAGAGAATAATTTAATATTTAAAAGGTCCCAAAGTTGGAGGTTCTTCTGGAGGCATTAGCAAAGAACCTGCCGCGTAATAGGCAGTCAATCCGTTTTTGTCCCATTTCTGACCTCCTGATGATTTTCTAATAATGTTCTTCGTGAGAAAAACGTGGCCTGTAATAATATATGAGAGTAGACAAAGCATGAATGTGTACCTATTTAATCTGTTGTCAACTGACATAATCACTGTTCCTCTCTCAAGTGGTTTCCCTCGCTTGGCAAAATTTCAACTCTGATTAAATCCCACATACTGTCTGATCTGTCTCCTCACCCTTGCAGCTATACTTCAACTGAGGAAAAAACATCTAAATTCATGACCACTAACCTCATGTAGCCCTTGATGCCATCTGGCCATCAGTTACATTTTACTAATCTGTTCATGTTCCCAATCCGATGAACCATCCTGACAAACCTCTCAGGTTTCCCATACCCTGCTTTGCTAAAAAACAAGAGAGAGAAAGAGAACTTCCGTAAGCTTTGCAAACACAGAAACCTAGTACTACCACCTGTTATCATACACTCTGTCTTCCTTCCCTCCTGTTAGAATGGATGAGCTGTCCACAAATCTAAAATCAGTGTGCCCTTGTGCAACTAGATCCCACCCATCCTTTTCCATTTGCTTAGGGACATCCCTGCAGCAATACTCTTCTGCTCTCCTCTGGATCATTCCCACCAGTATATGTACTAAGTCTTTCTTTAAATTAAAAAAAAACACACATTCTTCATCTCACTGGCTCCTTTAGCTCCTCCTCATTTCCCTTCCCTTTGACAGCAACGTCCTTTAAGAGATATTTGAAAAAAAAGAAAAAGAAAAAAAGAAAGAGAGAGAGATTTGTACTTATTTCCTTTCCTACTTTCTCTTGAATCAACTTCAGACACGCTTTCTCCCCACCCGCCATTTCACTAGAAACTGTTCTTAAGATCATGATCACTGACGTCTACTTTGCTAAATCCCATAGTCCATTCTCAGTGAACTGTCAGCAGCATTTGACCTTACTACTTCCCTCTGGAAACACTGTGTGCGTTTGCCAGGACACCAGACTCTTCTGGTTTTATCTTACTGGCTATTCTCAATCTCATTTCTGGTACTGCCTCACCTGCCTCAACCTCTTAGACATGGAGTACCCTAAGTCTCAGTTCTTGGGCCTCTGTCTGTCTACACACTCTCCTTTGAAGAGCTCATTCTGGTTCATGGCTTTAAATTCCATCTAAACCGTTGGCAGTTCCCAAATTTAAACCTCTAGCCTGAACCTGTTCCTTCAACTCCAGACACAAGTATCCAGCTACCTACCTGATCTCTCCAATTGGATTTTTATAGTTACATCTAACTTTCACAGTTAATGGTAACTTTACTATTTTAGTTCCTGTCCAAAATACCTTGGAGTTATACTTGATTCCTCTTCCACATTCCTTGTTTGCTTGACAGATTTTGTCAGCCCTGTCTTCAGATTATGTTCCGAATCCACTGCTTTCCGCCACCTCTACAACCATGATTCATGCTGTCATCATGTCTCACTTGGATTATTATCCTAATTCTTAAACTATGTCACCCCTGCACCTCTTCAGCCTCCTTACACAGTAGCCAAACTGTAGCTTTTAAAATGTAAGTTAGATTATGTCATTTGCTTTCCCAAACCTTCCAGTGATTTTCCATCTCACTCAGAGTTGCACTGGCTGTAAGGCCCGTGTAGTCTCCTGCTACTTTTCCCTTACTCTACTGCAATTCCATTGCCTCCTGATAGTTCTTAAACCAGTTTCCTTCCTTAGGACTTTTGCACTGTGTCTAAATGGTTAATTCCTCCCTCACTTCCTTCAATTATTTTTATTTTTAACATCTCAGAGAGGCCTACTCTGACCACCCTATTAATGATTCCCCCTACTTAGTCTGGTGTACCACCGTATCACCTCTCCCTGCTGCATCTTTCCCATAGCACCTGTCATCTTTGAATAGTCTTTACAGTTGGCTTATTTGTTATTTATTACCTGTCTCCCCCCCCCCCACTGGAATATAAGCCATACAAGGACAAAGAGTATGTATAATTTATTTGTTAATATAGCTGGCTCACCCAAGACATGCCTGACACATAGTAAGTACACAATAAATATTTGCTGGATGAATGAACCATTCTTAGGTTTTTAAATGGTCATGTCCTTGGCCAACCTGGTACAAGGGAGAGAACAGTAAAAATATATGGCATCTAAAAATAATGACTTCTGGACTGGCCCAATTCAATGATCAGTATTAGAGATGACAATCACATAACTGTGAATAAAGCTGTAACTGTCTCTGCAGTTTAGTTAGTGGTCTTTAATGATATAAATGAATCTTTATTTTTTTAAATCATTGGCATTTAGCAAAATCCTTCTAATCATCGGAGCTGGCTTCTCTAGAATTCTGTTTGGAATATTGAAGGGTGCAACAGTACATTATTGTATACAGACATTCCCTGATGACATTGAGTGTGTAATATCCTCATTTTTATCATGATAACACATACTAATATGCATAGTGGCATTAGTTAGGTAAAATCATTTAGTTGATGCTAGACTCAGAAAATTAAATTGTAAATAAATCTAAAAAAGAAAATTAAATTGTAAAATAATTTTATGAAGGTTCTCCCAAGTGATGAGAGTAAAAAGTAAAAAGTTTATAGACATCAGGCTTTATGTTTGAAAAAATAGCCAAAGTTTCTATAAGCTGGTAACTCATACATTGTCTCTTAGCTGGTGTATTTGGAGTCAGCAGTACACTCAGCCTGATCTCCTCCCTGTATTTCTCAGCGAATCTCCCTTCTCTTTCTCTTTGCTCTTCCTGTTTTTCCATTGCCATTCCTTCCCACTTGCCCCTCTGTGTTTCCCTAATTTTTCTCCATCTAATGGAAGTATGTCCTTTGCTTTTAGCCACTCCTTCTCGTCCAGCTTTAAATAGTTTAGTATAATTACGTGTAAAGATATAGTACTTTTGATATCCTGTACTGCCTAGACTATTTTATATGCTCATATTTGATAAATTCACAATGATAACAAATCAAGACTCCCTTGAGATTCTCCTAAACTTCAAGTCTGTTCATATACTACAGTATTCAGCTTCTACCCTTAGATGCTGGATGCAAAGATGAATAAGACACTGTCCTGCCCTTTAGGATTTTAAAATGTAGGGGGTTCCACTTTCAAGATATGTGTTTTGCTTATTGTAGAGCTAAAATGAAACAGGTTTGAGAATGAGTGGGGAAGGGGATAGCCCTAGAGATAATGGGGAGGAAGAAACAGCAAGAACATCCACAAAATATTGGCCAGTTTATATTCTAAAAGAGATAGGATTCACTAGAGAACTGAAGAACATAACAGCAGTAAGTAATCTATATCCATGGTGAGATAAAGGTGGTAGAAGTTAGGAGTTTCTGGGGTATACATGGTACCCGTGCTGTAGGGATTTCTTAGAGGACAACTTTCTCTTTCAGGATATTTGTCTAGTAAGTGGAACAATTTTGCCAAAATCAGAAAACATATCTAAATGTTGTCATCTGCCACTAAAATGTTTTACTACATTTGTATATGGTTTCCCTCCTTACATTTAAGGTGAAAGAAGCACTCAAGGAAAAAGTGAATAATAGAAGAAGAACAAGGAAAAATTAGCCTGAAACTGGTAGGGAACCAGCAGACTCTAATGAATTCTCAATGTTTATAAAATACTCAGAATGCTAGGAAGGGGAATATGGGCATTGCAGGTAACATAGCACATGAGGCCAGAAGCCACTTCTATTTAGGTTCGTGTCACCCTGTGTTCTGTGTTCATTCCATTATACAGGGTGATATAAGCTGCCGCTTACAGTAGCAGGCTTACTCACCTTCCTCTTCTAAATTATAAGGTCCTGAAGGATAGAGACTTATGTCTCAGAGTGAATCTAACACCTTGAAAGTGCCTGGTCCAAACAAACGGCTAAGCAAAGAGAGCTGTTCTAATGAATGTTGTAGCCACTCCAAACATATTTGTCAGACAAGTGATTGCAGGGGAAAATATGGCCTGCCGTGTCTCCCGGTGCTAGTTCCTGCCTACTTCCTTCTAAAAATTGCCTAAATCCTGGCGTAGACTTGCAGTGTCATGAGATGGGTTTTAGGGAACTTTTAAAGGACAGAGAAAAGACCCTTGACCAGCCAGCAGCTTCATTTTACAATGAAGCAGCATCTCTAGTGTTGCAGTGTTGTTTGTAGAGAGGAAGTGTTTTTCCACACAGGTAGCACAGGGAGGTGTCCAGAAAACAGCTCTTTATCATGTGTGGGGTTTCTGATTCTGTGGCTTCTGTTTCTGTTTATACCCTGTTTACTCTTCACTCAGCTGAGAAACTGCAAAATTATTAACCTCTTATGCCTCAGCTTCATTAGGTGGATTTAAATTTGAGATAATAGCACATCTCCCTTCATTGGTTCACTTGATGACTCAAAAACATACCCATTTCTTGTAGATGACATGAATGGAGAAACACTTTAAGTTGGAAGTGATTTTTTTCTTTACATTTGGAGTGCAGGGTTAATATTTTTTCAGCACACTTCATTTTTTTCCTAGCATTTTGATGTAGTTTTAGGCCATCCCAGTACGTTTGCATATCTATCACTTCTATTTCCATTTTATCTTCTCAAAATTTCAAAATGTTTATGTTTGAATTGTAGCCATTAGAATAGTAGCCTTGATGCAACTTTTGTAACCAAAACTGTTTCAAATGTCACATTTCTGATGAGCTTGTTCCTGTACACCTGTGTTTATATGTTCCATTTGATAACATTGTAATCACATGTGTCCAAAAAAAAAAAAAAAAAGACAATTTCATAGGAGTCACTGAGAACCCAAAAGTCTTACTTCGCTAGCCTAGAACCAAGCTGACCAACCCACGTCCTTATGTACAGCTCAGGATCCTCCAGTGTCTTCACTGTCACAGAGAAAGACATTTTCTTTCCATAGTCTGGATGTTATTGAAGGAAAAAAAAAAAAAAAACAAGCTTCTCTAGGTATCTGCCACCCCCAGATTGTTGACATTGTGCTACACTCCTTACCTGCTTTTAGCTCTCAGAAACTCTGGGCATAGGGTTACTTTTCTCAAACCCTTTCTCCAGATCACATTTCAAGAACCACAAAATTGGCCATCCAGCCAACAGGGAACAATTTCTCAATGAAAGTACTTTATTCATTTTTTATTTATTTATTTTATAACAATTCCTACAAATTGAAAGTAGGATTTTCTGGGATACTTTCCTACCTAAAATCAGTCTTTAAATCAAATATCTTTTTAGCTTCTTACATATGAGATTAAGAGATTACTATCTCTAGCCTAGAAGATGATAGTCATTTCTGAAACCAGGGCTTCTATAGGTAAACATTTTGTATCTGAGAAGTTAACTTAAGTAAATGCTGATAATGTCCTTATTGCTATACAAGTTCAAAATAGACTCTCTAGTTTGAAATCCTTTAAGATTTCAGAATGTATGAATTTGCTTGTTCTAATACAATCTCACATTATTTCAGAAATCCTGCCAGAAACCTGTAGACAAGTATATCGAGTATGATCCTGTTATCATCTTGATTAATGCTATTTTATGCAAAGCCCAGGCCTACAGGCATATTCTTTTCAATACTAAAATAAACGTAAGTTGTCATAATTTTTTTTATTTTCTAATTTCACTTTTTGATGCTTTTACATTTTTAAAGAATAATAATTTTGAGCAGAATTAATGAACGTTATTTTAAAAGAAATTCTAATGAGGATGGGTCTTTTATCCCAACAAGTCTGGAAGTTTCTAGAAATAACATACATTGATAAACAGGTACACAATGTTTAGTGAGTATTCATGAATATGCTAACTAGAAGGAAACTGACAAACCATAATCTGTATTGCCTTTTAGTAGGCTACCTTTTGAAAAAGACACCAATTATTTCTAACAATAAACTTAAATATATCAAAGTAGGGAGAGAATTATACTGAGAGGAAGTAAGCAAACTTTAAAAGAGAAATATTTTTAAACAGTTTATTGCATTTCATATTCTACTAAGGAAATTCCTTCCCTCCACCCTTAAGTCATATAACCAGGGCAGTTTTTAAATTGCTAGAGCATTGATTCCCAAACTTTGGTATACATTAGAATCACCTGGGAGAGAGGGAGGGGTGGCAGTTCATCCTTCCAAGCCGAGGCCTCACCCAAAATCAGTTAAATCAGAATCTTTGGGGATGGTTTCAGGTATTAGTATTTCTTAAAACTCCCTGGGTAATTCCAGAGTGGAGCCAGGAAGAACCAGTGTGCCAACTAGAAGAACCTCTCAGAAGTCCACACTGATACCTATTCCTGGGCTACATTGCATTTGCACACACTTTCTTTTCCCCACTTTCTATTGATATAGAAAGTTCAACCCATGGAGTAATTTTAAGAAAAAATTTTTAAAAAGGTTGTATTTATTTATTTGAGAAAGAAAGTATATGCATGTGTGCGCTGGGGGCGAGGGGTTAGAGAGGGGGGAAGAAGGAGATAATCTCCAGCATGCTGCAAACCGAGCACATTGAGTGCAGAGCCTGATGCAGGGCTCAGATCCCAGGACCCTGAAATCATGACCTGAGCCAAAATCAAGAGTCTGACGCCCAACTGACTAAGCTACCCAGGTGCCCCATTAAAGTAATGTGTTTTTAAAAGCCAATTCTTCTCCAAAAAAAAAAAAAAAAAAAAAAAAAGCCAATTCTTAGGATTCCTGGGTGGCTCAGTTAAGCATCTGACTCTTGATCTCAGCTCATGTCTCAATCTCCAGGTCGCAAGTTTGAGCCCCACATTGGGCTCCACACTGGGCATGGAGCCTACTTAAAAATAACGAAATAAAAATTTAAATAAATAAATAAAAAGCCAACTCTTATTGCCTGGTACTTTCTATTTTTGCCAAAATTTCAGACTCTTTAGAACTTGCAATGGATTTTCTACCTTTTAATTGCTCTTTGATATATTAATTTATACTCATCAGGCATAGGGCCCTTTTTTAAAAATTTGTGTTCAGACTAATAGTTTCCTGTGAGGTATGATAGAATCTTCAGGTTAATTCTATTCTTATTGCTGCTTCCACCTATCCATGAGTCACATAAATTCTGTGCTTGGTTCTGTGTATAGGACAGATGTTGAAAATATAGAGACGAGTGAACTACTATTTGAAGCAGTGATTCTTAACTAGGGGTATACATCAGAATCCTCCTTCCCCACAAAACTGTTTCAAAATTGCATGTCTAGGATTACTTCCAAAGATTCTGAATCAGGATTGGGGCCTAGACATTTGCAGTCTGAAAAATCTCCCCCATGTGATTCTGATGGACATTGCTGATGAAGAACCACTGGTATACAGACAACACAATTATACACTTAATTGGGCAGCTCTGAATTTAAAAAGCTATGAGATGGGAGGTTCTTCAAAACCACAAATACTTAGCTATATCTGTGCCTATTTGGTATTACATATAATTGTTTCTTTACCCAATGCATGGCATTGTCTTTTTGACCCACCAGATGCATGGAAAACTCTGCATATTTTGTTTGCTTTGTGAAGCATACCTGAGATGGTGGCAGCTTCAAGATTCAAACCAGAACACTGATCCTAATGACTTCATCAGATATGCCAAGGAATGGGATTTCTATAGAATGTTTGCAGTTGCTTCTCTAGGTAGGAAAAAGCTATGCTTTCTATTCTTAGTTAACTAGTAACTACTATTCTGATTAGAGGTAAGGTGGGTAGTCTTAATCATTGGCAAGAAGAGGGGGTTAATACCAGACTTGAGACTAAATATTCAGTTCTATCACTAACCTACTAGGTGAATGTGTCTAAATTGTCTGCTTTCTTACTTTTTTATTTGTTACCACACATGTGTTATGGAAATGACTATATTTAGCAGAGTAGAGTTAGTGTTTTGAGGTATATATAATATTGTTGATAAAATTCCTCAATTTAATTTCTTGATTGTATAATTTAAAGATTCCCTAGGTCCCATTTTTAAAACAGATTGATAATTGTTAGACATTATGCAATGTATTGTGCTAATTGTGTTGAACTGATACAATCTGTTTAAGAGGGAACACTTATTTATCTGACTTCATACAGGGAAAGTGGCTACTGCCCCTAAATTCCTCAAGTTCAGGAATTGCTTTTCTTTCCTTTTTTTTTTTTTTTTTTTAAGATTTTTATTTATTTATCCATGAGAGACACAGAGAGAGAGGCAGGCCGAGACAGAGGGAGAAGCAGGCTTCATGCAGGGAGCCCAAAGTGGGACTCGATCCCAGGACTGAGGGATCACGCCCTGAGCAGAAGGCAGACACTCAACCACTGAGCCACCCAGGTGTTCCAGGAATTGCTTTTCTTCACAATTCCAGTTTGTGACTTAGGTCAGAATTGTACAGATTTATGTGACTATTTCCTTACTTACTGGCTTCCATGCTTCTCTGCTTCTAAAACTCCTTTTTAAAAAAAAAAAAAAAAAAAAAGATTTTATTTGTTCATGAGAGACACACACAGAGGGAGAGAGAGAGAGAGAGAGAGAGAGAGAGAGGCAGAGAGACAAGCAGGCTCCATGCTGGGAGCCTGATGTGGGACTCGATCCTGGGTCTCCAGGATCAGGCCCTGCCTGGGCTGAAGGCGGCGCCAAACCGCTGAGCCACCTGGGCTGCCCTAAAACTCCTTGATGATAAGGAAATATTACTATAGTAATATCAAGCCTCCAGTCAACTGCAGTGTCATGTTTCTGAACTGTGTCTTCTTTTATCCCATTTTCTTCTCTTTCTGCTCTTACTCCCTTCATCCTCTCATGCAGTTCTAAGGTTTTAAAATTTATATCCTGGAGCTCCTGGCTGGCTCAGTCGGGAGAGCAAGTGACTTTTGATCTCAGGGTTGTGACTTCAACCCCCCATGTTAGGTGTAGAGATTTCATAAAAATAACATCTTTTTTAAAATTAGTAAATAAAATTTATATACTAAGAATTCCCAGATATACATAATAATATTAAAAACATCCTTGAGGGGATCCCTGGGTGGCTCAGTGGTTTAGCACCTGCCTTTGGCCCAGGGCATGATCCTGGAGTCCCCCAGATCATGGGGAAGGCAAGTGACTTCCCCAAAGTCCCGCAGCAGTTTAGTGTTGCCACTGAGACAGGTGGCTCTCTGGAATCCCTACCCAGATTTTTCTCCATGCAGCACCCTGTAGGCAGGTAGCAGGTCCCGCCGAGCCATCTGATCAGTGAAAGCCTCAGGAGTAGAGGCTCCGTGATATCTGTCCTGGGAAAGATTGTGCAGAGCCCGAGGGCTGGTGCAGATGCATACATCTCTTGAGTTCTGAATTAGGAAGATGTGGAGGTTATCTAGTCCACCCTCTATCCCATGAGAGAAATCCTCTCAGTTCTGCAACATAATCTAGCTTTGAGTATCTCCAGTGACAGGAGGCAGCCCACTATTGCTAGATTGTTAAGGAGGTCTTTGTTGCTTTTTTTGTCCAAATCCAGACTTTAAAATCTGCCTATTTAATCATATCCTTGCAATTGACAAGTCCTTGAGTTATTTTGCAGGGAGATGGGATATCTTCCCTGAGGGATATATCAAATGTCATGTAGGTCAGCCATCCAAAATTACTGATTCTAATCAACTATGTTTGGAACCTTTTAGTTTGGCTCTATTTGGTTATACAACATTTTAGGAAAAATACAGTTGTCTCTCCTATAATTTGATATAGAAGTTCCAGAAAAAAGCCTAGTTCTGCAGAAACCTGAATAACACAGCTTATGGGGAAAAATAGAATTTGGGACAGACCACTCAAAACATACACAGTCGGGTAATCAGAGGACTAACCATCTTAATACACATAATATCACAGCTGAAAGAAATGTTAAATTCCTAGTTAATGGGAACAGAACAGACTGTGCTCTTTTCTTTGAAGCCAGTGGAACTGTGGCTTCTTCTGGTCTGGACTCAGATTGTGAATACTTTCTGGAAGGTTAAGGAATTGCACTCAGAAGGTTTGTTAAAATGAGTAAGGAAGTTTCCAATTTTGTTAACAAGATTCAAAATGTGTAGATAATAGGCATTCAGTAAATAGTGGATGAATGAACAAAGAAAAACACCTTCATGTGTAATTTTTAGGGTGGGTCCCATCTTTCAGACTTAAAAACCTCCTCTTTACTCCTGTTTTAATCTTTCTGTGGAGATCTCAAACATTGAAGATGTTTAAATAGAACCTTACTTCCTAGAAAGAACTTCAGAGAACTGATGACTACAGTGGTCCATGAAATACTTCATGAGTGAACTGCTGAAATATGTTTCTGCAATCACACCAGCAGGATTTGACACAACAGGCGGGACTTATTTACTTAAAAAGAAGGAGGGGTAATGGTGGGGGGAAGAAAATTTGATCTTGATGAAACAGTTCTCATGAAGACAGCTAATAAGTTGTATTTCAGAATTGTGGTTTATTTGTTTTTAGAGAGATATGGTTTAGATAGCAACATTCATATTTCTGTTCTCCATTCCCTCCTTAGAACAAACTGCCTTTTTTATTGGCATTTTTACTTTCCTGTGGATAGAACGACCAATGACAGCGAAAAAAAAACCCAACTTCACTTTGCTGCTGAAAGCATTATTATTATCCAGCTATGGAAAGCTCTTGCTCATTCCAGCTGTCATTTGGGAGCATGACTACACGCCCCTGTGCCTCCGACTCATTAAAGTATTTGTCCTTACATCAAATTTTCAGGCAATTAGAGGTATGTTTATCTTTTATTCTTGTCTTTTCAGCTTTCACCCCACATACAAGCCTAAAGTCCTATTTCTCCAACACAGTTTTATAAACCCTGTTAAAACACTGGAATTCTTCATAGAATAATAACAATGCCTGACATTTCTCTAGTGCCTTATACATAACACAGAGTCCGTATTTGCTCAAAGTAATGACATATTATTTTTTAGTCTTTGGGATGCTTTCATGTGCATTATCTCCATCTTGCAAGGTTGGTAGGGGAGTCATTATTACCTCCACTTTGTGAATGACTTGTCCAAATGTACCCGGCCTACCAGTTATCAAGCCAGGAAGCACAGAACCTGCTCTACAACAAAGGGATGAGCAGCCCTGGGGGTCTTCATTTTTCCCATCCATTGTGAGAAGGGTTATTTTAAATGAGCCTCTAACCTGGTACTTTTTATCCAAATGCTTCTCATCTTATAAGCTGTAAAACTGAGAAATCTCTGGTTTTTTTTCCTGCTAACCTCTTTACAACTTTAGAATTTATTTTTTATTTTCTCCATGGAAATCTGTGTCTTGATTTCAGGAGAAGCCTAGTGTTTTTGTTATAAGAACACACTTTGTTTCTTTCTAGAGATGAAACCATGGGAGAAGATATCAGCACAGGCTAATACGAACAAATAGAGACTCTCTAAAAACAACTTTATAAGACAGTTCCATTCATGATGCCACAGAACTTACATGCTGATATCACTTAATTAAACTCTCAAGAACTTATTAGCTACCTTTCTTTTCCAGTGACCCTGAATATCAGCCGGAAGCTCTCCTTTCTGGCCATCTTGGGTGGCTTACTGATGGAAAGCACCATGGTCTACCTCTTCCAGAGAATGGAATGGGATATGGGAAGTGATTGTGCCATCTATAAATCTCAAGACTTTTGAAAAGGTAAAAGCCTCTTAATGTTCACACATTCAGACAGGCATCCTTCTCGGAGACAAAGGTCATTGTAAAATAAGATGCCCTTACATGCCACACCCCCCACCCGATTGCCTTTGGGTCACCTGCGTCCCGTGCAAGGACTGTAGTGCACATCTCAGGGTCCTTCCCTTTCATTCTTTGTCACCTCAAGGACATCCACTCTCTGTTGTGTTACTTCTAGGGGCCCTGTTCTCTACCTCCCCAATACCTGCACTCCACACCACTCGTACTGAGACCTCAGACTCTGAACTCTGCTCCCTTGGCATCTGGACCCTCCACCCCCCAGTCGTGGCATTTTGCTGCCTCCCTCCACCATCTCTGCTCTAGGCTGCCTTTTCACCTCCAGTCCCCTGACCTCAACTTCCACTTGCCTCTCGTTTAACCATACCTACACATGTAGGCAGCTGTGGATTCATCACCATTAGTCCCTTAAAACCATCAGCTTCTTGCCCTTTTACCTTAGGTAAAAGGCCTAATAATGCCTTATTAGAGCCATTTGGGTGAATCTCAGCATCTGTTTTCCCCAAGTCCAGAGCTGCAGAGCCTCAACTAGACCTCGGTGTTGCTCCTCTGCCTCCATGGTCACCTCCAATGAACCTCCCATCACACTGTTCTGGAACTTTCCATGCTCCTTCCTCCCATGTCTGCCTTCACTTTGCTGAGAGTTGAGCCCCTTACAAATTCCTTGAACTCCCTTCCTCTTTCAATCCAGAAATCCTTTTGTCTTTCCTTCTTCCCTCCCTCCTCTCCTGGACTTGTGCTCATCTTCCTCCCTGTAAGTGTCCTCCTCCCTCTGGTCACAGTCAGACTCCTGGGCCACAGTCAGACTCCTGTATTGGCTGTAGACTTCTGGAGCAGACTCAGAGGTGTGCAGGTGGGGAGGAAAGCACAGAAGCAGCAGGGAAACAGCCCAGCTCTGAACCTCCTGTGGCCCCCTGTGGGTCCTGTGGCCTCAGGCTCCCCTAATGCTGGGTCATTGCTCTTCCTTTCCAGGTCTTCAGACACTGCACCTTCATTATTCACTCTACTATGTGGCTCCTTCCCCTTTGCAAACGTACACATACAGCTATCTGTTCTAGAACTGTTGGTCCCAGCCTGTTTCACCACCTTCCTTCATAAAACATTCTTTCTCCTGTAGTCTCCTGAATCTATGCTCCTAAAACTCAAAGGGAAGCTGGTTGCCAGCTCTCCATTAGAGTCCTCCTCCCTTAGCTTGGCTCTGGAAGCTAACTCAGAGCCCCTTCTCCTAAAACAGGCTGCCTGGTCTGTCAGGTCATTTAGTTTGACTCGTCCTCAGTCCTCCTCTTCTCTCTTGCTGTTCACGCATTTAGTGTGATGGCAGTGCCACAGCACGGACCCTTTCTCCCAGGACGTAGGCCTCCCAGACCAGCATTTCCAGCTCAGCCCAGGCACTGCACCCTTCCACTGCCTTCCAGGCGGTGCTGCCATGACCGTACTGTTACCTCTGAAGTCCAACTCCACTTCACCCCCCTCTACCCACCCAAACACAATCCTTTCCTGATGCTTTTCTCTAGAAACATTCCTTATCACTCAGACGTCAGGCAGCTCTTGTCTCCTGCCTAAAGGTTTATAACAGCCTCCGCACAGCTTTCCGCCCAGAGACTGGTGCCACCTAAATCTTCATAAAGCATCACTTCTGGAATCCCTCCGAATTTTTCATCTGCCTTACTGCCGACACAGGAGTTTCTAGTCTCTAGTCTCTTTCTGAGGAACGTCTTTTAGTTTTCTCTTTGCTTACTTGTGGGCCTCAATATCCCAGTTCTAATTCCCTCTCTGCTGTCATGTTGCTATCCGCATCCTCTACTAAGGTCTTCTCTTCATTTCCAAATATGTCTTATGCTCTCCCCAGGGCCTAGAGTGGCCTGTTCTCCACCTCATCACACACAGCCAGTCCTCTTTGTTTCTCCATGAAGGGAAAACTTTCCAAAACCTCGAGTCTGTGCACTCACTCCCACTGGCCTCCCAGAGCCCAGTTCAACACCACAGTGGACATGTCCAGGCTCTCCTTAGACTGTGTCAGCACCACTTTGCCCCGACTTCCACAGGTGCTTCTAGTTGTTGAGTTATCAGTTGTAATTTCTGGCCAGGAGAACAAAATCATCTGTCACAACCATTTGAAAACCATTCTGCTCCTTTATGTTACCTCGTGTTTTATATTGTCTATGTCTTATATTCACATCCTGTGTGTTTATCCCTGACTCCCCAGCCTGGTAAACAGATTGGTTCTAGAAGAGACTGGAAGTTATACGTGAGGAAATACGTATTTCCCATAGCACAGGGCCTGCCCAAATACGGATTTGTTGAATGATTTTCAGCAGAATGTGCCACTCTAAATACTTCTTTTATTATCCACAGTTGGACTCTTTATTATTTGTGGCATGACCAACTGCGTCCGAAGAAGAGAAGACATAAAGTACAAAGCAAGCTCCTCATTTGTGTTGAGCAAAATGAGGCAAAGATTTGGATACACTTCCTGAAAAAGAAAGCAATGGTTATGGCATTGGAAACCCCCAACACTATGACACCCCACCCCCCACCCCCCATATAAGAGACCACCAAACCACATATATATGCACACAGACACAGGCAGAAACAGACACAGGGACACTGCCTTAGGGAGTGAGGTGCCCCCACCCCACCCCCCCCCACCCCCCCGCAAGTGTAGACTCCGGCAAGTAGACCCCTTCAGGTAAGCATTTGAACTGAGGGAAGAGCATGAATGCAAGACTCGCACATAATAAGACCTTTGTTTCATTCTTTTGACATGCTTATATCTTTTTAATTTAAATGTTAAGTTATTGGCTCTAAATATATTTAAAACAGTATTTTATGTTCTTACAACAGAAACATTTTTCTCTTAATAAAGTCAGAATAAACTAAGCTTTTGTAAATTTTTTATAAACTTCAATATTTTCCCCTGTGACTGAGTTACTCTTTAGAAATGGCTGATCCAAAAATAAATAACTAAAACCAGTGAATTGTCTACTTTATAGGGGTAAACTCTATCTCGATAAAGCCAATACTGGATAAATTGATACGTAGCACCTTTTCTCTCTCCCCATTTCATTCACTTATTCATGCAGCAGGAATTACTGAGCCCGTAGTATGTGTGTCAGCATGGACGCAGTGGTGAATGGCCTTCTTAAAGTTTATGGAGCAGTGGAGCACTTGGGTGGCTCAGTTGGTGGGGCATCCAACTCTTGATTTCAGCTCAGGTCATGATCTCAGGAGATCCAGCCCCACTTTGGCCTCCATCCATGCTGGGTGTGGAGCCCACTTGAGATTCTCTCTCCCTTTGCCCCTCTTTCCCACACTCACTTGCTCTCTCCTCTCTTTCCCTCTCTCCTCTGTCTCCTTCTCCCCCACCTAAAATAAATAAATAAATCTTTTAAAAAAAGTTTACAGACAACAATAGATTTACAAACATGAGAGGGTAATGGCAGTGTAGGGTGATAAGTGCTGTTAAGGGGTAACATTGGAATCAAGGGAGATGCAGAGTAGGAACACTTGTTCCAGTCTTAGAAGTCCAGAAGGTCCTCAGAAAGGAAGAGGAAAGGAAAGGAACTTTCCAGTGTCCCTGGAGGGAGAAAACCACACACCCATGCCAAGTCCTAGAGGGAAGAGGGTGTAACACGTGTGCAGGGAACTGAGTATTCTGTACACCTGGATGGAGTTTGGGTACTGGGAGTTTTAAAAATGATAATCAGGAAGCCATGTAAGGTCGGATAATGAAGGGCCTCAGGAATTGTTAACATCACAAGGATCATGAAGCCAATACAATGTCAGGATCCAAAATAAAAAACAAAACCAGTTGGAATGACATAGCAGAATACCCACAGGATAGAGCCAGTAAATGGAAAGAGGGAGCAAAACATGGTTTAAAGGCATACAACCAAAAAGAATTAAGTGTTAGAAAAAATGACAATATGATGTGCTGATCACAGCTTCTCTAATCTTTGCCCAGCAACTCAGATAAGTGAAGATAAACAGCACCGGTTTTGTAATTTATTTTTATTTGTTTATTTTTTAAGTAGTCTCCACATTCAGCGTGGAGCCCAGTGCAGGGCTTGAATTCACAACCCTGAGTTCATGACCTGAGCTGACATCAAGAGTCAAATGCTCAACCGAGCCACCTAGGTGCCCCATACTAATTTAACCCATATACAATATATTCCATTCTTTTCTTGAGCACCTGAAAAAGTATCTGCTAACTTTTTTTAAAACCAGTGTCAATGGGGATCCCTGGGTGGCTCAGTGGTTTAGTGCCTGCCTTCAGCCCGCGGTGTAATCATGGAGTCCCGGGATCAAGTCCCACATCAGGCTCCCTGTGTGGAGCCTGCTTCTCCCTCTGCCTCTCTCTCTCTCTCTCTCTCTCTCTCTCTCTCTCTTTCATGAACAAATAAAATCTTTAAAAATAAAAGTAAATAAATTATATATACATGTACATAAAACCAGTGTCAGAGGGAGGCCTGGGTGGCTCAATGGTTGAGTGTCTCCCTTTGGCTGATGTCATGATCCCAGGGATCCTGGGATTAGGTCCTGTATCAGGTGCCCTACAGGGAGCCTGCTTCTCCCTCTGCCTCTCTTTCTGTGTCTCTCATGAATAAATAAATAAAATCTTTAAATAAATAAACAAACAAGTGTCAGAAACCCCTTTCCTTAGTGTCCGTGAACATGAGTTAGCTAAGGGCTGGGCAGGGTATGGTAAAGGACTGCAGAGGAGACCTATCTGATCCAACTCTGCTCTTAAGTGTCCCTTCAGTGTGTAGTTTATTACATCCCTCCTTGAGTTGAGCCAACAAAGGGTAAGACTCCAGGAACAGAGCAGAGAGGCTGCACATGGGTGCACAGTAGGTGCATTTGAAGGAGTGATTAGTTCTCCCCCGCCCTATACTCCACTTCTATAGGGTTCATCTTTCCCTGAGCATTTTTCAAAATTTTTTATGAAAAATTTCAAAGAGGGATTCCTGGGTGGCTCAGCGGTTTAGCACCTGCCTTCGGCCCAGAGCATGATCCTGGAGACCCAGGATCAAGTCCCACATCAGGCTCCCTGCATGGAGCCTGCTTCTCCCTCTGCCTGTGTCTCTGCCTCTCTCTCTCTGTCTCTCTCCCTCTCGTGAATAAATAAATAAAATCTTTAAAAAAAATTTCAAAGGTACAAAAAGTTACAAGGATTCTACAGGGAAAACCCATATACCCACCACCTACATTTTACAGCTATTAGATTTTCCCCTGACTTCTTTTAAAAGTTTGTTTAACTTTTAAAGTTAAGTTAGTTAACTTTTAGTTAAGTTTTAACTTTAACTAGTTCTGAGACAGCAGAACTAATCAGTTATACTGGGAAGTTACAAGGTATCGGTGGTGCTTGGTGTTTTAGAGAGATGTCTATGATTTCCAAGCCATCTCTCCTCCCCTGTGAAATCAAGATATGCTCTAACACCATAGGGTATTTATATGAAAATCCTCTGGAAGCTCTGAAAATTAAATCACTTTCAGGGGCACCTACATGGCTCAGTTGAGTGTCAGGTCACCTCAGGTCATAATCTCATGGTTAGTGGGATGGAGCCATGCATTGGCACCGTGCTCAGCGGGGAGTCTGCTTGAGATTCTCTCTCTGCCCCTCCCCCACTTGCTATCTCTGAAAATCTTTCAGACAAATAACTTTCAGATATCCCCACTTTCATTGAAAAGCATATGCACTCAAGTGATTGCAGACAACCTGCCTCATAAGGTCTGATCCATTATGATCACACAGTGGCTATTCTGACAGAGTCCACTGCTGCCGGGGAGTTTTCAACACCACCCAGAAACAGAGAAGAAAAAGCACCCAGTGTACGAGAGCACATCATAAACTAACAAAGCACACAGAAAATAGGCAAGTGGTCTTTTGTCAAAAGATTACCATCAGAGTGTTTGAAGCACTTTGAACCAAGTTGGGACAAAGAGCCCAAAGTTTCTTTTTCTTTCTTTTCTTTTCTTTTCTTTTCTTTTCTTTTCTTTTCTTTTTTTTTTTTTTTAGATATTTACAGGACAAAAAGGCATCAATAAGTTAAAGATTTTTAAAAAAATCACAGTCTTCTATGAAAAAACTGAAGCTTAGATGGATAAAGGGATTTGCTCAAGGTCACACAAGTAGACACTGACATAATCAGGATTAAAACCCTGGCCTCTATTCCTAGTCTAAAGGGGGAGGAAAGGGTGCTGGGGCTGTGCTGGTCTCCACCCCCACCTAACAGTGCAGCCCTGGGTCTACCCACCTGTCCTTGTTGAGAGAAGGGTCATTTACTGTTCTTTAAATAGAAGAGAGGTTGGGTTTTGTTTTGTTTTTAAATACAGAACTCACAGGAACAGGACTAGATTTAAATATTAGTCCTTTGTTTCCAAGGGAAGAAGCTGTAGAAAGAAATGAGCATTTCACTGCAGACTTTTCTCAGTGGAACAGCTGTGAGCCCTAAAGCTTGGATTGTCTCTTTCTGGTATCTAACACATCTACCCATAACCTTTCATTACAAAATTGGGAACATATTCTCAAGGGAAATGTTATTAACCAGACTAAATTTATTTATTTTTTTTTTTTTTAATTTTTATTTATTTATGATAGTCACACAGAGAGAGAGAGAGGCAGAGACACAGGCAGAGGGAGAAACAGGCTCCATGCACCGGGAGCCCGACGTGGGATTCGATCCAGGGTCTCCAGGATCGCGCCCTGGGCCAAAGGCAGGCGCCAAACCGCTGCGCCACCCAGGGATCCCCAGACTAAATTTAAAATGGTCTCTGGCTCCTGAAGAGTCAACAGCGGAAAAGCAGTACAAAAGCAAGAACCCCAGGATCCAAAACAGGATTCTATTTATTTATCCTATTCATTTATTCCATTTGACAAATATTTATACATACTGTGAGCCAGGCACTATATATGTATGATATATATGACTTATGTGTGTGTGTATATACATATATATATATTATGTTTATATATTTACTTTGAGTCAGGTACTATTTTAAGGTCTTTATAATTAATAAGTCATTTTATCCTCATATTAACCATAGAAGATCCCTGTCAACTAAATTGACTCTAAGAGCCCAGCAGGAAATGTATCTGAATATGTTGGAAGGGTTAGCACAGTGTGTTCAGCCAGCACATTGAATGATGATGTCCCGGCACGACACAGATAAATAAAAAAGGCAGAGAAGAACATAACAGTGCCCAGAAATTTGTGGTAGTTTCCGGTGGCTGCTGTAACAAATTAAGCTTGGTGGCTTAAAACAACACATTCTCTCACAAATCTAGAAGCACAAAGTCCAGAACCAGTTTCACTGGGTCAAAACCAAGGTGTTGCAAGGCCATGCTCCCTCCAGACGTTCTAGGGGGGCATGCATTCCTCGCCTCTTCCAGCTTTTGGTGGCTGCTGCTGCCATTCCAAGGCTTATAGCTACAGCTCTCCAGCTATCAATCTCTTCCAGCTCCACATCACCTCCTCCTCTGTGCGTGTCAATTAGCCTGCTTTCTCTTATAAGGCCATTTGTGACAGCACTTAGGACCCACTTGGATAATCAGGTGATCTCAAGATCCTTAACTTAATCACATTTTTTATAAAAGGCCTTTTCAAAATTAAGTAACATTTATAAGTTCCAGAGATATCTTTGGGCCAGATATTTTGAGGGGGCCAATTTTCAGCCTACCACAAAATCATCTAGCTAAGAGCAGCCCCCTCCACCTAACATACACACACACACACACACACACACACACACACACACACACACAAATACACTCACCCTCTCAAATTTGAACAGGACTCTCCTGTGAAGCAGAACCGTTTATCTGCAACTTCATCAAAGGGAAGGCAGACATCAGGGCCCTACAAGGAACTCTCTGAAAAGTACCTTGCAACATCTTCTGGTTTCAGAGCTGCTACAGCAGAAGCGCCATGACTGGATGCATGTGATGGAGGAGACTACTACCTTGGCTGGGAGTGGATCCATGTAACTCTCAAGATTCCCTTGCAAACTTTTAAAGAATGCTCTTCTGACTCATTCCCATGTTTTCCAGAGGTCACCTTGCTTGGACACACTTGGCAGGGAAACATGGAGTCAAACACCTGCTCGAGAGCTGAGCATTCACCATCTACCCATGGCTTTAAGTTGGATGCAAGGTCAGAACCTGCCTCCTTTGTGTTCGGACTACTTGCATTTCTCACAGCAGGTGCTTCTTGGGCTGACTTTATACCTGGCTTCCTCTTGGCTGTCCTTCCCTTGTTTTCCCTTTGTGCTGATTTCTAAACCCACTTTAAATAAAATTGCATTTTATTGTGTTGTGTGGATTTTTATAAAGTAGCCTTAAGTAGTTTTTGGAACAAAGGTGGCATATAGAGCAATAGAGCATACCAATCCTTTTAAGACAAGTAAATATATGACCAGGTACATGGCTAGAATATGTCTCCTGCCCTCTGGGGTGTTACACCATTCTTTCGTCTACAGCAGGGGTTATAAAACCAACTTTTTTTTTTTTTTTTTTTTTTTTTATGATAGTCACACACAGAGAGAGAGAGGCAGAGACATAGGCAGAGGGAGAAGCAGGCTCCATGCACCGGGAGCCCGACGTGGGATTCGATCCGGGGTCTCCAGGATCGTGCCCTTGGCCAAAGGCAGGCACCAAACCGCTGTGCCACCCAGGGATCCCTAAAACCAACTTTCTCATCTTTTGTCAGGTTCCTCCCAACTTGAGGCCCCAACACAATGGAAATGTTTTGGTAGGAGTAGCTGAGCCTGTATGGTTTATTCATCCATGAGATAGTCATCTAGGGTGTGTCTGATAGAAGCTTGTTGAGAGGAGTCAGTCACATGGCTTGTGACCATGGGGGGAATGAGCTGAACCTATCTTCCCAGGTGCTTCTGCCAGGAGGGCAAGTGGGAATCAGCCATAGAGAGGACCAGAGCCCAGTGGGGCATGGTGCTGGCCACGGCCTGCCAGAACACACTGCTAGTTGAGTCTGGTGAGTGAGCACTGTCCTCAATCTCCAAAGTCATCTCCATCTAGATTCCTGGGGTTCTTTGCAGAGGGACACACCAAATAGGCAGGTTCACCAGCTTGCCCTTCAACCTCCACTCCCCGTTGTCTTCCCACTCCTGTGAAATCCCTCGGATTTCAAAGGCAATTTCTTGTTTCTCACACCAGTTTTAGAGCCCATCTTAATGGTTTCCCCTTTCACTCTTTCTCCCAGAGCCCCACTCTGACATCTTATTACCATCCTGAGGGCAGGAGAAAGAAAGGGGATGGAAGGCATGGTCCTCTGTTCCCTAAGTCTTGGAACAGGCTGGGCTAAATTCTCACTTCCCTTCTCCTAGGCCACACCTTCTGGGGAGAACTGGGATGTGCTCTCAACCAGCCATGGGGTGACTGTGGCTTTGACCACGCCAATTTCTAATGCAAGTGCTCCTCCCACCCAAACTGGCCTTCCCAACTTGCCAAAAACAATTTCTGTGTTCCTGTGGGACTTTCATTAGAGATTTTCCATCTTGGAGACATAATGGGAAGCAGGGAGTGGCAGGGGCCGGGGGAGGGGGGTGTCTGAGCTTCTGCCCAAGGTTGACAATGCGTATTTCCCCAGATGGCACTTGCCTCTGTCCTCTCCTCCCTGATATCGGCTTTCTAGGGCCATAACTCCTCCTTACTGACTTGTTTCATGCTTTTGTTTTGCTGATATCGCACAGCACATTCAATAAAGGTTTTGCTCAACATTCTCTAGAATGTTTGTGCACATTCTTCAGGGAGTCAGGAGAACCAGACAGGAAAGTGGGACAGGCCTAGGAACCTGTCCTTGATGGACTGGTAGCCAGACAAGTGCAGTGGAAAGGTCATGCATTCTTATCACACTTGGCTAGCACAAAGATGTTGGGCAGGCTGTTGACGCTTCCAGAGTCCACCCTCACTAGGTGATTGGAGGCCCACATGTTCGCAGTGTTTTCAACCATAAAACCATGACCCAGCAAGCATCAGGTGTCCTTTGGGTGGAACCTCAGCGTGCCTTCTTTGCAACATAAGCTCTACTACCTCCAGAGAATGGGCTCAAGATCCAACTCTCTGAACTCAAAGTACCATCTTTTCATGAAAACAAGCAGACTAGACACATTTGGGCTTTTATAATCACTAAGTTTTCTCCAGACATAAAGATGGACTTGAGCTGCCACCTTGCCTGATGTTGGTTGCTAGAGAGCCTTTCCGTCTCCCATATGCCTGGCACATGTCCATAATCACAGGCTCTGAAAGAAATAAGGCCTGGGCATGTAAACGTTGTGCAAGATCCTGCAGAAAATGCTGTACAATCCATCATGGAATCATAACACACTGTGATGTGAGGCCAAGGGGCCACAGCAGATCATCTCCTTAGATTTCCCAGCACCTGCTGACACATAAACGGATCACTTGACCTGTGTCCTAATTACAGGATGGAAACGTTTTATGAGGGCAGCCCGGGTGACTGAGTGGTTTGGTGCTGGGGCGTGATTCTGGGGACCTGGGATCAAGTCCCACGTCGGGCTCCCTCGCAGAGCCTGCTTCTCCCTCTGCCTGTGTCTCTGCCTCTGTGTCTCTAATGAATGGACGAATAAAATCTTTAAAAAAAAAAAAAAAGGAAACGTTTTATGAAAGCACCTGTTGTTTTACATAAGTTTTTGGAGACCTTATGCCATCCCATATGCCTGCTCACTCTTCTTTTGGAACAACTTATTCACCCTTCAGGGAAGCCTGGGTGGCTCGGTTAGTTAACAAGTTGGCTCTGGATTCATCTTCAGGTCATGATCTCAGGGTCATGAGATCGAGCCCCACGTTGGGCTCCACACTCAGCAGTCTGCTTGAGATCCTCTCTCTCTCCCCCTCTGTCCCTCATCCCTCTCATGCTCAATTCTCTCTCTGAAATAAATTAATTAAAAAAAAATTATTCACCCCTCAGAGCCCGCTCAGATATCAGATATCCCCTCTTCTGGCATCCCCAGTGTTTTTTGAATCTCCTTCGAGGGACGCCTGGGAGGCTTAGTGGTCAAGCATCTGCATTTGGCTCAGGGGATGATCCTGGAGTCATGGGATCAAGTCCCACATTGGGCTCCCTATGAGGAGCCTGCCTCTGTCTCTGCCTCTCATGAATAAATAAATAAAATCTTTAAAAAAAAATCTCCTTCTGGACCTCAGTGGCCCCTGCTCTTCCCTGATCACAACACTTAAGGTCACACGTTAGGCTATTTGTGGAAGAACCAGAAGCTCTTCAGGCTCTGCAGCTTTGTTTTTGGTGCCTGACTCAATGTGACCCAGAACAGTGCAGAATAAATGTCAGTTGAATGAATGGTGTCACTCTACTTACAGAAAAATGGAGGCCAGGAGTCAGGTTGGTTAATTGACTCTGAATTCCACTAGGGACATGAGAGGAGCTGCATCATTTGTGAATTGCAAGGCTTAAAGTATCAACAACTCTGGGCTCACTGCACAGATGCCATAGCAAGCCAAAGGTGATTTCTCTGTCCTGTTCATTGCCTTACACAGAAGCTCACGGTTTCAGGAAACTTCAGACTGCCCTATAGCATGCCAGGCCCTCCACTGGCCGCTGAGTAGCAAAACAGTCCCTCTCCTATCTTAGGGGTAATGATGTATGCCAGGAAACAATAAAGGACATTCAGTAAATTTATTCTCTCATCATTTGCAGGTCCTTTGTAAAGGCAGTGGAAACATTTTATGGTTTGGGAAACTTTAATATTCCTTGCCAAGCTGTATTTACGAGAGTACACTATGTCTAGAGTAAGAGAAAGTTTGGGGCAATTTATACATTATTTCAAATACTAAAAACGACAGTGGTTCTGTATATATGGCACTTTCCCATTGGGGAGAGGATCCTATCAGCCTTCCCCACAGCCCCTTCTTGCCCTGATTCATTCCACTTCTAGCTCTGATAGCCTATCTTGCAAAAATGAGAAGAGCCCCACAACTCAATGGCACTATGAATCCACGGTTGTGGTTCCAGAAGAGCTCAGCGGCAGCAGACCCAGGGGAGCCGCGCATTCTAAACTAAGGAGCTCCCCTGAGCCTAAACCGGCCCTGCAAGCTCCACTCCCAGAGCTGTCGGTGCCCATCTGAGGACTGGGTCTCCTGGCCATGGCCCAGGGAGGCAAGGAGACACTACAGTCCTTCCAGAGCAACAGTGTTGGCACTGGGCTGACATAAGCAATGCCTTCTGAACTTCCTGTGAAAGAATCACTGGACTATCCTGTGAAGACACAGGGTGTGAGTCAGTAGGTCCAGGTGGGGTAGGATAGTCTGCGTTTCTCATGTCTGTCCCATCTTGCCTGCTTCATGGGCCAGTTTGAACATTAGATGACAATTTGATCTGCATTAGAATCACCTGTGGGGTAGGGGATAGGGGCTGTCTGCCTTTGGCTTAGGTCATAGTCCTTGGGTCCTGGGATGGAGTCCTGTGTCGGGCTCCCTACACAGTGGGGGGTTTGCTTCCCCTCTCCCTGCCCAACCCCACTGCTCATGCTCTCTCTTGCTATCTCAGATAAGTGAATAAAAAATATTTTTAAAAAATCACCTGCAGGGAGTCCTGGGTGGCTCAGCAGTTGAGCATCTGCTTCGGCTCAGGGCATGATCCCAAGGTCCGCGGATAAAGTCCCACATCAGGCTCCCTGCATGGAGCCTGCTTCTCCCTCTGCCTCTGCCTCTCTGTGTGAGTCTCTCACGATTAAATAAATAAAATCTTTAAAGCCCCCCCCCCCAGGTGATTCTAATGTGGTCAGGGTTGAGAACCCAAGGTTCAACTCCTTGATAACCTTTAATGGTCAAAGGTTCTGGTAGAAGACCAGACTGCACCTGGTCCTATATCCCTTTCAATGTTCTTATCTTTCCCTGAACAGTTGAGCCACATATCAAAGGCAATTTGCTGCCCTCTCTTATTTAACTACTACTTTCAACACAGGAAAACAGCAGGAATGCTCCTTCTCATCTGCACCTCACCCCAGTTCCTGACACTCGGTCACATACGTAACAGGCTGTCAACATGCTGGTCCATGAGGATGAGTTTTACTTCCTCTCTCTGACCCCAAAAGGTGTCGAATAAGCAATTACCACATCAAAAGAAAGAAGGGCGGGGGTCTGAAGTAGTCAAAGATACAACAGCACTCAGATCTAACTGTAAAAGGGTGGTCTACTGTGGATAAAACAATTTCAAGAATAAGTCAATAGAGGAACAGAGCTTCTTTCAAATCCTTAATGGCAAGAAAACAAACCTTAGTTTTCTCTCAGTATTTGATTGGATTCGGTAAATTCAAGTTATGGAAATGGATGATTCTGAGTTCAGACCAAAATAAGACACAACTACAGTCAGAGAGTTTTGCATTTTATCCTCATTTTTAACCTACAAAGTGTATAGTGTTCATAAAAGATTTTAATAAATATATTAAGGCTTAAGGTGATCACGGTTTTGAGTGGAAGAGGCAGGATAGCTTTCTAATATACCGGTTTACATTTAGAATCTTCCAGAACAAAAATGTTTGCCATCTTACAGTGAATGACACAAAACACGAGCTTGCCCCTGTTTCTTTTTGCCAACACATCTCTGTGTTCTCTTCCCCGCTCCTCCATTGATAGACAAAGAATGATACAAATTTTGACTGGTGAACAGAATGCAGTTGATTGTTGCGACCTGAAATATCTACTTTTTTGGTAAAGAGCTTTCACTGAGTCACTGGGACAGTTAGTAATGCAGCTTACAAACAAAACCCAACCAAGAGCCTCAAAAATGATCTCAAAACAAAAGCAAGAAAGGCTGCCAGGACGTATTAAGGAGGGGAGGGGCCCAAATTGTTAGTTTTCCTACATTGCAACCTGGAGGCAATTCCTACAACAGAGTAGCTGGTTCTCTACCACCTGCAAGGAAGTAACTAGTGAAAGTCATCTTGGGTGAAAAGGCCCCGCATGGTCTGCCCCCTCAGGATCCTCCTGTTGGATCATGAAAAGGACTCCTCGGCCGGGGTGCCTCTGTACTGTGGTGCCAAGCACCCCGAGGCCATCAAGGCAGACACTCCAGCCACTGGGACAGACTGCCACGTGGGTTCTCCAAATTAAACTGGTAGCACTGGCCCCTCGAACCTGAGGACTGCCCTCGATGGAGGAGCAGAGGAGCTTTCTTAGGAGGAGGAGCTAATGCTGACAGTGTGTCCTGTGGTAGCAGCGGCCTGTCTGCTGAGATCCCTCTTCTAGATGGACTCCAGAATCCAGTCGCTGCTGGAGAGCGAGGAGACAGGCAGCGGCAGGTCCCTCGGAGGGCCCCGCTCCCTCCCATCCTGGAGGGTGTGGTGGTCCTGGAAATATTCCTCCTCCTCGTCGAAGAAGCCATTCTCCAGAGCGTAGGTGCAGTCCGGGCTGGATGCGGCCTGGCATGCTCCCTTATATTCCTGAATGGACTCGTAGAGGCTGTAGAGTTGGCAAAGCAAGGACATGTCCAGCTGTCGGAGGCCAACCTTGAGGGACGGGGTAGGGAGGTAAAAACAAGAAGTCAGCACTTAAGTTTAATTTTAGTTGAACACTCAGCCAGCAATCTGCTCAGGCCAGCACATTCTTTCCATACAGTGAACGACTCAGAGCATCACTTGAATTTTGAGAAACACAATTTTGAGAAAACCTTAATTGTGGGATGCCCACACCTCAGACATGACTCAGTGTGGCAGGGAAGGATCACACCTGCGGGGTGGCGGGCCCCAGCCTGTGGAATTTACCATGGCACTCAGGCACGCCCGGGGAAGGAGCAGCGCTAGAACTCCTGGTGGCCCCAGCTGGTTTCACTTTGGATGCCTAGATCCAAGTATGTCATTTCCTCTTGCTACAATCAGATTCAGAGAGGACCCACATGTCATTCCCAACTCCCTGGGACAACAGAGTCCCCTTGCCAGTGTCGGCTCCCGGGTCAGTATCACACACCGCCCCCTGGAGCACCCACCCTCTGACCAGCTCGGCCTCTGGGATGCCAAGAGTGGTGTTCAGACTCCCTCTCCTCCACACAAGCTCAGTCTTACCCAAAGGTGATTAGGGGATCACTCCCTAGAGATTGAATAAATCTACTAAGACCAGGGGATGGCCTCTAGGGAGTCTCCTGGGAACTACTTTCCACAAGTGGTGACAGAACAAAGAACATTTGAAAGGCACATATTTATCAAGTTCCCCTCTTCCCATAGCTTATCTCAAGGGAAAGAGCAGTTAACACAGGAAATGCATTGTTCCCATGAATCACAAAGAGAGAAGGGTTAATCCACTTGGAAATGCAGCCTAGACTAGTGCACCTGACACTTTCACATGCATGACAATCACCTGGGGATCTTGTGAAGCATGCAGCTTCAGGCTCAGCAGACCTCCCTGAGTGGCAAGGGAAAAAACTCAAACTGGATGGTAGGAGACCTGCCTTCTGCTTCCTGGCCCTTGAGCAAGTCATGTATCATCTCTATGCCCTGGCTGATGACAAAAGCAAATCATAATTTCTCTCATGGGGCTACTGGGAGGATTCAATGAGATATCCATCCATTTTAATAAACAGTAATCAGATGCCTCCTGTGTAGTGAGTAAAGGGCTAAAAGCATGGGAACGTGCACATAGAAAACACAGAGAAAGAGAAGATCCACAATCATTACAATTACTCAGTGATGAGACCTGCCACATGGGACTTTCACACAAGGGAAGCTGGGGTCCAGAAAGCAGCATTCATCTCATGACAAGACAGGTGTTAAATTCCATTATTCTTCACACCCTTCGATCACACTAAACTACCCAGCAGACATTGGCTATCTCTCTACTACAGCCGAACAGACCATAAAAACAGAACCAGGTCACACTGACTTAGCATATTTTACCAAGACATCCAGGGAAGACTTGAGGATACAGGTCCGAGAGGGCAGACCTGGCTCAATGGCATCCTCTTCCTAAAAGCACACCTTGAGGGGGCAGCCCGGTGGCTCAGCGGTTTAGCACCTGCCTTTGGCCCAGGGTGCAATCCTGGAGACCCGGGATCGAGTCCCACATCGGGCTCCCTGCATGGAGCTTGCTTCTCCCTCGGCCTGTGTCTCTGCCTCTCTCTCTGTGTCTATCATGAATAAATGAACAAAATCTTTAAAAAGAAAAAAAAGAAAAAGAAAAATGGGTTCCTGACATTTGTGTTTGAAAAATTACCCAGGCGATTCTGACATCCAGTTCCAGTGAAGAATCCCATTTCTCGACACAAATACCTCTTTCCTGGGTCACTTATATGGATTCCCCCACGAGGTGGCCAGGCAGGGCGGCATGGAATAGAGTGCTGGCTCTGGAGCCTGCCTGCTTGGGCTCAAATGCTGGTTCTACCACTCGCTAGCTGTGAGAACGTGGGCATCCTGTTCAACTCCTGAAAAGAGTAACAGCTGCTATTGTGGTTATTACATTCACAAGTCTTTCCACTCTGCCAGCGGCAGGATTTCAACCCTGAAAGGAATGGCAGGTACAGGATTCACCAGCATTTCCTGGAAACAGCAGTGTCCCCGTGGTGCCATGTCCCTCTGACCCCAGCTCAACTGAAAAGACTGAGCAGGAACCACCTGACCCCTTCCACAGAGGGCTGCCGGGGCAGTCAAGCCAGATGAAAATTCACCAGCAAACCTGCTTCTTGAGGACCATGGTGGTCACTGAGAGGAATCTCCCAGCCTGTAGGTTCCAGGGCTCTTGATATTAGGCATAACTGCTACACATACACACAAATCTAATTTCTCTCTTAACTGCCTTTTATTTTTTAAAAGATTCTAGTTATTCATTCATGAGAGACAGAGAGAGAAAGAGAGAGACAGGCAGAGGGAGAAGCAGGCTCCATGCAGGAAGCCCCACGTGGGACTTGATCCCAGGACTCCAGGATCAGGCCCTGGGCCGAAAGCAGAGCTAAATCGCTGAGCCACCCGGGGCTGCCCTTAACTGCCTTTTAAATATTGAAATACTTTTCATTCCACCACCTCTACTCCTTGAAAAAATCTGTCTTCTCCAGCCAATAGCTTCAGGTCTTTCAACTCTTCGTGACGACATTCTGGCCCATTTTAACCACCCAGTCCCTTCCCCTGGACTTGCTCCTCAACGGTGTCCAGATTTGAATCCAGCGACTAAACTGCAAGATTCTGTCTTGGCAAGGTCACACTTACCCATCTGTTCCGGGATTTAACACAAGGAATGTAAACTTTAATAAAGAAATTCACACCCTCCTAGAGCCATACTAGTGTTTGCTTAAAAAGTCATAGACTAATAGAACACTGGATGTTAACTATGCTGCAATAAAAAAAAAAGAAATCATAGAAAAGATTCATCTGGAGTCTTGGAGATACTTCTACTGAGTCATTCTAATACCAGCAGGGTTGGACTATCCCAAGAGTGTTTCCCACCTTGGAAATGAAGAATGGGAAAACAAGGGGCACCTGAGTGGATCAGTGGTTGGGCATCTGCCTTTGGCTTAGGTTGTGATCCTGGGGTCCTGGGATCAAATCCCGCATCAGGCTCCCCACAGGGAGCCTACTTCTCCCTCTGCCTATATCTCTGCCTCTCTCTGTGTCTCTCATGAATAAATACATATAATCTTAAAAAAAAAAAAAAAAAAAAAGAAAAGAAAAGAAAGAAAGGAGGAAAACAAAACAGAAGTGGAAGGGAGCAACACGCTCCTGGACCAGGTCTGACTTGCATCTTCTGAGTAGGCTGGGAGTGGGCACAGATGACAGGAGGAGCCTGGGCTCCACGGCTCCATGGCTCCACGGCTCCACGACCCCTGTCAGGTTCTGGGGCACTGACGTCCTGTAAACCGGCACTACTCAATGACCTGCAGTCCCAGGCTTTTCAGGGGGCATGTCCAAGGTCTCGCAGGCCCTGAGTCAGATCATGCCCTGGACCTCTCTGCACTGCAGCAACTGGATGACTCACAAAGCTGCCCTGTCTTCAGGTGGAATGCTGGCCTAGAAAAGGAGGCCTGACCCGCCTAGGAATACAGCTTGGTCCTGCACACACCTATTACGCAGCTGAACAGATGCCAAGCGCTTAGGGTAATTTAACAGGGATATAAGCACACACGCGTGCAGGCATGCCAGCTTCTCAGCGCCTTCTGCAGGCACTAAACCAAAGCTCCTCTGACTTACCAGCAATCCTCCAAATTAGCCAGGAGGGCATGAGGTAAGCAGTAACACGAGCAAACCCGGCCCCCAGCCTGGACGCCTCTCCCTTGGCCGTTGGTTGTTTCAAATACTTTCACTTAAATTTTCTAGAGGCAAATTGCAAATCCCTTAGGCAGCATTCCATGATCCAGTCTGATTTACTGCACCTCATGCCACAGTTGGCCGAATGGAGGCCCCCTCCCCCAGACTGTCCAGACCTGTCCCCACAGTGGATGTTAAGGCCTCCTTGCTCACCCCGCCAATGCCAGCTTCTCCTCCACTCCAGATTTTTGACTGATTCCACCGCAGGTGCTCCTCACTCCCTCCCACCTTCTCTGCCTGCCCTGTTTTTCTCTACCTTTTACTACCGGTGAGCACAAGTATGGTGAGCACAAGTATCCTTCTAACGTAGGAAAGCAACATGCAGTGGCCCATCTCCCTCTGGGATCCCCCATTACCCAGCACGGAGCCTTGCAGTGTAGACATTCAGATATTGGTTGACTCCATGAAAACCCCTTGCTGTAGAGATGCCCTCCCAGAGAACATCCAGCTGCAGAAGCGGCCTGGCAGTGGGGTGGTGCAGGGATCAGCAGGTGGTCCTTTGCACCAAGAGCACCCCAGGAGCACCCTGAAAGCCGCAGACCACATGGTTACTCCCACTTCAACAAAAAAAAAGACTCACCTCCTGCTTGACAGAAGATCCAAACCCAAATTTGCTCCCTGAGTGCTCTTTATAGAGTCACACCTGTCTGCAGCTGGGACAGAAACTCATGACACTCCCAGAAATCAGTCCCTCAACCCTGAAGGCGAGAGGGTACAAGAATGTAGGAAGGGGAATTAAACAGCAGAGTTGTTTCGGAACATGATTAAATCACAGGAACTTGTCCTTCCAGAAAAAAGGACTGGGGGGGGGGGGGGGAGTGCACCCTCTGCAAGCCCACTAACCCTCACCACTGTCCCCATTCTACAAACAAGGGAAGCATCTTAGTGATGTGTTCCCACATGTCCCTGAAGACCCAAGAATGGCTGATTTAATTAACAGCTGCATTTAGAAAATACAACTCTTTATTGAAAGTAGATTTTAAAACTTCAGGTAATTTAAGAAAAACACAGAATTCTAAGACTCGGTTATGTGTAGCTCTTATTCTAGACCTTCAAGACAACTAAGAACAATCAACTAATTTCTACCTCTTTAAACAGTTAATGCCATTCCTTCCTCTCTCAGTCTGGGCTTCCTGCTTAACTTCCTGATCCTTTTCTTCTCTTTTCTAGCACACGGAGCTCCCCTGCACCCCTCCTGCTGTGCACACAGGTGCTCACCGATCCACAACATCACCAACCACGGTCCAAACAATCGTGAATCATCCTTGAAACTGTCTCAAAAACTCACAATAGACCGGCCACAGGAATATGCCTCAGACTGGGTGGTGGCTCCCAGCTGGGCTTTGGATCACTGCATTTCTATCTTTGGAGGGTGCCGGGGGAGGGGGTGTTTGTGTGGGGGTGGGTGGGAAGAGTTCTTCCAGTCTTTCAAAAAATTACAACAGACATATGACCATTCAGATGGCTTAAAAGGCTTAAAAGATCCATTTTTTTTAAAGGAAACTTTTGAGTCAGAACAAAGCATCACGAAAAAACTTTAGGATATTTTTTAGAAGTAAGTTGTATTTAAGAAAAAGTCTGTTTTATTTAAAAAACTAAAAATAAAAGTTGGGGTAAGTCACTAGTACACGTAAAGAGATATAAACAAAAGCAACTTTTCCTCAAATAAGGCAATGAGCAGAAAACAGAACAGACATCAAAAGAAATGGTCTTTCCCATGCCTTGCACCAGGTCCCCAGCTAAGTCTGGGATGGGGGGGATCTGGGCAGAAGCAAGGCAAGGTGCGGGGTGGGTTAGTTCAGGAGGTCACACTGGGGTCTGCTCTGAAATGACCCCTGCCCCCCCACTGCAGACCATCTATCTTCCTACCACTGAATTCCTCAATCTAAGATGATAAATACCCTACCCCATATGGGCTGGAAGTGATATATAGATCCCCAGTGAAGCTACAAAATCACAAACTATAGCATAGGGAAGGGGGAGCCCTGAAATATGGGGACAGATTTAAAAAAGGTTTGTTGTATGAAAGTTTACACTGAAACATAAGGTGGTAGGAATGTGGTTTAACAAATTAGGGTATAGTCATACAGTAAATACTAGGCAGTCATTTCAAAGGATGAGCAGCTGGGTATGCACTAGAGCAGAACAGTGACCCACGTGTGCTGCTGAGCACAGAAGCTCAGGTTACCAACAGTATGTTAGCAGGAACGCACTTTATATGTAAATACACACACATGTGCAAACTTCTGACAGGAGACAAGGTTTGTTAGAAGAACTTCTAGAAAGTGGGATCGGTACTTGCAGCCTTCTGTACTGCTCAATTTTTTTCTCAACAAGCACATAATACTCTCTCAATTGTAAAAACCAGTAGTAATTAAAAAAGCGCATCATGTAGGCACACTGCGTACAACTGCATGCCTGCAAAACTTTTGTGGAGGACTGCTTGGCAAGGTCTGTCAAAAGCCTTAAGAGCGCACATAACTTTTAACCAGCTAAGTGTTCATTTCTCTCTTTAAGATTTTATTTATTTTAGGGGGGGGGGACGGTGGCGGGCAGAGAGAAAGAGTCCCAAGCAGACTCTGCACTAAGTGTGGAACCTGACCAGGGGCTCCATCTCGCAACCCTGAGATGAGGACCTGAGCCAAACCAAGAATCAAGACACCCAACTGACTACACCACCCAGGTACCCCTAACTGTTCATATCTAGGGATTGACTGGAGACGAGAAAATCTCAGTTGGACACACATATGAGATCCTCTGACTCTGTTATGAGGAGGAGGTTGGGATCCTGAAAAATGAAAGCCCTCGACTGAGATCCTATGGGGGGAGGGGGCTGGCAGGGCAGGGAGCAGGTGCTCAGGACTCCGGCACCCGTGCTCTGACCATCAGCCTGTACTGCCGAGCAGCTGACCGGGGCAAGGAGATGGCACAATGTCAGCTGTGGTATGCAGCAAGCTGCTCATGTCACAAGTGACTTTTATTTTTGGCTTTTCTGAATTTTCTGGATTTTCTACCATGAACATCCAGGACATTAACTTAAAATGACAACACTTTCAAAGTTATCTTTTTAAAATGAATGCGGGCAGCCCTGGTGGCTCAGGGGTTTAGCGCCTGCCTTTGGCCCGGGGCATGATCCTGGAGACCCAGGATCAGGATCAACTCCCACATCGGGCTCCCTGCATGGAGCCTGCTCCTCCCTCTGCCTGTGTCTCTGCCTCTCTCTCTCTCTCTCTCTGTGTGTCTCTCAAGAATAAATAAATAAAATCTTTTAAAAAAATAAAAAAAATGAATGCGGGTGCCTGGGTGGCTCATTTGGTTACGTGTCTGCCTTTGGCTCAGGTCATGATCCCAGGGTCCTGGGATGGAGCCCCGCATGGGGCTCCCTGCTCAGCAGGGAGGCTGCTTCTCCTACTCCCTCTGCTTGTGCTCGCTTGCACTCTTTCAAATAAAATCTGTTTAAAAAATTAATAAAACGTAATGAATGACTAAGCATATACAGATGGCTTGTGAATTTATTTTAGAAAAGACTTGGGAAATGCCCCAAATCTAATCAAGGTGTCCAGCACGTATCTGCGGGGCTGGAATGTAATAAAGCAGTGACCTAATGGATTGTAACCTGATTTCTGAATAAAGGATGTGATGACAGAAGGACACTGACCTGCATACTGTTTTGCAAGGGAAAACCGAAGAGAAAGACTCCTTTGGTGTTGATCCAGTAGGGAAGGGGCTATTAACTACTCAAGCTTCACTGAAGTACCCCTGCAGGACCTCGAAGCTCCCTGGTGGCCTGTCAGTCTGTAGAGCCAAGCTAGACTTTAACTCAGTATAGAAGGGATATAATTTTTTGGTCTAAATGTATGCTGTTCAACATGGTACCACTAGTCACATGTGGCTGTCGGACATTTGAAATGTGACTAGTCCCAATGGAGGTGCTTTGTAATTTTGGAGAGTTAGACAAAAAAAAAAGAGAATGTAAACATCTTATTATAACTTTTTAAATATTGATTAAACGTTGAAGTAATATTTTAGACTTACTGGGTTAAATATATTATTAAAATTAATTTTATTTTGTAGAGTTTTTTTCATATAGCTACTAGAAAAATTTAAATTACATTTATGACTCTCATTATCTTTTTATTGGGCAGCCCTGGTCTAGACTAGGGGTCCGCAGACTGTAGCCCATGGGCCACATCCATCCTCCTGTCTGTCTTGGGATGACCCAAGAAAGCAAAGAATGGTTTTTATAGATGAATATTTGCAACTGATTTGATAAAAAGGAACAGTAGCTTTGTATCCCAATAAAGTGAAGTGTTTTCTCATCCCAAAAGAATTCTTATGGAAAAATATTTTCTCTTGCTGTACCTACATAACATCTCTAATTTTATCACTTGGCCCTAAAAATTAAAAAAAAAAAAAAAAAAAGGCTCCCTGGTGGCCTGTCAGTCTGTGCTCCGAAGCAAGCTTCCAATCCATCTTGTGGCTCCTACACACCACTCTCGTGTCCTGGGTGGAAAAGCATCTGTGCGGTTTGGTCTGCTTTACCCCTGTGAATACCCTAGGCCCACTGGGCTGAGGACTAGACTCTAAAGAGCCAGGGTGATTCAGCGACAGGAAACAGACCAGGCGTATGGTTGCACCCCCAGATTAAGCCACACCCAAAGCTTGCGCAGCTCCGCACTTGCCCATGCACCCTCTCAACCAGGTAAGGGAGTTTCAGTTGTTTTGCTGCTGACAGCTGAGGGCATCCACAGACAGAGCCCATTCTGCAACCTCTCCTCAGACACGCTTGTTTCTCTCCAACCTCAACTTATACTGGTACCAATGAAGCCCATTTCCTCTTGTGCCGTCCTAGGCAGAGCTGAAAAAAAGCAACCAACCATTTTCTTTAAGTAATGCCTTTGCTCATTCTTTTACTTTTTTTCCCATCATAAAAATAAAACATTCTAATTATGTTAAAATTTCAATGGTTCACAATTATGTAAACCATCCTTCCTTAATTCCATGGTCTAAAGCAGCTATCTTCAAATGTTTTACTGTTGGGACCTCTTTATACTCTTAAACGGTGGAAGGCCCCAACAAGTGCTTGTTATGTGGGATATACCTCTCAATATTTACCTTATTACAAGTCAAAACTGAGAAGCTTTAATATTGATCCACTTAAACATAAATAATATACTCATTACATGTTAATATGACATTTTTATAAACAATACCATTTGTAAATCTGTTTCTTTTTTTCTTTTTTTACTATTTTGTAAATCTTATTTTGTATGGCTAATCTTCTGCATGGATCCTTTGTGACAGGTTGTTTTGGTTGAAGTAAATGAAGAAAATCTGGCCTCACATGGATATGTAATAGCCTTTTAGGAAATTGTAGAGGATATTCTTTCTTTGACGCTATCCCTTAGTTGGCTGCAGTGTGGAATTTTAAACTATGCCACTGAACTTCTCATACTGTCACATTAAAATCCATTAATCTTGCACTTTGAATAGATCTTTTAACCATGCATGATTTTCTAACTGCAAGCATTAGTTCTATGAAAAAGGTGAAAAATTGACTAACTGAATTATGCATATCTTCCAAATGTTGATACACTTCCTTAGGTAGTATTTTAAAGCATCACATTTATCTGTATGACCACCACATAATTATGGACACCGAGAATGTCTCCAGACCACATGTTAAGAACTTCTGTTTTAGAGACACCCACTTTTAGGGGCACCTGTATGGCTCAGTCAAGGGTCCAACTCTTGGTTTCAGCTCAGGTCATGAACTCAGAGTCCTGAGATCAAGCCCCATGTCAGGCTCTATGCACAGTGAGGAGTCTGCTTGTCTCTCTCCCTCTGCCCTCCCTCCTTTCTCTCTCTCTCTCTCTCAAATAAATAAAATCTTTAAAAACACATATATTTAAGAAATAAAGATACCCACTTTTAGCAGTTTAGTATACATCCCTCAAGACAGTATGTTTATGCAAGCTGGTTTTTAACTAGTTACCACAAATACAAATGTATACATATACTGTTTTGTAACTTGCTTTTTCATACTATGAACAGCAGATATCATTCATCAAGGATTTGTATTAAAGCCTAAAAGCTCATTGCCCAAGATAATGAGTGTGGACATGGGTACAGGTGATGTTGAAATTAGGTGCGACTGGAGGGAAAAACATGACTTGCTAAGAGTCATACTGGAACCCAAGACACAATTGAAGGCTAATTTGTGTTCTGCCATTTTCTTGAATGACATCCAATTAAATGAAACTCCCCCACTGCAAGAGGAGATGAAGTTAGGGGACAAAATCTGAAGCTTCCTCCCAGAATCCTTGCAGATGGGATTCTAGACCTGCAAAATTAGGTCAGCCCACCATGCCTAGGGCCAATCACAGCAGTGAGCAGAAAGCACTCATAAAACCAGAGAAGACCACATGCCTTAACGAATTTCTATAGCACTAAAAGGAAGTTGAAGAGTCTGTCTCCAAAGTCCTGGTGGCTCAGTCCACTGAGCATTTGACTTCCGCTCAGGTCATGATCTCAAAGTCCTGGTTTCTACAACTCCAGGTTAAGTGTCTATGAAGGAAGGAGCAACAGGAAAGAAAGAACCGCCTTTGTGTGCCCTGCCTACTTATCACTTGGAAACATCTGGAGCCTGTGGGCAACCAATGAGATGAACAGAAGGTCAGGGCTCTGGAGAATGACACTAGATTATTGGGGGCAAATATCTTACCAGCCAGTCTCACGGCTGGTTTCCTGTTCGTGGAGTCCATGGCCCATCTAGAAGGTTTCATACATAGGATCATGAAAAATTTAGCTTTTCCAACTGAGGTGTGAAGTCTCTGTGGAATTCAGGTGGGCATTCCAGAAGCACAACTGCAAAGCTTCCACTGCTGCTTGGTGGAGGGAAGAGCACAAGGGCCACAGTCCTCATTTTGAGCCCTCCCTGAGCTACCTTGGCCGCACAACATCAATGATCTACAGCAGTGCTGGCCCAGGGAGATGCAGAGATGCTCGCCCCTTGCTCCGTTGAGGTCCCCTATCAATGAAGAGGTGCCCAAAGTGCCAGGACACTTTCACATGTAACAGATGAATGCCTTTAACCAAAAGCGGGGGAAAGCAGAGGGTTTTGCTTCTTCTTCCCTTTTTTTTAAAATTTTATTTATTTATTTATTTATTTATTTATTTATTTATTTATTTATTTATTCAAGAGACACACACAGAAAGAGGCAGAGGCAAAGGTAGAGGGAGAAGCAGGCTTCCTGTGGGGAACTCGATGTGGGACTAGATTCCAGGGCCCTGGGATCACGACTGAGCCGAAGGCAGATGCTCAACCACTGAGCTATATCCAGGCATCCCAAGGGTTTTACTTCTTGCAAGATACTTATATGTTAGGAAAAATATGTATGTATGTATTTATTTATTTTAATTTTTATTTATTTATGATAGTCACACAGAGAGAGAGAGAGAGAGAGGCAGAGACACAGGCAGAGGGAGAAGCAGGCTCCATGCACCGGGAGCCCGAAGTGGGATTCGATCCCGGGTCTCCAGGATCACGCCCCGGGCCAAAGGCAGGCGCCAAACCGCTGCGCCACCCAGGGATCCCAGGAAAAATATTTATAGTCTCTGCAGGTCAGGACAGTAATTGATCAAAGTTAAAGAGGTATGAAAAAACATCTTTCAATCCTCTGTATCTTCAAATCTTGGGACTGTAATTATAACCTCAGAGGTAGCATCAAAAGTGAGTCAAACCAGGGACGCCTGGTGGCTCAGTCCATTAAACACTTGACTTCAGCTCAAGTCATGATCTCAAGGTTCCAGGATTGAGCCCCACCTGGGGTCCCCACTCAGTGGGGAGGCTGCTTGTCCCTCTGCCCCTCTCCCTGCTCCTGCTTGCTCCCTTTCTCAAATAAAATCTTTAAAAAAAAAAAAAAAAAGAATGAAACTAGGCCAGTGACCCCACCAGCCTACCCTTACAGCCCCACCCCCACCCCAAGGACATGTGCAGGATTACAAACACACACACACACACACACACACACACACACACACACACACTTCTAGTTGTGCTTTCATTGGGTGGATCTTGGGGGTGGGGACAAGTACCATAGAGTAATTATGGCCTAAAAACTTTAAGAACTATCACAGACAACCTAATTTTTGATGAACAGAGTCCAAGAATAGCAAGCTTGCACTGCTCTTCCTTTTCTTTGTAGAATTTACAACTACCAGGTATAGCCGAGCAAGTGTCCCCAGACATCAAGCACACTACAATAGGTAGGTCCTGCACACGTGCCTACATTATTTTATGACAGAGCAAACTTCTGCAGGAGCCCTGAAGACCCATAAAGGCAGAAGGGGAAAAGAGTTATATTGCTATAGCCAAAAGGAGCCTTCGTGGAAAAAACAAACAAACAAACAAAAACAGAGCCTTGTGGCATTTAATTCTTTTTCCCCATAGGGGACCTATAGCTGGAAATAGTGAAGTGCTTGCCCAAATTATATCACATAATCTACTAACAGAATTCAAGCTCTTGAATCCCGCTTCAGGAGCTTCCCAATTTTTTTTTTTAAGGTTTTATTTATTTATTCATGAAAGACACAGAGATAGAGAGAGGCAGAGACACAGGCAGAGGGAGAAGCAGGCTCCCTTCAGGGAGCCCAGTGTCAGACTTGATCCCCGACCTCTAGGATCATGCCCTGAGCTGAAGGCAGAGCTTAACCGCTGGGCCATCCAGGCGTCCCAGGAACTTCCCAATTTTTTTTTTTTTGAGCTTCCCAATTCTTTTTTTTTTTTTTTAATTTTTATTTATTTATGATAGCCACAGAGAGAGAGAGAGAGAGAGAGAGAGAGAGAGAGGCAGAGACACAGGCAGAGGAAGAAGCAGGCTCCATGCACCGGGAGCCTGACGTGGGATTCGATCCTGGGTCTTCAGGATCGCGCCCTGGGCCAAAGGCAGGCGCCGAACCGCTGCGCCACCCAGGGATCCTGAGCTTCCCAATTCTTAAAGGGCTTGTTAAAAGTGCAGATTCTGCTTTCTCCAAGATTCTGATACTGCTGGTATAGGAAGAGGCCCAGCAATCAGCATTTCAGCAAGCAGCCCAGGGGATTTTGGGGCCAGTGGTCCATCCTTTGGGGAACACAGTTAACCATGCTGGTGCTATGACCAGTGAAAAGAAAAAGACAAGACAGTATTAAAGGCCACAGACACTCCTTCCTACTCTCCTTGATCAATATCAATCAAGAATGCTATATTGGTAGCTAACAGTTTTATTCCAGATGGGATTTCATAGGCTTGACTTGGGATTGGACCTTTACCATAAAACATTTTAAAGACTAAAATCCCCTTTCTAAGACACTGGTTTCACATACAGGGTAAGAACTGAAATCCACTGGGATGTGGGCTATTCAAGCTAATGCACATCTCCTGGAATACAGTTCACTGCACAAACTCATTAGACATTTAGTTCTCTCAACTAAAATGCAGGGAAGAGGAGCATTGCTGGTCTCAGAAATCAAGTTTTATTTAATCAGATTAAATTTTTCCCCTAAACCATTGCAGCTCAGGAACTCAAAAGTTCCTAGTGGATGATTTCCCACTCATGCATGGGTTGGTGACCAAAATAACTACTTGACTTTTTAAAAAATATTTTATCTATTCATTTGAGAGAAGGGGAAGGGGCAGAAAGAGAAAGAGAATCCCAAGCAGGCTCCATGCTAGGTGCAAGCCCAACGCAGGCCCTGATCTCACGACTCTGAGGATCATGATCTGAGCCGAAATCAAGAATTGGCCACTCAACCAACTAAGCCACCCAGGTACCCCACTATTTGACAGTTTTAAGGGGAAAAAAAGAACATAAAAAGGGGGTTCTAAGTCAAAGCTACTAGAACTTGCCCCTGATAGTTTGAGAGGCAAAACCCAAAAACCTCCAGAGATGCTGCCCTCAAAGCTCTGCTGCCCCCCACATCTGAGGATCTTCTGTCTATGTTTTCATGACTCTTTGGGATGTCCGAGCTTAATGAGCTAATGTCCCAGAACTGCTGAGCAGGTGTTCTACATACACACTTCAAGGAAGGGGTGTAGGGGTGTGTGTGCATGTGTCAGGGGTCCCGGCTGACACTGCAAGTCAAGGGAGTCCTTCAGCCATGTGCAAGGATTTGAAATGCCAACCAAGGTCTACTGAGCAAAGGTGGCTTTGTCAGCTTAACAGATAAGAATCTTTCCAGGGCAGCCTGGGTGGCTCAGCGGTTTGGTGCTGCCTTCTGCCCAGGGCATGATCCTGGATACCCGAGATCGAGGTCCACGTCGGGCTCCCTGCACGGAGCCTGCTTCTCCCTCTGCCTGTGTCTCTGCCTCTGTGTGTGTGTGTGTGTGTGTGTGTGTGTGTGTGTGTGTCTCTCATGAATAAATAAATAAAATCTTAAAAAAAAAAAAGAAATCTTTCCAAGGGTGGGGCCCTTTGGGGCAAAGTATTTTTATGTAAGAAGTCTGTGATATATTATCTAATAGTTTGCTAGTCCAGCAGCCCCCTGCTCTATTTCTGCAAACTGGCGTTTCTTTGGTGGACTCCCCAGTACCCCACCCCCACCCCATCCATATGGTCACACTATCTTGGCAAAATGCAATGCCGTCCTCGGTCACTACCAACTGGCCCAGACTGGCCCGGCTACCCAAGCTGGGCCCACTGACATCCTTCCACACTATTTACAAACTGGAAATAAGAAGCGAGGCCAAAATTGAGCATGGACCCAGTTAGCAGCCACAGGCCAAAAAAGAGGGAATAAATAGAATGATGGTGGAGAGAGAATACCGTGGACATCCCAGGTGCCCCACCAGCCCTGGTTCTAGGCTGTCTCTGTGTAAGTCTCATTTCACAAGAGCTAGTCCAGACTGAGTTCCTATTATTACTAATACAGAGACTCCAGCTGAGAAAACTGAGAAGAGGTCTGAACTTACAGCACTCCTGCTGCTGTGAAGATGACCACATCTACCAGCTGCTGGAAGCTCCTTAACAGCTAGAGAGTTCCCATTCATCCTTGTTTCTCTGTAGCACTTTATACCTAACACACGCCCCATAAACATCTGTTGAGTGTGATTTTAAAATATCCTCCTCTGGGGCAGCCTGGGTGGCTCAGCGGTTTAGCATGGCCTTCAGCCCAGGGTGTGATCCTAGAGACCCCGGATTGAGTCCCACGTCCGGCTCCCTGCATGGAGCATGCTTCTCCCTCTGCCTGTGTCTCTGCCTCTGTGTGTGTGTGTGTGTGTCCCTGATGAAGAAATAAACAAAATCTTAAAATAAAATATCCTCCTCTGATGTTAAAAAAAAAAAAAAAAGCCCAACAACCAACAAACTCAGCTTCTTGTTTTAAAGGACTCTTTCTGTCTATAAAGCAGTAACCCTCTGTGTGACCCTCACAGCTTTCCAAATGGGACCACTAGGGCAGGGGGCCAGGACCTGCAGCAGCACAGAGCTTCACAGCACTGGGGTTCCTAGCACATTAGAAGGGTTCCTAGCACGGGAACTGCTGAAATGTGCAGTGCAGTAGAAAGCACGATCTTCCAGCAGAGCACAGTGCCAATCACAGGACAGAATTCTGTGCCCTCCCAGAGGCCTGGATGCCAACTGTCCCCACCGCTCGCCGTTCCACTCTCGCCATCCGTCAAATGCTTATCACCAGGTCCAAATCTCCTTTCCAGCCACCAGATTCTCATCCTTACATGCACCCAGGCAGTATAATACAAAGGTTAAAACAGGCTTTAGGACACACCTGGCTGAATATGTGATCACAGAGGAGTTAAATTCTGAGTGATTAAAAAAAAAAAAAAGTATGAAATAGGATGGACCTAGAGGGCATTATGCTAAGTGAAATAAGTCAGAGAAAGACAAATACCATATGATTTCACTTACATGTGGAATCTAAAAAGCAAAACAAATGAACAAACAAAAAGCAGAAACAGACCCATAAATACAGAGAACAAACTGATGGCTGCCAGAGGAGACAGGTAGGGAGGATGGGGAAAAATGGGTAAAAGGGAATGGGAGATGCAGACTTCCAGTTCTGGAATGGGTAAGTCACACGGATGAAAAGTAAAGCACAGAGAATGTAGTCGATGGTATGGCAACAGCAGTGTATGGGGACAGATGGAAGCTACGCTTGCAGTGAGCACAGCATAACATACAGACTTGAGTCACTCTGCTGTACATCTGAAACTAATATAACATCGTGTGTCCACTACACTTCAATAAATAAATAAAATGGCCTTTTTAAAGGATTTTAATTTATTTATTTGAGAGAGGGGGAGGGAGAGAGAGTGGGCACGAGCAGGGGGGAAGGGGTAGAGGGACAAGCAGCCTCTCCACTGAGCAAGGAGCCAGATTGGGGGCTCAATCCTAGGACCCTGAGGTCATGACCTGAGCCAAAGGCAGATGCTTAACCAACTGAGCCACCCAAGTGCCCAAATAGATATTGAGTACCCAACGCACAGAGAAGTTATGATGTATAGAAAGCATTTACACTGTGCCTACACAGGAGATATCCCAAACTATTAAGTGATGATCTCAAGGTGCTCGGACTATGAGTAACTTTTAATTGTTTTGCTTAGCTGCACTTTCCATTAAAAAGCTGAAATCACCTCCCAGGCTCTAATGTTAACTAGCAATTCCTGCATTTTCTCCATCAGAGAAGCATCCCCCATTTGATTCCTGTTTCCTGTTCACTGGCCCCCCACCCTGCTGGAGGCTCTCACCTTCTCCAAGCACACTTCCGGCATCTCCCACTTCCAGCCCTTTTTGCATCCTGCTATCAAATTGGAGCTATTCCCTTATTCCAGCCTTTGCTGCTACTTCCCCACTGCCCTTGGCCCTTGTTAAAATTCTGTTGCCTTCAGAGGCCTTCCCACCCCACCACTTCTTGCAAAGGACTTAAAAAAAAAAGGATTAACCACATTGATCTGTGATTGCACAGGACCTTTTCAAACAGGGATTAATCACATTCTGCCAAGATTTCTAGTAAGTCCCTTGGTACAAATTTGACCCCAGGCCTTCCAATTAAATAGACTGACACAAACTATTCCGCAGATAATTTAGGAACGCACTCAGCTTAGGTTACCACTCAGACCCCAGGGCCCCAGGTTAGTGAATCTCTTAGAGCCAAAAGACCTAGGGCACTTTTAAAAGACCTGTGACATTCTGTGAAAGGACATGTCAAAGCCTGTAGCCATATCTTTCTTATCTTTCTCTCAGCTAAATATCAGACTGACCAAAGATGGCTGTTTATTTCCCTTGTGCTTCAAACAGTTAGGCTTAGAGAGAGCTCTGGTCCAAGGCATAATTATAAGGTTGTGGCTGTTCTCCAGCTGCACCAGGAGGGACCCGCAAAAATACTTTTGGGAATAGCACATTGACTCCCCACGCCACCAGAGCATGTTTATAAACCAGAGCTTCACAACAGGAGTGGCTGTGAGGTTTTCCTGTCTGTCCCAGTATGGGACTTAACCCAGGGTGAATCTTCCCATTCAGCCCCATGTCTATGCTACATCTAAATTCAGACTGTAAACATAGTAGGTGTAGGTTTATCTAATTAAAATGCAGCTCACTGGCTGTGCAATGCTGGTGTCGATTAATGTTCATTATTAAATAAAAACTGTTGTCTTGGAATTTAAGTCATTCTGTTAAGAAGCTTAGAAAATCTATTCAGAGAGAATTGGAAATCACTATTTCAATGCCAGCTAGAGTGGGAAGACAGTACCTAATTGGTTTAGAAATGTTCATTTAAGGCTGATTTTCTAGATTTAATCAAGCCTTACCTTTCAGAACAGGTATGCTCCTGAAAAGAAAAAAGAGGCATACATTGGAAGTTTCTAAGCAATACTGTAACGTACTAGTCGCATATTTAAAGCGTTTCTGTGATACGTTTTTTGGCAGGAAATTTACTTAGGAAAAAAGCAGCTTTCATATATTAGATTTTCTTAATAAAGTTTTTAAGTGTACTTAGAACCTGCAGTAAGTGAAAGTAGGGGCAGATGCCAAGAGAGCGGGTGGCCAGGGCTAAGCGACCCGGGGCAGCGAGAGCGTGGAAAGGAGGAGGTTCTCCCGTTCCCCGCTGGCCGGGCCGAGCCGGAGGCGAGCGCTGGAGAAGGGCTCGGCGCCTCCCAAATCCCTGCCCTTGTTCTGCTTTCGGCGTCCCTGAAATCGCGTGTCCCGGGCCACACACACCAAACGTACTTCCCGAGGACTGACAAGAACTGAGCCCCACTGTTTGGCGCCCAGACAAACCCGAAGAGCCCACGCGGGCTTCACCTGGACGCGGGCGCGCCCCTCGGTTCCGGCGGGTTTGGGGGCCGCGGCCGCCGCGCGGAAACCGGATTGTGCACGGCCGCCCGGGGAGGGCGCGGGAGGGCGCGGGAGGGCGCGGGGAGGGCGCGGGGAGGGCGCGGGGAGGGCGCGGGGAGGGCGCGGGGAGGGCGCGGGGAGGGCGCGGGAGGGCGCGGGGAGGGCGCGGGGAGGGCGCGGGAGGGCGCGGGAGGGCGCGGGAGGGCGCGGGGAGGGCGCGGGAGGGCGCGGGGAGGGCGCGGGGAGGGCGCGGGGAGGGCGCGGGGAGGGCGCGGGAGGGCGCGGGGAGGGCGCGGGGAGGGCGCGGGGAGGGCGCGGGAGGGCGCGGGGAGGGCGCGGGGAGGGCGCGGGGAGGGCGCGGGGAGGGCGCGGGCTGCTCCAGGCTCCGTCTAGGCCCGCGCGGGCAAAAACTGTCCTTTCCAAGGCAGGAAAATCAATCGCACACGGCCCGAGACCCCGCGCCGCCACGGACCCCGGCGGGTGTGCGGCTCCGCAGGCCGGTGACCGAGTCGCGCCCGCCGCGAGGCCACAGCGAAGCCCTCGCCGCGCCTCCCGCCGCGCGGTTCCGAGGGCCCGAAGGCTGCGCCCCCAGTGGGGAGCCTCCCCGGGCGAGCGCGCTCCGCGGACAGGGAGGACAGTAAAAGGGGGAGCCCGGGCCTCGGGAGCCAGAAGGGCGGTGGGCGCGCGGGCTTCCGGAGCAGAGCGGAGCAGAGCAGAGCCTTCCCGGGGCCGGGCGGGGCCGGCGAACCTTCCCGGGACGCCGAGGCCGCACGGAGCCCCGCCGCGGAGCCCCCTTACCATCTCCTTGCGGAGCAGGGCCAGCGCGGCGTCCAGGTTGGGCGGCTTGGCGGGCAGCCCCGCGGCCCGGGCCCCGCCGCCGCTCGCGCCCCCGCGGCTCAGCTCGTCCTGGATGCGCGACTTCTGCGCGTACAGCCGCTCCAGGTGCCGCCAGCCGCCCGACGCGCCGCCGCCCGACGCCGAGTGCAGCAGCCCGCTCAGGCTCTTGGGCAGCGGGGGCAGCCCGTCCACCCGCAGCCCCCGGGCCGCGTCCGCCACCCCCGCCGCCGCTCCCGCCCCGCTCATCGCGCCGGACCCGGCCACGCGCCCTGCCCCGGCCCCGAGGCTCTCCCGGCCCGCCCCCTTCCCGGCGGCGCCCCGCCCACTTCCCCTCCCCGGCGCCCGCCCCCGCCCCCGCTCCGCATCCCCGCCCGGTGCCCTGCCCCCCGCCCCCCCCGCGCCCCCAGCCCCGGCCCGGCTCACCTCCAGCCCCGCCCATAAGCCGCCCGCCCCCGAGGTCCCGGCGCTCCCCAGCTCCCCCCCCCCCCGCTCCCATCCCCGCGCCGCGGCTCACCTCCAGCCCCGCCCATCAGCCCCCCGCCCCTGAGCCCGCCCCCAGGGCCCGGCGCTCCCCAGCCCCGCCCCCACACGCCCCCCCCGCTCCCATCCCCGCGCCCCGGCTCACCTCCAGCCCCGCCCATCAGCCCCCCGCCCCTGAGCCCGCCCCCAGGGCCCGGCGCTCCCCAGCCCCGCCCCCACACGCCCCCCCCGCTCCCATCCCCGCGCCCCGGCTCACCTCCAGCCCCGCCCATCAGCCCCCCGCCCCCCCCCGAGCCCGCCCCCAGGGCCCGGCTCTCCCCAGCCCCGCCCCCACACGCCCCCCCCCCCCGCTCCCATCCCCGCGCCCCGGCTCACCTCCAGCCCCACCCATCAGCCCCCCGCCCCCCCCCGAGCCCGCCCCCAGGGCCCGGCTCTCCCCAGCCCCGCCCCCACACTCCCCCCCCCCCCCCGCTCCCATCCCCGCGCCCCGGCTCACCTCCAGCCCCCCCCATCAGCCCCCCGCCCCCCCCTGAGCCCGCCCCCAGGGCCCGGCGCTCCCCAGCCCCGCCCCCACACTCCCCCCCCCGCTCCCATCCCCGCGCCCCGGCTCACCTCCAGCCCCCCCCATCAGCCCCCCGCCCCCCCTGAGCCCGCCCCCAGGGCCCGGCGCTCCCCAGCCCCGCCCCCACACGCCCCCCCCGCTCCCATCCCCGCGCCCCGGCTCACCTCCAGCCCCCCCCATCAGCCCCCCGCCCCCCCCTGAGCCCGCCCCCAGGGCCCGGCGCTCCCCAGCCCCGCCCCCACACGCCCCCCCCGCTCCCATCCCCGCGCCCCGGCTCACCTCCAGCCCCACCCATCAGCCCCCCGCCCCCCCCGAGCCCGCCCCCAGGGCCCGGCGCTCCCCAGCCCCGCCCCCACACGCCCCCCCCGCTCCCATCCCCGCGCCGCGGCTCACCTCCAGCCCCCCCCATCAGCCCCCCGCCCCCCCCTGAGCCCGCCCCCAGGGCCCGGCGCTCCCCAGCCCCGCCCCCACACGCCCCCCCCGCTCCCATCCCCGCGCCCCGGCTCACCTCCAGCCCCACCCATCAGCCCCCCGCCCCCCCCCGAGCCCGCCCCCAGGGCCCGGCGCTCCCCAGCCCCGCCCCCACACGCCCCCCCCGCTCCCATCCCCGCGCCGCGGCTCACCTCCAGCCCCGCCCATCAGCCCCCCGCCCCTGAGCCCGCCCCCAGGGCCCGGCGCTCCCCAGCCCCGCCCCCACACGCCCCGCCCCCACCCCGCTGGTTCCCGCCTCACCTCCGGCAGCTCGCTAGACTCCCCCCGTCCTGGGACTCCCCCCTCACCTGCCCACCTCCTCCCGGAACCGAGTCCTGGCCCGGCTGCCCCACTCCCAGCGAGGTGGGCTTCCCAGCAGCCGCCAAAGCTGCTTGTAACTGCCGAGGGAGCCCCCCGGTCGGACGCAACCCGACGGACGGCTGGCGGGGGGTGGGGAAGCTCGGAGAGGGGGTGGGCAGTGCTGGGTCCGCATCCCGCCCGCGGTCTCGGTCCCCGGAGGCGCGGAGGCCCGGAGGCCGAGGCGGGGGAGGCCGGGCTCAGGCCACAGGACCCCCGCCTCTTCCCAGGGCCGAGTCCGGACCGCCTCTCGTCGGATTCAGCTCGCCGCCGGGAGGGTTGGGACCTTATTCCCTCCCCTAGGGCAGGCTGACCTCGCCAGTGACCGTGCCCAGCCCTACCGACACCCACGGCGGCCGAGAGCTCCAGGTCCACTTTGCAACTGGGGAACGCAAACAAGACTTGTCTTTCAGCCTGGCTGGGAACGCAAGAGCGATTCTAAATGGAAATGGGACGAAAGTAGAGAAAACTTAAATCTCGGACACTATCCATCAGTTCTGAGGCAAAAATAAACACTCACGACTCACACCTCAGAGAGGGAGAAAAAAGGGAGAGAGACACCGGCTGTACCCCTTCTAGGAAGAATGAACATGACAGTTATCACCGGATTAGAGACGGAAAAGTAAGGAAAGGACTGATTAGCAGCCAATAGCCTCACCGCAAATTGAAAACCAACGCTGCACGCCTAGGGTGGATCACTTGAATGCCCACTGATGACTGATTTTATTTATCAAAGGAATTTAATTGTTCTAAATACCCAAAAGGATCATAATAATAAAGGGTTCTGAGCGCTTCAGACACCCCACATAAAAGAGGCCTGCATTTTGGGGGGGGGGTCTTTTCCCCTTTAATCCACCTCCCCAGAATCCATGTGTTTCACACTGGCCCTTGTTCTCCGCCCTTGCACTGCCTGAGATTGACATGAAGAAGCCCCAGGGTGGGTAGTGTGATTTGACGGCATCAGGAAGGCTCCCACCCCACCCACTGCCCAGAATTTTCCACCTCCTCACTGTGCCTCACCTTCCACTAATTATCTAGTCACATTTCCGGATTTCAGGTATTCGTTCATTAGTCTATTTAAACAGCGGGTGTCTTTGGGAGAGGGACAGACTGCTTGTGTGGGGACTAAGGGAGTAGAGGGGATGGGCAATATTTTGGTCTTTTACTTACACCCTAGCATGAATTCCTTTAATTCCCTGTGTCACATGACTGTGTCTTGCAGTGCCTAGCCGAAGTCACTGATGTTAGCTGATCAGAGGATGGATATGCAGGAGTGCAGTGAGAAAAGAGATGGTGTTAAAGCATCAGGATACTGAAGTCATTTTAAAGTACATACTTGAGGGGATTATGGATGACAAGGAAAGAAGGTTAGGGCCTGCTAAAATAGCAACATGAGGTCCCTGGTGCCAGGACTGACGGGCAGCTCTGATGATGCCAACCCATGGTTTTAAAGACAGACTGTGCATTCTGGCACCATGAAGTGAGCATATTGAAAGTCCCCTTATATCAACACATAACATCCCGGTGTGACTAGAATTACCGTAGAATTTCTATAGAAACTTTATTTCTATAAACCCAAAAGGCAATTGTGCAAGAGCCCACCAAATATCTTAACACCCAAGGAAAATGTCAGTCGGCACCTGCTTATTCAAAGGCCAATATAAGGTACCTTTTAAGGGTCATACTTATAACAGGAATGAAATAATAAATAACTTCTTAAAATACAGCTAAACCTTAAACAACACGGGGGTTAGAGGCACCCACCACAGTCAAAAATCCATGTATAACTTTTGACTCCTCCAAAACTTAATTACTACTAGCCTACTATTGTTAAGAGACCTTACCAATCATGTAAACTGTCGATTAACAAGTTTATATGTTTACGTATTCTATACTGTATTCTTACAGTAAAGCTAGAGACAAGAAAAGGTTATGAAGAGAATCATAGAGAAGAGAAAGTACTTTTACTGTACTTATTGAAAAAAAAACTGTGCATAAGTGGACCTGCATAGTTCAAACCTGTGTAGTTCACACCTGTATATGTTTTTTGCTTTAGTTCAATTCTGAAACACCAGTATTCTGACCCTGAGCCAGAATGAGGCCCAGCTGTCTACTGTACAGCTAAATCAACCTTTTTTTCATATCTTTTTGTTTTTGTTTCGTTGTTCACAAGTTCTTGGAGGTCAGGAAATGCAGACTTTTAATCCAGTGCTCTCTTCAGTAACCCTAACCTCTTCTTAGATTTAAAGATGAAGGTCGGGGAGATCTGGGCCTTGGAATACAGACCTCCAAGTCACTGGTATCTGGTGCCACCCACCAAGAGGCAATCTCTTCCCTCTATCCTGTCCTTCCATTAATCCAGACACTTCTTCATCCCCACTTTGAGTTCCTACCCACTTAGTATGTGCTTTCTGGAACATCCCAGAATCTTTTTGTGCTTTTCTTCATAATTCTAAAACCTGCATACCTTAGGTTGTGGATAGACTAGAAAGAACCTGAAAAGCACCTTAAAAGTCCGATTGAGCTTTCTTTCCCAAACTGATGACCCTGAAATCTGCCAACAATAGAGAAGTTTATCTTTTTGTCCACAGCAGCTGTTTCACACAGAGGGTAGAACCTAAAATTAGAATACTTTGAGAACAATCGTGCAATGTATTCGGCCAAAATTTTAGCAAATGTATTAATTATAGACTCTTTTATATAGGTTTTTAAGTTGTTGCTTTATCACCTCAACAATGTGTCGACTAAGAAAGAATTCACTGAAAAGTAAAGCAAACAGGCATTTATTTGAGCAATTAGAATTGCAATTTTGGAGGCAGATTCAGGTAGAAACCTGGCTCGCGTTCTGAGGACAACAAAGAGGGAGGCAAGAGTTATACAGGTGAAAGAATATACGGGTAGTTTCCATCTAGGTCCTCCTGGTAATGAGGGATTGAAATGGGATTGGTTGAGTCAATATGCAAATGGGGAATGAAAGTTTGTGAAACTGAATTGGCTCCTTTCCAAATGAAGGAGGGGGAGGATCTGGTTGCCAGGATTTGCATCCTGAGAAGGGAGTTCTCCAAGCTGAGGAATTCAGGCTCCCTTGAAAGTTCAAAAGTTTGGGATGCCTGGGTTGCTCAGTGGTTGAGCATCAGCCTTTGGCTTAGGGTGCTGGGATAGAGCCCCACATCAGGCTCCCTGTAGGCAGCCTGCTTCTCCCTCTGCCTATGTCCCTGCCTCTCTCTCTCTCTCTCTATCATAAGTAAATTAAAGAAAAAAAATAAAAATAATAATAAATAAAATTAAATTTAAAATAATAATAATTAAAAAGTTCAAAAAATTTACAGTTCCTCTGATAAGGATATATATATAAATTCCTCCCCCGGATGGGTTCCCCACCCTATTTTATTTTATGTATTTATTTATTTTTTAAGATTTTATTTATTTAAAAAAAAGATTTTATTTATTCATGATATACAGAGAGAGAGAGAGAGAGAGAGAGAGAGGCAGAAGCAGGCGCCATGCCGGGAGCCTGACACGGGACTCGATCCTGGGAGAACAAAAATAGCGCCCTATTTTTTTTTAATTTTTATTTATTTATTCATGAGCGACAGACAGAGAGAGAGAGAGAGGCAGAGACACAGGCCGAGGGAGAAGCAGGCTCCATGCAGGGAGCCCGGTGTGGACTTGATCTCGGGTCTCCAGTATCACGCCCTGGGCCAAAGGCGGAGGTAAACCGCTGCGCCACCCGGACACTCCTCACCCCCCCACCCCCACCCCCTCACCCCCTCACCCCCTCACCCCCCCACCCCACCCCCCGTCCTACTTTAAAAGAGACTATCTTATGTCTTAGCTAGGCTGGCTTGCTCCATTATGAGATCTCCTTTTACAAATATTTAAGTTTATTTAATTAGGAATAAGGGCACAACTTTTGTTTTTAAGGAAGTTTATTGAGGGAGGAAAGGGTATTTGGTTTTTTTTATGGTTTTTATTTAAATTCCACTTAGTTACTATGCAGTGTAATATTAGTTACAGATGCACAATATAGTGATTCATGCATCACCTGGTGCTCATCACAAGTAGACTCCTTCATCCCCATCACCTATTCCACATATCCCCTCACACTCTCCCTCTAGTGACCACAGTTTGTCCTCTGGAGTTGAGAGTCTGTTTCTTGGTTTGCCTCTCTCTTTTTTCCTCCTATGATCATTTGTATTGTTTCTTAAATTTCATGAATGAGTGAAATCACATGGTATTTATCTTTCACTGACTTATTTCACTTGGCATAATACCCTCTAATTCCACCCACATCATTGCAAATGGCAAGATTTCATTCTTTTTTATGGTTGAGTAATATTCCGTCTCACACACACACACACACACACACACACACACACACACATATACACCACATCTTTATCCATTTGTCAGTTGATGGACACTTGGGCTGTTTCCATATTTTGGCTATTCTGGGTAATACTGCTATAAACATAGGGGTACATGTATCCCTTTGAATTAACATTTTTGTATTCTTTGGGTAAATACCTAGTAGTGCAATTTTGGGGTCATACAGTAGTTCTATTTTTTAAGGGTATTTGGGTTTTGTTTTTTTTTTTTTTTTTAAACTAAGCCCTAATAGGCCCAATGTGGGGCTTAAACTCACAACCCAAAGATCAAGAATCGCATGCTCTACTGACTGAGCCAGCCAAGAGTCCTACAAGGCTTTTTTTTTTTTTTTTTTTTTTTTTTTTTCTGCTATAGCATCCAGCACAATGCTAAACTCCTAATTGTATAAAAATCTTTTTAAAAATATATCATTAGACATAACTCGTTGAGTACCTTCTGTGATTTGTAAACCACAGTGTTAAGTTCTATGATGAACATAAAGATAAATGTGGTTCAGTCTATGAGTTCTGATCATAGTCCATCAGGAGGAATCACACTGTAATGGGAGCAGAAATCAAATGCTGGGGCAAGCCCAGGAGGAAGACTCCTTGTGGGATTCAGAAGAGGTGTGACTTTGAGTAAATGAACCCAGACCAGGCTCTGGCTGGAAGAGTCCCAGTTAGTTGGGTTGGTGGGTTGCTTTCGAAAGACAAGGAGCAGAGAGGCTGATCAGTGGCTTCGGTATCCAGCTGGGGGAGGGTTTCAAATTGCATGCTGTGAAGTTTGGACTCTGTGTCCTAGGCAACGGGAAGCTTTGAGCACTTTATTATTTTTTTTAATTTTAAGTTTTGATTTCAATTATATTGAGCCCTTTAAAGCAACACAATCTGAACTTTAGAAAGATCGCTCAGACACTTGCAGTACTGATAGGTTGGAGGTAGAGGCAGAGCTTAGAGGCAGGGAGAGAAGTTGAGAGGCGAATGCATCTTTGAGTTGAGGACATGAAGCCTGAATTAGGTGGCAGAAAGCAGGGGATAGGAAACAGAAATACCCAGCACTTGGTACATTATAAAGCACTTTCTCATAGATTTTTCTCATTTGACCCGTGCAACCTCTGGAAGGTACTGCCCAGAGTTCTATCTGAGAAATGAGGAATAAGAGATTCATGGAAGGTATTTGACATACCCATTTGGTTATCTCATAAGGAGTGGGGCCTCCTCACAGGCCACTGCCTTCTCCCTGGGGAGATGCCTGAGGCAGAATCCAGGGACCTTTGTGGTGGTGGAAAAGCCTGCAAAGACGTTTGCAGTGACAGGTGACAATCCTGACACCTTCAGTGGGAGTGATCACAAGGAGAGCATCCCCAACCAGGATTCAGAGGCATTTTCACTCACTAGCCCTTTGAAGTTAAAGAGAAAGATAGAGTGCACAAACCTAAGAAATGCAGCAAATGAATGACAGCATTTGGGAAGAATCTGCCACAAGCTCCATTTTCTAGAGTGCAAGATGAAGCACCTAGGGAGCAAGGCTTAACCAGACAATAAAATGCCCCTTGGAGAAGGAGAAGAAGAATCGAAAGTTTTCAGCAGTAACTGAATCTAGTGGAAAAGGAGATGGACAAGTGGGGTAGAGCATTAGGGTAGTGTATGGGAAAAATCAAGGCAAAAGGAGACTAGGAAATTAGATGCGCAAGCTGATGGGATGCTGGGGTTGGTATCATTTGTTCATTTCTCCTTCCTCCCCTCCCTCCTTCCCTCCCTTCCTTCCTTCCTTCCTTCCTTCCTTCCTTCCTTCCTTCCTTCCTTCCTTCCTTCCTTCCTTCTTCTTTAACCTACTTTGTGCCGGGCAATGAGCCAGGCTCAGAGATACAAATAAGTTACTCTGAGATAATGAACAAAATGCTTTGAAGAACATGGCAATTATGTTCATTAAAGGGATTCCAGCCTCTCCTTAAAATCTGAAATGTTTGGGCAGCCCGGGTGGCTCAGTGGTTTAGCGCTGCCTTCAGCCCAGGGCCTGATCCTGGGGACCTGGGATCAAGTCCCACGTCGGGCTCCCTGCATGGAGCCTGCTTCTCCCTCTGCCTGTGTCTCTGCCTCTCTCTCTCTCTCTCTCTCTCTCTCTCTCTCTCTCTGCCTCTCATGAACAAATAAATAAATCTTTAAAAAAATCTGAAATGTTTGAGGCGGTCACACTTGGGTTACACATTCAAACTTGAGACTATCTAATTTTTAGAAATATTCCTCCCTGGTGGCTTCTAATTTTAAAAGTCCCTTTCCCTCAATATTTCACTTATCTCCACAAAAGTCCTTACATTGTCAAAATATGCCTTCCCACTATTAGAACCCTGGTGATGCCCTGCTCCCTGAGGTCATCTGAATGGCTATTTCTCCTCCCATTGAACAGTTAGCACATTCCTCTGAGACACCCTTTCTTTGGTGATAACATTCTTAGGTCCTACAGCTGGTCTTCTGTGAAGATATGGTTTTGAACTACTTTGCCCTTTTAATCACTCTCTGCCAGACACATAACAGTCTGTGTTTTTCTTAAAAGGTAGTGTCCATATGTGAGTGAAATATTCCAGATGTGTTGGGCAAGTTCTAAATAGCTTTGGAGTATTTCCTTCATTTTGCTGGTAGCCTGCTTCTTTTGAAGCTTAAAATCAAAGTTGGAGTTGACACATCACATTTCTGAAAAATAGTGAACTTCAGTTCAACTTAAATTTTAACTCCTTTTCAAATAAGTTGCAAAGAGAATAACGGCCTGTCCCCATAAGTGTTACCATTAAAAAAGATAAACAAATATGTTTATTTAAGCGTGAAACATTTCTGGAAGGACATATACCAAAGCAGGAGTGGGAAAGGGGAATTCCGAGAGGGAGAGTTTGTAAACTTTTATTTTATACCCTTTTGTACTGTTTGCATTTTATGTGAAACATTTAATGAAATAAAAGGTATAATTCAGTCAGTTAAGTGTCCAACTCTTGGTTTCTGCTCAGGTCATGATCTTAGGGTTGTAAGATTGAGCCCCATGTCTGGCTCTGTGCTGGGTATGGAGTCTGCTTGAGATTCTCTTTCTCTCTCCCTCTGCCCTTCCCCCTGCTCTCTTTCTCTCTCTCTAATAAATAAAATAAAACAAATCTTTTTCGAAAAATCATAATTTGGGGTACTTGGGTGGCTCAGTTGGCTAAGCGTCTACCTTCAGCTCAGGTCATGATCCTAGAATCCTGGGATCAAGCCCCACATCGGGCTCCCTGCTCCACAAGGAGTCTGTTTCTCCCTCTCCCTCTGCCACTCCCCCTGCTTGTGCTCCCTCATTTTTCTCTTTCTATCCATCAAATAAATAAAGTCTTTTTTCTTTTTAAGATTTTATTTATTTACTCATGAGAGACACAGAGAGAGAGGCAGAGGGAGAAACAGAGGGAGAAGCAAGCTCCCTGAAGAGAGTCTGATGTGGGACTCAATCCCAGAATCACACCCTGAGCCGAAGGCAGATGCTCAACCACTTAGCCACCAGGTTTCCCAATAAAATCTTTTTTAAAAGATCATAATTTTATTCTTAACTATACTTAGTGAATAATCACATGACTCTTTTTGTATGAGCAACAGTTAATCTGAATTATTTTTGTGTAGCTGGATTTTTTTTAACCTAAATGCAATACTTCAATTTATGTACATTAGATTTCATCTCATTTTATTCAACCTATTGAATCTGGGAAAAGCCTTTTGAATCTTTATTTTTTTTTAATCTAACTTAAAGACCTAGCTTTCTCAGAATTCTCTCATCTACCAAATAAATAAATATACCGTTTATGGCAATAATAATAGTGGTAAAGCCTAATATTTTTAAAGGCTTAATATATTCTGTGTACTAGAGTAAGCATTTTACAGCAGTATCTAATTTACTCTTCAGAACAGTTCCTTTGAGGTTAGTGTAATTATCCCCATTTATGGATGATGAAACCAAAGTTAAGAGAAGAAAATTAACTTGGTCCCATTCACACATGTATTTAGTGGTAGAGCCAAGATTTGAAAGAAAGCTCTATGACTCAGAGCAAGTGTTCTGTTTTTTTTTAATTGTGATAAAAAAAAAACCCACATAGCATGAAATCCACCCTCTTTTTAAAAAGAAAGTATAATTAACATACAGTGTTATATTAGTTTTGTGTGTACAGTATAATGATTAAACAGTTCTATACATTACTCAGTGCTCATCTAAAATCCACCCTCTTAACAAATGTTTAAGGGTACAGTATAATATTGTTAACTATATTCATGTTGCAGAGTGGCTGTTCTTTTTTTTTCTTTTTTTTTAGAAAGGGAGAGAGAGATGAGTGGTAAGGAGGGGGAGAAGGAGAGAGAGAGGGAGAGAGAGAATCTTAGGTAGACTTCACACCCAGGGCAGAGCCCGACATGGGGTTCCATCTCATGACCCCAAGATTATGACCTGCGCCAAAAGCAAGAGTCAGACACTTAACTGATTGAGCCACCCAGGGGCCCAGCAGAGCAGCTGTTCTTAACCACTGCAGTATCCATGCCATCAGTGAAAGTGATAAACAGAACAGGGTCAAGGACAGAGACTTGTGCCAGAGTCCCTGCCCCAGTGTGACAGCAATCTGTTGACTCACATTTTGTGTGTACATTTTACTGTCACTCAACTGTGTGAGTTATCAAGGACCAATAGTGCTTCAAACCAAGCTGTCCAATATGAGAGCCACTAGCCCTAGAGGGCTACTGACAACTTGAAACGTGGCTAGTCCAAATTGAGATGTGCTGTAGGTATAGAATACACACTGAGATTCCAAAGACAGTATGAAATAAGGAATTTAAGATATCTTATTAGCAATTGCTCATGTTGATTGCATGTTAAAAAATAATATTTTGGATGTATTTGGTTAAATAAAATATTTTATTAAAATTAATTCCACCTATTATTTTATTATGTGGCTACTAGAAAATTTGTAATAACATATGGGGCTTGCATTTGTGGCTCACATTATGTGTGTATATATATATATATATATATATATATATATATATATATATGTTTTGTTTTAATTTGGAGAGAGAGAGAGCAGAGTAGGGAGGAGCAGAGGGAGAGGGAGAGAGAATCTTAAGCTGGGCACGAAGCCTGATGTGGGGCTCAATCTCACAATCCTGAGATCATGATCTGAGCTGAAATCAAGAGTCGCCACTTAACTGAGCCATCCAGGCGCCCCTCACATTATATTTTTATTGGACAGCACTGGCCTAAAATAAGGCCTGGATCTCCAAGGGCTTACAGTTCAGATACACATATATGAAAAGGTTCAAAACAATAAGAAGGTTATTGATTAATATAAGTACCAAACTAGAGTGCTAGAAATTCCAGGAGTTCACAAAAGGGAACTATCGCTAGAGAAGGACAGAGGGGAGGAAATTGAACTCCTCTAGACCTTAAAGGAGATAAAAAGACATGCTTTCTAGCACAGGGGCCACCATGAGCAACACTGTGAAATGGGTGGTAGGCCTGTGAGCAAGAGTGAGGGTGATGATCTGAGCAGGCAGGTTATGGAGCCAAGGTGGGATCATTAGCCATGAAGCCCAGGATAGAGCTCTTGGACTTGCTTTTCAATGGAGAGGAAGCTTAGGTATTGCTAGCACAGGAGTGATGAAATCTGTGGGCTGTTTTTCCACCAAAAGTTCTCACGTATTTATTATTGAACCAAACTACTAGCACAGAAGCATAGAAACAAAGAGAAAAATCATTTTCCTGGGAAAACATGGCCAACTGTCCAGAGATAGTGATGTTTTCAACTTGACTTAAGATGCTAGTGACCTTGATGTGACACAAACATGTGTATCTTGTGTGGGATTCCCTATAGACCCAGCTTGGTTCTTCTCCAGTCCCTTCTTGGAGTTGGACCTGATTCTGTTTTCATTTGAACCCACTGGGGAACAGGGCGATTCTGCTTGGCCATGAATCTCATGATCCTGAAAGTCTTGTGAGCAGCTCCAGGGAACAGAGGTAACCGCACACACCATGATGGTGGTGAAAGGGAGAGAACAAAATCTGTTTCCGAGTACTGACAAGGCAGAGGTCAGGAGGGGCTAGCGAGGGAGGTGAGGAGCTGATGCACTATAGCAAGGAAAGAACAATTTAGAAACTCATGTTTTGGTCCATACAGGAGTTAAAGTTGCCCCAAACCCAGGGTCTGGCTGTGAGATTAGAGAGAGAGGAGGTATAAGAGATGGGATTTTATTTTTTTTTTAATTTTTATTTATTTATGATAGTCACAGAGAGAGAGAGAGAGGCAGAGACATAGGCAGAGGGAGAGAAGCAGGCTCCATGCACCGGGAGCCCGACGTGGGATTCGATCCCGGGTCTCCAGGATCGCGCCCTGGGCCAAAGGCAGGCGCCAAACCGCTGCGCCACCCAGGGATCCCTAAGAGATGGGATTTTAAAAAGTAATAATAACGGGGATGCCTGGGTGGCTCAGTGGTTGAGCATCTGCCTTCAGCTCAGGTTGTGATCCCGGGGTCCTGGGATAGAGTCCCGCATTGGGCTCCCCGCAGAGAGCCTGCTTCTCCCTCTGCCTGTGTCTCTGCATCTCTCTCTGGTTCTCTTATTTATAAATAAATAAATAACATTTTTTTTAAAAAAAGGTAATTATAACCAAAAAAACCAAAACCAAAATCCACAGGACTTGATGACTGGCTGTGTATAGTTGAGAATTATCCTCCGAGGCTATGTAGGCACGCTTTCTTTTTATCCTGAATAAATGAGAGTTGAGCAAATGACTATCATGGTCACTGGGACTGTCACACACAATAAACGCCGTTCAGTTGACAAGATTCAACTTGAAACAAGCCATTCAAAAGCTCCCTTAATAATGGCCAGCGTTTCCAAGAACCCTTTGGTTGGAATTCTTTGCAGATAACAGTTTAACTGAAACCAAAAATCATGGAGTTTCCCCACTTGGCATTGCTCAGTATTTAAATGAATACCAAATAACGGGGTTAAAATTCACTGGGCAGAGCAGAGGAAGATTGAAAGCTCTCACCACACATTGGCAGGGAATCCACACAAAGAGCAAAGGGGAATTGGCATGTGAAGAGAGTCGGAGCATCAGACGGAATTTAGACAAAGTCATCAGTGTTCCACGCAGCAGAGTGAAAGCGAATGGGCTGTATTCAGCTCTACAAGTTAACCAAACTGAATGGCAAAGAGTGATGTGGTCCTTTTCTTATCCTTCTGCTGGGAAGGTTAGTACCAGAGTTTAATGAACTGGTTAAATAGGTTTATGTGCTCACTGCAGGCAAGTTTATTAATAGGAAACTGAAAATAGCTTTTAAAATAATGACTTATCTGTCATCTATCCTAGATACCCTGATTGACTATTGCTCATTTGTTCACTCACTTGTTTTTTTAAGTGTGCTATTTATTAAATCCCTACCATGTGCCAGACACTGTGATATGTGATAAGAATATAAGCAAATGGTTTCTCCCCTCAAGAAGCACACGAGGCCAGCACATAGGCTCAGGAGTTAAATAGAAATACCTGGTCCTCTGAAGTGTCAGTAAGTGAAGCCCAGTGCTCTGGGGGCAATGGCAAGTCACTGAAGGCTTAGGCAGGGAGGTGACAGGATCCAGTGTTAGGTTCCACACTCATTAGTCATGGATTCTGGATTTGTGAATTTGCCTACTTGCTAACATTTTTTTTTGAGACTTTATTTATTTATTCATGAGAGACACACAGAGAGAGGCAGAGACACAGGCAGAGGGAGAAGCAGGCTCCATGCAGGGAGCCCGACATGGGACTCGATCCCGGGTCTCCAGGATCACACCCTGGGCTGAAGGCGGTGCTAAACCGCTGAGCCACTCGGGCTGCCCCTACTTGCTAAAATTTATTTGTGACTTATATATCGATATTTGTGGCACTTTCATGGTCATCTGTGAACATGCATAGAGGTGAAAATTTTGAGTCAGTCTCCCCGTGCACACATTCTCAGCTGCGGTCTTAAGGTGATGCTCTGTTTTCTTGTTTCAGCTCATAGTGTAAACAAGTGTCCTTTTTGTAGGCTATTTAGTGCCACATTTTTTGCATTTCTTTCGCTTTCTGTTTGTGATTTCATTGTTTAAAATGCCCCACAAGCTTAGTGATGAAGTGCTGTCTGGTGTTCCTAAGTGCAAGAAGGCTATGATGTGCTGTGTGGAGAAAACAATTGTGTTAGGTAAGTTCCCCTCAGGCATGAGTTGCAGCGCTGGTGGCTGTGAGTTCAGTGTCAATGGGCCAGCAATATATACTAAGGAAGGCATTTTTAAACTGAAACCCCCCGGGGGATGCCTGGGTGGCTCAGCGGTTTGACATCTACCTTCTGCCCAGGGTGTGATCCCGGAGACCTGGGATGGAGTCTCACATCGGGCTCCCTGCATGGAGTCTGCTTCTCCCTCTGTCTATGTCTGCCTCTCTCTCTGTGTCTTTCTTGAATAAATAAATAAAATCTTTGAAAATAAATAAACTGAAACCTCCCTAAAGCCAGGTGATGCATTAATGGGTTGATGAAAATGCTGTGACCAGAAGCTCTCAGGAACCTGATCCTGTGCCTCCCCTTAGAAGTAATGACTCTGCATTCACTAATTCAGTGTCTGGGGCAACTTCATAGAACATATTAAATAACAAAAATCAAATGTACTTTTGAAAGATCTCTCTAGCAGAGTTGTAGTCAATGGATTCAAGTGTTTCCTACCTGCTGCCATTGAATCTAGTTAGACTATCATAGCACTTCTGAAAAGTTGAGAGCCTAGACCAAAGTAGTAGCAGTGAGGATCCATTCATTCATCCATTCATTCATTTAATAACCAGGTATTTTATGGGGGATATAGCCAAGCAGAAGTCAGGCAAGACCACTTCATCATGAAGCTTACTTGCAGGAGTGGAGAAGAGGGGTCTGATTGACAGGTATCAACAATGAGGTCTGAGAAAAGAGAGAGGAGAGGTCAAGGGTGAGCCTGGAGTTCTGTTTCGGGCAGCAGGGTTAATGGTCCTAATTCTATTAAAGAGAAGGAACTTATCAAGGATACAATAAAGAAGTCAGTTGGATACATATTGAGTTTTGAGGTAAAGGGAGAACTTCCAATAGGAAGTCCAGTGGCAGGTAAATACATGTACCTGAAGGTGGAGAGAGTGGTCCCTCCTCCCACTCCCCACCTGGAAGATGAACTCTAGACAAAATGATCAAGTAGAAGACGACCTCTCAGTGCTTCCCTTATTCTTGGAATCTGCTAGAGGAGAATTGCAGAGATTCCGTACCTCTAGGTGTCGGTTTATTTTGTAAACTAATGCTCTTGGGGAAACAAGAGACCCTGGGGAGTTGAATTTATTAATTGCTTGTATACAAGCCTCGTCTCCTCTCCCAGTTTTAAAGTACTTGGTGGTAGAAGTTTTGCTTTGCTCAACTTATTTGAATTATCCTCAGTCTGTAGCACGTGCAAGGCACTTAGTAGTTAGTGGAAAAAGATTTGTAAAATCAGTCCTAAAAGTGGGAGGCTTAAAGTGGATAAGAAGGGAAGGTGATGTCAGGGCAGGTGAGTGGTAAGAGGACGCTTTGGTGACTTGCAGGACTTTTCTTTATTCCTTAAATTGTACACTGTAGGCCACTACTGATTTTTATCAGGAAGCAGGGACTTTTAATATCTTGTCCTCTACTGTTATCCCTAAGGCTGGATGAAAACCTGGCATATCATGAGCATTCGACAATTCTTTGTTGAATAAATTACCCCTTGATTTTGCTCTGTGACTCCCACAGGTTTTTGAGGTTTTTAAAATTTATTCACGAGAGACAGAGAGAGGCAGAGACACAGGCAGAGGGAGAAGCGGGCTGCCTGTGGGGAGCCCAGTGTGGGACTTGATCTCAGGACCCTGGGACCACACCCAGAACCAAAGGCAGATGCTCAACCATTGACCCACCCAGGTGCCCCTCCCACAGGTTTTATAAGAGATACAAAGAGCTTTATGTGTCAATAATGCACTCATTGAATTTTTTTTAAAGATTTTATTTATTCATTCACAAGAGACAGAGAGGCAGAGACATAGGCAGAGGGAGGAGAAGTAGGCTCCATGCAGGGAGCCCAATGTGGGACTCAATCCCGGGACTCCAGGATCATGCCCTGAGCCAAACGGAGATGCTTAACCACTAAGCCACCCAAGCGTCCCTACACTGGCTGAATTTTTAATCTAGAATAGGAGCAATCGCTTTTAGGATATGAAGGCTGTAACTTCAAAGATTTGTTTGAGGACTTCTGACTGTGGCCATATGGGGGTCACTAGTACCAGAGTTGCTCTCCTGCCCTAAACAGCTAGAACACTGAATGAACTCTAGGAACTGGATGTTTTCAGATTTTAGACAACAGGCAACAACTGACTGGTCCCAGACAGAGCAATCCAAATAGGGAGAGTCCTACAATTGCCCTGACTTTTTGTCTGGAGGAACTTTCCAGAAACCAGGCAAGGTGGGAGACAGAGACGCTAGAGAAGCTGAGATGGACATTTGAAGAGGCAGAGGCAGCTGGTGCAGGCAGAACATTGGAGAAGAGAGGACCCTGCAGTCTGGTCCCGAAATCTACATGGGGCTACCCTGAAGTCAGCTGAACGCCTAGCTGTGCACGCATGGGATGTGACACCAAAGAACAACTACCAAGGAGCTATCGGCTGAACAATTGCCAGAGCCACCACAGGGCCAGGAGATGCTGAGTTTCCAGAGGCCAGAGGGGACAGGCCCACGTGAATGGTAGCAGCCGGTGCAGAAACCAGAGGCTCACTTCATAGTTGTAGGACTCTACTAGTTCTAAGTAAAGGCATTTGTCTTATTTAAATTAACCAAAATTCCAAGATTTGGCTTTCTCTTAGGACCATGAAAAGTCATATTTATATTTTTCTTTTATTTTTTTCATTAAAAAAATTTTAAGTAAACTCTATACCTAATGTGGGGCTCAAACTTACAACCCCGAGATTAAGAGCCACATGCTCCACCAAGTGAGCCAGACAGGCACCCCCCTATTTCTATTTTTCTTTATATTTAAATATATAGCCTAACTATTTTCTACATACTCAGATACCCCAGAGACACCCTGAGGTCATCAGTTTGAAACTTAAAGTTAACTATTTATGCCTTTTATTAGGAAAATCTATAAAATTAGAGCAACATCAGAAGATTAATTTTATTTTTTTTCAGAAGATCAATTTTAATTTCTATTTGTGCAACACAGCATCCTTTCTTTTTAAAATATATAATATTTAATTATCAAGTTAAATAAAATTAAATATTATTTTTTAAAGTATAAATAACATAGCATATAGAAAAAAACATAGAAGAAAAAAAGTTGGCCTATAATCCCACCACTCATAGATAACCATTCTTCATACTTTTTAACGAACACTTTCTCATACATTATCTCATTTGGTCATCACAACAACCAATTAAGCAGTCAGAGTGCATATTATCCATATTTTATGGATGAAATTAAGTGGCTTGCCTGAGGACACATCGCTTAATGGCCAGGAAGCCAGATCTGGGCTCAGATATTCTGACTGTAGATGCTTCTAGGCTCTGGGAGCTACACTTCCCAAGGAACTATTCTCCATATTCCCCAGTCTTCACTTAGCTTTTCCAATGAAGTAGAAAAGATGCTACGAAAACAGTTCAACTGTAACTAGCAAATAAACTTTTTTAGGTTTAATAGAGAAATCCTTCAGGAAAACAAAGAGAAATGCATTCAGAAGAAGTCATCTTTCTTTTTTTTTTTTTTAAAGATTATTTTTATTATTCATGAAAGACACAGAGAGAGAGGCAGAGACACAGGCAGAAGGAGAAGCAGGCTCCACGCAGGGAGCCCGATATGGGACTTGATCCCAGGTCTCTAGGATCATGCTCCGGGCTGAAGGCAGGAGCTAAACCACTGAGCCACCTGGGCTGCCCAAAGTCATCTTTCTTTGAGTGGAAGGAAGAGGCTTTCACTTTCGGGTAGTAGATTTTAAGAAGAGGAGGACACCCTAGTTTATATGCCACATGCTGACCAAGTAGATTTCCAATGAGTGAGAGCAAAGTGGCCCAGATCAAGAATTACACTGGGATAATTTCAGGATGTATCTAAGGAAACTGGGGAGGAGGACACCTGAAATTTAAACCTTCATTTTGTGGGTGCCTGGGTGGCTCAGTAGCTTAAGCATCTGCTTTTGGCTCAGGTCATGATCCCAGGATCCCAGGATTGAGCTCAACTTTGGGCTCCCTGCTCAGTAGGGAGTCTGCTTCTCCCTCTGCCCCCCCCCTCCCGCACCTCACCTTGTGTTCTCTCTCTCTCAAATAAATAAAGTCTCTTAAAAATAAATAAATTGTCATTTTGTAAATTTAAGAATAAAGAATTTTCCTAGTTCCCAAATCTGCTGGTTTTTTGAAAACCTGATTCCTCAGTGAGTCTACTACCTTTCTTTTTTTTTTAATTTTAATTTTTTATTTAAATTCAGTTCAAACTTCATCAAGCTTCCTGTTGACAGTAAGAGGACTCTGTTTCAAAGCATTCCAAAATTAAGGGCTACCCAAAATGCATATTTACTCTTCCTGTGTATATTAGCCCTCTTATCTGGAGCTCCCTGGAAAGCCCTGGTGAGCATAGTGAGTTCTTCCATCTGGGCACATTTTGCCACTGCCAAGAGATCATGTTCTGAGGTTAAGTGAATTTGTTACAGGATATTTTCCTGCTTCAATCTGAAGAGATGGCCCATCAACCAGTAAGATTAAGTCTGCATTTTTCTAAAGTTTCTGATAAATCCATTCATGAACAGAGCTTAGATAGTTATGAATTTCCCCTTCTTCAGGAATAGAAGAATACCAGGGTCCGAGGAATTATAATGATGAATAGGAATAAGGAAGTAACAGGATTTCATAGGACAAATGTTGCATATTTTCAATGAGTAACAAAGATTGTCCAGCAGGGCAAACCATCATATATAAAGGAGCCCCTACAACCAGATTGGCAGAACAAACCTAGAGACATGCTTCCTGATTGTAAAATCTATTACAAAGCTCTAGTAAACACTGTGGAACTGGCATAAAGACAGACATATAGACCAATGAAATAGAACTGAGAATGCAGAAATAAACCCTCACATTCATGGTCAATTGATTTTTCCACAAGGGTGCCAAGACCATTCAACAAAGAAAGAACAGTCTCCTCAACAAATGGTGCTGGGAAAACTGGACATCCACAGGCAACATCCATGTGTGCTACCCTGTACCATATACAAGGATTAATTCACAGTGGATCAAAGACAGCAATAAATGGATTAGGGACTTAAATTGAACAGCTGAAACCGTAAAATTCTTAGAAGAAAACACTAGAAAGACCTTCATGACCTTGGATTTGGCAATGTGCTTTTAAGTGTGACATTGAAAGCACATGCAACAGAAGAAAAAAGTAAATTGGACTTCATCAAACCTGAAAACTTTTTTGATTCAAAGAATACCATCAAGAGAGTTAAAAGAGGAGTACTTAGGTGGCTTAAGTCGTTTAGGCATCTAACTTTGGCTCAGGTCCTGATCTTAGGGTCTTGGGATCCAGCCCCACATCAGACTCCCTGCTCAGTGGGGAGTCTGCTTCTCTCTCTCCCTCTTTCCCCACTTGTGTGCACTCTCTCTATCAAATAAATAAATACTATCTTAAAGATTTTATCAGGATCATGCCCTGAGCCAAAGACAGACATGCTTAACCACTGAGCCACCCAAGCATCCCAATTAAGTAATACCTTTTAAAAAAAAGAGAGAATTAAGGGGCGCCTGGGTGCCTCAGCAGTTGAGCATCTGCCTTCAGCCCAGGGTGTGATTCCAGAGTTCCGGGATCAAATCCCACATCGGGCTCCCTGTATGGAGCCTGCTTCTCCCTCTGCCTATGTCTCTGCCTTTCTCTTTCTGTGTCTCTCATGAATAAATAAAATCTTTTTTTTTTTTTAAAGAGAGTTAATGGAAGGAAATATGAATGGAAGGAAATATTTGCAAATTATCCTTCTGACAAGGTTTAATATTCAGAATATAAAGAACTTCATCTCAACAACAAAAAGAGTAACCAATTTAAAAATGGGCAAAAGGCTTGAGTAGACATTTCTCCCCAAAAAAATACACTGACAGAAAAGCATGTGAAAAGATGCTAGACATAATTCATCATTAAGGAAATGCAAATCAAAACCACAATAAGCTACCACCTCACACTTATGAGGATGGCTGTAATTTGAAAAAATAGACAATAACAAGTGTTGGCAAAGAAGTAGAGAAATTGGAGCCCTCAAACATTATTGATGAGAATGTAAAATGGGGCAACCCACTGGATCAAGAGAGAGACTGTAGTAAGTTCGTGGTGGCTCATGATTCCCAAGAAGTTGAGTCTCATATACAAATGTGTAGACAGGCTTATGATAATTAGGAAGGCCAAGGTGGTGGCTTGTTGAAAGGCTAATTTGAACTCCTGAAAGGCCCTTTCACGTTAAGCTCCTGGGGAGAGATTCTGTTATGTTGGTTAAGTCATCTAGTGGCGTGGCAATTCCAGGGGAACTGGAAGCCATTGTCTGCAGCAGCCAGTGGGACCCAGAAATCCTCTTAATTGTGTCTTAGTTACTGGCCTGGGAAAGTTCTGAAGGTCCTGGGGTATGTCAGAAGTGAAGGGATTAGCTTCCAGTTTAACAGAATACTGCAGTGTTTGGCTAGAGACATAGATAAATTCCTCTCAACCTTACTTGTTTTCACACCCAAATCCTGCCTGTATCAAAAAATGTTTTGTATCTCCCTGACCAATTTGGATTTGATTCAGATCCAGAGTAATAATAAATCAATGTGCAAATTAGCCATGGTCTCACTCTGGACCGGGGTGTTTTCAAGGATTTCAAGGAATAATGAAATTTGGTGTTTTTCTTGGCACGGTAAACCCCTCTCCCTCAAAGTTAGTGCTGCTGGGTTATCAAGAGGAAGGAAAGTTCCTAAGTTAAAGGTCTGTGGACAACCGCTACTGGTGTTGGGAACATTTGAGGATTATTCAGAGATACCCACCATCTGACTTTTGTCAATTCATGAAGTTATTCTGAGCCTTAGTTTCTTTGAAAGCATTCAGCAAGAAGCTGGAGGTCTGGCAATGGGCTCTTTCCCACTCTAGCTTTTGCTTGTATATTAAATCCCCTATTTCTGGATTAAGGCCATTTCCAAAAGTGAGGAGAGAGCTGGAGTCACACCTGCTGACAGCTCTACTTCCAAATGCTGTCAAACTGTGTGAAAGAGCCTGTTGTTACAGTCTCCAAGGGGCTCATCCTCTGCCTAAGGACTGACTCAGAGCCCAATGTATTTTCACAGGAAAGATCTCGGGATAACTTCTAAAAGATCTTGTCCAACATCTACAACTTTTCTAAATCTATCTGATTTCCTCCATCGTCTTAAGCCACACTCAAGTCTTCCCATACTGGCCTTTGCAACCCAATTGTTTTTGCTAACAATTCCTACTAACATATGAACGGACTGGGATAGATCTACGAGTCCTAGATTACATGTCCGAAGACTATTCTAAACTCTTCTGTAAATTTCCCCCCATCCTAATTTCTCCAAAGGCTCTGTCTGGAAAGACTTTGACAATGGCTCTCACCTGGGGCAAAGAACAGGGCTTAACACCAAGTGTAAGGGATTTTCTGCATTGAGGAGGATTTAAATTGAAAAGATAACTGAACTTTAAAGTTTCTGGTTCAGGAGGGAAGGAGACAGATCAGGGGAGAAGGGGGGCAGAGGGAGATGGAGCACAGAATGGAGAAAGGAATAGTAAGAATAAAGGCTATTTGATTTGAGTTGGGATTAAGGGATTCAGAAGAGAGACACAGGGATCCCTGGGTGGCTCAGTGGTTTAGCACCTGCCTCTGGCCCAGGGCGTGATCTTGGAGTCCCAGGATCCAGTCCCACATCGGGCTCCCTGCATGGAGCCTGCTTCTCCCTCTGCCTGTGTTTCTGCCTCTCTCTCTGTCTCTCATAAATAAATAAAATTTCTTCAAAAAAAAAAAAAGAGAGAGACACTGTTTTATGTTTTTTCTTTGCTGTGGTGAAGGACTCTCTTAAGGAAGCCACTTTAAACCCCAAATTTCGGGGCACCTAGGTGGCTCAGTCATTTGGGCATCTAACTTTTGATTTCAGCTCATGTCATGATCTCAGGGTCATGAGATTGAGTCCCACGTCAGACTCCAAGAGTGCTAAGCAAGGAGCCTGCTTAAGATTCTCCCTCTCTCTCCTACCTCTCCTCTCTGTTTGCATGCATGTGTCCTCTCTGGTTCTCTCTCTCTCAAAAAAAAAAAAATTCTTTCAGATGCTCTCTCATACCAATAAAAAAATTAAAATATTAAATATTTGGAAATGTTTCCTTTTTGTTCTAGGCATCTCTCAAATGACTCTGTGGCTATCTAAAATTCCCCAAAGTGGCTACTTGTAATGCTAAATTATCTTTGGTGAAGTGATGCCATTTAGAAAGATAAGTACACAAATGTGAGTTATAACATGAATACAGATATGGGCTAGAGGAGCTGTGCACGTAGATGGAATCCAGTAGAGTCTTGGAACAGTTGGTCCAAAGTACCAGTTATATGTCTGTGTCACAGGTACCCCAAGCAACTGGCCAAGTCATAAAAATACAAATCCAGCATAGCTGCAGTTCCCAGAGAGTGGAGGATTTGGAGAGAAGATCTCTCTCAGAACCAGACTGTCATGGAGAAAACAAGGTAAGCCTGGGGAAAATTCTCATAAAGATTTTTTTTTAACAATGTTATTGACGTATAGATTACATATTATAAAATCTATCCATCTTAAGTGTTCAATTTGATTGTTTTTGGTAAATTTGCAGAAGTGTACAACTATCTATGCAATCCAATTTTAGAACATTCCATCACTCCAAAAAGTAACTTCTTGTCCATTTGCAATCACTTCCTGTGTCTACTCCCAGCTCTAGGCAACCATTATTTTACCTTCTGTCTCAGTGCATGTATCTATTCTGGGCATTTCATATAAATGGAATCATACAATAGATATGGTCCTTGATGTCCAATGTCTTTAACTTTGCTGTTAATGTTTTCGAGTTTCATTTCGTAAGATTTTGATGAGTGACAAAGGACAGTTTGTCCAAAGGACAATGACCTGAGATGAAAACCTCTGAATTTCTCAGTCCCCAGGGCTGGCTTGAGAAATGTACTTATCCGCCCTTTGAATTTTCTTCTTCTTCTTCTTCTTCTTCTTCTTCTTCTTCTTCTTCTTCTTCTTCTTCTTTTTTTAACATTTCACTTATTTATTTATGAGAGACACACAGAGAAGGCAGAAACATAGGCAGAGGGAGAAGCAGGATCCCTGAAGGGAGCCCAATGTGGGACTTGATCGCAAAACTCTGGGATCACACGCTGAACCAAAGGCAGATGCTCAACCACTGAGCCACCCAGCTGTCCCTGAATTTTCTTCTTATAGACATATAATAAACATGAAAGAGACAAATAGCAGCATTATTCACGAAGACAGATTTCTACCAAGGTTAAAGTTTTTCCAAAGCTGTTCCAATAACCAAAGATTACTTCTAAAAAGGGTGTTTTCACTCACAGGAAACAAAACAAACTTAGTATTTGTGAGGCTCAACAAAGAGAAATCAGAGCCAATACTATCCTGACACATAATAAGGGCTAAATAAAGGTTGGCTATTATCATTCGTTCATTCAACACATATTGAATGCCTATCATATATAAGGCTCAGTTGCTGAGGAATTAGGGATACAAAGCATAAAATTAGTTCTAGTAAGAAAAGGGAAAGAGGTAAGTAAACAAATGAATGCAGTTGAATGTGATCGGTGCTACGATAGAAGAAACTTCTGGAATGAGGAGGAGATCTCCAGAGGGACCAGATGTTTCCTGGAAGGATGAATCCTAAGCTGGATCATAAAGATGGAGGAAGAGGAGGCATGAGGTCAGGTAGTGGGAGCATCTTGCTTACATAAAGGAACTGTGAGCAGAGAAAGCCTGGCTTGTCTGGAAACACCAGAGAGTTCAGCATGGTAGAGATGAAGAAGGTTGGGTGAGCAGGATCAAGAGATGGGGTCAGAGAGGTAAGGGAGCTGGCTGTGTGTGCCCTCCCCCAAGGAAATTGAGGGTCACTGAAATATTGTAACCAGAGCAATTACATGATCACATATCTGAGTATTATATTTCAGGAACTGTATGTACTGACTATATATGTTATCTTATTTAAGCTACTTAATAATACCCAAAAGTTAGACATTTTTCCTTTTACAGATGAGAAAACCAAGACTTATAGAGATTGAGCACCTTGCCCAAAGGCACACAGTTATTAAGTGGCAAGAACTGGAATTTGAATCCAGACCTTCCAGGTCCCAAATCATGATATTGTTTCTCTTTCGTCCATGATATTCACTATGATATTGCCCTGTACCCATTAGTTTTTCAGGACTCCATAGGGGAACACTTTAGGGCAGAGTCCAGGACAGTAGGAATGAGGAAGGAGAGTCTGCAGTATACTCAAGAGGGCCTAAGGAAGTAGAATTTGCAGGAATTGGTAAATTGAATGGGAGGGCAGCTGGATTGATGATGGTGCCATTTGACCAAAGGGACTAGAGAGGAGGAGGAGCAGGATTTAGAGCAAGGTAATGGTTTCTATTTGGGTCAAGTGGAGTCCAAGTAATGTGTGGGGAAATTAAGTGGAAAGTGTAGTACTCAGAAGTCTTCAGGGTCTAAGCTCAGAAGAGAGACACCAGCTGGAGAAGTAGAGGAGGGAAATGTGAGCTTGGGTGTGGGAGGTGAAGCCAGGTGAAGGGTGTACCGTGAGAAGAGAAAGCTGGTGACAAATATGGGCCCTGGCATTGAGGTAGAAGTATTTAGGGTTGTTGATTTCCTAGACAATTGTCTAAGGAATTAGTATTTTCTAGTAGTATCTGCAGAGGTGAGGCATCTGTGTTTTCTTGAATGAGATTACAGATTTATTCCTTCATAGAGTAGATCACACAAGAAATTCTTATGTCATAGTGAAAAATCATACCTTATATGATCCTAACGTAAAGGTTTTGTTTGTAGGCTCTCACAATAAGTAAAAGGGCTTCGCCAAGAAAGAAACAAAATTAGCAGCCCCTGACATGGGAGAATGTGTCACTCAAAGACAGACATTCTATTCAGACCCATAAATGTCAACCTCTGACCCAGAAGCCCATACATGGGCTTCTCCATGCATTTCTGTTGACAGAAGTCTTAAGTGCTTAAGGGATCTATTTATCCTTTATTCATCACTTCTGTGCATTAATTTATGAAGTTCTATGAGGTCATTGAGTAGGCATCAGAAGAGAAAATGCATTTCATGGTTTACCACAGAGTTCCTATGACACATTATGTAAGATAACAAGGTCTGTTGAACAGGCCAGAGTCTTCAACTGGCACAGGCAGAGGTGGTCAAATTTGTTTTTTTTCCCCTGGACCCAGAGATTCCCACTCTGGAATGTTTTTTGTTTTTTTTAACATCAGAAAGGGTGAAAGTCCAAAGACCAGTACAATTTTTACCAAATATTGTGGGCTGAACTGTATCCCTCCAAAATGCATATGTTGAAGTCCTAACCTTTACTGCCTAAGAATGTGACAGTATTTGGAGAAAGTTCTTTAAAGTAATTGAGTTTAAATGAGGTCATTGGGATGGGCCCTAATCCAGTATGACCAGTGTCCTTACAAGAAGAGGAGATCTGGGCCCAGACACACAGACCTCGTGAAGGCTCAGGAAGAAGACGGCCATCTACCAGTGAGCAGAGAGGCCTCAGGAGAAACCAACCCTGCCAGCCCCGTGACCTAGGACTTCTAGTCTCCAGACCTGTCAGGAAATAAACTCCTGTTGCGTCTGTGGCACTTCGGTACGGCAGCCCCAGGAGACAAATACCTCAAAAGGGGAGGGAGGGCATCTTCTCTCTACAGGACTACAAAACCAACACATGGGCCGATCTAGGTGGAGAATTCTGGCCTGTAAAGTGGGATGCCGCCTTAGACTCGCAGCTCTCCACGCTTGCCTGATTGTTACAAATGCAATGCTTCAGTCCAGGAAAGAGACAAAGCTGCTTTCAAAGGACGGCAGGAAACGGTAACCTGAAACTCCATCTCTGCAAAGGCCGCAAATAAAAGCAGATGTGTCTGCAATACATTTTGCCTCCTGCCTGAATTTTCTTTGGTCAAAGCTTGGTAACTTGGACTCGGCCTGTGCGGTTTACCAGCAATCGTTGGCAACCGGGTGGGGGAGGCAGGCATCCAAGAGAGGTGAGGGGAGTGGGGGGCAGGATGGTAGGTAAGGAAGGGCCCAAGATGCTCCCTGCTGGGCCTGTTCATAGGTCTTTGTTTGAAAAAGATGCAATTTCTCCAATCAGACTTTGCTGAAAGAGAGCTCTGTTTAGCATCAGCCCTGGTAAGATTAAAGCCCTTTCAGAAGGAAGCAGGAAGGAATTTTAATCTGCTAACTCTTCTCTCTTTGAATTTGTTTCCTACAGGAAAATCTAGCCAGCTGATTTTGAAAAAGATGCATGCAGGTTCGGTTCTCTGGGTTGTAATATATTTTCTCCTTTATATGGGTTATAATTTTGGACTGTTTCCCTTTTTCTTCTTTTTCTCCTTTTCTCCCTCCCCCCTTAAACAGGGAGCACCTGGGTGGTTCAGATGGTTAAGCTTCCGACTTTTGGTTTTGGCTCAGCTCATGATCTCAAGGTTGTATTATTGAGTGCTGCATTGGGTTCTGCTCTCAGCGGGGGCATCTGCTTGAGATTCTCTCTCCGTCTGCTTCTCCCACTCCTGCTCGCCTTCTAAAATAAATAAATAAATCTAAAAAAAAAAAAAAAAGAGAGACTCTTTTTAATATGCCTATCAAAAAACACAAAAGACACTTCCCAGCTCAGCATCTTGCTGCATTATCTGTTAAACCCCAATCCTCCTTGTAAACTATCAGAGGTTAAGGGTCTCCCAGAGCAGGGTGGAATGTGATGTGGCCTCGACACACCTAAAGTCACAGACATCATTCACCTATGGATCGGTAAGGAGCATGGGAGATGGAGGGGGTGGATGCTAAGGCATATTTATCTCGTGGCCTCTTCCCTGGCTCTGACCACCCTCTACATTCTGTATGAGCTACTGTCCTGGGTGGTATTCTGGTCTAATCTGAGCTAATGCCTTTCATTGATGTCTCAGGCCAAATGATTTCTTCTTTTTGGGCCCAGGTCTATCTACCTTTCCCTGAACCACCCTGACGGATTATTGGAGAGTCTCTGTTCCTCTGACCATCAGTTCTTTAACAAGGCAAAGGACCAGCAGGAAGAGAAAAACCCCCAGGGACTGCCCCACCCAAGCTCCCTGAAGACCTGCCAATGTGGACCCTGCTCCTGGAGGAAATCCCACAAGAAATGGGGAGAGGAACCTAAGAGGAAAGGCTGCTGGTCAACTATTGTGCCTAAGAACAAAGAAAACAGCTCCAGACGGTGGGAAAACACTCCCAAGCTTTCCTGATGCAGGACAGGAAAGGGGAGGGGGTTGAGGGCGCAGAGAAGACACGAGGGGGCAAGAAGCAGATGGTGGAGAAAGCAAACACGAAGTCACCACCAGCTGCAGAAAATTCTCTGAGAAAATAGGGACTGGGGGTGGTTTTCCTGAAACGGCTGGGCTTGAAAAGCTGTTGCCTAAAACTCAGGGTCGTGGATCTGAGTCTTCATGGCCACTTGCTGCCAGTCGGACCGTGGAAACCTCAGATGATGGTGGAAGCCGCGGTACTCAGAGCTAAGTCTAGCTTTCACATGATGTGAAAGCCTTTGCATTGTCATCACACACCTGAACCCAACGGTGCTGTGAGGGCCTAACCAAGGAGCAGGGTCAAAGTGCACAAACACCAGGAGACCCCTTCCTGGCCGCCCACCCCCACGCCCAGCCATCCCAGGGAAGCTGGCACAGCAGCATGTACAGCTGTGTGTATAGCCAGCGTATTTTTTTAAGATTTTATTTAGTTATTCATGAGAGACACAGAGGCAGAGCCATAGGCAGAGGGAGAAGCAGGCTCCCTGTGGGGACCTGATGTGGGACTGAATCCCAGGACCTTGGGATCACGACCTGAGCCAAAGGCAGACGCTCAACCGCTGAGCCACCCAGGTGTTCCTGTCTCTGGGTGTCTTACAGCTGATTCACTGTCGAACCAAACCAGAGGGCGATCCCGACCTGCGGGTTCACGCTAGTGGGATGTGCTGGTAGGGCCACGGCAAGTGGGATTGGAAGGCCCCAGAAAGGTCTTCTTTTTGCCGCCCCTTAGTTGTCATCCTCATGTCTGCGCCTTATGGCTTAGAGGCCAGAAGGAGCCCAGTGATCACCTGGGACCCCAAGTCCCCTTGATGTCAGACTGATGTGGTTTTTAAACTGCTTGAGAGGGAACCCCACAAAGACACGCAAGCAGAGGAAGCAGGAAACTGACCCTCCCTTGCTTCCACAGAACAGCCCCAGTGTCATCTCTTTTTTGTATATGTTGGGCTCTGGATAAGACTTTATTTCAATAAAGGCTTTAGTTGAGGTTCTTTGGTTGAAAGCTGCAGAAGCCCACTCAGGCCGCTAAGCCAAGCCAGGATTTACTGGGAGCCCAGCAGGAGGGCCCTTTAGTGTCTGCTGCTGGACCCGAAGCACTCAGACCCTAGCTGAGCCATCCCCTTGCCTGGCAAGTGTGTAAGGTCTTGGGGGAGGCCCTGGGGCCACAGCAAACCCCCCCACATGTGAGGCTCGGGGAGAAGCTGGATAATAACAAAATAACAAGCACCGGGCCAAACATTTTGGTAATCAATGTGATTAGAAGAGAATGGTCATAAAATCGCCACCTGTTCACTCCTCTGACCTCCCCGACCCCTCGAGATGTGGTGAGACAGCTGGCCCCGAGTGGTGTGTCAAACCTGTGCTTCCCTGATGCATGCAGGAGCAAGCACCACAGCAGATGGGTAATGGTTCTCTCCAGGCCTTGCCTCGGGGACCCCGATTACCTCTGCCGTGCCTGCTCTGCCTCCGTGGACTCCACCCTTGCCCCACCAGTCCCAACCCTTAGCACTTGGAAGCCTTCCTGGTGCAGCGCGGGGAGGGGGAGGCTCTGGGGGCACAGAGAACAGGCAAGGGGGAAAGAAACAGAGGGCGGAGGAAGCCAACACGGTGTGGCCACCAGCTGCAGAAAGTGTCATTGCACAAAGCCAAAGTGTGACTCTGGCTTCCCTGAAAGGGTATCAACACCCCACAGAGGGCAGGATCACGGTCAAGACGGCCAACTCTGGCACACCACTGGCGTGTTTAAAGAACATGCAATCAGGTAGACTGCTCTCGGGCCCAATCCTGGAAGGCTCTACACAGAATCTGCCTCATTTTAATGAAATAATAACAAAAACTCAGCATTACCAGTAGCCCCTTTGTTGTGACTATAACCTCCTTGCTCTTCTTGACTCCTGACTCCCAGATCAAACTTTACCAAGAGCAATTGAACCTCTCTACAGGTGTTCTATCCCCTATAGGGTAGGAAATAGGAGGATGGTGTTTCTGGATCTCTCTGGAACAGTGAGGAATTGCTGAAGTTCTAGTTCAGGTCATCCTGATTGCTAGACTCATCTAGAACCTCTTGCGGGCCTGTTCATGTTTGTTCACAAGCCTCGGTGGTGATTATTAAGTGGTTTTTCCCCTTATTTGAGCACATGTTGAGAAGCCTTGCCATATTGCAAGTTGCCATATGGCACATAGATAACTCATCCCCAACCGTGGGCCAGAGACACCACAGTCTCAGCCTTAACTGACTGTCCAAGGTAAGATCTAGAACTCTGACACGGAGTACAATTCAGACAGGGGAAGAACATCTCTCCCAAGCCAAAGCTTTGGCTCCCGGTTCTTTGATCACCTGTGCCTAGCCCCTCCGGGCCCCACCTGGGGCTGTGTTAGCACCTGATGGATGCATTGAGTGATGAATGGATAATAGAATCACAACGTTGCATATTCCACACACGATTATTTAATACAGGTTTTGTTTCAACTCTCCCGCAGGCCTGAGACATCAGAAACAATGCTCCTCAGGGTCATTCTTCTTCACTTGTCCCCTGAACCCAAGCAAGAGGAAGCCACACTAACACTGTCTTTCCCTGTGAGACAGATGAGGTCTTCTTTAAAGCTTTTTTTTGAATTTGGAAAAGGGACAAATATTTAGGTATACCTTATATCCCCCAGAGCAGTGTTTAACTGTAGCTGCTAAAAAAATAAAAATAAAATAAAATAATAAAATTAATAACATAAAATAATAAAATAAAATAAAATAAAATAAAATAAAATAAAATAAAATAAAATAAAATAAAATAAAAATAACTGTAGCCGCTAGAAAAAGATGCCAGGACAAAGGTGTCATCAGATGGAGGCAAGACTGCACTACTTGTTGCTTTTGCATTAAGTATACTCCCTGTCATCCAGCAAGCCCCCGGTGTCCACATGAGCCTTCTTTCACTTATAGAACTCAACACTGGTCTGCCCAGAGGCCTGATCCTCAAAAGACTGGGATACATACCTGTGTATCTATCAATTAGATATTTGAACTTGTACTTACTCAAACTCCACTCTGTGCCAGAAAGGACTTAAAGCAATGACCAGGATTGGGGTTGCAGGGAAGTTGAGAATGGTGGAAATAATCCCAGACTGAGATTTAGAATCTCCGAAAACAGTCCAGCCACTTACCACTATGCGACCATCTGCTTCCTCAGCTAGAAAATGAGGAATATGAATTTCCAGCCCTGATGGTCAATGATCTGAGATATGAAGTGACAAGGGTAAAAAATGGAATATAATCTGAGAAATCTGGACCCTGTTATAGGGCCTCTTGGCATCCTGGAACCTTAGTATGGTTTCCAATTTTCCAAGGGACAGAAGTGCAGCTTCAATAGAAATCTATGACTTGGGACTTTATCCCAGACTTCAATCAACAAAGCAAAACAAACCCAAAAAACTTCTTATTCTCACCAGATGTATATACATCACCCTTTGGGGATGATGCAACCAGAGAGCATTTCTGTGATTCATTATGTCCCAATAAACATGTTGGAAAAGAGAAAAGAAAAAAACCCAGCTGCTCCTTTTAAAAGATTATTTTATGTCACTGCTAATAAATAAACTTTTAAAAACCTGGAAGCCCTCTGAGTAGTTGCTTTTCTAATGCCTGTCTCTGAAGCTGCCGTCAAAATCCAGAAGAAAGCAGTCCAACACAAGCTACTCCATCTAGAGGCAGAGCGGCCAAACTGCCCCCTCTCCACACTCCCCTGCTCTGACTGCTCCTCTGAAGTCTCCGGAGCCTAAGGGCTTGGCCACAGGAACCTGGCCTCCTTCCTGAGCAGCCACACATTTCCATGGTGCTTCTAACACATCGGCTCAGGTAAGGCTTTGCTCCTTTCCTGGGTAATGGAGACTCAAAGAACTAGAGTTTCTGCCCTTCAGGACTTCACAATCAAGCCTAGTGAGGGAGCCAGGATGACAACATGACATGGTATAGCATAGTTATGGGCTGAATTTTGTGTCCCTCTCAAATTCATAAACTGAACTCCTAACCCCTAGTCACTCAGAATGTGACTGTACGAGAAAGTGCTTTTAAAGAAGCAATCAAGTTAAAATAAGGTGTCCTTCCAAGCACAGATTAGGATTAGACCCACAGAGGGAAGAGCATATAAGGACTCAGAGAAACAGTCCTCTGCCAAACCAAGGAGAGAGGCCTCAGGAAAAGCCAACCCTGCCAACACCTTGATCTAGGATTTTCAGCCTCCAGAACTCCAAGAAACTAGATTTCTGTAGTTTAAGTAGCCTGGTCTGTGGTACTTTGTTATAGCAGCCCATGCAAGCTAAGACACATGGGTCCTCATCCATTCATTCACTCATTCATTCATTCGTTCATTCATTCAAAGAAAAGATGTAGAGCACCTGTTGTGTAACTCTGTGCAAGATCTGAACCTACAGAGCAAAAGATAGTATCATCATGGTCGTCAGAAATGGTCAATGGTGGGGGCACCTGGGTGGCTCAGCAGGTTGAGCATCTGACTCTTGGTTTCAGCTCAGGTCATGATCTCAGGGTCATGGGATTGACTCCCATGCAGAGCTCCATGCTCAGTGAGAGTCTGCTTGAGATTCTCTCCCTCTGTCCCCTTTTGCACATGCACACTTTCTCTCCAATAAAGAAATAAATCTTTTAAAAAAAAGAAAGAAAGAAATGGCCATGGGTTAGTGAAGAAGACAGATACTATATGCATTTAAGTATTCTTTTTTTTTTAATTAAAAGATTTTATTTATTCATTCATGAGAGACAGAGAGAGAGAGAGAGGCCGAGACATAGGCAGAGAGAGAAGCAGGCCCCCCATGTGGAACCTGATGCAGGACTCAATCCCAGGACCCCAGGATCATGACCTGAGCCAAAGGCAGATGCTTAACCACTGAGCCACCCAGATGTCCCCACATTTAAGTATTTTTATGATGTGTTATTGTGGAGGGATTTTATTTATTCACATCCCACATTGTTCTGAAAATGATTTATTTTTTTAAGATTTTATTTATTTGAGAAGAGAGAGCATATACAAGAGAGGGCATGAGCAGCAGAGAGGGGCAGAAGAGAGGAGAACAGACTCCTCACTGAGTGGGGAGCCCGATGTGGGGCTCAATTCCAGGACCTCAGGATCATGACCTGAGCTGAAGGCAGATCCCTAACCTACCAAGCCACCCACAAGCTCTGAAAATGATTTCAAAGTATTAACAGAGTATTGTAAAGGCTAGGATGATTAACCCAGAGGAGGAGTTTGGAAAAATTTCAGAGATGAATTTCATAGGTAGATGAGCTAGGGCCACACTATAACTTTCTTTCTTTTTTTTTTATTATTTTAAAAGATTTTATTTGTTTATTCATGACAGAGAGAGAGAGAGACAGAGCAGAGAGAGAGAGAGAGGCAGAGACTCAGGCAGAAGGAGAAGCCGGCTCCATGCAGGGAGCCTGACGTGGGACTCGATCCCAGATCTCCAGGGTCACACCCCAGGCTGAAGGTGGCGCTAAATCGCTGGGCCACTGGGGCTGCCCCACACTATAACTTTCACAGGCTCTAGGCACTTTTGCCTTTGTGGGTAAAAAATTTTTTTAGTTATGTTTTACTAACGGAACTGGTAAAGACATATACATTAAAATATTTTCTTTGATCTAAACGTTCATTTTTCTTTCTTGATTTTAAAAGAAATTACATTTTCTTGGGTCCCTAAAAGCACTCTAGATTCTAGGCACTGTCACTCCAGTCTGATGTGGAAGTCAACCATGGAGATGAGGAAAAGACATCCTACATAAGGAATTAAGGCCAGGAGACAGTACAGCACATTTGTAAAATTGCTATTTCATGGGGTGCCTAAGTGGCTCAGTGGGTTAAAACATCTGATTTTGGCTCAGGTCATGATCTCAGGGCCCTGGGATCCAGCCCCATGTGGGGCTCCCTGCTCAGCGGAGAGTCTGCTCATCCCTCTCCCTCTGCTTTCTGCTGCTCCCCACCCCCCACACTCATGCTTTCTCTCTCAAATAAATAAGATCTTTAAAAAAAATTGCAATTTCACTGTGACTAGAGCCCCAGGGGAGCTAAGGGAAGGAGAAGCTGAAGAGGCAGACCTGGGTCAGCTGAGAAAGCTCTGGAGTGCTACACAAAGGCAATGGTATGCTGGTAAATGCTTCAACAACGAGCTCTCTGGAGGAAAAAAAAGCTCTGATTGTAGTGTCTGCTGATTTCTGGCTGTAAATGCTCCCACATGGCCGATTCAAGCTGCTGCCATGATGTCACTGAACAGTGCTGGGAAGGGGTGGGTGCTGTGAGTTCTTGCAAGCCCTGCAGTCAGGCTGCAGCGCGCTCTGCATAGGCAGTGAGGAGTGCCCTCATTGGGCAGAATCAGTCACACGCCCATTCCTAATCTAAATCTCTAACAGTGAGGATGGGACTTCTCTTGTATGGCATCAATTCCTGGAACCAGGGTTCGGATCAGCTTCCCCTGAAGCACAGGGGCTATCTGAGAAGGGGAGGATACCAGAACAAAATTGAGATTCTGTGAGGAAAGACATGGGCAATGTCATTGGGAAGAAAGAAGCTAATGGATCCTGGGTTCCCACTCTGGTAAGACAGGGAAGATGGATTAGGCCAGGGAAAGCGGGGAGACCAATGGGGACCCTTTTGTAATTGACAGGGTAAGAGATCATCAACAGCTGACTGGAAATGGTGATCACAAAAAGGGGGAGAGAAAGAGATGGATTCAGGGAATGTGTTGGAGAGACTTAATAGCCACACTAGAGAAGAATTAGGAGATCTTAGCTGTTGGTGGAGACACCAACCAATACAGGGGGCATAGACACACACAACCAACGATGAAGATAATGCATCCGGTTTTGTATGTTTTGGCTATATGTTGGACATTCATGAAGATGATGTAGGTTTGGAGTGGCCTTGTTGGGGACTGGAGCCCATGGCCAAGAAAGAATTCTTGAGACTTTTGGTGCAAAAAGGTGACTTTACTAAAGCACAGGGACAGGACCCGTGGGCAGAAAGAGCTGCGGCCCCAGAGTTGTGAGGTGTGACTGATTACATACTTGGGAGCTGGGGGAGCTAAGGACCAAAGGAGGTTTCCCAAAAGACTTTCATATGCTGAAGAAGACTCACAGGACCCTGGAGGCCTGGCTATTGTCAAGCTAAAGTTGTTTTTCCCTCTAGTAAGGCATTAACAGTAAGGCAGTTGGGAGTTCCCTAGAGGAATGCTGTACTCTGCCTGCCCCAAGAATTTGTCGATGGGCTGCAGGTTATAAAGAAATTTAATTTTTTTTTTGCATTCCCTTCTGCCTTTGTTTCCAAACATCACTGTGGAGCAAAGGGTGATCTTAGGGCTCCAGGAAATTGAGTCTATGGGTCTCTGGGAGTTTGGCGATTGATAAGAATGTTTTTTCCTTGTAAATCACTAAGACATTTGTAAACTGATGGACACTCAGGTCCTGCAGGACTGTGATCTCAGCCAGTTAACCATTTGTTTATTCCCTTAGTTTTAGGGCAGCCTGGAGTGCCTGAAGAGGGTCAAACAGATCCCACCCAGGAGTTGGGAATGGTGGGTGGAGAGTTTCGGGGTGTCACCTTGTGCTTTGCCTTCTGCTCCCTCATCAAAGAGATGTCCTGTACGGAATTGAAAAACGGGACTGAACTCAGAAGGGAGGCAGAAACCAGAGAAATTGATGAGCTGTCATTAGAGAGGTGGTTGCTGTAGGCCTGCATGACTTTGCCTTGGGGAAACATGTAGACTGAGAAAAGAGGGGAGAGGAGAGAAGTTTGTTAAATACAATATTGAGGGATGTGGTGGGAAAAGATGATGCAATGGAGAATAACCTGCATTTGAGGGCCTCCCTGGCCTTATAGACCTAGACAGGACTGCTTGCAACCCCACCACCCAGATTCTGCAAGCTTCCGGGAACTGCCTCTGTCCCGGGCCTGGCCCTCAGCACCTGAATCCTGGAGGAGGCCTCTGGGACCCCGGAGTCACTGGCCTGGGAAGCTCAGCACTTCCATTTCCTAGCCCTAGATCAAGAGCAGTAACAAGAATATAGATCTTACAGAAGATTTAGAAGGAGAGATGATGGACACGGTGGGCAGGGCGGGGGGGGACGACGACAACTTAAAATCTATATGGTAGTAGATACTTATGTTTTCCTAAAGTCCTATTGGGATTCACCACCTTTTGTAAAAGAACAAAAACACAACTGAGTAAATGTGAAGATCTAGTTGGTTTTATGAAGTGACCCATAAATGGAGCAGCATCGCACCCAGTAAGTAGAGTGGTGCTCCAAGGAGTTTCTCAAAATGGAAGGTTTTTATAGGAAGGAGGCTGGGGTGAGAAAGTTATTAGCAAATGAAAAACAAAGGGTTGTTCCAGGCAAAGTCATCTGCCTTTGGGCGGAAAGGCAGGGCGTCTTATTAAATGCTTTGGAGGAATGTAGAGGGCCCAGGCGATAGATTACCTCCTTGTTGATCAGGAAATTCCTGAGTGACTAGTCAAGACTTCCATTCTAGGCGGAGGTTGAAACTGCAATTAGGTTAGGGGTTTAAGGCCCTGTTTGGTGAGTTGGCTTAAGTGATGCCATCTTGGGACCCTGGTTTTCTTTTTAACAAATGCTGCCATAACCCTGTATAACTTCCTGGGTATGATAAGAGCTCAATATATATTTTCTGAATAAGTTAATTAATAAAGATTATTTTTTGTGATCCTCCCCCAAAACCAGGCACCAGATTTCTCTTTCTCCTACCCAGAGTCCACCTTGGCCCAACAACCTTCAGACTTCTTGCTAGAGCACACAGCTCACTTCTCTGCCTCAAATTGGCAATCACGAAGCCAGCAAGCTTCTTTAGCATAACTAAGGATTTGTTTTTATCATATCATGATCCCTCCTTAGACATCCGTTAGGGTTAGAAAAAAACAAAGCATAGTGTGCCTGGGTGGCTCAGTGGTTGAGCATCTGCCTTTGGCTTGGGTCCTGATCCCAGGGGCCTGGGATTGAGTCCTGTATCGGGCTCCCCTCGGCAAGCCTGCCTCCCCCTCTGCTGTCTCTGCCTTTCTCTGTCTCTCATGAATAAATAAAGAAAATCCTTTTAAAAACACACATTTTTTTTATTACAAAAGAAAAACAGAATAATGTAACGCAATGTGGGCCACTCTTACCTAGTGAACACGGTTTTAAAGTATGAAATAATCTTATGTTTTGTTAGAATCAAGAGAGCTACATGTGGGTGACTGATTTACTAGAAAGACAAAAGCAGTGGTTCTCAAACCTGGCTACACACTAGACCTTCCTGGGAGGCTCTAAACCCCTGATGCCCAGACTTACCCCAGGCCTCTCCTGTCAGAACCTCTGTGGTCAGGACCCAGACACTCAGAGCTGACCCCTGTGAGCATAGCGGTGAGCTGGCAGGAGTGGGGGCAGTCCTCTGCTGGTAAGATGCCACGTCAAAAATGAGGCTGTGGAACTCTGGGTCTTCCCTCCAGGATTCAATCCGGGATTTGGCCACATACAAATGTAGAAAATAAGCAGTGCAGAACTCTGAGGATTTTGGGAATAAATAACATGTTACTATCATCTGCATTAACTCTCCCCTCAAGAACGTGGGCTAATTCCTTTGCGTATGTCACAGTGAGGCAGGAGGGTGGTAAGGACAGAGGAGCATTAATTGCAATGGCAGAGGCCTGGATTAGGAGACTGTAGGAACATAATGTTCTCATTGATGTCTAGGAAGCTTATTTCCCCAAATTTCACAGCTCAGGACAATGCCCTCAGAATTTACAGCCCATGCATGTCTCTTTGGTTCAGATCCAATGATTTTTCTCACCGAAATTCAATGGATCAATTTTCTAAAAGGAAGATGGCACAGAAAAAAAAAACAAAAAACAAAAAAAAAAACCCTCTTCTTTTGGTTGTCAAGCTCTTCAGAGTCTTTTCTTCATGGTAGACACAAATCCCTACCCCTTCATTCTCTTTAATTACCTCATCCCATAGATCCCTCTCAGACACAGGCAGAGCTGATTCCACTTTCAAAGTGGACAATCTTTCTCCATCCAAGTCCCAGTGGAATGTGAGCTCCATTTGGACAAAGTCTTGTCTCTTGAGTCCTTAGCACCAGGCTTTCAAGACCTTTTTGTTGAATGAATAATTCAGACTCGCTGGCTTGTTGGATAGTTTTAAAACCTGACGCCCACTTTCCCCTAAATGTGCTAAGAACACAGTGGACAGATGTGCCTTCCTGTTGTTACTGAACCCAAGGGCTTCACCACTGGGGGTGCAGCAAATTGAATACAACCCGAGGAAATGCTGGAAGCAAAGACTTTTTTTATTACTTGTTACAAGTAAGGAGACAAGGAGGTAGTTCTCAAAGAACCCTCTCCCCGAGGGGTTAGTACAGGTGACTTTTATTCAGTGTATCAGGGCCCAGGGACAGGAGCTTGCATAGGAACTTTCAGTTCATTCAATTGCACATTCCTAGAGCTTCTGCGTGCTAGTGTTTACATTGCATGTTCACAAATTGATGGAGAACTACCCCCGCCCCAGGAGGAGATCTTAGTATTATAATGAGCTAAAGGTAATTTTAGGACAGCTCAGGGTGGCTGTTCCAATCTGGCTCAAACTGGCTCAGGTAAGGGGCTGCAGGTGGGTCACATCTAACAAGGGGCTCTGGGGGGTGGAGGTGGGGGTGGGAACGGAAAGGGACACCTAGTGAGCTTCTCCTGGGCTGGGACTATTGGTTCAGCAAAACAAAACAGTCCTTCCCTGCTTTTGTCCCTCTCCTCCCTCCTGCCCATAGATTTCAGCCCTCTAATTTGAGTAACTCCCCATTGCATCCTAACGAGCAGTGTCTCTACTTTCAATTCTTCTGTAGACTTCTCAGCAGTGGAATTGCTGGATCACGTGGTAATGCTGTGTTTAATCTTTCCAGAACCTGCCATACTGTTTTCCACAGGGGAGCACCATGTATTGTTTTTTTTTTATAACCAAAAACTCGTTAATTTTGTTTTAAAAGCAGGTGAAAACTGCAAACAACATTATCCTTAGTAGGTCTCATCATCCAGTGGTAAAGCCCAAGTAAGTTGTTTTCTAAGAAGGAAGGAAATTATGACCGATGGTACAGCATGGATGAACCTGGAGGACGTCCTGCTGAGTGAAGTAAGCCAGTCACAGGACAGGTAATACCTATATTCCACTCATGGGAGGAACCCAGAATAGTCAAATTCATGGAGACAGGAGGTAGAGGGTCTGCCAAGGGTAGGGGCGATGAGGTTTAGTGTGCTATTGTTCAGTGGGGATAGAGTTTCAGTTTGTGACAACAGCTATGTGAATATACTCAATGCTCCTGAACTGTACATTTAAAAATAGCCAAGATGGTAAATGTTATGCTCTATGTATTTTATACCATATAAATAAGCAAAAATAAAAACATATTGGTTGCAGAAAAGTATAAAGAAAGGGCATAAAACCAATCACGAGGGACCCCTGGGTGGCTCAGTGGTTGAGCATCTGCCTTCAGCTTAGGGCATGATCCGGATGCAGGGATCAAGTCCCACACTGGGCTCCTTGTGAGAAGCCTGCTTCTCCCTCTGCCTGTGTCTCTGCCTCTCTGTGTCTCTCATGAATAAATAAATAAAATCTTTAAAGAAAAAAAAAACAATCATGATCTCACTATTCAGAAATAACTATAAACGGTTTGGTGTATTTCCTTTCAGTCTTTTTTCAAAAGTCATGTTAATGTGGTGAGTTTGTGACCATGCATGGACACATGCACACCCATATGCACACACTGTATACATATATGCAGCACTTATATTTTTATATAAAATTAGGATTAAACTGCTATTTATCATAGGAAATAAACTGAGAGTTGCTAAAAGGATAGAGGTAGGGTGATGGGATAACTGGGTTATGGGCATTCAGGAGGGCGCATGATGTAATGAGCACTGGGTGTCACTGATCTCTACCTCTGAAACTAAAAATATATGTTAATTAATTGAATTTAAATTTAAAAACCCTGCTATTTAGTTTTTATTTAGCCTTTTTACTTAATCTCATATATATATATTTTTTAAACCTATTTTACCTCTAAAAAAATTTTTAGGGACACGTGGGTGGCTCAGTTGGTTAAGCATCTGCCTTCAGCTCAGGTTATGGTCCCAGGGTCCTAGGACCGAGCCCCACATTGGGCTCCCTGCCCAACGGGGAGTCTGCTTCTCCCTCCTCCTCTCCGTGATCTCTCTCACTGTCACTCTTGCAGAGAAATAAATAATCTTTGAAAAAAAAACCTTTAAAATTTTTTTAAAAATTAAAAAAAAATTAATTCCAGTTAATTAACATACAGTGTTATATTAGTTTCAGGTGTACAATATAGTGATTCAGCAATTCCATACATTACTCATGCTCATCTTCATAAGTGTACTCTTAATCTCCTTCAACTGTTTCACCCCAACCCCCACCTACCTCCCTTCGGATGACCATCAGTTTGTTCTCTATAGTTCAGAGTCTTTTGTTTGTCTCTTTTTTCTATCTTTGTTTGTTTTGTTTCTTAAATTCCACCTAGGAGTGAAATCATATGGTATTTCTCTTTCTCTGACTGACTTATTTCACTTAATATACTCTAGTTCCATCCATGTCATTGCAAATGGTAAGATTTCATTATTTTTATGGCTAATATTCCATTGCACATTGTATACACACAATGGAATATTACTCAGGTATAAAAAACAAAATGGATTATATATATATATATATATACACACACATACCACTTCTAATTTATCCATTTATCTATTAATGGACACTTGGACTACTTCCATAATTTGGCTATTGTAAACAATGCTGCAATAAACATAGGGATGCACATATCTTTTCAAATTAGTGCTTTTGTATTCTTTGGGTAAATACCCAGTAGTGGAATTACTGGATCATATGGTAATTCTATTTTTGACTTTTTGAGGAAACACCATACTGTTTTCCACAGTGGCTATACCAATTTGTATTCCTATCAATAGTGTAGGAATACAAATGTGCAGTGTTTTCTGCACATTCTCACCACACTTGTTGTTTCTTGTAATTTTGATTTTAGCCATTCTGATGGCTCTGAGGTGATATCTCATTATAGTTTTGATTTGCATTTCCCTGATGATTAGTGATGTTGAGCATCTTTTCATGAATCTGTTGGCCATCTGGATGTCTTCTTTGAAGAAATGTCTGTTCATGTCTTCTGCCCATTTTTAATCGGACTATTTGTTTTTCAAATATTTTTTTTAAAGATTTTATTTATTTATTAGAAACAGAGAAAGAGAGAGAGAAGCAGAGACACAGCAGAGGGAAAAGCAGACTCCATTCAGGGAAGCAGGCTCCATTCAGGGAGCCTGATGTGGGACTAGATCCTGGGCCTCCAGGATCACACCGTGGGCTGAAGGTGGCACTATACTGCTAAGCCATCGGGCCGTCCCTCAAATATTATATTCTTAAAAACATCTTTTTTAATGGTATATTCTGAGCCAGTACTACAGTCTTTATTATTATAGTTTAGAAAATTATAGCCTAATTATTATATTTGGTAGGTAGGTCCCCCTAACTTGTTCTTTTTAAGAAGAATTATAGCTATTCCTGACCCTTTGTTCATCCTTGGAGATTTTAGAAAAGATTGTCGGGTTTTATTAAATTAGATGGAAAAGAAGAAGGAAGAGGAAGAAGGAGCAGGAGCTCAACTAATTTCAAAAGACTAGACTGATACAGATCACGTGTACCACCAGTGCTGTTAAATCCATAACAAAATATCCCAAGAAAAAGCTCCAGGGTATAAAGGATAGCAAATAACATACTTCTATAGAGCTCAAGTGTCAAAAAGGCAATCATAATTGAAATTTTAAAAATTAGAACTGAATAATACATGTAAAAACTATGGAGTGGCAGGGTGCCTGGGTGGCTCGGTTAAGTACCTGACTTTTGATTTTGGCTCAGATCATGATCTCAGGGTCATGAGATGAAGCCCTGCATCAGGCTCAGCCTCAGTGTAGTTTACTTGAGATTCTCTCTCTCTCCCTCTCTCTCTGCCCCTCCTCCCATTCCCATTCTCTCTCTCAAAAACAAAACAAACTTGTGGAGTGGCAAAAATTATACTTTGAAGGAAATATACAGTCTTAAATGTTTCCAGAAGAAAAGACCAAATTGAATGAACTAAACATCCAAATTAAGAACTTTAAAAAAGGACTAGTAGAATGAACTCCAAGACAAAGAATGAAAGTAATAAAGTTGGCAGAGATTTACATAATATATAACAATTACACAGGAAGAGAAAGGATTAATAAGGCTAAGAATTTGTTCTTTAAAACACTAGTGAAATAGATTGAACTGGCAATATTAATTTAAGAGATAAGGAAGAAGGTATAAATAAATTATATTAGTGATAAAGAGGGGTTATGACAGTAAATGAAGCATAGATTTAAAATATAAGTAGTTTCATGCTAATGCCAAGAAAAAATGCAAATTTTCAAACACACTCAAAAAGGAACAGAAAATCTTGATCATTTCACAAGCAGAAAAGGAATAAAATTATAGTTTAAAAAATTAGGCAAATTTTATCACTTAAGGACAGACAGTGCATCCCAATCTTACACAGAAAAGGAGAGAACATTTCTCAAATCATATTATGAGGCTAGTAAAACCTTGATACTGAAATTAGACAAAGAGAGTACTACAGATGGTTCTCATTCATGAAATTAAAGTTGCAAAATTAAATATTAGCAAATGAAATCCAGCAATGAGTTCAAATACATATATGTATTTTTTTTTCTGGGAATGCAAGATTGTTTTAAATGAGAAATTTGATTAATGTGATTTTCCACATGGATAAGCCAATTCATTACTTCTATAACAAGCATCTGACAGTGCTTTCAGATAAATTGGAAACATGCCTCCACCCCCACTTGCTACACTACTCCAACTGAGAAGTGTTCCTTGGAATTGGTGCAGAAGGAAAAGCCAGGGTCATAGATTAGTGAGAACAGTTTTGACGGCCCACGGGGAGGCAGCACAGAAGTGAGACCACAGTGGACAGAACGCAAAGGACAGTGCGCGTATGTCCACTGTGAGGCTGTCTACGGGTGGAGACAGAGGAGCCAAGGGGCAGATACTGTCCCCCAGCTTCCGAGGCCCCAGTGCAACCCCCAGGTTTGCCGGCACTTCTTGCGTGCTTCCCGTTTCAGTGTGCTGTTTTATCTGAGTCTATTCAAATCCATTTCCACCCCAATGATAGTTGCTTAAGATAACCACTTTCTCTGCCTAGGAATTCCTACATGTCTTCAAGACAAAGCTTAAATTTCAACTTCTGTGGCACATTCCTCCACCTCCCCAGACAGATTTACTTGCCTCCTTCTATGTGATCCTGCAGCACTTTCTATATAATCCACCTTACTTGCCTAATTCCAATACCGTATGAGAAGCAGATACGGACCTCTTCCAGTGCCTGCCATATATTATTAGTAGATCCTCAACAACTGTTTGTTGAATAAATAGTAACAGACATGGACCAGGCATTGTGTTTGGTTTGTTGCACATCATCTCATCTAACTTTCAGAATTATGAGATAGATACGTTTTATTGTCCATTTAATAAACTACAAATAGAGGAAGAGAGAAGTAAAGGAACGTCCCTAAGTTTGCACAGGTAGGCACATGGGTAGCAAGACAAGGATGCAGATCCAGGCAGGCAGTTTCCAGAACTCTAGGTCTTAAGATGAACCTACTGTGGTTTGGAGACCAGTCCTAGGAACCCAAATTATCTTGGTTTGAAACATTTCTCACATTAGGGAAGATTTTCTTTTCTTTTTTAAAAAGATTTTATTTATTTATTTGAGAGTGAGAGCGAAAGAGAGAGAGAGCCCAAGGAGGGGGGAGACGAGGGAGAGGGAGAGCCAGGACCTAGGTGTGGAACTCCCAGGATCCTGAGATCATGACCTAAGCCAAAGGCAGACACTTAACTGACTGGGCCACCCAGGTGCCCCTAGGGGAAGATTTTTCAAATGGAGCTGGTGAGAGAGAGGGAATCCACGATTTACCTATATATTATTTACATCTTCCTTATGAGTGACTTCCCTGGAAGGCTAGCATGGCCCCTTCTCCGGTGAGCAGAACTACCCTGAGATGGGCTGTTGGCAGCTGTGCTGTGACATAAAAGCTTAGGACGTGGGGTGGGCAAGAAGCACTGTTTTCTTTTTCTTTTTTTTTAAGATGTATTTATTTATTTGAGAGAGAGAGAGAGAGAGAGCACATGTGCTGAGCAGGAGCGCGCCAGAGGGAGAGGGAGTCTCTCAGGTAGACTCCCCAATGAGCAAGCAGCCTGAAGGGGGCTAGGTGTCACCATCCTGAGATCAGGACCTAAGCAGAAATCAAGAGTCAGCCTCTCAACCGTCCAAGCCACCCGGGTGCCCGGAAGAAGCGCTGTTTTCTATAACACATTTTGCTCAGCATTGCTTGCTCATACAGTGGGACTGTGGTTATTATCTGTTTCTCTCTCCCCCTAGGATTTTTTTCTTTTTTTCTAGGATTTTTTTTCTGTCTGTTTTGAAAATAACATTCTCCAGGGACACCTGGGTGGCTCAGTGATTGAGCATCTGCCTTTGGCTCAGGTCATGATCCCAGAGTCTCAGGATCGAGTCCCACATCGGGCTCCCTGCAGGGAGCCTGCTTCTCCCTCTGCCTGTGTCTCTGCCTCTCTCTCTTTGTCTCTCATGAATGAATAAATAAAATCTTGAAAAAAATATTCTCCAGTTATGTAGTACTCACTGATTTCCAGGCACCCTCCTGGACACTTCATTATTTCACGCTGGCCTCCGATCAACGTTGTGAGGGAGGTGCTGCCAGGGAGGAAAGCGCCTGAGATACAGAACCACTGGTGAGAACTGCACACTGCTGGGGCAACACGGAGCCGGGATCCACTCGGCAGTGCTCACCCTGAGCTCTGGCCCTTCTTAATCTCAGGTGGCCTGCTCTTGGTCCCAGCACCTGCAGCCCCCTGCTCCCCACAGAGCCCCGCCTGGGTCCTGCTGGGCATCAGGTTGTCATTAACCTGAATGGAAGAACATTGCCTGTCCTTCTGCAGTGGTGATGTCTTTGTGTCCAGTGCAATCGACGCTCCTGGAAGCACAGGGAGAAGGTGCTGGTCAGTTGCCTCTGCTTGGGGTTTGGGGAGCATGGGGAGGTGACTGTGTCATAGCCCCACGGTAGTCCCTGGGGTCACCGTGAAGTTACAAAGCAGATCTCTCTCCATCAAAAACAAAGACTGCTTTGATTTGATATTGCTGGACAAGAGGCCTGATTTACACATTTCCCCCCTCCTTACTTGGGGTCATGAAGGGATCTTATTTACTATAGAATAGGGGCGCCTGGGAGGCTCAGCTGGTTAAACTTCTGCCTCGGGCTCAGGTCATGATCCCAGGATCCTGGGATGGAGCCATGTGCCTGGCTCCTTGCTCAGTGGGGAGCCTGCTTCTCCCTAGTCCTCTGTCCTTCTCCCCGCTCATTCTCTCTCTCTCTCTCTTGCAAATAAATAAATAAAATCTTTTTAAAAATTAAAAAACAAAATGGAATGGAGTATACGTATGAGTGCAGCTGGTTATATGGAAAAGAGACCTTGCAGATTTTGTGGAGGTGACAGGTAGGGATGGGATGGAGGAGAACACAGCAGGGTCAAATCCTGGCTTCCTCAGTTGCTGGTTCTATAAAATAGAGTAAAAGTTATTTAATTGCTCCTTGTTTTTTCCCATTCATTACTTGCCTTGCTTTTCCTATCTATAAAATCAGGCTAGGAATGCTTAATTGGCAGTCCTAGAAACTCCGAGAGAAGACACAGCCAAAATTGTTCAGCTGTTCGATTACTGATGATTATCACCATTGTAGTGTTTGTAAGATCAAAGGATGATTTAGAAACAGAAACACAGGTATATATCGTTTGGCAATTCCAAGTGTAGCTGCCAAAATGAAGGCAAATAAACATCCTAGGGAAATCATTTTATCTCGAGTATTTTTCTTGAGGAAAAGAAAAAGCCTAATTTAGGTCACAGTGTGTGAATTAATAGCTGAGGGTTACTAAAGGGTGGGAAGAACCCAGTTATCCAGTCACCTTCAAAATAAACGCAGTCAAATCCTCCCTCATAGAATTTCTGGACACTGCTGATTACTGACGGCGCTCTGCTCCAGAGAACCGAGCATCTCTGGCCCTCACTCGTCCCCTGCCTGGTCCTGGAAGGGAAGTGCTGCATTAATAAAATCACTACAAGGATGATTTCTTTTGCCTCTCCCCTTAAAATGGCCAGATTTCGTGGTCTGACCCACGGATCCAGGAAAAAAAGCATCCAGGGGAGCAATCTTGGTGGGCAATTTACCCTGGAGCAGCAGGCATCACCCTCAGCCTTGCAAGGGCATCGAAAGGCGGACAGAAGGAATGCATTCATTCTTGAAAAAAAAAAAAAAAATCCAAGCAAGCACCTGGGCCTCTGGCACGTGCACATCTCCACTCCTCTCCTTCCTTCCTATTTTGCCAGGCTCTGCAGGCTTCCTGCAGATGGAGCCTGCTCCGCGTGTTCCCATAGCGCGCCGTGGGGCTGGCGACCTCGCGCTGCCCTCTGTCCCGGGCTCCCATTCAGGCAGAAATTCCCATTAGACTCCCGCTCAGAAGATAGGACCTCGCTGGCAGGTATTGTGCCCGCTGAATTGGCCCAGCTGCTCTGTGGCATTTTGATTGATGGGAGTCCGGATGAGACCTTTTAAAACCCAATTTCCTTTGGAAAGGGAGCTTGGAAAATCATTCCGGCTCTGTGTGTGTGTGTGTAGGTGTGTGTGTTTTCATGGGTGTGTACCCTGCACAATCCAAATGCCTCTCAAATACAATATAGAATTTAATTAAATTCAATTAATTTGAATTTAATTTGGGGATCTCCAATGGTAAGGAACAAAGCAAATTCCACATCCCTGAAATTTAAATGAGTGATCCAGGTCTTTCCATGTCAAAAGCACACTAAAGATACTCATAGTTTTACCTTGGATCAAAAGCTTCTTCAAAATAAGCAGCTTTCGCAAATTTCCATGAGAGTTTCCAATTCCAGAGGCTCACTGCTGTGCCCACTCTTCCAAGAAATACAAAAAGTGCAACTTCACTCTACAGGATATCAGACAGAAAGTCCAACCCCTCATTTGTCCTGGCGGCCCAGAAAATAAAGCCTAGGAAATTTGCATCTGTATAATCCAGTTAATAATCCACTGTCAGACTCAACAGCCACTGGTAATCAGGTCAATTCATCTGGATGTTTGCCTCGAGAAACTGTCTACTGTATTGAAAGCAAATGGTTCGGAGTGCTCTCATCATTTCCTTTCACATGAGCCTTTGGCATTTCTTTTCAAATAAGGAAGACCAGAGGACACAAAGCAAGCTCCTCCCAGTTCATGAAAACCATCTTGTTATTTTATATTTTGTACACAGTATCATCTTTCCCATTACATTTGTTCTCAACCGAGGATATTACTCTCTCTTACTCTTTCCTACTTGGAAAAGACATTTCAAAAGACATCTGTGGTGACCTCACAAGGAGAAACTCTTGAGATTTGGAGGAAGGGCCATCTTTTGAAGAGAAACAGGTGAAAAAGTAATACACCCATGACGTCGGAGCCACCTGTGTCCCGGGAGAAGTTTCTATGTTACTGAAGAGACAAGAATGCCTAGCCCCATAGGATGAGCAGCTCATATCCTTAGAGCTGGAATGAAACTTCAAATATGTGTCTTCATTGATTTTGATAACTCCATGTCTGAATATAAGACATGGGGTGGTGTGCTGTATATGGAGCATGAAAAAAATGGGGAGGCAGATTTTCAGAATGTGGGTTCTCCTATGTCATGCAAGGGGAGGGTGTTCTAATTCTAGAAGACTCTAGTTTTAGCCAGATATGCCTCCAGGAGAGAAGGGCAGTTCTTCGTCTACTTTGAATGGATAGAAATATCCCTTGATAACTGTCTGTTCCTTCTACTTTAATTTTGTGCTCAAAGCACAATTTCTGAGCTGGAAGCTGGTGTCTTGAGTCATTCACCGCCTGGAGTGTCTTGGGGAAATGGTTGCCTACGTTCTCCATCTGTGAGCACTCCTCATTCTGAAGACAGCAGTGGCCTGTCAATCTGTGCAAGTGAATTTGGCTAGTGAGTGTCTCTCAGGGGTTCACCAACTCAAAGTAGAGGATAAAATGACATTTCTGGACCTTTAAACCAAGACACCAGACTCCTAACCTTGGAGACTGTACTCAAAACATCACCTGGCTGAGGACATGGCCCAAAGCACTGAGTAGGTCCCCCTACATCAAGAGTGCGTTCTCAGTTGTAACAGGTGTGTCCTCTCTGCTTATTAGCATTCAGTGTTCCTGAAGGTGCAAGTCTTGGTGTTCAATCCCTAAAGGTTTTCACATGGAAATTCTGATGGATTCAGATGGTACTGGTTTTCTTGTTTGCTTTTTTATCTTATTTTTTATTTTTATTATCTTTTTAAATATTTTATTTATTTGACAAAGAGACAGAGAGAGAGGAGCAGCAGGCAGAGGGAGAAGCAGGCTCCTGGCTGAGCAGGGAGTTCAATGTGGGGCTCAATCCCAGGACCTTGGGATCATGACCTGAGTGGAAGCCAGTCACTCAATTGACTGAGACACCCAGGCACCCCATATCTTATTGTTTTGTTTATTTGTTTATTTTTTATTTTTTTAAAAAAGATTTTATTTACTCATGACAGACACACAGAGAGAGGCAGAGACATAGGCAGAGGAAGAAGCAGGCTCCATGTGGGGAGCCTGATGTGGGACTCAATCCTGGGTCTCCAGGATCACACCCTGGGCTGAAGGCAGGCACTAAACTGCTGAGCAACCCAGGGATCCCTTATTGTTTTTTTTTTTAAAGTAAGCTCTCTGCCCACCATGGGGCTTGAACTCATGACCCCCCAGATCAAGAGTTGCCTGGTCTATGGATTGAGTCACCAGGTGGCCTTGGTTTTCTTGTTTTGTTGGTTTCTTGATTTGTTGGTTGCATAGATAGATTATGAGCAGCTCATTGCAAACACATGTTTGCTGTGATAATTGCAACTGAAAGTGGGGTTGGATTCTAGTACCAGCTCCATCCCTAGCCAGTGTTGCTTCCTGCAAGCTTCCATGGCACAGGAGACAAGTAGAGAATGATGCTGGCAGTGGAAGCCATCAGCCTCCAGGAACCATCCACCGGAGCCACAGACTAACTCAGAGGCAGCCAAGGGGCTCAGCAGCGTCTGTGACAGAGGTCAAGGGTCTTTGTCAATAAAATGAGGAAGTTGATCTAGAGCACATCTCTGACTCCTTCCATCATCAATAACCTCTGCCTTTCTGGTCCTTTCTGACACAAATGAGGCAAGAAAGGCATTGCTGTTGCCTGGGCAGTGACTTGTTCTTCCATGGGCCACTAGGCCACAGGAGCAGAATCAGCATGTGCAATGGTCTCCCCTTCTGGCCTCAGACAGCTGCACGTGGTGGACATTCATGCAGCATCCATCCACGAGGGCAGCAAAAGAGCCCAAAGACTGGAAGAGTTTTGGGTTGCCTTGTTCCTACAAAGCCAGGAGGAAAATTAAAGTAGTCTAGCTATTGAAAGGTCCAGGAAACAGCCCCTGAATGAATAGGCTGTCATTTCAATCTAGAATCATGGGTTCTCATGACCTTTTCTTTTCACTTAGTTTCTGTCCATAAAGTGAAGAAATACACTGCCTAACCAGTAATAAATGCCCCATATTGCATATATTATATAATCACAAAGTGCTTTCACCTCCATTATCTCATTGAAACTCCCCAATAATCTTGTAAGATAGATAGGAATTATGTTTTCCCATGTTCCTTTTTTATTTTTTTTCAGCATCTCATGAAATGGTTCATGAAATTGGGGAAGGAGCACAAACAGGAGGGAGAGGCAATGGTGACAGGCTTGAGGGCAAGGGGCACAGGGATGGGCCGGGCAGGATGCTCTCCTCTTCCCTGCAGCAACCCTCCCCCAATCATCCCACTGATGGGAGGGGATAGGTTTTCCCATTTTAAAGGTGAGGAAACTGAGTATCAAATAAACTAAAAATGATTATTAATAGTAAGTCACATTTGTATAGTGTATTATATTTCCCTGAAGACACAGTGCTATCTTGTCTTTGCTGCATTCCTGCATGTGTTCTGTCAACAGATCCAGTCATTGGCCACAGGGGTGGACATGTGGCCGGTCACCATGCACAGTGATTGGTCCAGGACCAAGCCAGTTAGGGGATGGGTTTTTTGTTGTGCTTTTGGTCTGTTTTCTGCTGGAGCAGATGGGGTGAGTCTCTTTGCTGTCAGATCTTGGATTATTCTGGATTCTGTCATGGAGAATGAAAAAGGAAAAGGAAGCCAAGTGGAGGTAAGCAGAGCAGAAAGACCAAGAGATCCCCAGTGATGAGGAGGCCCCACTTTTAGTCCTTGAGATCCTGGAGTGGTTTTTGTCTCTGTCCCTTTTGATGATCTGTTGTAATTCATCCTTCATCCATCTGAAGAGTGGGGGGGTGGGAGAGTGGGGGCGGGGAGGGACAGACAGACAGAGAGAAGCAAACATGCAGGAGCCTGCATGCTCCTGATGAGTCTCCTGTGAGTTGAGCTAAGATTAGTCAGACCCCTGGGAAAGCTGCACTCAGCAGGCAGCGAGGGCACCAACCTTTCATTCTGCAACCATCCAATTCACCAGAAGGTGTCAGTGAAAAATTCCCTACTGTCACTCAACGCATTTAGATGATTGACTTTCAAAGATAAAAATTGCAGAATGATTTTTTTTACCTTAATTTGAGCTGCTTCTAAATTTAAATTTGATTTTGAGAATTTATTCTCAGCACAAAACAAACCCATGCTGTACATCCATTTTCATAGCAGCATTATTCAAAAAAGCCAAGAAACAGAAACAGCCTGTTATGGATTAAATGTATATGTCCTCCCAAAATTCATATGTTGAAGCCCTAACCTCAGAGTGGCTAAATTTGGAGTAATTAAGGTTAAATTAAGTCATAAGAGTGGGGCCCTAATTGAATAGGATTCATGTCCTTATAAGAAGAGCTAGCAGAGAGGGGCTTCTGGCAGGCTCAGTCTTTGGCATCTGGCTCATGATTTCGGCTCAGGTCATGATCTCAGAGTCCTGAGATTGAGCCCTGAGTCAGGCTCTGCTCTGGGCGTGGAGTTTTCTCGAGATTCTCTCCTTCTCCTTCTGCCCCTCCCTCTCCATGAGTACACATGCACACTCTCTCTGTAAAAAAAGACATCAAAAAGAAGAGTTATTTACGCATAAGAGAATAGGATATTTTAAATATATGGTGCTTTCATTTCAGTGATAATTTTTTCAAAAAGTATAATTCTAGAATATATGGTGGACCAGCTTATAAATGAGTACTGGCAAGAATTTTTAGTGGCTGCATTTGCATTTGTGAAGTTTGTGAGCTATAGTCCAAATGTTATCATGGCACACTGTATGAATGATTTGCAACAGCTTGAATAAAGTGGTAGAAGAATCTAATTAGCTATAGTATATGAGAATATAAGCATGCTGCTTACAAAGATTCTGCTTTCTGGCAATCGATACCATGGTCATGTTTAAGAGTTATACTGGGGCGCCTGGGTGGCTTGGTTGGTTAAGTGTCTACCTTGGGCTCAGGTCATGATCTTGGGGTCCTGGGATGGAGCGAGTTTCCTTCTCTCTCTCTGTCCCCCCCACCCCACTCCCCACCCCCCACTCATGCTCTTTCTCTCTCTCTCAAATAAATGAATAAAAGTCCTTAAAAAAAAAAGAGTGGTTTATTAAATGTCTTGTATTTGTATATGCCTACTAAAGCAGTTTATTTATGTGAAGAATTTCTTCCCAGTTTCAGCAGTAATTGTGTGAGATAATATTTCATGTAGGTTTAAGTAATGCAACATTGTTAATTTTATCCTCCAATGAATAAAACAGCTTTACAAAATTATTATTTGAAGATTGCTTATTGGCAAAATTTTAATTAAGTATAAATTCTATTTTTCTAAGACTTGCAAAAAAGAGCTTCATTATTTTTATAGTTTTGTACAGTACATTCATAGAAACAACTTTTATTAGCTTTGGTGTTTTTACTTTTTAAAAATATTTTATTTATTTATTTGACACAAAAAGAGAGCACAAGCAGGGAGCAGCAGGCAGAGGGAGAGGGAGAAGCAGACTCCCTGCTGAGCAGGGATCCCAATGCCAGCCTGGATCCCAAGACCCCAAGATCATGACCCGAGCTGGAGGCACTCAACCAACTGAGCCACTGAGGCGCCCTGGCTTTGGTGTTTTTAAAGTCAAATATAAGGGAGGCCTGGCTGGCTCAGTGGTTAAGCGTCTGCCTTCTGGCTCAGGGTGTGATGCTGGAGTCCTGGGGATCGAGTCCCACATCTAGCTTCCCACGTGGAGCCTGCTTCTCCCTCTGCCTATGTCTCTGTTTTTCTCTCTCTCTCTCTGTGTCTCTCATGAATAAATAAATAAAATCTTAAAAAAAATAAAGTCAAATATAAGAACAGATGAAATATTGAAATAGTCCTGAAAAGCCATTTCTCCACCATGAAACCCAACATCAGAGACCACCGACCTAATATCTGTCATATTATGTCAGAGTTGTTCTTTTTTATTTTATTGGTTTTATAGCTTGAAGTATTTAACTTGTAGCTGTGTGTGTTTCTTCAGAGAAACAGAACCAATAGGATATATTTTTGTGTGTGTAACATGTGTGTTCCCACATGTGTGCGCATGAGGTGGGAGGAACCGAGAGAGAGGTTGACAAGTCTGAGATCTGCAGGGCACACTGACAGGCTGGAGACCCAGGGAAGAGTTGATGGTTCACCTCCGGTCCAAAAGCCATCTGGAGGCAGGATTTCCTCTTCCTTGGGGGACTCAGTCTTTTTTCTCTTAAGACTTTCAATTGATTGGATAAAGCCCCCTCCCCCCATTATGGAGGGTCACCTGCTGTACTCAGTCTAGTGATCTAAGAAGTAATCTTATCTAAAAATACTTCCACAGTGACATTTAGACTTCAAATCTTGTCTTAAACACATCTTTTAGATGCATTATAATAAAAACACTTTAACAAAGCACTGAGGGGGTCTGTTAAATATTTTTTCCAAAAAAAAAAAAAAAAAACATAAAGCAATCTTCCCTGAAAGATTCATTCTGTCCCAGCTCATAGAACAACGAGGGACTCGCTGGCATCCTCACCCAGGTCCCCCGTATCAGGGTCTCAGAAATGTAGGTCTGCTTACTCACAAGTTATCTATTCTGCTTTTTTTCTCTTAACATTTAAGATAAGGTTTTCAAGGTTTTGTTTTTCTTATTGGTTGGTTTTTGTGATGTTTTCAGTAAAACATAATTATTTATAATGATATCTGAAAATAGCAGCTATAAAATAACCTGAAAAACCAACCTCGTGAATGAGCATTGAGGTATATTTTGAGGACAATGGGGGATGCATAAAGTTTGTGTGTATTTAGCTAAAGATTTCATACAAAAGGACTCTTTTCTCCTTTCCACTCAATCCCTGAATAATACATCCGATGAATGTCACCTCATGCAGAAAGGAGATCTGAACTAACAGTTTCATTAACATGGAAAAATCATGTGAATAAAAATATCCCACTTCATGAGCACAGAGATGATTTATTAAGCAAAGCTGAACCTGCCGCCTTAAAGTCTTAGGTTTGCTATAATTTATATTTCCTGTCAGGAATGCTCATATTTCAGCTATAAATAGAACATGGCAGCAGAGAGAGTGGTGTTTTAATTAGGTCATTCCTCAGTCTGCGTGACTTATTTTCTTTGAGCCTTTGCCATTTTTTACTTCAGATTTAATCTCTTTGTGATGATGATGCAACATGACAGAATGATACCAGACTTCCAGAGAGTTCTCCTCCCTGCTCTCTACTCTCTCCAATTCTCTCTCTCTCTCTCTCTCTCTGTCTCCATCTCTCTCAGTGTCTCTGTCTCTGTCTCTCATCAAGGTGCACTTGCTGTCTCAAAACCTCCAGCAAAAAGGAGGCCAGGAGGGCTTTTGTCATATGTTTACACCACAGATTGAGTCTCACCTCTGGTCACTCTCCCATCTGGGACTAAATGTCCCAACTGGCGCTTGGCTTATGTCTGGCTCTCCTATGGCTATGTATCTGCCCTTCTGAACTTTGTGATTGACACTAATGGAGTGCAGGGGGAGACTAAAGAAAGGAGACAGATAATAAGACTCCTATGTTGGGGACACCTGGGTGGCTCAGTGGTTGAGCATCTGCCTTTGGCTCAGGTCATGATCCCGGGGTCCTGGGATCAAGTCCTGCATCAGGCTCCCCATGGAGAGCCTGCTTCTCCCTCTGCCTAATGTCTCTGCCTCTCTCTCCATGTCTCTCATGAATAAATAAATAAAATCTTAAAAAAAAAAGACTTATACATTAAAAGATTGAGTGGACTGATAACCTTCCCATCTTCCTTATTAAACCTAAATCTATAACAGCTCCTAGTAGCTTCTGAAGGAACAATGCAAATGGAAAAAGACCCTTTCTAATCAATATCCTTTTACCTCATATGATTTTTGAGGTGCTGGAAAGGGTCCTATATCCTTGTCACAGACCCGTGGTAATATTTTAGGGGACAAAAGCCTTCATTCCCATTGGTGACATTGTTAGTGGCTCTGCAGGCTTTGGTATCCCCATAATTCAATCAACACTCCTCTGAAAGACAAACCCAGAGTCCCTCCTAATACTTACACATCTCAGCTAGAGCTTTGAGGGAAGTGTAGTCCATCTCTCTACCAATCCTCCCCAGTTCCCTCCAGCCACACCACCTTCTGCTTTTGTCCCAGGGTCATTTGGTTCCTCTTGCAACTCTGTGGCAGGACACACAGCTGCATTAGCAAGCCCAGACCTGCTTCCTGGTCTGGGAGCATGGCCTGGAAAGAGCCAGCTATAGTTCTCATAACTCATTTAGCAAGAGAACCTGACTTGGACTGAACCATCCTGGTGGAAAAACTGACCCAGTCTGATGTAAGGCTATTTTACCTGTATTTATCTGCTGCAGGAAGCACAGTTTTCCAGGTTGGGAGCTAATTGAGGGTCCCTCCCAGTGTGTTTCTTAATCTTTGTATCTCTAGCACTAGCATTGGTCTGGCACATAAGTGTCTGATAAATATTTACTGAATTTAATTGAATCTTTATGTCTGAACACTTAGGAAATAAGCAAGTGATACCGTGGTAAACTGTCCTTCAAAATAAAAAATCATGGATTGTTCATTCACTAATTTAGTCAATCTTTCATTCAACTAACAAGCATTTTTTTGAGGGCTACCTATGTGTTAGGTTTTTGGACATGTGTCAGGATTGTAAGACAAGTCATAGGCAGTCCCTGTCCTTGTTAAGTTCATAGCCAAATAGAGAAGACAGATAAGCACACCAGGATTTTAAAAGATACAGTAAGCATGCTGATAAAGGTGTGTATACATCACAAGGGCACAGACATCAGGCATCTATCCCTGGGTGACAAGATCAGATTTGCATTTCAGGAAGATTACTCTAAACACTAAAGACATTATTGCTTGAAAATAGGGAATGGCCAAGCATTAAAACAATATTGAGTACAGGAATGTAGGGTCTCCTCCACAGGGTCCTGGCTTTAAGCTATAGGTAGTAACTGAAGGGGACAACCTTTAGAAAAGAAAACCAGAGCCAAAAATGATCTGAGTTTTAAATACAATCAATGATGTCGGGCAGTAGGCAGTAGCTCCTATCTACTGCCACCAAAATGGTACCACTTACTTCTTCCTAAGGAATATGCCCAAGATAACAGATGACAGTGTTGTTACTTCTTTTCATCTTGTTAGAGACCTTGGGTCCACAAAGTGTAGTTCACCCTAATTCTTTGAGGAGGACCTTTCCACGCAACAAAGGAAGGGGAGAGTCTATCCTTTATCTCCATCAAGTGCTAAGTTGGAGTCTGGGACTGCAGGGCTGATGCTCATGAACAGGAGATACACATGTGCTCCAGGGTCAGTGATTCGTGCATCCGCAGACCATGTGAAGGTCTAGCTCTCCTTTGCTCTCTGAACATGAAGGTGGGAATCAGGATATGTTTTGCTGACCCCAGCAGGTATCTTTCAGTTCCAGAGAAGTTTCCCTTTTGTGCACTTCTACAGCACATTTCACCATTCTAATTCAAACATTATGACAAGGTAGCAACCAGACAGGCTGAAGGACTGTGAGGAAATAGGAGGTGTTGGAGTACTTCCTGCATAAGAAATGATGTTTTCATTTTTAAAACCCACATTTCCCCTCCTGGCCATAGGCCAGGGACTCAGACAAGGGCTGTAATAATGACTAATGTGCTTCCCTTAATGTACCCACTAACTACAAGTCAGGTCATTTTTACATCAGTGTCATAAATCTTGATGTTTCTGTAGCCACTTACATGACTAGCAGGAAATGCAGCTTTTTCCAGGGGATAAACTCTCCCAGATATGTGTGTGAGAAATCCTAGGCATGCTCATAGAAGTTGGCTGCTGCCTGATGGGGGCAGGGGAAGCTTGGACCTGCCCCAACAGCCATCAGAGCAGCCACTCCAGCTGAACCTCCAGTATTTTCTGATTTCAGTTTCATGGGCACCAGGGCTGCAAGTCTAGGGGCCCTGGGCTTGGAAGTCACTCTGGTCAATGTAACAGGTCATCTGCTATTGCCAGAGGTTGTTGCTGCATGGACCCTGCTGGCCTTGGTGCAGACCCTGTCAGCTTGCCAAGGCAACAACCATTTAATTGGATAAGAACTGGCTTCATCTCTGTGTCACGCTCTGTATTGAGTTCCCGATCCTCAGCAAAAGTGGTCTTCCTCTCCAAGTATTATAATTCCTTAGATTCACTTTAGAGCCATTCCCAAGGTGAGCCCACAGCCCTGGGATGGGTAACTTGGATAGGTTCTAGTCATGTGCTCAAAACCAAGCCTTTCTTGATCCTCTAGCTAGTTGTGATCCCTCTATTTTATCTCCCAAGTCATATAGTACCTTATTCTTTGCAACTTTACTACTAAAACACTCTATTGACTCTTGGACCTTAGTTCTGATTTTTTTTTTTTTTTTTTTTGGTCACTCTTTTCCTTTATACTGAGTCACCTTTCAGGAGCCTCATTGCCTGAGAGTTCTAAGAGATCCATTGCAAGGAGCTCTGTTCCTCGGCCTTAGTTCAGACCTACTTAGGCCATCAAATATGTTTTAATAGTCTGACAACTCCATGGGAGACTTCTGCTTCCAGAAAGGTAGAGTACACATACCCTTCACTATTCTCCCCACTAAGTACAGCTAAAAATCCTGGGCTATATGTAAACAATTATAAATGACTCTAAAAGGTGAAAAGAAGGCAGATAGGCCAGAGACCTTTAGACCCTAGTTGTCATGAGCTAAATAGTGTTACTCTCTAAAATTTGTATGTTCAAGTCTTAACTCTAACTTCCTCCAAATGTGACTGTATTTGGAGACAGATCTTAAAAGAGGTAATTAAGGTTAAATGAGGTCATTTGAGAGGACTGTAATCCAATATGATAGGTGTCCTTAACAGAAGAAGAAAGCTGGATACATAAAAAGACACTCGGGTCACATGTATATAACTATGTGAGAACACAGGGAGAAGATAGTCATCTACAAGCCAAGGAGAGAGATCTTAGGGAAAAAAAATCCCGCTGACACCTTGATCTTGGACTTCTAGTCTCCAGAACTGTGAGAAAATAAATTTTTCTTGTATGTGCCACCTAGTCTGTGGTACTTCTTATGTCAACCCTAACAAACTAATATAATAAGGCATTACACACTGTTATGTTAATATATCGCAAACTTTGGTATTCCCAGGTTACTGGCTTCTTAAGCTCAGTGTGCACAGATAGGTAAAGGACAAAGAAAGGGGCAGCTTAGCAAGACAGAATTTTTAGGTAATAACAACTCTACTTCAATCAAACTTCTCAGAAAAAATTATCACTGCATCCCTACCCATGCCAACAAAGGCCCAGTGGGGAGCCCAGACTTCTACCTTCATTGGGCTGTAATGAGACACCCAACTCCCCACCCCCCATGAGGGCATTGTATCAAAGAAGTCTAAATAGGGAGCAGAAACTTTCATCCTTGGAGGGCCTCAGTGAACCTCCCCATCCCTTAGTGCCATTGGAAAACACTGGGGAAACTGTAACAAGACACTCATAACCCTGCTACCCAGGAAAGTAGCAGTGGAGGCCTACTGGGGAGCTGGAACTCCATGCATCCCCCAACAGAAACCCTCAGGTTTCAACAGAAGCTAATGAGGGAAACCTGGATTACTATTCCTGCCTGACATTCTACCTTCTTCCTTCTGGAGTGGTGTCAGAAACTAAATCAGAAGCTTTATTTTAATTTTTTTAAAGATTTTTAAATTTAGGGATGCCTTGGTGGCTCAGCAGTTGATCATCTGCCTTTGGCTCAGGGCGTGATCCTGGGGTCCTGGGATTGAGTCCCACTTCGGGCTCCACAGAGGCAGCCTGCTTCTCCCTCTGCCTATATCTCTGCCTCTCTCTCTGTGTGTCTTTCATGAATAAATAAATAAAATCTTTAAAAAAATAAGATTTTAAAATTTATTTATTAATGAGAGACACAGAGAGAGTGGCAGAGACATAGGCAGAAGGAGAAGCAGGCTCCTCACAGGGAGCCCGATGTGGGACTTGATCCCAAGGCCCTGGGATCATGACCTGAGTCAAAGGCAAATGCTCAACCACTGATCCATGCAGGTGCCCCCTGAATCAGATTTAAATAATATTTGGAGTCTCCTAAAATAATATGAAAATGTCCAATTTTCAATAGGAAATCATCAGCACACCAAGTACCAAGAATATCTCAAACTGAATGAAGAAAGGATCATTAATAGGTGACAGGACCAACAGACAGAGATATTAGAGTTTCCTGGCAGAGATTTTAAGTAGTCATAGAATGCATCATAAAAATGTTTCAACAAGCTTGAAACAAATGAAAAAAAAAAAAAAAAGTCTTACCAAACAACACAGAAAGCACAACCAAATGGAAATTTTAGAAATGAAAAATACAGTTACTGAAATAAAAAGCCTCGGATGGGCTCATGAGAAGAATGCAGGGGACAGAGGAAGGAATCAGTGAACTGGAAGATGAAACAAGAGAAATTATCCAATCTGAACAATTGAAAAAAGAATGAGCAGAGCCTAAGGGACCTATGGGTAAATAACAAAAGATCTAACATACGTATCATCAGAATCTCAGGGGGAGAGGAGAAATCCAAGGATGAAAAAAATTCTAGAAAAAAAATCATGGCTGAAGTTTCATGAAAGAGATAAACCTGCAGATTCAAGGAGCTTAACTAACATCAAAGAGGAAAATCCAAAGTAATCTATATCAAGACTCATAATGGTCAAATTTCTGAACTTTCTTTCAAGACAAAGAAAAGTGTTGAGACAGATGACACTCTACCTTTAGTAGAAAAACAATTCAAATGCAGAGGATATCTTATCAGAATCCATGGGGTGGAGGAGGTTGAGCAACTTTTTAAAGTGCTAAAATAAAAGAACTGTCAACCTAGAATCCTATATGCAGTGAAAATATATTTTAAGAATAAAGAAGAAACCAAGACATTCTTAGATGAAGGAAAACAAAGAGTATTTGTCACCAGCAGATATACCCTAGAAGAATGACCTAAGGAATTTCTCTAAACCGAGAGGAAATGATAAAAGAAATCTTGGAACATCAGGAAGGAAGACAGAACTTGGTAAGCAAAAATATGGGTAAATACAATATACTTTCCTTCTTCCCTTGAGTTTTCTAGATTTATGTTTGACACTGGAAGTAAAATTTATAACAGCATCTGATGTGGTTCTAAATGGATGCAGAGTAAATATTTAAGAATATTATCTTATAAATAGGGCAAAAATGGGACATAAAGAGAGGTGAGTTTTCTATACTTCATGAAAAACTTATTCAACTTAAAAAAGAGCATCTACAAAAATCCTATACCTAACATTATACCTAATAATGAAAGACTGAAGATTTTGCATCTAAGATCAAGAACAAAGCAAGGATATCTGCTCTCATCACTTGGTCAATATAATGCTAGAAGTTCTAGGCAGTGCAATAAGGTAGGAAACCAAACAGGTATGTAGTTTGGGAGAAAAGAAACAAAATTGTCCCTATTTACAGATGACATAATTGCCTACATAAAAACAGCCTTTTGCAATCTCCAAAAGTTTCCTATAACAAATAACTGAATTCATCAAGGTCACAGAATGCAAGATAAACAAATAAAAATCTAATGTATTTCTATATACTAACAGTGAACATATGGACACTAGTATTAAAAATGCAATACCATTTTAATCACTGAAAGTAAAATGAAATACCTAGTTATAAATCTAACAAAGTATGTATAACATTTGTATGTTGAAATCCACAAAGCACTGATGAAAGAAATTTGAATATTTAAATAAATAGAAAACATATCATATTTGTGGATTGGAAGACTCAAAACAGTAAAAAATGTCAATTCTCCCCAGTTTGATATATAATTGTTAAATGCAACTTCTTAGGTAGTGCATGCATGTTGGGGTTGCCTTCACCTTTTCTATAAGTTGTACCAAAACATCTACTTCTTTCATTTGTATCATTCCTTCAAATAAAGTAATTTGGTAACCCCCCCAAAGAGAAATAAATAAATAAATAAATGCAACTTCTTTCAAAATTCCAGCAAGATTTGTCTTTTTGTATAGATAAGGGAAGCAAAAGAACTAGAACAAGTAAAATAATTTTGAGAAAGATAAATAAAATGGGAAGAATCAATTTTTTAAAATTTATTTTTAAAGATTTTGTTTATTTATTCATGAGAGACACAGAGAGAGACAGGCCGACACATAGGCAGAGGGAGAAGCAGGCTCCATGCAGGGAGCCTGATGCAGGACTCATCCTGGGACCCCAGGATAACGACCTGAGCCAAAAGCAGATGTCCAACCACTGAGCCACCCAGGCATCCCAGTGAATCAATTTTTAAGCCTTATTATTTACCTATAGTAATCACAGTCCTGCAGTATTAGCAAAGTGATAGACACGTAAATCAATAAAATAGAACAGAAAACTCACAAGAGACCCACAAAATACCCTCAACTGTTTTTGACGGAAGTGTAAAAACGATTCAATGAAGTTAAGATCACCTTTTCAGCAACTGGACATTCATAGGCAAAACAAAACAAAAAATCCTCTACAGAAGTTTCACATCTTATATAAAATTAACTCAAAATGGATCACAGACTTGAATGTAAAATGTAAGTCTATAAAACTTTTAGTTAAAAAAAAAAAAAGGAGAAAGTCATCAGTATACAGGGTGAGGCAAAAAGTTCTTAGATTTGACAGCGAATCATGATCCATAAAATTAAAAATTAATAAAATGAAATTCATCAAAATAAAAAACTTTTGCTCCACAAAGGACCCTGTGAAGAAGATGAAAAGACAACCTGCAGACCATGAGAAAATATTTTCAAACCATATATATGAAAACAGAATAAAGAATCTCAAAATTCAAAAAAGTTTAAAAAAAAAAAAAAGTTTAAAAAAAAAAAAAAAAAGGGGATCCCTGGGTGGCGCAGCGGTTCGGCGCCTGCCTTTGGCCCAGGGCGCGATCCTGGAGACCCGGGATCGAATCCCACATTGGGCTCCCGGTGCATGGAGCCTGCTTCTCCCTCTGCCTGTGTCTCTGCCTCTCTCTCTCTCTGTGTGTGACTATCATAAGTAAATAAAAATTTAAAAAAAAAGTTTAAAAAAAAAAAAAAAGAATCTCAAAATTCAACAATAAAATCCAAAAAATTAGAAAATGGGCAAAATACATGAAGAGACATTTCACTAAAGAGGAAATGGCAGATGGCAAATAAGCACATGGTGTTGGGATGGAAGTGAGTGTGGCTATCAAAGGGATACACAAGGGACTGCTGTGGTGGTGGAAATGTTCCGTATCTTGATTATATTACTGTCAGTGTCTTGGTTGCATACTGTTATAATTTTGCAAGATGTTATCATTGGAGAAACTGAGTGTTCACGGGGATCTCTCTGCATTATTACAACTCTATGTGAATCTACAATTACCTTAAAGTAAAAAGTTTCAAAAACGTTTAGTGATTGCTCCTCCTTTTAGGTGGTATAGTTAGTTCAGTGTTTTGTTTTGTTTTTTCAGTTCCTCTGGGAAGCCAACCGAAAGAAACAAAAAGACCAAGAAGTAGTTATGCCAACATCATCTTTGACAAAACTAGGTAACATTAGAAAGCCCAAATCAAAAAATAGCAGGAAGGGCTGTTGAACAATGAAGGCCAATTAGGAGTGCAAAAAAGGGCAAAGTATGCTCAAAAGTTATCATGGTGATCACTTTGTAAATTATATAAATGCTGATTCACTGTGCTGTACATTTGGAACTAATATACACTGTATGTCAACTATACTTCAATTAAAAATATGCAGACTTTTAAAAAGAGAGTTGCAAAGTGCAACAATGGGCAAGGACTGCTGGCAGGAACCAGCAGTTTTATTCAGTTGATTTCACGGCAAAGAAGAGGAAATGGTGGCTGAACAAGGAATCATATAGACAAGCCACATTTTTAGAGAGCTTTCTGTCAGTGTGACAGGGTGGAAGAGAAAGATAGCATTGTGAACAGCCCTGAGCCACCAACCTCAGTTGTTGAGGAAAAAGTAAATCATACTCAATTCTGCAGGATAAGAAAAATTACTCCGTCCCCCCTTCCCAGATGAATCTCCTTTAAGTAACTGGTACAGGAAGGACTTACCTCATTCAAAGACAGGTATTCAAAAAGAAAAATTATAGAATTAATATCAAGATACTACAACTTAAAAAAGAGGAAAAGCTAAAGGCAAATAGCAAACAAAACAAAACACCTCTTTGGGACTTCCAATAATGCCTGTCGCAAAAGTTTTCCAGCAAGCTCTCCCACAAAAAGTTTTATAAAAAATGTAAAAAAAATAAAAAATAAAGCCCTCTTTCTTAACCTTTTGGGTTTTTGTTTTGTTTTGTTTTTCTTAACCTCTTGAATGAAGGTATTCGAAAGTGACTAAGACAGGCAGAAACTGTAGGGGAATTTGCTCTTGAAAGTTGACTGCAAGAGTAAGAGTTGTAAGTTTGTAGCTTGTTTTGGCTGTGAATACTTTCTGTCCCACCCAAAAGTCCTGCTGCTGAACATCACAGCCTTACTGGCTGATGGTGGTAGAAGATAAAGTTTAGGGTTGGCAGAACAGAAGACAATTTAGGTGTGATTTCCTGAATTCAGAAAAGTTCCAGAAGGAATGAACCCCAAAATATGAATATAAACATTTCTCAAATCCCTAACTGCTAAACTGCACACATGGGAGACATACTGCTGGTTTTGGGGGGCAGTCCTGGTGAAACATGGGAGGTAGAAACAACAGAAGAATTTACATTTGAAAGATAGAACCACACTGGATAAGATTTGTATTTGCCGTTCTCTTGACTGTATATTCTCCAACATGAGTGGCTTAGACAGGAGAATGTTGAAGCCTCATGGACTTAAGGAGTCAAAAGATAGAGCTGAGGGTTTCAGAACACCTGGAAAGTTAGAAGGAAATGCTAGAAGCAAAAGAGCCACAGACAGCATAGGTCCCCATATATAAGTATGAATTCTACCCAAATCTTTGCCTGACTGCTAAGCTATGCATATATAAGAAAGACTCCAAGGGACTCAAAGAAATAGCAGGCAGATGTGAGAGAGGAATGTGTTCTTGAAAGACAGAACTGCACCAGATGCAATATGTGCAATAGCTGTTTTTTTTACTGTACGTGTTTCCAACTCACGTGCAGCTCATATGGCATAAAGGCAGAAGCCTTAATGCCTGTGGTATCAGAGAGCAGAGCTGGGGCTGGCAGATCAGCTAGAAACAAGGAAGCCTCAGAGACAATAAGACCCAGAATCTGACTCTTTCCAAACTTTCAGCTTATTTTGTCTTACAAAGGTAGAGAACACTCCAAGGGGCAAGTCTATGAAAGCAGCAGCTGGAAACTGAAAAATGCTGAGCAGAGATCTCAGCTGCTACACTCTATATGGGAGACAAAGCTTATAGTTAGAATTAAGGTAAGTTAACTGCTTAATAGAACAAAATCCAACAATCCTCAGAGGAATATAACAGAATGCAGAGTCTCCACAACATATCACCCATAGCATCCAGTTTTCAACCAAAAACTACCAGACATGCAAGGAAACAGGAAATGGTGGCTTACATTCAGTATAAAAGGCAGTTTATGGACCCTTGCTGAAATTGGGCCCAGATGTTAGATTCAGCAGACAATGATTTTTAATGATCAAAAAGGAAACATGAGTTCAATGAGTTAACAAATAGGGAATTTCAACAGAAAACTGAAAAATTTTTTAGATATTATTTATTTATTCATTATTTACACAGAGAGAGGTAGAAACATAGGCAGAGGAAGAAACAGGCTCCATGCAGGGAGCCCCATGTGGCACTCGATCCCAGGACTCTGGGATCATGCCCTGGGCCAAAGGCAGATGCTCAACTGCTGAGCCACCCAGGCATCCCAGAAAATTGAAATTATAAAAAGAAAGCTAAATAAGAATTTCAAAACTGAAAAAATGTAATGACTAAAGCAAAAAAAAAAATTGACTAGATAGGCTCAATAGATTGGAGATGACAGAAAAAAAAATCAGTAAAGGTGAAAAAGATAAATAAAAATTATCCAACCCAAAGAGCAAAAAGAAAAACAAGAAAAAGACAGAACCTCAGAGGCCTATTAAACAATACCAAATAATCCAACATAATGCTTATTTTAATCCCAAAAGAAGGAGAGCAAAAAATAGTTGATGGAGTGAGTGAGTGAGTGAGTAAGTGATATATAGAGAGAAAATGTGTAAGAAAAGAAAAATTACTAACTCCCCACATCTGGTGAAATATGAGTAATACTTGGTTAATTATCTGATAGAGCTCCACAACTCCAATTTGGATAAATACAAAGAAAACCACATTCTGTTACAGACCTCCACAATGCAAACAATCAGTGATAAAGAGAAAATCTTGAAAGCAGCAAGAGAAAATAAAGTCTTACATAGAAGGTAATTGACTTCTGTCAGCATAGAAATGTGAAGAGTTTAGAAGTCATCTCTTCTATCTTTACAACAATAAAAATTTAATAATTTCTCTTGGACCCTTCAGAGCACTGAGGTTGCACAGCAAACTACCAGCCCCAAATCTGGAGAGACAGGGGATTCCAGAAGTCACAAAAGATCCAGTTACTCTGAGCCAGTGAACTGGTAGAGACACTTAAATAATTTTGACAATTTGCTAGGCCAGAGGCTGAGTGTAGACTTACATGACAGTGAGAAACTCTTGATGACCACAGTTTGGGGCCAGGGTGGGGGAGACCCTACCCTTTCATGATTTTTATTTCCAGAAAACCCACCAAGTTCTCATGGTGTAAGGCCAAGAAATATCCCCTCCTGGGTCTGACAGATGCCTGAGAGGAAAAAACACTGTGAGATATACCAGAATATTTTCCATAACAAAGGCCTACTCTGCAGGGGAAAAGACTTAGAGAGTCTTATACCACCTGAGATAAGGAAGTGCATTCCTTCCACTCTAGCCCTCCTTTACTTCCTGCCTCACCGAAGGATGGGGGAAGGGGAAACTATTAAATACTTAATGAAGATCACAGCCCAGAAGCACAGACCCATGAAAAGACTGAGATTAAATAAGATTATAAAGTGTTTTTCTTACCTTACACTTTGCCACCACAACAGCAAGGCCCCAGTATGATAACAATGGATTATAGCTGAAAGAATTGAAAGATGCAGACTGTCCCTAAGGAAGAGGAGTAGATGGGGAACCCAAAGGCAAAAGAGAAACCAGAAATAAGGACACTAGAAGAGTTTGAAGTCTCTGACACCTACAACAACAGCAAGCATTAAAGACAGATCAACTCCTAGTTAGATTAATATAAAATCTCACACTAAAGGCCTCTGCCTCAATTTCTGTTACCCAATGCAATATGTCCAGCTTTCAACAAAAAATTACAAGGTATACTAAAAGTAATACACACACACACACACACACACACACACACACACACAGAGAGAGAGTCTGAAAAGACAAAATAAGTATCACTATCAGATTCATATGACAGGGATCCCTGGGCGGCTCGGCGGTTTAGTGCCTGCCTTCAGCCCAGGGTGTGATCCTGGAGTCCTGGGATTGAATCCCACATCAGGCTCCCTGCTTCTCCCTCAGCCTGTGTCTCTGCCTCTCTTTCTGTGTGTGTGTGTGTGTGTGTGTGTGTCTCTCATGAATAAATAAAATCTTAAAAAAAATTCATATGACAAAGATTTTAAAATTATCAGTTAGAGAAATTAAAATAACTATGATTACTATGTTGGTGACTCTAATGGAAAAATTAGACATGCAAAAAATAGATGGTAATGTAAGCCGAGAGATGGAGACTCTAAGAATCAAAAGGAGCACTGTAACAGAATGCCTTTCATGGGCTCTTCAGTAAACTGCACACAGTCAAGTAAAGAGTCAGTGAGTTTGAAGATAGATCAATAGAACATTTCCAAACTGAAATACAAAGAGAAAGAAGAATGAAAAGGAAAATCCCAGAATATTCAAGAATTGTGAGACAATTTCAAAAACTATAACATACATGTAATTAGACTACCAGAAGAAGAGAGAACTGAGTAAGAAAAATATTTTCTTTTTCTTTTTTAAGGATTTTATTTATTTATTTGACAGAGAGTGAGAGCACAAGCAGGGGGAATGGCAGGCAGAGGGAGAGGGAGAAGCAGGCTCCCTGCTGAGCAAGGGGCCTCATGTGGGGCTGGATCCTAGGACCCTGGGATCATGAATGACCTGAGCCGGAGGCAGACACTTAACCAACTGAGCCACCCAGGCACACTAGAAAAATATTTTAAGGGATGCCTGGGTGGCTCAGTGGTTGAACGTCTGCTTTTGGCTCAGGGCATGATCCCGGTCCTGGGATCAAGTCCCACATCAGGCTCCCTGCATGGAGCCTGCTTCTCTCTCTGCCTATGTCTCTACATTTCTCTGTGTGTCTCTCATGAATAAATAAATAAATAAATAAATCTTTTATTTAAAAAAACTATTTTATTTTATTTATTTTTAAATATTTTATTTATTTATTTTAACATTTTTTAAAATTTTTATTTATTTATGATAGTCACACACACACAGAGAGAGAGAGAGGGAGAAGCAGGCTCCTTGCACCGGGAGCCCGACGTGGGATTCGATCCAGAGTCTCCAGGATCGCGCCCTGGGCCAAAGGCAGGCGCCAAACCGCTGTGCCACCCAGGGATCCCAGATTTTATTTATTTATTCATGAGAGACACACAGAGAGAGAGAGAGGCAGAGGGAGAAGCAGGCTCCATGCAGGGAGCCTGGGTGGGATTCGATCCAGGGTCTCCAGGATCGCACCCTGGGCTGAAGGCAGCACTAAACCACTGGGCCACTGGGGCTGCCCAAGAAAAATATTTTAAATAATGGCCAAAACCTTTCCAAAATTAATTACAGACACCAAAACAGAGATCCAGGAATCTCAGAAAACATTAAGCAAGAATAAATGCCAACCCTTAAAAAACGTATATGATGCATATCATATTCAAAATCTAGAAAAGCAAAGATAAGAGAAAATTTTGAAAGAAGCTAGAGAAATAAAATGACTTGCCTATACAAGAAAAAGAACTATACTGAATTTCTTTTTTTTATACTGAATTTCTTATCAGAAACCATACCATCAAGAAGAGAGTTGAATAAAATATTCAAATGTTAAGAGAAAAAACTCACCAACATGGAAGTTTATATTCAGCAAAACTATCCTTCAAAAGTGAAGGAGAAATATTTTTTAAGACAAACAAAAATTGAGGGAAATCATCACCAAAATACCTACTCTGTAAGAAATGATAAAAGAAGTTCTTGAGGGAATAGGTAAATGGTATAACTCAGAAACACAAATCTACATAAGTAAAGGAAGAGTTAAATATAAAGATACAGGTAGGTTAAAGCAAAGGGGTGGAGAAAGATATATTATGCTAAAACTAATCAAAAAGGTTTGAGTGGCTATATTAATTCATGCAATGGAGATCTCTGAATAAAGCAAATCACTGAGGATAAAAAGGAGTGTTACATAATAACAAAGGGGTCAATTCTCTAAGCAGACATAATAATTCTAAATGTGTATGAATCTAATAATAGAGGATCAAAATTTGTGTGTGTGTAAAACAACCACATAAAGGACTAGATAAATAGAATCCTACAGTTTCAAAAATTCCTGTTTTACTAAAAATAATTTGACGTTAAATATACTGTTATGTGATCAGCATGTGGATAATACCTAGAGATACACCTAAATAATAATGCAAAGCTATATAGCTATAAGCCAATAAGGAAATTAAAATTTGGAGGAAGAAATATCTGATTAAAACAAAAGAAGTCACGGTGGGAGAAGCTGAAGAACAAAAATTAGTTGACACAAAAAGGAAGCAAAGAGGAAAATGGCAGATCAAATCCATTTTATCAATAATTATTTCAAATAGAAATGTACTAAGCACTCTAATCAAAAAGTAGAGATTGGATTAAAAAATGCAAAACAGGGATCCCTGGGTGGCGCAGTGGTTTGGCGCCTGCCTTTGGCCCAGGGCACGATCCTGGAGACCCCGGATCGAATCCCGCGTCGGGCTCCCGGTGCATGGAGCCTGCTTTTCCCTCTGCCTGTGTCTCTGCCTCTCTCTCTCTCTCTCTCTCTTTGTGTGACTATCATAAATAAATAAAAATTAAAAAGAAAAGAAAAAAAAGAAATCTGAACTGGCTATATTAATAGTAGACAAAAATTATTTCGAGATCAGGGGTACTATTATCAACAGATATATTTCTATCTAGCACATAGAAAGTACAGATTGTGTAAGTCAGATGACTTCTTAGCAGAGGGTCAAGAGACACATGTAAAAATGACACATCAAGTAACAGAGGTAAAAATATACCTAAAAATACAAGATTAAAAGAATAAGAAAAACGTAATCAAATAAAACTGGCTGGTGGAGTGGAAGGAGGAAATGTGCACGTACACTACTTTCATATTGCTCACAATGAGGAGGTGGAGTGTACTGTCTAAGGACAGTGGATTGAATATATCCTATAAAGGTATAATTATAAAGGAAATAATCAGAAAAAAATTGATTTTAAAATTGTCATATAAAATTTCTAACTTACCTGACTTCAAATTATCAGATAAAGCAAGATTACTTTAGAGTTGCATTTAATGTTCTTTATAGATTTTTGGATACCTGCCCTTTCTCTGATAAGACATTTGCATATATCTTCTCCCATTCTGTGGATTGTCTTTTGGTTTTGTTGACTATTTCCTTTGCTGTGCACAGGCTTTTTATTTTGATGAAGTCCTAACAGTTCATTTTTGCCTTATTTCCCTTGCCTTTGAAGACATGTCTAGCAAGAAGCTGCTGTGGCTGAGGTTAGAGAGGTTGTTGCCTGTGTTGTCCTCTAGGATTTTCATGGTTTCCTGCTCACATTTAGGTCTTTCATCCATTTTCAGTCTGTTCTTGGTATGGTATAAGGTAATGGTCCAGTTTCATCCTTCTGCACGTGGCTGTCCAATTTTCCCAGCACCATTTATTGAAGAGTCTGCCTTTTTTCCTGTGGATATTCTTTCCTGTGTTGTCAAAGATTAGTTGGCCATAGAGTTGAGGGTCCATTTCTGGGTTCTCTGTTCTGTTTCATTGATCTAGGTGTCTGTTTTTGTGCCAGTACCACACTGTCTTGATGATTATAGCTTTGTAATAGAGCTTGAAATCCTGAATTGTGATGCCACCAGCCTTGGTTTTCTTTTTCAACATTCCTTTGGCTATTCCAGGTCTTTTCTGGTTCCATGCACATTTCAGGATTTGTTCCAGCTCTGTGAAAAAAATTGATGGTATTTTGATAGAGATTGCATTGAATATGTAGATTGCTCTGGGTAGCATAGACATTTTAACAATATTTGTTCTTCCAATCCATGAACATGGAATGTTTTTCCATTTCTTGTGTCTTCCTCAATTTCTTTTGTAAGTATTCTATATTTTTCTGAGTACAGATCCTTTACCTCTTTGGTTAGATTTATTCCTAGGTATCTTATGGTTTTTGGTGCAACTGTAAATGGCATCAATTCCTTCATTTTCTTTCTTCTGTCTCATTGTTAGTGTATAGAAATGCAGCTTATTTCTGTGCATTGATTTTATATCCTGCCATTTTGCTGAATTCCTGTTTGAGTTCTAGCAATTTTAGGGTAGAGTCTTTCATCATCTACAAAGAGTGAGAATTTGACTCCTTTGATGACTTTTACTTCTTTTTGTTGTCTGATTGCTGAGGCTAGGACTTGTAGTACTATGTTGAATGACAGTGGTGAGAGTGGACATCCCTGCCGTGTTCCTGCTGTGTTCAGCTGAGAGCTTTCCCCATTGAGAATGATATTTGCTGTGGGTTTTTTGTATATGGCTTTTATGATATTGAAGTATGTTCCCTCTATCCCTACTCTGTGGAGAGTTTTAATCCAGAAAGATGCTGTATTTTGTCAAATTCTCTTTCTGCATCTATTGAGAGGATCATATGGTTCTTAGCCTTTGTGATGTATCACGTTGAATGATGTATGGATTTTGAACCACCCTTGCATCCCAGGGTTAAATCCCAGTTGATTGTAGTGAATAATCCTTTTAGTGTACTGTTGGATCCTATTGGCTAGTAACTTGGTGAGAATTTTGACATCTGTGTTCATTAGGGATATTGGTCTGTAATTCTCCTTTTTGGTGAGATCTTGGTCTGGTTTGGGGATCAAGATAATGCTGGTTTCATAGAACGAGTTTGGAAGTGTTCCTTCCATTCCTATTTTTTAAAATAGCTTCAGAAGAATGGGAATTAATTCTTCCTAAATTGTTTGGTAAAATTCCCCTAGGAGGCTATCCAGTCCTTTACTTTTATTTATTGGGAGATTTTTGGTGACTGCTTCAATTTCTTTGCTGGTTATGGATCTGTTCAGGTTTTCTGTTTCTTCTCGTTTCAGTTTTGGTAGTGTATATGTTTATGCATATAAGGAATGCACCCATTTCTTCCAGATTACTTAATTTGTTGGCACATGGCTGCTCATAATATGTTATGATTGTTTGTATTTCTTCAGAGTTGATTTTGAGCTCTCCTCTTTCATTATTTTATCTATTTGTGTCCTTTCTCCTTTCCTTTTGGTAAGTCTGGCCAGGGATTTATCGATCTTATGAATTCTTTCAAAGAACCAGCTCCTAGTTTTGTTGATCTATTCTACTGTTGTTTTGGTTTCTATTTCATTGATTTCTGCTCTAACCTTTATAATTTCTCTTCTCCTCCTGGGTTTAGTCTTTATTAGCTGTTCTTTCTCTAGCTCCTTTAGATGTAAGGTTAGGTTGTGTATTTGAGAACCTTTCTTGTTTCTTAAGAAAGGCTTGTATTGCTATATATTTCCCTCTTAAGACCACCTTTGCTGCATCCCAAAGGGTTTTTTTTAAGGTTTTATTTATTTATTCACGACACACACACACACACACACACACACACACACACAGAGGCAGAGACACTGGCAGAGGGAGAGGCAAGCTCCATGCAGGGAGCCTGACATGGGACTGGATCCCGGGTCTCCAGTCTCACACTCTGGGCTGAAGGCGTTGCTAAACCACTGAGCCACCTGGGCTGCCCCGTCCCAAAGGTTTTGAAGAGTTGTTTTCATTTTCATGTGTTTTCATGAGTTTTTTAGTTTCATGAAGAATTAAAGAAATTCTTTTTTAATATCCTGGTTGACCCTTCATTCTCCAATAGGATTCTCTTTAACCTCCATGTATTTGTTCCTTCCAAATTTCCTCTTGTGATTGAGTTCAAGTTTTAAAACCGTGTGGTCTGAAAATATTCAGGGAATGATCCCAGACTTTTGGTACTGGTTGAGACCTGATTTTGTGTCCCAGAATGTGATTGATTCTGGACAATGTTCTGTGTGCACTTGAGAAGAATATGTATTCTGTTGCTTTAGGATAAAATGATGTTATTAATTGGCTTATATAGTTGACTGCTCCCATCTTAGGGGCATAAATTGAATAGTTAGACCTTCTTGTTGGATAGACCTTTTAATTATGATATCGTGTGCTTCTTCATCTCTTATTACAGTCTTCGGTTTAAAATCTAGCTGTCTGATATAAGGATTGCTACCTCAGCTTTCTTTTGGTGTCCATTAGGATGATAAATGGTTATCCACTTGCTCATTTTCAATCTGGGTCTAAAATGACTCTCTTGGGGCACCTGGGTGGGTCAGTCAGTTAAGTGTCTGCCTTTGGTTCAGGTCATGATCTCAGGATGCTGGGATTGAGCCCTGAATCAGAGTCTCTGCTCAGCAGGGAGTCTGCTTCTCCCTCTCCCTCTGCCCTTTCATACTGCTTGTGGGCTTGCTTGCTCTCTCAAATAAATAAAATCTTTTAAACAAATAAAAATAAAATGAGTCTCTTGTAGACAGCATATCGAGGGATCTTGGGTTTTTTGTTCTTTTTAATCCAATCTGATACCCTGTGTCTTTTGATTAGAGCATTTAGTCCATTTACATTCAGAGTAATTATGGAAAGATAGGAATTTAATGCTATTCTATTACTTGTAAAGTCACTGTTTCTGAATTGTCTCTGTTCCTTTCTGATCTTTATTATTTTTGACTCTCTCTTTGCTCAAAGGATCCTCTTTACTATTTCTTGTAGGGCTGGTTTAGTGATCACAAATTCTTTTATTTTCTGTTTGTCCTGGAATCTTTATCTCTTCTATTCTGAATGACAGCCTTACTGGATAAAGTATTCTTGGCTGCACAGTTTCTCATTTAGCACCCTGAATATTTCATGTTAGTCCTTTCTGGCCTGTCAGGTTTCTCTGGGCAGTTCTGCTGCCAGTCTTGTTTCTATCCTTCTAGGTTACAGGCTCTTTTCCCCCTAGCTGCTCTCAGGATTTTCTTTTTATCTCTGAAATTTGCAAGTTTCACTCTAATATATCAAGGTGTTGAACTATTCTTACTGACTTTGGGGGGGGGGTTTCTGTGCTTCCTAGACTTGAATGATTCTTTCTTCCCCTAGATTAAGGAAGTTCAAATAAGCCTTCTGCCTCCCCTACTCTCTCTCCTCTTCCTCTGCAACCCCAATTATTCTAATATTGTTTTTGCTTATGGTATCGCTGATCTCTTGAACCCTTCCCTTGTGTTCCAGTAGTTGTTTATCTCTTTTTTTCTCAGCTTCCTTATTCTTCATCATTTTGGTTGACAAAATCAGGTCTCTATCAGTACCAAAAGTTTGGGATCATTCCCTGCATATTTTCAGACCACAATGTTTTAAAACTTGAACTCAATCACAAGAGGAAATTTGGAAGGAACAAATACATGGAGGTTAAAGAGAATCCTATTGGAGAATGAAGGGTCAATCAGGATACCACTGACTCTCTTCTGCCTCGTTTATCCTACTGGTTAGGGCCTCCATTCTTTTATTACATCTTTGTGATATCCTTTTTTATTTCCACCTGATTAAATTTCAGGTTTTTTTATTTCTACAGAAAGAGCTTCTCTAGTGTCTTTTATGCTTTTTTTAAGCTCAGCTAGTATCTTTATAATCAACATTTTGAATTTTAGTTCTGACATCTTACTTATATCCATATTGATTATATCCCTGGCAGTGAGTATTGCCTCCTGTTCTCTTTTGGGTGAGTTTTTCTATCTCATCATTATACCCAGAAAATAATAAATGAAAGAGAGAGAAAATACAAAAATATCAAAAACAACATCAGAAATATATAAACTAAACAAATCATAAGAGAACAGAAATAAAAAGAAGAGAGAAAAAATCCAACAAGAAGTAGAATAGAACACAACAATAAACTAGATCTTATGTGTATTTTGGTCTGTTTGTTAGATAGAACTAGATGCCAAAATAGGAAAGAAAGAAAAACATATATGTGTGTGTGTGTGTGTTGTGTTTACACTCAATTTTACAAAAATAAAATTGAAAACAGTGAAACAAAACCAAAAATGAAAATATATATAAAAACTGTAATTGTAAAAATGAGCATTAAAAAAGAGTTTAAAAAAGAATTGATAAAATAAGGAAATAACTGAAAAGGAAAAAAATATAAAACTGAATGACTAAAGAATAATATGAAAAAACCACAAATTTTATATACTATTTTGCTCTAGTGCTGGAGTGGTTTCAGTTCTGTATGATTGGTAAACTTGTTATTAGCTGAATGTACCTGTGATCTTCTGGCAGAGGGGCCTGTTGCTTTGATTCCCAGGTGTCTTTGCCCCAGGTGGGAATGCACCACCCCTTGCCAGGGAGTCAGGCTCAGTGTAAGTGGTCCCGGTTTGCACAATGTGGTGCTGTTTTTCTGCCTGAAGGCTTTCAGCTTTCAGCACTGATTTGGGGAATGAAGTGGTGGTGCTCTGATCTCTAAGTCCAGAGCTGGAAGTTCAGATCTACTCTTCAAATCACCCTCATAGGGATCCCTGGATGGCATAGCGGTTTGGCGCCTGCCTTTGGCCCAGGGCGTGATCCTGGAGACCCGGGATCGAATCCCACGTCGGGCTTCCGGTGCATGGAGCCTGCTTCTCCCTCTGCCTATGTCTCTGCCTCTCTCTCTCTCTCTCTCTCTCTCTCTCTCTCTGTGACTATCATAAACAAATAAAAATTAAAAAAATTTTTTTCAAATCACCCTCATAGAAGAGCAGTCAATCACTCTTGTTTCCCTGGTTTCTGCCCACACTCTGTTCACTCAGACTGGGACTAAGAATTTTTATCTCAGGCATGCAACCTCTTTTGGACTCTCCAAATTTTATGGACTCCTGTGGTGTGCACCTGCACACTCCTCCTTCTGGGTGGGTGAGTGGGGGTAGTTGCCATGGTCTGCCTCTGGCTTGGCCCCTGCTCCAAGCCTCATGGTGCTGCAGTTCACAGTTTATGACAACACCCAGCAGAAAGCCAGCACCTGGACTGGCTGTTTGCACCTGGCTTCCCCATTCTAATGCCTGGGACTCTGCTGCACTCAGTCACTCCCATTCTTTTTGTGAACTGAGTGGGGTGGTGCTGAGACCACACTATCCCACCTAGGATTTCAATCCACTTTTCCTCCTGAGTACCTTTCAGGAGGGACATCCCTCATTGTAGCAGACTTCTAAAAGTTCCAATTTTGTGCTCTGCTGCTTATAACAGATCAGTAGACTTCCTAAGCTGGCTCCCTCCCCAGGGCAGTTTATCTTCCAATATATCTCCTTGAATTTACATCTTCTCACCTCCTACCTTGCAAAAAGTGGTCATTTTTCTATTTGTAGAATTGTGGCAATTGTTTTCTCAGACTTCTGGTTAATTTTGGAGATGTTCAGAATGATTTGATAACTATTTAGCTGAATTCAAGGGACCAGGCAAAATTAGGATTCCCTACATCTCTGCCATCTTAACTCTGGATGAACTAGTAATTTTAAATGTGTAACAGATATCATCTGGAGCATTATTGTCCCTTGCAATCTGGATATTTTGATTCAAATTAGCAATTTCACATCTCTTGAAAGCCCAAATTTCATTACAATTTTACAGAACTCATAGAGTGCTGATATTCTCAATTTCATCTCTCCCTGTGGTCATCTGTTAAAACACAAGTTATTTTTGCTCTTTGCTCATATCAAATTGGACATGATATGCAGCTCTTCTTGAGAATACCCCTCTTCTCTCTCTCCAACTCTGAGCTAATAGTTTGATGCAAGACCTGAGTCCTTCAGACCTGTGCCTTGCTGATATGACTGAACTTCTGCCCTGAATTGCTGTCCTGACCAAAGGGGTCAAGTCCTGGTGCTGCTATGGCATAACCCTGTTCCTCTCATCCTCATTCACTTCATCTTCATGTGAATAGGTGGTTCAGCCTACCTAAGAGTCTAGAAGCAGGTGATAGGGCTCTAAGAGCTGTGGGATAAATTCAAATGATCTAACATACATATAATTGGAGGTGCAGAAGGAAAAGAAATAGCAGGCCAGAATGGTACATATTGCAAAACCTAGGGCAATCACTAAAAATGAAATAAAGCGGAATAACTAAGTTGATAGTGGAGGCAAATGTAATCATAAAAAATTCTCAATTCGGAAGAAGATAGGAAAAGAAGAAAAAGAATCAAACAATAGATGGGACAAATAAAAAACAAATAGCAAAATGATATATTTAACCCCAATCACATTACATTAAATAGGTCAATGTTCCAACCACTTCAATGAAAAAGCAAAGATTGCCAGATTGAACTTAAAAAGCAAGAAACCTACATTATTATTTTTAAAAAATATTTTATTTATTTATTCATGAGAGACAAAGAGAGGCAGAGCAATAGGCACAGGGAGAAGCAGGCTCTTCACAGGGAGCCTGATGGGGACTGAATCCCAGGACCCCTGGATCACGACCTGATATGAAGGCAGACACTCAACAACTGAGGCACCCAGGTGCCCCAAGAAACCTACTTTAAATTAAGACACACAAATAGGGGTGCCTGGATGGCAAATCGGTTCAATGTCAGACGGTTTTTGCTCAGGTCATGATCTCAAGCATCATGATCTCAGAATAGTGAGATCTAGCCCTGTGTTGGGCTCCATGCTCAGCAGGGAGTCTGCTTGAGATTCTCTCTCTCTCTCCCCCTGCCTCTCCCACTTGTGCAGTCTCTCTCCCTAAAATCAATCAATCTTAAAAATCAATAAAGACACACAAATAGATGAGACATACAAGTATGTAAAAAATATACTATGTAAATGCTAATTAAAAGAAAACTAGAGGTTGAATATGATATTGTACACCTGAAACCAACATAACACTGTTAATGTTAATGATACTGGAATTTTATTTTTTATTTTTTATTTTTTTAAATTTTTATTTATTTATGATAGTCACACAGAGAGAGAGAGAGAGAGAGAGGCAGAGACACAGGCAGAGGGAGAAGCAGGCTCCATGCACCGGGAGCCCGATGTGGGATTCGATCCCGGGTCTCCAGGATCGCGCCCTGGGCCAAAAGCAGGCGCCAAACCGCTGCGCCACCCAGGGATCCCCCCTGATACTGGAATTTTAAAAAATTAATTAAAAAAGAAAATTAAAGTGATTATACATTCAGACATAATACATTTAGAATGAAATATTAGCATAAACGAAGGGGAGTGTTATATAATTAGAAATGATAAATTTAAGAAAACATAACACTCCTAAATGTGTATGCAGAGTATATTAACAGAGCTTCAAAATATGTAAAGAAAGAAATGGAAATAATTGAAAAAGAAATCATCAAAAATCTACATTATAATTAGGGAACATCACTGCAAAACCCTAATCATTAAAGAAAAAAGGGGTTGGGGCATTTGGGTGGCTCAGTAAGTTAAGCATCGGACTCTTGATTTCAGTTTGGGTCTTGATCTCGTCATGAATTCAAGCCTCATGTTGGGCTCCATGCTGCTTGTGAAGGAAATGTAAAAAAAAAAAAAAAAAAAAAAAAAGAGGGCACCTGGGTAGCTCAGTTGGTTAAACATCTGCCTTTGGCTCAGGTCATGATCCCGGGGGCCTGAGATCGAGTCCCACAATGGGCTCTCTAAATGAATGGGGAGCCTGCTTGTCACTCTCCCTCTGCTTGCCACCTCTCCTGCTTTTGCTTTCTCTCTGTCAAATATACAAATAAAATCTTTAAAAGGGTTATTTGAACAATTTTGCCAATTAATTTTATAATAATGAAATGGATAAATTATTTAAAACATACAACCACTCAAGAAGAGATGGATAATGTTTAGTCCTTTGAAATGAAATGACTTCATAGTTAAGAACCTTTTCACAAAGACTACTCCAGGCCCAGATGGCTTCACTGGTGAATACTACCAAAAATGTAAGAAATGTTGCCAAAAAATTTAAGAAGTAATGGCAATTTTATGCAAGCTTTTCCAGAAAATATAAGAGAAAACAACACTTCACAACTCATACTATAAGATCGGCATTACCCTGATGCCAAAACAAGGCAAAGATCTTACAAGAAGAGAAAGCTACAAACCAATATCCTTCATAAACACAGTAGCAAACTAACAAAATTTTAACAACTCAAATCCTTCCATATATAAAAATAACAGTATTTCATGGCCAAGAGGGGTTTTTCCCCAAAATGCAGTCTGCTTCAACATTAGAAAATTAACCAGTATAATTCACTATAATACTAAAAAAGAAAAAACCTATAATCATCTCAATAAATGAAGAAAGCATGGAAGAAAGAAAGAAATGTAAGACCCACCCACTATTAAAAATTCCAAGCAAACTAAAAATGGCAAAAACTTCCTTAACCTGACAAAGCACATCTATGGAAAATCTATAGCTAACAGCATACTTGATGGTGAAAAACTGAAGGCTTTCTCTGTACCCTCCAGAACAAGGCCAGGAACATTTCTTATTACTTATATTCAATATTTTACTTGTGGTCCCAGTCAGTGCAATAAGCCAGGAAAAAGAAATTAAAGGCCTATAGATTAGAAAGGAAAAAGTTAAACTTCTAAAATTTGTTTATGACATGATCGTTGACAGAAAATTCCAAGGCATCTACTAAAAAGCTACTAGGACTAAGTGGATTTAGTAATGTTGCAAAGGTCAAGCTACAAAAAATATTTATATATATATTTATTTGAGAGAGAGAGAATGCACACAAACAGGGGGGAGAGTCAAAGGGAGAGGAAGAAGCAGACTCCCCACTGAGCAGGGAGCCAGGCATGGGGCTTGATCCCAGGACCCTGAGATCATGACCTGAGCCAAAGGCAGATACTTAAAAGACTGAACCACCCAGGTGTCCCAAGACACAAAAATTAATTGTATTTCTATGTACTCACAATGAATAATTGGACATTAAGAAAGTGAAACACCATTACATAAGCATCAACAAATTAAATATTTAGGGAAAACTTTAGCAAAATATGTATAAGACCTGTACACTGAAAACTATAATACACAAGTGACAGAAATTAAAGATCTATTTTTTTTTAAAGATTTTATTTATCTTTTGTTTTTTTATATATATTTTTTTAAGATTTTATTTATTTATTCATAGAGACAGAGAGAGAGAGAGGCAGAGACACAGGCAGGGGGAGAAGCAGGCATCATACAGAGAGCCTGATGTGGGACTCCATCCAGGGTCTCCAGGATCACGCCCTGGGCTGCAGGCGGCGCTAAACCGCTGTGCCACCGGGGCTGCCCTTAAAGATTTTATTTATTTATTCATGACAGACACAGAGAGAAAGAGAGAGGCAGAGACACAGGCAGAGGGAGAAGCAGGCATCATACAGAGAGCCTGACATGGGACTGGATCCCGGGTCACCAGGATCACACCCAGGGCCAAAGGTGGCGCTAAACCGCTGGGCCACTGGGGCTGCCCTAAAGATCTAAATAGAGAGATACTGTGTTCATGGATCGGAAAACTCAATATTGTTATCATTTCTCCCCAAATTGGTTTATAGTTTCAATGCAATTTCAGTAAAAATTTCTGAAGATTTTTTTTCATAGAAGCTGACAAGTTGATTGTAAAATTTATATGGAAATGCAAAAGATATCGAATAACTCAAAGGATTTTGAAAAAAGAACAGTGAAAGATTTACACTACATAATTTAAAACTTACTATAAAACTACACTAATCAAAACAATGAATATCGCTAAAAAACAAGTATAGAGATAAATGGAACAGAATAGACTCACACGTATGTGGTCAGTTGATTTTATAAAGATACAAAGGCAATTCAGTGGAGAAAGGATACTCTTTTAGTAAGTGGTTCTGGAGCACCTTTATATTCGTATGTAAAAACAAGCCCTTATCATTACCTTGCATCACATATGATAAATTGATTTTAAGTTGATCATAAGCTTAAAGTGAAAACTACTATGATAAAACTGTAAGAACAGCTTTGTGACCTTTAGTTAGGCATAGGTTTTTTTTTAGATTAACAGAAAAAGCACAAACCATTAAAAATGGTGATAAATTGGGCTTCATCAAATCTAAAAATTCCTGTTCATCAAATGACACTGTTAAGAAATAAAAGGACAAGCCACAGACTCGAAGAAAATATTTGCAAAGTATCTAGCTAACAGAGGACTTTTATCTAGAAAATTCCAATTAAAAAATAGGCAATTTGCATAGATCCTTAACCAAGGAAGATACACAGATGGCAAATAAACACATGGAAAGATGCTCAACGACATTAGTTATTAGGGAAATGCAGACAAAAATCTCATGAGATACTACTGCATACTCACATGAATGGTTAAACTAAGTCTGACAATATAAAGTGTTGATGAGGATGTGGAACAACTGAAACCCTCAGACATTTCATGTGAGAATGCAAAATGGAACAGTCATTTTGGAAGAAAGTTTGGCAGTTCCTCATAAATCATATACAAATATATCATACAATCCACACTTAGATATTTACCAAAAGAAACAAAAATATATGTCCACACAAAGATTTTAATGTGAATGTTCAGAGCAGCTTTACATATAATTGCCAACAATCGAAAACAATCCATACTGACATCAATAGGTACACAGATAAATTATGCTGTGCACATCTGATGGAATATTACTCAGCAATGGAGAATGAGCCACAGAGGCATGCAACAACAGATGAATCCCAAAAGCATTGCATTCAGTGAAATAAATCAGACACAAAAGTCTATCAATTCTATGTTTCATTTATATGATATTCTAGAAAGGCAAAAATATGATAGGAACAGAAAACAGGTAGTTCAAAAAAAGAGAAAACAGGTAGTTCAGGGACTGAATATGGAGGAAGAGAATTGAATGCACAGGGAATTTATGGAAGGATGGAAATGTTTTATATGTTGATTACAATGGTGGTTGCACAACTGAATACATTTATCAAAACTCATTGAGCTGACCACTTCAAAGTGGTGAATTTATTTCATATAATTTATGTCTTTGTTGGTTTTCTATTGCATTTCTGTAAGTCAGATGTCCAGTATTCTGTGGCTGGGGATTGCAAGGCTGAAACCATTGGGTCAGCCAGGCTGACTTTTTATCTGGACACTCTGAAGAAAAATCCACTTCTAAGATCATTCTTATCATTGACAGAATTTAATTCCTTGTACCAATAAACATGAGGTCCCCATTTCTTTGCTGGTTGTCAGCTGGGTCAGCTCTTGGTCCTTAAAGCCACCTCTGCTCCTTGCCATGTGGCCCTCTGCATCTTCAAACCAGTATTATTGAATCTCTGACTTCCTACTCTGTGACTAGCCAGAGAAAACACCTCACTTTAAAGGGCTCATATAGGGACACCTGAGTGGCACAGCAGTTAAGTGTCTGCCTTTGGCTTGGGTTGTGATTCCAGGGTCCTGGGATTGAGTCCCACATCAGCCTCCCTGTGAAGAATCCACTTCTCCCTCTGCCTGTGTCACTGCCTCTCTCTCTCTCTCTCTGTGCCTCTCATAAATAAGTAAATAAATAAAATCTTTTTTAAAAATTAAGGGCTCATATAAAAAGATCAGGCCTGGGGTACCTGGGTGGCTCAGTTGGTTAAATGTCTGACTTTGGCTCAGGTCATGAACTTCAGAGCCTGGGGTTGAGTCCTGCAATGGGCTCTAGGCTCAGCAAGGAGTCTACTTGTCCCTCTCCCTCTCCCTTTGCCCCCACCCCACTCATGCTCTCTTCCTCAAATAAATAAATAAATAAATAAATAAATAAATAAATAAATAAGATTTTTTTTTTTTAAAAAAAAGGTCAGGCTCACCTGGGTAATCTCACTACTTTAAGATCAACTATGTCATACAAATAACCTGAATATGAGACTAAAATCCATTATATACACAGTCATGGAAATTATGCAGGGCAAACACATGGCAGTGTCAGGGTGGGGGCCAGCAGGCATTCCTGGAGGCCATCAGAGACTTCTCCCTGCCACAATACTTGAATAAATCTTTCTTTAAAAATTAAATTTCATGTAATTATACATTTAACATGCTGCCTTTTTGCAAAGGATAAAATTATTTAAATTTGGGACTGTCCCAGAAAATCTGGTATATATTGTTGTCATATGATCTAGTTATTTTCCTGGTACATATGTTAGGATAGGATGGAGAGGGACTAAGCTAACATATTTTGAATGTCTACCATGTGCCAGACACATGCTAGACATTTTACATAAATAAAGCATCAAAGGGCCTCTGATTCAAAGGAAATGTTGAGAGAGAGGGTAGAGGGGAAGGGAAGGCAGGCCCAACTTCCAATGCACAGAGTTGAGAGTAGAAATATCAGAAAGCAAAACTGGGTCATTGTGGGATTCTGTTTCTAACAAGAAAAAGAAAGGAACCTAAATGAAGGGGGGGATAGAGAAGGAGCCCTAAGTAGCCCCATTGAGTTATCTTGTGGGGGAAGAGGAGAGGGCTTCTTAGCTGGAGTGTCTCAAATGGGTTGCAAGGGTTCAGGGGTCAGGGAAAGCCAGAGAGGCCTCCCGTTGACCATGCGAGCTACACCAATGTCGTCATTTTTGAAACGTGCTCTCAGGTGAAAGTTTGAGAAGCGCTGGTCTGAGGGAGAAGACAAGGCTTCTCCAGAGTGAAATAGAACGCAAAGGACTTAGGCAGAATAAAACTATGCCTCATAAAGAAGGGTTCTGGGGTGGGATCTGTCCTTCAATCCCTCGTAAGTACTTGGCACATCTTTTCTAAGCTACAAAGCATCAGAGAGATCTAGGATTTAGGTGTTGGAGGACCAATGGCCATTGGTATGCAGACCTGAGAGGAAGGAACAGGACAGGGACTGTGACCAGAATGGGTAGCAGGTTGGTGAACTGCCTGCTACTGCTGCTGGCTGGCCCAACTGTGCCCAAAGCCCCCACAGGTGTTGGCACTAACACCTTACCCAATGAGTCCTGTCCAGTACCAAGCTAAGCTGGCCAAGGTGAGATGCTAGAGTGGAGAGGGAAAAGATTCTGGAGTGAGACGCATCGGAGAATACTTCCTGAGTCCACCACGTGCCAGCTTTGAGCACTCAGGCAAACTATAAAACTTCTTGGAGTCTTTGTCCACATCTACATAACGGGACTGCTGGTAGTGCTTCCTCACGAGGTAGTTGGGAGCAGGACCTGACACTGCTGTCTGCTACAATCCCAGCAAGTCGTGAGCACTCAGTAAATGGGAGCTTGGATACACCTGATGGGGAGGTCTGGCAGTCTGGGGATGTTGCACCCTTTGGAGACTGGGAAGACCCCATATCAGTCCTCTGGTGGGTTGACCTATCTGTATATCTGCACTTTAGTCCCCACCTAGCCCTTAACTACCCCCTTTCCTCTTCCCTTGGGATGGGATCCAACCCCTGTCCCTGTGGTTGCTCACGAGTGTTCTTCTTCTAGTAAGACCATCACGCAGAACCACCAGGATGCCTGCTGCACCTTGACCTTGCTCCATCACTGATTTATGTCCCTTAGTTCCAAGGCTGGATTTTTTCCATACTCTTGGTACTCTGTTGGTGGCTGTACTTTAGGGTGCCTTTTCTATACAGGATAAGCCCCTCTGGTTCTGGTTTCTTTCCCTCCTTCTCTATCCTGCACTGCCAGATCTCAGATTGGTTTAGTCCATCTGAGTACTGGCAACCAGCTGTCAAGAAACAAATGAAGGCGGCACCAACATACATAAGTACCAACAGGTGCCCTCCTTACCCTGGAGAGAGAATGTGCTGGGAAGGAGTGTTGGGTGGTAAAGAAGGCAGGAAGAGGCTGCCAGGAGTGGATAGGAAGGGGAAACACATTCCAGGTGGAGCAGCTCTGCTCAGGTGTGCTGGAGGGCAGGGAAGGATTGGGTTGGGCTCGGTACAGACATCACCCCAGAGAGCCACTGATGACTTGTATCTCATCCCTACCTATCCCCTCAAAGCTGCCCTGCCCCTAGTTATATATCCCTTCTCCTAGGCTTTCCCATATCAGAAAATCACATCATCAACCACCCATATTAAACAAATATGCCAGCACTTGCCTTGGATTCCTCACTTTGCTTTTCATTCCAATTCACCACCACGTCCTGTTGGTTCTACTTGGGAAGTTGTCTCTTATCAGCTCCCTCACTCCCAGTTCCATTCTCACTCCTCTAGTCTAGGCTACTATTGTCGTTTCCCTGGACTGTTCCCATAGTTTCCTAAGTCATCTCCCTCACTTTGTTCTCAACTCCTTAATCCATTCTCTGTTCAGCAGCTGCAGTGATTAAAGCACACACGCACATTCACATATGACATCACTCTTATGACTGTTTAAAATCCTTCTATTACTTCCTCTGCACTTATAATACATTTCAATTTCCCATCCAGGCCGCACATCTTAGGAGGACACAGCCCACATTGACTGCCACACTTCATCATATGTCCTCCTCCTTTGCTTATGGGCTCCAGCCCTACTGGCCTCCTTGCTTTCCCAGAACTGCAAGCCCTTTCTTATCTCCCACTCTAGCACTGGAGACTCCCTGCTGCTGGGAATGCTCCCTCACACCCACCTGGCTCCTGGAAAGGCTTCTCCAACCACCCATATAAGGAGCACAGACCCTCCTCCAAACTGCTATTTATCCTGGTTGCAGTTTTTTTTTTCACCTTAAAGAATGTTTCATAATCTGCAATTATCTTGCTTTCTGTTTATTTACCTTTATTTAAAAAAATTATTTATTTATTCATGAGAGACAGAGAGAGAGAGAGAGAGGTAGAGACACAGGCAGAGGGAAAAGGAGGCTTTATGCAGGGAGCCTGATGTGGGACTCCATCCCAGGTCTCCAGGATCATGCCCTGGGCTGAAGGTGGTGCTAAACCACTGAGCCACCCGGGATGCCCTGTTTATTTACTTTTCTGTGGTTCATTCCCTGACTGGAGAGTATGATTTGGAGGACAGAGATCATGCTGGTCTTATTCAGTTCTCTTTACAGAGACTGGCACGTGGAGTGGCACATAGTAGGTCTTAAACTATGTTTGTTGAAAGGAATGAGTGCATGAATTAAAGTAGGTAAGTAAGCTAGAGGAAGTGCTGGCCCTGGGGGCTTGCTCAGGGCATGTATGTAGCCTATATTCTTGAACATAAGGAGGAGACTGGGGCAGTCTAGGAGGAAGGGGGGGCTTCTCTCAGGCTTGGGAGGGTGCCAGGGCAAGTGTTAGGGGTGTGAATGCCCAAACCCCCAAGAGAGCCAGAGAAGGGCCCCTTCCATGTTCTCTCTGGAGCAGGAGCTGGGCAAAGCTTACTGGGGAGACCAGTATGGGGCTGGGCCAGCCAGGCAGCCTGTAGTCCCAGAGATTAGAACTCAGCCCCACGGGCCCACTGAGCAATTCATCCCCAGAATCTCCCTCTGTCATTTGTTAGACATTCCAGTACATTCCACTCACCCTTCTCTCTGGCCTCCAGCAGTGGAAAACTCATAAAGGCCTCTTTCACCATACACACATGCATTGTGTGTACCGGCTTCGGGCTGTTTAAGCAGGCCTGGAACTGGCTATATTTCAAAGATGAAGGGATTCTGGTATTTATAACTTTAGTGAGGACTTTGGGGCTTTTGGATGGAAAACACCATGTAAACTTCAGCTCTTAGAGCTCAGCTGTCTATATGTTCCTGCATATAAAGTGCAATCTAACAGCAGTTCTGGCTGCAACCCTTGTATACAAAGTTGTAACTTGTTCCCTGTGGTCAGCACACAGATCCCTCCCAAGCTGCAATGTGAAAGCATTCTGTGGATTCATGCTTTGTGCTTCTCTTTTCCATGGAAATGGACAAATTCTCATTAAGTGGAAGAGTGTGTAGTCCAGAAAGCCAAAAGGAGAATTTCTGGCCTTGCCATCATCTTATTCTTTTTTCCCATCAGGTATTTTGGAAAAATCTCATCACCCCTCGAGTCCCCGTTACCTTGTCTGCATACTGGGTTCAGAAATGATCTGCCTGAAGTTATGATGTGGGGAAACACTCTTAAAAATGCTAGATATCTCCACTAGCAATGCTTTGGTCACCGAGCCTGCTGGAAAAGAAGAAAAGGAAGAGAAAGAATTCAAGACAGGAGTTGAGGCTGCCGATGGGGAGTCAAAAGACAAGAATATTTAAAATGTCAATGGCTGAAGGTATTTGGGGTGGGGCAGGGGCTGCAAAAGGAATAGATGAGTCATAGAGGGAAACGAAGATCTCCTTGTTGGCCAGAACATAAAGTCACAGGACAACTTGTTGAGGGTTTTAAGCCTTCTGGAATATTTATAGCAAAGAAATCAGGAATTTGGCCAAAAGCCACACATGAAGCCTCTGTCTAAAGTTGGATAACCAGTTGCATTTGAGATGGGAGGCCCAACTCAGTGGCTGAGGGCCATACATGCTGCCATTAATTAAAAGCTCAGGATGTTTTAGGATGTTACATTCCTTATCTTATCTAAACATTACAAATAGCTCTGGAAAATAGGCACCAACATCCCTATTTTACAGATGCATAAATTGAAGTTCAAAAATGATTGGATTTTTCTTTTTCTTGTAAAGTCACAGAGCTAGTATTTGGTAGCCCGCACTTTCCCTTCCCTACCCCACTGTGGAGTAATATGAGGCAGCCTGGCATGGATTCTGGAATCCATGAAAATGGCATGGATTCTGTAATCAGACAGGCTCAGGTTTGAACTTCAACTCCAACTACCTATTGGATGAGTGGCCATGGGGAAATTGTCTTGCTTCTTTGAGATTTAATGTCCTCATCTGTAAAAATTGGGATAGTTTCTCAACAAAGCACTAGCAAATGAAATTCAACAACACATTAAAAAAAAAGTATATACCATTACCAAATGGAATTTATTCCTGGAATGCAAGGATTATTCAACATATAACAATCCATCAATGTAAAACACAATATTAACAGAATAAGAGAGGAAAAAATGCACATGATCATTTCAATTGATGCAGAAAAAGTAATTGGCATTTAATACCCTTTCATGATAAAAACAGGCAATACACTATGAATAGAAGTAAACTACATTAACTCAATATAATAAAGGTCATATATGAAGAGCCTACAGCTAACATCATACTCACTAGTGACGGACTGAAAGCTTTTCCTCCAAGATAAAGATTAAGACAAAGATGTACACTTATACAACTTCTATTTAACATACCTCTAGGAGCCCTAGTCAGAGAGCTATTATGCAAGAGAGATAAACAAGAAGCATACAAATTGAAAAGGAAGATGTAAAATTCTCTCTGTTCATAGATGACATGATCTTATATGTAGAAAACCAAAAGACTACACACACTACACAAAACTGTTAAACTAAGAAGTGATTTCAGAAAGTTGCAGGATACAAAATCAAAACACAAAAATCAATTGCATTTCTATTCACTAACAATGAACAACCCACACAGGAACTTAAGAAAACAATTCCATGTACAGTAGCAACAAAAAGAATAAAATATTTAGGAATAACTTATCCAAGGAGGTGAAAGACTTGTATGCTGAAAACTACAGAATAGTGGTGAAAGAAATTAAGGAAGATACATATAAGTGAAAAGACACCCCATATTCATGAATTGGGAGACTTAATATCATTAAGATGTTAGTACTACTCAAACTCATCTAAGATTCAATGCCATCCCTCTCAAAATCTTAATGGCAGTTTTTGCAGAAATAGAAAAATTCCTTTTAAAATTGATATGGAATGTCAAGGGACCATGAACAGACAAAATAATCTTGAAAAAGAAGAGCAAAGCTGGAGGAGTCACATTTCCTGATTTTAAAACTTGCTACAAAGCTATAGTAATCAAAACAGTGTGGTAATGGCAGAAAGTCAGACATATGGGCAAGGCAATAAACTAAAGAATTAAAAAATAAATTCCAGCAAATGTGGTGAAAATATTTTCAACAAGGGTGCCGAGACCATTCAATAGGGAGAAAGCAATCTTTTCAATAAATGGTTTTGGGAAAACTGGATATCTACAAGCAAAAAGAATGAAGTTAGACCCTTACCTTACACCATATACAAAAATTAGCTCAAAATAGATCAAGGACCTAAGCTTAAAGGCTAAAACTGTAAAACCATTAGAAGAAAACAGGGAGGAAAAGCTTCATGATATTGGATTTGACAATTATTATTTTTTTGGATAGTCATGAAAAGCACAGGCAACAAAATCAAAAATAGAGAAATTGGACTGCACCAAAATTAAAAAGTCCTATACAAAAAAAAAGTCCTATACATCAAAGGACACAATCAATGGAGTGAAAAGAGCCCAGATTGGAGGTGCTATTCCTAATCTCCAGTAATGGAGATGCTATTTGGAAATCATGTAACTGATAAGAAGTTAATATCCAGAATATATAGAGAATTCTTGCAACTCAACAACAACAAAACCAAACAATTTGATTAAAAATGGGTGAAGGACTCAGACATTTCTCTAAGAAAATATACAAGTGAGAAAAAAAATATACAAGTGGCCAATAAATGCAAGAAAAGATGTTCAACATCATCAGACAGGGAAAGGCAAATCAAAACCAGGTTCCTTCAGGACATTATGCTAAGTGAAATAAGCCAGTCACAAAAAGACAAATACTGTACAATTCCACTTTTATGAGGTATCTAGAGAAGTTACATTTATAGAGACAGAAAATAGAATGGCTCTTGCCAGGGTCTGGAGGAAGGGAGGAATGAATAGTTAATGGTTAAGAGTTTGTTTCAGTTTGAAAAGATGGAAGAGTTCTGGAGTTGGATGGTGGTGATGGTGGCCCAACAACATTAATGTACTGAATGTCACAGAGCTAAACACTGAAAAATGGTTAAGATGCTAAGTGGTGTTATGTGCCATTTTACCACAGTTAAAGAACTGAGACAGTAACCTGTACCTTGCAGGATTGTTGTGAATTCTGTGGGAAAGGTCTTGCTCACTCTCTGGCACATGATAGGTTTTTAATACGTGCTAAGTTTCACTCCTTCTCTTTTCATTCCTTTCTCTTTTGAGTTCCAGGTAGAACTCACCTGGAGTTCTCGACAACTTGATTCAAGAAAAATAAACTGTTTTCTTCATTATTTTTATTGGTAATCTCCCACCAGGCCCATATCTGTGTCTCAAGGGAGGACTCCACATTGAAGGAGCACTCGAATGTGTAGATCACAGCCAAGCTGCTCAAACTCTGTTCACATCGTACAGGTGTTGAGTGGTACCCATTGGACCAAAACACCTGCTACTGGAACGAAAGGCAATCCTATTCCTGCGTTTTTCAGCCAAAGATGAGCTGGGATTCTAGAAGTTCTCAGAGGGAGTTGAAATGAACAAACTATGGGAGGAAGAGTTACCTAAGTCAAGATCCAGGAATTGGATTGTCTGCCTTTCTGCTGGTCAGGCCTTTGCTGTTGGAACACCAAAGCCGACACGCAGAGCCACTTTCTCTGTAAGAAAGGTGGAGGCTACCAAGATGGAGGCCAGTAGAAATCTTTTTCCTATGAGATTTTCTTGGGTATATTTTCTAGGAACACTAGATACAATGAATGCTCATTTGATCACAGTACTTTTATTGACTTGCGGCATTAGTTAGCTTGGGCAGCCATAACAAAATGGCACAGAGAATGGTGGGCTTAATCAACAGAAATCTATTTCTTACAGTCCTCGAGTCTGGGAGGTCCAAGATCAAGGTAGGTTCATCTAAGGCCTCCTCTCTCAGTTTGGGGGTGGTTGCAATCTCACTGTGTGCTTATGTGACCTCTTCTTTGTGCACATGTGGGGAAGGTGGGAGAGCAAGCTCTCTGGTATATCTTCTTCTTATAAAGATACAAATTCCATTGGATCAGGGCTCAATGCTATGGCCTCATTTAACCTTAATTATTTCCTTAGAGGTTCCATTTCCAAATACTACCACACTGGGAGTTAAAGCTTCAACATATCAATTTTGGTGTGTGTGTGTGGGGGGGCGAACACAAACATTCAGTGCATAACACTGGCAACTCCAGGAACACCTGGTCCCAGAGGGCGAACACACTTTCCCAACTGACATTAGGAGGCCCATGCAGACCCTTTGGCAAGTGATGTGCATGAAGCTCTGACTTAGGGACTCCCTTTACACTTAACAGAAGGTAATTAATGCTGATGGAAGTAGCAGAAGAATCCTGGAATTCTCTGGGTACCTATTCCACAATATAATAACTCTGGGAGTGCCTGAGTGGCACAGTAGTTAAGCATCTGCCTTCGGCTTAGGTCATGATACACAGAGTCCTGGGATCAAGCCCTGCACCCAGCTCCCTGCTCATCAGGGAGTCTGCTTCTCCTTCTCCCTCTGCCCCTCCCAGCCACTTGTGTCCTCTCTCTCTCAAATAAATAAATATAATTGTATATATATCCTCAGTATCATCATCTCCAGAAGGGGTAAAATTATATCTGCCCTGTATCTGGTTGTTGGGAGTAAAATGAGATGTAACATATGAAAAGCTCCCTAAATTTAAAAACTTGTACAAAATTTCAGGCAATTATTATTGTGGTATGATATATAGGACATGAAATTTACCATTTAACCACTTGTAAGAATATAATTTAGTGGCATTAAATATATCCATAATCCATATTGTTGTGTAACCATCACCACTAGCTGTTTCCAGAACTTTTTCATCATCCTGAACTGAAACTCTGTCCCCCTTCAACATTACTCTCTTCTCCCCCTTTCTCTCAGCCTCTCAAAGCAACCATTCTTCATTGCCTCCATGTTGATCACTATTGTAGACACTTCATCTAAGTGGACTCATTCAGGGTTTGCCTTTTTATGACTGGCTTATATCATATAGCATAATGTCCTCAAGCTACCTCCATTCTAGCCGGTTTCAGAATTTCTTTCCTTTTAATAGCTGAATAATATTCCATTGTAGGGATATGCCACATTTTGTTTATTCATTTGTCTGTCAGTAGACACATGGATCGTTTCCACCCTCTAGCTATATTGTGAATAATGAACATGGGTGTACTGATATTTGTTTCAGTTCCTACTTTTAATTCTTTGGGGGTGTATATCTAGAAGTAAAATTGCTGGATCATATGGTTAATTCTATGTTTAAGTTTTTTAAATATTTATTTATTTATTTGAGAGAGAGATGGGGGATGGTGGGGGGAAGAAGGAAAGAAAGAAACTCAAGCAGACTGCTCTCAGCCTGACTCATGATGCTGAGATCATGACCTAAGCTGAAACCAAGAATCAGACACTTAAGCAACTCGGCCACTCAGGCTCCGCTCTAAGTTTAAATTTTAAGCAACTGCCATACTGTTTTCCAGAGAATCTGCCTATTTTTACACTCCCAATAGCAATGTACCAGGGTTCAAATTTTTTCCACACCCTCACCAACAATGGCTATTGTCTGTTTTTCTTTTTTTATTTGTTTCGTTTGTTTCTTGATAATAGTCATCCTAATGGGTGTGAGACAGTATCTCATGCTTTTATTTTCATTTTCTTAATCAATGTCTAATAATATTGAGCATTTTTTCATGTGTTTGCTGATCACTTGTGCATCTTCTTTGGAGAAATGTCTATTCAAGTGCTTTGCCCATTTTTGTACTGGGTTGTTTTGGTGTTGTTGGTTTCAAATATTTTTAAATTCAATAAATATTTAGTTAGTATTTACCATGCAAGAACTCAGGTCAGTGAGAAATACAGGGGTGAATAAGACAGTGGCTCCCATGCAACTTAACACTGTAGTGTTACACTATTCACATGGTGTGGGAGATGTGTGTGAGCAACCTAGGACAGAGAATGTGGAATAAATATTGCACTCCCACCATATCGCACTCCCCACAAGTCCAGGGGAACAGGATAGGTTCCATTTGGAAGAAAGTGATATCTGGCCTGGTGGTAAAGGGGAACTGGGATTTCAACAGACAGAGATGGGGCAGGGAAACAGAGCAGAGAGGACACATGAGCAGAGGCACAGTCTAGACCAAACTTAGTCATGTTTATTTATTACTTAGAATGTTTGGTGGAGGGTAGCCGCAGTGGCTCAGCGGTTTAGCGCCGCCTTCCATCGGGGGTCTGATCCTGGAGACCCAGGATCGAGTCCCACATCGGGCTCCCTGCATGGAGCCTGCTTCTCTGTCTGCCTGTATCTCTGCCTCTCTCTGTCTCTCTCTGTGTCTCTCATAAATAAATAAATAAAATCTTAAAAAAAAAAAAGAATGTTTGGTGGAGACATTTAACTCAAATGGACTTAATTAAAATTAGAAATGCATTGGCTCAGGTGATTAAAATGCCAGAACTAGCCTCAGATGTTGCTGAATCTGGGGACACAAAGGAGATGATCTGGGCTCTGTGTTTCTCTCCATGTTTTGATGAGAAGACGGCCTCACATTTCACTAATTTCTTAGCCCTCCTACATTCCCATCCAGGGTCAACTTGACTGGCTGGGTGTGGCTCCCTCCCCATTCTCCTAGCAAATGCTGGGTTCCCATGCTGGGGCAGTGGGCTGGGTAGGCACTCCTGGCTCCCCAGCCTGTGCAGTGGTGTTTGAGTCATTCCCATGGAGAAGATGGCTGCTCACATTAAAGCTAGGGCTTAGTGCAAGCAGGAAGAGGAGGGAATGCAGAGGACATAAGAACATCAAATCTTCACTACAGACTAGCTCTTTGGATGGCTTCCAGTGAGCTTTCTCACACCAAGCTGAGATGAACTAGTCTCAGATTGTATAGGAAAGGACAAGAAAGGAAAGTCCAAGAAATCTGTCTTTCTCTAGTATTAGGTGATGGCCAGACCATACCTCAGTTCCTGAGACCTGTCTGTTTTCTCACCTGATATGTACATGCACATACATGCACATATGCACACACATGTGTGCATGCCCACACACAAACGCGCACACGTGCATGGACACATGTAGCCAGACTTGCTGCAGGTGGTCCTGCTCCTTTGGGGTTCCAGGGCTCTGCTGATGGTCTGGGGTAGGGCTCAGCTCACCAACATCCCCATCCACCATCTCCTCTATATCATACAAGAGAAGCTTGGAACAGCATTTCCCAGAATCCCCCTCCACATAGGATTCTGGTCAGAGCTTTCTAGTAAGAGGCACTCAAAAGACTTGGAAGGAAGAGAAGTGAATATTGTCTGGAAGCATTTGTAGGCAGACACGAGGTTCATAGCAGTTCTGGGCAAGTTCCTGTCGATCACCGTTTGGAGCTACAGCGAGCTGAGAGCTGGCAGCTGCTTCTGTGAGGCAATCATCTGTGCTGCAGGCTAACATGCAGTGAGGGATTCCAAGAGGCTCTTGATCAAGGGAGCAGTTCCTTGGCAAACTTCTTGAGAATCACCCTGTAGTGGACTGCGGTAGATGGGAGAGTAATCCTAAAGATCTTAAAATTCATAATGATTCTGGGGCAAGTTCTTAAAACCCACTGCTTAGCTCTGTAGGCCCAGTGACCCACAGTTGTTTGCCTGACTGTCCATCTTCCATTCTTTCCAATGGCTGTGTGGTCCTCTGATTCCATGTCATAAAACCCTTCATCCTAACATACAGGGAAGGCTTCTGTTTCCCTGACAAAACCTCAATTGATAAGATGGCCTTTCCCAAATTAAGCAAGGATGTACCCTTGACCAGAGGGGATCCAGTCCACTGATAGGCTGAGCCAGCAGAGTTTACTTTCCTGAGATTTGTTGTTGGGGCAAGGGGATTCCATCCTAGTGGTTGGTGGTACTGGAAATGAAAGAACATTTAGATAATTCAGTGGGCCATTTTCTTCTAGAAGTAAAGAAACTGGGTCTGCAGAGAGAAAAGTCAAGTAGATGCTCTGAGAGGAGAGATGAGGCACCAAAAACTTTTAAATAAAGAATCAGAGAGGAACTTCCTCTGGCTTTTCAGGCCCTGGTTCTAGTTCCATGTGAAGCTTGTGTCTTGCACTAGGCTTCACGAATATTCTCACCTCATTTCACCCATATCTCTTTTTGTGTGTGTAAGTTAGTTTGAATGGGTTTCCATTACTTGCACCCAAAGAGCCTTGACGAAAACTAGAGAAGATCCAGGATTCCTCTTCTTTTTTTTTCTAAGATTTTATTTATTTATGAGAGGCATAGAGAGAGGCAGAGACATAGGCAGAGGGAGAAGCAGGCTCCCTGTGGGGAGCCAGATGTGAGACTCGATCCCAGGACCAAGGATCATGCCCTGGGCCAAAGGTAGATGCTCAACCGCTGGGCTACTCAGGCGTCCCCAGGATTATTCTTTTTGATTATGAAACGACACTGTCCTGGCATTAAGCACTTAAAAAATGTTAATTATTTACTTAAAGGCCATCCACATTATGCTCTTGGAAAAAGTACTACTGAAATAATTTATCTTTGAGAAGCAGGCTGTGAGGTAAACACTTACTGTCAAAACTTTCTTTTTAAGATTTTATTTATTTATTTATTTGAAAGAGAGAGAGAGAGAGAGCAAGGACAGGGAGGGGCAAAAAGAGAGAGAGAGAGAATCTCAAGTAGACTCTGCACTGAGCCCAGAGCCTAACTCAGGGCTCGATCTCATGATCCTGAGATTTTAACCTGAGCCAAAATCAAGAGTCGGATCCTTAAATGACTGAGCCACTCAGGTGCCCCTACTGTCAAATCTTTAAAAAAACAAACAAAACAAAACAAAACTTTTTTTAGTGACGACTTATTCTCACAAACAAAAGTGTCAACTGTGTGATATAACACACAACAGCATACTTCTGGGAAGACGAGCAGGAGGCTTAGATTGAAACTTTTAACACTTAGAGCGGATAATGTCTGTGCCATGGCACAAACAGATAAGCTGTAGGTTATGACAGCTTTCCATCTTTTTGTTCTCACGGCCTCAGAGTGGTTTGTGATTTTTTTTTTTCTGCAAAGAAGAGGCAGACCATTTGAAGAGGTTTCTTGTTTTGATCCATTTTGAGTTCCTGAAGAAGAAAACCATCCCTCGTTTCTGACTTCTCATGGAGGTGTACTTTTTGTGAGGCATCTCTTTTCAAATCCTGGGCTGCCCCCTCCATGGGACATGTGACTTACCAGGTCTGGCATTTACCAGCCGGCCTTAGAAGGATGTTAAATGTTATACATTATTTGAGTAGCCAGCTTTTTTTTTTTTTTTACAGGCATGTCTTCATTGTATGCAAATTTTATAATAATAAACATTGGTTATTTTTCATGCATCATTGAAGCTGAGAGTGATAGCCCTTTTTCCCTATGAAGAAAAAATTTTGACATCACCACCTCCCTCCCCTGCCAAAGAGGTGGAATTACTTATTCAGATAATACAATGAGTTAGTGGCAGAGCCATTCACTCTGTGGGCCATTTATATTATAATAACATGTACTGGACTTGACTAGCTTTTTACTGGAAAAAAGAAAATAGGGCATTTAAAGTGTCTAGAATATGGGGGTGCCTGGGGTGGCCCAGTTGGTTAAACGGCTGCCTTCGGTTGGGGTCATGATCTCAGAGTCCTGGGATTGAGCCTAATGGAGCCTGATCCAGCCCCATGGCAGGCTTCCTGCTGAGCTGGGAGTCTATTTCTCCCCCTAACTCACTGTGTGGCAGCTCATACTCTCCCTCAAATAAATAAATACAATCTTTAAAAAAAAGTGTCTAGCATATAGTCAGTGAATTTTAAGAAGCAGACTTTCCTAGCAGGATGGTGAATCATTAATACAAGGCTAAATCTGTAGGCATTCATTAATTTCTGTAAGAAAAAATGTTTGAGTGCCTACCACATGCTCGGCACTGCAGATATTATAAGAAAAACACAATAACCAAACATTTTCTTCCCTTGTGGAGTTTACAGTCTAGCACGAGTAGTAGACTTTAAACAAACAATCCCATCAACATGTATATGTGCAACAGGGTTGCATGTTTATTCACACTGTCCTCCGATGAGGAAGGACAAAACAGGCTCCTTATTTTCCAAAACTGATCTAATTTTTCCCAAAGCCACCTGCTGAGTTTCGGAGAACATTTTTAAAGGGTCTGTTAAATTCAGTCCAATTCAGTCCAATCAGTTCCCTTTGCAAAATCCATTTTTTCAGATTTCCTCATCCTCACTGACTTCTCTCTGAAATGGCCCCTGAGTATGTAGGAGGCTTCTGTGACCACCGGGGGGCCACCAGGCACTGAGTGTCACTGTCCTGGGTTTGAGGAGCAAGCTCACCTGTAGCTGGGGTCCACACTCTCTCTTGGAGGTCCAACCCATGTGACGCCCACCCTCGTTGCAGACCTTCATGTCAGCCCCTGCTGACATGGCTCCAATGTCCCTGCCTCAGGCTCCATATTTCCTTAGATCTCCTTTCCAAGCGCTCCCCGCTCAGTCTCCAGAAATGGCCAGATCCCTGTTTTAGGAGGTGATGGGGACTCCTGAGCCCATTTGCAGCATGGGCCTAGCAGATGCTGAGAGTGCTCAGAGGGCCCTCTGCCTGCCTAGACCACTGCCACAACTTGAACAAAGACACCTCTAAGAGTCTCAGGTGGGAAGCGGGGCAAATCTCCCTCTGCCTTCCCTTTGTTCAGTGATGGTTGAGGATAGAAAAACAGCCTACCGACAAGGAAACCTATATTGAAAGGCATTGCAAAAGGATGAAGCCCGTTACTCCTAATTCTAAATTGTGGCAATTGTGAAGAAGTTCAGAGTGTTATCATGAAAGAGAAACGTAGACTAGATAGATGCCCAAGGAAGGTGTGAGTTAATGGTGTTGAAGCACAGACTTAAAAGATGAAGGGACCGCGGTGGGGAGCAATGTGCCTGTGGCCATAACGGGGTAGCCTGAGGGATCCTGCCAGTGGGTCCTTGTTCTGTATCTTGACTGCAGTGGTGGTCCTGCGAATCTGTATATGTGATACAATTGTATAGAACTAAAACACACACACACACACACACACACACACACACACAGAGAGTACATGTAAATTGGTGAGATCTTGATGATGAATTGGAAACGTCAATTTCCAGGTCGTGATATCGCACTGTAGTTCTGCAGGATGTTATTGGCGAAACTGGGTAGAGGGCACATGGGATCTCTACACACTGTTGTTACAACTCTATGTGAATCTAGAAGTAGCTCAAAATGAAAAGTTTGTTTAATAAAAGAAGGAAAGAAGGTTAAGAGTTAGCTATATGAAGACTGAAGACTATTCCAGGTAAAGGAACCTGCATATATAAAGGCCTGGAGGAGAAAGGGCTGACAAGTTGTGGGAAGCCAAAAGAGAGAGTGGCCAGAGTTTAGGGAGCAAGAGGAGGGTGGCTGGTGATGAGGCTGCCAAGGAAGACAGGATGTGCCATGTGGGCTTTACGTGCCGACAGCTATTCTGGATTTTTTTTTAAAGATTATTTATTTATTTATTTATTTATTTATTCATGAGAGACCGAGAAAGAGAGGCAGAGACACAGGCAGAGAGAGAAGCAGGCTCCATGCAGGGAGCCCAACGTGGGACTCAATCCCAGGTCTCCAGGATCATGCCCTGGTGCTAAACTGCTGAGCCACCGGGGTTTGCCCTATTCTGGATTTTTATCTCAAGTGCTGTTGCAGGATTTGAAGCAGGACAGTGGTGTGAGCTGATCTGTTCTGTGAAACATCTCTGACCATGCAGAGAATATCTGGGGACTGGCCATGAGTGGGAGAGGAAAGACTTCTGCAGAGATCCAAGTGCACAAGGATGCTGACGCAGATGGGATGAGGCCATGATTTAGAAACGTAGATGATTTTTAGAGGTAGTTTGCAGGCAGAATTTGTACAATATAGTGTGAAGTGTATGGCAAGGAATAAAGAACAAGGAAGTGTCAATGATCTCTGTATTTCTGAAGTGAGCAACTGAGTGGATAGTGTTTTACAGAAATGAGGGGAGAACAGAGGAGAAGCATATTTGTAGGGACATCATGATGGGTTATTTGCACCTGGATACCACACTGTTTTACATACAGAGCTTTTAAGTACATTTGATAGCTGTGGGACAACTTCACTGTTCCTTCTCAGATTTTTCCTGATTTTCCATATCTTTTAATGCCACCATATGATTAGACTCAGTTTATCTAGGTAAAAAATATTTATGCTGTCATTTTATTGGGATTATAGTAAATATGTAAGTTAACTTAGAGATCATTGATATCTTTAAAGGGTTAACCCCCTTCTATAGACTATAATATCTGTGAAGATATTCATAGTATTTTTGTTTTGGGGGAAATTGCTTTAATATGAAATATCTTCACTGAACTATTCCTGCATTCTCAAACTAAGCTTCACTTAGTTGAAAGATTACTCTTTTAACACTTGCTAGATTCTGCTTTCAAATATTTTATTTAGGATTTTTGCATTAATGTTTGGAAGTAAATATGATCTGTAGCTTTCTTTTAGCTTTCTTTTCTTGTAGCTACTGTTGTCAGGGTTTGGTTTGCTAGCATTATACAAAGAACTTAAAAAGTTTTCTTCTAGGCAGCCTGGGTGGCTCAGAGGTTTAGTGCTGCCTTCAGCCCAGGGCGTGATCCTGGAGTCCCAGGATTGAGTCCCACGTGGGTCTCCCAGGATGGAGCCTGCTTCTCCCTCTGTCTCTCTGTCTCTCTGTATGTGTGTGTGTGTGTCTCTCGTGAATAAATACAATATGTCTTTTTTAAAAAGTTTTCTTCTTGGGACGCCTGCGTGGCTCAACGGTTGAGCGCCTGCCTTCCGCTCAGGTCGTGATCCCGGGATCTAGGATCGAGTCCCACATTGGGCTCCCCAAGAGAAGCCTGCTTCTCCCTCTGCCTATGTCTCTGCCTCTCTCTCTCACTCTCAGTGTCTCTCATGAATAAGGAAATAAATCTTTAAAAATAAGTTTTCTGGGCAGCCCGGGTGGCTCAGCAGTTTAGCACCGCCCTCAGCCTAGGGCGTGATCCTGGATCCCGGGATTGAGTCCCACATCGGGCTCCCTGCAGAGAGCCTGTTTCTGTGCCTCTCTCTCTGTGTCTGTCTCTCACGAATAAACAAATAAAATCTTAAAAAATAAAAATAAGTTTTCTTCTTTTTCTATATATTGGAACAGTTGAAATTGCACTGGAGTCATCTGTTCCTTAAAGGTTTGGAAGAATTCCCCTGCAAAAACTTTGAACTCCCTTCTTTGGGGGACTAGAAGTGTTAAAAACAAGACAATGGGCTCAAAATGGAACTACTCTAAGTCCCATGTATCTGAGATTGGCTTCCTTATGAGTTCAGCTCTCCCAGAAATGGAATCTGAACCCAGTCATTAGAAATCACTGATCAGTACTCCTTAGGTCTGCCTGATGGCCCAAGCATCCCCTAAAGGAAAGTCACCTTCCATAACCAACCTGATTTTTATAACTAGTGCAACTTCCATTTAGTGCAGCATCCTGGAGCCCCTTCTTATCTGCTAGATGGGATGCTACTTGACACATGAATCATTGGCTAAAGTCAATAAGATCTTTAAAATATATTCAGTTGAATTCTGTTTATTAATGGGGGAGATCTGATGTTACTAAATAAATAGCTCTTGCAGAAATTTGTTTCTTCTATGGTAATTGACCTGTTTAGATTTCTTGTCTCAGATGTTTCATAAAATTTCATTTTTCTGGACAATAGTCCACTTCATCTAGAAATTCAGATTTATTTGCATACACTTAAGAAAAGTCTCTCATGATTCTTTTAATTTCCTCTATAACTGTGATTATTCACCCCTTTAAATTTCTTATTTTGTGAATTTGTACTTTCTTCTCTTTTTATGATTGGGTTAGCTAATTATTTTATTGATTTAAAAAAAAAAGAATCTGCTTTTATTTGTTTTACCATTGGAAAAAATATCTATTTTTATCTTTCTTTATTCATTTCTTCTTTCTTTGGCTTTATTTTATTGTTCCTTTTCTAACTTATTGAAACAGTTACTTTATTAAATAGTTTTTTTTAAGATTAAGATAAATATTTCAGTCTATGAATTTTGGTTCTAAAATATGATTTTTAATCTAATTATATTATTCAATTTCTCTTTTAATTTTCCCCTTTGACCTAAGAACCATTTGAAAGAGAGTTTTAAAATTTCCAAGTGGAAGGATACTTTGCTTATTTTTTAAAAAAGATTTTATTTATTTATTTGATAGAGAAAGGGAGCACGAGTCGGGGAAGGAGGGGGGAGGTAGAGGGAGAAGCAGACTCCCCACTGAGCAGGAAGCCCAATGTCAGGTTTTATCCTAGGATACAGAGATCTTGGCCTGAGCCAAAGACAGACACTCAACCAACTGAGCCACCCAAGCACCTTTGCTTTGCTTACTTTTGTTATCTGATTTTACAATTAATTTCTAATTTATTTTATATTATGGCTAGAGATTGTACTAGTTCACTTTTTAGAATTTGTGGCCTAATATATAGTCAATTTGTATGAATGCTCTATCGGCATTTGAAAAAGACATAAATTGTCTCTTTTCAGGGTGGGTGTGTATATTTTTACTTATTTAACTATTTTTAATCCATTTGACCTGTTTGAATCAGGAGGGATGAATGAAAGCCTCTTACTTCTAATGTGTTTCTATTAGTTTTTGTAGTTCCTGTAGTTCTTCTTGTATGAATATTGACAACATTATTTGCCATATAGATACTTTGAATATTGCATTTTTACTGTGGATTGTATCACCTGTCATTGAAAAAAGGGCCTTCTTTTATCTTTTCATGCTTTTTGCCCTAAATTCAACCTTTTGTAATATTTGAGATTATAATTACTTTCTTTTGATTTGCCTAATGTTTTTTTTTTTTTTTTTTTTTTTATCAATCTCTTATTTTAAAAGCCACCTTAAATTAAATTCTGAGTTGGGGCCCCTGGGTGGCTCAGTTGGTTATGTGTTTGCCTTCAGCTTAGGTCATGATCTCCAGGTCCTGGGATTGAGTCCTGCATAGGGCTCCTTGATCAGTGGGGAAAGCCTGCTTCTCCCCCTCTCTCTGCCCCTCTCCCACCACTCATGCTCTCTTTCTCTCTCTCTCTCTTTCTCTCTCTCTCTCTCTCTCTCAAATAAAAAAATAAGACTTTAAAAAAAAAATCTGGGGATAGTCCAAGGAGATTGGTGGAAGAATGGAAACCTTAGTTTTGTCTGGTCCCAGGAACTCAGCTAGATAACTATTAAATCATTCTGAACACCTGCGAACTCAACCAGAGAGCTAAGAAAAGAATAGCTGCAACTCTACAAGTAGAAAGGTGACCACTTTCTGCAAGGTAGGAAGTGCAGAGAAGGGAATCTGAGGTGATATATGGGAAGATAAACCATGGGGGGAGGGAGCCTTTGTAAGCTGGCACTGGAGAGTGATAAAGTAGCAGAGTGCAAAATCAGAACTTTTTGAAGTCTGTTCCTATGAGGGATGTCCCTGTCTGAAGGGTGCTCAAGTTGTGAAGTGGGGTAGAATCTTAGTGGGGCAGTTTGGTCTCAGGATCCACAGGGGTCACAGGAAGGCTGGGGGTGCCTGAGTGTAGCATTGGAGTGGGGAAGCCAGCTGCAATCAGTGAGCCCAGGAGAGGGCTCTCAGCTCAGGGTTGCCATATACCTTGAACATTGGTGCAGCCACATGATCACTCTCTGAGCTGGGGCCCAGCAAATGGCAGAAACTGTGAGACCTCCCTTTCCTCCCCTGGCAGGAGCATTGTCCATGTATGTGCTGCAGGAGTCTGCAGGGTTTTGGACCCCAAACAGGGTCTTGTGCCTGAGACAGAAATACTCAGTCACAGGCTGAGTGAGCACGGAGTGCAGACAGGGACTAGGGAGACAGGAGTGATTGACTGCTTTTCCCTGAGGGCACAGTGAGGAGTAGGGCCTTGAGCTCTCTTGACAGCAGGGCTGGAGATCGGGGGCCACCATTTTTGTTCTTATCCTCTGAAGCTGCAGAAAGCCTTCAGAAAACAAAAGTCACATAGAGCAGTCCAGAGCCATTTACTTAGCCTGGCCCACTGGCAAGGGCAGTGCATTTCCACCCAGGGCAAAGACACTTGAGAATCAGTGCAACAGGCCCTGATCCGCAGGAACATCCAGCCAAGACCAAGTGTACTCATCATAGAGACCTGGAAAACTCCAGCACTAGGGGAATGTAGCACATAGAATTCATGTTTTTACCCCATGATTCTTTAGTTCCATTTCAGTTTCTTTTTTCTTTTTCAACCAATTTCTTATTTTATCAACTCTTTTTAAAAAAATCTTTTTAAATTATCATTTTTAGAAGTATTCTATCCTTTCATTGTATTTAATTTTATTTTTGTACATATATAAGTTTTTCTCTCTTTACAATTTTGGAATCTGTTTTCTAAAAAACCAAAATACACACAGGATCCAGTGTATTCCTCTGTTCTGTTCACTTGTCTGATTACATTCTCTCTCTCTCTCTTTTTTTTTTTTTAATTTAAATTTAATTTTTTTTCTTTTTTCAGTCATAGGTCTCTTTTGATTTGTTTAATTTATATCTCTCTGGGGTCATTTTTGCCATTTTAGTATTTTGTTCCATCATTCATTTATTCTTCTCTGGACAGACTGACAAGACAGAAAAACTCACCTCAAAAAAGAGAACAAGAGAAAGTACTGACTGCCAGGGACCTAGTCAGTATGGATACAAGATGTCAGAACTGGAGTTCAGAATAATGATTATCAAGATCCAGTTAGGGCTTGAATAAAACATAGAAGACACTAGAGAAGCCCTTTTTGGAGAAATAAAAGACTAAAATCTAATCAAGTCGAAATCAAAAAGGCTATTAATGAGATTCAATAAAAATAATGGAAGCTCTAACTGCTAGAATAAATGAGACAGAAGAGAAGATTAATGATATAAAAGACAAAATAATGGAGAATAAATAAGCTGAGAAAAAGATGAACAACTACTGGATCACAGTGGGAAGATTCATGAGGTAAAGGATACCATAAAGCAAAACAATATTGGAATAATTGAGGTCCCAGAGGAGAGGAAGGAGAGAAGGGTCGAAGGTATATTGGAGCAGATTATAACTGAGAACTTCCCTAATCTGGCGAAAGAAATAGGCATTCAAATTCAGAAAGCAGGGCAGCCCGGGTGGCCCAGCGGTTTAGCCGTGTTTGGCCCAGGGCGTGATCCTGGAGACCTGGGATCGAGTCCCACGTCGGGCTCCCTGTGTAGAGCCTGCTTCTCCTTCTACCTGTGTCTCTGCCTCTCTCTGTGTGTATCTCTTATGAATAAATAAATAAAATCCTTATTTATTTTTTAAAGATTTATCCATTTATTTATTCATGATAGACACACAGAGAGAGGGGCAGAGACACAGGAAGAAGGAGAAGCAGGCCCTATGCCAGGAGCCCGACTTGGAACTCGATCCCGGGACCCCAGGAACGTGCCCTGGGCCAAAGGCAAGCGCCAAACCTCTGAGCCACCCAGGGATCCCAAATAAAATCTTTTTAAAAAAAAATCCATAAGGCATAGAGAACCCCCTTGAAAATCAATAAAAACGGGTCAACATGCCTACATACAACAGTGAAAGTTGCAAAACTCAGAGAGAAAGAGAAAATCTTGAAAGCAGCTTGGGACAAGAGGTCTGTAACCTACAAGGGTAGAAACATTAGACAGGCAACAGACCTATCCACAGAGACCTGACAGGAGGGAAAGGACTGACAGGATATATTCAGGGTGCTAAATGAGAAAAATATGCAACCAAGAACACTTTATCCAGCTGGGATGTCATTTAAAATAGGAAAGATGAAAAGCTTCCAGGACAAAAGGAAACTAAAAGAATTTGTGATCACTGAATCAGCCCTGCAAGAAATATTAAAAGAGATCTTTAAGCAAAGAGAGAGCCCAAAAGTAACATAGACCAGAAAGAAACAGAGACAATATCAGGAACAGTAACTTTCCAGGTAATAAAATGGCATTAAATTCGTATCTTTCAATAGTTACTCTGGATGTAAATGGGCTAAATGCCCCAATTAAAAGATATAGGGTATCAGATTGGATAAAAAGCAAGACCCATTGATATGCTGTCTGCAAGAGACTCAGTTTTAGATTGAAAGATACCTCCAAATTTAAGGTGAAGGGGTGGAAAACCATCTATCATGCTAATGGACATCAAAAGAAAGGTGGTGTGAGAATCCTTATATTGGAAAAATTAGACTTTAAACCAAAGACTGTAATAAGAGATGAAGGAGACTATATCATAGTAAAAGGGTATATCCATCAAGAAGATCTAACAATTGTATTTATGCCCCTAATATGGGATCAGCCAATTATATAAACCAATTAATAATAACAATATTAAAGAAACACATCAATATCAGTAGGGGACCTTAACACCCCACTCACTGCAATGGACAGATCAGCTAAGCAGATGATCAACAAGAAAACAAGGGCTTTGAATGACACACTGGCATCACAGATATATTCAGAGCATTCCATCCTAAAGCAACAAAATACACATTATTCTCAAGGGCACACAGAGCACTCTCCAGAACAGATCGCATACTGGGTCACAATTCAGATTTCAACTGGTACTGAAAGATTGGGATCATTCCCTGCATATTTTTGGACCACAATGCTTTGAAACTGGAACTCAATCATAAGAGGAAATTTGGAAGAAACACAAATACAAGGATGTTAAAGAGCATTCTACTAAAGAATGAATGGATCAACCAGGAAACTAAAGAGGTTTTTTTTTTAGAATTCATGAAACAAGTGAAAATGAAAAAAACTCCTCAAAACCTTGGGGATGCAGCAAAGATGGTCCCAAGAGGGAAGTATATAGCAATACAAGCCTTTCTCAAGAAACAAGAAAGGTCTCAAATACACAACCTAACCTTATACCTAAAGGAGCTAGAGAAAGAACAGCAAATAAAGACTAAACCCATGGGTAGCCCGGGTGGCTCAGTGATTTAGTGCTGACTTCGGCCCAGGGTGTGATCCTGGAGATGCAGGATTGAGTCCCATGTCAGGCTCCGTGCATGGAGCCTGCTTCTCCCTCTGCCTCTCTCTGTCTCTCATGAATAAATAAATAAAATGTTAAAAAAAAAAAAAAAGACTAAACCCAGCAGGAGAAGAGAAATTATAAAGGTTAGAGCAGAAATCAATGAAATAGAAACCAAAAGAACAGTAGAATAGATCAACAAAACTAGGAGCTGGTTCTTTGAAAGAATTCATAAGATCGATAAATCCCTGGCCAGACTTACCAAAAGGAAAGGAGAAAGGACACAAATAGATAAAATAATGAAAGAGGAGAGCTCAAAATCAACTCTGAAGAAATACAAACAGTCATAACATATTATGAGCAGCCATGTGCCAACAAATTAAGTAATCTGGAAGAAATGGGTGCATTCCTAGAAACATATACACTACCAAAACTGAAACGAGAAGAAACAGAAAACCTGAACAGATCCATAACCAGCAAAGAAATTGAAGCAGTCACCAAAAATCTCCCAATAAATAAAAGTAAAGGACTGGATAGCCTCCTAGGGGAATTTTACCAAACAATTTAGGAAGAATTAATTCCCATTCTTCTGAAGCTATTTTAAAAAATAGGAATGGAAGGAACACTTCCAAACTCATTCTATGAAGCCAGCATTATCTTGATCCCCAAACCAGACTAAGACCTCACCAAAAAGGAGAATTACAGACCAACATCCCTAATGAACACAGATGCCAAAATTCTCACCAAGTTACTAGCCAATAGGATCCAACAGTACATTAAAAGGATTATTCACTACAATCAACTGGGATTTAATCCTGGGATGCAAGGGTGGTTCAAAATCCACACATCATTCAATGTGATACATCACAAAGGCTAAGAACCATATGATCCTCTCAATAGATGCAGAAAGAGAATTTGACAAAATACAGCATTCTTTCTGGATTAAACTCCACAGTGTAGGGCTAGAGGGAACATACTTCAATATCATAAAAGCCATAAATGAAAAACCCACAGCGAATATTATTCTCAATTCTCAAAAGCTGAGAGCTTTTCCCTTGTGGTCAGGAACATGGCAGGGATGTCCACTCTCACCACTGTCTTTCAACATAGTACTAGAAGTCCTAGCCTCAGCAATCAGACAACAAAAAGAAATAAAAGGCATCCAAATCAGCAAAGAAGTCAAACTCTCACTCTTCACAGATGACATGATACTCTATGCTGAAAATCCAAAAGATTCTACCCCCAAGTTGTTATAACTAGTACAGGAATTCAGCAAAGTGGCAGGATATAAAAACCAATGCACAGAAATCAGCTGCATTTCTATATGCTAACAATGAGACAGAAGAAAGAAAAGTGAAGGAATTGATCCCATTTAAACTGCACCAAACCCATAAAATACCTAGAAATAGGGGGCTCAGCGGTCTAGTGCCAACTTCAGCCCAGGGCCTGATTCTGGAGACCCGGGATCGAGTCCCATGTCAGGTTCCCTGCGTGGAGCCTGCTTCTCCCTCTGCCTGTGTCTCTCTCTGCCTCTCTCTGTCTCTCTCTGTCTCTCTCTCTCTCTCTCTCATGAATTTTAAAAAATAATAAAATAAAAAAAATACCTAGGAATAAATGTAACCATTGAGGTAAACTATCTGTACTCTGAAAAACTGCAGAACACTTATGAAAAAAATTGAGGAAGACACAAAGAAATGGAAAAACATTCCATGCTCATGGATTGGCAGAACAAATATTGTTAAAATGTCTATGCTACCCAGAGCAATCTACATATTCAATGCAATCCTTATCCAAATACCATCAATATTTTTCACAGAGCTGAAACATTTAAAGAAGAATTAATACCTATTCTTCTGAAGCTGTTTCAAAAAATAGAAATGGAAAGAAAACTTCCAAACTTCCTAAAATCTGTATGGAACCAGAAAAGACTGAATAGCCAAAGAAAGGTTGAAAAAGAAAACCAAGCTGGTGGCATCACAATTCAGTTCTTTAAGCTGTATTACAAAGTTGTAGTCATCAAGACAGTATGGTACTGGCACAAAAACAGACTCTTAGATCAATGGAACAGAACAGAGAACCCAGAAATGGACCCTCAACTCTGTGGTCAACTTATCTTTGACCAAGCAGGTAGGAACATCCAGTGGAAAAAAGACAGTCTCTTCAACAAATGGTGTTGGAAATATTGGATAGTCACATGTAGAAAAATGAAACTGAACCATTTTCTTACACCATACACAAAAATAGACTCAAAATGGATGAAAGATCTAAACGTGAGACAGGAATCCATGAAAATTCTAGAGGACAACACAGGCAGCAACCTCTGTGACCTCAGCCGCAGCAACTTCTTGCTAGACATATCTTCAAAGGCAAGGGAAATAAAAGCAAAAATGAACTATTGGGACCTCATCAAGATAAAAAGCTTTGACATACCAAAGGAAACAATTGACAAAACTAAAAGACAACCAACAGAATGGGAGAAGATATTTACAAATGTCTTATCAGATAAAGGGCTAGTACCCAAAATCTATAAATAATTTATCAAACTCAATATCCAAGAAACAAATAATCCAGTCAAGAAATGGGCAGACAACGTGAGCAGACATTTCTCCAAAGAAGAAATACAAATGACCAACAGACACAGGAAAAAATGCTCAACATCACATCAGGGAAACACAAATCAAAACCACAATGAGATACCACTTCAAAAGATTCAGAATGGCTAAAATTAAAAAGTTGAAACGACAGATGTTGGTGAGGATGTGGAGAAGGGGGAACCCTCCTACACTGCAGGTGAGAATGCCAGCTGGTACAGCCACACTGGAACACAGTATGGAGTTTCCTCAAAAAGTTGAAAATAGAGCTTACCCTATGACCCAGCAATTGCACTGCTTGGTATTTACCCAAAGGATACAAACATAGTGATTCAAAGGGGCACATGGACCCCAATGTTTATAGCAGCGATGTCCACAATAGCCAAAATAAGGAAAAAGCCCAGATGTCCAATGACAATGAATGGATAAGAAGATGTGGTATATACACAATGGAATACTACTCAGCCATCAAAAAAGATTAAATCTTACCTTTTCCAATGATGTGGATAGAATTAGAGGATATAATGTTAACCGAAATAAGTCAATCAGAGAAAGACAATTATCATTCAATCATATGTGATTTGGGCAGCCCAGGTGGCTCAGCGGTTTAGCGCCACATTCAGCCCAGGGCATGATCCTGGAGACCCAGGATCGAGTCCCATGTTGGGCTCCCTGCATGGAGCCTACTTCTCCCTCTGCCTGTGTCTCTGCCTCTCTCTCTCTCTCTCTCTCTCTGTCTTTCATGAATAAATAAATAAAATCTTTAAAAAAATCATATGTGAAATTTAAGAGCAAAACAGAAGATCATAAGAGAAGGGGAGGGAAATAAAATAAGACAAAATCAATGAGGGAAGCAAATCATAAGAGACTTTTAACTATAGGGAACAAACTGAGGGTTACTGGAGGAGAGGGCGGTGAGAGATGGGGTAACTGGGTGATGGGCATTAAGGAGGGCATGTGATGTGACCAGCACAGAGTGTTATATGCAACTGATGAATCACTAAACTCTATCTCTGAAATTAAATATATGTTAATTAATTGAATTTAAATTTAATTTAAAAAATAAAAATAAATATAATTATTATCTCTCTTACATAGCCTGGAAATTCTGTGAAGATACCAATCATATCTCTCTTCTTCACTAAGAGTGCCTGGCACATAATAGGTATACAAGTATCTTCAAATGGATGACAATATGAAATCAGAGAGTGTATGTTAAATTTCAGTCCTACCACTTACAGGGGAAGCACACTTGAGCAATTAATGTTTTCCATCTTTTACACTTATTCTATAAAGTAGAGTGACCATAATCCCATTTTACAGGATGGGATTTTGTGATGATTAAATTAGGGAATATATGAATAGGGTATGAGTCTCATGGCAAACACTTAGGGGAACAAGAAATGTGATTTTTTTTTTTTTATTGTCTCTGTATGTGAATTCAGTTTCTATTTCAGCCACCATTCTGCTGGGTGATGGAAATTTATTATTTGCTAGTTAAGTGTTTTGTCAGTCATTTCCAGGCAAATTGCCCCACCCCTCCCACGTCACTTCCCTGCAGTTAACTTGAGTTCTGGAGGGCTTAACTTTGTGAGAGCATGTATGTGTGAAAGAGCAGTGAGCCTCTAGTCTCATATATCCATCATCTTCACACACATTGGCATCTACTGACATGTCTGGTTTCCAGTCTGGTTTCTGGTCATATGGTTCTTATAGATTCTGACTAAAATGTTACTTTAGGTTTACCAGTTTTCTGGGGGTAGATCTAAGCCATAATAAGCCATACAAAGACATTCTGGTGCTTCTGGAACACTTATGGGGAGTGCAGGGACCCAGCTGAGCTGCCTTGGCATATCTGTCTGGACATAACATGTCAGCTCTCCTGCCTTTCACCCATCTGGACCTTCCAGGGAGGCTTGTGGCTTCTCAGGCTCCTTCCAGATACTAAAGCTCTAATTCCCTCTACTTTCAGATTCCCTGCTCTGTATGAAGGGTCTGTTCTCCCCATCCCTTCCTGTGGGGCCAGTATGGAGCCAGCGGTATGCAACACCCTCCTACTAACATGCCAACACTCAACTTTCCAGCTCTCCTTGATTCTGTATTGTTTTATCCTAAGGACATTTTTGTTTGGTTATTGTTTTTTCCTAAAGCAGGAGAAACTGATTCTAACTGATCTCATAGTCTTCTACATTTTTTTTTTTTTTTTAATGATAGTCACAGAGAGGGAGAGAGAGAGAGAGAGAGAGAGAGGCAGAGACATAGGCAGAGGGAGAAGCAGGCTCCATACACCGGGAGCCCGACGTGGGACTCAATCCCCGGTCTCCAGGATCGCGCCCTGGGCCAAAGGCAGGCGCTAAACCGCTGCGCCACCCAGGGATCCCGATCTCATAGTCTTCTAAAAACTGTCATTTATGACATAATTTATGTGTACTGAATTATTTTATGCTCAAAACTTTCTTTTGAAAGTTACTTTTTTTTTCTTTCTTAAAATATTGTCTTTGCCATGAATTCAAAACCTTATTTGGAAGTCACAAGACAAGTCTTTACTCTCTTTTTTCTCTGTCTGGTTCTACTTTGACCACCATCCCTTTGCGATGGGTATAAGATTTCAATGAAAGGATCTTGAGATAAAGAGAAATAATTGAAAATAAACTATTATAAAATACTGAGACTATTTGACTAATGTATCAAAATGTCATTCAAGTTACATGTACATAAAAGACGTACAAGTATGAGTTGGTCACAATTTCTTTATTTAGCATTGTTTCACTAAAAGCTTTCAAATCAATGCTCTTAAACTTTAATCAATGCATAGTGTAAGCACTTGAAAGTCTCTTTGCTTCTTTTATTTTTAAAAAACCCTTGTTCCCTATTTTTAGCAAGTCCATTACTTCTATGTTTTCTTTGCTCTGACTGTGATATCTGTCTTAGATATTAAGCTCCTCTGGAGCAGAGATTGTATTTTTCCTAAATACTATATCCATTTCCTGAGAGATTGTTCTGATAGCTCTTCCATCTTCCTTTGTCACTCACACAAGACATGTGGCTCACTTTCCCTACTATCCTCAAATAGAGTCCTGTGTTTGAGCCAAAATATTCTACTTTCAGTTTACTTATTACCAATATCTATTGAGAATATAACATATATCATACAACATATAACATATGTTGGGATGGGGGGGCAGAAAAGTAAAAGAGTAATAATACCTAATGTTTGTTGAACACTGCATACTGCCCACTGTTCTTAATGTTTTATATGTGTTACTTCACTAAGTTGTCCCAACTCTGAGGGATATACTATTATTATCTCCACCTATAGCTGAGGAATCCAAGTCTCTGAGAGATTAAGCATCTTGCCAAAACTATCCCAGCTAGATCCTGGATTCCAACTCATGTAGTCTAGCTCAAAGCCCATATTTCTAATATCTATACTGCCTTTGAACTCAGAAGGTTTGCCAAATTTCTCTTAAAACCTAGGGATCCAGGATGCCTGGGTGGCTCAGCGGTTAAAGCGTCTGTCTTCAGCTCAGGGCATGATCCTGGAATCCCGGGGTCGAGTCCCACATCGGGCTCCCTGCATGGAGTCTGCTTCTCCCTCTGCCTCTGCCTCTCTCTCTCTCTGTGTCTCTCATGAATACATAAATAAATAAAATTAAAAAACAAACAAACAAAAAACCCCTAGGGATCCTTAGGTAGAAATAAGTCAAAATATGATTGATGTTAAGAAGCTATAGTCCATTTAAGTGTATAGTGACTTCCCTGTCATAAAGGAATGCTTTTGGCTGTGGATTGGACAGTGACATGGTTTTGAGTCATCTCCAGCACTTTGTCATACAGAAGATGCCCTGTCTGGTGGTTTATGTGTTATCTCCCTTTTCTGATGTATCTTTGCTGGGGAGATGGGTGAATAAAGCTATCCAAGTTTATTTTTATTTTTTTTAGATTTATTTATTTATTTATTTATTTATTTATTTATTTATTTATTCATAGAGACACAGAGAGAGAGAGAGGCAGAGACACAGGCAGAGGGAGAAGCAGGCTCCATGCAGAGACCGACGTGGGACTGGATCCAGGGTCTCCAGGATCACGCCCTGGGCTGCAGGCGGCGCTAAACCGCTGCGCCACCGGGGCTGCCCAAGCTATCCGAGTTTAAAGCCACTTTCACACAATGGTCTGCAACTTCTCTGATCTTTCTTATTCCTACCAATTAACTGGTAGGTTTACAAACCTTGAGGGTTGGCCCTTTGTTTTATTATGGGAGACTGTTGGACTTACAGGCACTACAAATATATCCTAACATCCCATTGATTTCCTGTCTAAAATAATATTGAGTGGAGAAAAGAAGGACATCATGAACCATGACTTCTGCTGTGGTCAGGGTGAGGAAGCATGGAGCCCAACCAAGGGGAGTCAATGGCCCATTTGTGTGGGTGCTTAGGGTGAGATCAAAGGAAGAGGTGAAGCTTCGGAGGTCAAGCTATGGGTAGAACACAATATCTAAGAATTAAAAGAGCAAAAACAAAGAATAGTCAAGGCTATTATTCAACAAAAACAGGTTGAGAGCAGAAAAATGTAAACATCCAGACACAGTTAACTGAAGCATCCAACTAAATACGAACATTTCCTTAATCACTTGAATAGCAGATGGGTCAACCCAATCTTGTCTTTTTGAACTCTTTTCTGAATTCCTATCTCTTCTAAAAGAAAAAGATGGCCATCATAATAGCATAAAGGCAGAGGGTTATTTCATGCAATCTAAAGGCAGAAGTGTAGCTAAGTCTCAGAAACATGCAAGGTCTCAGAAGACCCTCTTTCTTCTCTGTCTTTGCATTTCTGCTTAACTCTTCACTCTCTGGTTCTTTTGCTTTTTGTAAGATCACAACAGCTCGTTAACTTTGGTGTTAGAGGCCCATGCCATCCAGATTCTTTCTCTGGATTCCAATTCTACATTCTAGGAAGAGAAGATTTTAATTGACCCAGCCTGGTTAGATGACTACCCTTGGACTAAACAATTGTGCCTAGGTTTGGGATCAAGTTGTGTTAGCATGGCTGATGAGAATCTACCCCACAGGCCAGAGCCTACCCTTCGGTTTCACCATCTTTCAGGCCAGTCTGTGTTGCTGTAAGAACCAGATTAGATAATATATGTGAAAGGATGGCTTGAAAATGTTAAGTACTATTACAATTTTCATGGCTGAAATTTGTAACCATGGGGAAATATTTGAAATTGCTTTTATGGTAATAATATTAGTTTCCATGCAGTATAAAGACACTCTGGATATATAAAGAGCCCTGTGAATTGGAGTCAATTTGTTTCATCTGATATTTTATTCTAAACTCTTTTGCTTGCAAAGGATGCAGTGAGAGAAGGACAGGCTTTCCAAGACCATGTTTCCTGATCTGTAGAGAAGAGGCTCAGCATTAGAGGAAGTGTGGGACAATCATTATTTGGTACTCAAAAAGTTAAAACAGAAGATTGTTAAGCACCAGTCAAGGGTGTCTGAAGGGGAAAGTGGCTGGATTTTAAGATTCCTCTATAGAATCTGTCTTCTGGAAAAGAAGCCAATTTTATGCCCTGGAGAGGATGCTTTGTGTTGCTAGTGGTAATTGCTCCTCATTAACTTTGCCACAAAGCAGCTTTGGTGCATTGTGCATAGCAGTGGATATGGCTGCTTTTTTCTAGTTAAATTCAAACTACTTTAGACCATATGGTCCCTGGGCTGTAGATTATTATTAAATTTCCTGAATCATCCTATACTGTAAAATATAAACAAACAAAAACTTAAAAGAAAACTATAAGTTTTCATTTCAAAATTTCAGAGATTCTTATGTTTGAGAATACAGCATTTATTTTTAGTTGATAAAGTCTTAAATACCCTTCTCATTCATACTTGAAATTCAAAGGACAAAGCAGATTGATTGTTTTACTTGTAATTTGCTGTTGCGATAAATTGTTCAACTTATTTGTAGTTTTTTGGGAGAAGAGGCAACATTATCCTGCCTCTAGAGTATTTCTGGGACACTTAGGCATAAAAACCATCCTGGAGGGGTGCTTGGATGGCTTAGTCAAGCATTTGAATCTTGATTTGGGCTCAGGTCCTGATCTCAGGGTCCTGAGATGGAGCCCTGTGTCCAGCTCCATGCTCAGCACAGGGTCTGCTTGTCCCTCTCCCTCTGCTCCTATCCCTATTTGTGATCTATCTCTAAAATAAATAAACAAACAAACAAATAAATAAATAAAATCTTTAAAAAAAAACAAAACAAAGAAACAAGACCATCCTGCAGCACAAGAAACTCATGCCTTGATGACAGTGCACTTCTCTGCCTTGATGACAGTGCATTGTGGAGTTTCAATTATTAATGTGCTGTTCCAAAGTGTCCAAATGCTTCTCTTTTAAAAGAAACAGGGCTATGGGAAATGGACTACTTAGGGTGACACTAGAGGGATTTATTTTTACAACCAGGAATTAAATATGAGGCCATCTTTCTGAGATCCATGAATAGTTTAGAATAGAGATGGAGATGACCAAAGGAAAGAGAAGCACATAGAAATAATTAAAGACTAAGATGATCAGGAGTAAGTAAAGGATATTAAGAGAAGATGTGCATTGCTAAAAAACAAAATTCCACTGAGTAAATTTAAAAAATCCTATTGGTTTTCTTCACTGATTCATGAACTGGGCAGCATCCCACCAAACAGATAGAAAGGAGCTATTTGGAGCTATACAAAAATGAAAGACTTTCATAAGCAGAAGGGAGCAGGAATAAGGATGTCATACGAGACCCAAAAAATGGGTTGGTTATTACAAGGTGGTTTTCCTCTAGGGGATGACAAGGGTCTATTAGGCAGATTACCTAATGAGCGCTAATCAGGCGATTCTTGATTGACTGGTTTTAGATTCCATTTCTAAGAGGGCCAAAATTGTAATTTTAAGTCTCAGTTTGGTGATGTGGGGCTTAGCATAAGTGGCTCCATTTGGGGCCTGCTACCTTATTTTTCTTTCCCCCCCCTTTTTTTTAAGGTTTTATTTATTTATTCATGAGAGACACACAGAGAGAAGCAGAGACATAGGCAGAGGGAGAAGCAGGCACCCTGTGAGGAGCCTGATGCAGGACTGGATCCCAGGACCCTGGGATCAGAACCTAAGCCAAAACCAGACACTCAACCACTGAGCCACCCAGGCGTCCCCGGACTGTTGCCTTTAACAGCATGTGCACACACACACAAAAGAACAAAAAGAAAATAACATATTTGAATCTGAGACTTAGAAGGAGAAAATTTCCTAGTGGATCTGTTGATACCTTCCACAGGGAAGAAAAAACAAAAGAAAGATTCCCACCAGTTCACCAGTTTTCAGAAAGGTTATGGGGATGAATAATCTTGAACCTATAGACAGTCAGTTGGTCCACAAAGACAGACAGGGAACCAGGCAATGATGGAGAAAACACAACGTAGGGAACAAGACAGACACGATCTCATCCTAGAGGAACTTCTTGTCAAGAGGAGAGAGATATGTAAATAAAATGGCAGATGATGATACTGCTACAGAGAAATAATCCAGGCTGCTTCCAGGAACATATTAGAGGCACACCTGACCTGGAGAATGGGGATAGCCTGGACAGCCTCACATTCAACAGTACTGAGTGAGAACAGAGAGCATGGTTTGTCTGGATTCCTGAGATCCCCTCTACTGTCCATCAGTCACTCAAAGCTCAGAGGGAAATTATCAACTGTGGCTTCATAGAAATACTTGAGCTTGAAGTCAATCCAGTTCTAGGTCCATCATCACAAGTTGCGAGACCTTGAGTTTCCTCATCTCAGTTTCCTTGCTTATAAAATAGAAATAATAAAATATTTCCATAATTCTAAGTGGTTATTAGATGAACATTAATTTAATAAGAAATTTTAAAGGTCAGGGTAAGTAGAGGAAGAAATATCTCTCAATTGTAGGATACTTCCAGATTTCAGCCACATCAATACATAAAAATACGTACATCATAAGGTTGAGGAAATATGGTTGCCCAAGACTGTGAAGATTAAATGAAATTATATGTGAGAATATGCTTCCACATTGTGCCTTGAGCTGAGCATCTGTGTCACGCCCCACCCCCACCCCCGCTGCCCCAAATTCATGTATTGAAATGTGGTGGTATTAGAAGGCAGGACCTTGGAGAGGTAATTTGGTCATGAAGGTGGAATCCACATGAGTGGGATTAGCACCCTTAGAAGGAAAGCCACCCGGTGGCTCAGCGGTTTAGCACCGCCTTCAGCCCAGGGCTGGATCCTGGAGACCGGGGATCAAGTCCCACATCAGGCTTCCTGCATGGAGCCTGCTTTTCCCTGTGCCTGTGTCTCTGCCTCTCTCTGTCTCTCATGAAAAAATAAATAAAATCCTTTGGAAAAAAACAAAAAAAAAAAAAGAAGGAAAGATGATAGCTTTCACTATCCTTTCACAGTGCTCTCCTCACTCCCCTCTCCCTTCCATGTAAGGATACAAGAGCAAATGATGTCAGCAAACACCAGAACTGCCAGTGCCTTGATCTTAGATCTGCCAACCTTACCTGCTTCACCCTCTGCATGGCCCTGACTTTAAAAATATACAAATGACTTGAAAATAATGGATATGGTATTCAATCCTGGGATCACATTTCTTCATGAGCCCTTTTTATTAAGTAGACTATATTGTTATTAACAACTAATATATAGAGTCTTTTAGAACCAAAAGGAAATTTCAAGTTCAATGAATTCTATGCTTAAATCTTAGAATACAAAAAACTGAGGATCAGAGAATAAGAGACTTTTCTACACTTTTCTACATGGCAAAGTTGGGAGAGAAAGAGGGCTTTTTATAGATATAAAAGATATATTTGACAATTGTTACTAATTATGGTTCTATACAGTGAGATATTGGAAATGACTATGTAACCTCAGTTTATACAAAGCAGCTGTAGAATACCAATCCCCCAAGTGAGCAATGCCCTAAGCAGTGCAAGGCTAAGCTGATTTAGGTTGTGGAATTGAGGTGGTGGGAATGGAGGGCATGTGAGAAAGGCATAGGTGCACAATTCTGTTGTATTAGATGAGCTTCCTCTCCAAGGAAAACAAAATCATGCTCAGCCTGAGTGACAGAGTTATTGGAATTATAGGTCCTCTGTACAGGAAAAGATTTACATACCCCTCCAGCAGTCTTCCCCATGCTGCTAGGCAGTTTACCTTGGTCTAAAAATGACAGAGTGGGTCTCAGGTTTATGGCGGCTTGGTGAAGGAGGGGGCTGTTTACAACAGAACTGTAAGAGGTTATGACTTTCTTTGCAGTCACCAGGAGGCTGCGCTGGGCTAGACAGAGGGATGATAATGCTGAAATCACAAGAAATGCATCTTCAAGTGCATTCAATCACAGGCCTGCCTATACTCATGCCAGGCATTCATGACCTGATACCGTAGCAACTTTCTTGAAGGCTTATCAAAGCATTGCAGGCAGGATCCACCTCATTATGGTTTTATCTATAGAAGGCAGATTTGGATAGGCTTGTCACCATCTCCCACCTGGGGATACTTGATACCTGGTTAAATAATTGTTCTAAGCTCCCTGTAGCTGAAGGGAAGTCAAGTCGGGTCTCTTAACCTCTGTGGGGCTCTGTTTGGCAGGAGGTCGGCCTGCCTGCTCTTCAACCTTAAGACAAACTGGAGTCAGGCTGCTCAATAGTGGACAAAATGGAACTGAACAGTCATAGGATGTTAAAGCCGGAAGTAGGCTTTGCAGTTTGTATTTAGGATTATTTCATTTAGTTCGCATACATAATTTGACCCATTTGACAGCCGCGAGATGGGAGACAGAAAGCTTAAGCAACCTGCCCAGGGCGGGGCGACGGCTCAGTACAGGAGCCTGCAGCCTGAAGTTCGGGCGGCCCTACGGACTGCTGTCAGGAGGGCATCGCCCCCCGTCCCCGGTGGTCTACCTGCCAGCGACCCCAAGCCGTAGTCAGGGCTGCAGCCTTTTCCTGCTGTAACCCGCCAGCCAGGGCAACCCCCAGCGGGTGACGAGCAGACGCTGAGACTCCACGCCTGGCTCGGTGGCGCCTATCTTGTCTTTGTTTGGAGTACGGGGAAATCTGAGAACGGGGGAGGCGTGACTGCAATATTCAGATCGTTTTTAAACAAACGATTTCCTAATTTGTGTCTGTTTCACGCCTGGTGACACCTCCGCAGGCAGCGCCTGCCGCGCTGCGAGCCCTTCCTCCTGCCTGTCTGCACCCGCCCCCCCCCCCCCCCCCCCCCCCACCCCGGCCTCCCCCAACCACCTTCGCCCGCAGCAGAGACCGAGGAGGGAGCAGAGGGACAGGCAGCGCCGCTGCGGGAGGCTGTCGGTGCAGCTCGCGGCTGGCCTGGAGATTTCCCCATTCATAAAACCGACACCTCTGCGCGCTGACTTCCCGCCGGCGCCCAAAGGCCCAGCCACAGCCGGGTGGGACCGGGTCCCAGGCGCTGCGTTCCGGGGCCAAGGGGCCTGCCCCGCGCGTCTTCGCTCTCCGCCAGGGAGTCTCGTTCCAGAATTCCTGCCTCGTGCCCTCGCCCAGCCTGTGCGGGCGGCCCGCAGGGACCGCGGATGAGCACTCGTGGTTGAGACCAAGAGAGAAAATGGCTCGCGGTCCCATCCGTAACCGAAACCTCGCCCTCTGACTTCAGGCTCTCCGACATTTTGTGACTCGGCATTTTCGGCCCTACCGGAGACCTAGGAAGCGACTGTCGAGCCCCGCTACCTGACCGTTCGCAAACCACTGGCTTTCCGGGTCCCCTTGTGCCCTTTAATGGGGATGGGCGGGAGCGCGGGAGCCGGCGGGGGAGGTGCTGGCAGGGCGGGGCGGGCCGGGCCGTCGCTCTAATTCCGGATGCGCGCTCCAGCCACGGAACAGATGGTCGTTGACAACGACCCTCTCTACCACACCCTTGAAATTGCCCCTTGACTCGCCTAGCAGCCCAGGCAAGCCCTTCCTCGCTGAGCGGACGCCCCTCGGCTCCTCCCGCCCCCCGGCGCTCTCTGCTCTGGAGACCACAACTCCTCGGCACGCCGCGCGGGGAGGGGGCGGGGGCGGGGGCGGGGCGGGCGCGGCGGGGGGCGGGGAGGGGATTCCCGAGCCAGCCGGGCGCTCGCCCTCCGCCGCCGGCTGCAGCGTCGCGCGGCCAAGGTCAGAGGCGCCGCAGGAGCGGCAGCGGCGAACCAAGGAAGCGGGTCAGTCCTTGCCGCGGGGGAACAGCCCCAGGGCGCGTCGGGCCGGCGGCAGCGGCCCCCGGGGGGGCGGCAGGCGGAGGTCTCGGAGCGGCCGGGCCCCGCGGAGGCAGTGGCGGGAGCCGGGACCCTGCCCGCGGGGGGCGGCCGCCGCGTCCCCGCCCGCAGCTGGGCTCCGCCTGGAGCCGGGGCGCTGTCCGCCGCCTCGTGGTGCTGAACCCAGTCCCGCGGCCCAGCGGCCCAGCGGCCCTGCTCACTCTCCTCCTCACCTCCTGGTCGCTCCGATTGGGGCGGGGCAGGGGCAACAGGGAGCCACGAGCAGCTGCCCCCTGGGGCCGACGGGGGGAAGCGGGACAGCTAAGAAACGGCAGCCCGGCCGCTGGTCCTGATGCGCCGCGGAGACGCGCACTGCAGCCGGCGGCGGCGCTAGTGCTGATTCATCACCTAGAGCGCCTCGCAGGCCATCGCGAGGGCAGCTACTGGCTCCGGACTCCGGCCGCAGGTGGAGGAGCCTCGCGGGCAGGAGGTGAGGACCCCCTGCCTTCTCTTGCCCCCGGTGGTCGCAGGGCGGTGGCCCCAGGATAGGAGAGGGGCGTGCCCCCGGGGCTGCGAAGTGGGCATGCCTGTGTAATGCCCTCGCTTGCAGTCTCTCTGGTGCTAACTAGGCTCGGTCCCTCCGCCTGTCTCTGGGGCTTGGGCCGTTCCACCTCCCCCCCTGAGCAGCTCGGTCTGCCGGTGCAGCGATGGAGGAGGAGCTGAAGTGCCCCGTGTGCGGCTCCCTGTTTCGGGAGCCCATCATCTTGCCCTGTTCCCACAACGTTTGTCTTCCTTGCGCTCGTACGATCGCCGTTCAGACGCCGGACGGCGAGCAACACCTGCCCCAGCCGCTCCTGCACTCCCGCGGCTCCGGGCTACCGGCGGCCGCCGCCGCAGCGCCTCCTCTGGACCAAGACCCGGCGGCTGGCCCGGCCTGCAGCGGCGGGAGCGGGGGCGCAGCTGGCGGCCTGGGCGGCGGTGCGGGAGGTGGCGGGGACCACGCGGACAAGCTGAGCTTGTACAGTGAGACGGACAGCGGTTACGGGTCCTACACCCCGAGCCTCAAGTCTCCCAACGGGGTTCGCGTGCTGCCCATGGTGCCCGCACCGCCTGGCTCCTCGGCCGCCGCGGCCCGCGGAGCCGCCTGCTCCTCGCTGTCCTCGTCCTCCTCAAGCTCCATCACGTGCCCGCAGTGCCACCGCAGCGCGTCCCTGGACCACCGAGGCCTGCGCGGCTTCCAGCGCAACCGGCTGCTCGAGGCCATCGTGCAAAGGTACCAGCAGGGCCGCGGGGCCGTGCATGGGGCGTCCGCAGCCGCGGCAGTGGCCATCTGCCAGTTGTGCGACCGCACCCCGCCTGAGCCGGCCGCCACGCTATGCGAGCAATGCGACGTGCTCTACTGTGCTGCCTGCCAGCTCAAATGCCATCCATCCCGGGGACCCTTCGCTAAGCACCGCCTGGTGCAGCCGCCGCCGCCGCCCGCGCCCGCCGAGGCCGCCTCAGCATCCCCAGGCGCGGCCCAGGGCGCCCCCAGCGGAGGCGGTGGCTGCAAGAGCCCGGGGGGCGCAGGGGCCGGAGCTGCTGGGGGCGGCGCTGCCCGCAAGTTCCCTACGTGCCCGGAACACGAAATGGAGAACTACAGCATGTACTGCGTGAGCTGCCGAACCCCGGTGTGCTATCTGTGCCTGGAGGAGGGCCGTCACGGCAAGCACGAGGTGAAGCAGCTGGGAGCCATGTGGAAACAGCACAAGGTGAGCGCAGGCTGGGCAGGGCGCAGGGACACAGGTGCAGAGAAGCGGGCGCGACAAGGCCCCCCCCCCCCCCCCCCCCCCCCGGCCTCCTCCCCAGAGAGGTGGCAGAAGGCAGGAATTCCTTCCTTCTTTCCTTCCTTCATTCATTCATTCGACAGACGCTGAAATGAATCCAGGGACTCTGAAGTGGGTGTTGGGCATGAGAAGGGCATAGAAAGATGACTTACTCGGTCCCCTTTCCCCTGAGATTGGATGATTTTACACAAAGGGCACCCAGAATGCAGAAGCAGGGCTTTTTCACTCCCAAAGTTGTCTAATAAATTACCCTGAGGGCTTTGCGGGATTTATGGCATCCGGGGCCCCCTTCCTCCCTAGAAAAAAAAAAATTTTAAGTGCAAGTGTTCCCACCCACCTGCAAAAAAGTGTCTGATCCCTCCCCGCACTTGGTTCATCTTCCCTGAAGATAGGAAGTTTCTATCCTAGCACTCAGTGAAAGGACACACTACTTCCTACAGAGCAGAACTCGCCTCTGCTTTCAGAGCAGATTTGCCTACACTCTCAAGGAGTCTCCAGCACTTTCTACCCCCAGAATGCCTCCCAGCCTAGAGGGAAGATATCATTCCTCATGGGCCTTATTTAAGAGTTTGGGTGTGTGGCCTTTTAGGAAGGGAGCATCATTCCCTGAGAGATTTTCTCTTGCTGAGACACTGCCACTCCTGGCAGTGGGAGTGTGGTGGCCCTGCAGATCAAGCCATACTTTTCTCTGCAGGCCCCCGAAAGCCTCCTTCCCCTGTGACTTGCCTGGGGCTGGCACCTCCCAAGTGAAAATGGAACAGCCTCTAAGTGCCAACTCATGGTTGTCAATGTGTTCAGTACCTGACACTGGGAGGGAGAATCCTCAAAATGAGGTCACATCCTTTTTCAGGATCCCTGGGCAAGAGTGGAGTAAGTTCTTCTCATGAACATTCACCTTAATTTTCTATCCAAAGGCCAAGCCATGCAACCGGACTTGCTGGCACCTGAGGTCAGTGATTGTGGCCTGACCAAGTTAGAGTCCCTTATTCAATGACCCCAACTACATCAGCAAATTTGGACACTTATCATTCAATATCCTCTTTCTCATAAACTCTCACTCCACAAATAGACAGAAGGTCTCCAAATGGCCCAACAGGAACTATGTATTCTGCTTGAGGAGGGAAGACATGGAAAAATAAGGAATTTGCCATGGTTACATTGAATCATCCGACTGGAAATGGACAAAAAGGGTGGCATAGATGAGAGAAGGGACTAACCATTCCTATTATAGATTTGTTGTATTTAGTTACTGTATAATTTCATCTGCTATTATGTGTGTGCTATTATTGTAATTCAACATTTTCAAATCAGAAAATTAGAAAAGAAATGGGGGAAAACATTAGAAATCTACCTTGGAGTAGGAAATTTGCAGAAGAGACATCATTTCACAAATAAAGAAATCTTTTGCAAAGAAGCTGTGATCAGCACCAAGACAAGAAGCATAGGTTCACATTCAGATTTCACAAGCTGTTACTTTTTCACAGCCTAGAGGGCCAGAATTAATTCTAGGTGTTGCCACCTAAATCTTTAGATTTAGTGAAGAGTGGAAACCAGCATGATTTGAGATGAGTGTGCACTCTTAGAAGAGACTAAGACTCTTGCCAGGAAAAGTTAAGTTGGATAATGAACTATGATTTAAAGAACCAAGACTATGCAGGAAAAAATCATTGGTCATCCTTCCTTTCGTATCCAAAGCACCTTTAGAACATTTCTATCCCGGGATCCCTGGGTGGCACAGCGGTTTGGCGCCTGCCTTTGGCCCAGGGCACAATCCTGGAGGCCCGGGATTGAGTCCCACATCGGGCTCCTGGTGCATGGAGCCTGCTTCTCCCTCTGCCTATGTCTCTGCCTCTCTCTCTCTCTCTGTGACTATCATAAATTAAAAAAAAAAAAAAAAGTTTCTATCCCCAACCAACAATGGAAAGTTTTGAGGAAATATGGAAAGCACATGTGATATTTGCTCAACAGAGTGGGAAAGTTATCTGTGGGAAATAGGACAATGGAGAATCTAGTGTCTCGATTTTATACGTAATGCCACAGCTTCAGGAAACTAAGACATCATCCCAAATCCAGAAGGAATGATGTGAGATACTTTTCAAGAATGAATAGGAGTTCTCCTGTTACCTTTCAGCAGGGGCTATTTTTCTACAGAAAGGACAATTGAGTGCTTACTATGAGCAGCCCAACCAGGGGCTAGGGAGCACTGCTGGAGGTGTTTGGTCTGAATTTGTGGGCAGATGTCTAGACATCCACTGTGAGGCTGGCTAGTTTTTGTTTGTTTGTTTGTTTGTTTGTTTGTTTGTTTGTTTGAGGGTGGCTAGTTTTGAAAGAGAAACTGGAACACTCAATTTCACACTCCCACCAGGGCAGTTTAAGCTCTTCCATAAAACTTAAAGTTTCCATTGTTGTTGCCATTCAAAAATCCCAGCAGCCATGACAAAGCCTTGTGGTACTACCAGAACTAGATTTGGGACAGAAACATTTCCCTAACACTCCTGTGACTGCAGAAGCCTTCATTAAAGCCCTGCTCTAATTCTTCCCAAGTGTGGCTGGAGCTTGCCATCTAATTACTGATTCTTTAGCAAAGAGACATCAATGTGACACTGAAATCTATTTTAAAACAAGATTATCACCTTTTGAAAACAGTGTAAAACCTTTAGGTTTGGGCCAAACACATTTTTACATATTTAATTTCTTATTGAAGTATAACTGACATATGATATTCTGTTAGCTTCATATGTACAACATAGTGATTCAACATTTATATACATTGTGAACTGACCTGTGACCGCAGTACATCTAATTACCATCTACCCCCATACAAAGTTAATACAATACTATTGACTGTTTTCCCGTGTGCTGTACATTATATCCCTATGACTTAGTTATTTTACAACAGAAGGTTTGTATCTCTTGATCCCCTTTACACACCCCCAAGCCCCTTGCCCTCTGGCAACCACCCCTCTGTTCTTTATATGTATGAGTCTGGGATTTCCTTTGTTTATTTGTTTGTTTTGTTTTTTAGATTCCACTTATAAGTGAAATCATGTGGTATTTGTCTTTCTCTGTCTGACTTATTTCACTTAGCATAATACCCTCAGCTCCATCCATGTTGTCACAAGTGGCAAGAGCCCATTCTTTTTCATGGCTGAGTAATATTCCTCTGTGTGTGTGTGTGTGTGTGTGTGTGCACGCGCGTGTGTGTGTACCACATCTTTATCCATTCATCTATTGATGAACACTTAGGTTGTTTCCATATGTTAGTTATTGTAACACATTTTTATATTATTCTTTTGGAAAGGGATTAATCATTTCAAAGAACTTCTGATGTGAAGAAATAATGTGTTGTAAAAGATAGAACACAGAAGGACAGCTTTTGTCTTTTTGCCTATTGATTATGGAATTCCAATTTTCCTGAAGCCAGAGGAAATGATCATTGTGAGCTATATCTCTTCCCTAGAATGACATGTCACAGAATGTCAATCAGTTTGTCCATAACCCTTGCTGGGTACAAATGCTCAACCCTGAATTAAAACGGTTAGAAATTGATTCCTGAACTAGGTATAAAATGCTGGATAAATCCTTTTTTAGAAATCTTTGGAAAACTCTGGAAGATAAGAGAGTATTAAAACAAAACTCTCACTGATACCCTAGGATTATTGTTCTTAATGAGTCATCACTTCACAAGAGCAAAGGAGGTGATGCAGCCTAGAAATCTCAGGGAAAAGAGGGCTTCAGATTACTCTCATGTCTTGAAGTTCTGCCAAAGGGCACTTGGCTTCTCAGCACTTTATTCCTATCTTGTTTTAGAAAAGCAATAAGGAAAGGCTTTTAGCCTTTAAAGCCTCAGAAGAAAGACTCCTCCATTAAAAGAAATAACATATAAATAAGAAAGGCAGAACCTGTAATCAAATCATAGCTGAACTATGATCTCAAGTACACTTATTTGAATATTGGTAGTAGTTTATAGCACAGGTAATAAATGCTTGTTAAGAATTAGAATTACATGGGATGCCTGTGTGGCTCAGTGGTTAAGCATCTGCCTTCAGCTCAGGGCATGATCCTGGAGTCACAGGATCGAGTCCCACATGGGGCTCCCTGCATGGTGCCTGCTTCTCCCTCTGCCTCTGTCTCTGTGTCTCTCATGAATAAATAAATAAAATCTTTTAAAAAAAAGAATTAGAATTACAAATGTAGAATTATAAAAATTAAATATCTCCAAATTCTAATTTGGAGAGGAAAAAAATCTCTAATGTTTTAGGGTTTCCTTGTAGAATTCTATCATACGTTTATTTTGTGTTTTTTTCTTTAATAATACAATATAAATATTTTTCTGTCAGTTAATGTATGTCATTTGTGATGACTGCATGCCATTCTTTCATATGAATTTAATATTTTATTTGATTAACACCTCAGTGCTGGATTTTAGGTTGTTTTGAGTCTTTTGTTGTTACAGACATCTTTCTAGTTAAATCAATGCCTATACTCTTTTTTTTTTTAAAGATTCTAAAAATTTATTTATTCATGAGAGACACAGAGAGAAAGAGAGGCAGAGACACAGGCAGAGGGAGAAGCAGGCTCTGAGCAGGGAGCCCTACGTGGGACACAATTCCGGGTCGCCAGGATCAGGCCCTGGGCTGAAGGTGGCGCTAAACTGCTAAGCCACCCGGGCTGCCCCTCAATGCCTATACTCTTATTATTTCCTTAGGTTAAATTTCTAAATATGGAGATGCTATGTGAAAAGATATTTGGCCTTAAGATATTTGTTTAATGTTGCCAAATTGCCTTTCATAAAGTTTATGCCTATTTTCTTCCAAAAGAAAAATTATGTAAATAATAAAATATTCGTGTAGACAGGACCATGGGGGATGAAAATAAGGTGGATTATCTTGTTTCTAGTAATTACTGTTTGCTATTTTCATTACATTATTGTTAGAGCTGTTTTTTTTAGAGCTGTTTTTAAAAAAAGAATTACAAGTATCTAGATTTTTATATTTTTAACTACTAGTTGGCAATCTGCCCTCCCTCAAAAATTGGTTTGATCTGAGCAGCTATTGCCCAAGTATCCCTCTTTATTTGAAGGGCTGTGAAAAGACTGGCCTTCAGGGCCCACGTAAGGCATTTTAATGTGGGGTTGGATGGGGGGCAAGAGAGTTCAGTAGAGAGTAGTAATTGGTAAGATGTGTCCCTTTGGGGAGATCTGAGTTCTACTACTCTATGGCTGATTGCTGTGCACTAGCTGCTGACCCAGGGCTACTAAATGGAAATGCAGTAGGGTCTTCAGAGCATGTGGCATGGAAATATGCATAATCTGAGTGAAAGCCTGGATTTTTGAGAATCTTTTACCAACTCTGAAGTCCTCAGAAGTGAAGTATCTAGACTGGCTTCTGTTCCATCTGCCCCAGATTGTCAAAGAACCAATGGCTAATCTGCTCAGACTTCTGGAAACATGATTCTGCTCTGATAACTAGAGTTTACCACATCGTCTCAAACTACCCTCTATGTTAACATCACCTTGCCTTCAAAGCCGGCTGGATGATAGCCCTGCCCCATGCTTGGATTTAATTCCAAGCAAGTCAGTAATTCCGGAACAGTTATTAGAAAGAACCCTATGTTAACAACTTTTGAAATATATGCCTTCCTCAGCACTCCAAACATTCGGAAAACAGAAAGTGGATTTCAGAGAAGAAGACAAAAATCCATAAACTTGAACCGCTTTTACCTTCTTTTTGAAGATTGTTTATAGAGACAGAAGGGTTTAGAATTTAGAAATAACTTAAAGAATGAGAAAGGACATTACTAGGGATAAATATATTTTACACTATATGCTGCTGTGTCATTTCAAGGTTGAGGTATTGTATTTTTAGCCTCTAGAGGGAGATCTTTTATGTGGATGGATATTCATGTTGATGGGACTTGAGCTGTGGATGTCAATAATGTGGAGTGTTCTAGAGGGAAGCTTATATCTTCATCTCTGAGACAGACTAAGGAAAGGGTTGACAAACTGTCACCCACCATCTATTTTTGTAAATAAAGTTTTACTAGAACAGAGCCATGCTCATTTGTTTACAATATTGCCCATGGCTGCATTTGGCTACAGTGGCTGTTGGAAGAGTTGAGTAGCTTCAGCAAAGCTCTGCGGACTGCAAAGCTGAAGATATTTACCATTTGGTCCTCTGTAGAAAAATAGTGTGCTGACCTCTAGACCAGGACCTGTGATTACAGTGTGGTTGGCTGAGCAGCAGCAGCAGCCAGGAGCTTGTTGGAAATGTAGAATCTTGAGACCTGCTATAGTCTTACTGAATCAGGATTTCCATGTTAGTGAGATCCCATGTTGATTTGTATGTACTTCAAAATTTGAGAAACCCTGGTGGGATGATTTTTGGGGCCCAAGGCTTTGGGCCTGTTGTTCTAACTCTGTAAGAAGTGTAACAAGATGTGTAAGCCATCTGAGAAATGGGGTGGCCCTTCAAGCCTGAAGCTAATACTCAATAAGTAGACTCTAGGGAGTCTGAGCAGATTGAACCAGAGAATCTTACTTAATTACCCTGACACTAAACAGAATCTTTGGGTTCAGCAAATTCTGTGTGTTGGGAGACAATACAGTGTTCAAAAACCACGTGGTCCAGAGAAGCAAGAATCTCTGAGGGATGAAGGTGTGTGCAAAGCTGTCTGGGCCCTTCTGGGCTCCAGTGTGGGCATCTCAGGAGAAGGAAATGCTAGACAAATGCTCTTTGCTGATTTCCTGGGATTGAAGAGAAACAGATTTACTGTTTATATCTCTGGATTTCCTTTATATTTGCTACTTAGTTGTTCTATAAAGAGAGTGCTTTGTCCACTCTTATCCAGTTTTGAAGGGCCTGCCTAGGGAGTGGTGGAGGTTGGAAGTATCAAAACCATGGAGCCAAAAGGAGCAAGGGAGAATGCAGATGACATTGTAAGGGAAAGAAGAGGGTGTGAATTCACTCCTCCCTGCTTGGAATTTCCTCTTGCAAAGCAAAAACTGTGGATTTAAAAATTTTAATCCTAGAATAGGCTGTTTCCAACAGATATCATCAATTCCAACCTCCTCATTTTGTAGATGAGGAACTTGAGGCACAGGGGTTTGCTATAGTTGCACAGCAAGTTGTGAAATGATTCTGGTAAAAGATGATCCTTTTAAGTTCTTCATTGTACATTTTGATTAACTATATAAATGTGATAGAATGCTGTGTATGTATCTGAACAAAAACGGGTGTATATAGCATCATCTAATTAATCTAAAGTAATTATGAATGGAAGAAATATTCTAAGAGGTAGGGACAGAGATGGGGACACAATTCCTCTTTCATTTAACTGCAATGGAGCAGCAGAAAATGGAAGTAAGTGGGTGAGGAGGAGTCAAAACGTCCTGTTTAGAAGAAGTAGTATGAAAGAGTTTGAGGTCTGGAAGGAATATAACAGATCATGTAGCACTGCCTCTTCATTTTCCAAGCAGCTATAGAGAGGTTAAGTGGTTTGGAGGAGAGAGAGGGTAGGGAATGGTCCAGAAGGAACAGAGACAGGTGAGGTGGGGCCGGTGAGCTCACTAGTATGGAAGAGGTCTAAATGACATAGACAGGAACATTAGCACTTGCCAGAAGGCTGGGCCTTGGTCACATGTCATTTGAAAAATCTGTTCAGACAGTAGATAATTTTTAAAAATGAGGTCAATGGGCAGCCCGGGTGGCTCAGCGGTTTAGCCTGGGGTGTGATCCTGGAGACCCGGGATCAAGTCCCACGTTGGGCTCCCTGCATTGAGCCTGCTTCTCCCTCTGCCTTTGTCTCTGCCTCTCTCTCTCTCTCTCTTTCCCCTCTGTGTATTCTCATGAATAAATAAATAAAATCTTAAAAAAATAAAAAATAAAATAAAAATGAGGTCAAGGTTGCATTATGAAAGTGGGCAAATATTTTTACAAATATTGTCCAATCTCTTGATCCTTGGTAACAATTTGATTCTGGGTGGTAGTAATAAACCAGGAAACCAATAAAATATGAATAATCAGAAATGAGAGGCCTCTTAAAGTGTGTGGCTTATCATCACTTAACAAATTATGTGTTACCTACCATATGGCTAGCTTTCCCTATCAGCTGAGTGGTATCCCCATGTAACTAAAAGTAATCTCTAGTATATGGATAACTAAAAAGCAGAGGGTGCATTTTGAACATTAATCTTTTTTTCTGAGCTTATACTTCTAATGGGTATTTATTCTTCGGTTCAACTACTTACTTATTCAATCAACAAGTAAATCTTGAATATCTATATCATACCAGGTACCATTCTAAACATTTAGGCCACAGAAGGATGTGTTCTCTTCCCACAGAACATAAACATAAAGAGAAAGAAGATCAACAAGTACACAAATAAATAAATGGGATATTTTCTGATATTGGATGATTTCTTAGTGGATATTAGATCATTTCTGATATCCACTAGGATGGAAGTAAAATAATGTGATAAAAAAAGACTTGGGGGACTTCCTTGTGGGGAGGGTTGAAAAAGCGAGACTTGAAAACTGGGTAAGAAGTGGCCAGCCCTGCCCAGTTCTGAAGGCAGCATGTTTTATAGGGAAAACAAGAACCAAGAACCAGAGGCGGAAGATGCGCAGTGTGTTTGGGACAGAAATGGGCCCCTGTGTTTGGAGTGTAATAAAAAAAAGATGAATAAGTAGTAAGAGATAGGCAGGGTGCAGAGGAGTCAGGGCCTGGCCCCAGATAAGTGCAGTAGGAAACAGCTGGAGGCCTTTAAGCTGAGGAGTCATTTTTTAAAAAATCATTCTAATTGCTGTTTACAGCAAGAGTAGAGGGTCAGAGCGGAGGCAGTGAGGCCAACTGGAGACTATTGGAGTAGTTTGGGCTGTAAAGATGGGGACTTGAATTAGGAGAGATGTAGCAATAATGGAGAGAAGTTTATATGTTCATATCCTGCTTGGGATTCTTTGAGCTTCTTAGATTTGTGGTTTGATGTCTTTTATTATTTTTAGAAAATTCTCTTATTTATTTCTTTAGATAATTCATTTCTCAATCTCTCTCTCTCTCTTATCCTTCTGGAATTCCAATTATATATATATATATGTTAGATTGTTTGATATTGTCCTACAGTTCTTAGATGCTCTATTCTTTTTTCTTTAATCATTCCTCTTGTCTCTTTGTGTTACAGTTTCAATAATTTATATTGGCTACTCTTCAGGCTCACTGATTTTTTCCTAGGCTGTGTCATGTCAACTGATTAACCCTTTCTGGATTTCCTCTGCATTTTCGTAGTGGTCCTGCCCCTTTTCCAGCAGTAGGAAGTTTCAAATAGCCTGGCCCAATGACTGTTTTCTGCATTTCCCTACCCCCCCCCCCCCAGAAAGATATGATTTTTCTCTTTTCTTTTTCTCCAGCCACATGGGTCTTCTCCTTGCTCAGAGTGATGGGACAGAAGGATAGTGTTGTTGCTTGTCCCTAGTGGCTTAGGATTTTGTTGTGGAAGGGAGAAGGGTCCTCATGGGGCTTTGTACTTCCCTGCAGTGACAGTCCCATTCCTCTTGCAAGCCAACTTCTGGGGTGCAAATGTTTCCCTCTTTTAATCTAGGAGTCACTTTAGATTGTGTAACTAATCAGGTTTCACTTTTCTCTTCAGCTGCTAGAATGCTTAGAGCCAAATATTTGGTGCATACATAGTAGATTTAATTATGTTACAGATTCCAAGACTTATTTCTGGCTTCATTTTATGTCCCCACCCTTCCATTTCTCTCTTTTAAGTTATGCACTATTGAATTCCACAGACCCTTGCAAACTGCCTTAAATACCTTTTGAAATAAATTAATAAAGAAGCAAATAGTGGCCTGCTTGAATAAAACCAAAAGAACAAGAAACCTCTGGAAAATCTCATTAAGATAATACCCTACTTCTGAACAGTGTTTAGTCACTGTTAAAGAAGTGCTGCTTGAAGACATTCAGCTCAAGGAACAGGGATCTTCCCAGTCACTGGGACATGTGACTGTTCCCTTTCAGTCCCATATAATAAAGAGACTCCAAAATAACTGTACCTGCTCTAGACAATAGGATCATTCACCCTATTTCACATCTTTCATGGGAATATCACCACATACCATCAGCTTGTTTGGAAGGTGTGGTTATTACCTCTCAAATTGGTTACCTTTACAAGTATCTGCAGCTTATCACTGATGAATGTTTGTCTTCCTCACAAAGGGACAAGTCAGGGCACATTAGAGGCAAGAAAATCCTGCTGGGGGTGATAGTGTCAGGAAGTGTGAGAGGTTTGAGATTTTAGCCTATGTACAGGCTATCAAATTCACTTACCACAATTTCATGGATGCAGGCAGAAGACATGAGACTCCCACATCAGAAATGAAGAACAATTTACCACTCAAAGCAACTGCAGTAGTCAGAGTATCAGCATTTTTGTGCCAGTTTCCTGATCCCCCACTCACACCAGGTGGTATGAAGAGGGCCAGATGCCACCTGCACACGTAGTAGGTCATATCACAGGAGAGGAACTTCAAACTTAGGGAGCCCAAATCCATTATAATGGGTGATTAGTATGGGACACTTTGCTCCAGAAAGAGACGCATCTCTAGCTTCCAAGATTGTTGCCTATACAAACATTCTTGGAAAGATTGTCCAAAAAAAGAGCAATCTTGTTGGTCAGACTTATAGGAACGAGGGACCCATAGAAAATTATCTTCCAAAAAGAAAAGAAAATTATCTTCCAACAGAATTAAATCAAAATTGAAATTATTTCTTCAGTGATTTCTGCTTCATGTACATCATAGGAAGTTACACAGGGCCCCCTGGTTCCCAAAGCTGCTTCTTTCAGTTTGAGTATACAGGCCTCAGAGCCATCTGGGTAAAGGAGGCAGGATTCATGGTATCATCTGTCATGTTTCTTGCTCCTCTGGAGTTTGCTGGGTGTCATGAGGATAGTGGTAGTGGTTATGGTGATGATAATTCTGGTATCTCTGCGGTGGGGCCCAAATAAAGTATGAGTTAAAGCTGCTCAGTTATGGTACCTTCATTCCTGAGTCTATTTGCATTTCCTCTAGCACCTGAAGGACAAACATCAGCTCATAGCTCTTTGTATTATCCAAGCAAAACATTCCATTGGATAAGCATTTGTTGGGCATCTACCATAATTCACAGGCTGTGCTGGAGACTGTGGATACATATAAAACAGGCTACAGGAGAGCTCGCAGACAACTGGAGGAGAGGAATCATTTTATATCCAACCTAATATACATGGAACTAATGTTAAAAAGTGGAATGAAAAAAAGAATGGAATGAGTGCCATATTTGAAATGTGAATGGACCAGTGAGGGAAGAGAGAGGAGAAGGCAGTTAATTCTGCCTAGAGTTTCAGAAGGGGAAAATAATAGTGAGGGGAGATTGAAGAGAGGATGATGTTTGAACTGATGTCATGAACGATGAGGAGTTTTGTTAAGAAAGAAAGAAAAAACTTAAATGTACAGCAATGTGTGAAGTGTTAAGAAGGATGTTTAAGATCTAGTTTCTACTTTCAAGCAGCTTATTATCCGCTGGTAGAGTGCCAAGGATTAACACACATTAACTTAAAGCAGAGGGGCATTGAGAAATATAATGCCATTTCTGATTTTATTTTTAAAAAAGGGGCAGCCCTGGTGGCTGGGCAGCCCTGGTGGCTCAGCTGTTTAGCGCCACCTTCAGCCCAGGGCCTGATCCTGGAGACCCAGGATCGAGTCCCGCGTCAGGCTCACTGCATGGAGCCTGCTTCTCCCTCTGCCTGTGTCTCTGCCTCTCTCTCTCTCTCTCTCTCTCTCTCTCTCTCTCAGGAATAAATAAAATACTTTAAAAATAAATAAATAAATAAAATTCAAAAATAAATAAATAAATAAGGGATCTTCAATTTTTCATTTTTAGCATCTGAGACTTACTGAAAACATCCTAGATCTGGAGTGGTAAAAGAATGATGTGATAAATGGGTTCCAGAAGCCACATTTAAGGGGACATCTAGCCTGAGAGGCTAAAAGAGATTGAATCTTAGCTTTACTTCAATTTCAGTGGAGAGCAGAAATCCCCTGGCTATATTCCTTTGGAAGATTCTTGTAAATTTTTATCATTATCCCAGGTTGTTATATTTAGCCTGTTTGCCAGTAAAACCTGGTAGCAAAAACTTCTGAACATTTCAGTTTGCTTTGCTTAGTTAAGGGGGATAAGGGTGGAAAAGGAAGAGACAAAAAAAAAAGAAATAAGAAAGCTAGATGAGAAAAGAGATTCACAGGAGGAAGGAGGCAATGAAAGGGAATGGACCAAAAGGTTGATTAAAAGGATGATTTTGGATTGGTCATTAGCTCCAGTCATTAGACAAGAGGGTTCATCACTGATGCACAAGAAATAAAGAACAACATGAGAGCACAGGTAACTGGTGCTGAAAGTATATGAAACCAACCCTAAGTATGAATACGAATGAGCACAAAGTAGGGGGCCATACCAACAGAGACATGAGGGAGGGCTATGAGAAAAGAGGAAAGTTGAGTTGACTGGAAGAATTTGGAGAAGTGAAAAGGAAGGAGATGTCCCAACAAAAAGGCAAATGCTCTTTTCTATAATTTGACCACTGAAAGAAAGGTCTAAGACCAATTCTCGTCAAATATGATTGTCACAAAGACAGTTCTATAATAGTTACCAGTGACTGCAATTGACCTGATCCTAACGAAGTAGTTTAGGAGATAGAAAACCTCAAACCTCACCTACCTTTGCTCAGCAAATGGCTTCTGTATATTGGCAAAGTCAGGATTCTGGTCCTGGGGGTTTGTGTACCTGACATCCTATTCCAGGCTTGTTTGGTACTATCCACGCATGTTTGGCATTATCACCTGATCTCTGGCCTATCTTCATGCAAGCATGGTTTTGACTGTGCCTAATTTTACTTTTCTGCCAGTTGAGTCTTCTCAGAGTCTTTATAGGCTCTCCTTCTAATACTCTAGCTCATCTTGATTAGATTGTTCTTATTTATATCTTATTTATATCTTATTTATATTATTAATCAATGGTGTCTTGCAGCTAACAGACTTACCAGGTGTCTTTCTTTATTTAACCAACTTTATCCCTCACATGCATAAATAACACTCTGCTTTGATCTTCTTGACAGCAAGAACTGTGTCTTATTTATCTTTGTATTCACAGTATCCAGCAGGGTAGCTGGCACCCAAGAAGCCATGAGAAACATTTATTTCATAAAGGAATAGTGAAAACACCAAAATGTATTCTAACAACAATACCACAAATGACTATTCCAGCACAGTTCCTATTAATTCATGGTGAATCATGGAACAGAGTGATTCATGAAGGAGGGGCATTCCAACCAATGGTATGGAAAATAAGGGGGGGGGGCGGATTTTGCATATTTCTGGGCCCCTGATTGAAAAGAGCCATCTACACTCATTAACATGGAACTTCCTTCTCTCATTTTATGTTTAAGAGGTTTCAGAAACAGTGAGCTGATCTCATGGCATGACAGAAGCTAGCTGGAAGTGTCGATGTGACTTTACCCAGATTTTTTTTCATTAAGTTTTAAAATTTTAATTCCAATATAATCAAACATACAGTGTTACATTAGTTTCAGATACACAGTATAGCAATTCAACAATTCCATACCTCACTTACACACTGCTACATCTTGTCCAGAGGCTAGATTGAGCAGAAATCTACTAAAGTGACATTACTGAAATCTTTATGCTGTGGAGGCAGTAGAATGTGGGGAATAAGAAAATTCATTTTAGAGACAACAGTCCTAAAACTCTATCACTTGCCATGGAATGGCTTTGTACTATATGCGATATTGTGCTTGAAGAACTCAAGGCAGTACACACCTCCTAGTAGGTGTTCAGTAGAAGAAATCCACTAATGCCATGGTTATTATCATGAAAGACAAGGTCAAGTATGCTGTGGAAGGGTCAGAGGTGGAGCACAGGAGTCCTCCTGCAGTAGGGCTGAGAAGCAGTGCCATCGTTGGATGCGACCACTTCACACCATCACATTAAATGGATATCTAGAGAGATCCATCCCAGGATCACCTGCACCAACCATCTGGTCCCTCACTGGCTAAAGTTATGGGGAAGATGTGAATTGAAATCAAAAAGTCTTTGGAGCTGTGTCTTTGGGTCAGTTTCTGATGCCTCTGTGCCTGTTTCTTCACCCTGGAGAGGCTGGTGTGGGACGAGCTTAGATGAAGTAAGTAAAGTACCTACTGTACCTTTAAGGCACTCATTCATTATAGTCCCCCACTTTCCTGAAGGTACCAGAAACTTGACCTGCTTCCCTTTCCCTGATATCCATATTTATGATGTGAGACAGAGTGTGTGTGATATGATTCCATGCAGTGAATACATATGAAATAATATGTGGCAGGATACAAAAGTATACATAATATATTTTCTTGCTAGGGCTACTGAAACAAATGATCACAAGTGAGTGGCTTAAAACAGCCATAGTGCATCCTCTCATTATTCTGCAGGTTAGAAATCAGAGATCAAAATGCCAGCAGGGCCACACTCCCTCTTAAGCCTCTGCGGAAGGATGGGTCCCAGGCCTCTCTCCTAGCTTGGGGTGGTTCTTTGGCTTATGGCTGTGAACTCCCATTTTCACGTGGCATTCTCCCCAAATGTCTGTGTCACTGTGTCCAATCTTCCCCTTTTTATAAGGACATCAGACACCTTTGATAAGGGCCCCCCCTACTACACTGTGATTTCATTTTAATTTAACAGATTACATCTGCAATGACCATAACCCCAAAATAAGTCACATTCTGAGATAATGGAGATTAGGATTTCCATATTGGAATTTCTGTGGAACACAATTCAACTCATGGCACACAATAACATTCATAGTCAATCTGGGTAGAGGAATGAATCAAAAAAGAGCTGGCAATTGAAAGACAAAAGTACAAATCCAGACAGATTAAACCAATTGTTTCCTGAAGCCCTCTGAAAATATTCAGCCACACTGAATGGCTTTGCTCCTGATGTTGCAGAAACCAGGCTCACTAATGGGTGTGGGGATTTAGATTCCAGTTGTGGGTCAGGGGCAATGAAGGTCCTGGAGTTGGTGGGGGGTAGTTTGGGGGAGGGCTAGGGGTGTTAGATGGCAGTGCTGGACATCTGCAGGGCTCTGAAGACTCCTAGGAAAGATGGAGAAGAATGCAGGAGAAGCAGGTTTCATCCTTACAACTTTTCACCCTTACAACTTTCCAACCCTACAATTTTCCCATGAGTCCTCATGATAATCACCAAAAGTAACTATATTGAAAATATTAATCATTCAAGATAACCATAATAAATGTTATTGCTTAACACTGTATATTAACTATGCTGGAATTAAAATTAAAAAATAAAAGCAGCAATATATATATGTGTGTATATATATAAAATTGTGTATATATATATATATAAAATTGCTGCATCAGGACATTGTTCTCACATTTAAATATCCTGAATTAGAAGGTATTTTGGGGGAAAGAGCATGGAGCTGTTTGTTTTCAGCTATAAAATTGCTTAGCAGTTCAGGATGGAGATTTCAAATATGATCTTACTTAGTAATGTGCTTTTTTAAAAAAAAACAACAACAAATAGCTTTAGTGTTTTTTCTTTTTTTTTTTTAAAGATTTTATTTATTTATTCATGAGAGACACAGAAAGAGAGAGAGAGGCAGAGACACAGGCAGAGGGAGAAGCAGGCTCCATGCAGGGAGCCTGATGTGAGACTCGATTCCAGGTCTCCAGGATCAGGCCCTGGGCCAAAGGCGGCTTTAAGCCACTGAGCCACCTGGGCTGCCCTGTTTTTTCTGATTGTAAAAGAAGAATGCTCATTGTTTAAAAAATTCAGACAATACAAAGATGTAAAGAAAAATGTGAAAAATCACCTGTACTCTTACAATTTATAACATGTATAACACACACACACACACACACACACACACACACAAATTACCTTAATAGTGGCTAGATAGATAGATAAATACAATATGTCTCTATACGTATCTCAAATACTTTCCTGCCCCAAGCTGTACGGGACTCCTGTCAAATCCATTGCATTGAAGTCAGCAGCAAGGAGGGTGGATGATGGATAAAGAAGGCAATGGTAGAAGGAGGGGTTGGCGACCCAGGGGAAAGGAAGAAAAAAAGGCACACGTTCCGTTTTTTGTTTGTTTGTTTGTTTTCACTTGTTATAAGTAAGAAGTAGGCACTATAATCCCCAACAAAAAGACTCTAGAATAGTAAAAACTCACCCAAGAGCCAATGGCTAGTAAAGGAAAGCCAAAGTCAGCCTGATTCCAGACATCACGTTGCTACATTTTATTATTTCTTCAAAGTACTTTCTGCTCTCCTTTTGGGATAGTTGTGCTTCTTACCCCATTCATACAAGGCTGGGCCATGTAACTCATGGCACCAATGAAGTGAGAGCTGACATTATATGCATCACCTCTCAGGAGAAGCTCCAAGAGTCAGTATGTGTTTCAGCGGTAGCTCCTTTTCCTCATCTCAAATGTGAGATGCTTCTTTAGCTGGATCCTGAAATGAAGACGATATGAAATTGAGTTACAGGTGACCTGTGGTGAGCACTCTGTGTGAGCAAAAAGTAAATCTTTGCTGTTGGCAAAGTAAATCTTCCCTGTTGGAAGCTTTTGAGCTATGTTTGGGGTGTTTGTTATGATAGCTTAACTAGCTTACACTGTCTGATACAACCCCGCTCTTTCCACTTCACTATCCTTTGTCTCTCTTCTGAGACTTGCCCTGTTTCTTGGTCAAAATATTTCTCTTTTCCTTTGATTGCATAACATTGAGGAAACACTTTTTAAACCTAGTGGTGTCCTCTACCAGACCCATATTTAGGTTTCTTTTTAGACTTGAATTTTTTTTTTTTTTTTTTTTTGAAATTTGGGCTTTTTCCCAAGATCCCCTGAACTATATAGAGAGATACTCCCTGTCACACGTATAACTCCTGGAACAGGACATGTTATTCAGAGATGACTAAAAATGTCTTTTAAAAAAAAATTATTTATTTATTTATTTATTTAAGAGAGCATGGGGTGGAATGGTTAGAGGGAGAGGGAGAGAGAATCACTAGCAGACTCCCTGCTCAGCATGGAGCCCTATGTGGGGCTCAATCCCATGACCCTAAGATCATGACTTGAGCTGAAACCAAGAGTCGACACTCAACCAACTGCATCACCCAGACATCCCAAAATTGTTTTTTATTATTATTTTGGTTTTCTTTGAACTTTTTTTCTCTAAACCTTTTTCTGGATAGTTCCATTTTGTATAAAATCCATGTACTCTTCGATGGTAGAAACATAAATGTAGCACTTCCTGAGCAAGTTTAAAAGTGATAGTTTGATATAGTTACTATACCTCAATAAGTATGTTCTCCTCATAATATCTCTGTGTGGTTAATGACAAATGAGAATCATATAATCCTTTTGTATAGTAAGTTACCCCAAAGAGTAAGAAGGGAAATGGCGTGATCATTCTAATATCATATTGCATGTCAGATTCAAAGCTAAGATAGAGTTCTAGTCCTTGTGTCTGAAACTTGGTTCACTTTGTAAACTTCCCTGTCTTATTGTCAACTAAAAAAAAAAATCATTTATTCAACAAATACTGAGTATACCCTGGTAGTTCATATAAAAATGAAGCAGAGTCAGGCAGCCCTGGTGGCGCAGCGGTTTAGCACCACCTGCAGCCGGGTGTGATCCTGGAGACCCGGAATCGAGTTCCACATCAGGCTTCTTGAATGGAGCCTGCTTCTCCCTCTGCCTGTGTCTCTGCCCCTCTCTCCCTCTGTCTCTATGAATAAATAAAATCTTAAAAAAAAAATGAAGCAGAGTCTCCATCCTCTAAAACCACACAGTTTAGCAGAAGAAAAAATAAAGACTGGATGACAGTGTAATATAATGAAGTGTGGGGTGGCATGCAGGCCCAGAAAAGATGCATCTATAGACTCAGGGAGGGCCGGGGTTGGAGGGCAAGACAACATGAAGGAGGGACACTTGAGCCAAGTTTTGAATGACAACTGTGTGCATTGGCAAGCAAGAAGGGCACAGCAAGTGCAAAGGTGCAGAGGTGTGAAGCAGCCTGACAGGTTGTGCTAAGGTGGTTTGTGTCTGGAAGGTGGTACCAGCTGCTGCCTTTGCCTGTTAACTGCAACAGGAACTGACAAGCCCAAGTCCCAGTGGGGCATGAATTTTCCAATTATTCTGAGTCTGGTTCCTGCACATGTGCACTCTTGAGGGTCATTTGGCACTAACTGACCCCCCTTATCAGAATAGGAAGGAACTGTGTGCCCACGGGTTTATCTAATGTCTGGAAGCCACATCCTGGTGATATCAGCCACCAGGCTTGCCTCTTCTTATTTTTGAGCTCAGCATTAAATCCTAGCCAGGAAGTGTGATTGGGGGCTCTGACATTATCAATATTGGCAGCTTCCAGATCCCAGTTGACAGGCCGGACTGCTCCCCCTGCATGCCTGGGGGCAGGAGTTCATGGAGAACTCCTAAGCTGTCAGCATTTGGAGAGTCGTAGCCTGAAGATGAGTCGTGGTTAGAAAGGAAAAGAGGCCTCTCTCCTCACCACCTCCATAAAGATGGCATTCATCGAGGTGAAGCATGAATCATGAATTATAACATAGCTATCTTTGTGTTTGTTTGGCCTCCTAACCACTAAATCAGTTAGAGTTCTTTGTTGCAAACAAAAGAAATAAACTCTGGTTAACTTGAAGAGAATTTATTGGAAATATAATACTTTTTTCTGAGCACTCGCGGAATCAGTGAGAGTTTTAAAAGATGGTGTTGAAAGTATAACAACAGTGAGCACACGCATAGCGTTGCCTGTTCTCACCTTCTCACATGTATGAAGTCACTTAACATGATAAAGTAGCTACCACCATTATCACCCTTTTCGTGGCTGAGAAAATGGCAGCAGGGACAGACGAAATGATTCACCCAAGCTCACAGAGTATGTGGGTCAGGATTCAATTACAGCATTCTGGCTCCGCAGGCTTTTCCAATGCTAAGAAGCAAGCTCGACAGGAATAGTCTACTACCAGGAGTCTGGACAGGGAGCAACAGAACACGTGCTTATTTTTCTAGTCTCTTTGTCCCTTTGCTCAGTTTCAAATTCCAAGTAGCTGGCATACTGCTGGTCTAGATCAGGCGGTGTTTGCTCCTTGTAGGGGTGAAGGCAATGGTATCAGGGCCGACTCCAGTCCCACTAGACTATACCCCATGGGGAAAAGGCAATTTCTTAAAGCAAAATTACAGTTCTATTATGAAGATCTGGATGGTGAACAGCAGGAAAACTATAGTTCCTGCAATTTCTGGAGAAGCCTCTCTGGGGTCTTTTTTTTTTTTTTTTTTTTATGATAGTCACACAGAGAGAGAGAGAGGCAGAGACACAGGCAGAGGGAGAAGCAGGCTCCATGCACCGGGAGCCCGACGTGGGATTCGATCCTGGGTCTCCAGGATCACGCCCTGGGCCAAAGGCAGGCTCTAAACCGCTGCGCCACCCAGGGATCCCTCTGGGGTCTTATTAGTAGAGTGCTGGCCCCTAAACCCAGGGCTTTCCATGAACCTGAGACGGCCCTGTGGAGTGGATATCATTACCCCATTTCACAGGTAAGGACACAAAGGCTCAGAAAGTGTAAGAAACTCAGTCACATGAAATTAGAGTTTGCATTCAGACCCTGACTCCAAAGTCCACTTCTAGGGGTCCCTGGGTGAGCACTCAACAGGGCTTCTGAGCACGTGGTGGGCAGATTGAAGGGTCCACTTATTCTGCTCTCAGGGTCTCAGTAGATATGAAGCTGAACTATGACCTAGGGAACAGAGCCCCTCAGTCACTGTTGCCCATATACCAAAGCCTGAGTGGCTGGCTCGGTGGAAATGTCCATCTGCAGGGATTTCTGAGTCTAGCCAGCTGACATGTAGCTACACTAAATCCATTCCTGTTGTCCACTTTCACATAGCCTTTATCTGAAACCTCTCTGCTACAAAGGAGTCTCCTCTTCCCCTAGACCTCTCTCCATTCCATCCACTTACTTTTGAGGGGTCTAAGGAAATTAAAAGAAGGAAGTTGGAAGGGTTCCTGGCTCTATTTTTCTCATCTGTAATGGGGAAAATCTAAAATTGCCCAAAGGAGTGGATCTCAGGTGCTCCCACCAGGGTAGGACCCCTGGGAACAGGCCATGAAGCTGGGATGAGCCAGACAGGGTAGGCCAGGAGCTGAGGCCACATCAAGAACAAGGTATCAGAACCCGTAGAAATAGAACTAAATGCAGTTTACCTCTGTGCCCCTAAATCCCACCAAAGGGAGACGACTCATCCCTGCTTTTCTCCTGCCCCAGAGTCCATGGCACTAGATTCAGTCAATTCACTATTCACTAGTGAGCAATTCAGACACTACCAAGTGCCTGTTCTTTGCAGGCACAGTGCTGAGGACACAAAGATGAATTTGCTTCTCACTCGGAAAGTGAGAACGCCAGCCAGTAGACAAGTAACTAGATCTCAGGACAGACAGTGATGAGGTCTGTCACTGGGAGAAAGCAAGATGTGGAGGGAGAACAGTGAAGAAGGAGTCCCACAACTCCATGGACTCTCAGAAGACTCTGTGGGAGAGGGGAACTAGGAGTGGGACCTAGGCAGGTTGAGCAGGACTGAAGACGAACATCATCAGTGGAAGTGACAGCTGGGACAAGGGCTCACAACTGGGGCGTGAAGCCAGGGTTGTGGATCTGCTGGGAGGTAGGTGCTTGGGTTGCAGGTTAGCCCAGGAAGGAAGAAGGTGCTAATCCTTCTGAGCACATCACTTGTCTTCCTCATCTGCAGGAGGCCAACAGATGGTTGCTGAGTGAATAAACCAGTGAATGGATGAAAGTCTTGACAGCCAGGCTGAGACGTTCTGACTTTGTTGTGCATGAGCCACAGGAGAGAAAACCTTCAAACCCAGGGGTCAGAAGGGGAGACATTCTGGCAGAGACAGGACTTTTTACAGAAGAAGGAATACATTTCCAGGCAGAACAGAACAGATGAGGATCGACAGCTGTGAATGTCCTTCTTAGACCCTTTTGCATTTTGCTGGGGCTGCCTTAACAAAGTACCATCAACTGACTTAGAATACTAGAAATTTATTCTCTCAAGGCCAGAAGTCTGAAATCAAGGTGACACAAGGCCACTTCCTTTGAAGGCTCTGGGGAAGCATTGGTTCTACACCTCTCTCCCAGTATCTGGTAGCTTCTGGGCCTGCTGCTGCTTAATTCCGGTCTTTACGGGTAATGTCCCTCCATCTGTGTCTGTCTCTGTGTCCAAACTTCCCCTGTATCTAAGGACACCAGTTTTATTGGATCAGGGCCCAGGAGGGTACTTGGAAAGTAATCTCTCTGCTTATCCTGGAGCCCCGGCCTTTTCATTTTCTTAAGTGAATCCCACACATCTCTATTATTGCTGTTCTGAAATCAGAGGATTTCAGGCATTTTTAACCCTTTGTAGGGATTACCATCAGCCACACATTTAAAAAACCAACACCTTATTAGTGAGTGGAAGATGAAAAGGTGGTAGAAACCCCCTGTGGTCCATGTAACCCCATTTCACAACTTCCTCCCCTGTGTCAAGGAGGTTACCAAATGCTTGCTGAATACCCAGCTCCTTTTTCAATACGTGTCCCTTTTCTACTGTCTCCCAAGGGGGTGTCAGGCTGTAGGAAGGGGTGTGGGAAAGGCAGGTCAAGAGGAAGCCAAGTGCCCCAACGGCAGAGGAGTAGGGAAACCAATCTCACTCTGAGCCGGGATATGTACAAAAGTACTGGTGGTACTTCCCCATGGAGACCTGCTGCAAATGGGCCCCTGGTTAGGATGAGGGACATCTAGTGAGAGCAGTGAGTCATTGGGCATGCCCTTCGCAGATAAAAGCATGTCCTCTTGTCTGTTTGCCCTTCTAGAGTTGAGCTGCCTGCATGCCCCACCTCTACCTCCCTATTCTTGCCTCATATACCCTCCTGATGTGATAGTATGATATTGCCATCTATAAATAAAATAGATGAGGGTCTTCATCTCAGTTCCTGGCACAGAGCTCCTAAAACCCTAGAATATCCTATGGGATAAAAGCAATAAAGTTTTCTTTTATATTAATGAGGTGAATTTGGGAAGCCCCTGGGTAACCTACAGATGGCCTTGTGCCTGGAGAGTTAGGCCCTTCTGTCCCACCCACCCACACCTCCCCACCCCTACCCCTACACTTCACCTCCCCACCTCCAACCCAACCTCCAGGGAAGGGAGAGAGGCTGGAGGTTGAATCAATCTCCAGTGTCCAATGACTTAATCCATCATGCCTCTATAATGAAGCCTCCACCAAACCCCAAAAGGATGGGGTTCAGAGAGCTTCCTGGCTGGTGAACACATGGGGATTTGGGGAGAGTGGCCAGCTCAGAGAGGACATAGACATTCTATGCACTTTCCCCAAGCCTTACCCTAGGCATCTCTTCCATCTAACCAATCCTGAGTTATATCTCGTTGTAATAAACTAGTAATCTAGTAAGTAAAGTGTTCTCTGAGTTCTGTGAGCTGCTCTAGCAAACTAATCAAACCCAAGGAGGGGGTCCTGGGAACTTCTGATCCACAGCCAGTCTGTCAGAAGCACATGTAATACGTGAGCTTGAGATGGGCATCTAAAATGGGTGGTGGACAGTCTTGTAGGACTGAACTCTTGACCTATGGGATCTGATGCTATCTCTAGGTATTGAGTTGAATTGGAGGACACTCAGCTGGTGTTGCTTGGTGTGCGGGGAAAACCCACACATGGAAAATGGTGTCAGGATCATAAATAGAAACATCTTTTTGAGAGCTATGTTCCATGACTGTGTCCACATAATCCCTCCCACCCTTCAATTGCATTAGGACCCATGTTAAATGAGGTGTGGGGACAACATACCCACTCTCATATACCTACCTGGCGCACTCTCTGCTCTCTTGCTTTCCCCAATAAGCCCACCCCCAGGGTAGAACTGGACTGGGAAATAAATACTGCTCAGCATCTCCTTCTCCTGAGGGTGGGCCACAAGGCTGCATGGCTGTGCAGGCACATCACCCAGGCTGAAGGGAACGTCACTTTGACATCTGGAAAGTTGCTATGGCCCTTGCATATTTGAAATTTTCATGGAGTGGAGAATGGTGCTCAGGTCTGACAAATAACTGAGATATTGGCAGATAGGCAGCCTGAACAAGCAGAATGACGGGGGCAGGGATCTGTTCAAGACTAAAGTTGCAAGGACTCCTGGGTGGTTCAGCGGTTGAATGGCTGCCTTCAGGTCAGGTTGTGATCCTGGGATCTGGGATCGAGTCCCCTGCAGGGAGCCTGCTTATCCCTCTGCCTATGTCTCTGCCTCTATCTGTGTGTCTCTCATGAATAAATAAATAAAATCTTTAAAAAAACAAAAAACAAAAAACCCTAAAGCTGCAGCCAGAGATAAGGGACAATCCCAGCCCACCAGCCCTGCCTCCAAGGAGTGTTGGTGTAAGATCAGGTTTTCTCTTTCCCCCATGTTGGTTGAGTATCTGAAAGCAGCATGAGCTAAGCACGTGGGCTTTGGGTTCAGAAAAACCTGGTTTTGAGCCCTGGCTCCACCACTTTCCAGCTGGGTGATCTGGAGCAAACTACTTCAAGTCTCTGAGCCTCAGTCCTCTCCGTTATGAAATGGGGATAATAATAGCATGTCCCTAAGAGGTTGTGAGGAATCAGCTAAATTAGGCATGTAAAGGCTTGGTGCTTAGTGAATGTTGTTCTTTATCCTTTTGTTGTTAGTGGGATGTCCCCCGTGTCAGAGAGCTGTGGCATTGTAAGAGAAGACAACTTGCAGCTGGGTTCAGGCAACCAGAATGTGCCCTGAGGCACAAAAACTATACCCCTTTCAGTAGAACCCCTGCTTCTGGCCTCAGAGGACAGGTTTTCCATGGATGGGTCTTGTCTTGATATCTGCCCTGTGACCTCAGGAGGGAACTGGGGACCCAAGTGGAAACAGGCCTTCAGTCAGGCACCATTTCTGGTCACTATGATGTGCCAGGCACCTGGCTCAGAGCTGGGAATAGAATATTGAATACACCCAACGTGACCTCACCCCAAGAGTATGTCTGAAGTAGCAGACATTGAACATTCCAGTGATCACACTGGAAAGGATAAATTCAGTTGCCAGGTGTTGCAAGCTGCATAATGTTCCCCAAGGACACCCACATCCCAATCCCAGACCTGTGACTATGTGACCTTATATGGTAAAAAGGACTTTGCAGGTGTAAGGAGTTTGAGATAAGGAGATGGTCCTGGATGACTCATCTGTATCCAATGTCAGCATGAGGGTCCATGTAAGAGGAAGGAGGAGGCCAGAGTTAGTAGTAGGAGACCTGATGACCACAGCAAGGGGCTGACCGATGGGGGAAGGGCCAGGAGCCCAGGAGAGCATGTGCCTCTAGACAGTGAAGAGTCAGGGAAACAGATTCTCCCTTAGATTCTCTAGAAGGACCCAGCCCTGTTGACACCTTGATTTTAGTCCTGTAAGACTCCAGAACTGTAAGAGAATATACCCAGTATTGATTCAGGCCACTACGTTTATGGTAACTTATCATAGCAGCAATAAGAAACTAATACACCCTAAGAACTCACAACCGGGGGAACTGAATAAGTCTAGAAATAAAGGAAAGGTAGATCCCCTCAGAGTATTCTATTTCACATCAGCCCTGGGGTAGAGGGTCAGTAGGGAGGGTTGCTGTCTTCATAGATACAGGTTTTCAGCGTGAACAGGGCCATGCCAGCAGCCTCCATCTAGAGGTTCTGAGGTGGCAGGCTCATAGAACAGAGCACTGGATCAGCATCTAGAGCCCCATTCAAATACCATGTCTCCTCCTTACTGGCTCAGTGGCCAGAAACATAGGAGTCAGTGAGGACAGAGCTGATCCTCTATGCCGTTTTGCCTCAGGGGGCCCTCCAAATCTGTGCCACATCCACTGGAAAGAAGCTTCCTAAGTAACCCCTGGTTGCTTAGTTCTTCCACCAAAGATACTTTCTGCTACTGGGGAAGAGGGGGGTCCCCTTAGCACGTGACCTACAGTAAATGCAGAAGAGACCTGCCACCCAGCATTTCTTCCCTCACAGCAAATAGTGGTCTGATCTTTCCCTAAGTGGACTTCTGCCTAAGGATCTTGTCCCCGTAGCATCAGTCCTTCACACTCTGTGGAACAAAGTTTCTATGACCTGGCCCCTTGGGTGTGGGTATTGAGTCCTGGGAGCCTACTGGGAAGGAGAGATCATATGGGATCAAGGAATCTGGGAGGTCTGGCTGCCACTACCTCACTGGGGAGAGGGGGTGTCCCCATTCCCATCTTAGCACCTGTGTGGGTCAATCGCTGCCCCTCACCCAGAACCTCCATACACCTGCCTTTCCTATGAGTTGTCCCCAGGGAGTGGAGTGCTAGGTTTTCCAGTCTCCGGCTCTGTCACTATATCTATTTCAATAGTAAGGCCCACCTCTGTGTTTTCAAGCCTCAATTTAGGCTGACCACTAGGATAATTTTGTTTATTTGGTTCCTGAGCTCTTAAAGCCTGTGGCTAGCAGTTTGGAGAAGACTGGAAAACAGCTGCTCTCTGCCAGCTGGAGAAGGGGTGCCGCTATGGGAAAGGGCTTTTTCAGCTATTGGCAGGTCACTTAGAAAAGGGAGTGAGCAAGAGTAGGTGGAAAAATGCTTGGCCTTCAAGCAGAAGCCAGGTATGGAAGGACATTTGAAATCCTGCCTTATATGACTACATTTGGGTGGATCAGTGGTGGCAGTTAACTAGAAAGAGTTAATGCCCAGAAGTCATGAAAAGCATCTTGATCAGCAGAGCAGGGTCAGACTGTCAGTGCCCAGTACCATATGGGGCTTTGCGCCCTAGAAACAGTAGGTTCAGAGTGGCCACATGGCCTTTTTAATTATGCCCAGCATGTGGGAGAATTGAGTCTTGCATAGCTCAAGGGAACAAATTAGACAAAATCTAGAACAAAATCACTGACACGGATATTTATGCAGCACATTCTAGGTGTAAGGCATGGTTCTATTCACACAACATGCACAGGACAAGCTTGCCAGGCATCAGGGGCCTGGTATTGGCAGACAGGAAAGCTATACACTTCTTCTGGGCCACATGTCTCAAAGGCAATAAGCTACATCCTAGAAGCCAGATCTGTTGAGATCAAAGGGGACACTTCATTTGGGGAAGGTAGCAAAAGCTTCGGGAGGAGGTGGCATTTGGGAAGGGTCTTTACAGATCAATGGTATGTTAACAGGTAACAGCAAGCAAAACTGGAGCAAGATTGCTTATGAAGCAGAAGGCACTGTAGGAGTCAAGGTGGGGAGGACAGAAGCCCAGGGGTGGCTGAGTCCCATTTGACCTAAAAGTAAAAACTACATGGGCGGCGCTGGGAGGTGACAATAGAGAGGGCAGCAACATCCAGAGCCTTAGACTTTGAGCTAGGGGCTGGACCTTGATTCAATGGGGAGGTGGAGAGTGCTGGTGAGAAGGAAATGACATGGTCAGAGCTGTGTTTGAGAGACAATGGTCAGGAGGTTACTTGGATAGGCAGGGTTCAATTTTCTGGCATGACTTTTAAGTGATGATCTTCAGCGTGTAATTGGGCATAGCCCCCATCAGTGCATATGGACAGCACTGAACTCAAAGCCCCACCTCACACCCTAGTAGATGGTGACTAATGGCTCCACTGAGGGCCTTGCCTTTTCTCATTTAGCAGTGGGGTCTATAGCACTAAAAGGAAAGATTCCCCAACTCATGGAAAAAAATGTTCCTCAAACTTTAGTAGATGATGTTAGATGCACACAAATAGATATTATAATAGGATGGGGTCTCGGGGAGCCTGGGTGTCTTAGTTAAGGGTCCGACCCTGGATTTCTGCTCAGGTCATGATCTCAGGTTCATGAGATCAAGCCCCACATTGGGCTCAGTGCTCAGTGTGGAGTCTGCTTGAGATTCTCTCTCCCTCTGCCCCTCCCTGACTTGCACACACATGCACACGCATACACGTGCTCTCCCTCTTTCTTAATAAATAAGTAAAAATTTAAAAATAATAATAACATGGGTCTTATGTCCCCACCCCCTTCAAGCCTAAGGACAATAGTTTCCTAAAACTCCTTGAGCACAGAGTTTTAGGGCTTTTACTTTCAAACAAGATGGCTTCTAGTAAACTTTAGTGCAACTTCACAAAACAAGCGTTTAGTGAGTGTCTGTGGTGCATATGGCATACTACCCGCACAGGGTGTGTCTTCTACCATTTACCATACACTCACACACTCATGCACTCCTTTACAGTCACCTTTTACTAGAAGCTCAGTTTCTCTGTGTGTGAAATGAGAGGTTGAACTGAGCCGTATCTACATCCTTGGTGTCTAACCTCCTGCATTCCTGCTGGTATCCTGATGTTAGCGAATAAAGACCAGGTTTGAAAGGAAGCAGCTTAGGAGTGACCATGACAAATAGGAGAATTATCTCTGAGGCCATTTGAACCAAAACTATGATAGATCCCAGTTAGGCAGGAGCCCAGTGGCTCAGTGGGTGAGTGTCTTCCTTCGGCTCAGGTCATGATCCCTGAGTCCTGGGATCGAGTCCCACATCGGGCTCCCCACAGGGAGCCTGCTTCTCCTTCTGCCTATGTCTCTGCCTCTCTCTGTGTCTCTCATGAATAAGTAAGTAAAAAAAAAATTTTTAATTCCAGTTAGGCAATTTTTAAAAATATAGTTATTTGAGGGAGAGCAAGAAAGCGCACAAGCAGGAGGGAGGGGCAGCAGGAGAGGGAGAAGCAGACTCCCTGCTGAGCAGGGAGCCCCACTTTAGGGACTAGCTAGATAATTTAAATAAATTCATGCTTTAGTCTGTTCAGGCTGCTATAACAAAATACCATAGACTGAGTGACTTCAACAAAAGATTCATTTCTTACTGTTCTGGAGGCTCTAAGTCCAAGATTCAGGGGCTGGTTGAGTCAGTTCCTATTGAAACCTCTCTTCTTTGGTACATGCACAAGAAGAGAGAGAAAGTAAGATATTTCTTCTGTCTTTCCCTCTAAGGACACCAATGCCATCATGGGAGCTCCACCCTCATGACCTAATTGCCTCCCAAAGCACGTCCAAGTACTATGACATGGGGTTAGGGCCTCAACATATGGATTCTGGGGGAACACAAACACTCAGTCCACAACAATTCATATATGACAGGCCTGGATTGAACAATTAAAGAGGATTTTGAGAATGCTTGTGTTATGTGACTAAGCATAAACATATGACATCTTTTGAGGTCTTTCCCATTTTATAGGTGGGACACTGTAGAACACAGAAATGAAGAAACCCAGCTAACTGGTGACAGAGCCAGGGTTTGAACTATAGTAGCCCAGAGTCCTCATGCCTAATGCATTATAATGCACTGTGCCATCCAGAATGGAAGATGAAGGCAGAGAACTGTCCTGTGTACCTAGAAGCTGCTCCTTGGAGCTGCTGGTGAAGCTGTGATGCTGGGCTAGGAAGCAGTTAGTTTGACCCAGCTTGGAAATACTTTTTTTTTTTTAAGATTTTATTTGTCTCTTGAGAAATTATTTCTACCTTCACCCCAAAAACGTTTCTCCCTTTCCACTTGAACACCCAGGTCCAGTTTTCACAATGCAGTACCTCTGGGCAGTTGAGGTAACTTGTGCTCATTTCACACAAGGAGCAATCGAGGTCAAGAAAAGTACAAGTATGTGCTTGCAGGACCAGCCCCAATGCCCTCCCTCCCCAGCACTTACATGGCCATCAGGCATTCTCCCATGGAGGAACAACAGACCAGGGCATTGGAGACCTCACGCAAATGAGCACACTGCTGGACCCTCAGATGGTTTGTGCTCTGGTATCCTCTCTAGGTGGTCATTGAGAAGAAGGAGCAGGAAAGGTCAGGCAGCAAGGCTGGTGGGCCTGCTAGCAGTGTCTACTGAGCTGTCTAAAATCCCTGTTGTTAAAGATCCCCTTGGAGCCCCTTTGAGCTGAGTATTTGCCTAAGGTCACTGGTGTCCTTCAAAACCACTCTGTTCTTGGGCCCCTTGCCATACTCCTTGGTCTACTCGCCAAGTAGGAAGCAGGTGGACAGGCCCTGCAGTGTTTTGGGCTGCTGGGAGGCTGGCACTGGCTGGATAGAGTGGGGCCAGAGCCATGCGGGCACCAATACCAGCTGGAGGGTGGAGGACCCTCACTGAGGCAGCCTCTCAGGGCTTCTCACTGGCAAAGGGTGCAAGCAGCAGTGATGGAGCTCCTGGGATCTGTCCTATGTTAGCATGTACCTCCAGGCAAGCTATCACTCTGCTCCTTTTAATCAGCCAGTGAGCATTTTCTGAGTCCCTACTTTATGTCAGCACCACTGGCTAGAAATGCAAAAACAAAAGACAAAGCGCCCAGCATCAAGGATACTATAGGTTAATGGGAAATGGGCCCCTTCTTGGGGAAGGAACTGGTGCAGCCTCTGTAGGCCTCATGCTTTGGGAGAGCAGAATAGGGAAGGAAGTGCTACACTTTTTAGACACTGATAACTTCAATTTAAAATCCTTGTTTTGGGGGCGCCTGGGTGGCTCAGTCAGTTAAGAGTTCAACTCTTGATTTCAGCTCAAGTCATGATCTCAGGGTCCTGGGATTGATCTCCTCATCAAGCTCCACGCTCAGTGGGGAGTTTGCTGGAGCGTCCCTCTCCCTCTGCCCCTCCCCCTGCTCATACTCACATGTGCTCTCTCTCTCTTTCTCTCAAATAAATAAATCATCAAAAAAATAAAATAAAATCCCTGTTGTTAAAGATCCCCTTGGGGCCCATGAACAATGCTGACTTCTCAGTCTCCTTTGCAGGTGCAGCTATCTGGGGATGGGTTCATTTGTCCTAGGACCCACACCCCTCCAAGGATGGATACAGAGATCTGCGCTGTCCAGAACAGTAGCCACCTCCATGTGGAGGTTGAAGCTTAAACTAAATAAAATTTAAAATGCAGCTCCTCAGTTACATTAGTTGCCCTTCAATGTTCAGTACAACATGTGGCTGGTGGCTGCCAAAGTGGACGGAGCAGACATAGAAGCCTTCTGTCATTTCCATAAATTCCATTGGCTAGTCTTCGTGCATAGATACTTGCAGTAGAAAGTGGCACATCCTGGGGATGAGTACTAAGATGAGCACTGGGTGTTGTATGTAAGTGATGAGTCACTGAATTCTACTCCAGAAACCAATATTGCACCATATGCTAACTAACTAAAATTTAAATTAAAAGAGGCGGGGGAGAGAGGGAGAGGAAGGAAGGAAGGAAGGAAGGAAGGAAGGAAGGAAGGAAGGAAGGAGGGAGGGAAGGAAGGGAGGGAGGGAGGGAGGATGGAAGAGGCACACCCTGGGCCAGCCATGGTGGGAGGAGACTAAACCGCCTGGGCAGGGGTAGGGATGGGGAAGGCAGTGGAGAATCTTCTCTGAGCAGAGCCCAAACCCCAGCTTCCTTCACCTTCAGTGTTGGTGCTTCCTAGGTCTGAGGCTCCCTGCTTCTCTTTCCACATGTCTCCTTGAGGTTCTTGCATGCCATGGCTTCACTGACCACATTTTCTCAGAAATGCTCAGCCAGGCTGCATTTGTACAGTTCAGTGGATCTCAAACTACATTAGATCCCCTCAGAGAGCTTCATAAAGGACAGGCTCCTGGCCCTTCATGCCCAGTCTGATCAGCAGGCCCGGGGGTGGGGCCAGAGGAGTTGCATTTCAAGCAAAGTCCCAGGTGACAGGTGACCCTGATGCTACTGGTCTGGGAATAACACTTTGAGAATCCTGGGATGGTCTAAAGAATCCCATTCATTGATTCATTCATTCCACAAATATTCCTGTAAAGCTACCACGTGCCAGGCGCTCTTTCTAGATGTGAACAAAGCAGCGCTCCCTGTGCTAGGGAGCTTATATTCAAGCAACTGGAAACCGTATGGCTATGTCAGATAGCGATGAACAAAGCAGGGCAAGGGAGGAGGGCTATTTTATGGGGTGATCAGGAAAGGCCTCACTAACCAGGTGATATTTGAGCAAAGACGGCAGGAAAGCAAGGGAGGGGCAGGATATAACCCTGACTTTTCTGCTTCCATCTTCAGCTTTTTAATTAGAAAAATGTGACTCATTTAATATGTTTAACAGTCAAGGTCATCAGTCTCTGTGGTAGCTAGGTTTGAAGATAAATTCAATTGTGTGTGTATGCATTTTGTTAAAAAGAAGCCTGATGCTAAAGGCCATAGATTCCCTCTGGGCTGGCAATTCCACCTTTGGTGGGACTGATGTCCTGTTTGGCCCTCCTCTGTCCATACCCCCAAGGTGTGAGGGTTAAGGGGGACTGCCATAGAGCCTGTATCCCACCTCTAGAGGATGCCTTAGAGTTCCCAGTCCAGATGACTCCAGCCTATTTCTAGGCCCTGCAGGCCTCTTCCCTGTCTACCACGCCAAATGAACCAAAAAGGGGTGGGGTGGGGTGGGGTGACCTGGGGCCTGAAATGTCCATACCTAAACATTTGAGGGATAGAACTGCCACGGAAGGAGAGGGCTCTATTTGCCTTCTGGTCCTGGGTTCTGCAACTATCAGGAGCAGACCTGTCAGCCTCAACCAATTAGCTGAACACTGAACACTCCTTACCTCTATCCAGCTTTGGGGTCCAGGCAGGAGAGTGTAGGTCAGTCAACATTTATCCACCATTGCTGGACGAATAAGCAATTGGTTAAGGCTTGTGGGTTAATAGTGGTCTCTGCCTGCATGAGGATGGTGGGTATGTGGGATCCACCCTAGCCTCTCACACATGCCAGCCTTTCTGGTGCAGTACAAACTGCACTAATTTTCCTTTGCAATACGTGATATCTTTTTAGGCCCAACTGTCCCAGGCCTTAAATGGGGTTTCCGATAAGGCAAAAGAAGCAAAGGAGTTTCTGGTCCAGCTGAAGAACATCCTGCAGCAGATCCAGGTGAGCAGAGCTCCAGCACTAGGAGGGAAATTGTGTAGGAAACAGATGAGAAGTGGCAAAACGAAAGGGAAAGACCTGTGGCTAGCATTTCATTGATGATGAACATAGAAGGTTTAATGGTCCTACTGCATAGCCTCAGACGCATTGATTAAGTGCATCGATATATCAATGCATCATTTACTGAATCAATGTGTTTACTGAGCACCCATGCTGTGTCACATGCTGAGCCCAACACAGATCAATAAGGCACAGTCTCTGGCCTCAGGAGCTGACTGTAGGGGAGAGTGCACATGCATATGCTCTATGTGAATGTGCATGCATGGAGGACTGGTTCATAGAGATGATGAATCCATGAAATATTCCAGGTGTCTGCATGGAGAGGAGGGACCACAGGCATTGCGTTCTTAATCTTGGATTAGGCCCACACTCATGACTGAATTTTAACTTAATCACCTCTCAAAAGGCCCAATCTCCAGACATATTCTGGGGTGCTGGGGGTGAGAGCACAGACCGCAACACAAGGTTGGAATCCATGCTGACTTCAGAAGGATTCTTTGTTAAGACCAAGAAAGATCCTACAGCAAGAGCACTGTATTTTGGGTTGTTTTACTGTCTTTCAATTATAAAAAGCAAAACTATATATTGTAGAAATTTTGGAAAGTAGAGAACAATAGACAGAGCTAAGAAAAAGTTCACTAATATCTCCCCACCTTAGGTGACTGCTTCACCATTTTGACATGTTCTCCCATGATTTAGACATACGTGTGCATGCACGTATACATGCACGTATACAGATTATTCTGTACATGACTTGTAACCTCCTCCCTCCTTTTTTCCTTATCAGTCTTTCATGAGCATTTTCCATGACATTAAAAACTCTTAATAAACAAGGTTTGAGTGACTATGGGATATTCCATTGTACAGATGTGTCAAGATTCATGGTACTCCTCCCCGATTCATGTTCACATTGTTTCCAATGTAATAATGTTACACATGATTCTAGGAAGAGCTTCTCTGAAATATTTCTTTGTGTTTAGCTCTGCCCAGGTTTCAGCCTGTCTTCTCCCTAAAGTTCTCTGCTTCCCCCAGGAAAATGGACTGGACTATGAAGCCTGCCTAGTTGCTCAGTGTGATGCACTGGTCGATGCTTTAACTCGGCAGAAAGCCAAGCTGCTCACCAAGGTCACTAAAGAGAGGGAACACAAGCTGAAGGTAGGTACCTGGGTGATGACACCCTAGTCCCCATCACACCCTCCGTACCACATGTGCAGTGGAGCACACAGTAGGTACCAGGTCAACATTAGATGAGTGAGAGAATGAATGAATGATGAATGAATGAATGAGTGGAGTGAAGAAGGGATGAGCAAGCTGCCCCTGCACCTGCTTACACTCATGTGACTTTCCCCAAAGCCACGTTCTCCTTGCAAAGCTGCAATCAGATACCCTGACTCCTGCTGTTCTCAGGCCATCTTCTCTGAGGTCTTGGTTTCTAAGGGACTCTGCCTCTCACCTTGCAGAGCAGAAGTGACCAGTGACAGAGGGGAGGCCTTGTTCTGCTCAGGTTGCCAACTCTGTCCCCTCCTTCAGGCCCTCTCTAATATCTCACACACTCAGTAATCAGCAATAATAATATGACCAGTGTCCACCAGGAGAAGAGGGTTTTCCTCACATGACACTGGGCTCCTGATCCGGGCAGGTGCTGTGAATACTCTGCCTCAACAGAAGATTGTGTTATTGTCTTGGAGGTTCGACCTATTTTATAGACACTTCCCAATGAATTAGGAAATAGTACTTTTTTAAAAAAAGATTTTATTTATTTATTCACGAGAGACACAGAGAGAGAGGCAGAGACACAGGCAGAGGAAGAAGAAGGCTCCCCATGGGGAGCCTGATGCAAGACTCAATCCCAGGACCCCGAGATCACACCCTGAGCCAAAGACAGATGCTTAACCAGGTGCCCCAGGAAATAGTACTTTCAAGGAAAGAAGGAATGAGTGTTGGGGATGGTCTGTGGCTTTCAAGTGAAGCAGCTGCACCCATTGAGTCATCCATGACCACCAACAGATGAGACATATGATAAGAAGCTGGTCACTGGTCACATGGAGACTGTGCACTTTCTCTACTACCCAGAGTTCAGGAACAGTTTGTTCTCTTGAGCATTGGGCCAGCTTGTTGGGAAGTGGGTCCATTTATTCCCCAGGAAAGAGGGCACATCAGCTCAGGAGCAGAGCAGCCAGGGGAGAGGGTCAAGATGGTTGCCTCTTCCAGGGCTTTGTCCATGCTAATTTTTCAAGTCCCACCACAGTCTGGCTGCTCTTCCTCTGATAGATGGTTACTAGGGGTTCTTTTCATCACAGATGGTTTGGGACCAGATCAATCATTGTACATTGAAGCTGCGCCAATCAACAGGGCTGATGGAGTACTGCCTGGAGGTGATCAAGGAGAACGACCCCTCCGGGTTCCTACAGGTAGGCTTGCACTCAGAGGACATAGACAGGTTTGGCTTCCCATCTCCAACTCCACTGGCACTCCCCAAACTAGCTGAAGTTTTAGGACAGTCCCTTTCAGTGAACTGAGTAGATATTCTTTTGCTCAGAGATTCCAGAAGACCTAGGTTCTCATCTTGGGTCTGATTCTCACTTGCTGTGACCCTCGTTCTGTGTCCTTGTTAAGAGAGGAGGTCAAATGTCATGACTTCTAGGACCAAAATGTCATGCGTTTATGCTTTGACTTCAAGAGACCCCAACTCAACATTTTTCCCACAAATGGGAGAAGACAGTCTTTGCCAAACAAGCTAGAAAGACTGCAGCAGAGGAAGTAAGTAGCAGAATCCACCCGGCCCATTACCTCAATGTGCAGACCCCTGTAGGCCTGGACATATGGCCATGCCTGCAGAGCCCGGGCAACCTTGCTGGGGCATCCCTCCAACAGCCAGGCTGAATCAGAGCCACGAGCATCTCTCAAGAACATGACAGTGATTCAGATGGTGGCTCAGTCCTCCGTCTGTGGGGAAAATGATGAGTCCCCTTGACTAGTCCTTAAGAAGAGTCCACGGGATCATGGCTCCACAGGGACATGTGCCAGTGTCTGAATGAGCAGGACTTTCCAGCAGAGGAGAGCAGAGCTGAGTGCATGATGGAGAGTTTGGAGCAGACCAACTTGGAGGGAATACACCATGGGGAGTGAGCTTGAAAACTCTGAGGATATAGAAAGTGCTTTCTTCAGACCCTAGGACAAACCACTAGCATGTGGTTTCCTACTTTCCACTTTGCAAAGTACTAGACCTAGCAAAAGCAATATAATGAAGAATGCTTTTGCATATTTAAAAAGAATAATTTGCTTCACAAAATGGTTTGGCCTGATATCCTTAAAACAGCAAGCTCTTCTTTACATTTATTTTTTTAAGATTTTATTTATTTATTTGATAGAGAGGGAAAAAATAGTGAAGGAGAACACAGGGCAGAGGGAGAAGCAGGCTCCCTGCTCAGCCGGACTCGGGACTTGGGGCTCCATCCCAGGACCCTGAGATCATGACCTGAACTGAAAAGGCAGACGCTTAACCAACTGAGCCACCCAGGTGCCCCTCTTCTTTACATTTAAGTGATTGGTCCTTTAAAATATGATTTAAATGATACAGTGCATTTTTCTTTGTGCAGTCATGCTGGCAGCGATCATAAATTTTCTGCCATGGCTTGAGAGCACATGGCTAATACAGCCCCTTCCCATCCCCCAAGCCACAGAGACCAAGCCCCTACTCCTTCCCTACCACTTGCTCTATGATTTTTCCTTTGCATATTGAAACTCTAACCTCTGTGCTCCCCTTTAAGATCTCAGATGCTCTGATCAAGCGTGTCCAGGTGTCTCAGGAACAGTGGGTCAAAGGTGCCCTGGAGCCGAAAGTATCTGCGGAGTTTGACCTGACCTTGGACAGTGAGCCACTGCTGCAGGCCATCCATCAGCTGGACTTCATCCAGATGAAATGTAGGGGTGAGCCGTAGTTGGCCCAGTTCAGTCTGTGCTTCTTTCTAAAGAGGAACTCACTCTGAGAGGGTGTAGGACACAGCTTTGAACAAGTCAACAAACTCCCTCACAAGACTGAGCTGATATTTTAGAAAAGGAAATAGACAGTACACAGATATATCATATAATGTCCAATGGAGGCTTTTTGGGAAAGGGGGATATTTTGAGGTGAGGAGGAGGAGAGAGATGCAATATAGGGGAAGAATATTCTAGGTGGCACAGGGGTGGCAAATGCAAAGGCCCCTGAAGCAGGAATCCATTTTCTGGGTTCCAAGAAGAGCAAGAATGTCAGAGGTGAGAGCAGAATGAACAAAGTGGAGGATGCTAGAAGGCAGGGGAGAGCCATAAGAGACAGGCTAAGGGTCAGATAAAGTTGTATGACTTGCACCAGGTTACAACATTAGCAAGTGATGGCCAGAACCAAAGTCCTATTCTAAAGGCTACCTCTCCAGAGGCATCAAGGGTACATTCAGGAGAGGCAATAAAGCTCTTTGATTTTTTAAAACCAAAATACCAAAGGACAGAGTGCCAAATCTACAGAATCTGAGTGCAGGAAATCCTTTCCTGAAAATCATGTGGCCATTTTTACACTGAAGACAAAACCAGTGTCTTACACAATTGCATACACACTCCCACACTCGGTTTGCACCTCAGGTGAGGTTTGGAAATGCTGCCTGCACCTAGGTGTGAATGAGACGTGGTGCTGAGGGGCAGGAGGAGCCTGGCAGCGTGTGGGAAAGTACAGCAGAAGAAGGGGTAGCTCTGGAAAGTGGGGGTGCAAAAGGAGGAGGCTGCTCTGGGTGGGACTGGGTAGTGGATTCACAGAGGAAGTGGGAGAGCCAACAGCAGAGCCTAGGATGGAGAGGGGACCCCTACATGCTTGTAAACTGAGGCCTGGGGACTCGGTTATGCTCAGCCAACCCTGAAACCAAGACTGTAAACAAGACAGGGCTGCACCCAGCTAAACCACCAGATGAAACTTGGGAGGCAGCCCTAATAATTGGAGCCAAATTGGAATCTCTAGTGTTTACCTATCTGATGTTACACATTTCCCTTTAACAACTTTTAGTGTGGACTGGATTTGTTTCCAAAATCTCTTGAGCTTGAACAAAGCTAGAATATAAAAAGTTTCTCCCGATCTCCTCACGATAGAACTTACGGTACATTTGATTCAAATCCCTAATTCCAAGGGTTGACTGCTGGATGCTCTAAGATTGCATCTCCCTCTCAGATCTGGTTCCCTGGGCCTTTAAAGTGCCTCCAGCCAAAGGTTTAAATGTGTCTTTGAATTCTGCATGCCCCCACCCCAACAGGACCCTCCCAAGCCGTGGTGTAAGCAGCACTCTGGCCCCACAGAGAGGGTCCATACAGGCCTGAGCGTGACCAGGAGGCACGCGGAACCCAGCTCTGTTGAAATCCCTCATGGGCTTCTCATGAGTCTGAGACTCAAATCTAGGGATTCTCAGTGAGCAGGTGGGGAAGAAGACAACCCTTACTTAGGGCCCTGGACGCATCTGCCATGCCTCTCCCACCCCTTACTCCTGGGGCTAAGGTGCGCCAGCGAGAAGCTGGGAGTGACCACAGGGGGGCCCCATTCCTTCTGGGGACCAGGGGCCCTGCCATGGGGGAGGAGAGTCCCCACAGGTGTCCCATGCCTTGTAAGGGTTTCATGCACTGAACCAGTAGTTCCTGTTACAGTACCACCCGTCCCCCTGCTGCAGCTGGAGAAGTGCTGCACCCACAACAACAGTGTCACACTGGCCTGGAGAATGCCGCCCTTCACCCACAGCCCTGTGGACGGCTACATCCTGGAGCTGGATGACGGCGATGGGGGGCAGTTCCGGGTGAGGCCCTGCTGCTTGTTTTGAGGGGTCCTAACATCAAGGCCTCTGGACTAGCCCATGGGGCTGTTCTCAGTTCTGATGCTGCCCCCAAAGGGCATTGGCCCAAAAACAGAGAGCCGGTGGGTCTGGACCCTTGGGAGATGGGGCTTCCTTACAGAGGGCTAGGTCTGGGCAGCTCTGGCAGGCAAAGGTGGCAGCCCCAGGGAAAATTTAGGACAGCTTTCCTGTGCAGACAGAGGTCTGAGGCCAAGGAAGAGCTCAGAGAATGTATCACCTGGATGGATCTATCTCCCAGTTCACCCCACCAGTGCAGTCCTAGCTATTCTTCACCCCCTCCCAGATATCCCTGCTCAAGCAGGTCTCCACTCCCTCAACGCTCTATCACTCCCTGCCCTGCCCGCGTCACTGATTGTTTTACCTGGCAAGGTGCTCTGTGTGTGTGAAGACACTTGGTAAGTGGTTGTTGGGTTGGGATGAACTTCTACACTCATGTTTCCAGTGATGAAATATCACGGGGACAATAAAACTCTTAGTGAGTCAGAAATGGTCTTCTCTCCCCCCTCTGGTTGAGACCCTAAGCTGACCCTCTAATGTAAATCTACTTTGAGATTTCACACAGCGAAGCTCAGGTCACTGTCAAGTTGCATTGTTGGAATGAATGCCGAGGAGCACAAACTCTAGGTCTTCTTAGAGCTCCTCCTTTCCATCCCTGAGGAGACTAAGGCACACTGGCCTACCACTGCCACTGTGACAACTGTGACATTTCTTCCCCATGTGACCATCTAACAAATCTTGCCGAAAATCCATATCCCTTTTGTTTCTCTCAAAGGGATGTATGCATATGTCATTTCATTTTTTTTGTTTGAAAGATAGCCTATAAGAACAGAAGAGTTGGGGGAAAACCTGCAGCATTCCCTTGAGAATTATTGGGTTCCCTGTGAATATGGGCAATTTAGGGAAGAGAGGAGTTGAGGTTGGGTCAGCCAGGAATGGCAGATCATTCACTGGGTTTAGAACCTCAGTCATTCTGGCCACACAAAGGAGCTAAGACTGGAAATAACTCCTGGACCAGAAACCAGGAAAAGAGCCCCCGTTTTGGAAATGGGAAGAGAAGACTGTTTTTAGAATGTTCAAAGAAGCAGCCACAGAACTTAAATACACATGGCCTCTTCCCTTTAGGACATGACCACTAACAGGAGCTAGAATTTATGAGGAGCCTCATGTTATAGTGGGAAGTGTGCTGGGTTTGAATGCAGGCAGACCTGGATTTGAACCCTGGTTTCCAAATTGGTTCACTCTGATCTTGGGCAGGTTCCTACCTTCTCTGAGTCTCCTCATATATAAAAATACAAAAGATAGTAACAATATCCAAGGGGTGTGTGAGGATTAAAATGCCTTATACAATGCTTGGCACACAGCTAATTATCGTTAATAACTTAGAATAACAAATGAAGAGCCAACTCCCTAAACAACCCTATAGGAAAGATGTTTCAGACAAAGTAGAAACAGTGGCATAGGAGGAAAGGGGGTTTCTGGACCTCTACCCCCTTGGGGAGTCCTGTCTGACTGGCTGGCCTCAGCAGAGTCAGGACATTCTCAGGCAGCATGCTAGCTGGCTGCAGACCCACCTTCACTCCCTGCCTCCCTAGGACCCCGTCACACCTCAAGTCCTCACAGGCAGAGGGGCTGACCAGCCAGTAGTCAGACTCTGTGCCCCACTTGGACATGGTCTGTGGCCCTGTTGCCATGTATCCAAATTCCCCTGATCCAAGAACTCTATTGGGGCGCTAGCACTTTAAATGTCAACACATTGCTAAGAAGAATTTTCCAACTAACTGGGGCGCCTCCTGAATGCTCTTGGCTGTCTTTTAGGAAGTGTATGTTGGCAAAGAGACCCTGTGCACCATCGACGGTCTCCATTTCAACAGCACCTACAACGCCAGGGTCAAGGCTTTCAACTCCTCTGGCGTCGGGCCTTACAGTAAAACCGTGGTCCTGCAGACATCTGATGGTAAGTAAGCACAGGGTGGGCTGGGGGGTGGGAGTGGGGAATGGGGGAGGATCAGATTCAGGCACTGTGGATGAGCTTCTAAAGGAGAATGGGGCAGGTGGGAGGGGGACCCAGCTGCCTAGGACAGAGGAGTGGAGGGGGGCGGGGAATGTGACAGCAGTGAAGCATATATGTCTCCTCCCTGCCCTGCCCCTTGCCTGCACCTCCCTCCCCACAAACCACCAAAAAACCATTTTTTCACCCCATTTGCTGGACTGGGAAGGGAAACGGGGGTCTGAGAGGCTCTGGGAGACCCAGGGGCTGAGAATGGGTAGGACGGTCCTGGAAAAAGACCACTGGTCCCTGGGTGTGACCTTCCTTGCAATGGGAAACTATCCCTTGACTATCTAGTGTGAGAGCCCCCATCTGACTGTTGACACACCTGGCTGCATCCTTTCAGGTTTCTGGTAACAAAAGCAGACCAGCATTCATGGGATTTTGGTCGTCTGAGCCTTTAGCAGGGAGGGATGATGTCAATAAAGAGCATGTTCTATAAAGAGTCTGCCCTGCTAACCCAGGCATGCCCCTGCCTGGGCTGCAGGGTCCCGGGATGATGCCAATCCTGTTTGTCATCATGTATGTATCCCAGCACATCCCTTGGGCACCCTGAGGAAAATGTGACACGCCTGGTTAGTCTCCCAAGGACGGAGGGGAGAGAGGGTGGGAGCAGATGCTCTTGTCAAGGGCACAACTGGGGATGCTTGTCTGAAAATGGTGCAACCCGCAGAGTCACTTTAGAAACCACCAGCTCTCTGCCCTCAGGGGCCCCCTGCTCTGCAGGGCAGCAGGTGTTGCCCCGTGTACTGTGGTCACCATTTTAGAGTAAGCACCCCACTTTCCACAACCTGAGGACACTAGGGAACAGAAGGAGGGGCCACTCAGTGGGCTGCAGAATAGGAGGATGGAGTGTGGTGATTTTGGTTACCTCACTTGACGTCTCTGTGGGTCAAATCCTCCACCCAGAGTGGGGCACAGATGTCTACTTCCTCTAACTCACACCAGTGCATGGAGCTATTGGAAGGGTGTCAGAAACCAAGACTCCATAAAATGCATTTAGATTTGGGGCTCCGAGGCCCGAATGTCTCCATTCCTTGGCAAGGTTGGCTTCATGGGATTGAGAACTTGGATGAACACACATCGGACAGAGTGTGTGTGCATGCATGTACATGGGAACATGTGTGTGCCTGTGTGTGAACCAGCCAGGAAAGAACATTCGATGCTGGATGCCAACCTTCTGATAGATGCAAGTGAGTCTTCCTCTAAGCCCAGGTTAGAGACGGCTAGCGAATTCTATCCCTGACTTGGCTTCCTTCCTTTCCAGTGGCCTGGTTCACCTTTGACCCCAACTCTGGTCACCGGGACATCATTTTATCCAATGACAACCAGACGGCCACCTGCAGCAGTTATGACGACCGGGTGGTGCTGGGCACAGCGGCATTCTCCAAGGGTGTACACTACTGGGAGCTGCATGTGGATCGGTATGACAACCACCCGGACCCCGCCTTTGGGGTGGCCAGGGCCAGCGTGGTCAAGGACATGATGCTGGGCAAGGACGACAAGGCCTGGGCCATGTATGTGGACAACAACCGCAGCTGGTTCATGCACTGCAACTCCCACACCAACAGGTGCGCCGTCATGGGGTGTTTGGGAATGAGGGCCCTGTGGGGACAGCGTCCCTACTGCCATTCCCAAGTCCAGGCGTCAGGAATGTGGGGGAGGTATTTCAGCTACTTGGGTGTCCAATGTCCAGGTAGAAATGGAGTGTTTGCTTGTAGAGCATGCCATGGAGACTAGAGCAGCCCCAGGGCACAGGGCTTCACAGGTTACATGGCAAGCCCCAGCACCAGGGTCTTCCAGGCCTCTTGGCTGTCATTCCCCTCCCAGTCCTGCTCCTTTCTCCTTCACACGCTATCAGCAGGGCCTGAGTCCCTGCACCGCTGGCGCCCTCACGGCTGTGACAGGGTCTCTACAGAGGGAGCAGGTGCCATTGCCCTGGCAGTGCACCCTCTCACCACCCAGCCTCATGTGGGCTTTAACAAGGCGGAGCCTGCCCTCCAAAAGGGGCAGGCCTGGGAGGGGTGCTCACTGTCAAGGCCACCCCCAGCACCCCTTCACCCTGAGGCTGGCCCTGGGAACAGTGCTACCAGGATAGACACAGGGAGATGGGCCCTCTGGGGTTACTCTGGGAAGAAGTCACTGATACCTGGGCTCCTTCAGGGACTCGTGGGCTTCTTGGTCTCTCTCCTCAAACAGGGAAGGAAGGCAGTGAGCCCCCCACCCTCCCTTCATAGCTCAGTGCTCGCTTTCTCCTCCCACAGGGATTCTGCGCTCACACTGGGTCTGTGTGTCCAGGGTAAGGGTGAGGGATGGAAAATCTTTAAGGCCAGCACTGGCCAAGGAACCCAGAAATAAAGAACCATGGCCACCGGGAGCTGCCTCCTCACAGTGTGATCTCCCTCCTGGTCTGCTAAGGGCCATCTCCCCAGCCAGGAGAGGCAACGAGCCTCAAGGAGCCAGGTTAAGGCAGCCCAGAGGCTCTCAGTGTTCTGGGTCCACCTGTGGCTCCTGCAAATGGTCCCAGGGTTCCTTGCCCGAGCCTGGGTGGGGGGTGGAAGCCGATTGGACCTCTCCCACCTGCCTTTTCTCTGGCAGTGACTCCTGTCTCCAGAGCCTGGAGGAGGGGTAGCTCCTCTATCCCTCTGCACCCTCTGCCTGGGCCCCGCAGGCTTACTGGGTGCCCCAGGATGCCCAGGCACTGGACCTGCCCCGGTCCCCCTTTTCACAAACCACAGAGGAGCTGGGTCCAGACCCACCAGCTCCATCTCCACTTGCTTAAACCAAATGGTGCCAGATATCCTGCGGATGGGAGTAACAACAGCATTTACCGAGCTTACCTCCTGCCTGAGGCTGTCTGAAGCACCTGGTTGAGATGATTTCATTTAGTCCTCCCCAAAGTACAAAGGTCATTTACAGATTCTCCAAAAGGCTTAGGTTAAACCAGTGTCCCAAGTCTCGTGGCTCCCTAGCGGCTGTCAGGCCTTAGCTCGGGGCCCCGCCTCCGCTCCTGTGGGGGGTGGGGGAGCAGTGGGAGCCTGGGCAGGGGGCCGCCCCGGGGAGCCCAGCGCAGGGGAGCCCAGCGCAGCAGCGCTCGGGTGGGAAGCACGTGTGCGCGCCTCGGGCCGGTCTCTACCGCCACCCGGCGGTCAGTGTCTGAATAGCACCAGGGGCTGTTCGAGTTCCCATTTCCCACCTGCAGGATCCTGCCCTGAGATCGGAACACCGCCCCCCGCACCCCCACCCCGGGGAAACCTGTCAGCTTGGGAAGCTCCTTTCCCATCAGCACCCCGAATTTCCTCACGACCTTCCTCAAGACCTTGCTCTCTGCCCTGCCATCAGCCTGCAGCTGATGGGCTCCTGCCCCAGCCGGGAAATGGGTAAAAATGGTTTTCTTATCGGACTGGAGCAGCTGAAGGGGAGGCTGAGAGCTCGGCCCTCAGCTAAGGGAAGGGGGTCTGAAGGACCCTCTTCTAACACGGAGAGGAGGCGGGTCGGCCAGGGCGCCGCACAGGGCAGCTCACTGATTCTTCTCCCCCGTGGAACGTGCATTCCCACCACCGCCAAATGTAAGATCTAGACATTGACGGAGAGTTTCACAGTTTAGCCTCAAGGCTCCCACACCGTTGGCACCCATGGGATGGCGACTCAGACAGGGAACTTGAATCCAGGTTCAGCACCTGACCCTGCCATGCATGGCCTTGCAAGAATCCCTGGGAGCTTTCTAAGATGAGCTGAAGCCCGGTGGAGCTTTTGGAATCTCCCTAAGGCCTGGCTGTCAGCCTCTTTGCGGATCTCAACATCCTTACTGGTTAAAGCTGTAAAGGGCGCCAAATTATTTCCTTTCCCTGGCAGGTAAAGGAGCCTTCCCTACCCACGCTCCATGCTCCAGGTTTTCAAGTGGGACGGGCTTATCCAAACCCTAACTCCCTGGGGTCCAGATCTCAGGGATGGTGAGGATAAAAGGGACAGAATAAGCTGGTCCCCTATGTTAAGGAAGCATACACACAGGATGAGGCCTTCCTGTGTGGCCCTTAACTGGAGAGTGTGCTTCAAAAACAAGTCTCAGAGCCCAGAGGAATAGCTCCCTACACTACCATGGGGGCTGTGTGTTTTAGGTGAGGATATTCCCAGCATCCTTTAGGTGACTCTTCTAAGCCATCGCCTACATCCCGAGCAGGTGTGGTGATGGGGCATCCTGGGGCTTCTCTTTCCAGGACGGAAGGCGGTGTGTGCAAGGGGGCCACTGTTGGAGTGCTCCTGGACTTGAACAAGCACACTCTGACCTTCTTCATCAATGGGCAGCAGCAGGGGCCCACAGCCTTCAGCCACGTGGATGGGGTCTTCATGCCAGCCCTCAGCCTGAACCGCAACGTGCAGGTACTGCGTACCCCTCCCCGCAGGAGCCCAGCTGACTGCTCGCCTCGCGGCTCTGGGGCCTCCGAGGTACACTTGGACAGTGCAGGCTACGAAGGAGCTCACTGTTGCCTGCCCAGGCAGAGAGCTACCTACCACCAGCCCACCTGCCCTGGAGACAGTCTCTCGGGCATGAACACTTCCTACTTACTCACTTGCAAGAAGCAGAGGCTTTAAGGTGGCAGCTTGTGGAAACACAGTTGGAGGGAGGGGGGAAGCAGGTAGGGGTTCCATTTTCTGGAAAGGGTGCAATGGAGGCATCTGTTAGGCAGTTGGGAGGAAGTCAGCGTCCCCTGGCCAGCTAGAGCCAATGGCCCGGTGTGGCTTTCCCCTGAAAGGAGAAACACAAAGGAAGGCTGGAAGACACTAGTCCTAGGGGCTGTGAGTCTTCTGCTCCCTCTCACCCCGTCTGCCCCCTCTGGCCCTCACATGAAGCAGGCAGAAAAGTTGTCCTTTTAGATGACAGGGCTGGGCCGTCCTGGAGGAGGCTCAGGAGGTCCCAAAATGACAGAGACAAAATGGGAACCCAGTAAGGGTGTGAGGTGAGCACACTTGGTTTCAAACAGAACCCTTCTCACCTCTGGGAATCCTGCTTTGTGTTGTCCACTGGCTCTGAATATTGACAGGGCAACATCAATCCCTGATCCATTGATTTGTACCTCCACTCATTCACAAAAGGGCTTCGAGGCAGCCTGAAATTTGGGCTGTTCTCCCACGGGGCTAATAGAACAGGTGTAGGAGAGGAACGAGGGCCACGGAAAGAAAGCAGAAACAGACAACCACGAGAACGGCACACCTGCTGTGACAGAGCCTCAGCCTTGCCTAGGCTCCTGGCAGCTAGGACAAAGTGGGAGGTCCAGGCACAGACCGGCTCCTCAGGGCAAACTCAGACCTTATACTAGTGCTGGCGAGCAACACAATACACAGCATAGCCCACAGTAGAGAGAGGCCCCAGGGCCGTGGCCCCTGTGCTATCTGAGCACTCAGGGTTCTCGTGGTGGCCTCCCCTACCTTCACTCTCCGTGTCTTCTTTTCCAGGTCACCCTGCACACAGGATTGGAAGTGCCAACAAATCTGGGGCGGCCAAAGCTGTCAGGCAACTAGCCTCCCAGCTCCAGCTGTTCACTGGCACCTGGGAAAAGCCCCATCACCCCTCAGTACGTTCAAAGAACCCATGAGGGTAGAATGATGATGTCATGAGTGCAGCCCCAGCAGTCGCTGAATATCTTAGAGACATGTTTTCTTTGGGAGATGCTGAATAGGTCTGCAGGCCATGCTTGTTGGGGCAACTGGTTAAACTGGCCACTTGTTAAAGTGGCCACTCGTTGGTGGTGAACATGGGTGTGTTTCACTCTGTTTCATTCCTCCTGGACATTGCAAATACTCACAAAGAAGGACCTTTCTCCAGGGAGTGAGAATGCATCCGGGGTTTGTGGTTGTGTTTCCTGCCATCTGGTTTCAAAGCTTGTCTTTTGGGGGAGGGGGGCAAAAGGAGGCCAGACTGGCATCCTAAGAGCAGGAGGCAGGAAGACACTTTGGAATCCCATGCCCCGGATGTTGACCGTTTGCTGGGACATCACTCAGTCCTGAGGCTGCAAGTTCTCATCTTCACCAGGAAATGTTATCCTTTTGCATCTTGGTCCTGGAGCCTCCACTGTGTGATGCCCTTGCAAACCTAATTCAATGTCGATAGAAAGGGGCATTAATTTTGACGTTCACCACTCCCACTGAACTATTGAGAACTTTTTAAAATGGTTTCCTATGGTCCTTCATTAATCAACCAATCTCTCTGTCTTTCTGTCTCTCTGTCTCTCTCACGCATGTGCACAGTGTGCACGCACACACACATAATAGTTCACTAAAATTCATTTACTTGGTTCTTAGTTCTTAAGCACGGGAAAATACTGAAATTGGAATGACAGAGTGAGGAGTCTTCACCTGGTGGCTCTTTTCTGATGCAAGCCTGTCATGAGTTGCTTTCTTCCAGGCTGAGCCCCACCCAGATTCGTAGCACGTGAGGCACGAGATGGGAGGCCATGGGGGAGCCTCTTAGAGCCTCCTACCTTTGCTTGGAGACCCATTCTACTGTCATCCTGAAGGCAGCAGGTGGCCCCAATGGTGGTTCTGCCCCGGGGCGTGGGGGGGGGGTGCAGATCCTCTGAAGAAGGCAGCAAACAGCAATATCAGGGTGTTCCTTGCCCCCACTGCCCAGAGTCCAAGGCTGAGAGGCTGGAGCCCAGCCTCTTCCCTGGGAGCAGGGACCTTCTCCCAGAGATGCTCACTGAGTCATCTACATCTCTCGCAAAGAGAGCTCGCTTTCAGGGCTCTGAGCTTGCAGCCTGCCTTGGTCCTGTCCCCAAAGCATGTTTCCATCTTCTCCTGCTTTTCCTCCCTGTCACCTGCCACCTCCATTTTCCATCTGGTTAGTGAAACTTCTCTCTCCTTTTTCAAAGAATATATTTTACCAAGCATTTTATTTTGTCCATTTTTCTGGATTGGATTTTTATACAACTTAGTCCATAAACCGGCAGCGACTGTTTACTCTGGTCTACCTGCTCGTCTAGACGCTGCCCTTTCCGAGTCGCCCGGCCAATGCTGTGTAGATCCTGCCCCCTAGCAGCAGATCCGACAATCCTACCTCAGAGCCCACGCCCTGGGCCGCAAGGCTACCTTGTCCCCACCACCTGCCCACGCTGCGGCTGGCATCTCCAGGAGCTGCTTGGTGCTGTTTAAGCCTCCATGTGCCCCGGTCCTGGCGGTCACCTGCAGGGTCACCTGCAGGGTCACCTGCAAGGGCAGCTGCGGTCCTGCCTCTTCATTCTCCGCCAGCTGCATGGTTCCTTGGGTGCACGGATGTGCTCTTCGTCCTGTCCCGGAGCTCCACCAGATTCCCCTCCCCGGGGGTGTCACTCCCTGGGCCCCAGGCTGCCCGTGTCCTCTGCTTCCACTTGCCTTTGGTTTCAATCCTTAGCCATAGCTCCAGGTGGACTCAGCGTGGAGGTGGGGAGGATTCCTAAAGACTGGAGGACACAGAGGAGCCACGGCCGGCAGGTCCAGGGGGCTCGGCTTTGGGAGAAGAAGGGCCATGCTGGGAGTGATGCTGGGTGTGAGTGTGGCCGGGAAGGCGGCGGTGGCTTCCTGCAATGGAGTTCCTCATGAAAGGCTGGGGAGCATTGAGAATCCCCGAAGCCTGGCCCACCAGGTGGCCCTGTATCTGCCTCTTTGGAGAGGAGCTGCTCCAGATCAGCTGGACTTGGTGACATCCTCAGGACAGCCAGCACCTGGGTCAGACAGATGTGCAGCAGGGAAAAGAAGTCCTACCACAGCAGGTGATCTTTTTAGGAAATAAAAGATAATTTTCCAGAGCGAAGCCTCCAGAACTCTTGGCCACTTTTGCAGTGGGTCTGCAGCTCCCGGAGGCCCCGTGAGTGCCTGGAGCAGGCGCCTTTGTACCTTCTCCAACTCCTCCAGGAGCCCTCAGCAATACGGCGATGCCAGGCATGTCAGACTGTCCTGCAGCCACCTCTCCTGCCCTCAGCACAGAACACCTTTCAGGGACGAGAATGGACCTAGGAGAGAAGGCAGGTCTGGGCCACACACCCATTGTTTTTGAGGGATCAGCCAAACACAGAAGGAATCATCAACAGCTTATGGCTTTATGTCACCCTCGGAGATTTGGGAGTACAGGCGATGGATCATGGGTTTCTCATCTGCCATCGAATTCCCTGTCCCTTTACAACGTGGTGGCATTTTTGAACATAAAGTCATATCTAGATGATGCTTTCGTTGGGCTGGCTGAGGAATACCGTGGTGTTTGTCTATGGAGCAGTTTCCATGAGAAAGGAATTCAAAGTAATTTAAGACGTCAAGTTCTATTGCATTGTAAATACTGCCTCCTTAACTACCGTAAGTCTGCAGTTCATTCTTTGCTAGTGAGTGAGTTTGATCAAAGTGTTTGCCTTTCCTTCTAGAATTCATCTTTTTTAAAAGTGTCCAATAGCAACTCACTGCATAGCATCCTAGCTCCTAATTCAAAGAAGGTAAGACATTATATACAGCCCTGCTTCCCCCCTTTCTGTCCTGTTTGGGAAAATAATGATTCTAATTAAAGTAGATGTCAGTCATCCTGCCCCACAATGTGACTGACCTAAAAACTATAAAACTGTATATACTTCTAGGCTGAATCTTCAGCTCTGTGTGAACTCTAGCTGTGACAGAGCCGCAGACCCCCCACGGCCCACTGAGAGGTTGGAGGATGGGCCATGCTTTCCAGAGTGAGCCTGGGCAGAACCGGAGCTCACCAGCAGCCTTGGGATCAGGCCTGTCCTCCTTGCTCGTGCTGCCCGGCGATGCCCCTCCCATCCGGTGCCCCCTGCCTACCAGAGCACTCTCAGGAAAGGATCAGAATGCAGGTTCCACATGTGCTTCTTTCGGGGATTTTTGCATCTTAGCCTTAATTCTGGTTGCAAGTGAAAGGTCTGGTCCCCTGTGAAGGCACGTCTCGGCAGATGTGCGGGCAGCTCTTCCGTGAAGCTGTTGCGGGTCCATCCCATGGCCACCTGCTCAGGGTGAGAGAGTGAGGGTAGGGAAGAGCCCTGGGAGGGACCTAGCATGTGATGCTGGAAAACACTATCACAGGGCCCACGGAGGGTGCCAGTGTGCCTCTAGTTCAGCAGTATCGCCATTTAGGGGTGATTGATCCTCTTATAGTTGGGTGCTGTCCTGTGCTCTGTAGGATGACTGGCAGCATCCTTGGCCTCCACCCACCAGATGCCAGCAGCAACCCCCGTTGGGTGTGCCAACTGTCTGTGGACATTGCCGCATGTCCCCTGGGGGACACCCGGGTTGAGAACCACTAGGCTGTGCTAGTGGTTTGTCCTGTGTCGATATGTAGAGTGATGTGTGGGGTGTCCACGTCAGCGTTACACGGAAAGCCCATGTCACAAAGCTGGGGGCCTTCATCTTAATGCCCCAGATCAGGATTTTCCAAGGGTCTGCAGTGTTCTGCCAACTGGGGAAGGTGGCAGGAGGTGAGGTGAGCCATGAAAGGAAGCCAAGTTGTCAGGTCTCACCTTGTATTTACTGAAGTTGCTCCCCATGCCACACACCCCTTCCTAGAAGGCAAACCTTATTACCTTCTTTTTCCTTGGCCACTTTCGATCGGAAGCAACAGGAACTTCCTAATGGATATGTGGCCTTTGTCTGGTTTTAAAAATCAAATCAGATCTCATTAAAAGGTATTTTAGGTCTATGCTGATTCTGGGAAAGGTCCACTTTTGTTTTGCAAGCAAGCCAGTACCTGTGCCTGTTGATCACATTCCTTGGCAGTTCCTCCTGGATGGGAACAGGATCCTGGTGGCTTTAACTTTAAATAGACCATAAAATAGGTAACAGTAGGTTTGGGGTAGGATGTGTTCATCAGATACCAAGTTCAGCCCTCAGAAACCCATCTCTTTTTAAGCTGGCTTTGATATTGGTTCATGGTATGGGTGTGGGCAAACATCTTAAGTCTTTCTGTGCCTCTGTATCCCCACCTGAAAATGAAACCAGTCATACCAACCTACCTCCTCTGATGCATTGTGAGGATTAGAGAATAACACTTTTTAAAGGAAAAAATGTAGTCTTTCATCTGAGTCTAGGCTAATGGTCCCCATTCAATAAATTAAGGCTGTGTGGTGACTTTCCAGAATGTTTTCTGACCACAGTGTCTTCCATTCAAGCCTCTTAATGACCAGCCTGCCGCCTGGCCTTGACAAGAAGTTGACATTTCAAATAGGCTTCACATGACCATTCAAAGCAACACAACACCCCAAATGTTCCCATTCTCAGTGAGGCCTGTTTTAACAGTACTTTCTGTACAAAGTTCTGTAAACAGGCTATGTACATATCAGCATTCTCATTGTTGGTCCCGAAGGCATCGGAGTACAGAGCCCCTGTAAAACCTGGAAAGAGGTCAACCTGCCTTTCTGCCTCCTTGGTCACCTTAAATTCTAGTATCTAAGGTGACCCCAAACCAGAGTGTAACTCCATTGGTTCCCAAGGTGTCAGCAGGGGAGCAGCTCTGAAAACCAACAGGCTAAGAGTAAGACGGGAGGCACCCGCATGGCGGCTCGGAGGCTGCTTCACAGTCGTCTCAGCCCTGGGATCTATTTGCACGACCCACTAAGGGAGAGTTCCTGGCTTTCTCAGTGAACGACATCGTTGGCTTCAGGCAGGGGCTGGGAGTTGAGACCTCATCTGGAGTCTTGTCTGGAGGCGTCACTGTTCTCTCAAAGAGTGCAATTCACCAAGGGCGCAGGCTGCCCACCCCAGTCCTGGGAAGGACCCCAGCAAGGTGGGCACCACTCATCAGGCCAGGCCCTCAGACAGGCTCTGAGGAAAGTCCCAAAACAGACTTCAGGTTTGGAAAAGTGACTGCCTGTGGCTGTGGAAGCAGGAACGTGGCAGGTGTCTGCTGGGTGACAGCCCAGCCTGGGGACAGACCTTTGGAGCTCCTCCCACACTTGGTGACAGGTATCCCAAGCCAAGACTTCCTCAGCACAGAGAGGAAGCGCAGAGTAAGCAAAGCAGAGGATGTTAAATGCATGATGTAGAATTGCTGCTTTCCCACTAAACTGTTGTATGAAGCATGAGAGATTTGTTTCACGTTGGCAAAGGAATTGAAAAAGTAACAAGCTTTGTGTTCTTGTTTTGACTGTCCACAGAACTTCATGTTCCTGCCTTTACCTGTTTTTCTCCCTCTCTCTGACCCCACCCATCGCATCCAAGTCCTGTTGGAGTTGTTGGTATATGGTGGCAGCTCTGGGTCCCGTTGGTGTTCATGTTTCACTGGAAACACGGGGGTGGGGGGGGCAGCGGGGAGGTGGAAATCAACTTTTTTCTAATTTTTGTATTGGTACCCACAAGCGTTTGTATTTTTTGAATTGCAAACACTGTGTTTTCTGGTCTTTGGGGGTTGGTTGAACTTTGTGTATTGCCTTTTGGAAAACCTGAGTTTTATCACAGTCTTAAGCAGATTTGAAATAAATTCTTTTGACACTGCCAACAACTTAAAGACAAGGCATGGTCTGTAATTACTGTTCAGCAGCAAGACAGGCCTCTTTCCCTGCAGGCCCTGATTGCCAGTGGGTGGCCGGGGCAGAGGCTGCAGGCCACCCTTTCTCTCACCTAGGTCTGGGCCTTGTGAGGTGCCAGTGTCAATATGGCCACATTGCATGTGCCCATGAGATCTTGAGGTGATTGCATGACTCAAGAGGATAGGTTCCATCTCAAACAATGGGGAATTTGTGCATTAATTCTTGCAAGGGGCAGCAGGGCTGGAAACTGATAACAGGTAAACATATGGTTTAGATACATCCATGAATAAACATTGATCAGAGGTTACATGGAACAGATTTGGGGAGCACATCCTTATAACCTATGAACACCCAGGAGACTGACCAGCCCCTTCAACCACACAGACTGAACCCAGGTGTGTCTGACCTGAAATCTGTCCCTTGTAGCCTGCCTCAAACTATGATCCTCAGGAGCATCCATGTCACATGCCTCTCAACAGCCCCTTTGGCCTGTACTCACAGTTCAGCTACCCGCTGGATCCCCAGATGACTTACCTGGGTAGTGATGATTGAGATGAGGCAGCAGGGCATTTACTAGAGGGTGCTCTGTGGATCACCCCCCTTGGAAGCAAAGAAAGCATGGACTGGCCACAGAGTTTAAGCTGTACCACAGACCCAGTAAAGGCCTCGGTCAGTCTAGGCTGCGAAGTGAGCACTGGGTTTTAACATCCCTAACTCAATCCAGCACAGACTACGGGCCACCCCAGTGTGGGGGCAGGTGAAGTGATCCCCACTCAGAACAAGGAAGTAGTAAGTATTCATTCCTGAAAGGGGATCTGAGACCACATGGCATTCACCATCATCTCTGTACCACAGATCTATGCTTCACTGAAGTCTGGGGAGCAGCTCTTCCAGAATTCCAGTGAGGGAAGCTCAAATAAGGCTAGGGATTCAAACTACTTGTCCTGCCACTGTAGCTAGTCTTGGAGCTTCGAGGGACGCTGTCTGCCTCTTCTCCCACTCAGTCTAGACTCCACTTGCCCTCACCTAGTCACCCTCTGCTATCCTTGGGGTTTGAGCCTCAGGTCACCAGGCCCTTCTCATCCAGGGTTGCTGTATTTGTCTATTGACTATCAAAATCAGGCAAAAGGAATATGAAGAGATGCCTGAGGGGACTGCCTGGGTGCAGACTGTTCCCTGCCCTCACTGGGTGACAGCAGCCTTTATCTCCGCTTGGTGGTCACGGTCAGCCACCCCCACAAGGTGGTGGCTCTTCTTCTCTGGACTACTGGGTATTCGGTGGGACATGTGCTGTATTGTTTCTTCCTTTGGGAAGCAGGGTCTCCAGGTCTGTGGGGACGAGAGTTGTGGAGACAGGAAACGGTAGGTCACTGGGAATAATGGTAAGTGGGTTGAGCAATGGTTGATCTGCCAGATGTGGCCAGGACTGGAAGAAACCCCTGCAAAGGGGAAATGGCAGTATGAAAACAGTAAGGGGACACTTATCCACTGCACTGAAGCTCATGTCCATTTCCTTTGTGGCTGTTGTCAGAATCTTCATCATAACCATCTTCCTCTGAATGACGGTTTTTCATGGTGGCTTCTTTCTGCTGCTAGTATTGCTGGAAGAGACTTTATCAGCGGGGAAATAAAAAGCATGGTCTTAAGCATGATCACCAGCCCCTAAAATAACAGGTTTCTCTTAGTCCCTAAACGTCTGAGTATTTCTAGAGCACCCAGTGGTAACAAAATCATTCTTTAAGTATTAATTCAATAAATTATAAAGTGAAACTAAAACAAGGTAACTTATACTTAGAACTTTTCCAGAACTGACCAGCCTGCGGCTGTGGTCCGGAGTCTAAGTGCTCAGCTGTCTGAGCCACTTGGCTCATGGAGGGCAGGGTGAGGGAGGCTGCCTCAGACCCTGGGCTTTCTCTAGAGAAATGGAGTCAGACTGCCCCAGAAGTCACTCTGATAGGTCACTTCTAGCTCCTGAAATGTTTCCTGGTGCTTTGTCATGCTTGGGATCTTCTACACCTGTTTTTTTTAAAAAAGAAAAATCACTCTTAAAAACTGCCGAAACGTATATCCTGCCAAGTAACACCTTCCAAAATAAATTTGAAAAAGAGGACATGGATTCCACTCTTGCTTCAGTTCAGAGCTTTCCTGGAGCTCCTCATTTGGCAATGCCTTTGGAGTCAAGTTCTGACCTGCACAAGAACATCAGCCTTTGTTTCGACCAGAACCTTACTATTTACTAGGTTTGGATCAGAACTTTTTGGTCATAAAAAAAGAGTCAAAATTAACACCACTGAAGACTTTTTTTTTCTTAATGAGTCACAAGCTTTGAGAAGTTCCCAACACCCTCAGCAAGGGCAGTATCATTAAAAAATAAATGTTTAGCCACCCGAGGTGATTATCTTGAAGGAGATAACATTAGCATACGTGTCCATACTAGGACATGAGTTAAAGTCTCTGCTGTGTTAACAGTCACAGCCACATTTACTACAAAGTTGTGTTTTGTTTACATAACTTCTTAGGAAGGACATTTTATACAGTGGGGAAGCTAAAACTTACAACTGTTTTTCCTATAAAACAGCTGACGAATATTCACACTCTTGATCTCTTCATGATACAGTATCATTACATCACTTTTAGAAAATAAAAGGCAATTTGGGGGCACCTGTGTGGCTCAGTTAGTTAAGTATCTGACTCTTGATTTTGGCTCAGGCCATGATCTCAGGGTCATGGGACCAAGCCCTGCTCCATACTCCATGCTGAACGGGAGTCTGTTTGGGATTCTCTCACTCCCTTTCCCTCTGCACCCTCTGCCCAGGGAGGAGCATTCATGTGCTTGCTGTCTCTCTAAAATAAATCAATCTTGAAAAAAAGAAAAGGCAATTTAAAGCTAATCATTAGCATTTACAAATCAATAAATTATTACATTTATGAAAAATTACATCACAAGCAAATGTACAAAACACCAGGGAAAGCGAATCTAGCATAAATCTTGCTGGAGAAGATTAAACAATCTTTTCAATAGATTTGTTTTATACTCCCAGCACTGCTGTCCCTTCTCATGCTCATCACTGTAAAACAGACACTTAAGAAATGACAAACTTTATTATTTCTATTTGACATTTTTTCCTCTAAAATAGAAAAGCAGTCTATGAAATATGAAATAAATAAGAATAATCTGGAAGTTTTGTGGGAGTCCAGTTTCAGTACAACGTTCTTCCCTTTATTTTATGAAGTATTTCATTTAGCCACTCGAGACGAATTTATTTTCTTGATATCAACCTGGCTCAAAATCAGGGTCCCATTTTTGAATTTTCCAACCTGCCCAATCCGTCCATTTGACAAAATACTGGGAGCTGATTTCTTCTTTTTGGATTTCCTGCAGTTAAAGGGAGAGAAAAGTATTAGAGTTAAGCTTATGAAGATGGATTGCAGCACCATCAACCAGGTGACTGTGGTCTGCTCCTGCAAGCTCCTGGGATCCTCCCGTGCACACCACCCCCAATGCCCTACCGCAACAACCGCCTGCCTTCCTGTCTCAGGGCCTTTGCACTGGCTTCTTCTTCTTCTTCTTCTTTTTTTTTTTTTAAGATTTTATTTATTTATTCACGAGAGACACACAGAGAGAGATAGAGGCAGAGACACAACAGGTAGAGGGAAAAGCAGGCTCCACGCAAGGAGCCCGACGTGGGACTTGATCCTGGGTCTCCAGGATCACACCCTGGGCTGAAGGCGGCGCTAAACTGCTGAGCCACCAGGGCTGCCCTGCACTGGCTTCTTCTATGTGCAGTGTTCTTCTACAGATCTTTCTGGGCTGTCCCCTCCTCTTCACTCAGTTCTCAACTCAGAGCCCACCCTCAGTGATTTTCTTTTATAATGCTTTATTGCAACCTCTTCACAGAACCTTCCGGCACCTGACATCCCCTTGCTTACCTGTTTGTATGTTTTGGTGTGTTTCCCTCACTACAATGTAAGGTCCTCAAAGGCAGGGATACCCCTCGTGTGATCATGGCTGTATCCCTGACACCTAAGACATCTATATGCTTGGCACGCAGGGGACCCTCAACAGACAGACATATGTGGCCAGGATAAATGACCATCCGCATGCCAGGTCTCCAGGAGTCCAAGAAAAAGGTTAAGATGTCAATTTTGAAACAGTAACTCAAGGAGGGAGAGAAGGCATTTTTGAACAAAAGCTAAGAAACAAGCATGAAGCAACAAAATCAACACTCTGTTACTCAGATGATGGTGCTCCACCTTGTGTGGTATGGTAGAGGACAGTATACAGCCCCAGACTGCGCTATTATGTGGGCAGGCTCTTGGGGGGGGGGGGGGAGGATCCCCAATTAGTTCTGAAGTAGCTGTTTGATCTGGGGCAATGTCCTAAAGCCTGTCTTCTCCCAAGACTAGATCAGAATGCACGGAGACAGTGAAGCACTCTAACAGGTCAGAAACACCAGGTAAACTCAAGGTGTTATTTTCAGGACTAACCAGTAGGTTTATCCGAATAACTCCCCCTAGTACCTGAGGATTTCACTCACCTGTCTTCCTGCCCTCTCTTCTTCTTTTTCTTGAAAATATCTGTGTCCTGGGCCTAATTTCAGGATTTAAGACAACATATATGTCAATAATAGGTAATGGAGAAAAAAAAAAAAATAGGTAATGGAGATTCAAAAGCAGACAAGAGGTTTGTGATCAAAAGCCAGGGAGACACCATTTACTTTTCATCTTTTTCTCAAAAGCAGGCATATTAAACATACACTCAATTTCATCCCAAAACTCTCTCAAGAGTGTGAAAGGTCATTCCAGAAAAGACTTACAGGAGAAATATGAAATCTTCCATGAAAGGGAGGGAGCACAGGATCCACCCCTCTGTGGCCCCTATGTTCTATACAATGTAAAATACAACAGAGGAAAAAGATCACAGTAGTTTACATGATCTGCTGGCTTACCTGGCTACTGCTATAGAATGCAACTGACCTGAATGGGTCGGGGAAGATAATCATTTCACCCTCTATCTTACTGTGGTCTACACTGCTTCCCCAGGTCCAGCATTCCCCTGTGGCCAACCATAGGCAACTTCCTGTTCTAGCTTAGTAACAAAAAGGCTGTTACTCGTACCATTCTCTTTTCTTCTTCCTTTGCTGCCTTTTTTTCTTTGATCTGCTCCTGCAGAACCTTGTAATTCACATAACTGTTTTTGGGAGGCTGAAATCCAAGGGGGGAAAAAAGTCAAGAGATAATCATTTTTTATTTTGCAAAGATCTCTCGGTGACCCCTGTCCTCCCTTGCCCTGGGATCTCCCCTTCCTGTATCCTGTCTGCTGATGGAAGACAGAGGCAGCCCCTCACCTTAGCACCCAGCATGATGGCACGTTCCCGTTCCAGGACTCGTTCCTTTCCCTTTCCATAACCTGAGATCCCGAACCGGTGCACTTCCAAGCGAGCCTGTGGACACAGACCGGAATCAGATCCAAGTGCATCCCAGAGACTCCAGAGAAGAAATACTCCCTTGGAGCAAGACACATCAGACAGGATGTGCTGTGGCAAAAACTCTGTTGTGCTGTAGTTTGCGGAGCTTTGTGGAGGTCTTAACAATAATCTCATACCATAACCTCACAACGCACATTCTCCCATGTTGAAATTTGGATAGCAGAAGCAAAGACTCAGTAGCACACAAACTAGCAACAGAACTAGGATTGAACGCAGAGTTCTGTATACTCTGTGCTCTCTGAAACAAGCTATTACACTAATGGGCAAGAATTTCGACCTAAAAGTACCTCTCCAAACACTCTTACTCACACCAAGAAACCATTTCCTCTAGCAGCTTCAAACACAGATCTATGTTTGTCTTTTTTTTAAAGATGCTGCAGAGGAAGAGAAAAAGCCACTGATGCCACTCTTAGCAATTGAGTTACCTCCTCCTTTTTTCTCATGCATTTTAAAAACCTAGTTACAACAGGAGAATACACACATCCCTCCCTACTTTCTTACTTACCACTGCATCATGGGCACTGCAGTCACAAACCATCATGTTTTAAATGACAGCCAATTCATCAACTGATGTAGTGTGATTTACTTCAACCACTGGACATGTAAGCATATTCTTTGTTTGGTATTATAAAGCTGAAAAAAAATTAAGTTTCAAACACATACCTTCTCTAAGTTAAATTCTTGTCTATCCACATCTTTCTCAAGGATACTACCTTTGGTCTGAAAGAAAAAAAATTCTTATTAAGATCATCTGTTTCTATATCGTTGGAGTATTTGTCATCAACAGAGTAATCATATTTTAAAAGGCCCTGAAACTGGCCCAGATGCCTAAATACCAAACAATAACATAAGTATGTTGCACAAAAGCTGTAATGGAAGAAAAATGGAGAAAAGAAATGTTAAGGTCTCAGAGCTTAAGAAAGGATAAGAAATTATTTTAAGATACAAAAATAATAAAAGACGATGAGACCAATGTCTGTCTCTCATAAATGACATGCAGATTCTGTGCAGCAGGGGAAACAGTCTAGAAGAGGGTGACTAAGCAGGGATTCTGGAGGGTAAACATTATATATATATACACACACACACACACATATATATATATACACACACATATATATATATATATATTTTTTTTAGAGGAAAGTGTGTGGATGAGCTGAGGGGAGGGGGAGAGGAAGAGAGAGAGAATCTTAAGCAGGTTCCACGCCCAACATGAAGCCCAACTCAAAGCTCAATTTTAGGACCCTGAGATTATGACCTGAACCGAAACCAAGAGTTGAATGCTTAGCTGACTGAACCATCCAAGTGCCCCTGAATATTATATTTAAATAACTCTTTCTCTCCCTTCTTCCTCCCATTCAGCCCTTAAAATAATGGCTAACAAAACTCTCTTAACCTAGATATTTCTTTCAGGAACCTCACAATTCTAGAAATGGTGGAGATTTGGTTTATAATTCCCAGTAGAAAATAATAATGCTGCAAATGCCTTCAAAGCATGACTCTTTACACTGATATAGCCACTCACTAGCTTTGGTTACCAATCCACAGAACTGACCAGAAGCTTGAGATTTTAAGGGAATATACTGTCACATCTGGCTAACAGCAGCAGTCACTACCCAACCCCATCCTGGACCAATAGGAAGCAGGCTCTAAAAGCTGTGAAGCCTCTAGAAAAGGCCCCCCTCTCCCTCAAAGGACAATGTTGAAGACAGGTAGCCAGCCAGCCGCTCACCAGGGTGGGACCTCCTGCCATCCCGCTCAGCAGGGAGCTCTGCAATGTACAGGTCTCCCGGTCTCTCCTTCTCCAAATGGAGCTGTACTTCAGCTTATCCTAGTCTGTTCCCCCAGTGTGTATTTTGGGTGTGCAGGTCACTGAATGCTTCCACAGGTGACAGGCTCTGTCTCTGTGAGGCCATACACTGATCTCACAGAGGGCTTCTTACAATGAAAGTGGATAAGGCGTGCGGTGGTAAATGTCAGTGAGGTCCAGTAAAAAGGAAGACGTGGCCAGCGCTCTCATTATTAGCTAATCCACTGTGAAATAACAGCCTCCAGCAGTCACCCCAGCACTGCTCATCTGCTGGCATGCTGCATGCTGACACCCAGCTGGACAGGCAGAACATGGTACCATGAAGGATGACTGCCGTGCGCTAAGCATGTGACCCTGTTCTGGGCTCTCAGTCACAATAAAGGCATCTTCCACATTATTTTACCAAGATTCCTGACTTTTGTTATGCTTCCAATTTTCTTCCATCATGTATTTCACAGAATCGAATGCCTTAGTTAAGGCGATGGGCACACAGAGGACACCAGGCACTTCCATTCCTCTATGCCAGAAAGTCTGATTTCGTGTTCCATGACAGAAAAAAAATGCTCTATTTACCTTGAAGTTAAAAAACCTTTTCCATTGGCCTGCACACCCAATCTATTTAATATGATAAACAGTAATACTACTTTTGGAAAACAAATTGCTTATATCTTAATGAATTCAGGATTATCCAGAACCTCAAATGCAAACTGTATGCTAAAAAGAAAAACTGTATGTGGTTCACAGATCTCCAAAATCCCATGAAACATTTACCTCCTTTCCTAAAAATTTAAAGAGTTCTTTCTCTCTCTTCTTCCCTCCCATCCATCCAATGAAAGCAACTAATTATGTCTTCTGAGTTGGAAATTTCGTTCAGGAGCATGAGATTCCCAGCAGTACTGGAGAAGTCACAGATGCCCTCAGCAGCCCTGTATCAGATCAGCATGAGGAAGGAGCAATCTAAGTGGACCTAAGTCCTGTGATAAAATCCCTGGCCACCTGTGTGACAGTCACTGTGGGGCCAAAAGCCCTGTGTCTGGGGGTGAAACTGACCCATGGAGAAGAGGGTCACAGCCTCTGAGGTCCCTGCTTTCCCCTGCAGCCCCATAGAACACCAAGTCCTTGCACACAGGCCTCCATTTATCCTGGCTGCGGGGACACGCAGGCTGAGGGGCAGTGTGGACAGGGTTAGCAGGTGTGGTCGGTCACACATAGACACCTTGCTATTCCCTCTGTTATCATTTCACTAGAAACATCTCAGCTTTGCAGCTCTTGATGTTTGAGAAAAGGTTTGGATTCTAGGTCTTTTTTTTTTTTTTTTAATAATAAAAGCAAACATTTAGAAAATAATTCTTAGCTGTCTTGTGATGCTGAATCCATAGGCATGAAGCCACCAATATCTAATATCGAAAAAAAATCTTTTTATTTATTTGAGAGAGAGTGCATGTACAAGCAGCGGGGAAGGGTAAACAGGAGAAGCAGACTCCACGCTGAACAGAGAGCCCAATGTGGGGCTCTATCCCAGGACCCTGGGATTGTGACCTGAGATGAAGGCAGATACTTAATTGATTGAGCCACCCAAGTGCCCCCAATATCTAACTTTTATTCACAGCTTTAAAGACCTTTCAGTCCATTATTCATCATATATTGCCTGATTTAGAAATCATCAGTAGTTTTGCCTGTTTTCTTTTCCCTCATGCTCACTGTAGCAGGAAGCTTACTACCTACAGGCAATACTAGGTCCTCCCCTACTTCTTGCTCCCTGCTGGAAGTTTGGCAGGGCTACATGACTTTCTTTGGCCAAAGAAGTATGAGCAGAGGGGACATATGCCCCTTCCATATGGAACTACTAAAAGCCATTCACTGACTCCCCTTCTTCACCAAAGCAACTAACAGCCTTCTTTCTAGACGGTGGAGCCCCTATTATCCTGGGTCCCTAGATGAGCATGGTGTGGAGCAACACACTCTGTCCTTGCTAACCCTGATGGACATATGAAAATAATTAACTTTGCCTTCAAACCACTGAGATGTAGGGAGCATGTTACCAAACCACTGCCTAATCTATCCTGACCTGTAAAGCCTTACTGTCCCACACACAGGAAAGAGAAATGTTTGCAGATTTTGAAAACCTGCATGTTAGGCTCTGAAGAAAGAAGAAAGCTATAATGCAAAGAAAAGTTCAGGGGTGCGGGATAAAAGCTGGCAGTCTCCTGGGCTAAGTGAATGCGTCCATGGGCTGACTTTGCTGACCACGACTATTTTCCGCTGCACTGGTTAGATTCTTTTATTCTACTAGTTACATTGTCCAACCTTTGTCCAATGAGAGAGTAGTTCAGTAATTAAACACTCTTTTTAAAATTCAAGCAGTTCTAAGAACATTGGGAAATTTATTCAAATCTTCTAGAAGGCAAATTACTTCAACTGTGTTACTCTCCTCCTAATACTTAATCAAAACTGGATTTGCTAAACAGGAGTGTGGAACAAAGTTAAAGGGTGCCCTGGAGCATGAAGCATTTCAGGGATGAGTCCTAGGGAATGATCTAGATATTACAAAGGTTATGAGAGCAGTAAAGAACCCGTGGCAGTAACACAGGGACAGGTCTTTCTATCTAGTGAAGATTCTAGACCAGCGCATTTGTGTTACTAAAAAGATGAAGAGCCTAACCTAACCTGCTCTCGCTCTCTCTGTTGTAGCAGCTTTCAAGCCAGAAACCCTGGGGTCAAAACCTGAGCTCTGGTAGTCACTTCACATCCACAATCCTTTCTGTGGAATTCTTAGAAAATTCAGGAGCTTTCACATTTGAGAAAGGTAATATTGTGAATGTACTGATACAATATACCATTTTCACTGGGGGACAAGACAGCACCTCATGATTAAGTACATTTATATTTCTGCCGCAGTGTCTATGAATATTCGTGCCAAATGGAACAAACAAAAATTATTCCTTAGCCCCATGAGTTGAGTTCAGATCAGCTTTTGCTGCCCAATAAATCTAAAACACAACAAAACTGTGACTTCCAAAGCTCTGGGGTTCTGGAACTGTAGATATGGGGTGACTGACAGTTTAAATGTAGGCAAGTATCTTAACCTAAGGCATCGATTTCCTCTGTAAAATGAAGACAGGGTCCATGAACTGTGAGGATCCAGTGAAATAATGAATTAGTGAACAGAAGTAATCACCTGTGATACATAGTATGCACAGGAAATCTTATTTATTAAAGTGATTTACTGCATGCTTAGTAGCAGTCTGCATGTACCTGCATCCAGGCCATAAGGGCCAAGAGCCTCTTCTGATCTAGAGTCCACTGTTCTATTATTTCTATTCCCTCTTTCTCATCCCTTTTCTATGGAGGCCAAAAAGAAGGCTAAGGTCCAGGACGCAGATGCTACTAAGGGTAGAGAAAATAAAATACTAAGATGTATCCCTTGAGCAAGCAACACTTGGATCATTTCCAGCCACACCTGGTGCTTTCAGTCTCAAGACCTTTCTTCCTCACAGGCAGCCTTACACTCATCCCTCAAATCCGGAGTCTAGGCCACCCCATCTTGAACCAGAACCACTGTAGGAAACTTCTAACCTAGTCCCCCGTAGGCCTCTTGCTACTGCTTATCTACAATCTACCATACAGGGACCTCAGTGAACGTTTAAAATGTAAATCAGATCACCTCGTGCCCTAAAATTCTTTGTGGTTTTCTACATACTTTAAATTTCAAAGGCCTTGGCCTGTCCCTCTACCATGGCTTGGACTCTTCTCCCCTTTGTCCTACTCCATTAGGTTTCTAGCTTCCAGAACCCAAAGGCCTTTTCTTTTCCCTTTTTTTTTTTTTTTAAGATTTTATTTATTTATTCATGAGAGACACAGAGAGAGAGAGAAGCACAGACACAGAAAGAGGGAGAAGCAGGCTCCATGCAGGGAGCCCGATGTGGGACTCGATTCCGGGTCTCCAGGATCATGCCCTGGTCCAAAGGCAGCGCTCAACCACTAAGCCACGGGGCTGCCCTCCATAGGCCTTTTCATACCTGTCATGACACTTCTGGCTCCTTTCACTGGTAAGCTTTAGCAGAGCCTCATGTCACCTCCTCCGGAGACTGCCTGCCCACTCTACCAAAAGGAGGTTCTTCCTATTAACTCTCAAGACTATTTCTCTCCCTCAGGGGGTTTAAAACTCCTTATTTTATTAATTTACCTGATGCTTGACTCCACCAGTAGACTGTAGATTCTATGAGGGCAGAGGACTATATCTCATTCACTGCTGGATCTCCTGGGTCTGGCAAACAGGAGACACCCAATTATTCATGGATTAAATAAGGAAGATCATAACCTACTATTTCCTGTCAAACTACTTCTATAGTCACTGCTTTATAAAAGGGATATGATCAGTTAGTTCATTTGCAGGTTAGACAGTTGGAATGGGTAAAATGTTATATAGATGGTGGCCAAGTTCCCCGATTAATCCATTAAAAGGCGTGTTATGGGGAGGATTCCCCCACATAGCAATGCTCCCACACCAGCTACAATTCAAACTAATGGTGACACTCTCCACCTGGAGATAGCATCAGATTACACAGGTTGAGGGCTCAGTCCTACAAGATGGCCACCCATCTCATTCTCCAGCTGCAAGTTCATGCTGTGACCTGTGTGTGCTTCTGACCACCTACAGATTAAAAGTTCCCATGACTCCCTCCTTGGGTTCCATTAGTTTGGTAGGGTGGCTCACAGAATGCAAGAAACCTGTCTAACTTACTAGAACACTAGTTTATTATAAAAGAATATAGGGGATCCCTGGGTGGCTCAACGGTTTGGCGCCTGCCTTTGGCCTGGGGTGTGATCCTGGAGTCCCCGGATTGAGTCCCACGTCAGGCTCCCTGCGTGGAGCCTGCTTCTCCCTCTGCCTGTGTCTCTGCCTCTCTCTCTGTCTCTCGTGAATAAATAAATAAAATATTAAAACAAAAACAAACAAAAGAGAATATAACTCAGGACGAGCCAGATGGGGGGATGTACAGAGTAAGATAATGTGGGACAGGACGAGGCATTTCCATGTCCTCTCTGAGTGTGTCAGTTTCCAAGCACCTCCACACCATCACCAACCCAAAAACTTTCCAAACTCTTTGGGTTTCTACAGAGGCTTCATTTCATAAAGTATGACGGAATAAATCATTGACCACAGGCAATTAATTGAGCCCATTATTTCCCCCCAGAGGTCAGGGAGATGGGATTGAAAATTCCAAATTTCTAATCATGTGGTTGATTCTCCTGGCAACCTGCCCTAATTCACTCACTATAAAAGATACCTTTACTGCTCTCATCACTTAGGGAACTACAAGGGTTATAGGAGTTCTGCACTAGAAATGGGGGACAAAGACCAAATACATATTTTGTATTAAAAATCACCATACCACACCATGAACACCTGTTTTGATATACAATGTAGTTTAACCACAGTATTTACGGCACAAGCCTAGGGAAAGAAGGTCATTTCCTGGGTTCAGGCAGGGCCAGCTGGGTTGTCCAACTTGTCAGTACCTCTCATGTATTCTCCAAAGAAAACCAGCTGACTCCATGAAGGCTATCATTATCTTATTAGACATTTTTGCTGATTCCATGTCTGTCTGAACTGTCCTACAATGACCTGTAAGCTTTCAGAAAACAGGGGTCACAACTATCTTTTACCGCATTATACAAACTCTTAGCATAGCATCACATATCCTAATTACTCCCAACTGACCGACTGACTATTCCTTAGCTGGCATTCCCAGGATATGCCATTAATAATTAGCGTCATATTCACTGGTATTTGTTTACATGTTGCAATGTAAACATCCTGAAGTCTTGTACAGGCTTACGTGTTTTTACTGTGTTCATAATCTGTCTCTTTAGCCAGACACATTCATGTGTTCAAAGGATAAATTTTAAAAAGGAGGAAAGGACAGAACGCCAAGGACAACTGAAAAATTTCATTAAAGTCAGGAAATCCAAAATGTCAAATGAACTGAAGTTCCTGAGAAAAGCCAACTACAGTGAAAAAGGGATCAAAAGGGAAGAGAAGGGCAGCCCCGGTGGCCCAGCGGTTTAGCGCCCCCTTCAGCCCAGGGCATGATCCTGAAGACCTGAGATGGAGTCCAGGGTCCGGCTCTCTGCATGGAGCCTGCTTCTTCCTCTGCCTATGTCTCTGTCTCTCTCTCTCATGAATAAATAAATAAAATCTTAAAAAAAAAAAAAAAAAAGGGAAGGGAAGAAGATTGGAAAGGGAAGAAAGTATCCAACAGCTGGCAGCAAATGTTCTATTATTAAGAGACAGAGAAATGCACCCATTCAATGCCAACATTTTTGTCCTATTAGAAACTTTCCATTCTACAAAGAACCCAGCAAGTGTAAGAGGAAACAGAAGACCGAGACACCTGAAGAAATGAGGGAAGGTACTCAGATGCTTTGTTCGCTAAATTCTCCAAATGCAGAATTAGATATAATGCAAAGCCAACCTTTTCCTTTGTGTGGCACATAGAGAAAGTACTACTCTTGGTAAGGTGCACAACAGTTGGCTGTGGTAATACCAATCACTCTAAGTTCCCTGCCTGGCTGAAGGGCCAAGGGAATCCACTTCCTACCCTGCCTTAACAGTTCCCAGTGTCCCATGTTTGGAGTATGAGTTGGAAATTGACCTAGAATCCTAAAATCAAGGTAGAGGATTACAAAAAGCACTTAGTCTTTGAAGAAGGCAAGCTGGTGAGTGTGACATGAAGAGCTGGCTGAATGCTAGGAAAGATGACACAGATGGCTTTTTAAACCATGAAATAGATGTGGAAAGCACTGGACACTAGCATATGATCACAAGTTCATCAAGAAGGATGCATGCCTGACTATCTTTGTGGTGGGTTGAATTGCTGTCTCCAAAAAGACATGTCCATGTCCTAATCCCCAGAATCAATGAATGGATCTTACTTGGAAAAAGGGTCTTCATAGTGTAATTAAGTTAAAGATCTCACGATGAGACCCAACCTAGATTTCAGGTGGGCCCTAAATCTAATAACAGCTGTCTTACAATAAGGGCAGAGGGAGATTTGAGACTCAAACATATAGAGAGCCACATGCAGATGGAGGCAGAGTTTAGGATGATGCAGCCACAAGCTAAAGAATGCTTAGAGACACCACAAGCTGAAAGAAGGAAGGAAGGATTCCCTTTCAGAGAGGAGTGTGCCTAGCCAACACCTTGATTGTGGCTTTTTTGGCCTCCAGAACTAGGAGAGACCAAATTTCCATCCAGCAGCCCTAGGAAACTAATACAATCCCTTTTTCCTTTTATGAGACAAAAGTTTATAGGACATGAGGAATCCAACAGAAATAGAATATCTGGATTTTTGCAATATATTTGACAAAACTATAATATCCTTGTGGGAAAAGCTGGATAAGCAATGACATCTCTCTCTTGGCCTGAATTTTGAGTTAGACTTACAAAATTCAGTCTGAGAGAGATTACTGCTCAGTGAAATCAAATTGCTTTCCAACAGAATGTAAGTTCCTTGAGAGAGAACAGTTTTCTCTCTTGCTCAATGCTGTATCCCGGTGCCTGAAACAGCAGCCAGAAACAGTTGTTGAATGACTCCGTTTTCTCTGAGCACCGTCAAGCAGAAGGCTTATCGGTATGAAAAGATCCACTCAGCAGGCTTGCATTTCTCAAACTCTGCAGATTCCTAAGAAAGTCTTATTTTCATATTTGGCCCTTGGCTGGCTCCTGGGAGCTGACCAATTGGAATATTGTCTGATAAGAGTGTTTTTGCATCCCCAAGCCTTGAGCCAAGCCACACCAAGTCTGCCCAGATCATTTATTCTAACAACGTGATTTATGGAGAATACCTGCTTTTATTCTAGGGGTCTAGAGCTTTAGTAACTAAGGTCAGTCTGCGTGTCTACATAACTGACCTCTAACAAAAACCCTGGACACCCAGGCTGGAGCTGAAAGTGGTTAGCAACACTTCCCACATACTGTCAGAGGACACTGCTGGGGATATGAAACATCCCATGCAACACCACTGGGAGGGGATATCTAGACACTTGCACTTGGTTTCCTCTGGCCTGACCCAATCAGGCTTTTCCCTTCACTAGTTTTTACTCTGTATCCTTTTGCAGTGGTAATTTGTACCTGTGATGATGACTACATGCTGAGTGTTGAGTCCTGTGAGTGCTTTTAGCAAATCCTCAAGCTTCAGGGTGGTGCTGGGGACACCTGACGCGGTCTATATAGAAACTAGAAACTCATCTAGCGGTGCCTGGCTGGCTCAGTCCCTACAGCTTGCAACTCTTGATCTTGGGGTCATGAGTTAAAGCCCCATGTTGGGTGCAGAGATAAATAAAGAAAAACTTATCTTTCTAATTTTTTTTAATAAAAACTTTTTTTAAAAAAGGTTTTATTTACTTAAAGAGAAAAAGAGATTGCACATGCCTGTACGAGCAAGTGGAGGGGCAGAGGGAGCATGAGAAGCAAGCTCCTGGCTGACTAGGGAGACCATTGTGGGACTCAATCCCAGGACCCCAGGATCATGACCTGGGCCAAAGGCAGACACTTCACTGACTGAGCCACCCAGGTGCTCCCTGCAAACCTCTTTAAAAAAAAAAGGAAAAAATACTTATCTAAAACTGTGATATCAGGGTTTTCACCATATACATATAAACCAACTCATTACCTGCATGTTCTCATTTTGATCTAGCTTCTCTTTTCTTTTTTTATTTCTGCTGTGAAATTCTATCACTTCTACTTGCTCCCTGCTGGTCTTCAGGGTTGAGGGTGATGCTGCAGCACAAGGGTCTTCTGGTCCTGAAGGGGGTTCTGCAGGGGTCACAGCAGGAGTGCACTGCAGCTCCTCTTGGAGTTCCTTGAAGAAGCTGGAAGCACTTTTCCTTTGGCCTCTTACAAGAGAACGAGGTAGGGGAGCTGGCTCTCCTGTCACTGCCGCTGGGGTCCCAGCATCTCTCTTCTTGCTTTCTCCTTTCTTTTTGCTCCTTTTCTGTTCTGCTTCATATTGTGTTTCTCCTGTTTGTTCAAACGCAGAGTGGAAAAATAAATAGCTTTGGTTTTATCAAATCGTTAAATCACATGACTGCGCTTATGTGCAAGCCAGGGCTATCCACACCCAGAAATACAAAGAAAAAAAGTTTTATTTTTCTTCAAATGGGGCTGTAGTTGCACAATTATTTTTACTGTTTAAGCAAGCTCAGAATTTCGACCAATGGCTCCACGCTAAAACGCATCTTGCAGTATCAGGTTACAAATTTAAGAAATGTTTGCTCCTTAAAGTCCCTAATGCCTTGGCTCTCTGCGTTGTGCGAACAAGGGATGTCCTCTAACGTGGAGCAGGTTCTTAGAACGTGTGGAACCGCCTTCTGGCTAAAGTGCCAGGCGGCTGCCAATCTGTAATAACTTTCTATTTCCTTTTCCCCAGGCCAGATTAAAGGAGAGCACAGACTGGCCAGCTTGGTATTAGAAAAGGCTGTGAAAAGCTTTACGCGAAATGCTCTAAGAAGTCTGCGGAGAGGACACCCTAAAGGATGGAGCTCGGCCGAGACAAGGTGGTGCCGACGCCCCGGGGTCACGCGGGGCTGGGGGGTGGCGCCGGGAGGGCGGGCTTCCCAGCGGGCCGCGAAACGTGCCAGGGTGGGCTACCCCGGGACTCAGGCCCCGCGCGCATCTCTGTGCTCAGGCCGAGCACCTCGGCGCCCACGCACGGACGACTCGGGCTGTCTGTCCCTGGATAACAGAGCCCGATCACCGCAGCGGTGTGTGCGGACCCATCCAGGGACCCCGGGCGGCCCAGTCCGCTCTCCACGTGGGCTCCGAGGCCCCGCACTCACCAAAGTCGTAGAGGTTCCCGAGCAGGGCGTCCAGGAGGGTCCGAGAGCCCGCGGCCGCGCGGGCCCCCCGCCCCCGCTCCTGAGCCATGCGGGCCGCGCCGCCGCGCTCCCGCCCACAGCCCGCGGACACCCGCGCCTCGCGCGACCCGCACTTCCGACTTCCGACGCGGTGCGCGAGCGCGCGCGTCGCAGGTCCCGGCGCGGCTTCCGTCCTGGTTAAGATGGCGGCGCCCGGGGTCCTGCGGAGCGGCAGCAGAGGGTGCCGCCGCCCCAGGCGAGGTCGGGCCGCCCTGCGCGGAAGAACCGCCCCCAGCAGCGGCAGCACCACCACCGCCTAGCAAAGAATGTCAGGCCCCGCCCGGGACGGCAGCCGCACCATGGATTCTTCCAGCTCCTCTAACTCCTGTTTCTCCGTCGGCTCCGCCAGTCCCGGCGCTGTCGTGCTCCTCTACTCGGTAGGCGCCCAGGGGAAAGAGGCCCGGGGCGGGGCCGCCGGAGAGGACTCCACCCGCCCGGCCCCGGCCTCCTGCGGGCCACGGCCCCCCGGCCCCAGAGAGTGGGTTCCGGGGCCGCGCGGGAGGGGTTGGGTGCTTGACTTGGTTTCCAAGGCAACGGTGTATCGGTGCGTGTGTACGTGTGTGTGCGCTTTTGGAAGTTTCTATGGGTGGCGGCTCCTGTGGTTCCTTCCCACTCATTCCTTCTGGTACCCTGCGCCAGGCACGGGGCCTTCAGAGAGCCCCTGAAACAGGAACGAGACGCGAGAATGGACCGTTCCGCCCCTGGCGAGGGCCAGGCTTCGGGTAAACCCAGAGACCTGCGGGTCTGACCCGGCGGCAGATGCTTCAGCCTGTGGCTCCCCGCCCCGCCCTTCTGCTGCCGCGGTCCTGGGAGAAAAGTGTTGGGCTTGCATGTGGGCATAGGATTTGAGAGACGGAAAGTTTTTTAGTCTAGGAAGACTTGGAACTTCCGGACATTTTTATTGCGTTTTTGTCTTCCATCCGTACTTTTTGCCGTAGTCATTTCGGAAGACGGGCATCCTCGGAGAGGCCGCCCAGCCTCTCCGCAGCTTGCCTCCCGGCCCCCCACCCCTCTCCCGATTTTCACCGATCTTTTTGGCCACCGGAATGTTGGTCACTCACAATTTATGTGAAGAAATTATGAGGTAAACGGTTTGTAGTTCTCAAAATTGCACAATTGTGGGGCAACTGATCCTTTTTTTTTTTTTTAACCACTAAATTATGTCTACAAGGAAATAAAGAGAATGCATTTTAAAAGCACGTTACTGTGTCCAGGTTAGTGCCAGTCTCTGACTTAAATATAGTATTAATTTGTGTAGGAAGATCACGGCAGCAAAAAGACTAGACAAGGTAAACAAAAAACTCAGTTTCAAAAGAAGCGATATAGAGGGCTACCTTCACATTGGGACACCAGTATTCTTTGGAACTTGGGGAAACTTCTCTTTCCTTGATGTGGAGAGCTCTGGGTTTATAATTGCTGTCAACTGTCCACTTGTGTGAGGATTATTACTTTAACCTCTCTCCTCATCGACCTTTTCGTTCCACATCTGTGGTAGAACTATTTTGACCTCGTTTTCTGACTGCTAATCCAGAGCCAGCATGTAGGGAAGCCGGTTGCTGTGTAGATCTGACTCGCCATAAGTAGCTTTCTCAGCCCCCAGCTGGTTTGTGAGTTGACGGTAATTTTGCAGGAAAGAGTAGGGGTTTTTTACTTCCTCACTTACCAATGGTTCTTTCATGAGAACACTTCTGTAAACTTTTTCACGTGAAGAATTAAGGCAATTGTATGGGAGCTTTTTCTGCTTCTGAATCTGGCCAGAGCCCTCACTAACTCAGGATTGTGTCGTCTACTATCATGATAACCTGAACTTTTTCTTACTCTTTCAGGCTGTTCTTATTTCCTCAGCCACCGTTATTGTGCAATACTCCACCTAATGTGAGAGTAGTGCTTAGGGATATTTAAGATACTCCTGATTGCAGCAAACATTGCAGCACTGGTTGATTACCTACAGCGTCCTACTCATCATACTCATTACTCTCAATGTCTGAGATATGGAAGTAAAAGATCCAGCCCTTGCCTCTGTGGACTTGAAGTCATAGAAATAAGCAGTTACAGTTGAGATAAGGGCAGTGATGGAATCATGCCAGTATGTTGTGGGAGGAGTGAAAAGGAGCACCTGACTTGTCCAGGGCTTCAGGGTTTTTAAGAAAAGGTGACACCTGAGCTGACTTTTTGAGGTGTGAATGGGAGATAAGGGAGGAGAGGAAGGCTGGCCTAGGCATCCATGTAAGAAAGCCACTCCCTTGCATGTTTGGGAGGACCAAGTAGTTAGATAAGGGTGGAATAAGGAGACATGAGAAACAAAACTAAGGAGGTACCTGAAGATATTTCCTAAGGGGGCTTTATATATTATGTTTATATACCTTTAAGGATAGAATCTTCACTTCCTAAGGGAACATTTCAGGATTATCAAATTTGTGTTTCATTTGTTTTGTTTTGTTTTGTTGTTTGTTTTTTTTTTAAAGATTTTATTGATTTATTCGACAGAGCCCAAGTTGGTGGCAGAGGGAGAGGGAGAAGCACACTCCCTGCTGAGCAAGAAGCCTGATTCAGGACTCCAGGATCATGACCTATGCTGAAGGCAGATGCTTAACTGACTGAGCCACTCTGGTCCCCCCAGATTTGTATTTTTGGAAGTCTAAGAAGACTAGGTTGCTAGAGTGGTTAGTTGTGTGGATAACCTTTACTTGAGTAGAGACTGTAGGAGGGGAATCTGATTGGAGAAGGAATCTGATACCAAAAGCACGGAGATCAGCAGAACACTATTACAGTAATCCAGAGAAGTGATGAAAGCCTGAGGCAATGGCAGTGAGCCTAGGGAGAGAGGGGATGGGTGAGTTTGTGTGATCTTTAGGACAGTTGAATGCAGTGGCTAAGGAAAAGGAGGTGGGTGGATGTTGCTGCCTTTTGCTGATAGGAAATCTGGGGAAAGGAACAGGTATAGTCAGGGTAATATATTTCAGTTTGGAATGTGTTCAGTGTGAGATGCGAGTGGTAAAATTAATGATTTCGAACTTACGGATTGCTGTGTTATGGACCAGATACATCACAAGGTGTTTGGGAGATACCCAAATAGAATTAGAAATATGGTACCAGAGCAAAGGAGGAAGGTCTGGCCTAAACACATGGATTTGTCAGGCATCAGCAAGTAGACTGTATGTGAAGCCATAGGTCTGCTTGAAATCTTTCAATGAGACCACAGAATGAAAAGAAGACTGGGGGGGATCCCTGGGTGGCGCAGCGGTTTGGCGCCTGCCTTTGACCCAGGGCGCGATCCTGGAGACCCGGGATCGAATCCCACGTCAGGCTCCCAGTGCATGGAGCCTGCTTCTCCCTCTGCCTGTGTCTCTGCCTCTCTCTCTGTCTCTCTGTGACTATCATAAATAAATAAATAAAAATTAAAAAAAAAAAAAAAAAAAAAAAAAAGAAAAGAAGACTGGGAGTAGATAATTACTGTACCCAGAACCCAAATTATGGCTTTCTCTTAGAGTCTGAATGAAAAATCGGGACTCCTTACAATGTCTTACAAGACTGCATAATTGCTTCCTCCCTGATTTTACTAATCTTGCTCACAGGGCTTCAACCACACTGGCCTTCTGTTTACTGTTCCCTCTGTATGGCATGCCGTTTTCCCAGAAATTTACATTTGCTACCCTCTCCCTTGTTTTTTTTTTTTTTTTTTTTTTTTCCCCAGTCCCAGCTCAAATATCTCTCAGAGAGGCCTTACCCAACCATCCAATCTAAAATAGCTCTCCAGGGCAGCCTGGGTGGCTCAGCGGTTTAGCTCCGCCTTCAGCCCAGGGCGTGATCCTGGAGACTGGGGATCCAGTCCCACATCAGGCTCCCTGCATGGAGCCTGCTTCTCCCTCTGCCTGTGTCTCTGCCTCTTTCTCTGTGTCTCTCATGAATAAATAAATAAAATCTTTAAAAAAGAAATAAAGTAGCTCTCCAGTCCCTCCTCCTTACTGTATTTTCTTTGTATTCCTATTCCAGTGTTGTACTACAGTAGTCTCGTACTGACTCAAAGCTGAGTGATAAATTTTCATGACGTTAAGAGCACATTGGTGGAACACAGCCATTATCAAAAAGTAAAGATTAAGTTTTATAAATTCTGTTAAAAACAAAACTAATAAATGCTCAAAACTCAACACCTCCTAATTATTTTCATCAGATTTTACTGTTACCTCTGCTTTCAAGTTTATGTCTATCAGACTGTAAGATGGAAATCCTATGTAATACTGGTTACTACCTATCTGTCCCCAGATCGGTGTTCAGTGAGATCATGCTGATAGCTTCAGGTCTGCCATGGGGGGGAGTGTAAATACGACAGAAATCAACAAATGCTAGAAATCAGGGCTCTCGCGTAGTTAAACATCCACTAGCATGCTACTGCTAGTAGGCCTAAGTAAAACTTGTTTATTTGTTGTCTGTCTTTCCTGAAGGGAGTGTAAACTCCCTCAGTACCCAGTTTTTGTCTGCCTTGTTCATGCTTTATTCGTGGCCTGGAGAACAGTGCCTGGTACATTGTGCGCTCTCCGTAACTGTGTCGAATGAATGGATACTCCAGAGCCGTCAGCAGGGAGGTACAAGGAGAAGCCTGTTTAGCTACAGATGAGGGGCTGCTATAAAAATTTAGAGAAACAAGGGGGGGAAATAACCTAAATCTTTCTGGGACTCCTCTCTGTATTGTGCATGAGTAGCCATGTAAATTTATTTATTTTATGATGGTAAATACTACCATGGTTTACAGAAGGCCAATGAATGAGTAGTTAACATTCAGCCCAAGCTGCATGTAGGAGTCACTTGGAGTACTTTTAAAAATAATTCTGATGCCCAGGTACCATTCACACACCAAATTAATCAAGAATATCTGGGGGCGCCTGGGTGTCTTGGTTAAACACCTGACCTTTTTTTTTTTTTAAGATTTTATTTATTTGTTTGAGAGAGAGAGAGTGCACAAGTCTGGGGAGGAGTAGAGGGAGAAGGGGAGGGAGAGGCAGGCTTCCTGCTGAGCTGGGAGCCCCTCTCAGAGCTCTATTTCAGGACCCTGAGATAGATCATGACCTGAGCTGAAGGCAGATGTTTTAACCAACTGAGCCACCCAGGTGCCCCTAGTGTCCAACTTTTTATCTTAGGTCCTGGCCTTAGGATGTGGAGCCTACTTTAAACAACAACAACAACAACAAAACCACTATGTGGGGACCTGAGCATCAGTATATTTTTAAAGTGACCAGATTATTCTCATGTGCAACCTGGCTTAAAAACTACTGGATTAGACATCGGCTTAGAACCAGATTGAGAGAAGTTTGAGCTTTAGCCTGTGAATATTGGGGAGCCATCATCAGTAGGGTTCAGGAAGTGGCTTTAGTCAGTAATTTACTTTTTCATTCTACAATGATTGAATTCCTATTAGGAAATGGGAATACAAAAACATATAAGACACATTACCTACACAGACAAGTTTACAGTCTAGTAGGGGAGATACCAATCCAAGCTAACAAAGTATATAGATGCTGTCTTGAAAGGCTCAGTCAAGACTCAAAGGAGAAGATGTTAAGTTCAGTCAAGGTTGAGGCAATTGGACACAGAGATAAACAGTAGCTGTGGTTAATGGCTAAATATTTCCAGGTGAACAGTGGGGAAGGCTCTTTCTCCATCTCTTCCTCCTCCCCCCTCCCCCATCTTTGTGCATATGTATATACATGTATACTTATTTATAAGTATTTTATATATTTATGATATAAAGTATATTTATAAGCATGTTATACATGCCTGTATGTTGATACATATAGTATATCTTTATCTCCCCAGCTGATTCTGATCCTTTTCTCTTTCCACTCCCAGGACCACTAAGTAGAAAGTCTTTGAGTCCCCTTTCATTCCTAAAATTATATAATTTATAATGATAGGTTGTTGCATTGTACCAAGTCTGAGTCTACATAAACTATTATTTTACTAATGAGAAATGTGAAATTGGAGAAAGTTCTTGAAACTTATAACCAAGAGTATGGTATGTTGCAGTTTTACACCAGAATTCCATCAGTGAGAAGCTTTTCCCTCATATATTCTCTATGTATGTGGGCATAAAAATGTTCATGTTTGAATATTTCACATGTTTTAGATGCTACCCTTTTTATATTGAAACTCCTAAATGCTCTGCTGTTTATATTCTCATTATGCTTAGTCATGTTCTTAGCTTAACATTTGTTATCATTTTGTTACTTCAGCATTTAGTTGTTCAATTATGCTATATTCCGAGCACAGCTCTATGTTGAGAAATAGAAGGAGGACATGTGTTTCCCATCTTCAAGATAATTGCATTTTAGGGAGACAGACTTGTGAATGATTGCATGCTATGAATACACACCCTAATAGCTGTAGGTAGTAGGTAAAGATGTTCCACTGAGGACAGCGGAGTCATTCCCTGTGGGCATCTCAAGGAGGGTTCCACAGCAGAGTGATGGCTGAGCAAGGATGACAGAGGAATGAAAAGGCCTTCGGGGCCCAGAGTTGAGCATGCACCAAGGCCTAGAAGCGAGTCAACAATGGATTGTGTTGGGGAAATGCAAATCATTTGCTATTGAGCGTGGGGGCCAGTGAATCTAGAAAGGGAAGGACAAGTCAGGTCAGAGTTTCTTGTCTAATACCAGAAGTGGCTTAGGTCTTAATTCTGAAGGAGGTGGGGAGTCATTTATTTTAAGCAGGGAACGATTTGGTCAGAATTGTGTTTTGAAAAGAGCACATGGCAGCCAGGTGGGTTGGTTCAAAGGGGCAAAGAGACCAGTGAGGAGGCTATAGTGATAAAGTACAGAGGCTGGATTTATGACCGAGTAATAGACCTGTTCTGTCCTTGAAGGCCACCTGCACGGTATTAGATGGATCACATGTAAGGATCAGGGAGGAAGGATCTAGAATAAGGCAAAGGATTATACATGGTACAGCAGTTGTTGAGATGCCTGGAAAAAAAAAAAAAACAGATTGTAAGACTGTGCAGAGGAGAAAGAAGTTCAGTTTTGGAAAGGCCAAAGATGAAGTGTTTACACTAAATGTGTCCATCAGGAGTTCACATGGGAGAACAGAGCAGGAGATTCAACAGCATGTATAATTAGTACCTAAAACCAGTTGAGTTGGTGCGAGGATTCAGTACTGTGTGTGAAGACAAGAGGGCTGGAGATGTTAACATCAAGAGAAGTAGGAGGAAGACATGTTTTAGTTTTGGTTGGAACTTTTCCTCCCAAGTTGAGAATCGCTAGTTTAGAAAAATGAGGTGGATCTTCTGCTGTGCCAAGAGTCATGAATGAAAAATCAAAGTAGGAAAATTTCAGGAGGATTGGAAGAGGGGAAAGAGGGAGTCCTTGAGAATGGTGTCAGGCTGCTGGGGGCGTTTAGGAATTTGAAAAGTAGAAAGAGAGCAGGAGGGCACCTGGGTGGCTCAGTGGTTGAGCATCCACCTTCAGCTCAGGTTGTGATCCCTGGGTCCTGGGATCGAATCCCGCATCAGATTCCCCACAGGGAGCCTGCTTCTCCCTATGTCTCTGCCTCTCTCTCTGTGTCTTTCATGAATAAATAAATAAAATCTCTAAAAAGAGCAGAGTGTAATATTGAAATTCGGAAGAAATGTTGCATTCATAATAGCAATGCATGAAAAATAATTCAAATGTCTATTGTTAAAAATATAGTGGAAGAAACTTAAAGGGAAGCGTTTATAACATGAAGTGGAAAAATCATATGGCTATTCAAAATGTGTGTCAGGGGAGGGAATATGTTCACTAAAATGGGCCCTGGGTCATCAGATGACAGGTGATTTTAGTTTTCTTTGTGCTTTACTGTGTCTTCCAGATTTTTATAATGAACATATATAACTTTGGTAATCAGAAAAATACTTTTTTTTTGCTTTTTAAACATTTTATTAGAATCGTTTTGATTAAACTTTGTATCGTTTAAGATAAAGTAAAGAAGTAAAAATGACCTAATTGCTATTTGAGTGCCCCAGAATTGCTAAGCACTTTTCCCCTAGTAAGTTGACAGCTGCTCATACAACATGCAGGAAAGATGTAAGTTCCTAGGGTCTGCCCAACACTGGAGAGAAGACACGGTTGTGTCAGCAAAACCCATGGAAGCCAGGGAGAAAGGATGTGGCTTTTGGCTCCTCATTACAGCCTGTAGAGGGATGTGGCAGGACCATGCATGACCCAGGCATCCCTGCCATCTCAGCAGCAGTCCTACAAGAGGGTAAAGTCTAAACCTTAGCCCTTCAATCCACCAAGGAAAAAAGGTATTTGAAGAAGCTAGGGCACAAAAAATGCATCCACTAAAATGTTTTAAGCCAATTATTAATACAGAAAAATGCCCATAACATACTTAGGCAAGATAAACTGTATTTTGTATCGTCCACATTTTGAATAAAAGCTATGTATTTGTGTAGCTGTGAATGAAAAAAAAGAAACTAAGTAGTGGTAAAGAGTAGTTATTCCTGGGGTGTAAAATTGTGAGCAATGTATATTTACTTGTATGTTTCCAAACTTTCCATAATTAACATGGTGAGTGGTATAGGGTAGTGGTTAGGAGCAAGGTCTATGAAGCTATAAGGCTCGAATTTGAAACATGTCTCTGCCCTTGGCGAGCTGAGGAACACCAAGTGAGTTATTTTGCCTCTCCATACCTCGGTTTCCCCTTTGTTGTGAGGATCGTTTCCGTATTAAGGAATAGTGCTTGGAATAGCAAATCAGACTGCTCACCAGTAGCTTCTAGGAGGACACTTTTTTTCTTAAGTGAATTTTTCTTAAATTTATAAGGAAATTTTCCTTATATTTATAAAACCCATGTAGTTTTATTTGATTTGACATCATTTTGAATTTCTATTTTATGCTTTAATTTTTAAAGCTAAGTAGAAGAGGCAAACAGATTTATCATTGTGCTTGATAAAATTGATCAGATAAAGTTGACTATAAAGTTGATTAGATTATTCTAGAGCTTAATGTCACAATCTTTATTATCCTTTTTAACTTTCCCAGAGGGGTCCTGGCTTTACAAAGATTGATTGCAAAAAGAAATAATAAAATATCATGATAACTCAGTATCAATTTATTGACCCCAATTTTCATTACATTTCTTCCTCTTAGTATAGGAAAGCCTATTTTCAGTGCACTCTGCTCTTGTTCATATGCCATAGCATAAAAATGTTGGCAAAGATGAAACCTTACTAATGTAGTCTCCGATCTTTCCTGATTTACTTTATAGTATGTGCATGACTTTCTTTTATTTGCCTTACCCACAGAAGGAGCTCAAAAAATGGGATGAATTTGAAGATATTTTAGAGGAGAGGAGGCATGTCAGTGACTTGAAATTTGCAATGAAGTGCTACACACCTCTTGTCTATAAGGGAATTACTCCTTGCAAGCCAAGTGATATTAAATGTAGTGTTCTCAATTCTGAAGAGGTTCATTATGTCATTAAACAGGTAAGTGATTCCCTCTTCAACCCCAGCCAGGTTTGTTCATTGTCAACAAGGAACAACACAGGAATGAACTGCACAGGTCCACTCACACATCGATTTTTTTTTTTTTCAGTAAATATAGTATGGTACTGTAAATGTGATTTCCTTATAGTTTTCTTAAAAATGCTTTCTTTGGCTTATTTTATTGTGAGAATACAGTATATTATACATATAACATTGAAAATACATATGAATCAACTGTGTTAATCAGGAAGGCTGTCAGTCAACAGTAGGCTATTAAGTTTGGGGGGAGTCAAAAGTTACGCGTGGATTTTCAGTCACATGGGTGATCGGCACCCCACCCCCATGTTGTTCAAGGGACAGCTGTTGTCTGACAGGGAATGATGACAGTTATGTTAATTACAATGAAATATGATACATGACATGCTAGTAAGAGTCCAGTGTACAGGGGCATTAATTACTTATAGGGCAAATACTTTTGTGTAGGGAACTAGGAAAGTGATTTTTTTTAAGTGATGCCAAAAAGATGGTTAGGGCTTTTTCAGATGAAGTGGGTAAAGAAGTGTTCCTAGCAGAGCAAATAACTTTTTCCCCATGGTTAAACCTCACTTCACATTAAAATTGCTGGAGAAACTTCCAAGAATCCCTGTACATAGATCTCACCCTCATATGAATTAAATCAGAATATCAGGGGGAAGGAACCAGACATCCTAGTAGTAGTTTTTAAAGAAGCCCAATCAAGGGGTGTCTGGGTGGCTCAATTGGTTAAGCACCTGACTCTTGGTTTCAGCTCGGGTCAGGATCTCAGGGTCGTGAGATCGAGCCCTGCGTTGAACCCCGTGCTTGGCATGTCATCTGCTTAAGATTCTCTTTCTCCCTCTCCCCACCTTACCCTACCCTCACTTGGATTTTCTCTCTCAAAAAAAAAAAAAGTTGGTTCCAAAGTATAGCAAAGTTTGGGAACCACAGGCATATTTTAACAACTAAAGAACATGCATATTCACAGTACCAGAAGCAGTTCGGTATCAGACCAAAGAGAGCAAAGAACAGGTAATGGTGAGAATTGAGACTAAAGAGCCAAGCAGGGGCCACATCACAAAGGGTTTTATAAATCATCCAGAGGAATTTGATTTTATCCTACATACAGTGCAAAGCCACTGCAAGGTTTCAGGTTGGAGTGTGACCTTCTCTGTTGATGTTTTATTGTATTTTTTATTTTTTTTATTTTTAGGGATTTTATTTATTTGTTCATGAGAAACAGGGAGAGAGGTAGAGACACAGGCAAAGGGAGAAGCAGGCTCCAAGCAGGGAGCCTGACGTGGGACTTGATCCTGGGACTCCAGGATCATGCCCTGGGCCGAAAGCGGTACTAAACCGTTGAGCCACCTGGGCTGCTCTCTGTTGATGTTTTAGTAACACCATTCGGCTACAAATGGAAACAGGAAGTCTGGTTATGATGCTCTTGCAATAATCCCTTTATGGAATGACAGTTGCCTAAATGGTGGTTGTAGAAACAGAGATGGACAGATTTAAGAATTTAAGAGGTAGGGGCACCTGGATGGCTCAGTCGGTTACGTATCCAAGTCTAGATTTTGGCTTAGGTCATGATCTCAGAGTTCTGAGATTGAGCCCTGTGTCAGGCTCTGTGCTGAGCATAGAGCCTGCTTAAGGTCTCTGTCTTCCTCTGCCCCTCTCCCATCCTTCCTCACTCCCTCTCTTAAAAAAAGAAAGAGAGAGAGAGAGAGAGAAAGAAAGGGAAAGAAAAGAAAGAAAGAAAAATTCAGAGGTAGAGTAGACCTTATTTATGACCAGTTGGGTGAATGAAAGGAAGGACAAGAGAGAGAGAGGATGACAGAAGAGCTCACTGAGATTCAGGATCTAGGAGAGGGAATGGGCTTGGGAGAGTAGCTGAGGTCTGATTGCTGTCATTTGAAGACATCATGATAGAGGTATTCAGTGGGCACCATGACAGCTTCCTGATGGCTGGCCCTCCCTGTTGCGTTGTCCAGGTGTTCCCAGGCCTTGAGATTTACCTGTAGACATTGTGCTCCATTGACTTTTTTTTTTTTTTTAAGATTTTGTTTATTTATTACAGTGAATGAGAGAGAGCACATGAGCAAGGGCAGAGGGAGAGAAGCATACTCCCCTGTCAAGCAGGGAACACGACACAGGGCTCGACCCCAGGACCCCTGGATTGTGTCTTGAGCCAAAGGCAGACACTTGAACCAACTGAGCCTAAGTGCCCCTCCATTGACTTTGAAATGGAATTTAGTCAGGCCTACGGCCTCAGAGAAGTTCTTTATCCCTACTGTTTTGTTTTGTTTTGTTTTGTTTTTTTCTGATTTGAACATATAACCTATGCTCCTAATCTTTTTGGTTTGATCTGTCATGATTTGTCTTAGAGAAACTATTAGCCCTCCCTACCCCCCACCCCTTTCCCTCCCTACCTCCTCCTCTTTGTCCCCCTTTCTCCTCCTTCCCCCCTCCTCCAAAAGCTCCCCAAATAACTAATACACAGCCAGATTAAGTGTGACTGACATAAGCCAGCGTTTCTCAAACTTGGCTGTGCTGCTGAGAAAAAAAAAAAAAAAATCACATAATGCAGGTAGTTTGGAATTATAAACTCAGAATTGGGCAACACACTGAGCCCTCTGCGTTACCCAGAAATTCCATTTCCCCATTGAACTCTCTCCTGTTCTCCAAAATTATAGTGTCCGTGTCTGCCCTATTCTGAGTCTACAGCCTCCTCTTTTCACCCTCAACAAGTGACATTTCTTCCTACTTCACAAAGAAAATATAAACCATTATACGACAACTCTGTGATCAAGCTACTAATATAATATAGGTACATCTGATACCCATCATTGTCTTCTTCGCTCCTGTTACAGAGGGTCAGGGAGCCCTTTCTCCTCTGGGAGTTCAATCCTCCCCTACTCCTTTGCTCTGAATTTCCTCTGCTCCCTCCTCTTCAGGGACTTTGCTCTGCTATCTGTCCCTTCAAATGTGTTTCAGCTTCTTCCTCTTCATTAGCTCTTTACTGTTGTCACTGAACTCGCTTGATTCTCTTCCAGCTGAAATCAGCCTCCTTTGGGCATATTCCTCTCCGTATGACTCAGTGCTTCCTTTCCCACTTCTGTTCTACTCACAGAAGAAGTTGGCTATGTTTTCTGTACTTGGGGCTGTACTTTGTCACCTTCCATATATACGCAGCTCACTGGGATCCAGTTTCCAGCCCGCTGTAATTGCTCTTTCCAAGACTGTGAATGGTTCCTCCCTGATGGCTAAAGTCAACCTTGTCAACATCCTTCGTAGCTTTTGGCACACGCCCCCTCCTTTCTTTCTCTCCCTTACCCACCAAATCTTTTTTTTAAGATTGTATTTTTAAATAATGTCTATACCCAATGTGGGGCTCAAACCTACAACCCCAGGATCAAGAGTCATATGCTCCAACTGAGCCAGCCAGGGCCCCCTCCCCCCCATCTTTTTCAGCATTCTTCACATGTCTTTATGGGCTTCTTTTCCTTTGCCTGTCTCTTTAAATGCTGCTGTTCCTCAAGATTTTATTCTAATCCCTTCTCATTCTACCTACTCACTCACTGGGCAGTTTTATTACCAGAATTGTAAGTACCTTTCTTATGCTGATGTCTCCCTGTTATATTATTATTATTATTACTATGTTATAAATAAATAACAATATGTAATGAGTATTAGTATCTGTTACTTCAGCCCAGATCTCTTTTGAGTGTCATACGTATATTTTTCTGTTTACCGGAATACCTACTTGGAAAATCCAAAATCAGGATGAATGAAACTCTGAGACCCTCCCAGCCCTGCCACTGTACACGTACCCCTCCCAGTCATAGCAGTTTTGTACAGATCTCCAAGAACGGCCCCTCCATTTGCTGGAAGCTCATAGCAAGCATCTGATGGCCATCTTCGGCTTCTTGCTTTCCCATCCTATGTTGTCAGTCATGAGGAGCCACCAGTTTGCTCTCCTCAACAGCTCTTGTCTCTCTTTGTCTCTGCTGCCAACTCAAGCTGCCTTTGTTTTCACAAAAGCTACTGAAGAGCTTTTTGCCAAGGAAAGATGCGATTATTTCTGCATTCAAGAAACCACTCAGGTGTGTGACATGGAGTACAGACTGAAAAGGGACATCACTGGGACAAGGAGTCATAAAGCTGGTGCTCATCTTTTAATCTAATCTTAGGTTTCCAGGAAGAAGGATCTGGAAGTACAGACAGGTCTCTTGGGCAAATGAGAAGCCCAGTTGCACAGCATAAGAGATCAGGTCATTCTCTGCTTCTGTACTTCCCTCCATTCCTGGGGAAGGCAATTCCTTCTGAACAGACCAACCTGCTCACTTGTGTTCTTCATCTGTCTGACTCCTTCAGATCCCCAGAGGTCTTGTGTCCTGCTCTTCAGCCTTTTGCATGGGCCCACCTGGCATCAACACTTCCGGGCTGGGGAAGGCCCTCCCGGCCATGTCTTCTTCCTAATGCACCGTTTCTCTTTCCCTTCTCTTCTCAGCTCCTGAAAGGTATAGTCTGCCCTCCCCCAGGCACCTCCTACTGTCAGCAGGTTGGTGCACTTGGTCCAGTAAGGTTGTGGATCTCCAAGTGACCCAGTTCAATGGGTCCTTTTAGTCTGTACTTTGTCTTTACCACTTTTTCCACTCCTGTTGCATTTTCATCTGTAGTCTGACAATGCCCAAACAGGACCTCTAACGTTGAGTAGGTTATCAGAGTTCAAATTCTTATCCAACTGGCCTACTCCCTACAGGTCATCTAATTTATATGTTTCACAAACACCTCAAAATCAGTATACCTGCCTTCTCAACCCCTATACCACAGTGCCTTCTATCCATCGTCTCTATCCTCAATTTCAGGATGGCCCCATGGTCCATTCTGTTGCCTGAAACAACTGAGCATCTCACTGACCTTCCCCTTCCCTTCTGCACCTATTATTACCTTTTGGGGGGCCTTTTTTGTCTCCGGCCTGAATTATTTTGATGGTTTTCCAAGTGTACTCCTTTTCCTAGACTTCTTTCCTGAAATCCATCCTTACCACCAATCCACTAATTCCTCTATTTCCCTGAAAAAGATAAAATATGGAGCTGGGGTGAGGATGATTATCCATTTGTGAAGTGGCTACTATTTTGAAGTGGCTAATTTTATGCTATGTTAATTTCACCTCAATTATTAAAGAAGAAGCAGCAGTAGCAGCAGATTCTCCACTGCATGTAATTTTGGAAGCTGGGACTCCAGCATCCTACCCTCTCATTTTCTGGGCCTCACCCTAAAGCAGAACATTCTCCTTGGCGAAGGATAAATACTATCTATCACATAGACGCCACTCTTTTTCAACCTGCTTCTTTAGGGGGAAGTTAGAAAGGTCAAATTAAGGTTTCCTGAGGACAGAAACTAACTTGTTTATCCCCAGGCCTAGTACACAGCCAACATTTTGTTCTCTTTACAAAAAGATGTGGTATATTTTTTTAATAAAGAGAGTTCCAGTGTGAGGTCACTGATTTCACTAGTTATCCTTTGATAACTTTGGAGAGTTTTGTCCCAATGACCTGTGTATCTGATATAGTCTGAATGGTCACTTCAACATAATCTTATATTTTTACCTTGTATATTACCTTGTAATAGCATGGAACAAGCAGATGAAGTGCTGTGACAATCTGCTGAAAGAAACTGCTAAGTATATATGCTAGGACACTAGTTCATGGGCAACAACTTATTTTAGAGAATTTGGTTGTAAGCTTATTGACAAATCAAATGGAAAAATGAGATGCTATCCTAGAAAGCCTATTCTCTTTGAATTTCCAGTCTTTGAAGTTGTCTAAATAGGATCGTTTATCTACTGGGTTATGTCAGAAGATAAATTATTTCAACTGAAATGAAGATGAAAACATAGCATTTTTGAGCTATATAATGTTGGTCCGTTTGGACCTAGTCTTACCAGTTTGAGTGATTAGAGTTCTGGTGGCTTTTCTTCAGAGATGTATCCCTGCTTTCCTTTTCCTTTTAGCTTTCCAAGGAATCTCCTAAATCCATCGATGTCCTCCGAGAGGAAGTGTGTGAGATTTTGGATGAGATGAGCCACAAACTGCGCCTGGGAGCCATTCGGTTTTTTGCCTTTGCTCTAAGCAAAATATTCAAACAAATTTTCTCAAAAGTTTGTGTAAATGAAGAAGGTATTCAGAAAGTGAGTATTGCTTGTTTGAAAGCAGTCTCTTCTTCTACCTCTCACGATATAATCAACTCAGAGACACGTCACTCTGCTCACGTCTACTCACTAAATGAGTAGCCCTCATCAGCAGGCATCCAGGCCAGGTGGACAAGGGTCTGCCTAGACTTACAGACTAACCTAATGTCACATGTCTGTTAAGTTACAGAAGTAATACCGGGAATTTCTGTATATGATCTACCTGGATCCCTTTACAACACTTCTTTTATTGTCTCCTCAAACCTCTGCTATGTCTTTTCCATAAACAAGGACATTCCCTTATGGTGCATTTATTAAAGTAAGCAAATTGACGTTGATAGAACACAAATACACAGTAGTACAGGCATCATTCATATCGCATCGATTGCCCCAGTTATATCTTGTATAGCAAAAGAAATCCTACATCATATGTTATATTCAGCTTCCATATCTCCTTAGACTCTTAGTTCAAAACAGTTCCTTAATCTTTGTATTTCATATTAGTTTTGAAAAAAAACAGACCAGTTATTTTAGAACATACCTTGATTTGGATTTGAGTGATATTTTCTTAGTATTAGACTCAGGTTGTGTGATTTGGGCAGGAAGCAACATTGTAACCTTCTCAGTGCAATAGATCAAGGAGCGCATGGTGGCTGCCTGTCCCCTTATGGTGGTGGTCACTTTCATCATCTGGGTAAGGTGGTATCAGCTAGGTTTCTCCACCGTAAAGTTACTGTATTTCAATTGGTAATGAATAAGTGTTGTGTGTAGAGATACTATCTAAGGATGGTTCAGGGTCCTGGTTTCCACCATAGTTTCCTCCATGAGTTTTCACATCGACTGATGATTTTTTTTTAAGATTTATTTATTTTAGAGAGAACTAATAGGCGGTGGGGGAGATGGGGAGGGAGAGAGAAAGAGAGAGAGAGAGAACCTCAAGCAGACTCCTCAGTGAGTGCTGAGCCTGATGTGGGGCTTGATCCCAGGACCCCGAGATCATGACCTGAGCCGAAATCAAGAGTCAGATGCTCAACTGAGTGAGCTCCCCAGGTGCCCCTCAGCTGATGATTTTTGCCTGAACCAGTTATTACCCTAATGATTGTCAAATGGTGATTTTTCTAAATCCAGTATTCAGGAGTGATTTAACAGGAGTGTTATAGTCTCCTCTTTTCCAAAAGGAAGAGCTTTTCCTATTTTTATTCATTTTTAAAAATTTTTTTGAGAGTGAGAGCACATGGGGTAGGGTGGGGATAAAGGCCAGCGGGAGAGGGAAAGAGAGGGAGAATCTTAATCAGACTCCATACTCAGCTCTATCTCATGACCTTGAGATCATGACCTGAGCTGAAATCAAGAGTCAGCTGCTTAAAGACTGAGCCACCTAGGTGCCCTTCATTTATGTTTCTTTTTCTTTTTTTAAAAAGATTTTATTTACTTATTCATAGACACAGAGAGAGAGAGAGGGGCAGAGGCACAGGCAGAGGGAGAAGCAGGCTCCACGCAGGGAGCCCGACATGGGACTCGATCCCAGGTCTCCAGGATCACACCCCAGGCTGCAGGCGGCGCCAAACCACTGCGCCACCAGGGCTGCCCTCATTTATGTTTCTTAATATTGTTTTTCCTCATACTAAGGAGCTCTTATCTTCATTGGCCTTCCTCTCCATGTCTTTTAATGTTTGGTTTTATTCAGTCATTTATTTGACTTTCAAGTGTTCTTCCTTTTTCCTGCAGTAACTATTCTCTAGATTGCTCACTCACTCTCTATATCTCTGTCAGAGAATTTTTGGTATAGCCATCCAGAGAATGTTGACCGACCATGTCTCCTTAACTGATCTCAGATTACCTTGCCTTGGTGAATTATAGTTAGATTGGAAAAACAACAACAACAACAACAACAACAGATGCCTGGGTGGCTCAGCAGTTAAGCATCTGCCTTTGGCTCAGGGTATGATCCTGGAATCCTGGGATCGAGTCCCACATCGGGCTCTCTGCATGGAGCCTGCTTCTCCCTCTGCCTCTGTCTTTGCCCCCCCTCTCCCCCCGTGTCTCTCATGAATAAATAAATCTTAAAAAAAAAAAAAAAAGACAAAAACAGCCCATTAATCCTGGTGAGTATTTTTGAGGCTGACAGCCTACAAAATATATCTGGAAGCTCAAATTCCTTCCAACTGTGGGGCACCCATTCTTCCTGGCGGTGAGTCCAGTGTATGGCTAGAGAAACACCATACCTCTCATTTGTTTTACTGTTTCAGGTTTGTTTTTATTAATATACCTAAGAGACACTTTGTTTTCTCTTATACACACAACCAGTCTAGCTCAGCGAGTGACGACAGCTAACTTTTAAAATCAGGCACACTTCAGGTCCATTCCTAGCTTGGCCATGGATCAGATGTGTGACCATGTCACAAATCAGGAACCTAATGCTTAGGCCTTATTTACAAATTGTGGTATTAAACAATGCATGTAAAATACTTAGTATGTAAAATGCTTAACTAGGGATGCCTGGGTGGCACAGTTAAACGTCTGACTCTTATTTTCGGCTCAGGTTGTTATGTCAGGGTCATGAGATTGAGCCCCACTCTGTGCTCAGCACAGAATCTGCTTAAGATTCTTCCTCTCCTCCTCTACTTGCTCTCTCTCTAAATAAATACATCTTTTAAAAATTATATGGTACCCAAATAATACTTAGTGATCATCACTATTATAGTAATCTATAAAATTTATATTTTTAATGTTCTTGCATTATGTGAGGTTATTTAATTAGAACTCTGAAATAAGTTTTCTGTATGTAGTAGGGGAGGCAGAAAAACATCTTCAGTATTCCTTCTGTACATATGTACATTCTTCCGTTTTCTGATGTGACATGTGATTTTAATGATATGAAAACTGAAATTACTCAAAATGTAACATTTATTTTAAAGCTACAACGAGCTATCCAGGAACATCCAGTTGTTCTGCTGCCCAGTCATCGAAGTTACATTGACTTTCTGATGTTGTCTTTTCTTTTATACAACTATGATTTACCTGTACCAGTCATAGCAGCAGGAATGGGTACGTATTGTTTTTCTCCTCTTTTGTTTTAATTATAAAAATGAAAATATTCACTGACATAATTTTAACAGTTACTGAAGTATTTGAAGATGAGGATGAAAATACCCTCTCCTTTCTTTCATCCAACCCCAGTGTTCAAGAGTCTGGATTAGGTCTTTCTGTGCTGTGCTTCACTACATAGACCTAAACAAGTATGTATGCACGTAGGGTTTTTGGTTTAGGTTTGAAAAATGAAATACCACCAATATGTATGACCTTCCATGCCTTTTTTTATTTGATAATGTATCAGTGGTTACCTCTAAGGTCAATAAATAGATCTAACTTTTTTAAAAATATTTTAAAATTACAGTAAAATATACAAAACCTAAAACTTGCCATCTTAGCCATGTTTAAGCATATAGTTTAGTGGTATTAAGTACATTCACATTGTTCTGCAGCCCTCACCACTTTCCATCCCCAGAACCCCACCTACTTTTCATCATGCAAAACTGAAATTCTATCCCCATTCAACACTAACTCCTCATTCAACTCTCCCCCAGCCCCAGGTCATATGTTGCACCATATTTCAGAATTTTCTTCCTAAAGGCTGAATCATATTCGACTAGGTGTATAGACCACATTTTGTTTATCATGTATCTGTCAGTGGACATTTGGTTGCTTCTACCTTTTGACCATTATGAATAATACTGCTATGAACAGAGGTGTACAAACATCCGTTTGAGTCTCTGCTTTAAATTCTTCTAGGTATATACCATAAGTAGAATGGCTGGGTTATATGGTAATTTTATTTTTAATTTTTTGAGGAACATCATATTGTCTTCCACAGTGAGTGCACCATTTTACATTCCCACCAGTGTAGTATGCAAGGGTTCAGTTTCTCTGCATCCAACACTTATTTTTTTTTTTTGTGGTTTTTGGTTTGTTTATTGTTGTTGTTTTTTTATAATAGCCATCCTAATGGGTAGTAAGTAGTATCTCTGTGTGATTTTGATTTGCATTTCCCTGATGACTAGTGAAGCTGATCATCTTTTCATATACTTGTTGGCCATATCCATGTATTCTTTAGAGAAGTACCTATTCAAGTCCTCTGCTCATTTTTGAATTGGGTTATTTGTTCTTGAGTTGTAGGAGTTCTTTATATATTCTAGATAACACCCCGTTGTCAGATTCATGATCTGCAAATATTTTTTCCCCTTCTCCCATAAGATTTCTCCCATAGTTGACTTTGCACTCTATCAGTGGATCCTTTGATGCACAGAAACTTTTCATCACAATGAAAAGCCTGATTTCTCTTGTCAGTTTCTTCTGTTCTCTGTGCTTTTGGTGTCCTGTCCAAGAAATCATCGCTTTACCTCTTACGTTCTCTATTAAGAATTTTATATTTTTAGAGCTTACATTTAGGTCTTTGATCCATTTTGAGTAATTTTGTATACAGTGTAAGATCAAGGCCCAGCTTCCTAACGTTATTATATAGTATTCAGCAATATAGATATACCGTAATTTGGTAGTTTTATGGATACAATTTTACAATATATTCTTAAATTGGTGCTTTTATTTCTGTAGGACTGATTCCTAAAGGCAGGATTGCTAACACAAATCATTGTTTATCATCTCCCTTTCAAGGTAGCCAGGAAAGTTGGGATTCAGGCATACGCTTTGGTTAATAAATGCAGTAAACAATAAGGTAAAAACTGCCAGCGACTTAAGTACTTTAAAATCATTTTCATCTGTACAGACATGTGAGGAGGTTCTTTGAAAATTAAGGAAAATGGAAAAAAGGAGGTTTTTAAAATTGATGGTAAAATAAAGCATCCCAGACTTGCTTTGTTTAATCTGTGCCACTAAAAGAAGGCTATTTTTATCTCATGGGTAAGAAAGAAAGGTAAGAGCTGGTCTGGTCAGCTGTCCAGCAAGGAACACACATGCCAGTCTTTTGTCAAGATCAGCAGCAGCACTAGCCGAAGAACTCAGCATGATGACATTACTGTAACCTTGTCTGCTGTGTCCCCCATCTCTGGCTTGTCTAGTTGTAAACACGGAGGTGTGTGGGGGCGCATGAGGTAGCTTCCACACGCACCCGTACATTCCCTTCCCTCCCATAAATATTAGATGTCTCTTCATATGGATTTTCAGCTTTTGAAGTGTGATTATTAATATCATAGAGCTGTTTTCCATACATGAAATCTTTCTTAAAAGAATGTGAGTTTATAGATATTTATAGAAAGTTTCAAGATCAGCAACTCAAGATGAACTCCTTCTTTTATCATTTAGACTTTTTGGGAATGAAGATGGTCGGTGAGCTGCTGCGGATGTCGGGTGCCTTTTTCATGCGGCGTACCTTTGGTGGCAACAAACTCTACTGGGCTGTGTTCTCTGAATACGTGAAAACCATGTTGCGGGTAAATGCAGATAGTTTCCAAGGACTTTTCAGGCTGTGTTTCCTTTTCACTGGAGCTTGAGCTTGCCATAGGATCTTAAATTCTTCACTCCCAAATGGACCACTTAGCTGCTTATTCCCCTGAAGGAATGTGTATGACCTCCTCGGTCTGCGTGCAGCCCTCGTACCTGAGTGCCCCACGTGCAGTGTTTGCTCAGAAGGCTAGGAGCGCGGGGGCAACTTGGGGAAAGGAATCAAAAGAAGCATTTGTCACTTTGAGAGTAGGCAATGGGTTTTGTGTTTTGTTTTGTTTGTCTGTGTTTTCTCTTTAAAGAATGGTTATGCTCCTGTTGAATTTTTCCTCGAAGGGACAAGAAGTCGCTCTTCCAAGACATTGACTCCGAAATTTGGTAGGTCCTTTAGAGATTGAAAGAATACAAACCCAAAATGTGTAGTTGTCCTCATAGCTGCTAAATACAGCTTGACACTTTCCTTTTTTTTTTTTTTTTCTTTCCTTTTTTTTTTCAAGAGATTTGTTTCTTTTTAAATGTAACTGTTTCTTTAAGTTGTAACTGTTTATATTTATGGGCTTAGTATGTAATGTACACTTTGGTATCTTCCTGTTTATGTATCCTTGTTTGCTCCACATTTCAATACATAGGGAAAACCATTTTTCCCTGTTGACAGGTCTTCTGAATATCGTGATGGAACCATTTTTTAAAAGAGAAGTTTTTGATACATACCTTGTTCCAATTAGCATCAGTTACGATAAGATATTGGAAGAAACTCTTTATGTGTATGAACTTCTAGGGGTTCCTAAGCCAAAAGAATCTACAGCCGTACGTAAAAGATAATCAAACTTGATATTCTTTGAATTTAGAGAAAATGCTGATTTATACACCAACTCCTTTCTGAATTTACTCTTTGTTTCATTTCCTCTGTTGTGATACTACTAGGGATTGTTGAAAGCCAGGAAGATTCTCTCTGAAAATTTTGGAAATATCCACGTGTACTTTGGAGACCCGGTGTCACTTCGATCTCTGGCAGCTGGGAGGATGAGTCGGAACCCATATAACTTGGTTCCAAGGTGCAAGACCTGTGTTTTCATAACTGACATAGAAATAAGGATGAAAATCTGAAAGTGTGGCTGTGATTCTTGAGTTGACCACTTCTAGGACTGAGACTTCGTTATCGGAGATCACATATCAGGGAAGCAGAAAGCTTCAGTTAAAGAATTAGGTTTACAGGGTGCTTGGCTGGCTCAGTCAGTGAAGCATATGACTCTTGATCTCAGGGTTATAAGTTTGAACCCCACATTGGATGTGGAAATTACTTAAACATTTTTTTTAAAAAAGAGTTATGTTTGCCAAAGAAAACAGCTGCAGGAGATATATATGTCACATTCACAGTCAGACTGCTGCTCTTTCTCCTCAGGGGAACCAGTACCCTACTACCTATACTATACTATACTATACTACAGTATATGCAGTACTGTCCCGTACTGTGTGGGGGGCAGTTGTTGAGCACTATTGGTAGGTCAGCCAAAGTATGTGGTAAGTAGTATTTTGATACTAGAAGGGATTATATAATATGAACGGGAGTGAGTCCCTATCCTCAAGAATGGTATAGTTTTGTTTTTTAAGGTTTTATTTATTTTAGAGAGTGAAAGGAACAAGCAGACTCCCTGTTGAGTGCAGAGCCCGACGTGGGGCTGGATCCCGTGACCCTGAGATCATGATCTGAGCTGAACCCAAAAGTCAGGCACTTAACCGACTGAGCCACCCAGGTGCCCCAAGAAGATTATAGTTTTATGGGCACAGAAATGCATTAGGTTCTTTTGGGATGCAGGTACAGATACACATTTGGGTTTTCTAAATTTGGAGAAATATACCTGGGGAAGTGAGGGCAACCGAAGCCATCTACTCAGCCAGGCTTTGTGTGACTACATCATCATAATTTATAGTGCCAGCAGTCCCACAGCCACTAACGTGCCTCCCTAGCTGCTTCATTAGCTATCAAGCAGGTGTTAGCTTTTTGCTGCCACCGGCTTTCACTCTCAAGATCAAGGCCAGTTATCTAGGACAGAGTGTCCTCATTGGCCATAGCTTTCACATTAAGCCACCTTACTGTGTGGCCGCTCTAGGTCCTGTGCATATTCCTGCTTCATCCAGCTCCTTGTAGGCTCCTGATATCATTTGATTCCAAGTCTGGTCCATGCATGAAGAATCTGTTAGGGGAGGTTCATGGCAGTTCTTGGCAGGTGACCTTGAGCTTCTCAGGAGGGCAGCATAGTAGCCAGGCAAACTGTATAGCCTGTCTAGTGTGGACATGAGCAGTTACCATGTAACCTGGTAAGCATGGTATGGGAGACATATTTGAAGCACAGTGGATTCCAAGAGGACAGAGTAGCTCAGTCTATTGGAGGAGGCCTCAGTTTCACAGAGGAAATGATAGATTCTATTTATAAAGCAGCAGCAGCAGGGTTTTTTTTTTTTTTTTTTTTAACTTGAACCAGGAAGAATAGGACTCTGTCCCCCTTGAGTGTATTTTATCACGTCTTGAGAGTGTCCTGTAGACAAATGGACAGTTTACACTACCGTAAAGTTATATTCTGGCTTTGTGACCTGAGAGAATTCGGTTGGCAGAAAGTATGTGCAGCCTTCTCAAGGGTCTATCTTCTTCCACCCCCCCATTCAGATTAGCGTAGGGTAGCAGAGCCGTGATTTGTTCTTCTCTATTCTTCCTTGTAGGTATATTCCTCAGAAACAGTCAGAGGACATGCATGCCTTTGTCACTGAAGTTGCCTATAAAATGCAGCTTCAGCAAATTCAAAACCTGGTTCTGAGTCCCTGGCCCCTAATGGTTGCTGTTCTGCTTCAGAACCGGCCATCCATGGACTTCGACGCTCTGGTGGAGAAGACTTTATGGCTAAAAGGCCTAACCCAGACCTTCGGGGGGTTTCTCACTTGGCCTGGTATGTATGTGGGACCTATGTGATAAGAGTACTTGCTTTTTATTTCTTAATCTGGAAGGATTACAGCCTAAGCATGAAAAACCCTACATAAGACACTGAACAAAAAGCTTTGCTTAGAGAGAAAGAAAACTTTTATCACTCTGGGACTTTGCAGCATGGTGATTACTTGAGAATAATTGTTTATACGTCACTTCTTCCTGTGAGACTTGAGTGTCTCGAGAATTAGAACACTGTCTCCTTGGTACCCAGCAGAGTGGAGGGTAAATGAATCATCTTGTCCTCTGTGTATTATTCCTTCCATACCCATTTCTTTTTATTTTCGTTTTTCCAAAATTTTTTTTTTATCGAAATACAGTTGGCATACCATGTTATATTTGTTTCCGGCGTGCAATGTTGATTAGACAGTTCTATACATTACTCAGTGCTCACCACAATGAGTATAGTACACTCACCTCTTTTTAAGCCACAGTTGGAAATGAAATCCATTTATAGTCAGCTACCTGCTGTTCACTCATTAAACCTCTTGAGTCTGGTTGGTGCTGGGAACTGCCAGCGATACAAGGATGAACAAGATGCCACCCGTGCTGGGTTCTCCTGGCTTTTGGAAGGCAGGGGTGGGTGATCTTGTGACAAGGGCCCAGTGAAGTAAACACAAAGAGCTATGGACAGATCACAGAGGGTTGCTGAGAGCTCTGTGTAGGGAAGGGCCCACACTCAGGGAAGCTCTCATAGAAATGATTTTTTTAAAAAAAAGTTATATATTTATTTGACATAGAGCACAAGCAGGGAGAACAGCAAAGGGAGAGGGAGAAGCAGGCTCCTCGCTGAGCAGGGCTCCTGATGCAGGGCTTGATCTTGGGACCCTGGGATCATGACCTGAGCCAAAGGCAGACGCTTAACTGACTGAGCCACCCAGGTGCCCCATAGAACTGACTTTTGATGTTAAGTTCCACATTGATGGAAAAGTAGGAGCCGTTCAGGAGAATGAGTGGATGAAGGATTGCTAACATAGGATCAGGTTCTAGGGGCGAATTTTAAGCAGGGAAGCATGACTGAACACAACTGTAGAAAACAGCCTGTGTCAGCTTTAAAGATGGGCTACTGGGAGGGGGACTGGAGGCAGGGGGACAGGCCAGGAGGCTGCTCGGCCTCAGAAAGGCAGGAGCCTGATCCAAGGCCATGGCAGAGCTGGGGAGGAGCTACAAGATGTTTAGGCGGAACTGCTAGCAGAAGTGGCCATCAAATTGGATGGTAGTCACCAATAGGGAAATAAAGATGAATCAGGCATGTGTCCTGGTATTTTCACAGTCTTGTGGGAGGCAGAAGACATGTTGAATTTGATTCAGGTAGAAAATCCTAAAAGAATAGGTAAAGTACTAACTCAATTTGGCCTGGAAGCATGTGAAAATAGAGGCACCTGTCTTTCCAAGCATCTTGCTTTTTCAAGGTGGGATAAATCAGTGGCCAGTCGACAGATAAGAGCCTCTATTCAGCAACTAAAATAACTCCAGTTATCATGGAGTGAAAGTCTGTTGGTATCTAAGTAACAGAATCATGGAGAGTGCTTCAGTATACTTCCTGATGCAGTTCCTTTTTTCTTTTTGACTTATTCCATACTCCTGTTTTCATAGCTAGAGCTCTTTGTGATCCATCTATCATTATACCATAGCATATTCTGTTACATATATAACAGTATCATATGTTATATCATGACCTTGAGCAAGCTGAGACAAGGCGTGTGAGTGGAGAGTGATGTGATTGAGTCCAGAAGGAATACCACACCCCTCAATCATCCCCTCCATGAAGCATTAGCAGACTTTGTTGCCCAGCTGGAGTGGTGCACCTGGTCACACACCCTGTCAGCTAGTCCTTTGGCGCAGGGTAACAGTAAAATGATTTCCCTTGCTAAGAATGTTAAATAACGCCATCTCTTCATCATGCTTCTGTAATTCTCACTCCTTGGCTGTCTTCTGGCTTGTGCAGTGCCAGTGTGGTGAGTTACCAGGACCTGTTATGAGCCCAATTGTTTAGTTTTCTCTGATGTGGGAAAACTAGAAAATTACCTCAGCATCCCTCTGTACTCAGGGAGGCCTGGTGCTATGGGAGTGCCTCTGGGTTGTCCTTTGTTTCACCAGCAAATTTGCAAAGCAAATTGTGTGTGTGTGTGTGTGTGTGTGTAGCATGTTTTATTCATGAACCTTTTTGTCTTAGTATTGTTAAATTCACATATACATGATTTTTCTTGTCTTGTAACTTGCTATTACAATACTTTGAATATCCTTGGCTCCTGAGGGAAGTGTTGGTTTTCAGCGTGGGAATTGTCAGAATGGCTAACAAATTTGGGGTAGAAAAGAAAGTACATTAAATGTCTTTAGAGAGAGAGCTTATAGTACTTTTATAAATAACCTTCACACACACACAAAAAAATAAACTTCACACAAGCACCTGGCTGGCTCAGTTGGAGGAGCATGTGACTCTTGATCTCAGGGTCATGAGTTCAAGCCCCACATTGGGCACTGAGATTACTTAAAAAAAAGAAAAAAGATATATTTCCCATAGAGTATCATTACTTCAACTGATAGAGCTCAAAACTAGAAGCTGATACTTGAAAGTAAGTCTGTCAGGTCAGTAGCCTTGTTGGATGGTAGGCCTAAAACTCCCAGCAGAGACCCATCCTGTTTTTGTGCAATTGGCCTGAATGAATTGTCTCTTTGTGTAGATAATGAACCTGCTGAAGAAGTTATCCAGTCCAACATTCTCTTGCATTCCAACATCGCCAGCCTTGTCAAAGACCGGGTGGTTCTGAATATGGACTCCGGAGACTCAGAAGTGGTCGATGGACTTATTTTCCAGCATATCACTCTCCTCATGTGCTCAGCCTATAGGAACCAGTTACTCAACATTTTTGTCCGCCCTTCCTTAGTAGCTGTGGCACTGCAGATGACCCCTGGGTTGCGGAAAGGTAACTTGCAGGAATATGGTCTTGAACTTTGGAAGAGACCCGACCATTGAGTTCCGCATAGGCAGCAACATTTGAAGCCTTATAATGCCCAGCCACATGTGTGCAGCCCAGGCAGCAGCAAAGAATGGGGCTTGTACACCCAGAAAAATTAAGTTTATGCCCTAAATACGTGGCTGTCTGCCTCAAATTTGGGAATGGAAAGGGACCTAAGAAATTGCCCAACCTAAATTGTTCCTTTTATAAATAAGGAAAATGAGGCCTAGCAAGTTACACAATTACCTTGGGAAGGGTCTGGGCCTAGAGCACAGCTCTCCATCTCCTGGTCTGGGGCCGTTTCTCTGCTGCCAACAGTTCCGGTATCTGGCAGAAGCAGGCAGGGTGGGTAAACAATCCAGGAGTGTAGGAGTGCCTACTAGATACACAGTAGAGTTCTAGAGGCAGTGAGGAGCAGAACAATGAATAAAACCAGTTTTGTTCACAGGAACCTGTAGTCAAGGTCAGGGGTTTTCTACCCAGGCTCCACTGGAGGGAGAGCTACCCCACCACCACCACCAAAGATGTTAATTCAGTCGGTCTGGGGTGTGGGCCAGACACTGATGTTCTTGTTTTTGTTTTTCAAAGCTCCATATATAATTCTAAGGAGAAGTCAGCCATAGACTTTTAGCCCTGGAAGGAACCTCAGGTGCTGTGTCCATGTCCTCATTTTGTGAATGAGGAAATGGGCCTGGAGAAGTCAGACAATTTAATTCAAGACACAGAAAACTCAAATCTTATCTTTGTTCTAAGATTTCTTACATTGGAGTTTGTTTACAACTAAAGGCTACATGTGTAGTCTTCCAGAGTTGGGACCACCCAGAGATTGGAGGCAACATTTCACATACCTGTGTCTATATATTCTTCTAATGAGAAAGTTCACAGCGTGTGTCAGAGAAGGTGGAGAAGCCTCTGATGGGCCAGGCAACCCTATGTGTCGCGAGAATGAGACTGTTTTCTCTATTGTGTGCTGGTGAATTCTAGTGCTGCAGGTACCGTAAAGACAACAGGAAGTAGAAATAGAGAAAGAAGTAATTCATTACTTTCCTTCTCTTCTAGGGAGCCATGGGAAGGGAAAGTGAAGCATCTTAGCTTCTAAGAAATGTGGCCTCTTGCTCATCACCACATTGACTGGTAGAGGCCTGGTTGTCATTCAGATCCGTTGATACCACTAAACTGTAGTTTGCTCTGTGGGTAAAATTTGGAATGGTTTAGCTTCCTCTGGGGGACCTTAATTCTTATCCTTGGCATTGAATAATTTGCCTTGAGAATAGTGCATTTTGGAGAATCACGGACTTCTTGACATTTCCTGAAAGTCTAAAAACCAGTGTTGTAATGTGACGTAATTAATTTATTTCCAGAGGATGTCTACGGTTGCTTTCGCTTCCTGCTCAATGTTTTTTCAGATGAATTCATCTTCCTTCCAGGAAACGCACTAAAGGTAAATCTTTATGGCCAAAGAGCACAAGTAATGTTCTCAGTGTGAGTTCTAGAGGTAGTAGGCTTGGATTCACACATGTGACTTCCCTTTCTCCAAGGCTACATGTGGCAGAATTATAGAGACACTTGGACACTCACTGTTCAGTGAGCTCTATTTTGATTCTTAGTCAAGTTTAATAAATAACGTAATTATTTGGTGAGAGGAGAGGCATTCTTTGAACATTGAGCGCAGCCACTATGAATAAATCAATAAATCAATTTTTAAAAAAATTTACCAACCAGTACACATTTTCTGTTAACAACTTGTTGAAATGTGTTGGGCCTTTTGCTTTGATATTAGAACGCCATGGTCTTGCCTGATGGTGTAGGTAGCTTGTGGGCTAGACTGCTGGGTTTGTTGGGGTGGGGGGTTTAACAGGATAGCAGAAGGTGGTTGGGTTTATGAGCACTATGCCAGGGAGCACAGGTTTTACTTAGCTAAGAGTGAGATGAGCAATTTTTTGAGCATAGCATAGTTCCACATATGTTTAGTACTTGCTATATGTGCTTCCTATTTAAATTTAAGGAACATGGCTGTGCAAAGTGAGAAAATCCATCACCCGGTTGGTGATTCCTAAGACTTACAAATCTTTGGTGTGTTTTCTGTGTTTGGGGTTCAACATTTTGAGTATTTGAACACATGCTCCTCTGGCAGCTAACAACCAGAATCTTCTGGAAGGGTTGTGGAATTAGCTGATGTTCTCTCATTCTGAGGGCACATGGCTGCATTTACTGAGACCAGCAGTGTACCCATTAACCTGGATTAGTGGATACATCCTGTCCTCTCCCCTCCCTTGCCAGGACTTTGAAGAAGGCTGTTACCTGCTCTGTAAAAATGAGACAATACAAGTGACGACCAGGGACATCCTAGTTACAGAGAAAGGAAATACTGTGTTAGAATTTTTAATAGGTCTCTTTAAACCTTTTGTGGAATGTTATCAGGTATGTAACTCTCTTGCAAATTCTCCTTCATTCTCCCATACCCTGTGCTTATTAACTGAGACCTCCCACCCTGTGCTTATTTCTGGTCCAAAGGGCAAGAGTCTTTCCACGGTGAATAATGGAACTAGAGAGATTGTCCATAGGATGAAAGATTCACCTCTCAGGTGAATCATTAGGGGAGCAAGGGCTCCTCTAACGGGGCCTTTTCCAGACCCCAGAGGGTAAAAGCTCTAAAATGCGACATAACCACACTGATTTCCAAGCCTGTCATACTGTGTCTTACAGCTTTTTCCATAGCAAGTAGCACGGTGTTTGATACCTTGTGGGTACTCAGTAAATGCAAGATGTGAATGATACATAATGTCAGTTATTTATATCACTAGATATTGGAAGGGGAAGAAAGGTTCAAGTGCAAGTATCCGAAACAGTTTGTCAGAGCTCTAAGGAGTGGTTAAAGAGAGGGGATTGGATAAATGGCCAGCAGGATCTGGGCAGATTCAAAGGGAGAGGGGAGTTTGCAGTGGAACCCCTCAGAGAGGCCATACATATTTGCCAGAAGAGGACTCTGGCTCTGAGCTCCGTGTGCTGGTCAGAGGCCCCTGGGACCGACGACCTGGTGGGGCAGTGCTCTGACTGAAGACATAGCCCCTGTGCAAAGTCCAGCATGAATAGGTATTTGACAAATGCCACTTCTACTTGTAAGCACCTTTCTGCAGTAAAAGTCATTGAGCATTTTGGGACCTAACAAACTGTTAGATGTTTTTAGGGAAAACAGTTACACAAAATCTGGCCTCTCTCTTCGTAAACAGAATAAGACCTGCTGATAGTAATTCACTTAATTTGCAACCCATTAAAGTAAGAAAGTGACTTGTAATAAATATCAATACTAAAAAAAAAAAAAAGAAATCAATACTATTTCAAGCTCTTTTTTTCTAATTTTCTAAGCAATGATACAAGCTCCTGAGAGACTTGCTAAGAATTCTGTAGCTTTTCTGTGCTCCAGCCTTGGAGAGTCTTTATTCTGCTCTATCTATAGTGTTGCTTTCTATTAAGGGGGTGCCATGTCGCATTGGCGGCTGTTGCATTGTATTTGGATTGTACTTTTTGCATTGTACTTTCTCTCTTTCTCTCACCTTCCCTGTTAAAATCAGATAATTTGCAAATACCTCTTGAATGAAGAAGACGACAACTTCACTGAGAAGCAGTACTTGGCTGGAGTTCGAAAATTCACTAATCAGCTTCTTGATCAAGGTTAGCCACACCTCTGTGGGTGGTGACTTCTTGTAGTTGAGAACAAAAAGGGTCTACTCACGCTTTCTCCTCTGTTGTAGGCACCTCACAGTGTTACGACGTACTGTCTTGTGATGTACAGAAAAATGCCTTAGCAGCTTTTGTGAGGCTAGGTGTGATAGAAAAGAAGAAAGTGTAAGTATTGGGCAGGACTGCAGGGCACTGGAGGGTGGTGATAGCTAATGGCTGCTGAGCACAGGATATACAGACCACGTCCTCTAAACGTGATATCGGGCTTCACTCATTAATCTCCAGAGGAGTTATTGTCAGCATGACTTACTGTGCAAATTTTATGTAGTTATGAATAAAAATGGTATTGAGGGGCGCCTGGGTGGCTCAGTGGTTGAGCATCTGCCTTCAGCTCAGGGCGTGATCCTGGGTCCTAGATTGAGTCCCACGTCGGGCTCCCTGCGGGGAGCCTGCTTCTCCCTCTCTGCCTCTCTCTCTGTCTCTCATTAATAAATAAATAAAACCTTTAAAAAAATGGTATTGAAGCAAAGAAAGTGTTTTAGGCCAGCATTTTGGCCTTGGCCTAATATTGAAATGTATAGATTAATCATAAGAAAAGTTTTGAAAAAAACAAAAAAAGTTTTGGGGGAGTGTAGTAGAGTGTGTGTGTGTGCATGTGCTTGTTATACACTTACATATATACACACAGACGTACATGTATGATAGATAAATACACACATGTGTACATGCAGATAGTTAGATGTTTCCTCTTCTGGGTGAAAGAATTTTAAAGTGACCAAGCTTCGTGAGGAGAGTCTCATAGTATGTCTCTCCTGTCATCAGAAGGATGAAGCATGAAGCCAGCAAGTGGAGCAGGAGCAACAGGCTTGTCAACTACTTAAAGACTGGCCTTGAGGAAGACTATTGAAAAGTAGTTGGCTCAGTCAATGGAGCCTGAGACTCTTAATCTTAGGGCCATGAGTTCAAGCCCAGCATGGAGTGTAGAGATTACCAGGAAAAAAAAAAAAAATTAAACAAACCTGAAAAGAAAAGTAGTCTCACTGTATAAATAATGAACACCTCCCCCCCCCACCTGACTTTAAAGAGCTTTTTGCTTTTTTCCCTAGAAATGGTGACAGTGTATTTAATGTGAATGAACCTGCCATGACAAAATTAGAAGAGATGCTTGGTAAGTTCAATTTAGTGACAATACGATGGGTTTGTATTTATTACCATGTAGCAAAACAAGAAAGTATAACTGTGGCACCAAATACGCTATCAAAATGAACAATAGAGTTTTAATATAAACAGAACTATTTATATCATCTAGGTTTTTCCCAAGGAAAGTGAGGAGAAAGTGCAGAGAACACACAGCAAGCAGAACCTGGTCAGTCTTCTACAATATAACAATTATCAGCTTCTAGGTTAACTAATTAGGGTCCAGGATCTGGACCCTTCACATCCAGTCTTGGTGAACATGGAGAAAATACTCCTCATCTGGGTCCTTGGATTCATTCTTTCCCTCTCTACTTTTAGATCCCTTCTTTCCCCGGTAAAGGGTTGGGGTCAGTGTTTAGCGTACAGATTTTCTGAACTCAGAATTGGGGCTGATAGCACATTCTTGAGAGAATAAGCCAACCCTTACTCTTCTCCAGATGCCATCAGCTTCTCAAATAGTCCAGCCCAGAAAGGTAGGGTCATTGTGGCTTGAAGAGAGAGTCTTATATCCCAAGAGTGTGGATATAAGGAAAGAGATCTAAAAGGTCTGAAGAGGTAGCAAACACTTCTCATAGGAATGATGAGGTAGTTTAAGAAGGGGAGGGTCTTAGTATTCAAAAAGAAAATACTTATCTGCTGATTATATTGACTAAGCACTACATCGTTGAGTGGATATTCTTATAAGTAGTAAGTTTGTAACTAATCCTAATTCAGTACATTTCTCCAACCTCATGGAAGAGCTTCAAGTGGATGTCTGGTGGGATGAAGGGAAACCATATGGCTAAAGGAAATGGTTGAAGAAAAAGTGTAGAAGGGCAAAGGAATGGTTGACAAACAGGGAAGGTGGAAATACTAGTTTATTGTTGAAGAAAACATGAAGGTTGAAATCCTAGTCTTGTTTGTATTATGTCTGAAATCTTGGAATTTGTACCCTTGAAGTTCAATTTTGAGTTTGGTTAGAGGGGCATATAGCTGAAACAAACCCCCAAACCCTCATTCTGTGAGGGTGATGGAATTGATTCCTTAATCATCAATGGCAAATGTAATGTGGGTATGAATGTACCAGAACATACTAGACTGGAAGTACCAAAAGCAGACTGAGTTCTGACCCTGGCTCTACTCCTGGCCCTTGGAGGGGTGGAGGGGATGGGGGCTGCTGCTGCTTCCCCTGCAGAAGGGCAGGTGTCTCTGTCGGTGCCCTCTCAGCCTGTGAAACCACACAGAGCAAAAACAGCTTTGTGAGGAAAGGCAAATTCAAGGTCATTTCATGGGCTGTCTTTTTTTTTCTTAGGTTGTAAGACACCAGTAGGAAAGCCAGCAACCGCAAAACTTTAATATTGCCAAACAGTTATGAGAAGTTTGGTCACATAGTTGCTATCATCGAAGGACTCTTACTCCAACAAGCAGGGACATGAAAGAAGAGAGCCATCTGCTCGTGGTCTGTGAGAGCCATGGGCTCAGCGGAAAGGAAGAGGTGACAGGTGCAAGCAATCAGTGTGACCCTCTCCACCACGACAGTTAAAAAGGCAGTTGTGTCCAACTCTGTGTGTGTTTTAAAATAAAATAGTCTTTTGGAAACAAAGCCCACTCCTATTTCACTAACACTTTCAGCTTATTATTACATGTGTCAAACTTTGATGCCGACTTGTGCATCACTGTGTGACCTTGATCCTAAAGGCATGGCTGTGAGAAACACACCACTGGGAAGTGTACACCTGTATTTCTGTCGCTGTTTTTATATCAGGTAGCCTCAAACAAGTACAGATTTGACAGAGATATGCAATTAATTTGCTAGCTGATGTTCAAGTTTGCCACCCAGGGGCCTTATCATTGAAACTGCTTTAGATAAAGTATGTGCACCAAAGAGAAGTTATATGATGTATCATGAATAGGCTTAAGAAAAAAAAAAAACAGGGCTAAGAATTTGGGAAGAGGGGTGTCTTGCTGTAGAGCAATCAACTCTTGAGCTTGCTGTCGTGAATTTAAGCCCCTGCTGGGTGTAGGGATTACTTAAATAAACTGTCAGGGTGCCCAGGTGGCTCAGTCAGTGAAGCCCCTGCCTTTGGCTCAGGTCATGACCTCAGGGTCCTGGGATCAAGCCCTGGGTGGGGCTTCCTGCTCAGTGGGAGGGTCTGCTTCTCCCTCTGCCTCTCCGCTGTGCTGTTCTTGCTCACTTACTTCCTCTCAAATAAATAAATCACTTAAAAAATCAAAATAAAAAATAAACTTTAAAAAAAGTTCACAAGAAGAAAAGTTTAAAATGGGTGAACCCCAAAAACTGACAGAGAGCCACCTCTGGAAAAGGACATTTAAGCTGAGAGTTAAGATACACAAGTGTCAGCTGTCAAAGTGTGAGAGTAGGGGCCAGAGGGGCAGGGTGTGCAGAGAGAGTAGTGATCAGAACGTCCTGGGGCTGGTTCGGAGAACCTAAAAGACCACCACGGCCGACGTAAGAGTCATGGGCAATGAAATTAAGAAAGGCTGGTGTAGTATGCTTGGGCCGCCAGAACGAAATACCAGGCTGGGTGGCTTAGAAGTTTCTTTTCTCATAGTTCAGAGGTCAGGGTGCCAACAAGGTAGGGCTCATCCTCCGGCTTCTCCCTGGGCTTGTGGGAGGCCCCACCCTCATCACTCCACGTAGCCACAGTTGCTTCCTGAAGGCTCCATCTCCACAGTGGTGTTGCGGGGGACAGGACCTCAACGTCACAATTTGCAGGTCACAATTCAGACCATAGCAGCAGGGTCAACACACATGAGGGCTTAGGGACTCTTATAAAACATTTGAGCTGAAATACAAGTGCCATGGAAGATGTTGGGAAGCATCAGCATGTGGTGCCAGAACTTGCTGTATCCAAGTTCCTGGAATGTGCATTTGTTCTGCAGAGGCCGGGCTGTTTTTGTTGCACATGCAGTTGTGGAGAACCACTGCTCCAGTCCAGGCCTTGGTGGCAGAGGGGTCTTCTGTGTGGCTCTGCTTGCTTGGGAAGCCGGAGATTTAGGTGTGCTGGTACTAAGTAGAGGAGACAATGAAGCAATGTTCCCTGGCAAAGGATTTTATGGCATGCCAGCTAGACAGGCAAGGGCACTTGGCTGCCACCACCCAGGGAGAGGGAGTCAAAGCAGCTGAGAGCCTGGGACCCAGGCCAATTCTTGCTGAGTAGATTTCCCTTAGAATCCACATACACACCCAATTTTGGTTATTTGGGTTTCTCCATGACATTCATACTATGCATATAAATGGTGAAGATGAGTAAGATGACTCATTTATACTGCAGACATTTCAGGTCTTGGGGTACGTGCCTTTCAGCTCCTCTCCTGGCCAGCTCTGACATTGGAGCCAGTGAAGAAGCAGATCGTAGAGGGCAGGAAGATGGGGTGCAGCCAAAACCAAGTGAGGCTTTGGAGCAGAGGCTGCTGTGAGGGATGAGGGAGGGAGACTTTGTCTCCCTCTGTCTCTACAAACCCTCTCAACTCACCCAAGTACACTAACATCTTGGAGGATAGCATGCTTCCTCTGCTAACGTACTTTTAAAGCATGTATCCTGTACTCTACCTCACAATGCTCCTGTACACACCCATAGTTTTAAACCACACTGCTGTCCCTAAGCCCTTCCACTCGCACCTTTCTATAAATTCTAAAGTTGCCACTGCTTTGAAGTAAGGAAAAAGGCCCATAGCATGTGGCTTTCCAAGGAAGTCTCCTATCCAAATGCAATATAATGTAGCAGCTTAAGGATGCAAGGTCTAGAGCCCAACTGGGTGTGAAATCCAACTCTGCCACGTGCTAGCCCTGTGTTCTTGTGTGATCTGTTTACACTCAAAGCCTCAGCTTCCTTATCCATAAAATAAGGAGTGATGGGGATCCCTGGGTGGCGCAGCGGTTTGGCGCTTGTCTTTGGCCCAGGGCGTGATCCTGGAGACCCGGGATCGAATCCCACATCAGGCTCCCGGTGCATGGAGCCTGCTTCTCCCTCTGCCTATGTCTCTGCCTCTCTCTCTCTGACTATCATAAATAAATAAAAATTAAAAAAAAAAAATAAGGAGTGATGGATAATCCCTCTTGGGCTGTGAGAAGTAGAAATGCCGAGGGGCACGTGGCTGGCTCAGTCAGTAGAGCATGCAACTCTTGGTATCGGGATTGTCTGTTCAAGCCCCATGTTGGGCACAGAACCTACCTGGAAAAGCAAAAAAGAAATAGGAATGTTAGTAAAATATTTGAAACCGTCTTTGCTAATAGATGTAATCTCTTATTGTTGATGGGGACACACCCTAGTTGGCTTCTCAGAGAAGATGAGATCGGCTGCTTTCAGGTGGTTCCCATGGCCGTGGATGCTCGCATCCCTGACCTACAGCCGTAGCAGCCTGCCTCAGCCCAGCTGCCCAACCCAACAGCAGTAGGCCGTCGTACAGAGCTCCAGCACCTCACTCAAGACACCTGCTGTAAGAGAAACCACTTCCACTAATAGAATGAGAACATTCAATTTGGGTTAGAAAACAGATTTTGATGCCTTGTGTAACTTTGTTCATATCTTTACTTTTTTCTCTAAATTAGAATGACCAACTCTGACAGAAATAACTATCTCCCATCAATAGATTCAAATGTCATTTTTTTTTTCTTTTTCCTAGAGCCCACTCTGGGCCTACTGCATAGCTATCAACCTGGGATTCCCCATCACTGTCCTCTTGGCAATTTCGTTCACTTTTCTGTGTTGGATTCCACTCTTTTGGATCCCATTTCTTCCTTTTTGATTATCAGTTCTAGTGAATCCGGTCTCTAGCTGTTTTTGGGATTAATGTATTAGACTTCACATGTTCAAAAATGTCTTTTTTTTCTGCTCTCATAGTTGTCTGACAATTTAGCTGGGTTTAGAATTCTAGGTTAGAAATCATTTTCCCTGAGACGTTTGAAAAGCAGTTCTCCATTGTCTCCTAAAGTTATTCTTCTGAAGTCAAAAGAGCATTCTGATTCTTGAACACAAACTATTTGCCTTCTCAGAAAGCCTTTAGGATCTCTTTTCTATACTTTCTGAAATTTCGGGTGGTGTGTTTGCTGTCAGTGTTTTACGTTTTGTTTTCTGTGGATTAAATTTATGATCTTACAGTTGAGGAGGTCAGAAGTCTGAAAGGAATCTCACTGGGGGGATCCCTGGGTGGCGCAGCGGTTTAGCGCCTGCCTTTGGCCCGGGGTGCAATCCTGGAGACCCGGGATCGAGTCCCGCATTGGGCTCCCGGTGCATGGAGCCTGCTTCTCCCTCTGCCTGTGTCTCTCTGCCTCTTGCTCTCTCTGTGACTATCATACATAAATAAATAAAAAAATTTTTTTTAAAAGAAAGGAATCTCACTGGGCTAAAATCAAGATGTCAGTGTGATCAAGAGGCTCAAGTGGGAGAATCTGTTTCCTTGCCCAGCTCCTAGACACTGCCCTCATTCCTTGGCTTAGGGCTCCTTCCAATCCAGCAATGCTGGGTGGAGTCTTCATTCTGGATCTTTCTGGTTTTATCTTCCATCCCCCTCCTTTTTTTTTTTTTTCCATATTGAGATAACTGACATTATAGTTTCAGGTATAAAACATAATAATTTGATATCTGTACATATAGCAAAATGATCACCACGACAAGTCTAGTTAACATCTGTCACCATATAGTTACAAAAATTTTTTTCTTGTGATGAGAACTTTCAAGATCTATCTACTTTCAAATATGCAATACAGCATTAACTATAGTTATGCTGTGTATTATTACATCTTTATGACTTACTCATTTTGAACTGAAAATTCATGCCTTTTGAGCCTCAGTGTCCATCGAAAGATGAATGGATAAAGAAGATGTGGTTTATGTATACAATGGAATATTCCTCAGCCATTAAAAATGACAAATACCCACCATTTGCTTCAACGTGGATGGAACTGGAGGGTATTATGCTGAGTGCAGTAAGTCAATCGGAGAAGGACAAACAGTGTATGTTCTCATTCGTTTGGGGAATATAAATAATAGTGAAAGGGAATATAAAGGAAGGGAGAAGAAATGTGTGGGAAATATCAGGAAGGGAGACAGAACATAAAGACTCCTAACTCTGGGAAATGAACTAGGGGTGGTGGAAGGGGAGGAGGGCGGGGGGTGGGGGGGAATGGGTGACGGGCACTGAGGGGGACACTTGACGGAACACCAATAAAAATTAATTGAACACCAATAAAAATTAATTTATTTTGAACACCAATAAAAATTAATTTATTTAAAAAAAAAAAGAAAATTCATGCCTTTTGACTGCTTTTACCCATTTTGCCCATTGCTAAACCCCCTTCAGGCAAAAACCAAAGTCTTCTCTATATCCATGCACTTGTTTTTTTGTTTTTGTTGTTTTTAGTTTGGGGGTTTTTTGTTTTGTTTTGTTTTTTTTGTTTGTTTGTTTGTTTGTTTTGGTGGGAAGGGGTTTCTTCAATTCTACATATAAGTGAGATCATACAGTATATATCTTTTTCTGTCTGCCTTATTTCATTTAGCATACTGCCCTCAAGTTCTACCCATGTTGCTGCAAATGGCAAGGTTTTCTTCTTTTTAATGGCTGAATAATACATTGTGTGTGTGTACCACAACTTTTTTATCCATTCACGAATAGACACTTGGTTGCTTCCATGTCTCTGCTGTTGCAAATTATGCTGCAGTGAACACGGGGGTACAGATGTCTTTTCAGGTTAGTGTTTTCAGGGGTGCCTGGGTGGCTCAGTCAGTTAAGCATCTGCCTTTGGCTTGGGCCATGATCTTGGGATCCTGGGATTGAGCCCTGCATCGGGCTCCCTGCTCAGTGGGGAGTCTGCTTCTCCCTCTGCTCCTGCCCCCAGCTCATTCTCTCTCTCAAATAGATAAATAAAATCTTTTTAAAAATTAATGTTTTCATTTCTTTGGATAAATCCCCTTAAGTGGAATTACAGGATAGTTCTATTTTTGATATTTTGAGGCACCTCCATACTGTCTTCCATAGCGCCTGCACCAATTACTCCCACCAACAGTACACAAGGATCCCTTTTCTCCACATCCTCACCAACACTTGTTATTTCTTGTCTTTTTGAGAACAGCCATTTTAATATGTGTGAGGTGATCTTTCAGTGTGGTTTTAATTTGCATTTCCCTGATGATAAGTGATGTTGAACATCTTTTCATGTACTTGTCGGCCATCTGTATGTCCTCTTTGGAAAAATGTCTCTTCAGATACTCTGCTCATTTTTAAATTGGATTGGGTTTTTTTGCTATTGAGTTGTGTGCATTCTTCATATATTTTAGAGAATAACCCTTTATCAGACATATGATTTGCAAATATTTTCTCCTATTCAATAGGTTGCATTTTCGTTTTGTTGGTTTGTTGTCTATTTTTTAAAATCCTTTATTCTGGGGGCACCTGGGTGGCTAAGTCGGTTAAGCATCTGACTCTTGATTTTGGCTCAAGTCATGATCATAGGGCTATGAGATTGAGCCCCACATTGGGCTCCATGTTTGGCGAGAAGTCTGCTTGAGATTCTCTCCCTCTCCCTCTGCCTCCCCCACACCTGAGAGTGCTCTTTCTAATAAATTAATAAAATCTTTAAATCCTTCATTCTGGGGCTTTTTAATAGATGTGTATTCTTCAGTTCTACAGGAATGTTCTTGTATTATTTCTTTTATAATTGGCTTCCTCTGTTTTCTCCTCTCTTTATTGCTTAAGTCATGTTATTTTATTTTAGGACCTCCTAGCTTCTAGTCTTCTAAACCCCTGTCTTTGTCTCATGGATGCAATATCTTCTTAATCTCCCTGAGAGCATTTATGGTTTTGTGGAAGTTCTGTCTCTTGCAGTTTTATCTCTGCCAGTTTTCTGCTTTGTTTTTTGCCTTTCATGTTTGAGATTTCCCCCAGATACCCAGTGACCTCTGCCTACTCATTCACACTCAGCAATGAGAGACCACAGAGCTGGCTGGCAGCTCTCTCCGTGGGTGCAGGCTTCCCAGAGTGGTCTGCCCAGGTAGGTCCTGGGACAGAAGCCTGGAGACTTTGTTGATGGATCCGAAACTTCAAGAGATTTTGGTCTTTTTCTCTTTGGCCAGTTTCTCCAGAGAGGGATCATTCCATCTCCTGCAAGTTGCTGCCAGCATGTGGAGGCCTGAGAGCCTCATCCAGTGAATATGCTTTCACAACACCTGGACCCAACTGTACTCAGGAATCTAAGACTAGAGTCACTTGAGTTTAGCCTCCTCAGAAAGTATGTCTCTAATCTGGAGGCTGAGGAGCAGTGCCTGGAGGGGCAAGGTGGGCAGGCTCTCTGGACCTCTAACTGCTTCTGTCACAGGCTTCCAAGAGCAGAGCTCCTCCTCATGCTCCTGCCTCTCTCGAGCCTCTGATTCCTGGGTCTTGCTGGGGTTCTCTGGCACTCATTGACTGGCCTTGTCTCCAGGTTCAGGTTTGTATCTCCTAAATCAGTGAAGTCAACCACTCATTTGTTGCCTTTCAGCTCACAAGTATTCAGCCTGTAAGGCTTTTGCCAGATTTCTCTCAATTGTCTATGTTGAAGAAAAAATGTTTGATAATTTAAAGCATACATGTTACCTCTCTGTAAGAGAAAGGCCCTTCTGAAAATTTTTTTCACTTTTATTGTGATCTTTAACAGATAACCTTCTGTAAAACCAGTTTGCCTGTGGTGGTGGGGGAAAGGTTTCACCCGAATGTACGATCAAGATTGCATCAGCATGGTTGGAACAGTCTAGAGGCCCTTGAGGGCCCCCAAGAACTGGCTAATATTGATCTACAAAGAGCTATTGAATAGGCACATCCCTGAGACCAAACTATGTTTACATGGGAGGTTGGCTCAGGAGGTATTAGCATCTTCCGGAACAAAACTGGATGGAGGGATGCCTGGGTGGCTCACTGGTTGAGCTCTGCCTTTGGCTCAGGTCATGATCTCAGGGTCCTGGGATCGAGTTATGTATCGGGCTCCCTGCAGGGAGCCTGCTTCTCCCTCTGCCGCTCTCTCTCTGTCTCTCATGAATGAATAACTTACATATTTAAGAAAAAAAAAAAAAACAGATGGAGAACAGCTCCCAGGAGTCAGGAAATGAGAAACCTATTAAAGTTATTGACCATGAAATAAGAGGAAGATGAGAGGAAAGATCACAATTATCTCAGGGGGAAAAATGGTTTTGGGGTCCCTAAATTGCTGCTTCTATATAGGCTCTTAGGGTTTGAAACACTCTTTGGAAACTAGGCCATTAAATACTGAGAACAAAAAGGCAACAATCCCACAAATAGCTAATAAATGAAAATGAACTTGTTTTAGAAAGTGAGTCTGCCTCAGCTGTGTTAGCTGGGAAAGAAATATGTATTTTCTGACTGCTTCATTTTGACAAAGAGGCAAAGTGATTTGTCCAAATTTCTGGCCCCCTGAGAAACTCTCAGAGGTAGAATGACCTCTCAGTTTCTTAAGGCAGGCTTGGAGAACACACCAGACCACATCTGTGTAGTGAATTGTAAGTCACTGTGTTTTTTGCTTTTTAAGAAATGTTTGTAGTGCCCAGGCGACTCACCTGGAGAGCTGGTCTATCTGATCGAGTGTGCAGACTGGCAGCTTGTCCCACCAGGCTGGGTCTTTGAGGTCTAGGCATGGCATCCAAATCTGATGGCTCCTAGGAGACATCCATCTCAGCGACACTGATGGGAACAAGTGGAGGTGGGCCAGACAACCAGTACTCGTCTTGCGCTGAGCATCAAGTGCAAGGAGGGGTGAAATCTGAGAACTGACAGGAGCAGACTCATGGAGGCCTCAGCCAAAGGTTAGCGCCCCAACCAGCATGCGCTCAGGGACAGCACCACACATGCATATGCTGCTCATAAAAACGATATTGTGGAATGGTAGCAGAGCACTTGGCCAAAGCAGAATCAATATCTCCCATTTTTTCAATGACATGTTTTTGTTCTGTTTTGTTTTTTTCTTATCTGATTTTCCGTCGTGATCTTTCTTTTGACAATTGGTACTAGACTCCTTCAGAAGTGAATTAAAAAGTCTAAAATTAGGGCACCTGGGTGGCTCTGTCGCTGAAGCGTCTGTCTTCTGCTCAGGTCATGATCTCAGGGTCCTGGGATTTGTCTTGCTACACTGGGCTCCCTGCTCCGTGGAGTGTGCTTGTCCCTCTCCCTCTGCCCCCACTCGTGCTTTCTCTCTCTCTCTCTCTCTCTGTCTCTCTCTCTCCCCCTCTTTCTCTCTACCTAAAATAAATAAGTCAAATCTTTAAACATTTTTTTTTTAATTAGAAAAACTCCATCCCCCTTCAGGTTGGAAGCGCCATCACTGTATTGCCCATACCCTGTATTTCCCAGCTGCAGATTTTCTGCAGACCGCACCAGTGTGACGATGGAAGGAACAGGGCTGCGAGTTCCTATGCAGCTTGTTCTCTCTGCCTACTCGGTGGGGATAGGACCCGTTTACAAAGGCCCAGCGCTGCCTGGACTCCTCTGAGCCCCGGGAAGGTGGGTGTTCTGGGTGCCCTGGCAGCTGGAGACAAACAGCAATCCTAAGCAGTTAAGGTCTATTAAGCATCCACCCTACACCTAATTAAATTGAAATAGAAGGTGACGTTATGCTCAAAAACCTGCAGCTTAACCTAGCACACTGCTTGTTGTGGGCAACAGCCTCTGAACGGAAGCCCTTCGTTTGAGGGCAGTAGGAGGGGTCCGTGTGAGGCCTCGATGGCCCTGTGGTGTCCCCTGCAGAGGGAAACCCTGGGACTTGCTCTATTTCACTGACCCTTAGGGCCACTTCCTGCTTGGCCCCGCAGCTCACTGAGTCCTCAGGACACGCAGGCGGGGGTCGCAGAAGGAGGACCCTCTTGCCATCAAGGAGAGAAGCGAGCTGCCTGGAAGGTCAGCTAGAAAATCGTCTTCTATTTCCCATTTCCATTCCACGAATGCCTTGCATGAAAGAATCACACATGAACAAGACTACAGAATCCAATTTTTGTTTCTTTTAAAAACAAAACAAAAATCTCAGGCCAGAGAGCTAATGGCTGAAGCCACAGGAGCCCAGGCAAAGGCCAAGAGATGCTCAGGGCAGGAGCCCCAGGAAGCAAGAGCTCCTGGTCACTTCAGCTGCCCTGGGCCCCTCCTAGGGATGGAAGGGCCCTTCCCACAGCCTCGGTTCCCTAGTTCCCCGGTTCCCCGGTTCCCGGTGAGGCTGCTAGATCTCCCAGCTGCGCCTACAACTCTACTGTCAGCCCTGAGACCACCCTCTCTCTCCCTCCCTCTTAAGATCCTCCTCCTCCAGGTGAGGCCCGGTATATGTACCTATTACATAGGTGGATGAATACCATTTCTTGATGTTTTTGGTGTTTTTCTCCTTATATTTTTCCTTTTCCTTTTTTGCAGTTCAAGCACATAACTAGACCTCGTTCTCCACGTCTAGCAGCTGAGTGGAAAGCAGCAAGTTGGCAGCAAAATATTTCCCTCGGAGGCTTTTGTTTTCGGTCATTTAAACCCAAGGCAGGAAATAGGATTTGCAGGAAAAAGCAGAGGGCCTTGACAGGAGCCAGGAGGAGGGAGGGGGAGATGCCTCCCCGCTGACCCCCCCAGCCCCTCCCCCAAAGAAAGAAGTTGGGGTGGCTTTTGCCTTGCAAACTGTCTCCCAGGCCATATCAGAGCAGAGGAGATTGGAGAGAAGCAGTCTCCTAGGAAAGGGTCCCGGAGGTGACCCGCAGGACACCTGGAGGAGCCACTGGGAGTGCAAAAGAGGGACCCCCCCTGCAGTAACCCCATGGACCTATGATTGGGGGACCACACCACACAAAGCGCTGTGCTCCAATGTAGCCCGCTCCATGTCTGGGGGGCAGCAGCCCCATCAACGCCAGAGGTTAAGGTTAGAGCTAATGAGGATAACAAACCAGGCGCTGCTCCTTCCTTAGGTTTGGAGCTATTGAGAAAGAGACACAAGTGTCAGACAGATGGAGATCCAGTTTTATTCCTGATAACACTGGACTCCAGGCTGTGCCAAGGCACAGGCAGGTCTGGTCCTCTGCCCCTGTGTCAATCCTAGACCTTCAGCAGAAGCAGAGCAAAGCCCTTAGGGAACTACAGGCAGCTAGGCTGCAATGGGATTATTAGTAGTAGTTTTAACATAAGTATTTGGGACGCTTTTATTTGTCCCAAGGATTGCAGTAGTTGAGACATACTGAAAATTGTTGATCTAAATTCAAGTTAAACTGCACCTGGTGTCTTATCTGGAAGCTCATCTGGCCCAGCCAGGTGCGGGAATGGCTCTGGCAGCCGAGGAAGCCACAAGTGGTGGAGCACTCAGGACAGGCCCCGAGGGACAAGCAAGAATCCAGAATAAACTGGGAGGTGCCAGGTAGGGTGAAGGTGGTGAGCAGAGCAGGGGAGGGAGCTGGCACAGAGAACACTAAGCCGGCTCCTCCCAGGGCCCCTTTCACAGGAACTAGTCAGACTGGATTGAGCCAGCCAGAATGCAGAGGTCCCGGTGGGAGCCAGGGCACAGTCACAGACCGGATGGATCCTGGCTCCCGGGTCCTCTCCCGCCACGTTCCCAGCGTGGTCTTCCCTGCCCAGCTCTGAGTGTGACTGGCAAGTCCAGGCCTCTACCTCTCTGTCCAAACAAACTCTCTTGTCACCCTTCCAAAACCTGTTTTCTTTTCCTCTGGAAACTTCCTGCTGCTTTTTAGCCATCAATGAACTTCTTCTGGGCTTCTGTATTGTTTTAAGTGCTTATGGCAGTGATTACAATAATCTATTTATTTATTTATACAGGAATAATTTTATATTTATTTATTACAATAATTTATTTATGTCCCCTCTTCTCATTTAACTGTGAGTCTTTCAGGAGATTTGAATCAAAGTTGTTTAGAAAGCCATCAGACCCTGTCTTGTTTCCTACTCCTTAAAGCCAGGACTCCTGTGCCCACATCCATGGCAACTGGAGATTTTTTCCTCTGATGAAGTAGTGCCCAAGAACAAGACGAGATGTCTCCTCAGTTCCCCGAGCTCTGTCAGTCACACCTCAAGCTAAGAGGCTGGCAAAGTCTATGGGCAATCTGACAAAGGGGTGCCAGTGGAAGCTCTGACATCCTGGTCCCCAGATTACCTCACACTGTTGGCAAGACCCCACCCGTGTGCTCAGAGCTTCTTGTCAGGTTTTTGGTCCCCAAATTGTAAACATGAGTAGCAAGTAAATATTACCTTTTTTATGAAAGGGATGAAGAAAAGCAGAAGATGCATGAGGTGGAACAAAGCTTCAACACAACCACAACAAAACCAGATATTCTGAATATCCTCAGTGAGATAAAAGGTGCTCGGATCCCTGGGTGGCGCAGCCGTTTGGTGCCTGCCTTTGGCCCAGGGCGCGATCCTGGAGACCCGGGGTCAAATCCCACGTTGGGCTCCCGGTGCATGGAGCCTGCTTCTCTCTCTGCCTGTGTCTCTGCCTCTCTCTCTTCTCTCTGTGTGACTATCATAAAAAAAAAAAAAAAAAAAAAAAAAAAGATTTGAGATAAAAGGTGCTCTCTCAGAAAAGGATAGTCACACTCAAAGAGAACTCCTGGAAATTAAAAGTATGGAAGCAGATATGGAATGAAAAATTCAGTAGGAGTTTGGAAGATGAAGTTTCTCACAAATTAGGGTAAAAATAAAGATGAAAATAGGAAAATAATGCTCTTTCCTTCTGAGGTTCTAATTGCATGATTCCATTTCTCTGTTTTGGTCTGGATACTTCCAACTTAACTTCCAGATCACTCACGCTGGGTCTGATTTACTCTTAAATCCATCTACTGAATTTTCAATCTCAATTTTTTTTTTATTTATTTATGATAGTCACACAGAGAGAGAGAGAGAGAGAGGCAGAGACACAGGCAGAGGGAGAAGCAGGCTCCAAGCACCGGGAGCCCGACGTGGGATTCGATCCCGGGTCTCCAGGATCGCGCCCTGGGCCAAAGGCAGGCGCCAAACCGCTGCGCCACCCAGGGATCCCTTCAATCTCAATTTTTGAATTTAATAGCTCTGGACATTCTATTTCATTATTTTGTTGTTGGGTTGTTGTTGTTGTTGTTTTAGCATCCAATTCTCTGAGAAACTCTCAGTGTTGCATTTATTCCTGTGAGTGTATCTGTGCTCTTCTGTTTGGATCTTCTGTTGGTCTGTTTCTGTTATGTATTGTTTCTCTTGGATTCTAATCAAATGGTCTCTTTTTCTCATTGTTATTTTTGAGTGCTAGATGTTGTACATGAGTGAATGTTTGAGGCCTGGAGAATTTTATCATCCTGGTGAGAGATGTATTTGCTTCTGGCAGGCTGCCAGAGGCAGTAGCCACCTAAGATCCCCTTAATCCAATTTGGGTTTAAGGTGGGGCCACCCATCAGGATTGATGGCTTCAATCCTCTTGATGGCCTCTTTATTTCATCTTTATTCATAGTGTATAGACTTTTAGGGTTCCATTCCAAAATTTAGATGGAACTTTACCAGGGTTGCCTCAAAGTCCAGTTTTTGTCTCCGTAGCTCTGTGTGTCTATGGATAGTCTGTTGACAGCCTGTTTCTCATTCTGCCACTTTGAGCATCCTGCAATTCAACCTAATTCTGATATTAACTACCTGGAGTTAATGTAGATCCCTCAGACCCACAGGACTGCCCGTGCTTCAGGTGCCAGCTGCAAGTCCTCGGTGTCCTCAATCTACCCTCACTTCTACCCATCTAACTATAAATTTGGGGTCTCCCATGACCACCACCAACCCCCGCCCCTTCTCCAAGTTTTGATATCCAGCTAAGAACAACTCACAGAACTCGGAAAGTGCTATATTTACAATTATAGTTTTATTGTAAAAAATACAATACAGAGATAGCCAAATGAAAGAGACACATGGCAAGGTCTGGAGGGGACGGAGGGCCAGAGAAGTCTCTGTCCCTGTGAGGTCTGAATCCTAGTACCCGATATGTCTACCAACCAGGATGCTCCAGGAGCCTTGTTCAGTTTTATTGAGGTTTCCTGATGTACACAAGCTTGATTAACTCCCTGCCATATGATTGAACTCAATCTCCAGTTTCCCCTGCCTCCTGGGGTTTGGGATGGGAGGGCTGAGAGTTCTGGTCTTCTGATTACATGGTTAGTTTTCTGGTGATCAGTCCCCATCCTGGAGCTTATTAGGGTCCCACCAGGAGCCACCTCATTAGCATAACAAAGACACTCTTACCGCACTTGGGTCCAAGGGTTGAGAAGCCTTGTGCCAGGACCAAGGAGAAACACCAGATACGTATTTTTATTAAGCTACGCCTTCAAATCTGTTCTTTGCATATATGTTTTGTATAGTTCTAATTGTTCTCAGGGAAGGACTGGTCAGAAATACATAGTCCACTATAACTGGAAGCAAAATTTCTTGTCAATAGATACTATTTAATGAAAAAAAGAACAAGAGAAAAGAGAAAGCTGAGAAACTGAGTTCTATTATTATCATTATTTGATAATTTATATTTAAACAGCCACATGTGGTGAAGGGAGTACGTATCAGACCTTGGATGTTTCATCTCTAAAAGAGAGACTAGAACCACTCACCTCCAAGTCGCCTTGCATCCTTCCCAGCTTCCCAGCATCTCAATGGCTACAAGTCTGCAGGAAGGTGCCTGGTATCCCCGTTGATGAGGCTGGCTCAAAATAACTGAGACCTTCAAGCTCCAGGAGACCGGGTCTAAGTGTTACAATTCCCAATTATGTGGGAAAATGTGATTTTTTTTTTCCAGGAAAAACCTGAGGTAAGGGAAAGAACAAGAACAGAAGAGAGATGATACCATGACCACATGGAAAAATGAAAATGTTTGACATCTTTATTGGCGAGCTGTTACAGAAGTAGGTCCACTTTCCAAAATTGTAGAGCTAAGAATTATGCATTCCAAGATGTGTAAAGTTTATCTCCAACCAGCTGTTAGCGATAATAATAAGTAATAACAACCCAGTGGTGATGGGGCAGGGTGGGGAGTTGGGTGTAGTTGAAACAATGACAGAATGTTGACAATTGTTGAGGCTCGGTCATGAGGACATGGGATTGTTAATATTACTCTGTCACTCTCTACACATTGAAAACATTCAAAATGAAAGTCTTTAAAAATGAGTATCCTTAGGGACACCTGAGTGGCTCAGTTGGTTAAGCTTCTGACTCTTGATTTTGGCTAAGGTCGTGATTTCAGGGTCATGGAATCAAGCCCCAGGTTGGGCTCCATGCTCAGTGCGAAGTATGCTTGAGATTCTCTTTCTCTCCTTCTGCCTCTCCTCCTGCTCCGTCTCCCCCGCCTCCCCCCAAAAAAGTATCCTTAGACCTCATACATTTGTATAAAAAACGTGCTGGAAAGACACACCCACAGAATGGAAAGAGTGGATCTTATTTTTAAGATCACACTTAAAAATGTTTTGGAAAGGTGATGTGTTCGAATATGAAAAAAAAAAAATCTATAGGTGTGTCTCTACCCCTGTCTCCACCTAATCAGTTCTAGCTGGTCGGACCCCTGCAGAATTTCTACGCAAATATGCGACTGTATTTTCTCCTTTTTCACTCCTGAGGTGGCACAGCAGATGATCATTGTGCACTTTGCCTTATACTTAACACATTTTATTTTTTTAAGCAATCTCTATGCCGGACGTGGGGCTTAAACTCAAAACCCCAAGATCAAGAGCCATGCTCTGCCCACAGCTTGCCTGGGTGTCTCTCGCCTCAGCAGCTAGGCGGGTGCTCCCTGCTATGCCCCTCTTGCTGCTGCAAAAACTGAAACCTGTTCACATGTCTTGTGTTAATCTCCTTCTTCTCCTTCTGGTTTCTCATTACAGTATATGACACCCCCCCCCCCCTTTTTTAAGAGAGAGCGAGCCCCGGGGGCGTGGAGAGGGAGGGATGGAGGGCCAGGGCGGAGGAGTGGCCCGCGCGGGGCTGATCCCACACCCCTGAGATGGGCCCTGAGCCCAAGTCAGGAGTCAGGCGCTCAACTGGCCGAGCCACCCGGGGAACCCTACAATATCTTATGCTTTTTATACTCGTTCCTCGGTCTTTGGATATTCTGGGGTTTTGTTTGGTTTTGTTGTTTTGTTTCATCTGTGTTCTCTCTGCTTTGCATTTTTCAATACTCTATCGGTACCTCCCCCAGCTCAGAGATTCTTTCCTGGCCGGGCCTGCCTACTAAGAGGCCCATCAAGGGCAGTCTTCATTCCTATTACTTCCATCTCTCGGCTAATATTGCCCGTCTGTCCTTGCAGGCTGTCTACTTCATCCATTAGAGCTCTCTGCTTATTAGTCATGGCTGTTTTCAATTCCCAGTCTGCTAATTCCGACATCCCCGTCATGTCTAGTTCTGATGCTTGCTCTGTCTCTTTGAATTGTGTTTTTGCCTTTTGGTATATGCCTTATAATTTTTTCTTGGTAGCTGGACCTGAGGTCACCAGGATAAAGGAACTGCTATAAATAGGCCTTGAGTGAGATGATGGTGGCTGGGGGAGGGGGCGGGGTGCAGAATTCCATCATCTAGTGATTAGGTGGTTTTTTAAGTGAATTTCAGAAGTGTTTCTCAGCTGTTTTCTCCCCCGTGGTGGGGGACAGGATGGCTAGAATGGGCTGGGGTTGGGTGGTTCCCTTCCCCTGGTCAGCCAAGCTCTGATAACACTCCAGCAGGTTAGTCTCAGGTTAACTAGTCTCCCCTGAGAGCAGACTTGGTTAAGAAAACAGAGGAACAGCTGAAGCCTGGGTGGCTCAGCAGTTTGGCACCTGCCTTCGGCCCAGGGCCTGGTCCTGGAGACCTGGGATCGAGTCCCACGTTGGGCTCCCTGCGTGGGACCTGCTTCTCCCTCTGCCTGTGTCTCTGTCTCTCATGAATGAATAAATAAAATCTTTTTTTTTTTAAGAAAACAGAGGAACAGAGTGCTCTGTCTCATTTCTGAATGTTCTTTGCTCCACTCGCAGCTGAACGTCTGAGGGGTTTCCCTCTGATGCTTAACTGTGAGAACCTGGAAGGAGGTAGGGTTCACAGTATTGTGGGGGTTCCCTTTAGGACTGGGTTCCCTTGGGTTTTTTAACTCTGAGTTGTGCACAGAGCCCCCAGTTTTTGTCATTATGATTGAGGTTTCTCTCTCCATGGCACTGGTCTCCGCAGTGGTTTCCACCCCAAGCCTCTGCTCCCCTAAGGCAGGACTTCCCACATCTGCCTGCTGGTTTGCCTTGTGTCCCACCCCACTCTTGGGGATCCAAGGAGACTTGTTGATTTTTTTGGGGGGGGGGGTCTGCTCAGCTTTTTATTTGTCAGGACAGAGTGCGACTTCTGAGCTTATGTACAAAACTGGAAACTAGAAGTGTTCTTAAAAATGTATTCATAAATCATGTAAGTTTAATGGGTAAGTTTAATTTAGGAAGTATGCAAATATTTTTTGTAGAATAAATCTCCAAAAGTGGTTTGTAGGGCCAAGGGGTTTGTATACATCTGTGGTTTTATTATTTTTTTATTTTTAAAAGATTTTATTTATTTATTCACGAGAGACACAGAGAGAGAGGCAGAGACACAGGCAGAGGGAGCAGCAGCCCCCTGCGGGGAACCCTATGTGACACTTGATCTCAGGACCCTGGGATCACGACCTGAGCCGAAGGCAGACGCTCAACTGCTGAGCCACCCAGGCGCCCACCTCTATAGTTTTAGATATTGCCAAATTGCCAGTGACCCACTTTATTCCCACCAGCACTATCTGAGATGACACAGACAAATATTTTAGAGACTTTTCAACACTGGCTTGGCTCTTTGTCTAGTGTGTTTGGCTAGGTAGATAATAAATCTGAGAGTATGTCAATATATTAGGTGAATCAATCGTGACACTTAAAAAACAAGCTCTTAAAAAATAAAAATAAATTAAAAAATACAAGCTCTTGTCTGGCAACTTTCCTATATAAATGACACCCACTCAGCTGTTCAGGAGTTTGAGCACTTATTGTAGAAGCCAAGTTTCATGTAGCTTAATGCCCCATGAAATTTCTTCAAGACTGCTTAATTTTACCAACTTCAAAGATTTCAATAATGTACAAATTGATGTTAATGGGGCACCTGCCTGGCTCAGTCCACAGAGCATGTGACTCTTAATCTCAAGATCATGAGTTCACCCACATTGGGCATAGAGATTAAAGAAATATAATATTTTATTTAAACTTTAAAAAAATCTTTTCAAGATTTTATTTTTAAGCAACCTCTACACCCAATGTAGCACAACCCTGAGACCAAATGTCGCATGCTCCACTGACTGAGGCAGCCAGACACCCCTAAATGAAATGTTTTAAACAAAACCAAATTGGTGTCAATGGAAATAATCTGGTTTTAACTATCCCATTAACTCAAACTTGCCCCTTTATTTTTTAAAGAAAATTATAAATTATAATGTCCTGTGACAGGGACGCCTGGGTGGCTTAGTTGGTTAAGTGGCTGCCTTTGTCTCAGGTCATGATCTCAAGGTTCTGGGATTGATCCAGGCCTTGGGCTCCCTCTCAGTGGGCCATCTGGTTGTCTCTCCCTCTATTCCTCATCATCACCCCTGCTCGTGCTGTCTCTCAAACAAATCTTAAAAAAAAAAAAAAAAAATCCTGTGACATAACACCTTTAACAGAATACTTACACTTATGAATGGGTAAGCCTTTGAAATAAAGAGCAATCTGTACTAGTGAGATGTCGACCATCAGCCATAATCCAATGATACAGCTCAGTGGCTCAGAAGCCAGCCCTAGAGAAAGCCTGAGTTCAAATCCCATCTGGGCCATGTAGGTAACTCTTTGTAGGTTGAATCATTTGCAAATTACTTCACAAAACAACTCTTTTGTCAACTGATGCGAAGATTAGATAAAATAACCTGATAAAGGTACTCATCACAGTGGAACACAGTAATCAGTGGTAAATGACGCCCTAAAGGAAGACTCCCACATTGCTTATCATACTTGAATTTTTTTCATATCATATCATATTCTGATTATTTTTTTGGGCTCAGACGCCAATAATTCCATGAGGACTCTCCAAACTCCTCAAAAACATGTTGCCCTCTTCCTTGTCAGTATTCCCACGGAATACTATGAAAATGACAACACACAGGGCTGTCTTTTTTGCAACATAGTCTGCACCCAATTATTTAATTAACATTACGTTAATTGTAATTTGCAACACACTATTGTGTATTTAATTCACTCTCTAGTTTTCCCAATTTTTTCCTCTATTTTTTTCCAATTCTCAAGCATTTCAGAGAAAGCACACTCAAATTTAGTTTGTCCTTCCCACCCCACATTATAGTCAGTGTGAGGCATAGCATTTAATACTTTTATTTTTCAATAAATACTCTTAAATCAATTATATGTGAAAGTTCCCTGAGATCTATCTGTATTGAAAAGCATTCCTTTGTCATTTATGCTCCTAGTTCTTAGGCCATATGGCCTACATTTATTTCCTTCATTTATGGATGGACAGATGATATAAAATCCACTTTTTTTTAGAGCAAATTCACATTTTGTATATCTGAAATTTCCCAATCAAGAGCGTCCTAAAAGAACTGAGATCTGATTTAATCACAATTCTGATAGTAGGCAGAACACATATATAAATTAGCTAACAGTTTCCTACCTGTCACCCCCATAAAGACAAAAACAAAAAAACCCATTTAGACTCGTAAGATAGTATTTCAGTAATGAAAACATAAGAATATTGAATCCTAACTAAAGAAGAGAGATTTAACATTGTAACACCAATTTTATCCAGTGTAAGAAAAATTTTAAGCTTTATTTTGATAAACATTTCAGATTCCCTCATATCACAGCATATCAATAAGCAAAATGTACATATACTGATTTTATACATGTCAAGTTCCAAATTCCCAATCCTAGGTAAGCAAGTTGCAAAATACTAGTGCCAATAATTTAACTATCGGTAGTATTATAAACAAAAATAAGTGAGTGTTCAGCACTTTAAGTGAAATGAGGCTTTAATCAAATAAGAGACTTAATTCCACAGGGTGTTTTTTTTTTTTTTTCAACAATAATTAATTCAATCAAGTCTGTGATTCCAAGCTCGAGTGACAGACAGTATATGTTTGAAGCAAACAAGAAAAGGCAATCAACTCTTAAGTGGTATATTACAGTATGTACTATATTTTTGGACAACCTCTAACTGCATTTGATTTTTAGGACTTGTTTTGGAGTCTGAAGAAACAAGAATTAGAGAAAAGACCTCTGACTCCACTTTGAGGATGTTACTCAATGGCTCTGTGTTGGCACAAAGATACATTATAACACTGGTGCTCTTTGATCAACTTCCCACACTAATTCAATCACCACCAGCAGACTACCTTCAGCTACATCTTTGATTGAGAAATACACAAATTTTACCCAAAGAAAATTCTGTACTTCCAGTTTTAAAAAGCAGACAGTTCTATGAAGAAGCAACCATTTAAATATCTGAGTATACACATTTAAGTTTTTACAACTTCATGCCTTAAGTTTTGATTTCAGAAGTATTTCATGGACCTAGCATCAGATATTTACACAACATGTGTTTTATACAATATAATTTTAGAAACTGTAAGTTGCACAAAATAATAAATTCTTTTTTTTTATCAAATTCAAGTTTCCAGTGATCTTAAAAAAAAAAAAAAACAACACAAATTATAACTGTTTTTGCTCAGCTGAGATATCCAGTTATGGTTATTATCTAGAAAATCCTAAATTTATGCGAAAAATTAAAGAAAAGGAAGGTATTTTCAGTTTTACATAATTTCCAATCTTAATACCACTATTTTAATTCAGATTAAAGACATGACCTTTGGAAGTCCTTGGCATCAAATGGCACGTTTGGACAAGAATCACAACTGGAAGCTAGAGGAAAAAATGGATCTTAGCACAATTTCTCTCAAAGTATGAGGAATCTTAATATAATCAATGCACAATAGAAGCAGTCGTTCAGAAATCTTGGGAAGCTCAGATTTCTTTAGCTCTTTTCGTTTTACTAAGCAATCCGAAGTAAGCATTATATTTACTTTTAAGAACAAAGGAAAATACAAAATAAAACGAGAAAAAGGCAGCACGTAGCATTTTAGTGGGAGTCACCAAAAGTTCTTTTTCTCCCTTGGCTTTGGGTACATTATCTCACCTTTATCTTCACTTTGCTTAAAAAAAGAAAAATCTCTGCTCAAAGCAGTCGTACCGAGAACACTAGCGGTTTGCATATTTTTCCTAATTTCCCATGCACCCAGATGCTGACATCTAAACAAATATTTCAGTGAAAACTTTTCTCCCATTTGCATGAAGTCTGAGCCACTATATAATTTGCAATGGAAAGTGGGGGAAAGCAGCTAAAAATCACGGGAGGCTGCCAGTTTCCTCAGTCTCTCTCTCTCTCTCTTTTTAAAATCATTTTAATTTTTTAGTATGATAAAGACAAAAGCTGCAGCTGAAAATTCACATGGTTCAGGAATACGTTGAAAAAAAATTTACTATAGTCCTTAAGATTCAAGTAAGTGATCCCAAATCAAGTATTAGAGAGCTGCTAATTAGGTGAGAATAATGAGCCACTCAAATTACATTGGCAATGTTTGCTGAGCTGTTTTTTTTTAAAGCTTCCCCTTGTATTCTATAAGGATCCATGTATTTGAGTCCACAAACTAGCCACTTTCAAGAAGGTATTCTTTTGACCAAAATTTACCCTGAAATCAATTTTCTCAATTCCTTTCTTTTCCCAAAATTGTTTGATCACATTTTAAGGCGGGGGAGTGTATGAAGCAGGTCGTTTTGCACGGCACTTGTACTCTTTGAAGAGACCTAACATTTTAGTGAACGGGGAAACTTCACAACATACTTAAACACCACATACTTATATTATTTTTCTGTGCTGCATAATATATACTGTAAGAAAGTGTGTTTTGACTCAAAAGGATACACTGAAATGCTATAGTGTGACAATATATTCATTAGAGAGTTAGCATAATTTAAAAAGGAAGCATATATTTTAATAATTCCAATGTTTTGTTATTTGGGCTTAATTTGAACTTTTTTTCTTTTGATTCTGCATTTTTGAGAGGGTGTCTTTTATTTTTAAGCTGTATTCAAGACTATAAAGAGTATCCTAATGCAACTTAATATAAATATAAATAATATATAAGCAATATATACGTATACATATACACAGAGCCAAGCATCAGACCACTGATGTTGTACTTTCGGGGTTCACGCGAATAAGTCTAGATGCATTTCTCAGGTCCTGGAGTTGCTTGGCGGGTTTCCCCACACCTTCTTCAAACCTTTTCTCCACCACAGGGAGGACGGTCTCATACAGAAAGGACGCATTCTGTCTGATAAAAGCCTTTTTCTCCGGATCCTGCTCACACCGAAGGCTATAATCCACATGCTGCACAGCAACCAGGATGATTTCCACCAGGCTCTCCAAAAGCACCATGTGCAGCTCTGGGAAATACAGCTTCAGCGCTTCTTCCAAGAAGCCCATGGTCTGTTTGGTAAAGGCAACCACAGTGTAACTCAGGTTCACCCAGCAGTCATCTCCTGTGTACTGCTCAAAGTTTCTTACCCCACAACTCTTCATCTCCTCTTTGAGTTTGCCCAGGGCTTCTGGGGTCATCAAGTTCATCCTCCTCCACATCTCCTCAGAGTTGCGATGCTTAGTGGCTTCGATTATGATTTCTTTGTAACTGTGCAAGGCCCCTTGGATGTCCTTCACCAGAAGGGCATGGATGATGAAGGTGAGGTCCAGTCCGATGTCACCCAGTTGCTGACAATGCTCCTTTGCCACTTTTACACACTCAGCCGCCGTGGAGAGGCTCTCCTTACTATCGAACACCTGCTTGCTAAAAGCATCCACAAACATGCCCATGGCTGATCTCGCCCAGACCACAAAGGCAGAGTAGCAGCCGCTGTCAGTGCCTGCAAAATCCGTCTCAAATTCCCTCGCAGTCTCAAGAAGGCTGGTAAAGAACACGTGGCAGAGCTTATGAATGTAGAGTAAAGTGGCGCCTTCGATACGAAGCTGACGTATTGCAGTATGCACAGCCGCTGCCCTGTTTCTCAAAAACAGCTCACAAGCCTTTGTGCACTGGCCAAGGCGGATGAGTTGAGAAACTGCCCTTCGAGTCGCCTTGGGACCGCCTCTCAGGGAACGATCCGGGGACAGTTCGAAAACTAGCACCTCAGTGAGCTGTCGGACCCGCTCATCCACTTTGGCCCTCAGTTCTTTTACAGGAGGTGGACTGGGCTTATCTTCTAGGTAATGGTTCAATTTATCCAGCAGGTCAACGGCTCCTTCAAAGTCCCTCTGCGCAATACAGACATCCAGGTCTTCAGGCAACTCCTGGATCCACTCCATTGAGAGATCCACCTTCTCCTCTTCTACCTCAGGAGTAGCTGGTTCGTCCTCTTCCTCATCCTCAAATGGGTTACCGGCTTTGGAAGTCACCTGCGGTGGTCCGCGAGGGGCCGCTGCCTCTTCCTGCTCCCTTCGCCGTTTTTCACTGAGGGCCCTCTTGGTTTCCTCCAGCACTTCCAGCCACTCTCGTTTGATTTTAGCATTCTCCGCCTGGAAAATACGGCTCTCGGGAAACATCAACAGCTTGAACATGTCCTTCATGGGCGGGTTGTCCTTGACATTGACCACGGCCAAACCGTCCAGGGGATAGAGGGCGTTGTAGCGATACATCCCCCGCCGCTGTGGCAGCCAGGTGGCCACCAGCAAGCAGTCGTTCATGAGAAAGCCGTGCACCCGCTGCAGTTGCGCCATGTGGTCGGCCTCGTATTCCACCAGGTCGCCGTTGTACACCAGGTACTGCCCCGGCGTCTCCAGCAGGTGCCTGCAGCCTTCCACCTTCTCAAGCAAGGTGGTAAGGGTGCGCTGCTTCCCTTCCTCGCCCGGACCCGAACTGTCGCGGGAGGCGCCCCCGGGAGCCGGAAAAAAGCCAGCCTGGCCCCGCAGGTGGTCTCGGCCGCCCGCGCCGCCGCCTCCCTCCTCCCCGCCCGAGGCCGCGGCAGCGCCGGCGGCGGCGGCGGCGGCCGGCAGCAGGGTGAGCGGGATGCTCTCCAGGCTGCTCTTCTGCTCGGTCAGCAGATGGCTGAGCTGATACATCTCGCTCTCCAGGTAGGAGATCTCGCGGGCCGTCTCTATGAACTGCCGGTAGTTCTGGTAGACGTTGCGCTTCAGGTTCTGCGCCGTCTCCTCCGCCAGCGCCTGGATGCGCTGCCGGTGCTCCTGCAAGTCCCGGTCCCCGTCCGACTGCTGCGAGAGCTGCTTCACGTACAGCCGCGCCTCAAAGCCCCCCGACTCCAGCTGCCGCCGCAGGCGGCTCGCCCCACTGTCCGACATCGCCATCGCCATTTCCGCCCGAGGCTCACGAAGCCACTGTCACTACCGCCGCCGCCGGTGCCGCCGCTGCCGAGACCCGCCCAAGCCCCGCCGAGCTCCGGGGCTGAGGAAGCAGGATGGAAAAGAGACGAGTACGCCTGCGCCCGAGTCTGAGCTTCAGGCACCGCGCCTGCGCAGGGGGCCGGGCGCAGGCAGCGCGCATGCGCAGGAGCGCCCGCGGCCTAGGGCCCATGCGCCGGAGGCGCTATTGCGGAAGAGAGTGGAGGGCGAGGCGGCGAGACGTGGGTACTGCGCATGGGCCGGGCGTGACGTCTGTGTTTGAAGCGAGCGGCGAAGCGTAAAGGCGGTAACCAGTGTCCTGACACCTTCCCAGAGTCCAGGCCCTGGGAGCCCACGTTTTGAGCCCACTAGGAGGTATCATGCAGAGTTCTCTTTTTTAAGCCCCAGAATCTTGGCCTCGGCGTTTGGGCAAACTCAGTTCTCGTTCTAGAGCCAGTTATTCCTGAGTTCTCGCGAGATCGGCGGGCCGGCCCGAGAGCCGCCCGAGAGCCGCCCGAGAGCCGGTATTTCTTAGGAGCTCGACCAGGCTCTCGGAGCGTCGGGTCCGTGGAGCCTGCTTAGCGCCTTCGGACGCCGCCTGGGATCCCGGCAGACATGGACGAGGATCTGGTGTTGGCGCTGCGGCTTCAGGAGGAGTGGAACCTGCAGGGATCGGAGCGCGACCGGGCCCAGGCGCCCCTGTCGCTGGTGGACGCGTCCTGGGAGCTGGTGGACCCAACCCCGGATTTGCAGGCCCTGTTTGTGCAGTTCAACGATCGGTTCTTCTGGGGCCAGCTGGAGGCCGTCGAGGTGAAGTGGAGCATGCGAATGACCCTGTGAGTCCCGAGCCCCGCTGGGGAAACGAGAGCGGCTGGCAGCTCCTCTGCAGCCCCCGGTCCCGGGGGGCGTGAAACCTGGGGGTCTCGTGGTGGACACCAGCAGCTCCTCTCGCTCTCTCTCCCTCCCCTACTCTCTCTCCCTCTCCAACAACTTTAAGAAAGCTAGCTGTGTGGCCCATTCCGGTAGCCGATTGATTTGTAAAGGACACCGGGAGAGAAAAGGATGCCTTTGGATCTCCCCTCACTTGAAAATAAATTAACACGTTTCTGACCCAGGAGGGAGAAGCACCCAGAGTCAGCCCCTAAGAAAGAATGCCGAGGAGGCAGCGAAGCCTCCCAAAGATGTGTGTTGTCCTCTTCTGTGCCCTTTGAGATGACACCACTTGGTAGTGAGCTCAGGTGTTAGAAGGGGGACGGGGCTGACGTTTCCATATTTCTGGACGGAAAGGATCTTCGGGGATGCCTCTAAAAGGATGTTCACTAAAGTAGAGAATTCCTGATTTGAAATAATCTGTTCCGGCACATGAACGGAGTTAACAACTTTAATATGGTTGTACACCACGGTGCTTGTCTTTGCAGTAATACAAAACAGCCTAAACTAAGACAGATTAAGATATGGCATAAAACTGTTTAAAAGGACAAATCTCCTTCGTAAAGGCTTCTCTTACGCTTTCGGAGATGCGCCGATGGAGATCTGGCTGTTACTACCACAAACTGATTATAGTTTGAAGGGAGGAGACTGGGAGCCGCAGAACAGGATTGTCTTTGGCCTCTTGCAACCTGGCTAGGGCAAGGGATGCAGTTCTGTTCACACATCTCTCTCACTGGGTTGATCTGAAGATATCTCCTAACAAAGAAGGTATACTAGTGTGAACTGCCCAAGAATGTATAAGGATTTATTCTTCTATTTCTGTTTCTCTTTTGTGTGTTTTAGGTAAATAATGCTTTTGTGGTGGTTGTTTTCCAGGTGTGCTGGGCTATGCAGCTATGAAGGGAGGGGTGGAATGTGTTCCATCCGTCTCAGTGAACCTCTGTTAAAGTTGAGACCAAGAAAGGATCTCGTAGAGGTATTCTTTGCATAAACTTGATTCTTAGCTGAGTAATTTAAAAATGCTTTTTACTGATTTACACTGCTGTGAATTAGCCTGTAATACAAAAACCAAACACCTGTTTTTCCTCATTGCAAACTTTAACTGCAATGCAGATAATAATGATTATATATCATTGTATATGTAAAAATTGTATATTTTTACAATTCTTCACAGCTAAAGGCTTTTGGGTTCATTATTTAATTTGATCTTCACAACAGCCGTGTTTATGTACAGTGTGTGTTGTCCTCATTTTTTATAAATATGGACATAAAAGTTCAGAGAGGCTAAGTAACTGGTTTAAGTTACATATTTAGAAGCAAAGATTTAGAAAAAATTAGGACCCATATCTTCCTTTTGAGACTTAAAATTTGGTTCTCTGTTCAGGTGCTGTGGTGCTGCCCTCCCAGAATATCTAGCTGAGCTGGTATAACCAGCCAGCATGAGTGAGGGCATGCTTCACTAGCAAAATGGAGCAGTAGGAGCCCCCAGATTATGGCTAGTTGAGTCTAGAAGATGCCTGAAATTCCCTAAGACACACCCAGTGTGACTGGTCTTGCCCCAGTTATAGCTCTTGAAATGTGTGCACAAAAGAGGATAAGGTGGTAGAGGTTGGATGGGAAATATGTTAAAACATGCTTGGAAATATGAAAGATGGTGTTTTTAAGGATAATATAGGGTGATGGTTTTCAGAACCATGTGAATATACTAAACACCCCAGAACTGTACACTTAGAAATAGTTAAGATGGTAAATTTTATGTAATGTGTTTTTCACCACAGTTAGGATAGAAGACAGTGGCTACTAAATATAAAATGGCACAACAGAAATAATTAACTAATAAAAGAGAATGGGGGAATAAAGAAACAAAGCCCCGCAAAAAAGTTAGGCATAAAGATGGTTATCAGTAATTATATTAAATGTAAATGGATTAAGCATTAATTAAACATGAACTGACATAATAGATGGAAAGAGAAGTGCTTAAGATAAAGCCACACAGGGCAGCCCCCGTGGCCCAGTGGTTTGGCGCTGCCTTCAGCCCGGGGTATGATCCTGGAGACCCAGGATCGAGTCCCGCGTCGGGCTCCTTGCATGGAGCCTGCTTCTCCCTCTGCCTATGTCTCTGCCTCTCTCTCTCTCTCTCTCTCTCTCTCTCTCCCTCTCTGTGTGTCTCATGAATAAAAAAATAAAACTGCATTAGGAAAAAAAAAAAAGATAAAGACACACATATGTTAAACGCAAAAGGGTGGAAAAAGACGTATATCATCCAAACAAAAACAGAAAGCTGTTGTATCAGACTAAAGATTTTAAGGGAAGAAGTTTTACTGGAAAAAAGGTTAACATTTTATAATGATAAAATGATCTATTAAATAAAAACACATAATGATCCTAAAAGTAGTAATATAGCTTTAAATTACATAAAGCGTAGATTAGAAGAAGCAAAAAGGAAAATAATCCACAATCATAGTTGCAGGTGTTAACACAACTTTGTTGGTAACTAAGTGAATAAGCAGGGGAAAAAAGTAGGCATAAAAAAACATTCGAACATGATTAACCAAATCAACCTTATGAAGAGCTCTAATAACAGTAGTTGCTTAATGAATATTTATTGTGTAAATGGTTAAACGCACGAACAGTTTTTTTTTTTAAAGGTAATGGGCGAGAAGAGAATGGGAAATGTGTGGTAATGCTATCAAGTGAGCATTTGCTGTTGGCAGAAAGTTACAATATCAGATCGGGGTAAGAAGGACCAAAGAGGAACAGTGTGACTCTGGTCTGTACATAAAGTATGACCTAAATTGTAATGAGTAGGATTCAGAAAAGGAAAAGACTTTGTCTGGTTGAGGACAAAGAAAAGCTTCATGCACGTGTATTTTATGACTACTGACATCACCACATCTACTACTCTTTATTGATTTATTGAGTACGTATTGTGTGTCAGTAGTAGTAGTAATTATGATTAACACTAGTGTTAATCTAGTGTGTATAGCCCTGCAAGATCAGAATATCCCCATATTAGGAATAAGGAGCAAGTTGTAACTTGTCCAAAGCCTTGTGCATAATAAATAATAAATCCTTGGTGTAGGCTGTTTTCCTGGCTCTAAAGCTCTTGTCCTATTCCCTATACCACATGGCCTCATTACTACCACTTTATAATTGTTACTCCTGTTAATGAAAACACGGAGGTGAGCCTTACAGGACAGATTGCATTCTGAGAAGTAGGGATGGTAGAGGAAAACCACTGTTGGCAGAAGAAATGGGCATGCTGTGAACAGAAGAGAGGCATGAAATTTAGGGCATATTGAGGACCAGAAGTAGCTGCTTTTGGCCAGACAGTACAGTGGTGGGAAGTAGAGGTGTTTGGGGACCATGTTGAGTAGAATCTTGAATCTGGCCTAAATGTGGAGTGGAAAATGGTACATCTATAAAAATAGAAATTGTTCAGTATGGTGCCATGTACCATTTTCAGGGTGTTTAAATTGAACCCAAAATTAGGAGCCTTAATTTATTTCTTCTTTATAAGACTATAAGTTATTGATCATTACTGTGTTAGAAAACATTTGAAATGTAGAGGCCCTTTGAGTTTGAATCCCAAAGAGTGGTATTTACTTGAAAAGATTAAATTCACTTTTAGAGATGGAGTTGATAATTTTAAGAGATGTTTTTGTAATGGCCAAGTTAAAATGTTTGATTCACCCATTTTTCTGTTCAGCATAATTTGATAAGACTACAGTTAATTAATGGCAGTCTAGTTCTGATGGAAATTCTTTGTAAAAACATTATGAACAAGGTTTGCTTTTAGAAGACCTTTATGACTTTCACTATTTTTTTTAAAAGATTTTATTTATTCATGAGAGAGAGAGAGAGAGAGAGAGAGGCAGAGACCCAAGGCAGAGGGAGAGAGAGAGAGAGAGAGAGAGGCAAAGACCCAAGGCAGAGGGAGAAGCAGGCTCCATGCAGGGAGCCCCACATGGGACTCGATTCTCACGTCCTGGGCCGAAGGCAGCTCTAAACCGCCTTCGGCCGCTGAGCTACTCGGGCTGCCCGACTTTCACTCTTTAAAAAGATATTTCTGGGACGGCTCAGGGCATGATCCTGGAGTCCCGGGATTGAGTCCCACATTGGGCTCCCTGCATGGAGCCTGCTTCTCCCTCTGCCTGTGTCTCTGCCTTTTTCTGTGTCTTTCATGGATAAATGAAAAAAAAATCTTAAAAAAAAAATTTAAGATAAATTATGAAACAGCAGCCTTAAATACTTTTGTGAATTTTACACCTACACATCTACATCTTTGATGTGGAAATGAACAGTAGGCTATTGTTTTATTTATTTATTTATTTATTTATTTATTTATTTATTTATTTTAATTATTTATTTATTTATGATAGTCACAGAGAGAGAGAGAGAGAGAGAGAGAGAGAGGCAGAGACACAGGCAGAGGGAGAAGCAGGCTCCATGCACCGGGAGCCCGAAGTGGGATTCGATCCCGGGTCTCCAGGATCGCGCCCTGAGCCAAAGGCAGGCGCCAAACCGCTGTGCCACCCAGGGATCCCGCTATTGTTGTTTTAAGTCAAAGAAGATTTATGTAAATTCAGATTAAATTTGGGCCAATCATGGGATTTATCATCAGATTTTATTCACTAGAGCAGTAGGTTTTATTTTTATTTTTTATTTTTAAGATTTCATTTATTTATTCATGAGAGACAGAGAAAGAGGCAGAGACAGGCAGAGGGAGGAGAAGCAGGCTCCATACAGGAGCCTGATCCTGGAACTCCAGGATCATGTCCTGAGCCAAAGGTAGACACTCAACCGCTGAGCCACCAGGTATCCTGGTTTTATTGTTTTAAAATTGCACATGATTCAAAAATCCCAAGACTATGGAAAGCAATACACATAGAAAGGTTGTCCTATCCCATCCTTCTCTATGCTGAACTCCCAACTTCTATAGGATATTGTTATTAGTTTCTTTTTTGTTTCATTGTTCTGTTTTGCAAGTTTTTAAAAAGATTTATTTATTAGAGAGAGCATGAGCCTCTGGGAGGGGGAGACAGAGAGGGAGAGAGAATCTCAAGCAAACTCTGCTGTGAGTGTGGAGCTCGATCTCACAACCCTAGATCACAACCTGAGCTGAAACCAAGAATCAGATGGTTCGCTGACTACGCCACCCACCCAGGCACTGGTTTTGAAAATACTTCTATCCATTCTTATTCCCTCTCCCAATCACCTAACATACTTCTTGTACAAAATACTGGGTACGTTCTTTTATATAGTCTGTATAGAATTCCATGATGTGGATTTTCCATAGTTCATTCAGTCAGGACCCTATAGCTAAACAGTTAGTTCCAGTCTTAACATTACAAACGATGCCACAATGAAAATTTCTCATAGACATGACCTTTCATATTAGTCTAGGTATTGCTGGGTCAGATGATAAATGTATTTGTAACTTTGTGAGATGTTACCAAATTATCCTTGGAGGGGGTTTGTACCATTTTGTGTCCCACCACAGATATATGGGAATGTTTTTTTGACCTTATCTTTACTAATGTCAAACTGGGAGTTTTACTAATCTAGATAAGCAGAAATAGCATATTGGTGTAACATTAATTTGTATTTGTTTTTATAAATGGAGTTGCACATCTTTTTTCATGTTTATGGTTTATCTTGATTTTTGATCATTTCAAAATTTGGTTTCTAAAACTTTTAACATTGTCAGAGCCTTTTATTTCTTTTTCTGTGAACCCATCTATGACTTTTGCCCCCTTAAAAATTGAGTTATTGGTCATTTCCTATTATTGACTTTAGTAGCTCTTTATATTTTAAGAATTAGTAGCCTGAGAGGTGCATTGCTCATACATCATTTTGAATTTTTTTCAGCCACCCTCTTTTTTCTCCCCACACAGAATTTTAAAGTTTTTATGTAGTTGAGTTCATTGATCTTTCCTTTGAGTTTTTGATTAAGAGTTAAAAAGGCTTTCTTGGAGCATGGAGTTCTTAACCTGGGATCTGCAGAGTTTCAGAGAATATATGCAAAGTTTTGTGAATGGATGCATACGTAATTTTTCTAGAAAGACGGTTCATGACTTTTAACAGTTTCTGAAAGGAGCCTGTGATCCAAACAAAGTTAAGACCCCAGGCAGGGTAAGAAAATGCCTTTTTATTTTCAAAAGCACCCTAACAATTTGATTGTTTTCTGTTTCAGACCCTCTTGCATGAAATGATACATGCCTATTTATTTGTCACTAATAATGATAAAGACCGGGAGGGGCATGGCCCAGAGTTTTGTAAACATATGCATCGCATCAATCGCCTGACTGGAGCTAATATAACGGTATATGATTTAAATAATAAATATAACATTCATTAATTTAACTTATTAATAAATAGGTAGAACATTTATGATTTTTAGTATTTACTGAGTAATTCCTGGGATTTAACTAAAAATAGACAACTGGATAGGAACAAACACTGTCTGAGGATTTCCCACAGCAAGACAGACAAGCAAAGAGAAGCTAACCTGCTGGTCTGGGGCTGGGGCTGCTCAGGCGCCCCCCCAGGCCTCTGAGCGCAGCTAGGGCAATGCTGTGTGCATAGTGGCTACAGACCGGCGCTACCTCTGGATTGCTACAGCTATCCCTTAGCTTCGTTTCCTTGTGATCATCTCCTTCGATGGTTCCTTTATCTGCTGCCATTTTATGTGTCATGCCCATCATCACAAGTTGTTCTCGATTTATATTTCTGCATAATATTGTAGGAAGCAGAGTCTGGGGGCAGAAAAGCAGGAGTTGTCCAACTGCTGGCGTACTGGTGCTCACTCCATGGACAGCAGACTATGGGGCCTCCGTGTAGGAGCAGGAAAGGGGGGCAGCAAGGATACTTACCTGCTGGGTCCTTGAGATGAGAAAATACGTGCCAAACATTGTAGCCCCGTCTGAGCACAAAGTTAAAGACGAGGTGTTTATTATTACTGATTCATTTTATCAGGTGACCTTGCTGTTCCTTTTCTCCTGCCCCACACAGTCCCCTGCTTGTCTTGGCTCAGTGAACGTTTCAGCCCCCATGCGGCTCCTCGCACATCCTCTCGCTCATTGGTCCCACTTCCTCTGTGCTGTCACATGTCCTTCATCTTTGCAGCGGGCCAGGACTTCTTCCTTTTAGTGTCTCTAGCAGCTCTTTGACCGTTGACAATATTTTATTCTATTTCAGACCTCTGAACACAGGGTGGCTCTTCCTTATCTTTGTACACCTCTGTATAAGATGTGTGATACAGCGCCCCTATGAGGGCTAATAAGTATTGCATTGGATTGAACCAAATTCCTGCAGATTATTTCCTGTCTTTGAAAGACAGTAAAAGCCAGCATTGTGAAAAATGAAAAGTGCTCACTTTCTGTAGATTTTTTTTTCTTCTAGCTGTTGGCTTTAATTTTCAGAGTTACTTAATTTAATTATCAGAGTTACTTCATCAAGAAAGTGGCTTGCATTAAAAACCAGTCACATGGGGTGCCTGGGTGGCTCAGTCAGTTAAGTGGCTGCCTTCAGCTCAGGTCATGATCCTGTTTTTTTAAAATCTTAAGAAAAAGAATTTTTAAAAAATTTTATTTATTCATGACAGAGACACACACATACAGAGGCAGAGGGAAAAGCAGGCTCTGTGCAGGAAGCCTGACGTGGGACTCGATCCTGGGTCTCCAGGATCACACCCTGGGCTGAAGGTGGCACTAAACTGCTGGGCCACTGGGGCTGCCCTAAATTTTTTTTTTTTTTTGACAAAGTAAAAAACAGTCACATAAAGCCCTGACTAGCAAAAAGCATTGTGGAGTTGCAGGTACAAAAGGCTTTTAGTTTCCTCATTGGCGTTTTCACTTTAAGCAAAGTCCTGGTATACTTCCTATTGTTCACTTGGAAGAGGATATATTCTTTTATCTTGCACGTCTGTGTGTTTTCATTTAGGAGAGGTTTTATCGCATGGACACCCCCTTGCTTTTACAGGTTACATCCTGTTATAACAAACTCCACAGGGCATCTAGTTCCACAATTTTATTTTGGTGACTACATTGTTAAAGAAGTCACATCCCTAGGCTGTTACAAGTTACAAGTTACAGGACTTGGAAGCAAAATAGATCCAATGTCCTGGCTTTTTAACCAGTAAATTCAGTGAAGAATTCTTTTTTTTTTTTTTTTTTAATTTTTTTTTTTAGTTTTTATTTATTTATGATAGTCACACAGAGAGAGAGAGAGGCAGAGACACAGGCAGAGGGAGAAGCAGGCTCCATGCACTGGGAGCCTGACATGGGATTCGATCCCGGGTCTCCAGGATCGCGCCCTGGGCCAAAGGCAGGCGCCAAACCGCTGCGCCACCCAGGGATCCCTCAGTGAAGAATTCTTAACATAAGGGAGAAGGCAGGGTATTCCATACCTCTTTACCCCCAAACCTCTGCCCTCCAGTGCCTTCTGCGCCTCACATAATGTATTGTTGGCATGCTTGCCAAATCATAAACAGTTGTTGCTTAGGAGGGAGACACAGTATAAAACTTACCTGTGGAGTTATAGAAAGTTTCATGTTCTTTTCCTCTGTGGAATTTATTAGAAAGTTAAATGTCTATAGTTAAATGTCTAAATGTTAAAATCTCATCTGTGGAGGCTCCTTATCTTATACAGTAGTAATGTTCCGCTGGGAGGACAGAAGAGAAAGGTACATGGGTTATTGAGGATTATCAGGTCTTCATTGGTGTCTTGCTTTCCACAAGGCCCCCAAGGTGGGAGGGCTAACTTTCTGTTCAGTCAAACCTCTTTCATCTGTAAATAAGATTCTATCTAGAGGTTGAAACTAAATGATCCTGTATAAGTATTGAAAAGCTCATTCGCAGAGAATTTTGTTTGAATCAATGAATGAAGCTTTTCATTCATTCAGGCAGCAAATACTGACTGAGCACCTTCACTGTGCCAGAGCCTATATTAGCCACTTAGGGACACAGAGATGAAAACATTTGAATCCTGGGGCACCTAGGTGGCTCAGTCGATTAAGCATTTGCCTTCAGCTTAGGTTGTGATCCCAGGGTCCTGGGATTCAGTTCTGTTTTGCGCTTTCTGCTCAGCGGAGAGTCTGCTTCTCCTTCTCCTTCTGCCCCTCATCCCCACTCATGCTTTCTGTCTCTGCTCTCTCTCTCAAAGCTTAAAAAAAAAAAGATCCTTTGAATCCTGGGGAGCTTTTTGCCATAAGCAGATAGAATGATGCCCCCATGAGGCTCATTACAAAGACAATGGGGCAAAGACCTTTGAGAATGTGGAGTGGGTGTAGCAGAGACTGCATCAGGCAAAATGCTTGTGTAGGTGGGGTCGAGCATTTCTAGGAAATAGTCCAGAACCCTTTGGTATTGTTACTTACAGGGGAAAATTCAGTTGAACAGTAGGAAGGAATAATTGTTATTTATTATGGCATTATATAAAATTTTGTCTTTATCCTGATTTTTGATCATTTTAAAATTTGGTTTCTAAAACTTTTAGCATTGACAGGTTTTTGTGGGCTAAAAAAATTTTTTTTTCTAATCTCACCTCTTTCTATCTTTACACAGTTTTTGAAGTATTAACTGCTGCTGTCCCATTAAAATGAACTTTGGGAACAGAAGCTAAATCTATTTGCTGCCTTCTCCAAAGTGTCATTGCAGAGAGCTCTCAGAAACTGGAAAGTTTAAACAGGAAGGCTGCTTCTGTATTTTTTTTAAATTGTTAACTTTGCCTCTTTAACACTGAGCACTTTCTCTCAACCCAGGTGTACCATACTTTCCACGATGAGGTGGATGAGTACCGGCGACACTGGTGGCGCTGCAATGGGCCTTGTCAGTACAAGAAACCCTACTACGGTTATGTCAAACGCGCCACCAACAGGGCACCCTCTGTGCATGACTACTGGTGGGCCGAGCACCAGAAGACCTGTGGCGGCACCTACATCAAAATCAAGGAACCAGAGAATTACTCAAAAAAGGGCAAAGGAAAGACAAAAGTAGGAAAGCAGCCAACAGCAGCTGAAAATAAAGGTAACTTTGCTCTTCCATGTTTGCTGGGACCACAGCTAACAGTATAAAAGCCAGGGCTGTCCTCTGGAGAACTGGTGTTAAGATGAGCTTAAGGATTATTTCAAGTATAGACATTTGTAAGTGTGGATTTAAACAAATCCCATTGTTTGTGAAGTGATGGTAGAAAAATGTACTTTGCGTAGTGTGATTTAAAGTAGAAATTGTGTTCACGGATAATATTGGAGTTAGGTAAAGGCCCTTTCCCTATCTTGATTCACTGAGTCATTGGGAAACAGAAGGCAAAATGATTGTCAAAATAAAAACAGTAATTCAAATAACAATGCCCGGAATTACTCCTAACCCACCCCTTCCTATCAGTTGGCTTCTAGCCGAGTGACTTCTGCTGTTGATGTATGTATTTTCATTGGGAGAAGAATGGGAAAAGGATATGACATGTATGTGCTGGTACTTCATCTTTGAGATTTATCCCTTTCCTATGAAGTTCAGAGTCCCTGCCTTTTGAAGAGGGAACCAGGTCACTAAAGTTAAGTCTTCTTCCCTTGGGAAATTGTTGGTTGGATCCAGAAACATTAATAATAAGCTACTTTTCCCAAATTCAAAAACGGTGAGTGAGTGGAGGAGCTAGAGAAGAATTTATGTGGAGAGGTTATATATCCCCATTCTGTGTGAGTAGGGGAAAAGAATGTGGGAGGAGACTTTTCCCTCTGGAACTAAACTTGAAGAATGCTAAGTGATTTTCAAGGTACAGGTTCCTTTGCTAGTGGGCTTGGGATGCTAGATTTTTATTTTTTGTGTTCTCTCCCTCCCTGAGCTCCCTGACCACTGTAGATACGTCCTTCTCCCAATAATAGGTCATTAGCTTAACACTTGTTACTGTATTAATTTTGAGTCAAGAGAACCTTTGCTTCTTTTGTAGATAAACCAAACAGAGGTGAGACCCAGCTGTTGATCCCTTTCAGTGGGAAAGGATATGTTCTAGGAGAAACGAGCAACTCGCCTTCATTGGGAAAGTTTGTCACTTCGTATGCTATTAATAAAACCCAAGATCTTTTAAGTCATGACCATTCAGCAAAAGCTCTCAGACCTAATTCTAAAATTGAGGTGAAATTTGAACAGAATGGTTCAAGTAAAAAAACTCCTCTAGTGTCCCCTATTCTTACTGCCAGTCACCAAAATGTTTTAAGCAACTACTTTCCTAGGGTCTCAGTTGCCAACCAAAAGACCTTCCGAAGAGTGAATGGATCTCCAACAAAAAGCCTAACAGCCGGTGACATCACTAAAAACTCCATCTCTTCTGGATCTCACAAAAGGGTCACCTCTTCTAAGATATCCCTGAGAAATTCTTTAAAAGCACCGGAATCAACATCTGTGACTGCACCCCAGGATGTGAGTGGGCCTGAGGAGAAACTCCCAAGTAAACGACCCAGGCTAGAAGACAAGACTGTTTTTGACAATTTTTTTATCAAGAAAGAGCAAGTACAAAGTGGTGGAAATGATCCAAAGTGGAGTTCACATCCTACAGCTGCAACTCAGAATTCCAGCAGTGCATCCAGCCAGAACAGGATGGTTGATTGTCCTGTTTGTCAGAATGAAGTGTTGGAGTCTCAGATTAATGAGCACTTGGACTGGTGCCTTGAAGGTGGTAGCATCAAAGTCAAAAGTTGAAGAAGTCTTTGAAAGACAAATGGGTGTCACATGCCACCTGTATTACCCTGCTAACATAGTGTCAGCCACTCAGGAAGTTCTGGTGAACATGAAGATTTGTAGGTTTTAATGTAGTTCTATTTTATAGATATATACATGAGGTTGCAGTGGAAAATATTCTATGTCAAAAGGTGCTATATTCACTTTTGCCTTGTGTATCCTGTAGCTCAGAGTTTGTTCTGCATGTGTACATGTATAGTTTTTAGATACTTATGTTCTTCCTTGCTCTTAAATTGCATTTAAATCTGTTAATCTTTTTATTTATATACCTTTCCTCAAAATACACAAGAATCCTGACAGGTATTTCGTTAAACTGAGTATTTCTTTGTTAGTATTAAAACTCAGTCGTAGAACTGAAGCTAAACATGTCAGACATTGGCCAAAATTACAATTTCGAGGACAAAGTGTATCAGTTGTTTTAGGGTACTCAAAGTTTCTTGTTTTTGGTTTCTTTTTTTAATCTCAGCAGGAAATATATTTTCTACATCTCCAAGAATTTTATTTCTGTCATCACTAAAAGGTGGCAGCTGGTTTTAGGTTAAAGCATAGAAGGAATATAGTCAAATAAATGTTTTAGACGACTACTCCTGCAATCCTGTAGGCCAGAGTTGAGCGGTTTTCTCAAGATGTAGCCAGATGAGTGGTTCACCTGCCAAGGAGCTGGCGTAAGTCACATCACAACAGCCTCTTTTATGTTAACAGTGGAACACTGTCTGGAAACAGTATTATGAACCTTAAGCCAAAGTTGTAACCGTTACAATAAAAAGGAATACCATTTGTGCATTTTAAAAAGTAGATTTCTTTTTAAAAACATTCTTACTGTGTTGTGGCAGAGACCAAGATCCTTTCGTCAGTTCACTTTCTCATGGCTGTACCACTAGCATGTTGGCCTGGTCCCAAGAGTTGAATTCACAGGTTTTCTTTCTCCTGAGCTTTGTTGCGAAATGACCTCCACCTACCCAAGGTGCCAGCTCCTCTGTGAACTTGGCCTTGGTGCTCCTGGGTGACGGCTGCCTCGGGTCACAGAGGGAATAGTGCACCTCCTGCATTCGTGTCCGCACGCTTCCTAGTCTGCAGCCACAACCCCTGAGGGTAATCACTGTTTCTGTTACGTCTCTGCCACCCTGGGGTGCTTGAGTGTGGTTTTAACTTCATGAAGTACTACCCTGTTGCCACACTGTATAAGTTCATTCTAGGTCGTTGCTCTGAGTGTACGAATACGCCAGGGTTTATTCAGCCATTCTAATATTAACAGGCATCTGAATTATTTCCAACCGGGGGCTGGCTGTGACGGAGACTGCTGCTGAAAACATGCTTCCTCGTTTCTGTTGGGCGTCCACCCAGGATTGGAGTGCTGGCTCACCAGGGTACTTGCATGTGTAGCTTTAGTATATACTGCCAGCTTGCCCTCCTGCCAGCAATGTAGGAGAGTTTCAGCTGTTCAGCTGTTCAGCTGTCTTCACAGTATTATCAGTCCTCTTCAAATTTAGCTCATCTGGTTGAGTGTTTTACAAGTTTTGATAACTTCTTAAATATGAAGTTGAAAAACAGTATTTAGTATTTATAGATAAATGACCTAAAATATATGCAATTACATCTTTCATAGAGGATCACTGTCTCTTAATTTAGCAAATTACGTGCAAGTGAGCAGCTTTTGAGCCCAAACTATACAAGGTTTGGGGCAAAGAGGTAAACAAGACAGTCCGTGTCCTCAGGCTTTATAAACAGCCTCGATGGGGAGTGAACACAGAAAGGGCTCCTGACTAGTTTCTGCTGGGGGCTGTGGGAACTTGAGGGGAGGTTCCCTGGAGGAGACACTGTCCGAGTGGGTCTTCCAGAGTGAGTCAGGGTAGCCTGGTAAGGAAGGATGGAAAGGGGCTTGCAGAGCGAAGGAGTCAAAGAAAGGTGTTGGTTGGAGCTAGACCAGCAGAGTCTACAGGGGGAACTAAGCTGCTCCAAATGAACAAAACATCTTACATCTGAACATTTTACAAAGTAAGATGTGAGGAGTAAAATGGCAGAAGGTGTAAGTTTGAAGGTGGTGTCATGTTGCACACTTTGGTTTGTATGGTCCTGGAGAACACCCATGTGTTGATTCAGGTCGGGGTGGTGCACTGGGGGCAGGAGGAGGGCTTGGAAAGTTGACTAAGCCAGTGGAGAACATTTGAGAAGTGTTTTGATGGATTCTCTGGAGGGTAACATAAATGGGCAGAAGGGCTGTGTCAGGGCTGGAGAAGGTGGGTTGAGAAAGAGTTGGTCAGGTGTTTAGAAAAAAAAATTTTTTATTTTTTTAGATTTTTTATTTACTCATTTGGGAGAGCGACAGTGAGCAGGGGGAGGAACAGAGGGAGAAGTAAACTCCCTGCTGAACAGGGAGCCCCATGCAGGACTCGATCCCAGGATCCTAAGATCACGACCTGAGCTGAAGGTAGATGCTTAACCTACTGAACCACCCAGATGCTGCTGTTTTGTTTTGTTTTGTTTTAGTAGAGGGAGGGGGAGAGAGAGACCCTTAAGCAGGTTTCACACACAGCATGGAGCCTGATAAGGTGGCTTGATCTCACAACTCAGATCATGGCCTGAGCTGGAAATCAAAAGTTGGTCACTTAACTGACTGAGCCACCCAGGCTCCCCATCAGCTGGCCAGTTTTAAGGGATGATGAAAACAGGTGGCAAGAAAGGGAAAGTTAAATTTGGAATTAAATAGCTTTCAATTCGTGTTAAAGCTTTTGAGAAAACCTGCACCAAAAGAATTATTACCCCATTCTGTGTCATTTATATAAGAGAAACCGTTTTCTGTTCTGCTGGTTTAGTTTTTTACCCTTTAAAGCAAACACCCTACCCTAATAACAGCTGGTATTCTGGGTCAGCCTTTAAATGCTATCACTTCATTCTGGGGAGATGGGTTGGGGGTGAAAGGTAGTTAACTTTATAAAATCTCAAGGCTATCCATTATCTACCTAATTTTAAATTTGGAAAGCTCTGTTTTGCTTTTTAGACTATAAATGTGTATATAAAATGATAAACAAAAACTACTGTTCCATTGTCCTAAAGCATTGAGCTTGTTTTTTCAAAACTTAACAGGTTTAAAAAAAAAAAACAACTGAGAAAGTGAGAGCACCCAAGGGGGAAGGGCAGAGGGAGAGAATTACAAGCTGACTCCACGCTGAGCACCAAGCCTGATGTGGAGCACGACCCTGAGGTTATGATCTGAGCCAAAACCAACCAAGAGTTGGATGTTCCACAAACTGTGCCACCCAGGGGCCCCTCAAAGCTTATAGGACTTCCAAGTAAATTTCAGTGTCAAAGTGAAACAGCTGCTGTGTTTTCCTACAAACTTAGTGCCTGCCTGGGATCCTGCATCTGGGCACATGCAGAACCTCTTCATCAGGCTGCTCAGAACAAGCTGAGCTCTCTTTGTAGTTTGTTCATTCTTATTGAGGGGTGCTGGTTTCCTGTTATCTTTTGTCTTGCTTTTTTAGCAACTGGTTGTAGTTGTTGACCAGCAGCGCATCCACCACTGAGGTGAAATCTAATATGGCAATTATTATCACCAATTGCCTAGGGAGTTAACAAAAAGGACGCCACGTGGAGATGAGCACTGGCTTTGTTTTTTCTAACATTTCACCAGAATGTTATATGATATGTACTCCATCACATCTCTTTGGAAGCTAGAAAAGTAAAAGATTGCTCTTAGGTGCCTCTGGAACCATATCATTAATAAAGTTTACAATGTCGTGTATCATAATACAGAAACAAGCCGCTGTTTGCTTCCTTCTGTACTTGAGCCACACTTGCCAAAAGATGTGCCCTCTTGGTTACTGAACACCAGGGGGCGCTCCTGGGAAGTTAAATTTCTCAGAAAAACCGAAGGGATGGAAGCCAAACCAAACAGATGAGAGAAACCAACAACTGGAACAATATTGCCAGTTCTGATTCGTAGAAAGGAAAGGCTAGGCTATGGTCTCCGGTCCTGTGAGAGAGGGTGCGGAGGGCCAAAAATGTGTGCTTGCTCAAACCAGGGCTGCTGTACAGGGCACTCGGGCCTCCCTAGCCTTGTTTTCCTTTCACCTCACTCTGAACACGCTGACATAACACGTCTGCAAGAAAGCAAGCAGGAACCCACACATGGGGCAAAACAGGAGAGTTCATAACAGGAAGCCTTCCAGACAAGACCTATACTTTCCCACTATTTCTGAAATTACAGTGCTCTTCCTTTGAGTATGTCTGAGACAGAGTATTCTGTTCCGCATCGCCTAGATTAGTCTGAAAGCTTCCCAAGACACTGTCCTTCACCCCTATGTCAGAGTTGGTCTAACTGAACAAGGAGGAGCCTCTTAGATTCTTCGTGTTAAGTGGTTGAAGTGGCTAGGCATTCTCAAGTTCCATTTCTATGCTTTCTCAGTAATACCTCCACGAACATGGACTCCTCTCCATACCTCTCTGAAGAACCCAAGGTTGCGTATTTTCAAGCTAGAATACTCTTAAAGACCCAAGTCATTCCAGGTCATAAGCATTCCTTGCAAACTAATGTATGAAAATCTGCATCTACATGAAAGAAATGGGGAGGGTATTGTTTTTGTTTTTACAGAAGATTCCTCACAGGATTTTTTTTACCTGTTTGTATACATTTAAAATAAATCAATAGAATGGTGCCTGGCTGAGTCAGTAGGACGCGTGACTCTTGATTTCAGGGTTGTGAGTTTGAGCCTCATGTTAGATGGAGACATTACTTAATAAAATCTTAAATAATTCAGTAGATAAATGTGTATACCTACACATACATAGACACAGGTATAAATGGTCTCTAGTAACACATATTTCTTAAAGATTTTGAGACAGAGAGTACATGAGTGGGAGGAGGGCTAGAGGGAGAAGCAGACTTTCTGCTGAGCAGGGTGTCCAACATGAGCCTCACCCCAGGACTCTGGGATCACAACCTGGGCCAAAGTCAGACACTTAACCAACTGAGCCACCCAGATGCCCCAGTAACACATGTATGAATTAAGATAGACCCACCCACACTTGTTCAATTCTGTTAAAACCTGATACTCAAATAGCCACCTCCATAGGATCCACAAGAGGAGGCCGGAGTCCAGCTCCTTAGCACATTGGAGTCCTCCATGTTGTGTATTGGTAGATTGCCTGTTCTCGCTGCTCTATAGCATTCCACTATGAGCACACACTTGTGTGTACCCATTCTACTTTATCTTTGTAGCCTTTTTATGTACTCTTGGCTGCTTTTTACTTTTTCAGTGCCCTCCACTGTATATTCTGTTGAATCTATTCTTCCTTGGCCAGCTATAATTTAATCTTGAGATAATTCTTTTTTGATTTTTTACAGCTTGCTGAAGGTTTTTGTTTTTGTTGACCTTTTGAAATTTTTAAAAAGATTTATTTGAGAGAGAGAGTGTGTAAGCATGCGCACAAGCAACAGGGGGAGGCAGAGGGAGAGGGAGACAGACTCCCTGCTGAGCAGGGAGCCCAACACATGACACATTCGGGACTCCATCCCAGGACCCTGGGATCATGACCTGAGCCAAAGGCAGATGCTTCACCAACTGAGCCCTGCCAGGTGCCCAACATTTTTAAGTTCCAGGGTTGTTTAATTTCGGCAAAGTCTTGTTTAAGGATATTTGATTCAGACTAGCTATTGTTGCACTTTTCTTCTGCCTTATAGTTGAGAAGAGACTTTTCATCAAGCTGTAAATGATTCTCATTTTGTTTTCTTCTTATGGCAGTGTTTATAGATGCTGTCTTCCTTTTTCTGTTCATTTTGAAAGGCATTCTTTTCCTGACTTGCAGAAATGGTTGGTTCTATCCAGGTGGAGATGAGGGGTTTGTGTGGCTTACTGGGTTTGATCTGTGAGTGTTCTGTTGGTACAATGAAATGCAGTATTCCTCAGAGAAAAGTTTTATTTTTGAGCTGAGAAGGGTTTTTCTCTTCTATGATTCTTTTCCCCCATGAGACCCTGGCTTCCTTCTTGCACTTAACCATTAAGTCTCCGGGAGACATCTACCCCTCCTCCCAGAAATGGTACCTTCCAGCAGCCACCTTCAATCTCATGAACTTTCAAACTTCTTTCTCTGATGACCCAGTTGGCCAGTGCTCTGTTGAACTGGTGTCAGATTTATCACTACAGATCTTCCTCAACTTACAACAGAATGATCCCATCATAAGCCGAAGATGCACTTAATACACTAACCTACCAAATATCAGAGCTCAGCCCAGCTGACTGTGAACGTGTTCACAACACTTAGATTAGTCTACAGGTGGGCAAAGTCATCCAACACATAGTCTATTTGATAACAGAGTGCTGAATATTTCATGTCATCGACTGAACACTGTACCAAAAGTGAAAAACAGAATAGTGGGAAGTACATCAGTTTTTGACTATCATGATTGCAATGCTGCCTTGGAGCTGAAGCCACCACTGTCACCCAGCATCGGGGGGGAGTATGTACCACATATCGCTGACCGGGGAAAAGATCCAAATTCAAAATTCCAAGTATAGTTTCTACTGAATGTGTATTATTTTCGCACCATCATAGTTGAAAAAATCATGAGTTGAACCACTGCCAGTTGGGGGCTGTCGGTATTTCCATCCCTCGTGGTGGAGTCCCTTCCTGCCCCCTGCCCACTGCTGCTGTATACTGCCACCGTCAGGCCCCCATTACCCGTGTCCCTTTATCATACAGTTTCCACCTGACTCTGACTTCCTGGGAGCCCTGATGCTGGCCTCAGATGCTTCTTGCTCTGCTTTCCCACAAGTTGAACTTCTGTCTCCCAGTTATACTGCAGGTATGCGTTCTAGGTGATTTTACTCGGTTCTCCTTGTCTCTATGTGTTGGGAAGATCATGAGAGAGATTCAGATTTAGGCAGCTGGCAATATTTCTTGGAAAACCAGAAGCCTGAGTACCTCCCCTTAGATACGAACACCCAGCAAGAATTACCAGATGTGTGAGCAAAACCTGCAACCTGAAAGAGAAAAATTAAAATGAACACAAAGGAAGGTTAAATACTTTATCTACGGAGCAGAACTGGTTGTTCTATACTAAAAAGAGAGAGAGAGAGAGAGAGAGAGAGAGCTCTTGAATATTAAAACCTGGTAACAGAAATGAAACCCTCCCTGGCATAACTGGAAAAGAGACTAAGAGACTTAAAAGAGTAAAGCAGAAAGACACATAGTAACTAAGAGCAAGAGGCACAAACCAGTCAATGCACAGTCGTTCCAGAAAGAGAAAGAACGGAGGGGGCAAAAAAGTACTGTAATAGTTTAAGGAAGTGTCCCCAAATGTAGGGCATGAATTTACAGTCTGCATGGCTATCACGGTGGCTGACAAGAGCATCACACCAAAGCACGCTATAAAACGACAGAGCTCTAGGGACAAAAAATAATTCCACAAGCTTCCACAGAGAAAAAGCAGGTTATGTTTAAAGAGTCAGGCCTAGGAATGGCTTCAGATTTCTCCGCATCCACACTGGAAGCTATAACCAGTGAGGCAATGCCTTCAAAGGACTGAAAGAAAATGATTCCCAAAGAAGAGTGGTAAACCCAGGCAAGTTATCAATGAAGTGTGAGGGTAAAACAAAGACGCTGGTCTTGAAAAATTCACCACCCACGTACTCGTTCGCAGGAAGACATATGAAGAACATGCTCCCCCAGATTGAGGAAGTCAAGCGAGAAAGGGGAAGATAAGGGATCCAGGAAACAGGAGAGCCAGCAGGGAGTGGTGGAGGGGTCTCCAGAACAATGGGGAAAGGAGACCTCAGGAAGACGGCTGTGTACCAGGCAGGACAACGACTCCAGACTGCTGAGGCTAGAAGCCACAGGAAAAGTATGAAAAATCAGGACATTAGGATACAAACAAATCACGGACGAAAAGTCGTCATGATTTACTCTGCTTCCAAGCTCTAAAGATCATCAATAGTCTTAACTATCAACTTGATCGAAGTTACAATGTGAGGAAGAAGGGGGATACAGAGGTGTGCTGCCCACGTGTGGTCGGATGGTGCTGGGGGCTGGACAGGGCCCTACATGCTTGTCTTTCACATGGGGAACTGGTTAGCAAATAAGGTCTCACTCTGAAAGTCCAACACATAACAATATGATCATGTTACTTAGAACTAATCAGGCCACTAAACCCAAAGAGTCCCTGTAAGTTTGTGCTCAGGAGAAGAAGGCTCATTTCCTTAAAAACCCCCTTCTAGAATAAGCTGACTTAGCTACATATACATGTATAACTCTGACCTTAAAAAAAGTTAAAGAAGAAAAGGACCTCCTATGGTCAAGCCCTGCTCTCCACTTACTGGCTGTGTGGCTGTGAACGAGTCACTGCTCTCACCCTGTTTGAGTTATAAATGGAGGTGAAGTTTGTTCTGCATACTCTGTGTGTTCCCAGGTAAAAAGGCAAAGGGGTTTTATAGAACTCGGTAAAAACAGTCATTAATCTTGGCAGGAAAGGTCTTAATCTCAATGAAAAGACCTGATCCAAAAACTCCCTGATAATCTTTATGACCCCTGGCCCCTTATTTGGAGTTCAAAACTCATCCGTTTAATAAAGGTGCTTTGGCTGCGGGCAGCTGTTAAGGCTGTACCTGTCTCGTGAAGTGGATTCTCTTTAAGTGTTTTCTCCTTACAAAACTCTTCCCAGCTCATGAGGCCAGGCCCTTTATACGTGTCATTTGTGCAATGGTTTATCCTTGGGCACTTGCAATATTTCAGGTGAAATTTACTTGCTAGTGATCAGGAAAAGAATCTGCATTTAAAACCAAGAGCAGAATCAGGGGAATGTATTCCTGACTTTGGAAGTCCAGTGAGTGATCTCAAAGCATTGGAGGCTGGGCATTTACTCCTGAGTGTTTATAAGTGAACCGAAAACCTCCAGTACACATGTACATTATTAAACCTACAGTATGAATATTTTCCACTGAGGTCTACAGCCACCACAGAGCCCTCATGCTTGGGCCGTGCACATGTTGTACTTCATTTAGGTCTCACACAGCTCAGCAGGCATTTGTTTTCAGATGAAAAAGGCTCCAACGGTCACATAATTAAGTGGCTGGGCCAGAACTAAGCAGAGGTTTCTCAGTCCTGCGCTCTTTCTACAACACTGCCTAATTTATTCTTCATCTCTGACTCACCTGCCCTCTCCCTTAATCCAACCAGCTATATTTCAATGCATTTTCCCAAATGCTCCCACGACAGGCCAGAATATAACAAAACCACCACACTGGAAGTTTTTTAGATTAGAGAGATATAAGCACGTATATTGACCTTACATTAGTATCAGGGAGGGAGACAGAACATGAGAGACTCCTAACTCTGGGAAACGAACTAGGGGTGGTGGAAGGGGAGGAGGGCGGGGGGTGCGGGTGACTGGTCGACGGGCACTGAGGGGGGCACTTGATGGGATGAGCACTGGGTGTTATTCTATATGTTGGCAAATTGGACAGCAATAAAAAATAAATTAAAAAAAAATAAAAAAAAATAAACAAAACAAAACAAAACAAAACAAGAGCTCTTCTGTTTTAGTCTCTGATCAGGACCACACAAATTAAACTTCTGTGCATACACACACAGGGTAGCTGTGTCAGTTACAGAACTATGCCTATAAGGCTCCTTCCTGTTTGCTGCAGACGAGTGACAGAGATATACTCAACAGCACTAGCACTAGTGTTAGAGAGTAATTTTTAAAAATTCTATTGAAAGGGCAAGAGTCCAAATGTCGTCAATCCAAACAAAGAGCTCGTGGATCCCATGGACAAGCCAATTACTCCCAGGATGTTTCTAAAATTGTTAGACTCCTATGTTTACTGTTCTCTCTCTTTCCCTTGTGATCATTTACAAAAAGTAATACCAAATGTTCTGGACTAAGCCAGAGATGTGTGATAGAAAACACATTATCTGATGTAAGGACCCATTAAGAAAGTCAGTGTATGATAAAGGATTAAAAAAAAAAGACAGCTGGAAATAACAACCATAAGTTTTTCAAGATCATTTATACATCTTTTTAATTAGATTAGCTTTACAAGCAACTTGAGAGCTCTTTCGTAATGAAACACTGCTTTTCAAAGTACATGACTTTACTGTCTGTGTATGAATCCTGAAATTCTCTGCCTACTGTTGATAAAGGTCTGTGTTTTACAGCTGGTTAATGTGTTGAATGAAAAATAGCATTAGAAGCTTTATCTTTAACCAGGATTAAACACATATAGGCCACAAATAGTTTTAAATTTTGTTTTAAATAGAGTCCTGCTTGGTGACAAGTTAACGGTCCCACTGACATGAAAATGAACAGATTTTAAATGGATATTAAAGAAATGGCTATCCTGGATTTCTTGATCCTTTCACAACGATCTCCAAGAAGTTAGATACAATTTTCTGAAAAATACAAATTTTAAGACCTGCCTGGAAAGCACAACCCACAGAGAGTAGAATCTGACACTTTGCACAACTGCAGAGATACACATGTGAATGACACAGGGGCCCCCAGGTTAAAAGGCTGTTGCAGTACCACCTTGACAATCACACAAACCCCCCCCCCCCCCCCAACAGAACACAATTTCTACTAGACCTAAAAATGATAGCACTTTTGAGCTGTGGCCTAGCTCAGCACGCTGCACCGCAGACCAGATGGCAAAGACAACTTGCACTCTCAGGTCCGGCTGGCAGAGGCACTTATGATAGAGATGTTACACTGCGTTATCTGGACACGGAGAGGAAGTGGGACAGAACGAACAGGGGCAAGAAAAATCAACGAACTCTAATTTTCTCCTGCAAGTTCTCCTACTAAGTGAGACCACAATACTGAATCTTTCATCCCACCCTATCCACACTGTCAGTTTCACTAAAGTTTTTTTTTCATGTTTTACATGAACAATAGCAATCTTTTAATAAAAATTACTGAGCTTTCCATAGAAAAGGTCTCGAATTGAATACAAACTATACAGATGCTAAAACTGTCATGAGTTGAAATATACAGAAGTATTTCTGTACACACATTTTGGCAAAGATCAAGGACAGAGATAGAAAACCAAAGTGGGCAACATCTAGACCCATAATTCATGCTAAATATGGATGCCACCCTTTGGGCTCTGCTAAAGATTAGCCCAGGAAAATGAAGTCTTAGACATCCATCCCAGTTCCTACATCAAACAACAGAAGTCTGGGAGGCCTGTGATATTGTAATAGTCCCTCTTTTTTTCTGAAAAGTAAAGGAAAAATCATAAAACAGAATAACAGAATTACCTGGTTTGCCACTTGTTTTGTATTTTTAAGCCAAGCGTAGAGCTTTCAGTACTGACCAAGAGGTGAGCATTACACCTGGGGAACACCTGCTTTGGCTTGGCTCTGAGGCTTCGCTAACACTGGGTCTGTACTACTAGGGCTCAGCCCTGGCGCTCAGTCTCCCCTGATGCTAGCCCACAGGAGCCAGATTCTCAACTGCAGATCATGTGCTTCACAGGAGTAGGAAGAAAACATAACAGCAAAACTGGAAGTATAGTCAACTTGACGGGAAGCAAAAGGAAAAGTCGTAGGAAGGGGACATCACCTTCTACATCTACAGGATATACCTGAAAGCATGAGAGAGCCCTTTGTCTTGGGAACTTGATGCTGAGGACAAACTCAAGTTCATTTAGTGCCAGTCATTTTAGTCTTTTAAAAATTCTAACTTAAAAGAATAAAGCCTGGGCATTTTTTCTTATAAAACATGAACTGAAAGTTATTGGTAGTAAACGGTGATGTAGTTTTACTGTTAACATTTAGTCATTAACAATGTCAGAAACACGACAGCAGCAATCTTTAAGAGCTCAAATTAGTGTAAAAGACAGGACGACAAAACAATCTGAGTTTTCAGTTGGTGATTAAAGTGCTCCTTTTCTCATGGTAAGTAAAAAGGAAATGAAAGTCATCATCAGTCACTGGCAACAAACATGATAAGAGGCCTTTTAGGGCAAAATTTAATAGTACGAAGAAGTTTACAAAAATAGATCGATGCTATTTGGGGGAGTAATACTGGAATTTTTTCTCGATTCAGTTTGATGTACTGTACCTGGTCATACAAAAATTACTTCAAATTCAAACTTGACTCTATAAAAAAGGGAGAGATGAAATGAACTCATCTAGACGACAGATCTGGCAAAATATAAGAATGAAAAAATTCTACCTAGGGCACTTATTTCATGTCCAGATGTCAACACCATTCTCAGTTGGTGGCGCAGCTTGTACTCTTCCCATAAGCAATCACAGGTTTGTAGTCAGTCATGCAGTACAAAGTCACATAGTCAGAGTCTTCTTTCTGATACAACACGACAAAGTTGTTTCTATATCCTTATTGAAATGCCGACTGGTTGTCTATTTTTCTTTACCTCATTTATCCATATTCACAAATTAACAAATAGCGTCAACAATTATTGTAGGTGAAGGAGGGTATTGCTGGATCAAAGGCTCTATAAGACGTCTTTACTGATTGAATCAGAAGGCTTATTGAGTTCAACCCTCACACCTTTTTCACCTGCAAGGTAAAAATAATATATATATATTATTCATTCATTAAGCACCAGAGAGCTTCTGTTATTCTGTTACTCCTTCCCACTGAGCTCCTAACAGTGTGCACAATGCCTCAGCTTTGCAAAACATACATCATCTGAAAACGATCCCACTTGCTACCCTGCAGCATTGTTATAAAGAACGCACTACTCTGAACTAGTAAACCCTCAAAGGGAAAAGCCATTCTCTACAGAGATAATGATTTTATCTCCTTTTTACTTTAAAAATGATTTGAATTGCTATAAAATAGCAGTGTTCAGCATCAATGAAAGGACACTCCTAGGGTTCTGCCACAAATAAGAACTTTAAAAATACATTAAAAAAGCAATGAACGTCCAATTTTATGATTTTACAAAAGGTTGCTGTGGGATTATCAATGGCTCATGAAAATACAGCAAATCAGTAATGTGAGCCCTGAGCAGACTTTTGGAGACCGAAGGTAGGGTTAAAGAAAAGAGGGAAGTGGTCCATCCAGTGGAAAACTCAGACCCCCTGCTCTCAGGAGACAGTGTGTGGTGGGGTTTAGTGGGGTGGGGGTGGGGTGCTGGCATACTGAAGGGTCTTCAGATTTGGTATAAATGTGTTGATCTACGGACACCACCAGCTGGCAGGGACGGACTCTACACGCCTGTCTTATTAGTTTCCGCATTTCGATTCATCTTCTTTGTTTTTTTTTTTTTTTGATTCATCTTCTTTGTATTCATTTTCTTCACGTCCACATTCAACGTGGAAGACCTGGATATTCTTTAGCTCGTGTACGTTTAAAAAGGAAAGGGTATTTATTGACTTCCTTCTAATGGGAGAATGACAGGAAGCCAGACGGGGGTTACCAAGAGTGGGGCAGCTAGTGACTGCAAAGGGTAATCACAGAAAAAGTTGGCTCCTATTTGAATAATTTTCTCAGGTTTCTTGCCTCAAACTTTCCTCATCTTTGGACCATTTTGTTGGTTAAAGATAAAATGAAGATGGCTTGAGAGAAGTCCTCTTTAACATAAGGGAACTGAGGAATCTGACAAAAACAAGGAGCGAGTCTTTGTGGAGGTCCTCAAGACTGTGTCTGTGCTTACAGACAGCACCGCGTGACAGTGGGCACTCTCCTTGCGGTGTACCCTGGCCCCAAATAATGTTTACCTGTTAGATATTTTACTTTAGCTCGTGCTCTCTCATCTGCATCAAAATACCAAACAGTTATTGCGTACCTAAAAGAAAATTCAGAATAGGGTAAGAATGATCACACTGGAGAAAAAAAAAAGTGGTATGCTCTTGCAGTGGTCTATTAAAATGTGTAATGCCAAAATAAAGCTTTAGACTGAATGGATAAATGAGCTCGAGGATAAACAAGCTCAGAAACAACCCACCTCTCCAGTAGCCTCGATGCTCAAGAGTACGGCGGAGAACCAGGAATAGCTAAAATAGTTGTTGCAAAGTTGTTGCAAAGTTTCTTAATACCTACTGAACTTACTTGATTATCTGTTTTGTGAGCCCACAACAGGTCAGACACAGATGATAAGAGGGTAAAAGAATGGCCCTTACAGAAAAAGCACACTATCCATAATGCAAGTTCTTGAGAAGAAAAGAGAAGCAAAAGGGCATGAAAGGGAGGGCTCACAGTTTCAGCAGCTTCTGAAGACATCACTGTTTTACAGCAAAGACTAATGGTGGATATTTATGATTTTATAACCTGAAGTCATCAAGAAAGTTAAGTGATGCTAAGAGTTCTTAGGGCTTTTATCAAAACAGTTACACTGGTTTTGACATTTAAAGTTTATTTAGCTAAACTTCATTCCTCTGAAAATTTCACTTATTTGGTACAGCTTGTTCCACAAATAAAAGAAGAATCTCTAGTTTATTAAATACTGTGACGCCCACAGTTACACCTCCTGGTACCAATAACGGGGAAAGTGTACACATACCACAGTAAATAAAAACACACTATAAATGGTAATTCCTTAGCAGAATATGACAATTAGTTAGTCTCTTGCAGATTCTGGCCACTGTTCCCTGGGGCCAGGGTGGGGAGTGGTTTGGGGGAAAAAGCCACACTGAATGAAGAGCTCATCAATGTGACAGAACTGAATCATGTAATGTACCTGAAGGAAGGAGTCAGAGGCAGAGTAGAGTCAGAGTCTGGGACTCTGAACAAATAGGAAAGAGAGGCCCTCAGATCACTTAGCTGCCAAGTGACAATGCTGAGGTCAGAGTCTAGCCTCCTCACTTCCAGACTCTGCTCCTTCCAGAGCTCCAGCACACCCTGCTTACCATAGAGCCTCTTCTATTTTACCAGGTGGCCTTGGGAATGGGAAAAGTGCACAGATATATAATTTTCTCTCCTTGGCCATTCCCTAAACTTTCAGTTACTTAATAATTAGTCTTGAACTTGAACAATCTTGACCTTTCACTCATGACTTCCCCACCACTGTCCTACCACTCCTTGCTTCTGGTCATTCTGAGCCCTCTCTTCACTGTGACACCTGGCTCATCTATTCCATCTATTTCAATTCAGACCACTTTCTCCCTCCTCCAAGTCCTGTAGCATCTATCCTCCACAACTATTTGGCATTTACTACCTAAAAATGTTTGTCATTTATTTAGAAATGATACAAGCATGCCATACTCAAGATTTCATTAAAGGGAAGGTTTATGAAGCAGTTTCTAGGTCAGAAAGGGTTTTAAAGAAGCAGTAGTGGCAGATTTCTCGGGTACTGGGGTGCCAGGAGGAGAGATGGGGGTTTGGGGATAGCACATCATGTGACGGGACAGGATTCCTCCCTGGTTTCCAATTATGGCTTCTTAGGATCTCTAGCCACAAGCAACTTTGCTTGCTACTCACTATGTGAATTAGGGTTAAAGGCAACACAGTTCAGAAAGAAGCAAGTAAGAAGGGGTACCTGGCTGGCTCAGTCAGTAGAGCATGCGACTCTTAACCTTGGGGGTCCTGAGTTTGAGCCCCATCTTGCATATTTAAAAAAAAGGAAAGAAAGCAAGCAAGCAAGCAAAAGGAGAAGTGACTATAAAGTCTTTGGAATTTGAGCCTCATCTGGGGGCTGGCCTGTGCCTATCACCACCAGCAAAGCGAGCTCTTATCCTGGTGTATCTATGGCTAGGCCTCTTCTCAACCAGACCTAACTACTGTAGGCCAGTAACTCACTATCATAATATTCAAAGTCCTTTCTATAATGAAAAAGGGTACTTGCAAAATATTGCTATTTTTCTACATTTATAACAATGTCTGCAACATCTTCTATTAGTCTTAATATTTCAATGTACAAAGTGTCCAAAAGAGTAATAATAAGGCTCATATATTATTAAAGCTAATGGGTTAGTTTTCGAACATTAACTCCCACACATGGCAACCTCTCTTTTTCCTCTTCATTTCTACTTTCCGGGTGCCTCTTATTTTTTTGTTTTGTATAATTTTTCTACATTATCCCTCTCCCTCTTTTTCCTCCCTTTTTTTTCTCTATCAAATCTATCTGTCCCCCATTTGAGTCCTCTCACAGAATCACAGAATGGATTATACATGGAGATGCACAGAATAATGAGATAGGGCTGGAGAAAGGAGAAGGCCTATCCTTCCATTTCTTACCCCAAACGGAAGTGGTTACACAAAGTCACAAACATTTAGCACCAACTGGGAACAAATCATAAATAAATACCACTATTCAACTTAAAACAGTTATGACTGAAGTGTTATGATAATGGTAACTAAAAAACAGTAAGACACTCACTAGAAATGCTCAAGTATATCCTATCTATCCCCTCCTCTCCTACTATATTCTTTACCAATTTTTTCTTAAAAGGAATACTACCTTGTAGAATATGCTGGTTGTACTTCATGAGGGTTGCGACGGTCAGACCAGAAAAACAGCAGTCTATCAAATTTGGGTTCAATGTCAGCAAACTGGGCTTTGCCTTCTGGAAAAATTCGAAGTATACCTCCACTTACCTACAGAAAAGAGCCAAATATGTAAGTATGAGAGCAAAAACAATACACAATGAAATTTAGGGAGAAAAAAAAGACCACGTCAAAGTCAAAATTTGTAGTTGGAGTATTCATAGATATACCTCAATTAACAAGATATGAAGAGGAGTTGAGATTCCAAGTATATGCACTGATACGAGAAAAAATTCATTTCTTCTTTTGGGGATTTCTATAAATACTGATGAAACAGATGAGTATTATCTGAATTCAAAAGGCTCCAAATAACACCTGGAAGTTTTAAAAAACTAGTACACATTTCTTATCTAGGTATGCTTATGATGTGCTTAATTAGCCTATTCTTTAAAAATGTGTCCATTTCAAATCACCTTGACTAAATTACTATAAATGGTGAGGTATGTCAAACGGTTTATTGTATTTTAAGCTTCAATAGTAATAGGACAGTCACAAGTTTAATGCCTCTTATTTAAAGAATTCAACTCTATCAGTAGAAAGTGTCATCACTTATCATCACCACCATCATCACTGTGGTCATTATTATTAGAGATCGTACCTCTCCCTTTCCAGACATTAATAGCTACCTGTTTATACAACTGGATTCCATTCAGAAAGGATACTTATATTTACCCAAATACACATCCATCTCTATTCAGGATTAGATGGACTCTTTACCCTTGAAGAACTAAACCCTAAGCAGGTAGATGCTTAAATTGAAGGAACTTCAATATTTAATCAAGACATCATGGAGGTTGGGATCCCTGGGTGGCGCAGCGGTTTGGCGCCTGCCTTTGGCCCAGGGCGCGATCCTGGAGACCCGGGATCGAATCCCACATCAGGCTCCCGGTGCATGGAGCCTGCTTCTCCCTCCGCCTGTGTCTCTGCCTCTCTCTCTCTCTGTGTGACTATCATAAATAAATAAAAAATTAAAAAAAAAAAAAAAGACATCATGGAGGTTGAACCTAGAATCTGTAGTTAGATAAGCTGTTTATCAGGTTCATCCTTAAGTTAAATTCAAGCTACTTGTACCCTTGCCCACCTTCCTCAGGTCTGTTCAGATTGATTCCCACGGCAATCATGCAAACATCTAAAGAATCTCTAGACTGTGACCAAGAACGCATTCTTTTCTTCCCCCTGACCTCTGACTGGAGTCACTGGGAATATCACAAGTGATCTGCTGAAAATATTTAACAGAGATAATTGAAGCTTCCAATCTTCCTCTGGGAAGCCTTCCATGACCCCTGAATTAGGTAGTCTTCCATGTGGTCCCATAGCAACCTGTTCTACACTGGCCATAAGCAACTGTCATTGTTAATCTACTGATCTGTACTCTCCATTAGATCCCAGGCTCTATGAAGGCTACTTCTATTTCTGCTCTATCTCTAGCACCCAAGACGACGTCTGGCACACTGTACATGTTCAGTATAATCTTGCAAAGAAGTTTTCAGGGCTACATACAAAAATACTAAGGACTTTTTTCTGCTTATGCACTAATTCAAAAACTATATATTAAAAATCTTGGTTAGGTCCTAACAAAATTAAAAGATCAGCCTAGAAAGAAACTAATAATATAAAGAAGTTAGGAATTACTCAAATATATTTCTAGCTTTCAAGATATTTACAAAATTGGGAAAAAATAAATTTCTAAGTTTTAACTCAGGTTACACCAATTTGTTTTGTGCACTGGGCTCAAGGTGAATGACCAAATTTATGTGTCTATTTTAAACTTTGAAAGCTGTAACAGAAAAACCATGCTTGTTGACAGAATGCTTTGAAATTTATTTAACCCCCTTAGTGGTAAAACTTACCTCTCTTTTGAACTCTGATAGAAGAGAATCTTTAAATCAATATGACACAGAAAGACTACTGGAGCACTGGGAGCATATTCTAAGTTTTAAGTATGATTTAGGACTAGGTTTTTACATATTTAAGACTTTGGGTTTTCATTTCGGTATAAATGTTTGTGCTGGGGAAAGTGTTTTAAAGATTATTTGATTTTTAAGAATTGCCCTGGCTACACAGGTATGTTCACACTGTGAAAATCCAGTGGGCTATTTATTGAGTTCACTTTTCTATTTGAAGACTTCAATAAAAATAAATAAAAGTTTCTAAAAATCAACCAAAAATTAGTTTAGACAACCTCCAAAGCAATAAGAAAGTATGACATACTTTTGAGGTTACGATCACTTAAAATCAAGTGAAACTCAGGCTAATATTAAGGAAATAAACATTTAAAACAAGAGAAAATTAAAAAAAAAAATAAAATAAAATAAAACAAGAGAAAATTAAATGTACTGTACACCCTAATTGGCTTTAAAGGATTTGTCAGTATTGATAAACTTCTAGTTTTTTCCATAATCAGGAAAAGAAGGAATCCTGCCTCCAACATTCAATTCAATAACCCAATGCCAGAGAAGATCTCTACCAAGAGAAATAAGTAGAAAATAATCCACAATTATTTACATATAATCTCTCTCAAAAGCCATTATGAAACAATTATTCTCAAAGTGTTTTTTATAAAAGCTACTAAAAGTTATATATTTCAACAAAATACATTTTGTTAATAAATTCTGGGGGGCACCTGGCTGGCTCAGTCGGTGGAGCATGTGATTTTTGATCTCGGAGTCGTGAGTTCGAGCCCCACGTTGAGTGCAGAGTTTACTTAAAAAACAAAACAAAACAAAACAACAACAACAAACAAAAAAAAGTTAAATTTTGGAAGCATGCCTCAGAATCTGAAAATAAGGGAATCCACTTTTTAACACACATTATGTTCTACTTTACAAAGATCCACTTCTAATACTCAAAACTGAAACAAATATAAGTTTTAACTATTCCATGTGTTAAAGACAGTCTCCCTAAGAGGAGTATGAGTCTTAGTAGCTGTGGGAAAATAAATAAATGCTCAATTAAGTTGCATACCTTGGCATCCCAGTCTTTATTAAGATAATATATACATGTCACACATCTTCCATCTCCGTTTGGATTATCAACATGACGTACATAACCCGTTCCATTGCCTGGATAACAAGCAACCATGGCCTGTAATAATAATGATGATAATTGTAAAAGTCTATACACATTATGAATAAAAAGGCAAGACAACTTATAAAAGAAATCTGATTTTTGGTTACTCTCACACTTAAATTCTTCTAAATAAGAATCATATTTTGTAGATAAGAAGAGGCAAATATATTCTATGTTGGCACTTATAAAGAATACAAGGGCAGGTTGGTAAATAATCCAAGGCCTGGTGATATCTGCTTCACAGAGAAGGGAAGAACCCACATGGAAGATCTGGAGTTCAGAAGGATTGTAGGACCCACTTTCAGGATCTTTATTCATACTGATCATCAAGATCAAGCGAATTTTGTTCTGAGGATAGAAGGAGACTTCTATCCTTCCTGAGCTTACTGTAGAACACCTACAGTATTGTCAATCAAATACCTGATCTGGCACTGTCTCTGAATTTAGAAGGCCAACTCCAAACATTACATTTAATGTCCATGATTTAAAAAAATAAAAAAGAAAAGAAAAGAAAAAAAAAAAGAGAAAAGAAGGCTAAGTGACAAATTAGCATGTGACTAATTCTTCAAACCCAAAAGAAAGTCATTTTTTGCTCAGATTATAACAAGATATAGTTCAGAAGATTGCTGGGTATTAAGCATGAAGGTGGAAAAGGCATCCAAAATAAAAAGCACCAAAATAACTCACATGCTCTAGGACTGTAGTACATAATAATCAACTGAAATTAGAAAGAGTGATTTAAAAAGGCAAAAAACCTCAGAATTATGAAGAAAACAAAAAAGATGGTCAAGGTTACCACTTATTTCTGAAATCTTTTATTTCTCCAATTTTTTCATGTATTGTAGTCAGCCGATCAGTATTAATGTCTAGCAAGCACTTTAAACTTTAATGCTCAGTAAAAAAAAAAAAGACATTTTCATAGACACCCTGGATCTACTGCTCTTTCAGAAGCAGAATTTTTGGTGAGTATTTATATGTCTCTATTTTTCCTGATTCCAGATAGAATTAAATGCTTTCTCTTGGGACTTGAGGTTGTAATAACAGGCAGAACAGCATAGGTTTAGTGGATTTAATAATGCTCGACAAAAGATAAACCCAAACAACTTCCCTGTCACTAGCTGCTAAGGAGAGGCACATGTAGCAGATCTGGAATAGGAAGTATAAGAAAGTACCAATTTAACAGTGTAATAAGCCCATCTGTTAATAAAGACAATTATGGCAAATTACATGACACATTCTTACCCATGGAAAAGAATGAAAACAAAACCAAACAAAACCAAAAACCCAACCTGAACTCTTCCCTAAAGTAGTCTCATCTCAAAAAAGTTCACTCAGGCCTCTCCAGCTGTCTGGTGACTTGAACATCTCTTATGCAAAGAACAAAGGGGAAAACTTTTCTTTGTTCATCGACCCCACCCCACTCCACCACCCCACCCCATCCATCCTATAGCAAACACCTCCTGAGCACCAACTATGTGTCTGACAGGCCTTGGTGGGGGGAAAAGGGGGCAGTAACTACAATGACGAATAAAACAGAGTCCCTTGCTTTCATTTGTTATGGAGCCTAATGTGGTGAAATAAATAACTCATAAAGAAACATGTATAATATACAGTTAGGTGGTTATTTTCTCATAAAATTGAAGAGGATGCCAAGAAGATGATTTCTAGAATAGTGATCAAGATGTGAGTAGAGACTTCAATGAAGGGAGTGGCAAGTTGTGCAAATATCTGTGGGGTCAGCATTCCTGGCTGAGGGAAAAATAAGAACAAAGGCAGAAGTGGCTGCACCCAGTGGAAAACCATCGCAGGCCAGCTGGACTGGAATGTGCCAGGGCAAACCATGGGGGTTCAGCAAGCCATGGTGAAGGCTCTGGATACTATTCTAAAAGTGACAGGAGGCCAATGGAGATATATCTGATCAATGCTTTAAGGTCAGTTTCAATTCTGTATGAATAAAAACTAACAAGTATGTAACCTCAGTATCACCCACTACCTAGGATTTATTGGATGTTGTATATTTGCCACATACTATTCTAAGTAATTTATGTATACTAACTCATCTGACACAACTGTATGAGGAAAATAGTATCATCATTCTCATCTTCCTTTAACTATTAAGGAAACAAGGCTCCGGGGGCATGTGGGTGGCTCAGTGGGTTAAGCATCTGCCTTTAGTTCAGGTCATGATCTCAGGGTCCTGGGATCAAGCCCCGTATTGGGCTCCCTGTTCAGTGGGGAGTCTGCTTCTCTTTCTGCCCCGCCCCTACTGCTCATGTTCTCTCTCAAATAACTAAATTAAATCTTTAAAAAAAGGGAAACTGAGGCTCAGAAAGGCTAATTAATGTTCTCAATGTCTGTGACAGTAGGGCCAGGTATAAATGCAGGCAATGTGGTCTCAGAATCTACGCAATTAGCTGCTATGTGAGACTGAACAGAAAGAAGGTGGCTAACTGGCTACTGCAGTTTCTAGGAGAGAAACAAAAGGAGGCTGCCCAGGGTGGCAAAGTAGGGTAATTCTCAAGGCAGAAAACCAATGTGATTTGCTAATGGACTGGAAGTGGAGAGTAAGAATAAGAATAGTAAAGGATGGCTTTTTCTCCCTATGTAATGGAGTAAATGGGGTTAACATTTTCCAAAAATGGGAATACAAGGTGAAGGAATAGTTTTAATAACATGCATTGTGGAAGAAAAAGTGTTTCTCAGCAATGGTCGTGATCAGCAGACACCGCAGAACAGAATAGAGTCACAGACATGAAGATTATGTCTCAATATGGGATCTGTGCCAGTCTCTTCTGAGCCACCTTCTTTGGCGCCCTGGGTTATGGGGAGGTACTCGGAGTTGGTGACTGGTGGAGGGCTGCAGTGAAATAAGAAGAGACCAAACAAAACAAGTAGATTCTGCCCCAACCGTCAACTAGTGGCAGCACTTCTCTGCAGGCTGGTATATAACTGAGAAGAAAGCAAGGCGGAGTAAGAGTCCCAGAACACAGGCAAATAAGTAAGCCCTTCCACCTGAACAATTAGAAGCTATAGGAGAAGGACAGAGCCTAAGCACACGCAGAAAAAAGCAGGCTGTATCAGAAAATCTGAGACCCAGGGGCCACATCCTAGAGGTTCTGGGGAAAGAAAAACCCTGTAGGAAACCTGCAAAGGCTTGGAAGGGTCACGAGTTTGTTCAAATAACTAAATGGCCTAATGACACAGTGACACTGCATTTAGGAACTGATGCATGTACTGAGGGTCCTCTCCATTTGAACTATAGAAAACATAAAAAGGGATTTCTCTGGGTATGGGCTTTAAGGAGGGCACTTGTTATGAGGAGCACAGGGTGATGTATGGAAGTGCTGAATATCACTATATCGTGCATCTGAAACTAAGGTAACCCTGTATGTTAACTAATAAATTAAAATAAAAACTTTAAAGAAAGGTGTAGTCTTATGAAATCTGGCAGCTACTAAGTTTACAACCAGTATTCATATTTAGCTATGATCTGCATCATCAAAATTTAGAGTTCCTTAAATGTAACGCAGCTTTTCCAGTTTTGAAATAATATTCTTGCTCTATTTCTTAATTGGTAATTATGTTTTCCTGATGTATTTTATATACATTTGTGTAAAGAAGACTGAAAAAAAAAAAAAAAAAGAAGACTCTGATGTTGCTGTTCCTGTTTTGCTTTTAGTATGCAACTAGCATACTATTATTCATACGTTTAGTAAATTCACTTTATCTTCTAATAATTTCTTGGTAAAGCAGCTACTAACCACTCATGCTTTACTCATGAAGTGCTGCTTGAGCACCTTATTAGTCTAGATGTCACTGGCAGCTTTAAAAATTATTTATGCATTAACAGGAATTTAAATAAAAACTTAAAAAAAAAGAATGGAAAAAAGTATTCATGGCATTCCTACCATATCACAGTACAACAAAGGCTGCTATAGTAGCTATCTGAAAGGACTTAAGTGGAAAGAAAAGAAAAAAGCAAGCACACACAAAACAAATAATGAACTGAGTAGCATAAATGATAAAAAGGATTCTGAGAAAAGGAAGTAT